>NC_133908.1:11047034-12315325 GCF_964199755.1 Larus michahellis | reverse complement strand
GTTGAACTGGAAGACATCCCCTCAGCTGCTGGCGACGTGAGGTAAACCAACACGGTGCTCGAACTGGAAAACATCCCGTTAGCCGCTGGTGACGTGAGGTAAAGCAACGTGGTGCTCAAACTGGAAGACATCCCCTCAGCTGCTGGCAACATGAGGTAAACCAACATGGCGCTCAAACTGGAAGACATCCCCTTAGCCGCTGGCGACGTGAGGTAAACCAACATGGCGCTCAAACTGGAAGACATCCCCTCAGCCGCTGGCAATGTGAGGTAAACCAACATGGTGCTTGAACTGGAAGACATCCCCTCAGCCGCTGGCAACGTGAGGTAAACCAACATGGCGCTCCAACTGGAAGACATTCCCCCGGCTACTGGCAACGTGAGGTAAACCAACATGACGCTCAAGGTCCAAAGGGGCTCCCTGGGGGAATAAGTGAGGACGTCGGTGCCACAGTTGCTGGATGGGGATGAGCACCCAAGTGCAGGTAAATGGTGGGTGGACTGGAAGTGCCAACAGGGCCCAATGGCCCCGGGCAGATGGAGGCCTTGGAAGCTCACCAGGAGGATCGGGGTTTGGGAAGAGAAGCCTGACGGAGAGCTGAGGGGGCTCCCACGGCGCTCAGCGGGCTCGGGACCACCCCCGCGCCGGGCAGCCCCTGAGGGGCGGACGCCGCGGACGCTCCGGATCGCCGAGGGGGGCTCGCCACGCCGGGCTCCACCACCCCAGGGATTCCGCGGCTTGAGCCCGCGGCGCGGCTCCGGGCGGGGCCCGGAGGCACCCGAGGCGCCGGCCCCCGCTGCGCGGCCAATCCCCGGCGGGGCGCGGGCGGTGCCTGCCCGCCTCGGGGCGCCTGGAGCCCGGCGGCGGCGGTGTGGGGGGGAGTCGCGTCGTGCCCGTCCCGGCCCCGCTCCATCATGGAGGCGGCCAACGGGGCCCTGCCCGAGGGCGCGGCGGGGGGCTCCCGCGGCGGCGCGGCCGCCCCCTCGGGCAAGAAGGAGGTGAAGGTCGTGATCGTGGGGGACGGCGGCTGCGGGAAGACGTCGCTGCTGATGGTGTACGCCAAGGGCGCCTTCCCCGAGGTGAGCGGGCTGTCCCGCCGACGGGCCCCGGGGGGCCGAGGGGCCGGGGGCCGCCCGGGCTGCCCGTCCCTGGCTTAGAACCGCTTCTCCTCCCTTTGCAGCAGTACGCGCCGTCCGTCTTCGAGAAGTACACGACCAGCGTTACGGTGGGGAAAAAGGAGGTCACCCTGAATTTGTACGATACCGCAGGTAAGGGGGGGGTGTTCACTTCGTGCTCTCCGTTTCCCCAGTCCCGACAGTGTCGGGCTGTCAGAGGCCGTTTGTGTGTGGCCTGGGACAGGACCGACCCAACCCAGCTCCCGGGTTTGCCTAATTTCAGACAAATGTCCTAAAACTGCTTTTACCTGTGTGAAATGCCGCTCTTGTGAACGTGCCTGTATTTCTGTTCCAGCAGCTTTTGCTGGGTCAACTCAAACCAGACTGATACTTGCAGACTGTAAAGCTGGAACGTATTTTCACATTGCTTTTCTGCTACCATACTTTTAGTGTAATACGACAGTTAAAACTGCTTGAGATTAAAGTACAAACAAAACAACAACCATTACCTGTTGCATGCATAAATGTGCCTTCCAGAAAAAAAAGGGGTTGCTCGTGTAATGGCAGTTCTAGCCATGGACTTGTTCGCTATCTTAACAATTCAGTTTATTAAGAAAAATCACATCAAATAGCAAACATATCTGAAGGTATTAAAACCCAGTTCCCAGATGCAAAGCATAATACAATCAACTAGGAAAATATTTTAATCTCCTGCCATGTGTGATCTAATAGTGAAGGAGAAAAAGGCTGGTTTGTGTTCAAAATAAAAAGGCTGTAGCGGTAAAAGTTATTTGAAAATGCCGGTAGTTTGTTCGGGTTCATTTCAGGAACTTGTGAAACGGTTCGTGTTCAACTTCATTCAAAGTTCCTAGGCTCCTATCCAGCTGTGTTCCTAAATGAACCCTAAAATTGACACGTGCTCTGTTTCAGCTCAGTGTAAATCATCTGTTTCAGTTCAAGAGCCTGTGGAGTTGTTCCAAATTTATACCAAGAAAAATAAGAACCTCATGCAGTCCATATTAATTTTTAATAGTAGTAAAACATGCTTACTTTCTTGTATACTGCACATGGCATCTCAATAGATGATTTTAAGGGTTTTTAATCTAAAAGTGAATTTTATTGCTGATCTTTACTGCAGTATAGTAAGATACTGAGCACCCAATTTGCCAATATATCTTCTTGTGTCATTGTTAACTGTTCTTGAATCCAGTGATTTGGATAATGTAGCTTCTACTGAATAGCAAGGCTTTTGTGCTTAAGTCTTAAAGAGACGGGCTGAAATCTGGTGTGAAAGAGGGATTTCCTTAATATTGTGTGTTGGCACCAAGAACTTGCCACAGCGAACTTGTCGAGTTTTTATGTTTGTTCACTGTCAGTGTGGAATTTTTGTCTGTCACACAGTTTTTGATACTTGTCTGGCTCCTTTAAAATCAAGCTGCAACTTCCAACATTTGCCTTTGGAGTCTCTTCCAGGCTTTAAGGAACATGGGCTGCATCCAGAAACGGTGGTAGGTAGGGAAAGTTCAGTATTGCAGCACTAAACTCTGACAAGCCTGACCTCTGTGCAAGACCTTCAGCCACCAGCAGCCTGGAGAACACTTGCCAAACCCAGTGCTGGTGGCTTGTCTTACCCTGTTGCCTTGTTCAGGAACATAACTTTAGCAGAAAGTGTCTGCTCCTCCACATTTAGTTCACAGCTACAAATACTGCCTTGGACCAAAGCATTGCCCCATTGAAGAACAGAGTGGGGCATATTTTGTGTCACTTTGGGAAGCGGAGATGCCATTATTGCTGAGTTGGCAGAGCTCTCTGCCATGAAAGAGCAATTGCTTTCCATCTCTCATGTGGAAACCCTGAAACCCAACATGTCTCACCTCCCACAACAGTGTCATGGCCCCCAGGCTGCAAGTTGATAGAGGATGCTCACGCTTGTCTCCTCCCTTCCTGTGAAATTTCTTTTGCTTTGCATGAGACACATCAGATACAAAGAAAGGGGGAACATTGCCACCTTAGTTATGGCATTTCCTTACGAGTGGGAAAGACTTGAGTTTTGGTTCTGTTTCAAAGCTGCTTACATAGTTTTATGTTACAGATCTGTGTCATACTCTGTGATTCAAGCAGCTTCTCATCCTCTTCCTGAAGCTGGAAGTTATGGTAGAGGAAGAACTCACTTGAGCACACATTTTAATCCCATCCTGTTTTTAATAATACAACACTGATGTTGAGTTCCTTAAGGATTAGACTGGGACCAAGAGTTGTGTGCTGTCCTCTTAAATTCATATAGTGCAGTAAGAGAAGAGCAAGGGGAACATCCAGTTCAGGAGACAAGGGCTCCTGTCCCTCTGCTACACAGATGCAGCATGGGAGACGCAGTTTTGGAATTGGTGTTTCACTATGTTGACTTGTGTCTGTCGTATCGTGCAGCAATAACTCATTAAATTCCTGTCTCAGCTGGGTGATGATGGTCTGGGGTGGGTGTACAGCAGCAGTTGCAGCTTAAAGAGGAGTCTAAATATACACCTTATTACTGGAAGTACACTGGCTTAACAGGGCAGCACATTAGCCATATTTTATGAATCATCTTCTGACTGAACTGCTTGAGTTGGTCTTGTGCTTCTCTAAAATCCTAAAACAGCTTGTGTTTTGCTTCTCGGTCTGAAAGGTTCACAAATAATTCAGATTATCATAAAGTCATTTAAACAGGATCAAAAGGATGTAAAACAATTTCTGAGGTGAAGGGCTTCAGATAAGTGCCATGTATCAGCGTAGGGGAGGAGAAAGCAAAGCTGTTATAAAAAGTGTCATTGCATCTTCATGATGTATCCACTGCAGAAAGGACTTCAATATTTTTAGGATCTTGCTAAGAGCAACGCTGAATAAAGCTGCACATACATCAGTGTCATGGGAAGGTAAAGGACAGGTTCAGCTCCGTGGGCTGTTTAAAGTTAGAGGATTCTTTGTATTGTCAAGTCCTGTGCAGCTTGAGACTTTGAGCTTGTTCTACTTACTGAAGGAGAAGGACGCAAACAAAGTGCCTAAGAATCAAAATTTCAAGCTACAAAAGGTATTTTTTTTCTTGACAAGAATTTTGGTAACATATGAAGTTAATGAGTGAGTCTAAAATATGCTAGAATAACATTTTTTTTCTGAGACTTTTGTACTATGCTACTCTGTCTTCCTCATCAGAGACACCTCTTGCTGTTGCAGGAAGTTGGTGGTATACCTACGCAATGTGCGAAGGCTTTGTAATATCGCTTGCCTTGTCTGCAAACAGGCTTTGCAGCAGCTTATTCAATTAAAAGTTTCCGTTTCTTGCTGTGCTTGACAGAGGCAAAGACATTGAGAGGTAAATTAACTCTTCTTTTTACATACTAAGAGAGTGGCGTTGGTGCTTTAGCTGCAGCTCAGACACAAGGTTCAGTTTCTGTTGCCGTTTGGTGCAGGGCTCTCAGACCAGGGAGAGCTGTGCTGAGCGGGGGAAGGCTGGGGAGGAAGTAATGCCTCATCATTGTGGGTGCTCGCTCTGACTGGCAGGAAGCTCATGCGAAGCCTCCAGCGGGGGTTTTCAGGTCTGTAATGACAGATGCACGGCCATCAGGCCTTAAGAGAAATTTTTAAAGTTTGTATACGCAAGGATTATTTTTCATAATTTTAAAAGGGAGGGCATGCGCGCGGAAGACAAAAAACACACAACTTTTTAATTTAAGTCCTCATCTACTGGTTTTATTCCTGCCAAGAATGTCTGTTTCCTAATTTTTTTTTTAAACTGAGTAGTGAAAAAACATAACTGGTAAGCTAATAACCATGGTATTCCTATGGAGCCTGCAGAGTAAAAAATCAAAGAGAATTGGGTGCATTTCTCTGTGCCTGTGAGGGCTCGCCATTGCAGGGTTCCAGGTCGATCCTAAACCATGAGTGTGGAGTATTACAGACAACATGTGGCCATACGTAGGAAGTGGTCGACTGGTCTGAACTGTGTGGCAGGATATTACATTCTTCCTGACCCGCTGGCAGTTGGTGGCGATAGACAGCACTGCCATATGTTAGGACAGCACGTATTGGTGGCCTCCTGGGCTGTCAAGTCTTGACGCTGTGGTTTAACCTCTCCCGTCAATGGCAGTGGCTGCTGAGCTCTTTTACAGGCTGAGCAATGCACAGGCCGGCACACCTTCGGTGGTGAATTGGTGAGGAAGAGCAGGCAGAGGTGAACATGCACGTGAGACCAACACCTGTGGTTTCACTTCTTCCCCCACTCACCCTCAGCCCCCTCACAGGGCCCGACTGCAGAGATGTGGGTTATGCAGCGTGTCAGAGGGATGCGGGAGTGCTATCTTTGCAAAGGATTAGGAAATTTTAGGTGAATTCAGATGGATGAAGGTTTTTCTTTAAAAATAATAAACAAGGTCTCTGATGCTACAATGAATTGAGGAAGGCAGAGGAGAGTCACAGATATGCTCATAGACATAGACATATATTTGACCTATTCTTCCACAGCATGCTTTATGCTAATTGGGGAAAGAAAACTGCTACCTGTGTTTGAGGAACCACACTCAGGGGCTTTGCATATACATTCAGTTACTGCTCAGGTTCAACCCTCTTCCTTCATTTTAAAACTCTTCTAGTAGAAGACCTAACTCTGCCAAATTAGCTCTGACCACAGACTGAGCAGCTTTACAGAGAAAAAGTCTCTCAGGCCCTTTCTTGCGTTTCCATCAGCAGCACTTAAGGACAGGGGGTGAAAGGGATTGTTTTCAGTGAGAGGGATGCTGATGTTTAGACACAGCTTGATCTGGGTCTGTTACATCCTCAGCGACTGAAGAACTGCATCTGAGCTCTTAAAGAATAGCTTCCTCTCCTTCTAAGTGAGCGCTGCAATCATCCAACCATAATACAAGTTAAGCAATTACCTTCTAACCTTCCCCCTGTGGTCTCTGCACGATACCTTGTTCTGTGCTCTGTATTTGAAATTCCAAACATGCATGGAGCCACGTTTTATACAGCGGCATTTTCTTACGTGTTTATTTTCTCAGTTTGCTTAAAAAAACATAACTGTGTATCTGTTTTTGAAGATGGAGGTGCAGCTCACTGGGGCATATCTGTAGTTTTTGACTTGCAATACAGCATATTTGTGTCACATCATTGAAGACACCTCTTCTGTTATCCCATCCAGGAGGGCAGGGGTTTAGCTGTATGTTCTGATTCCAGACAAACTAATGTGTTTCTTCCAAGGGCACAGTCCTGTCTGTCTCACAAATTGCCAGCAATAACTTGGAGGACCTTTTGATTTTGCAAGCTGCATTAGTAGAGGCTCAGAGGCATGAACTTGAACAGGGAAAATTACACACGGCACATAACACTAGAGGAAGTTAGGAGAAAAAAAAAATGTTTGGCACCTGATGTGGTTCATGCATTTAGAGGATTATCTCAACAACAAAATGGTAAATCGGTTGCAAACAAGTAGGTGGATTTGGGAGAATAAGAAGGGCTAAGCAGCACAGTCTTTGCTCTGAATGTTTATACAACATGCATAATTTTGTCAATTGTCTATTATTTCTGGATTAAATATTGAGGGATCAATCCTTCTTTGTTCTGCACGTCGCCCACAGAGCATGCTGCTCTTGTGGGAGCTCAAATACAGTGGTCTAAACCTAAGATTCCTGTCTTACAAACATCTCAGGCAAACTGAGTAACAGCTTATGGAGTAGGGATTGCCTTGTAATAACCTGTATCTTGATCCATTGTTTAAATTAAGGAGGGAGGCAAAGTATTGTAGAATAATTTGCATCCTGGTATCTGCAATTCTTCAGATTGCAGGTGGAGACAAGCATGTTGGCTCGAGCGATGTGACTCAGGACTGAGCCGGGGCAGGTAGTTGGTATGAAGTTTGGGCACACTGAAATTTTCAGCATCCCTTCATTTGAAGTATCAATAAAAGATTTGAGATGTGTAACTTCCCTTTAGGGCAGTTTCTGGGCTGTGTGTACATTGTGGTGATTGTGGGAAGGAATGACATTCCCAGTTCTCATTTTGGAAAGCTGTTGCCTCACATACCTGATTCCAGGGGCAGCATTCAGGCGGCAAATAGATCTACAGACTGCTCAAATCACAGTTTCTTCCTATTGAGTCTCTGAAGAAATCTCAAATGAAAAAGATTGGGGTTTTTTTCCTGAGCTGCCAACTCTGTCTGATAATTACTGCTTTATTGAACTTAATCTCTCAAAGCAAGACACTTTCAGACCCCAGCACAGTGATTACTGCTAAGTCATCTGTACAGCAAGGGGAAGGAGTACAGGTCTGAAGCAAATCAGCTTCCTCTTGTTAGGTCACGTGCTAGAACATCCCTTATCAGAAGTATGACAAATCCTCTGCTTTTTCAGAATTCAGCAGCATCCCTAAGATTTGCTGTGTAGTCCCACTTCAAAGACCAGTTAAGCCCAGCTCATGTTGCTGCACATCTTGTAAAATCACCTGTGTGGTGCTAGAGCAAGCAGTGGTGTTGAAGGCATAGTGTGCTAATTGCTGCTTCCTCTCCGCTCACTGGGCTGGGAAAAGCAAGTTTGCCACTTAAGATTTTTATTTCAGCCTTCGCGTCTAGCAAATACAGTGTTTCTCCTCCTCACAACATCACATGTACAAATGGATTTGGGAGAACGGAGCCACGGCCAAATTGCAAAGGTTTTAATCGATAACTGTCAGATTCCTCTTGCTGATTTTGCTTGTGAGCAGCAACTTGGCAATCGGCGATTAGAAGTGCTTCTAAGTACTTAGCAGGTAGGCAAAGCAGGCTTTTTATTAAAACTTGCCAAGGACATGTTTTATATTCTAAAGCATCAGTTTTGTCAGTGAAGAGGAAACTACTGCATTTAAGGAAAGGAATTTTACAAGTACGGAAAACTTGCAGTCTGTGCAATTGTAGTACCATTGTTCTTGATCTCAAGTACATTTTTTTACATATTCCCATCATACTGCTTGTTAAGGACAGAGTTTTCTTTTACAAAACGTTCTCTGTGTTTCAGGGCAGGAGGACTACGATCGGCTACGACCGCTTTCTTACCAGAACACAAACGTCGTGTTAATTTGTTATGATGTCATGAACCCCACTAGCTATGATAATGTAGCAGCTAAGGTAAGAGGCTTTTGTAATTGCTTCAACCTTTTAAATTAATTAGATACGCCTGATATATGACAAGATGTCAGATTAAAAAAGCTGATGCTTTTAGTGTCCTGTACCCTGGGCGTGCGGATGCTGCGATCACTCACCATGCGCCGGGCTGCAGGTCACAGACCTTAGACCTGGAGCTCACCGGCCTCCTAAGTGCCCAGAACTGGGGGTGACTCCAGAGTACGCTAAAAAGATCAAACAGCAGCGGTGAAATCAGTGTTTTATCTGCAGTGATATCACACAACCAACATTGCACACAAGCACTTCAGATTCAAGTCTACTTCCATCACATCCATATTTAACTGCAGGGGAGAGAGGTAAACAACCACTTGCCTGCACTAGGATTTCTGTAATGCTCCAAAGTAGAAGTTAGCGTTCCTGTACCTCACACCAGCAAAACAAAGCAAGACTTGGCCCAAATTCTGCTCTTAAATATGACTTTAGAGGAGCTCTTCTGCATTTAAACAGATGTTAAATAAGCACTTTGGCATAGCGACAGATGTCACCTATGTTTTTATAAAGCAACTGACTTTGGGTATGACTTTTAAATGTTTCGATAATGTAAATAGTACATGTTGGGCCCCTACCACTAGATTAACAACTTCCAAAACTCTGAAATTGCAGCATGTATTAAATGCTGATTCTGTTACTTCGATTTATTGTTTCAATTTCAGAAAAAAAAAAGCCAGATGTAAAAGTTTTGTTTTTCTACCATCAGTGGTATCCTGAAGTGAATCACTTCTGCCGAGGTGTCCCGCTCGTACTGATCGGCTGCAAGACAGACCTTCGGAAAGACAAAGAACAGTTGCGCAAGCTCAGGGCTTCTAAGCAGGAACCCATTACTTACAACCAGGTAAATTTAAGTGCATTTAAAGTGGTGTGCTCTTTGCAAGACATAAAACACGCTTACTTCAGTGGCATTGTTCCTCACAAGTATAATCACAGATACTCCAAAACTTGGTGATTGCAGCAGCCAGGTAAAGAAATTCTTGACAGTCAGAATTAACAGGGATTTCTGTAAGTCCTTTTTGGAAGTGGCCAAATCACCACCCGAAGTAAAGGGAAATTTGAAGAGTATTTTGCATATCTTGGGGTGTCTGGCAGGAGACTACTTGCTTTTCCTTCTAGGCTCATTACATTTTATTCTTGTTTCCTTTCACAGCTTACAAATTTGTAAACCTTGACAAGTTTGTTCGACTCCCTTCGTAATTTTTATTAGGATACATTGCTACCATTGCAGGTATTTTGATCAGGATTGTGAGAAAGACCGGAGATGCTAGGACACACATTACAGGATTAAAAATAGTGACTGTTCTGGAAAAAAAAGTCCTTTGCAAATCCTATTTAAAAATAAATCCTTTCAAGGACAATAGCAAAAACATCTGCAAGGCTTCTCTAACATAAGAGACTTTTCTTTGAAGTCTCGAAAGTAATCGAAAAAAAATCTACATGTTATGAGATGTTTTCAATTTAAGTATTACAAAGCAGCGAGACTTAACAAGTAGTGTTAAAGACTGGCATAGGTACAGGAGAAACAGTCAGTGGTGGAACAGCTTGTGCCATGTCACGCCAGACCTTTCTGCTCTGGTCTCCCACTTTTTTTTAAACTACAAAGCCATCCTCCTTCTCTCATCTCAGAGCAAGAACAGCAGCCTTCAAATTATTTGAGAGACAAATCCAGGGAACAAGGTTAAGTGCACCAAGACCTTGAATGAATCACTTCTTTTACTAAACAGCATGAAAAGAAACTGCAACTGCATCACCACTAAACCACGCTGGGACTTTTCGCTTGCGCACAGGATGAGATGCCCATCCTGTCACTTTGGGAACAATTGCAGATTGTTCCTCATTTGCATTAAGAACTCACTTCATCGCCCTCACACGTGAGGTTCAGGGCAAGCAACAGCTTTGCAAGTCTACTGAGGCCTCCTGCAATTAAATTCCAGGCCCTACATGATGTACAAACTTTGTCTCCTATGTGGACCCTCCCACTTGTTTTTTCTACCCTTAAATATACACTACCTGAGTCTTTTACAGCTGATGGCATCGAGTCACGCGACATGATGCTTGTGATGCCAGGCACAGAGAAGCTGAACAGTATCTGCCAGCGCTGCGGCTTGCAAACAACTGAAAGGAGACAAACTTCACTTAAATGTGCTGAAGAAAACCCCCCCTATAGAGGCCTGAGTGCTCAAGTGACCCCACTCCCAGGGCTTGTAATGAATAAACGCAGAGTTTGTGAGCTGTGGGTTGCAGACCTGGAATTCACGCTCTAAGGCTCACAAGCATTCAAACCTGGGGGCTGACTCTGCAATGACAATAAAAGGATCACAAGCAAAGTAAGAAATCACTGTGTTTTGTCTGTAGTGATGTCGCGGAACCAGGATTGCATGCAAGTTTTTTAGATTCTGGTCTGTTCCTATTGCATGCATTTGGGTGAGGCTGAGAAATGCAGGCACCCATTTGTGTATACGAGGATTTCGGCTGAGCCCTTGTGATGCTCCAAAGCAGAAGTCAGGGTTCCTGCATGTGCACCAGCAAAACAAGGCAAGACATTGGTCCAGATTCTGCTCTTGCATGTGATATTCATTACTAAAGGTGACATCACATAATAGTTAAGGTCAGGCCTGAAAAAATATTGCTGTGTAGGCATCTCATCCTCACTTAAGTATCTACCTCAGCATTTCTTTTGAACAAATTTAATACTAAAAATACTTTTACACTATCAGCAATCTGCATCTTAGAGTCTGTAATGCACTGAACTGTTAGGCCAGGCTCTAGGTCAACACAGGGTGGGAAAAAAAACCCAACTAGTTTATTTAACAGTGCCTCAGTTTATTAACAATGCCACTTACACTCCAGCATTATACTTGAAGGCAGCTTCTTTCTTTCTGACCTCACGATATGAAGATGTACAAAATAACACCTTTTCCCGTCTCACCTTCTTCTCTCATACATTGGGTTTACATCTTTTCTTACCTTTTGTTCTTTCCAGGGTGAAGCAGCTTGTCAGCAGATTAATGCAGAAGTTTATCTGGAGTGCTCAGCAAAATGTCGCGAAAACATAGAAAATGTTTTTAAAGAAGCAACAACCATTGCACTAAATGCCATGAAAAAAGCCAAGCGGCAGAAGAAACAGAGAGCGTGCTCAGTGTTATGATCAGGACTGCACGAGAGCAGTGACTGCACAAGAGCAAAGCCATTCGGATTTTAAAGAGTTTAAGTTTAAAGACCTTTTTGTTTTGTTACATGTTTGTATTCTTAGAACAATTTTTATTTTAAAGTTTTAATTATTTTTAGTATTTTTGCACTTCTGTTGCACTGCTCTCACAAAGTTTTCAAAGTTCTTTATCAATTTTCACCAGAGCTGCGTGCCTTTGTGTGTCTCGCTTTTGCTCCTAACTGCAAAGGACCACCAGTCAGGTCTTGGACTCACTACTTAAATTGCAATGAACAGCGGCTGCTACTGTATGACTTTATTAGCGGGGTTTTTTTCCTCTGCAGAATAATTGTGGCATGTTATAGCTACAATTTACTGTCTTTTTCAAGCAGAAAAGCTGAAAAGCCACATCTATTAGAAGAACTGATGTTAGAGCAGCTTATCAGGCACCTTTGAAGAGACAGAAACAGAGTTCTGTCTCAACATTTTTAAATTAATTTACTTGGTGGCAGTGGTATGAGTTGGCCTCAGGCTGCCCCCAGAGTGCACAGACGGAGCATCCACTACTCCCCCTGAACCACTGGCCCAGCTTTGCCGAGCTACACTTGTAGAGGTCTCCTTGCAAGGACTGCTGCTGTAATAGAAAAGGGTATTTATCAATGGAAATGCATCGGTTGCTCCAATTCAGAAATGCAGTATCATAGAAAATATTTACAGCACTCCAAGTTAGAAGTACTCCAGGCAGCAACTATGTGTAACATAAAGTCAGTTTTACAATAAACTTATATAGCTTATTTAATACATGACGGATGCAAACACTGGTGCATACTAGGGGAAATACTAAATTCATGTTCATTAACTGATGAAATCGTGTCCACTGCTATAAATTAAAATTTTCCCTTTCGCGGTGAAGGTGGTAGTTGTCCGTTGAAGGGTGAGGGATGCTCCCGCACTGCACAATGTAGTACATGTGCCTCAAATCTACTTCTTTTGCACATCCCAGGCAGCGAGAGCGCGCATCTCAGGAGCAATCACTAGTTTGTCGCCGTTGTATGAACCAAACCCATACGGGGAAGGAGGATTTTGCCGTCCAGGTGCTGCTGAAAGCTTTCTGTACGAGGCAAACTACAGCCCGTCCTAAGGGTGAACATGCAGGACTTGGGTAATGGCAACAAGACACAACGTTTTGCCAGAAAGTTCAGGCGGTGCATGCCAGGAGTCTGCTTTTAGACAAATGCTTGCACATAGAGCCTGATAACTGTACATCATCCAGAGTTCCTGCAGCTTTATCCCCTGCTGGTTACACGACCAGCTGAGAGAATATCTGTTTTGGAGTGAGCCATTGTCATTATTTTACATGCAGGGTAAAGAGATTTTGATCCTTGAAATCTTACCTTTTTTTTATTATTATTTCTCCCAACTTGTTTTGATTTAATTTGGGTTTGTGAATCCCTACAAGCTTAAAATGGAAAATTAAAAACAAAACAACACACAAGTTTGTGCACATCTTTGACTACAGAAAAATCTTGAAGAACTGTGCAGCCCTTTCTCCACAAGAACAGTTGTCAGTAAACCACACACAACCACACATCACCTTACCCAGTATGAAACTGAAACACCAACGCGCAGGAAGTTACCCTGTTTACCCTCAGCTCCGCGGCAGGAATCTCTTGCTTTTTTTAATCAATCAGAGTTTCTCATGCTGCAAAACTCAAGTTACTCACCGCGTGCAGAGCTCCCCACCCCTGGAGAACCAGGTCCACTGCTCACATCCGGCAGGTTCCAGCATCGCCCTCAAAATAAAACAATTTCCATTTGGAGAGTTCAAAGGATTGAAAAAAAACCAACTTCACAGGGTGTGCAAAAGTTAACACAGCAAGATACAGCCCAGGTAGTGTGAAAGTTGTTCAAAATATGCAAATTGCAATTTATTTTCATGCCCACGGGACAGTAACACTGTAAAGGTAATTTTGCTGGTCTCACAGCAACAGAAGAACTGATGAAACCATTTTGAGTCTGTAGTGCATATGTATTTCTCCAGGAGCGCGCTTACCGGGAGACAGGCGTCGTTTTTGGACTGCACTCTGCCAAAGCCATTTGCCCAATTTGGGCTTTGTGCTGGCTCAAAGGAAACCTTCGCCTTTGGGAACGACGCTGCCCGCAGCAGCTCACAACACTGGAGCGGGCCCTCGGAGGCACAGATGTTAAAGCACCCAAAACAAGCTCAATTGAATGAGTAAGTTTTAAGTTCAAGCAGCACAAGAAGTTAAGCAGGATGGGAGTCGGGATTTGTCCTCCCTGTTCCTTCTGACCGAGTGTTTACATTCGCTTAATTATTGGTACAAGCGCAGCATCTAAAGAAAGTATTTAATATTTCTGCTCAGCCCGTCCTTCCCTTTCCAGGACAGCACAGGGAACAAAAAAAACACTGAAAACAGAAACCAAAGTGCAACTGCACTTTTGCCACTGATGAAGTTCATTTTAAGGAAAAAAAACGGTGTCTTGAAAAAAAAAAAACCCGAAGGGCAGCATATTTGTTATTAAAAAGGGGCTGAAGCAGCTGCATATTGAATGGTTTATTTTAGGTCTTGTCCAGGCCTGGAGAGATGACCTGGTCTCCCTGGAGGAAGGCTAGCGGACTTCCCTGCCATTTAACAACTCATTTTGCTTGCTTATTTTTGTTTTTAAAAGAGGATAACTCCTCTTTAAATAGCTTTTTAAAAGTGTATATAGCAGCAGTATGGTACAAAGATGGGCATCATTTTTTTTTTTCACAGTACACACAGGTTAGTATTGCCACTGAAAATATGCCTTAAACAAATGCCTTTAAAAAAAACCAACATTGGGTCTGTATTACTGATCCACCTGGAGTGTTCACAAGTCTTTGCAAATCCAATACCCAGAATTTAAATAATAAAACTGTAAAGTGTTAAATATCATTCCAGAATTGGAATTACAGTAGATCCTACATTCTCCCAACGCTGGCACTGCGCCAGGCAGGTGCATGTTGCTTTATATACACAAAAAAAAAAAAAAACCAACACCAAACAAAAAACAAAACCCACCCCAAAAGCGAACACGTTTTGTATTAAATATACATAAATAGCAGGACTGCGGACTGGAGAGCCATGCTGTGTAATACTGAGTCTGTGCTGGCAGAGTCCGTATACTTCACGGAACGCAGGGACGGACGAGTCCTTCCGAGCCCGTCCATCGCGAAGCTGGGGTTTAGCAGGATCCGTCCCAAAGCCGGCAGGCAGAAGGGCGACAGCCAGCACACCGGGGAGGCGGGGGGGGGTGGGGTGGGGGGGGAGTGTCACAGCTTCTTCATTTTGTCTTTGTTTTTCTGCAGTTTAGTGTGCACCACTTTGAGAGTAGTGAGGAAGTTCCCGAGGAAGAGCAGCAGGAACGTGAAAGCCAACACAAAAACCTGAAAATGGAGAAAAAGGGGTGGGGAGGGGAGGGCAAGGTGAGAGCTGAGGGTACTGTTTGGCCACATTTAAGCGAGCTCTGATGGGGCTTGTTGGCAAGTGCAGGGGTTCGTTAGCACACGAGGAGAGAAGATCATAGCCAAACACACAGTCATGCATCCAGCTGTGTGCGTCGACAGGACGTATATTTTCATCAGGATCACTTAAGTAGCATTTACTGCTTTTTAATATTACAACATGGATTATATTCAATGTTGCTGGACTCTAACAGTCAGTAAAATCAAATCATTAAGACCAATCTAATGGATTAGCATTACACTACAAGCACGTTCATCGAACGGCAGTGGCACAGGCGTGGGGGAAGGACGCGTTTCTGCGGGAAGCTGCGTTCCTGCTGTTACACCAGTGACCAAAGCGAGCACACCAGCTACAGACACATCTGACCAAAATAAAGCCCATCACGTTATCTGCACACGTGACACCACCCAATCTGGATCTGCAGGAGCAACTGTGTAGCTGGAAAACGGACAGACGTGTTTGATGGGTGACAGCAACTGAGAAAGCAAGTCGAAAGATCCCTACAAGCGGGGCGACAAAGTGGGTAATATGTTTTTGAAGTGATTCACTGCCATCATGTTTTTGTATGTGTAACCCACGGATCAGCCACAAAGAACCACCAGCAGCCACTGCTATTAAATGCCTATATGCACAAACAATATGGAGAGATTTTTACCCACATGTATTTTCTTCCCCTTTCAGTTTGCGCGGTCGCTCGTGGGTGCAAATTTACCTATGGTAACTCACATTTATTTGAGTGCTCTTGTATAGGCTCTGTGCCACATCATCTCGATATATTTAGACAGGGTCAGATGCCCAAATGTCTTTAAGGATGTAATTAAACACCCTCTCTCCCCCAGCTCTGTGCTTTTTCTGAGCAGAACCAACACCTACCTGCCATTCTTTGCACTCCTTATGCCTCGACAATCCGAAAAGCGTGACTGCATTATATAGCTGCCAGAACTAAAAAGGGGAAAAGAAGACAATTTCATTGCTAGCAAAAAAACCCCCAAACTTTAGAAACATTTGTCACGTGTGCGTGTGATCCAAAGCACCTTTTTATGGTGCTGCCACTGCAGTGTCAGACCCCCCCACCCCAGGTTCCACGCGGCAGAGGGAAGAACAGGATTACCCAACTTACATGCCCAAAGAACAAGAAGGGAAGGAGAAACGTCAGCCCCCGCCACATCCAGGACTGAAATCCTTCTGGAAAAGGTTAACAGAAGAGGCAGAGAGTGAGCACAGAGAGCCAGGACCAGAGCTGCAGCCCTCCCCAACCAGCCCATAAGGACTATTCCTGTCCTGCTCCGCAATAACCATCCGATGTAAATTATAGACTTGAAGGTGTGGTAATGGGAGAAGCATGAAGATGCAGGTGACCAAAACCTCCATCTTAGCCCCCTCGAGCGCTGAGGGAGAGCAGAGCCCTCTGCCCCCAAACCCCAGGACCCGAGGAGGGGGATAAAAGCCCGGCTCCCCTTCCTGCCGCAGGACGCCGTTGGCAGGGTAGGGGGTGGCAGCTCTGCAGAGCTCGCTCTCAGGAGGCCACACAGCATCACACACAGCATCACACGCTCCCTATCGCTGCATCTAAAAACTGCGCAAAAACCGTGCAAACAGAAGTACTGCAGAAAACCTCACCTACTGTAAGGTCCAAGTGGTTTCTCTCCCCCAAAGCACGGAGTCTGTAAAGGCAGCCCCTTTGATAATAATATTGTAGGAACTGAACGCAACCTGGAGGAAAGAAAACATCATTGCATTGGCTATTCAGAAGTATGATAAATATATCGAACTATTTTAATAATGTTTAATCCAACAGATTTAATTATTGTTTATATTTGTACATTGTATTTTTTTATTCTGTCATTATATTTCTACAGTTTAATACCCCAGTATTTACCAAGCAGAAGTGTTTTCTTCTAAGCACACAAGATACAAAACTATTTTATCCCATGAATTAGCAAGGTAAGATATACTCACTCTGAAATATTGAAAACGCTAAAAATTGACTGCGAAACATTTGATACATGAGTCCATCTGGCCTAAAAGCAAAATACAAAAGGAGGTTTATTTGTTTGATAACAAAGCATACGATGCAGCGCCCTTCCCCTTTCTCAGCCAAACCGCATCCCATCAGCAAACGAAGCGAGCAGCTGGTACCCAGCCCCCTCCACCCCATCAGGAGCCCAGAGAAGGTGCTACAGCCGCACATCCCAACTCCAGCGCGTAGGAAGCGCTCTCGTTGATTAGGTTTCCCCTCCCCGACGTGTTTAAATGCTGCCCCCTCTTATTCATTTGCTTATCGCAGTTTTCTCTGGGCAGCAATCACAACCGTTCAGCAGCGTCTGCATCAAGAATCCAAGCGGTGGAGATGGGGCTGGTTGTGCTGCTGCTCCTAAGGGTAGTTCAGGATAGATAGAGGACACGGGACCTTCTGCTCCAGCCACCGTGTCATCCCCTTACATACTCAGGAGCAGAAACATTTGTTGTTTTAAAACAATTTTTAATTATTACTAATCGGTGGATGCCAAAGTTGAGCCAGGCTGCACGGTGGCTGTAATGGGGGTGCATCGCTGTGCCGTTGGACCAACACCACCACCCGCGGGAGGCAGTTTTGGCTTTATACTCTTTGTAATCTGGGTTCAATAAAGCCACCAAACAGAACTCATTTTGTGGTGTCCTCCCTCTAAAGCAAAGTGCTGCTTGTTTGCTTAGTTACGCAGAGACAGAAATCAGGAGATTTTGCTACCATCAGCGCAACTACAGCTTAGGGTTTGGGTTTCTTTTTTTTTTTTTTTAAATCGGCTATGTAAATACAAACTTGCAGTGTCGTGTTTATCATTGAAAACATCTGTAACATCAGACAAATATAAAGTCTGATACTTCGCCATGTGCCTGCGTGGCCACAGCTTCATGGTCACGCTGGATTTAAATGCTCAGATGATGCAAACACTGTGAAACAGGCTTGAAGCACCTCCAGCAGGCGAGAGCGGACTCACCACGTTAACATTACTCCAGACAGGAACGTGGAAACGTAGTGATGCGACACCCACCAGCCTTTGATCCTGAACAGAAAAAACGGGGCAGTTAGGCGAGAAACATGGATTTTAGCACTGTAAGTCTGGCTTTACAGACAAAAAATGCTCCTGAGTTGGGGGAGGAGGAAGGACGGACCAAAACATACGGCTCAACTCAAGCAAAAGGGGTGCTGCAGAGCGCTGTCCTGGCAACATGGCTTAGGCACGGGTACAAATCCACGACTGCCGGAGGGAGGCTCAGGACCGGGGCACACCTTGCGTGCTCCCACAAGCTCTCCAGCACAGCAAGCAGCAGCAGTTCCCACAGCACGAGGTACCGTGGTGACTAATGATGCACAAGTTTCAGCCCACACACCCTTTTTTTTCCTCCCCATGCCATGCAAATAAGTGACATTTCCAAGTCCTTCCTATGAGGTGGCTGTTTGTTTCGAACACTGTAGAAAGCTCAGAAAATAACGGTGAAGTGAGCAAGGGACGGCGCTGCCTTGGAAACTGAGCCAACAGTTAGGAACTGCACCTTCTCCTCCCTCCTCAAACCTCAGGTGGCCACATCCGCCCTTGGACGTGACCAGGGAGACGGATGGAGACAACAGACCCTGCAGAGACACATCAGCATCTCGGATTTGCTGGGCTTCAGCACCAAGCTGAATCTGCTTTTGTGGCTTGTTTTTCTTTTAAGGACATTTCACGCTTTAAATAGTTTTTGCAGGTGGCACGGTACCTGGATCCATTGCTAATGAGAATGCTTTCCCGTATCGTCAGCGTGCAGTAATACCACACTAACAGAAAGTTAAATACTTCATCTGTAACCCTGTTAAAAAAAACAACCCACACAGTAAAAAAAAAAACCCAACCTGTTAATTATAAAGACACATTCAAAAAAAACAGTATTTTTCCTCTGTCCCCTTGCCCAAGTGAGGCCATGGACACAAAGTCTCAGTCCTGAACATCTCTAATCCACATGCAGAGCCACGCGCATCGGCAGCAGCGCCGGGCTCAGAGTCCTTTCCTCCGGGAAGTGCCCCGTGATATAACACTGCAGATCTTGAGCCGATAAGCAGGTACGCAGAGATGACATTAATTCCTTCTGAAGGAGAGAAAGCACCATGGAAGCAGCGGATGATCCAATTTAGAGAGGCATTTCCAGGCTAATTCAATGAGTAGATTCCATGAGATCTATATAAATCCAATCAACTAAAAGAGCAGAAGAGCATTACACTCTGGGGGGAAGAAAAGCCTTTATTTTGCCATTTGCAGACCCCTGAAGCCAAGGGAATTTGTGGCAGCCTCTGCATATGGCAGCATCACCCTGATGATCCTGCATTCACCCAGACCCAGAGAGACCTCAGTGGAAGCACCTGGCTCCAACACTTTCCTGGTTTTTAAGCAAAACTGAATACAGGAAGCTTGTTGGTGCTAAGATACTTTATCTGTGAGCTACAGATAATGTTTCAGGTCCGATAACTTCATGCAAATCCTCTCTGGTTGCATTTGCAACCCCAGAGCTGCAGCACGGTGCCAGTCCCTGCCTGGGACAACCTACAAGCAAAACCAACCGCTCATTCCGAAGCACGGCACGATGCCAGAAAAGCAACAGATGAGGAAACGCAATGTTGGACTTCTCTCGGTTACAAGAGACTCCAAAAAAAGTTGAAGAAGGAAAAGCAAGTAGCTAAAATACAGGTCTTGCAGTTGTTGAAGAGGTGTAAAAGCTGTCCTGCTGTCCAGCTACTCAAAGCCTAAACATTGCCAGAGCCCATCTCACCATCCTTAACAGAAGAGAACAGTTAGTTCAAACCCAGCACACTTCTATTCAAAATATTTGATTAAAAGTGAAAATGCAGGCTTACCTGTAGTGGAGAATAAACCTGCAGGTGACAGCCCCGAGTAACAAGATTATAGTCAGATAAAGTTTGAACTTCTCATACTCGTCCTTGTAGGCAAACCTGGAAGGGAACAGAGAGAGAGACACAAACGGGTGTTTCACCAGAACACAGCTTCGCTTTTTTCAAACCAGATACAAATCCACAGGCTGAGCCCAGAGACAGAGGTTTTGCTCGAAACGTTTAAAAAACCAGCAGACGGTGGTGAAAGGCAGCGTTCTGCCTGCAGGGTCCGCCTGGGCTGCACGGCCATTACACTGCAAGGCAATGGCTTAAATCCGTACGAGCTGGTTTCTGCATTGGCACGGTAAGATTTAAAAAAAAAAAAAAAAAATTTTAAAAGTCCCTGTTTTCTGAAGCACTGTACGTCTAGAAGTCGCAACCCCCTTTTCCATTGCAAAAAATCCCCCTTTACAATTAAAGCTACAGGCTGGGCTGAAAAGCCAGTGATGGACAGACTTGATCAGAGCTGCACGAAGCGATAGCCTGGCCCTGTGTCATGGTCCGACCCACCCACCCTCGACAGTTCGTCTTTTACCAGATCTAAGAGAAACCCATTCCCATCTCTGGACTTCAGCCCACATCCACGGATGGCCCCAGGGAAACCCAAATTCACACGCACGGAAACACTCACTCACTTTGCTTGGTTACTCAGGAGAGTTACATTCACGTTCCCCAGCACCAGGTTTAAGTACAAGCTGGAAGACAAAAACCAAGAGCAGCCCCAGGTAGGTCATTTTATTTCGATACCGTAAAATGACCCAGATGGGAGCTGAAAATATCAGCATATCTGCCAAAGCCACGTTTGCTGTAGGTTGTTAATTAAGGCAAACTGGAGAGACAGACTACAGAAGAGGACTTAAACATGGAAAGATTGGTCAGCATTTCCAAGAAGTTAGAGAAAAGGTTTGTTTTCCTGGCCCCTTTTCTGCGCTACAGTGTAAGAGCGAGATATGTGGAGTGCACTGTCCAAACCCAAAAATAATGGGGAGAAACTGGAAGAAAAGTTTGATAGAAACTTCTGAGGGGCTGTGCAGCCCTTGACAATTGAAAGAAATCCGTCCTAGCAACCCCACTTGAAGCAAAGTATAAATTTTAAGTCGGTTGAAAACACTATTTAAAAAACAAACAAACAAAAAAAAGAGAGGGAGAGAAAATTCTTGTGCTGATTTAGTCTTAAAAAACTAGCATAGGAAAACATCAGCGTGAAATACTGAATTGCACAATCTCTCCCCGATGCAGGGTTACTTTTATTTTAACAAGAAAACCTGCACTGCCTACACGCGGTACATTTACATGAATTTCCAGATAATGAATTCTGTATACAACTGACACAGCAGCTCAGCAAGAGATTTATGACTAATCCAGTTTTACACGTATTTCTTCAACACACACATTATCTTTTGGGAACAACACCGCTGTGAACACTTAAAAAAATAAAAAAAAAAAAATCAGCCTTTCTGGAGCACGTTCCTCCCCAGCGAAGCACATACCCGTTCTTCTTCGGCAAGTAGGCTTCCATGTCGAAGAAGGCATTTTGCCTCTCCTTGATCTGGGTGCTGATCTCCTGAATGAGAGCAAACTCCTCAGGACTCGCTCTGGGCTTGCACCTGCAAGAACGTAGACACGAGATATTCCTGTACGTGCTTTTACCTCCTTTTTATTTGAAGGAAAACAGAGTTGTCATAAAAACCACGCTGTTAAAAAGCTAACTGTGTGAGCTGGTGCCATTGCGCATTTTGCTCCTACAGTTCTGCAGCACCATTTGGCTTACCGTGATTTTATTTCACTGCCTGCTTTACGCCATTGTAGGTTTAAGCTAGCTAGTTTATAAATCAGCTTCTCTATTCATCTCAGCTGAGTGACCGGATTCCGTACCTCTTCCCTAGCAGAGCACTTAGGGAATATTGTGCTTTTTTTGCAGGAACTCTTTCCACTTTGGGAACTTTGTGCGTGATTTCAGGCACTGCCCTTGCAGAGGCTGCAGCTCTTCAGGCATGAAATATTTCAGGATGATTTACCGACAAACGGCAGTTTTACCAATTCATGTCAAACAGAGAGCAGTGCAGAGCGGCGTTAGCAACCCGTGGTATGGGAGGTGGTGTATTCAGACCGGCACACAAGGAATTTAGCTCGTGGCTCCCAGGGATTGGCTGAGCATCCACAGACAGATCCCTCCTGCAAATCCACCCAGGAACAGGTTACGCGTTCAGGTTCAAGGATTGATGCGGCTCTCCCAGCATGGCTTAAGAGCAAAGCTTTGCTCACCTAGCAAAACACGTGGACCAAAAGCTGTACGGTCTTGCAGTGTACGGCACATACCGCAAGGATGCGGACCCACACAGGGTCTCTCAAGGATCTTCTTTATTTACAGGACTCCATCTCTCACGGGGTTACAAACATTTTACCTGGCTGTGATAGATGGAGCTGACTCAAGAATAACATGGAGCAACGTTACCACCGCAACAAAGATTGTGTATTAAAATGCTAAAAATCCAAACATTTCAGCCCTTTGGGAAGGAGAAGCATCCCATCCCTGCCTCCTCCACCCTCCAGGTCTCTCATTACCGTTGCAGGCTGTGCTTCAGGTCCCTTAGTGTCTTCTTCTGCCGGTGTATGGAGCTGCTGCAGGCTGTCTGCAAGCTGGTGACTTCCTCCAGTTTCTGCCTGTAAACTTTGTGTGTTTCCTGCAGAAGAAGAGGAGAGGATGGGTAGGAAGAACCCCTCTAGGTTACATATTGCTTTTGGTCCTCGCCTCTGAAGGAAGCAAGCAAACCCCTGTTTTGTTGGGAGTCAACAGACACTCCTGCAAACAACGAAGGAGGGGGTGACACCAAGCCAATGCGGATCCAATACGGCTTAAATAGACATTAATGAAGTTCCTGCAAAACAAAGAGCATCCTCTGCACCCATCTCATTTCCTCTTTCTAATGAGCTTTCCCACTCAGGAGCTCCTCGTTCCCCATCCCACCCTGTCAAGAAGCCCTAAATGCTCTGTTTGATCTCAGTCTGTGTCCATCAAATGGGTGGCTAAATCGCAGAGCAGGAACTCTGATTTCACAGCCAGATTAAATCTGGGAAAAATAGAAGGCAGATGAGGAACCAGAATGAAAAAAAAAAAAAACACCAAAAACCACAAAACCAGCCACAGATCCATGCCTCAGGGTTTAGATACCTCCTGGCCACCACTGCCATCCATGGCCACCCCATGCATGTTCAAGCAACCTACGTAAGAAGTGAACACATCCCCTCCCTGTGGCATTAGATGCTCCCTCGTTGGTTCTCTGAAGCCCCCAGTTGGTGTTTGACTGACCATAATGAGGACACGCTAACCAGCTGCAAGCCCATTGCTCTCACAGCCCTCCCTCTGCTTGGGAATAAACATGCTCCGCTTTTCCGCCCTTTGCGGTGATTTCACCACCCTCTCAAGTGCAGGGAGACCTCGGGAAGAGCTAACCAGACACCACGCAATGCCCTCCAGGCGAATGCTAAGTTCTACAATAACTTGGAAAAGAGAGTTTGTAGAGTTAGTTCCAAGAGAAGGCACTGGTTAAATGGCTATTTGCGTGGCTGCTTTACCTGTCAGCACATCAACGACCACAGAAAATTACCACTGGTTTTCCTGGAGCATAAACACAGTGCTAAAACCATACAAAACAACTCTTTGCTCACCTCCTCGTTAGGACCTTGCTGTTAGCTGTTCATTATTTACAGGGGCAATGCAAAACAAGCCCTGGCATCCAATTTAAAAACCTTAATGACCAAACTAACCATGTCCAGGCACCGCAGCTCGCATTGTTTCAGGATTGGTTTGGCTTTGCTTAGCACCGGCAGGACTTCGGGGCTCCCTGGATTGCGCAGTAACTCATTCTGCTCCTCTACATGTCACGCAACAGCGTCTTTTAAAAGGCTGGTCCAAAGGGTGTAAGAAGCTCTTTGCCAAAAAAGTGTTCAAACATTTATTGGAAACACTAACAGGCGAGTTGAGAGCTGGTAAATTCCACTGCCAGCCAAAAACATCAGGATAATGATTCCAAAATGACATGGTATTTAGAAGAACATAACATTTGCTTGTAGTGAAGTTAGTTATTCATCAAGAGAGATGACTGCTTACAGGGGGACCCACCGGCAGCGCAGGGAGCACTGCGCTGCCTTTACATTAACAGAAGTAACCCACAGGCCAAATACCTGCCCGGAAGGTCAGCTCTCTCTCCGCGTAGGAAACAACAAGTGCAGAAAAACAAAGCACCCGTGCACCAGGGAGAGGAGGATTTTTTGCCCCAAGTTGAAAAGCTCCCAGGCATGAGACATCAGAGGTGCCTCTGCACCCAAGTTTACAATTTTTGCAGCACCGGAGCCGCAACTGCCCAGTTTGGAAGTGGAAATTGCGCTGCCCGCAGGCGAAGGGCAGGCAGCAGCTCAGCACAGCCCCGCGCTGCAAATCCTGGGTGTTTTCTGAAGGTACCTCGAGGTCTATTTTCCACGGCACTCACAACAGCCCTGCCTGTGGTCAGTACTTGCTCGTTTGCAGGACACAAATCACATTCACAGGGAGCCCTCGCAGGGCTTTTTCCTAATCAAAATGTGTTTCACATGTTCACACGCAGGGTTTAAATTAACAAGCTGTTGGAGGGCAACTTGCATTTTCTCATGTCCCTGCTCCAAATCTGCCATGCCCCGCAGTCCCCAGCTCCTTCTCATGCTGCTCCTCCAGAGATGGAAGTCCTGCCCTGGCAAACCAAACTGTAAAAAACCCACAGATGTGGCTGGTTAGAAGTGCTTTGCAAACCTGGATGTCCCCCAACCCCATCTCACACCCCCCGAGGGGATGCTCAGTGCTGCAGCAGCATCAGCCCCTTCAAAGCCCCTCAAGTCGGAGTTCCCCAAATACCACCACAGCCCCAAGTGCCCCGTGCCAGACACCTGGGGGGCAGGAGCTACAACCAGAGTCTAAAGTCCTCCTCTGCAGGAGATGGAAGACACAGCCCCTGACCCAGAACTTACAACACAATTATAAAACACGAGATGGGGCAGGGGTGCATCAAAACAGAGATTGTTTTGTCCCACGGGGCTGGCCCTGCTCTCAATACACAATAAAATCTGCTCACCATCAATTTTTTTCCCCCCACTAGCACTGCACAAGAGACCCTTTTAGTGGAGGTGACCAAAGTACCTTGGAAAATGCCAACAGGGAGCTCCTTCCAAACACGAGCAGCAGCTCCTGTGTGGCCCAGGACCAGCATTTCCAGCCGGTGATGAGTCAGGCCAGGCAAAAAGGGTGCTGAAGTGGGATGATGCAGATGCAGAGGGGCTCAGGCTGCTGCCGGGAAAACCAGGCTCCTCAAGAGCAAGAGATGCTACGGGTATGTCCGAAAAGCCACGTGCAAGGGCAAGCATGAGCGGACACCCTCACTGAAGTACTTTCTCACTAAAGAGTTGGGTTTTCTATCCCAACACGTCACATTCTGATTTGAATGCAGTTAGGGAGCACAGAGCCTTCCTCCAACGAACACAGAAGCACCACCAGCCTCTTGAGGAGCTGGAGCAGAGTTATGTCCTCAAGACAGCACTGTGTTCTCTTCTTCTCCAACACCATCTCCAGATTGTGAGCCCTGAAGCTCTCAGATAATGGATGTTATCCCAACTTTTCACCTCTACAGTACTAAGCCCTGGGGAATTATACATCGTGCCACCGGCAGCTGTGACCCACCAAGAAGCATTTCTACTTTCCTTTTACAGATGGGGAAACCAAGGCAGGGATAAGTCATTGACATCTTGCCGTGCTTTAGGCCAGACTTGAGCAGCGTGCTCTGCAAGAAGGTGCACACACATCTCAAAAAAAAACCCGCCAGCTGGCGATCCCCCCCAACGCCCAACCACCACCTTTCCTTCTGTTAACAAGCGTACAACCTGAACTGACTTTTAATGAAGACAACGAGCTAAATCTGGAAATCACGCTTTTTTTTTTTGTGGCACACGTTCTGTTTAACAGCCTAAAAGAGGCTAACAGCCACGCAGAGCGAGAACAGCCGGTTGTGTTTTATCTTTAAAAATTTAAAGGATGCGTATGGGCACAGCATTGACGGCATACGGGAAAAGAAATGTTTCTGGAGGTAAAAGCCTTTTGCAGAAGCAGCTCTCAGCGCCTGCTCCGAGGTCTTTCTGCCCCTCAATGCACTTTTGCGAGATGGGAAAACTATTGTATCCTACCAGAGGATATCAAACTCGGGCCAGGGGCTGCTCGCAGCGCAGGCGCTCGCCGCCTCGCTCCCCGTGCCATGCTACGGGTGCATGAAAACGCCGGGTCCCCCTTCTCGGCCCTCGCTCTAGCAGTGGGAACGGCGTCCCCTCGGATGCCTCATGGGACCGACCCGGGGCACGGCCGCGGTTTGGTCTGGGATGTCCCGCAGCACCTGGTACCCCCGGCACCGGGGCACGGGGGTGTTTCTGGGGTTGGGTCCCCGGCTGCGCTTCGTGCCTGCACCCGGGGCCTGCGGACAAGGCGCCGTGCACCCTTGGCCCCGCCGGGCGCAGCGAGGAGGGGGACGAGCCTTCCCGCATCCCTGGAAGCTCCTTGCCGAGGCCGCCCCGAGGCCTCCCAGGGAAGGGGGCGGCGGAGGAGGGGAAACCCCCCGCGGAAGGGGGGCGGCGGAGGGAAGACCCCCGGGTGTGTGTCGGGGGACCCCGGAGAAGGGAGCGGGCGGAGGGGGAGGACCTCCGTGGGAGAGCGGAGCGGCGGAGGGGACCCCGGGGGTGCGCACCCCGCTCTGCCGGCCCCGTTGCTGCAGGGCCCCCTCCCAGCTTGCGGCGGCGCGGCCGGGCGGGCAGAGGGGAGCCCTGGGGGCCAGCCCGGCGCCGCCCGTCCCGCGCAGCCATGGGGAAGGCAGCGCAGGGCAGGGCGAGGGAAGCAGCGGACGCGAAACCGGGCGAGGCGAGGCGCGGCACGGCGCGGAGCCCCCACCGCCCCTCACCTGGAGCTGCCGGAACTCCTCCTCCAACTCCCGCCACTCGCCCCGGCACCGCTCCAGCTGCACCCTCATGGCGCGGGGGCGGCGGGACCCGCTCTGCTGCTGCCGGCGGCGGGGCCAGCCCGCACCGGGGCCGCCGGGCCACGTGCGCCCCTGACGTCATCGCGCGGGGCTGGGCGCGGCGCCGCGGCGGCGGCGCGCGCTACCCGCCGCCCCGCCCCGCCCTGAGGCGATGGGTCCCCTCAGGCGCCGCCCACCGGCCCCACCGAGACCCCGCACCTCGCCCGCGCCCTTGCGTGCGGTGGCAGAGCCCGAAGCGCTCCGTGGGGATGGGGTGGGGGGAGATAGAACCTGAACCCGCCCCCGCCGTGTGGTGCTGGCGGAGCCGCCGTGCCGCGGGGACGGTCCCCTCAGGGCGACCCCCTGGCTGAGGTGACCACAGGCCTGGGCTGAGGCGGCCCGGCCCAGCAACGGCCTGGGGCCCGGGCACAGCACGTTGTTAAGATCAGAAGGAGAAAATGATGAGGCGATTCCTCATCTTTCCTATTTTTATTATTGCAATATTAACCCGTTTGGCGGCAGGACTGGCAATCTGGGAGCGGGGCCTGGTGTCCTCTGGGCTGTGCAAGTGCCATAGTGTGCGGCCCTGCTCCCTGGAGCTCACGGTGAGAGCACAGGGCAGGGTGTGATGCGCAGGAGCTATAACGGCTGTCAGTGTCAGCACTTCTCGGAGGGTGGGTTTGTTGCAAAACCATGGAAATAGCGTGGAAGAAAAAAAGAAGGGAAAAGAAGCAATAAGAAAAAAGGTATAAGGGGGAGGGGAAGTGTGAAGCCAAAATAAAAATGGGTGCAATGCTGTCTCACAAAGAGTATCTGTAGGATTCTGTTTTCTTGGATTCAGCATAAACAACCAAAATACTTGGTGTAGTACCCTCCTCAGTCTGCACGCTGCCCCTAGTCCTTTTCTAGGTCTGTATTACTGCTGTGTGCTCATTTTATGCCCTTTTTGTATTATGCCCTTTTCATACGTGTGTGGGTGGACACCTGAAATGCAGTTGATGACCTGCTGCCTGCCTCTGTGCTCAGTTTCCAAAGAAACCTGCTCAGAACTTGTGGTTAGTGGGGATTTCCATTGATTGAACAACCACCGACCACAGGGACATTGCGTTGTCCCTTCAGCTCTTCCAGTGAGGTCCACGAGTGTCCAGAGATCAAATACCTGTGTTGTGGCAGGCCTTGATAATCTTGAAGTAGAACAATAATAAGTGTAGTATAAATGTCACAGGAGTTCATTATGTCAGTATTAAATTTTCCTCAGATTCCAGAATTAGTCCACAATCCTGTGTAATGGCACCTTATGTTACAGGAAGTCTGCAGGATTCTGGATTACAGAAAAAGAATTGCAGCTCGGATCACAGCTCTAATTCTGCGCTGGATACATGCTGAAACTTTCCAGTTCACCACAAGGTTGGAGTACTCCCTACTAATAAAATTATTTTCCCTTCCCATGTGAAAATAAGCCCTCCACCTTTGCAGTTACTCTGTCAGCTCAGTTCATCGGAGAGCCATCCCTAAGATGTAGCTGTGTTTCTTTAGGGCTTCCTTTGCTCATTAAATCACACTCTGAACCAAGCTTGCTCTGAATTCTTACAGAATTCATCAGTACTCATAGAATACATCATAAATTGTAAAAAGCCCTTAAAACAATTTATTTCACTCCTGAGCTATAAGCTTCAAAAGAATAGAAGAAAGTTCTTAATATGACTTGTCGATATTTGCCCTGGGCCATAATTCTGCAGCCTGATGACATGTTCGTTAGGGCCATGGTCTGTGTTTCTGTGGGCGCTGTGCATACAAAGGCAGGAAATGTGCATTTCCCACTCAGAGCCATACCGGCCCCGGAGCTCTCCCAGAACAGCCTCACACTGAGGGTTCACCAGACATTTATTTAAAACTTCCCTACCTCTTCCCTACACCTCTTGACAAGGAACAATTATTATACATATTGAGGCTGTGTATAATTATAACCCCAAAAGATGTCTTTCAAAGTCTTTTAACTAAGACGTGCTAATTATTAATATTCATTCAAGAGATCTGCTTCTTTAAAACAGTAACACAGAAGAATGTCATTAAACATAAACAATGTGAGTGTAGCATGGCTGGCCGTACAGCTGGTTCTAACAGTATTTAATGTTGCGCCGTTACAAAAGATTTCAGAATTACCTGTAATCTCTTTCCACCTCCTGGGAGATTGTATCTGTTTGTATAATCTCATTATTTCAATCACATCTTTGTGAATAAAACCAAAGCAAGGTAAGATAACAGTGATATTTTTTAAACTAGAACTAGAGAATTTGTTTATAATAGTGTATATAATTTTACTTGCTAAGAGTGGAAGCTGCAGATTTTAATTAGATCTGTCAATTTTAAAAGGACTCTAAATTTCTGATTTAGGAGTGGTAAAATGAAAAATCATATAACACACATCACAGTCTATTGTCCTGAGAGACTTAAGTTTCCATATCCACGTTCTCAGCATACGTTTTATTTGACTATCAAATTCAGGCTTTTCAGGCTTTTTGCAATTTTTATTTCTACAACTAAAACATGCTCCAAAACTAGATTTCTTGAAGGAAGAGACTCAAAAATCTTGATAAACACCCATTTAACTTTGCACTGAGTTTTCAAATTGGCAATCTCCTTAATACGGATCCTGCAAAAAGTAAGAGGGTGTGCACTAATCCAGAAAGCCTTCCCAGCGATACCTGTGGAAAATTGCACACCAAAGTCAGATGTTCCCACTCCTGTGGCCGGGGACACGGGGAAGGGACAGTGGAAGGGCAGCAGGGCTTGTGTCTGGTAAGGCTGTGCTGGTCAATGTCCCGCTCTGCCTCCACGAGTGACTCCTACAGAAAAGACATTTAAAAAATCCAGGTTTTAAGCATTACATTTCCTGTCTGAATTAAATGCTTGTCTTGTGAAAAAAATAATCTTACTGTTAAAATTCCTTCATTATGAAAAGATATATAGAAATAATATAGTTTGAGTTTTCATTTTTTTCTGACTAAAATACACCCCTAAATATCTGCACCCATTGTACCCAGTGGACAATCAAAGACCTTACTGGACTATTATAGGAGTGCAGATTCTTTTAGCAGCTGGATAAAGGATTTAGAGAGGGAATTTTAAGAGCCCAGAAGAGCCCTGGCAGCTTCCTGCCCCTCGTCCCCAGACGGGGAGAGGGGACCTGAGCAGCCGGCGTTCCTGGCTTCCCGCACCTCGGCTCTCCTGCTCTGTGCTAGGAGCAGGTTCTGCAGCTCAGCTGGAGCATGGGGTAAATTCCTCTGAGCACATACCTGGGATGTGTTGTTTTCTGGAGTCTGGTTTATCTCAGGAGAGCCTCTGTTCTTTCTGCATATCTTTACTCGCAGCCTGCTAAACAAACCACATATGCTCTTCGGTCAACACTAATTAACCCGGTCATGTACAGGTTTCATATTCGATTTCAAGGATGCCTTCCTACCCACCATAGCAAACAAAGCCTGGGCAGTGCCCTGTCTGGCTGCTACCCCATCCCTCCCTCTGGGCCCACAGTTTAGATGAGATTTTGATTCAGTTTATCATTTTACAGAGGCAAGAAATGCTGCTGTGCAGGTTTAAGCACTGAGAGGCTTCTTAAAAGAGGGTTTGTGGCTTCCTTGAAGTAGGTGCCTTAAACACAACTTACCCAAAAATTTAAAAGGTACAGAAGGACACCAGTATCTTCATGCAACAGCACCACACTGTCTTATACGTGTTACCTGGGTCAAGAGCATTTCATAGGCTTGTCCTTCTTCATCTGCTTTTGAGCATGAAGTTGGTCAGTTGGTCTTCTCTGTCCTGTCCCCGAACAGAAGGCTGGCCTGGAGAAGGCTCATGAGGGCTCCTTCCCTGTTTTCCAGCATCATTGTATCGCTCTGGATTTCTGGAGCAGACAGCCGCTCTGGATTTAAGGCTATAAAAGCATGTCTCGCTTGTGTCAACACGTAACAAATGGTGCCTTTCCTCTGAATTTGAATATTTTAAGAACATTTTTTTTAGGTATCTTGCAAATCTAATCTTCCAGATTTTGAATAGCTGTTTTTTGCTGCCAGAGAGCTTGTAAGGCCTTTGCACAGCAAATCTACAAATACGAAATCTGTTTTGCCTTTACCTTAATTAATCCCCAACTCATCAACCATCCACCGCCAGAAAACATATCAAAGAAATTGAGTTAATAAATCAAGTTAAGGATCACAGCAAAATTGTGACTGATTGTTCTTTTGGTGTTAAATTTTGTTCGAGTACATGTAGTTTATAAATGTACAGTCACATGTGAGCTCCTTTCCTTCACCCTCCAGACTATTTCTGAATGCAGATTCCATTCATTCTTTTCTCTTGGTTGAGGCTGTCTCCTTAGATGCTTTCCCCCTGTCCTAGATACTGATTCTTTTCAGCACAGTGCAAATGGGAAAGGACAAAAGATAAATGTGGATGAGTCCCATTCTAATATCAGGTGACGATAAGCCATGATAAATAAATTACTTGGCATGTGTTTCACCTGGAAATTGGTACTGCTGATTCATATTGTAATCTGGATTAATTCCTCAGTTAAGGACTTGAAGTGAGACATTAGCTTGAGTGTGGTCAAATTTATCTGCCTCCTCCGTATTCCTACTGTGATCTGCCTGTTTTAAATCAATATTGAGGGTCTTGCAAAGCATTCCACAGTTACGCAGTAAACAATTCTCAGTTTTGGGTAACTTCACTGATTAACACAACCCTACCTTGAACAGTCTTGTTGCAGATAGTTAAGTAGAGAATTAGCTGTAAAGCTCTGGTGAAAGACACTCATGGGGAGAGGGTATCTCGTAAGCATCAGCTTCAACAACTTCAACATTTAACTTTGCATGAATACGTGAGTGCTTCAACATTTCAGATAACCTAGAGTTCTTACTTTAGGTTGTTTTGATGTAAAACCAACATGGTTTTTATCTTGAGAGAGCTGCTCCCAGCAAAAAGGAGGGAAGAGTTTTAAGTAAACGCTTTCCCACAAGGCTGCCTCTGAAGCAAAAGTCAACCAGTGAAGTTTACATCTCAAACCTTTCACTTCAATCCCTCCTAAATCCTGTGATAATAATTCTTAAAAACAGAGGAGTGGGGAAGCTCCTTCAGCGCTGCACCCACTCTGTGCTCATCTGACTAAACCTGACACACGCTTGGTTGGAGTCCAAGACCCTCCCACCGCTTCCTCGGGCTTTTCTTTTGAATATAGCAGCAATAAAACACACATCTGAGCATCCTACTTCAACAGTATGTTGTTGTCACATTCTTCACCTTTAAAGAATTCCAACATATGTTTCTCTAAATGTTTTTTCTCTATTTACTCTGCGAAGTTCCCAGAATAAACTTAAATTATTGATTCTGACAGTTTTCAGTTGGGGCAGGCATTTCACTTGGGTGATTCCCCAAGCTTTATGAGCGCAAACTCAACTTGGAGCAGCTGTCTCCTTTCATTGCGAAAAAATCAGTTTCAGATGTAGAATACTGAGGTCCTTTGGGTTAATTTAATTAATATAATTTAAAAAAATATCTTACTCTTTAAACTGAAAAAAATTAAGGTGCATCATATATCATGGGACCTTGCTCCACAAATAGTGTGTTTCGAAGCATGTTTCCCCACACATCCTCCCCTTGCTTGGTTTGCTCTTTGGTGTGTCCAAACTGAAAGAAATTGGAGAGAGAAAAGTCAGTTGCAATGAATTGTACTGGCAGTAGAACGGGCTGAATTAAAGCATAATTTACACTGACCAATTTAACAGCTTGCTTTCAGTCTTAATAAATGTAAGGTTTAATCAAATGCCAGACAACTGAAGCAACAACCGTATGGACAGCAACAGAACTGAAGCCCCATCACACCCTGGTGGAGGAAACTTTGCTGGAGTTCCTCGGTGGCAGTGACGCATGTCTGTGAGCGTAAAATAAAAAAAATAAAAAAAAAAAAAAGCCAACAAGGAGATTTAGGGCCATATTTTGGCTAGAAAGGCCAGAACAAGGGGAATTGCATCAAGGGAAACCCAAGTTGTCCTTCTAGCCCATCATAATCTGGTATAATAATTGCAGTCAAAAATTGCACGTTACCTGGTGGTCACCATCACTTCACACGCACCTTCTGTCCTACCCGAGCATGGACACAGCATTTAAGCCACCTTCAATGCTACAAACATTGAAGATGGCAGATGAATACCCACGGGGAAGACCGAGCTGTATCTCACCTCTGCGGAGGAGGGTGCTTTTTTTCAACCCAAGATTCTCCACCCACCTCAAAATTTTTACCATCCAGCCTGTAGTGTTGGGCATGAAAAATGTGGTAAAAGTATGAGAATAAAAAAATGCTTTTGGCTCATGGGAGTGAGAAGAGAACTTTGATTTTATACTTGAAACATGCTCAGTTAAATACCCGTTAGGGAAGATTATCACAGACACCCACAAGGACATAATGGCAATCCCTGCTCGCTGTAGCTGCAGAAAAAATGCAATGGATGAGGGAATTACAAGGAAAAAGCATCAGGTTTATTCAGATTTCTGTTTTGAGACCTGTGATGTGCTTTTTCAGGGGTTTTCTCCTTCTTACAACTGATTTGTTATTCAGCAGTATCATAATCAGTGCTTTCATTTTCAGCCTTCTGCTGCTGTGCGTATAAGAAAACCAACCAAAGATGAAGCACTCGTCGTTCGTCAGCATTTTATATTCTGCTGGATAACCCTTAACTCGAAGACACCTAGCTCCGGAGAACGGCATGCGCTTGACAGCTCTGCAGAGGAGCGCAGCTCTGGCTCCATCCCTTGTGCTCACCGTGGGGCACGCAGGGTGAGGACCCGTCCCGCCAGCGTCCCTCTCCACCCACAGCCGCTTGGTCCTCCAGCTCTCCTGCAGCATTCCCAGCCGCGCTCCCGTCACCCTTTGCGCAGGAGTTTGGCAGAGTTGCTATGACGACCCTAACGATGCAGCCAGCAGCACCCAGTCGGCACCAGGCGCAGGTTGGTGCCCGCAGCGTGGTTCTCGGGGTGGGGGGCGGCAGGAGAGTGTGGGCCAAACTCCAGGGCGCTTTGCAAAGCAAGCACGTGGGCTTTCCCCGTCATCCACTCCTATCACTGCTCTGGCACCCTGCTCCAGTTGGGGAGGAGCAGCAAAAAGTGTCCTGAGCATCCCACTTGGAGCCACTGCCGTGTGGGCAAGGCAGGGACTGGGAATGGCTCGGCTGCTCCAAGAGGGTGTTGTCAAAGGGACCGTGGTGTGGGGCAGTGCTGTGGTGCAGGGTCAGTGTAAGGGGTGAACTCACCCAGGGCATCCTCGGGGCTGGACGATGTTCAGGCAGGGTGCTCCTGCGCAGGCAGAGCTGGTATGGAGGTCACACAACGGGATGTGGTGCAGTGGCAGGCAGGGTGCTGCTGGGCGCTGTCAACAGACCCTTCTCTGCAGTTGTTTGAATTTTCCGCCTTGCTCTTCGTTAAGCCGGAAAAAATAGTTGTAGCTAAATTCCATTGCTCCGAAGTCCTGTGCAGACCCAAGGGGGAAAACTGCACTTCCTGTAAGGCTGTGCAAACTAAAGCTGCATTTTACCAGAGACCTGACAAAGCTCTGAGGTGAGAGCATAGACCGGTGTCTAGAGACTCTGGGACTCCCTAAGATCCTCATCCCCAAGCGCAGCAGCAGAGACGCATGGGAGCAGCAGCCTCTAGCCGTCAGCACCGAAAGCTGCAGCCGCTGTGGGCTGCAACTGGAGTGGCTCTGCACCGCCTGCGTCTTGCTGCCAGCCTCTCCGCACCCTTGTAGTAGGTGGCTAAAATCATCCAGGGTGGAAAATACCAGCTATGTTATCACGCAAACCTGGGATCGGTGTCATAAATTTGGAAAGGGATTCAGCAAATAAAGGTGACTCCCACCAGCCTGCATTACCCTCGGTGCTCTGTGCAGGCTGTGCCTCAGAGGGCACAGTGATCAGACAGCAAGGTGCTGGGGCTGCCCCCACAGCTGGGAATCCTCTCTGGGGTTTTTAAATCCTAAGCTTTGAGCTAAAGAAGTGGTCAGATGTGGTTGTGGGACAGTGATGCTCCCATCTGGCAGGGGGAGCGGGGAGACATCCCTTCACAGCTGCAAGATGCTCAGAGGTCACGGCTGGTGTCGGGGTGGGTGCATGTGGCTGTAGCTCAGCTTTTCTGCTCCCCCCAGCAAGGGGAGAACAGATGTGAGCTGGCAACCCCCCAGCCCTTGGCAAATATTGGCAACATCCTCCTCTCTGGGGGCTGCAGCCCACAAAGACGAGGGAGAAACTTAGCAGCTGTGGTGCATCCTGTGTTTGCATTGCCGAAAAACCATCCTTTACAGTGGGCCGTGACTCTGTCATACCAAGGGAGAGATCCTGCCCTCGGTGTTTTCAAAGCAAGATGCTCCCGGGGGATAGCATGGCCTGGGGACTCCAGCTGCCAAGTCCTCCTCTGCCCTCACAGGCAACCCCATTCCCAAAACATCTGCTTCTAGAGTTGACAACGTGGTGGTCTTCGTCTTCCCCACTCTCCTTGAGGTCGGTGGAGGAGGTACCTGTGTTCGACAGCTGAAGGGGGAGCAACCAGTTGGGAACCCACTATCCAGCCCCTCTCCTCCCGCCGCAGCCTGGCAGGAATCCCAGGTCTGAGCTCACAATGCAGTGCCCGGGCAGGTTCCCCAGCCCTCCCTGCACTGCCCCGGCCCTGCCTGCGCTCCCCCAGCCCTGCCCGCACCCCCATGGTAAGGAGCCACATGAGACGTGCACTACACAACACAGCTGTGTTTTGGGGAGGAAGGCTTATCATGGGCACAGAAGTACGTATTTCTGGCAATGATATCTCCCCAAATAGCTGTTGGATGACCATTTCCCACAGCCACGTGGAGAACTGAGGGTGAAAGCTAACTATATTTTCTTATTTATAATTTCTAGCTTTTATTCCCTAGCAAGGACCCAAAGCATCTTCCTTTCCCCTCTCCTCCCAAGCTCCATGCTTTCCCCAACGCTGGGCTACCTGGCACCCACAGCACAGCAGGAAAGAGAGCTCTTCTCTGCGAGAAGGGAGAGATGCAGCAAAATCTGCAAAATCACTAGATACAGCTCAGTCTGGCGGATCAGGACAGAAGGGGGAGCCCAGGAGACAAAATCGGAGAGCATCCCACCTTGCCAGGCTCCAGCCAAGCTCTGGGTGTTGACAGCATTTATAGAAACTTGCTTTTTGTTTCTACAGCCACCTTTTGGCATTTATTTATGGTTTATAGGAGACCACTCAGCTCCGAGTCTGTGCTGGCATTCCGACGGCGCTGAACAGCGAGCCATTCCACAGCAATGCCCAGAAATCACCACCACGCTGTACTCTGCTGTTGTCCTCTCTATTGATGGGCCAAAACACCTTCTCCCTGCTCTTCCCCCACACTGATCCTTTCCCTCCAGACCTCTGACACCCAAATCACATCCCCACTGTGCCCATCACCCCCTCCCTGGTCTTAATACAAAAACCTACGTTGCTTCAGAAGCCACCTCCTTGGCAGCTTGCTTGGCTTACAGGTGCTGTTCCTGCCCTGGGCAAGTCTGTAGCCTCCTGATAGATAGAAATTTTGTGGTTTTGACCCCTTTTAACAAGACACATTCAGGACTGGTATTTTTAGCAGCAAAAGAGCCTGAGATACGTTACTGCTGGAGGTATGAAGTGTCACAGCTCCTGGTGCACGCCAGGGACGCCAGCCAACTCTTTGACCCGCTCCATCTTGTGAATGTTTTGCAATGTCCTGAGATATTTCCTAGCAAACAAATAATTTTCTAATTTGCTTAAATGACTGCTTCAGCCTCGGGCAGAGGCAGCAGAAGAGCGGCTGTGAGAAGGAGCCTGCCAGGGTTTCAGCTGTATGGAGAAGGGGCTGCCTTTCCCTGTGCTCCCCAAGACCTCTGGCAGGAGCAAAGACCAATGCCCACCACAGACCCGACCTGCTGGGACTTATTTTACATTTCCTAACAGGCCAGGCTATGCTGCGAGCCTACTTTCAGATGGTGCTGGTTTGTACTTCAGTACTTTTAGATACTTTCTGTTTGTTATATCTCTATTTTACCCCTCCAAAGCCAGACATCGATTACTGACTTGGATGCCTATTAAAACATAGCTCACAAATAGACTGTTCTGCCTGTACCTGCCTTAGTAATTTCTCTCTAATTTATTGGTGACAATCGTTTATTTTCCTCTGCAGCTGCAAACAATATGCCCATTGTAAAATACCCCAGGGCTACAGAGCCTCTCTGGCATGAATGGGACAGGAAAGCACAGAAATGTGGATTAAGACACACAGTCTATTCTGTAAATGGAGATCAGTATACTGGAGAATGGCTGGGCAACTTGAAACACGGTAAGATAGACCATTTTGAGAAAAAGTACCAATTTAAATGTCTTTACAAAAGTTCCTAGGGGCAGGGAATGGTCAGCAGTTGTATATTCTCCTGCAAGACCATTCATTCATGTATGACTATATGTGTATATATATGTCTTTGATATATGTGACGCAAAAATATGCTCAGAAATATTTCTAATAGGTAACTTGAAGAGCTTTTGCATGCACTCAGGGGCAGTTACCTGATGTTTAAAAATCCTCTGCAAGCACAGCAAACCGCAGTCGGCTCCACACACCAGGATGTGCCCTGGCTGCGCACTCCCTGGAGCTCTCTCACCTCCTGACTTGGCTTCGGGAGCATTCATTTATCCTCAAGTCGTGGTAGGTGCTGCAGGAGACGGAGCAGGGGAAGGAGACCCTGACTGAGCCCTGAGCAGCCAGAGTAGGACAGGCTTGTTTACAAGCAGTAAACCAAGGTTTGGAAAGATTTAAATGCATTCAGCAAAGGCCACGCAGGAAGCCCCTGATCAAGATTAACGATGCCTCTGACTCGGGAAGCTAAACTGAATCCCAGACATAAACCTGCCTTGGTGCAGGGAGCGCCACCTCGCCTGGGATGAAGCTGTAGGAAGGCAGCCCCATAAATCCTTCTCCTAACAACTGCAATGGTCTCCCTGAAATCCCTCTTGTTTGTTAAACAGGTAAAGGCATCCAGGTATGGAAACGCGATGGAGCTATTTATAGCGGTGACTGGAAGTTTGGGAAGCGGGACGGTTATGGCTCATACAGCATTCTTGACCCCGTAACCAAGGAATACAAGAAGGTGTACACAGGCTGGTGGAAAAACAACAAAAAATGCGTAAGTGAGATTTCCTGTGCCTGCTGGCGGCAAGGCAGTGATCCCCAAAATGTGGGGAAGTGTTGGGTGCACGCATGCAAAAAGATCACTTAAAATACTTATTTTTCAAATACTGAGGCTGAATTGAAGAGTTTTGGGGAAATGAATTTGTGGAACAAGAAAATGAAAGCAAGAGCAAAAGCTCTGGTGTTTAAGCCCTCTCCCCCTGCCCTCCCCACCTTGCTGCTCCTGGTATTACTCACCTCTCCACATCAGGTGCTGCAGGAGCTGCACCAGGTCCCACAGCAGGGAAGCAGCAGTGTGACTCCAGGCAGAAGCTACGGGAACAAACCTTCCTCCAGCCTTGGGCTCTCTTTAAATCTTAATTTGAACCTGCAGAAAGCCCAGGAAGCTTCAAGAGTAAAAATCCATCATTCATAAAAAGCCAAGCGTGGCCGAGAACACCCCATGGCCTGCCCCCTCCCTTCTGGAGAGGAACCCATCCCACCCATCTGCTGGTGACCAGGCTACAGCCCCAACCTCCCACCAGCTGCCACAGAGCAGCGATCACTGCCCAGACTCACCTGCAGCTCTGCCAAGCAGGATGAGAGGTTTCCATATCCTGTGTCTTAATCCTCCCCACCCATCCCCTTCATTCCTCTTGATGGGTGTTGGAGGAACCTGTATTATAAGCGCTGCAGGAAAATGTAACTTCTTCTCGGAGTTTTACAGCATATTAGACAAATAACGTGAGTTCTTTTGGAAATTAAGCCTGTCACATAAATTGCTGTTTTTTCTAAAGGAAACATAATGAAGAAGTCATCTGGTAAAACTGACTGCAATCTTATGTGCAAAATCCTTGCAGGAACATTTTCTGATCTGCTAATGGAAACCTTGTGTTCGTCTTTGTGTCTGCTCTTAAATTAAATTAATAGTCTCTTATGCTTCTAATTGGCGTGTGCCTCTATGACTGCACTCTCTTGGAGGGAGCTTCCCCTCCCATTCTTCGAGGATATATTTTGGATTATTGAGCTCTGGTGAAAGATTTATAATGACATCCAAATATCACTAGAGTTGTTTTTTTCTTCTACAAAATTCTCCCTTTTACATCCATGTAGTTTAATAAAATTCATGCTCAGAAAAATCAGTTATTTCCAGAACTGATTTTATTTTTTGTTCAGCAATAAATTAACGCTTTATTCCTATGGGAAAACTCATTAGGAATATGTAAATGTTTCTTGCTGGTATCACTCCTTGGTATAGGGGGTACCTCTGGACTCAAACACCTCCTTGGGGCCCCCAGCTTGCACACACAGAGCGCTCTTAATTCGTAAGTTCACCAACCAAAGCTGGTGGCATCGAGCCTGAGGGGAGAAAGTAAGGAGCAGAGACTGCTCAGCATCAGAGCTCTCCTGCCCCGTCGGGGTGACGCCTGCCGCCCTGGGAGCCTGGCCCGGCGCCTGGCCGCGGGGAGGCACGCGTGGCATCGCTGCCTGCGCCTGCCGCTCTCACCGCAGGTAGCTTGCCGGGCTTAGTTTCTTGTGAAGGAGGAGGGAAGCAAGGCAAGGGGCTGTTTAGGACATCGCCTCTTTGGGGGTATAGATGGAGGAGAAGGCAAAACCGTTTCCATGGTCAGCGTCACTTAGAGACCTTCAGTCTGCTCAGGGGCAAGGGAAGGAGGTGCCCAGCCTGGGACACGCTGGGCTGTAGGAAGTATCATCAGGGTGAAAGGCATAAAATCCCCGTGTTGAGAGGCAGGTCTTGTTTATGCTGCCTATCCCCAGGCAGCTTTATATACTAGTAAAACCCACTTTTAGCTAAATATTAGCAGCGATTGTGCCAATAATAACACACTAGACACAAACCTAATGTTTCGTTGTGGGAATAAAATAATTTGCCAAAAAAAAATCCCATACCATCATCTCTCGTTTCCTTCAACACATGAACGGCCACTGAGCTGGGCTGCCAGCAGCCATGTGTAAGAGTACTAAGCAAAGGAGTAGCATATCAAGAAAGTAATATCCCAAAATTGAACACTGACCCCTTTCAATACAAAGACTCCTAACTGGCCTTCTTTGTGCTGTTCTCCAGGGCTATGGGGTGACATTTTACCCCAGCGCGGAGCGCTACGAGGGCGAGTGGAGCGGTGGGCTGCGGAGCGGCTGGGGACGGATGTACTACTGGGACGGATCCATGTACGAGGGGCAGTGGCTGGAGGACCGGCCTGGCGGGCAGGGAATGCTGCGGCTGCGTAAGTACCAGCCACCCTCACCCAATGCATCTGCCTGACCCCTTCAAGGTATTCAGCGTCATGCTGCTCTCTGGGTGCCTCTGCCATCCAGATTTCTGGATGCTACATCGCATCTCCTGCTGCAGCCTTGCCTCAGGGTTGCGGGTGCTCCCCCGTGTCACATCCCCCCTCCTGGTTTGGGGCTGGAGGCAGCACAGGCTGTGCAAGGGCCAGCGTTGCACTGCTCAAGCCCACACGCAAGAAAGCTTATTTTTGCTGTGATTTACCTTTAAATGACTGGGATGGCTAGGGTTAGAGATAATATACTGTTGGGTCAGAGAAGAGCAAATCTCTCTTTTCAAGCCAGGCACTTTGCCAGACGTACTTTCTAACTGCTGCATACCAAAGAGGAGTCCAGTTTCCAGCACAGAAAAAAAAAAGAGAAGTTTTCTTTTTGAGTTCGCTTCATCCCTTGTCTTACTTCTGACACTGGCTCATGTTGAGTGAACACAGGGGTTTCATTAGTACATGATCCCTTCCCAGAAATAACACCAAGCACATCATGGATTGGGAATGTTGGGGGCAATCTCGGCATAAAAATAGAAATTTGGAATTTTTTCCCCTTATTTTGCTAGGAGTTTAACACATTTTCCCCCACAGCCAAGAATCCTAGTCCTTTGCAGTACAAAGCTCTGCATTCCAGGAACATTTGAAGAAATACTATCTCTATATTGGTATTCAACTTTTTTCTGCTTGAAAGTGATCTCAAGGTTAGTAATTAGCTAAGCAAAGCAGCTGGGAGGAATGAGCACAACCTTCACTGCACATCACAGGCATGAGGGGTAATGGTTTTAAGCTGAAAGAGGGTAGATTCAGATTAGATTTCAGGAAGAAATTCTTTGCTGTGAGGGCGGTGAGCCCCTGGCCCAGGTTGCCCAGAGAAGCTGTGGCTGCCCCATCCCTGGAGGGGTTCAAGGCCAGGTTGGACGGGGCTTGGAGCAGCCTGGGCTGGTGGGAGGTGTCCCTGCCCAGGGCAGGGGGATTGGAACTAGATGATCTTGAAGGTCTCTTCCAACCCAAACCATTCTGGGATTGTATGACTGTGCTCTCTCTGATGACTGTAAAGTCACTTTGGACTGATGGCTCATCCAGATGAAATCAGCATCTGCTTCCAGGGGTAACTCCTTCCACTGATCTGCTTCACTCCTGTCAAAGTCACCCTTGGCATTGTAAACTGACAACCCCTCAGGGCTGAGCTGTAGCCGATGCACAATTTCAGAGCCCGGTTGCCTGCAGCATAGTCTACTACCGATTGCGAGCTGGATTCCTTTTGGTTAAAATTAGCCAGAGCAATTATTTCATACCCACAAGCTTAATGTATTCGGCTCAGCTGCTGGAAGTATGCCCACATGCCGGCAGCTTTGCGATGGTGAAAGAAAAGGAGTTCTTCGGTGGAGGTCACGATGAGCTGCAGCTCAAGATTAAATTGCTTGTAGTGGCAGCGTGCCCGGTGAGGGTGAGCTTGGCTGGGAGCACCACACTGATTTGCTGCCTCTGCTATAGCCCGTTCCCAAACGGCTTTTAAACCGGAGCATTGGGCATCTGCAGAGGCAATATTGGCTGTGAGCAACACAGCCTCTGAGGTGCTCCGAGAGGAGAGCGGATGGGAGCAGCCAGGATGTTCCATGGCCCCTCCATCACAGCTGGGCCTGTGATTTCGGTGGTTTCTGAGTTGTTGGTGGCTGGAGAACAGAAGCTGAGCTGCTCCCACCAGCGGGCAGGGCAGGTCGGTGTTGCAGATAAGCTCACCACCAGATGCAAGCTGAAGATAAGCACCGCCACGGCTCCAACCTGTAAACCAGACCCTGCCTGAAAGGCCTGGCAGCCATGCTCTCCACAAGCATTTTTGGTTTTTCCTCTTGCCTTACAGAGTTCTGGCAACCGCCAGCTACCTCTGTGGCACCGCGCGGGGTGCCCTGGTGTTTTGGCCGCCTCTTGCCGTGAAGAATGTCTGAGTTCAGCTGAGTCCCAAAGATATTTCCACTAAGTAACTTGGTCAGAAATCCCCATGGTTTTTGGCTTTGAAACACGATAAGTAGGAAAAGGGGACAGCAGAGGGCTCTCCTAGTGAGAGGTGGGTGGCCTGGATGTATCCCAGCCCCAGCCATGGGTATGATGCCCCTTCTCAACCAGCGTCCCTGGATGAGCTCCTCTCTTCCCCTTGCAGCTCTGCTTTCCCTGTTCATAATTCCTGGACAGCAGCACAGAGCTCAAAAAACCCTCTCTTGACTGGCAGAAAAACGCCAAGAGATGCAGTACAGCTGGAAAAACAGTCTGTAGCTGACTGCCTGAACCATTCAGACACTCACAGCAATTCTCGCTCTGTAATTCATTGAGGAAAAACATAACTACAAGTATTATTTGAAATCAAGATTATTTTGACTGGACAACGATCAGACAGTGCTGCTGTTCCTTGCCCAGACAAGCAAACCTCTTCAAGCCAGAGATCCTGCGTGATTTGCTGCAGTGACAAATTCAAAACTTGTGTGCTATAATTTTTTATGTTGTGAAGAGTGACTCAGCTACTAGTCTTACCCTGAGCTCACTCACTCCGCTTATCAGCAAAAAATGAGTATCACTGGGAGAGGAGCAAAGCAGGTGAATGCAGTTCTTGTTCCAAGTGGGCAGGCGTGGGCTTCTTCTGAAGCCTTTTCTCCCTCTGCGGCACAGCAAACAGAGCACTGTGAAAGTTAAGCGACACACCGTGCCGCAGCCCCCTCGGAATTACTAAGAGAAGCCAAACAGATTATTTCCTCTTCTGTCAGTTTGCTGTGTTGATTCATTTTGTTTGTAGCCCCGTAATGAAACTGTGCAAATTTCATGGTCTGTTCATGTATTTAATTGCAGCAAATGAAAATCGGTATGAAGGAGGTTGGAAAGATGGAAAGAAGCATGGCCCTGGGAAATTTTTCTACTTGGATAAGGGACAGTTGTTTGAAGGTATCTGGGCAGCAGATATACCAAAATGTGGAATTCTGATTGACTTTGGCAGAGTCGAAGCTCCTGCCCCTACTCAGTATCCAATCCCAAAGGTAATTGCTTGGAAATTTCGGGTTTGCTAGTGATGTTTGCATTCGTCAGCTCTCGAGGTAGCATTTCACTCTTCAAGCGATTACCCCCGTGGGGTTCCCAGCTCACAGGGTGTGTGCTCAGAGTCTTTTGGCCAGCACTGTCCTAAACAACCCCGTAGGGACAAATGGCCCATCCAGCCGCTGATGGAGCCTCCTAATTGCCTACAGCTGGAAAAATGCAGTTCTCATGCACCAAAACTGCTTAGAGACTCAGAGCAGCACAAAGGAAGTGGGGACAATAGAGGCAGAGACAATAGTGGGATTTGCGTCAAAACAAAATGATTTCACCAAGCCAAACTGCTAAAGGCAACTAGACCTTACCGAAACCTGAGCAGCTGCAGTGCTAATATCAGCTATTTCCTTTTCCCAGGCACCCCGAGTCAGGGGCTGGTAGAGGGACATGTGTAGCAGATGGGTGTCGGGTGGGGAAGCTCCTCTTTGCTTAGGGCCGAGCAGAACCACACTGGACAACCACAGCACCCTGCTTTACTCCATTAACCCGGGGAACAGCACAGCCCAATGGCAGGTAAAGCCACCTACCTTCCTCCTCCGCTCCAGGGTCAAGGTTGTCGCAGATGACATCGGGCACGCACAGCCTACCGAAGCTCACGGCTGTTACGCCTTTGCTTCTCTTATTTTTTCAAATCTGGTTTCTGTAGCAAGAGCCCCTTGAGCACAGACATTTTTGACAAGCCAGTTAATCCTGCAAGTACTAGGCACACCCACGGCAGTGCAGAATAATAAACACTAAACACTCACCAGGGAAAAACAATCTCGATTTTGCAAAAAAAGTGAAAGGCACAGTACTTCTGTAGCTGAAAATATTTACCTTAGGTTTGTCAAAGGTCATCTGAGAACAGCTTTGGATTCCAACAACCCAGCCCAGCAGCCCTGGGGTGAATTACCCTTTCGCTAAGGCAGGATGTTCAAGCCTGGCTGTTTGTTTAACTCCCTGAAGACCAAATTATGACCTGGTTTTCTTCTGCTCTATGAGCAAAAAGAAAGCATCAACTTTGCGTGCTGTTATTGCACTTTCCATCAGAAGAGATTTATTGATCTCAGAATATGAAGGAAGTAACAGATAAAAGGAGAAAAAATTGACTTCAGATTTTCATAAACCTGTTGCCAAATTACTGTCGCAAGCAGCTGTTAGAAAAAAGTAGATATAGGGTGAATGTTAGAAACTGCCAAAACCAGAGAGGGACTAAATAGTCGGCTTTTGCCTGGCAAGAGTGTGACAGTGAGGATCTGAGCTTCTGCATGGGAGAAGCATCACTGTGTGTCTTTATTAGCAGGTAAAAGGAACAAAGGGTGGGGAGGCGGACAGAAAATGTCTGAAAACTAGAGAGCGATTATCGCAGGCTTTGAAGGAATCCAGTACGTGGTGATGGGGATGCATCAATGCAGAACTTGAACATAACTGCTGAGACGGGGAAAGACACAACATAGTAGACTTGGGATATTTGCTGTTCTAATTATTGGAGCCAAGGCTTCAGAATGCGTAACAAAATACATGAGAACAAGACTGGATGTCTTCTGCCTGGGAGAACACCACACACACGAACCCACTAGAAAGCATTAGGACATAAAGCGGGTCAAGTGAGACGACAAGCTCCTGGCAGGGCTTTGGCACTTCCCTCTCAAGAACCCGCATCCAGCTGCACGCAGGTTATGTGACTCCGGGCTCCTGCTTTCGCATGACCTTTGATTTGGGCAACTGCAATTACACACCTTTTGAAACTGTATGAGACCCAACAGGCTACAAATCAAAGGCAGTTTTGTCTAAGAATGCATTAAAGGAGAATCAGTCCACTCCACACAGAGCTATTTCAAGGAGATGAAGTGATGTTCAACATGCCGATAAAATTAGGGAAGCGTAGCAATGTTTTGAAAACAGTAATTGAAAGGCTGCAATATAAACTAAAGTCTGATACACAGGAGATTCTCCATTAATACTCGAGTAATCAATATCTATAAAACCGTAAGCTTCTTCAATTACACTGCGTAACTGATTTGTATTCTTTTTATTTAGATTGAACTAGCTGATCCAGATGGTGTTTTAGCAGAGGCCCAGGCGATGTTTGATGACAGCCAAAATTAATAACTGGACCGGATGATAAAGGAAAAAAAGATGTAAGATAAGAACACGATCCTGGGTTACTTATTCTTTTGGGTCTGAGATCCACGCCGGGGTGTATTGTGTCATGGTCCGCCTCGCTTTCCCCTCAAGGCTGCCCACATATGCTTCACTCTGCAGGTGGCTTTGCTCGGAGGCCTCCTCCCACCCCCCGTTATTTTGGAAAAGAAAACAAAAAAAAAAAAAAAAAAAAAAAGAAGAAAAAACCCACAAGCAGCAAAATGCTGGAAGACAGGCAGTGACTCTTAGCCCAGCTTCTCTGGCTTATTCCTCCTGTGAAGAAATCGCACTCTGTTGGTTTCAAGGTCTTTCACATTGCCTTAGAGAAGAAGCAGGGGTTCCATTATATGCTGTAAAAGCAAAACCCTAGAAAAGTACAGTCAAATAATTGTCCCCTCCCACTTCCTCCCAAATTTAGCCCAATACATACCTGCGGCCAAGATGGCTTTTGAAATTGTAACAGATCATGTTTCAATTAATATTTTTTTTCATGCCACTTCACTTGCTCTCTCTGTACATTTTCCATAATGCGATGCCGGTTCTTGCCCCTAACCCTGGGGAACGCAGAGCACCTGATCTCACCCTGGCTCTGCCCCTGGGCCAGCCCACGCGCTGGACCCCGTCACTCAGTGGGGTTGCGATGGCCACTCCATTTCTACCCGACGCAAGCACCCCGCGCCAGCCGTGGCGCTTCAGATCGGCTGAGCGATACCCACAAGCCCGAGGGAAGGCGGCACTGCAGCCGGCTGGTGAAAAACAAACTGTGGGAGTGGGTCATTAGTTCACCTGATTAATATCGTGCTTCCGAGCATCACCACTGGTTTACAGTTCATTTGGTCCCTCGACTCTTCATGTTTTCTAGGCTGAAAGATAACCTACTTCTCTATTTAAGCACTTGAGAGAGTGAAAATACAACATGCTTAGTCCCAAGATTTAAGCAGTGCTGACAGGAGGAAAAACATGTCAACTACGTTACATTCTTTATACCTGCCTACGTGAACAGGAAATTTTATCTTCGTATTATGACTGAAATGAGTAACTGAATACATTTAAGAGATCCTCAGAAATACACAAGATTAGCACAACATAGCTGAAGAGATGTGATGTAGAAAAAAATCAGCACATTTTAGGCCTCTAGATAACAAATAATCAGCAACAATTGAGTATATTTTATTTCAGTATTTTATATCTAAATAAGTGATATACAATAACCAATGTTTAAAATGCTTGAGGTAAATGCACAATACCATTAGTATAAATAAGGGATAAAAAACAAATTCTAAGTGCACTCAATGTTTAGATCCACGTGTTTGGGTCTGGTTACTGCCTCTGGCACACAGTTACAAGACTGTGCTCAAGGTATAACTTTCATGACCATTTCCACAGCTGGAAAATGAAAAATAATCAATATCATGGCTTAAAGTGCAGAAAATAGTCAGAAAAGCAGCTGTAATAACAGCGCCATTAGCTCAGAACCCACCAGCTTAAGGAAGTTAAAAATAAGGCGGTCCCACTAGCTTCTAATTCTGTATTTCTAAAAAACAAAAAACCCCACGTCTGTGTCACTTTCTAAAAGATCCACAGGATAAAGACAAGCTCAGCTACTTATCCAGGACACCAAGTAATTTTACAAAATAAACTTGGGAAATATATTGTCTGGACTTCCATTCAAGATAACACTGTATGGTTTAAATACACAATTTATGGACAGAAGCATGATTTTTAAGCCTGAAACCACCCTTTCAACCATTTGCTCTAGTGTGAATACTGAGTCAGGTTTTCTTTCTTTACTGAGGGTTTTTAGAGTCTTTTTTTCTCCCAAGACAGGAAAAGTATTCCAGTAAAGGACGGGAAGGTGCATTTTGTGCCTACTACTAAGGTTTTGTGTTTTGGAATGCTGCTTCATTAATGCCTTTACTAACATAATCCTTCCAGTGCTCCATGAACGAGCACCTGTGGGACTGTAGTCACAATTCTCACCATCAGCAGACTTACACCAGTAACAGAATATACTTGAAGCATAATGTAATGGCAGAGCTGGAGAAAATCCAGTCTGACATCTGTATGACAGAGGGACTTGTGAAAACAGCAAGTGGAAAGCTGCCTTCTGCTTGTGAACCAAGAACATCCCTGCAAGAACGCCACCGATAAAACAGCCCAGCAGGGTTTTTTGATTGTTATTTTTCAGAATACAAACACACCAGAGGTAACCTCGTCAACACTTCGCACAGCGGTGGTGCTGACATGAGGCATCAGTCCCATTCCCCTCGTGAGGCTGCTTCAGTAGTAAACACGCTCTGCTACCCTAACTCTGTAGGCACATCCTACAGGGATGAAATCTGTCGGGATAACCTGAGATGGAGGTTGGGTGTGAGCACCATGTGCAGCCCAGGCTCAGTCAGGTACAGCTCCACCGCACTGTCCCGTTCACTCCTGTCTAATTTCAGACCCCCAGGTTTCTATTCCCCAGTGTTAGCTAGGATAGGGAGGTCAATTTTGTTCCACTACTCTTGAAACTTGTCTCAGTTTGTGTTCTAAAAACAGCTTTTACCCATTAAAGCCCAAAGCTGCTCCACAGCAGAACTGCATTCCAAAAAACTCCACTTCTAGACACAGCTAGAATTACTGAAGCTGCCCGGGACAACGGCTGCAGTCTTTCTTGGACAAGCCTCTTATCTGAGGGACGAAATGGAAGTTTTTGCTTGAAGAGGAAATAAAAAACGACACAGTAGCCTCGCTGTAACAGACGTGTCTGAAAGTAAGCAGCAATATTAATTACAAATAATCTCTTTTCATAAATAAATCTACATAGAGAAAAGTAGTCTTCCAGATCCTTTGGAAGCAAAAATGTATAACAAGTTATTAAATACAACACTTCATCAAGGAAAAGACTTTTTCTAAACAAGGAAGACCAAGGCATAGCTAATTACTTGGGAATTCAATGCAGAGAGAGCACCTTTTGCTGCTTGCATCTGAGGATTTATTAAAAATATATTTATAATATAAAAGTACAAAATAATTACTACTTTGGCTTGGAAAAAACCCAGCAGTGGTTCTGATTTTCAAGCAAAAAAAAATTATCCAGTGACAGTTTCCATCTAGTTCCTTCTTTTTAAAAAAAGATTCCTAAATGGGAAACAGGCAAATCTATCTGTCCAGATAATATGTGCCAGCTCATGAGAACTTTAAAACAGTTATTGCTTTTATTTTCTTCCAAGGAAGAGTAGAGTCTCATTCCTACTCATGTGGCCATACCACATCGCAGTAAGACTAGTCATGGGTGTTTAGCGAGTTATAAAATGTGTAACTGCCATGGGAAAAAGGCGCTGGAGAAATCAGTAAAGTAATAATTACTTGGCAGCAAAACATACTGGGAAAAGTGGTGGGAAAGCTTTCACTTCTACCATCTGTCAGGCTTTCTAGAGAGAACAGCGCTAGCACCGAAATCAAGTGCTAATTGCTGCATATCCCAAGTAATTTGTATCATGCCATGCAATATGGATCGGACAAGCAGTATCTTCTAGTAAATGCCAACATCAAATAAAGAGAGGGGGGAAAAAAGCTTCTCTATCCATCCCTAACAAATACCAAATTTACAATGTTATTCTCCATGTATTTATACAATCACCATTCAGCATTAACAAGAAGCAATCTAGACAGAGCCCACGAGAGGAGGGATGCACCCCACCATCCATTCCTTCAGATGTCAGAGAGACAAAGTCATATGAAAGGAACATTTTTTTCCTCTCTAAAGGGTTAGAACAACATTTATAATCTCTCTTTAAACAGTAATCCACAGTTCAACCAGTTCATCCACAGGGGAGTCAACATAACAAGGCAGAAGCAGAATAATGGGTTTATTTTCTTTAAGTACAGGTTTACGCAAAATGGGTAACGGCTGAGGAGACAGTATCACCTCTGTGATCCAGCTGATCCTGGAGCCGTGCAAATTCAGCAAGTTCATTCAGTTCTTGAAATTGCCTGTCTGTTTTATGGCTCACCAGTGACCTGTAGAAGTGGACTGCAAACACAATGAAAATCAATCCAAAGGGAACCATAATAGACGTCGATGCAATGGCTGCTGCCTGTCCTGATGTGATGGTAGAACTGTTGCTCTGGAGGGGATGATCAGTTTTCTTCTTTAAAGGAAGAAACTTCACCCAACACAGTAACACCACCTCTGCAAGAAAGAGCAAAGTCCCGATGACAGTAGAAAATGCCCACGCGAGCTCAATGTGCCGATGCATACGCTCATGAGGAGATTCCTTTACAGAGTTGAGATTATGCACATTACTAACAGCCTCTATATTTGGAAGAATGCAGGTACTTATCATGAGTGCAAAAAGGTGAACTGCAACAAGGACAGTAGTACAGGCACTGAAGGCTATCAAGAGACCTGGAGGGTAGTCATGGTCTGCGTCTAGCTGAACTTCCACCATAGCCACCTGAAAAGGAAAGAAGAGAGAGATTTAATTACCTACATCACATATTATTTGACTATAGATTATTTTAAGTTTAAATCATGTTTCCGGAAGATCACCAGATCCAGACAAAATAATAGTCTGCGTTTTAATGTCTCTTTATGTCCATTTGCACCCTTTTCATTAGGCCCAAGTTTAGGTCTGAGCAAAGGCCACCATTTTCATACTTACTGTTCTGTTGCAGAGCAAACCACCAGCATACACAAAAGCTCTGAACAGCACAACCCCCTTGCCACCTCCAGCTCATCCCAGCAACACAGCTGAACTTTGTGATCAACATACTTGGACTCCTAAAGTGAAACATTTCTTCCTTCTTGTGTTATACTGTAGAGGCAGTTTTTGATCTTGTACTATAGATTATAAATTTTGATGGGTATTAGCAAATGTTTTGTATCCCATACATATGTAGAATGAAAACCATACAAAGTCTTTTGAAGTATCTATAACACGAAAACCTGTGAAGGCAGCAGACTGCCCATCACAATCTTGATGGTCCTTTCTCCTTGGATATTTAAGTTCTGAAGAACAGGAGCCTTTCATTAGAAAGGTCACCTTTCCCTAGGGCTCTCAGCTATATTCTTTCACTCAAAGTAAGTATTTAAGCAGACTCTAGAATACAGATTCAAAACATGAAAGTCTCCACAACGTCCACAGCAGCCAAACAGGCCTGTTAGAGGCTAGAGGAGAGATAAAACAGTAGTCTCCCAGAAAAATAGAGTGCTCCCAGACATCACTAGCTACTCTAACCCTGGAAGCTGTGTCCCGCCTCACCTCTGGGCGAGCAATCCTATCTCATGAAGATGCTCCAAGGTCCAGTCCTCTCTATGGTACGCAGCCATGCCCTTTTATAAACTCAGATCTCCAAGCACACCCGTGCTTAGGGAGCAGAAATTACCATTAAGTAACAGCACTAGGAAACTCATAAACCCAGCTCTTGCCTTTCAGACAAAGCACAGTTCCAGAGAAGGAATAATACAACGTCTCTATGTTTAGTTCACTTTCTCAAAGGAACTCATTAAATAGACAAAATATGTTTAAAATGCAGAGGAAAAAAATTAACTGCAGTCTTAACTATAAACACATGTACACTATATAAGGAAGGCGTGGGGGCTGCCATTCAGCACAGTTCAGACTGATCCACACCAGCCCTTTCTGCGCCTTGGCTGCCCACCCTTGATCCTTCATTGAAATGACTCAACTTGCTAGCCCAGTGAAAGCTAACCTGGTTAAGAAGTGGTAATCTTCTCCTAGCTTAGCGAGCTGAGCTGCTTCTGTGATGCCTCTGATAGACAATGAAGGTGGCACAGGCCTGTGTAACCAAGGAAGAAGCAGTTGTACCAGGACCTCAGACCCTTGGCAGCACTAAGCTATGAACCTAGCTTTTCTGTAATGTACAAGTTTGCCCTAAAAAAAAAAAAAATGAAATCAGTTTGTACAACAAAGTGCCTAAAACGAATCAGCTTTTCTGCATCCCATCAATGCAGGTTCAACCCATTACCACATGCCATTATTAATGGTTTGGATGCTCAGCCTATAGCATACATTTCTAACACCTCAATTCTCATAAGCTGATATGAAGGAAATTTCATAAAACACGGATGCAGGAAGATGTAGAAACTAGGACCCAAAACCAGCTGCAAACCCAGCAAGAATATTCAAACCTCAGTATTTTGCAAGAGCTGAGCCAAGCTACACCTCGTCCGGGATCCCATCTTCTTTCACTCCCAGAACCAGCATGTTCCGGGACACCAGAACTCTTAACTGCTAACACACTGAGGGTTTTGCTCAGCCATGTTTCAACGGGCATTCTAGGCCATTTGCCAATATTTTAATCCCTTTATTGAAAGCTTTTGTTGTCATAAGTCTAACCACCCAGCCAACTAGCAGTTTCCAAGTGTTAGAAGAAACTCAACAAGAAATTATATTAATGCATATAACATTCTTGCTTGAAGATTTAAAAATACCATTTCTCAACTGTGGGAAACTTCACATTTGGGAGGATAAACATTTGGTCGTCAGGTCTCTCTTCTGCAGCATTGCTTGTGAAGTCACAATGTACTCGTGGGAGGTTGGGCTTCCTGTGTTTTTCACAGATCAATTGCAATCCTTCACCACTGAGGAGTCATTTTCATACTTAATCAATGTTTTTTCTTGTAAATTTTCTGGTGCACGTCTGGACTCAAAAACATCCAGCATTGCAAGACATTTTAATCCTTTATCCTGGTACTTATTACGTTAACATAACCATGACACTAAAGAGCATCATAAAATGAAGACTTTATTTTCTTTTAAGAACTGATGTATTTAATTCGCCAAATATTGAAGACAATTTCTATTTCCATAAATCAATGTCTCCATGTAATAAAGGAATGAAGCATCTGATTTTGAAATTCAGTCACTCTCTTAATTCCAACATACCAGCTGTCTTGAAGCTACTGCTCTCTTTCCATTTCAACACACCACCAAGAAATCTTTTCTTCCTCTTCTTTACCTAACCTGAGCTAAAAAAGAAATGCTAAATAATTACATTCAATCTAAATGTACCTGTTTCTCATTTATCTATAATTATATGCATGATCAAAACAAAATATTGCAAGAAACCAGCTTTATTTAAATAGCATTCAGATATGCAGACAGCTCTGTGTCTAGGTAAGCACTGACAGAATCACAGGGACAACTATTAAAAGGAGACATCGAGACCAGGAATCCAAGTTCTCCTGGGTTAAAAAGATTTAATTTTAACATTTCTGGGTGTTGCCCTAAAAGAGTGACGCCAGGAATACTGACAACCATTATACACTGATGGGATAGCTGAAACCCAAGACTGAGCTACACGAGCAAGCAAGGCTTCAGTTCATACGTCTGACAAATACATTAACACAGATCTGCCTTGCACAGGAAGCTTGTTGCATAGGTAGGCCCCAAATCACCTCTCAGAGGAAGAGTTTTCTAAAATCCAGCAAGACCGTAGGTGTTACTCAACGCTTGCCACTATTCACCCCACGAGCAGGAAGAGCGTAACTTCCTTCAGCTCAAACCATACCGTGCAATTACTTACTGTAATTTGAAGTGTACTCTCTTTAAGAATAATTGTGGGTAGCATCAACATCACTTGACAGATAGCCTAAGTACTAGTCTTCTAACAAGCAAAATAAGCAAAATAAGCTGGCAGACGAGTATCCATACACACTGACAATTATTCCCGGTTTGGGATGCTAATAAGCTGTGAAGGCAGAAGCAGGGCAATCGGCCATCCCAACCTTGAAGCCTCCACACGGCTGAAAGCTGCTGGAGGGAGGCCACATACCACAAAGCACCAGGGGGAGGACAAGCTCCCAGAGGAGCCTCCTAGAAAAGACAAGGACATCCCACAGGGGGTGTACAACTGGTCCAGTTTCAGCATCTTCTCCCAACTCAGTCCCTTCCACAGTGGTTTTCATGCCAGCACAGCCCTGATGGTGAACGCTAAGGGAGTCCAGCAACCAGGAATGACACTTGAAGTTAAGTCCTACTTGGCTACCTTGCCAACAAGCAACATGACCTCCTGTCCACGGCTGGAACTAACCGGAAGAGTACTAACTGCATCAACTGATGACCACTGGGCCAGGAAACATCCTACACCAAAGTGAATAACAGAAATGCTAAAAGAGAAACAATATCCACTTGCTTTGAGAGAAAGCATCGCGATTTATCCACTTGGGAGACTACAGTGGCTAGAAAAATAATTCTGTTGACACTAAAAGGATCACAGCTTTACAGGCTCAGCCCTCTAAAGGATGAGTGTAACAGACTCCCAACATTCAGGGTATACTTACAAGACAGACACATTAGATGCAGCTCCACAACAACGCTGACAGCTCTCTGCAGACCACAAGTTCTCCAGAAAGGGAGTTTGATGTTTTTCTTAAACTGACCAGTGACAAAATGTCATAGAAACTATGGAGTACGTGCACAAGAAACAAAAGACAGAAGAGAGTTTTTCATGGGTTCACAGAGAGGACAGGAAAAAATTATGCTGAAGCCAAGTGGCTGGACACAGACACCCATACACAAAGAGAAAATGCACAAAGTTGCAGCTATAACTGACACCAGCATTAGAAACACCCTGAAAGCAGGAGTGGGGAAAGCAACACTTCTCTTTACCATTCCTTCAGGATTACCAGATACTTCAGAACTCACTTCAGATTGAGACTTTTGGGGAGGTTATAGGATACAGAATGCCAAAGGGTTTCAGAGTCTACTGAAGCTAATGGAAAGTCTCTGGGGGGGCACAGCAAAGCCTCCTTGTGCTCGTGCCTGGCAGAGTAACTCCAGCTTGACCCGTAAGTGAAAAATCAGTTCATGTTTTCTGTCTCCTAAAACTGTCAAGGAAGCTAATTTGGGAAGCCTTTCACTAAAAACTCAAACAAAAACTGCCAACTCAATTGTTTACTTCCTGGGCCAAGCTTAAGCCAGGCACCTAAAACAAAAAGCTCCATTTTTCATTATGAGGCCCCGTGCCTGTTTTCAAACAGTGAAGCGAAGCATCAGAAGTTCTCTCCTTTTTCATGCTGCGATTTCAAAATGCACAGATCACAACTGCCCTTGTAAGTTAAAACTTGCAAAAACAGGGCCCTGGTGAGCTCATCTGATAGGATCCAAATCCAAGCAAAGCCTGAACTCATAGGTACACACTGATGTTCCACGCAGGAGGATGTTTTCCTGTGTCCCGTTTCAACAGTGGTTCAGAAGACAGGCCCCTCAGGGCAGGTCATTGATGTCTGCACAGAATCCAATACAACATGTTTCAGCAGCTTCTCCTTCACTGCTTTCAAAGCTTCTTTGCTTAGAAACCATTCTTGCCGCATGGTTTCTACTGTGCAGCTGCCATGCTGCAAGCATCCTGCCTTGCTGCATAATCATAGAATAACGTAGGTTGAAAGACACCTCAAGAGGTCATCTGGTCTAATCCCTGGCTCAAAGAAGAGCTAACTTTAACTTCAGATCATCCTACAGATATGACTGCAAGATTTACTACAGCTTCTTGATAAAATTAAAAGGACTCTCATGACATTAGATGCAGGACTGGAGTTCTCATAAGCCTAACGAAGGTGGGCATTCAGATTTTTTCAGAAGATAACTGAATTTGTGCACAGAACCATGGTAAGGCTTCCAACAGTCCTAGATTTCAGAGTCACTGCAGCCTGAATACTACAGTATTGCATGAAATTTAACAAGTTGTTCTCTAGAAGGATCTGCATTTCAGTTTTATTTAATATCCTGAAATAAGTTCATTTCACTTCCTTGTTTATAATGCTTCCATGGCTTATGAGACCAGAGGGGATTAAAGTTCCTGCTTTCAAATGGAAATCAAAGTCCTGCATGCTCTGAAGGTTTCCATTTCTACAAAAATACTTAGGTAGTGCCTCTGACAAATACTGACTCCACCGCTTTGCAAGAAGTGACCTGTGATACATTAATACAACAATTTTCACCAGCAGTAGCAATAAATATAAAGCACCAGTCACATATATAGCTGCAAATGAAGCTTACATTGCTACAGAAATGCAGGATAAGCAACTGTCCTGGTTTGTCACTTGTTCATTTTTACCAGAGCAGCAGGACAGAAATTAATGACTTGCTCCAAATTTTAGCATTATTCTCCAGTTTTACATGCTACTAGACAGTATGTTGGTTTTACTTAGGCTGGTTTTAATCCCAGCATAACACAAGCTTCAAATTCAATTCCTGTTTTAAGATAGGGGTTTCTGAAATAAGAAGGGAAAATAAAACACAACAGACAACAGTCAGAAGGAAAACAAAAAGGAAGAACTGTCGTAAGAGCCACCCATGTAGCAAGTCATACTGACACTCAAGACTTTCAACACAGGAAAAGAGGTAGCTGTTCTTTGTGTAATAGCAACAGCAGTGAACAGAGTATCTGAGAGCTTTCTGACTTAAATCACAAGCTTGCATCTTTTCCCTACAGCAGCGGCTGCTGATTCTGAAAAAGGAAATAAAATGCCTTCTCTCAAGTAAGTCTGTATTATCTATGAACTATTTATAGATGACTTCCTCTTCTCGCCTTCCCTGCAAAGATGACTCTGAGCTCTGATCGGCAGGAATATAACACGGGCTGGGAGCTGGCATTGTAACTGCCATACTATCTCTCATGGTATCAAGTACTAGCGCTGACACACAGTGGCGAGTCACGATCAAGTTCAGCATGCCATGGACAGAGAGCTTCAACCGGACAGAGCCACAGCTAATTCAAACTCCTTGGCGCTTCTCCACTACGCACCTGATTTTAGCTACATATGTTCTGTAACCAGGGGGTTGCAGACAGCAACTACTGACATCCCCATAATGGGTTGGCCGTCGATTTGTCTCCCATACCTCACGCGATGCCACCTGACCAGCCTAGAGCTCCAATCACAAGTGCTCTCCTGTCCTTTGCATCCTGCAGATTCAGACAAGAATCACAGAGCAAGACACCAATCCTATTAAAACTTACTAGGTTTAAATATAGACAATCTCATAATGACCCATTTAATGGAATACTTTGAGAAAGACTGGCTCTCGATATGATCCCATTCTTACTACATCTACTGCTCATGCAGTTAGCCACCTCACAGACTGTAACAAGCAAAACCCCTTCAGAAAGGACAAAGTCAGCTTCAAACATCAGTCTTACTGAAGACACCAACCACCTCTTAATGAACACAAGTCTAGAATTATCTGCATACCCTTCCAAGATTGTTCCCACCTCCTCTTCCCTGGCCACAGCTACCATTCCTGAACAGGAAATTGATTAAGAGGAAAAGATAATTTTTATATAGAGTCTAGCATGTCAGGAGTGGCTTAAAAGAAAGTTGTGTTCATCAAACATCATGGTTGCGTTTTGTAACAGTCCATCCACACAGCAAGAAGAGGGTGCAAATCTTACCTGGATAAATGTATCGGTGCTACAACACCTTCACCTCACTGGATCAACACACACCAAGGTCAAACTGCATAGTGATCACTAAAATATTTTAGTCATCACCTATCTGCAGAAATATTTTCTTACCTTCACTTGTCGCAGCTAGGACTAGACTTGACTATATCTGGTTATCTATACAGATACACATGCAAGTGACTCTTCATAGCACACACTACTCTTAGCAGGAAAAAAACTCCATGCACATAGAAGTGGTTTCTACAAGTCTTGAGGTTCACATCAGAAGGTTATTTCAATAATAAGCTCCATCTTCTACCCCACTGCTTGCCTATTTGTGGGACCACAGAGAAAAGTCAAGAATGAGACGGGTGTCATGGCCATCACTAGAAATCAGCACTCCTCTGGCTGCCTCCTCGGCTCCCAAGTCAGTCAGTTTGTCGGTCTGTTTTCCTGACAGTACTATTCACTCCCAGAGACAGAGGCACAGAGCCAGGCTCTCACAGAGTGCACCATTCATTAAGAGTTATAAACAACTCATAAAAATCAGAACCAGTCACTGGAAATTAAAAAAGGTAAGTCAAAATAATGATCTTATTACTGGTTTTATACAGAAGAGAAGCTAAGCATCATTTATCCATTAGAGCCCTAAGTGCTCCAAGCTGCCTGCCTTGTCTATGACCTTGAGACAGGGATGCTCAAAGGAGCAACAAAACGTTGCTTTCGTAACTGAAAAAGAAGAAACCTTTTATATGGGGGAAGATTCTTCAGAGCACAGTGCTAATAACTGCATATATAAAAGATAAGTGGTGGCAGAAGCAACACTTTGCTGCAGGTTACGAAACGCAGCTGTTGAACGTGTCTCTACCAGCAATCCAGTTAAGTACAGCTAAAACAACTTCTACAGTATCTGTTCAGCACTGACAGCAGCTGGGCCTGGGTCCTACCTAGCATTACTTCAACATCAACTATTATGGAAATCAGTTTCATAAATATTTATCAGTGCAGTCAGTCTGCTACAAAACATGACCGAAGCTGTCTTCAGAAGACTGTATTGGCTATATTTCAAAGGCAAGAGTTGACACTTTCTTGATGATATTCAGTATTTGAAGCATGTATATTACTATCTACACCACAGTCTAGCCAGCTTGAAACATTACAGGTACTTAAAAGAAAAAGCATGCTGTCTGGTAACTAATGTCCTCCAAATCCCAAATATATCTAAGTCAACCACAGTGGACATATGATTTAAATCCCTAATTGAGACCCAGGTATTTTCAGAGCTGTTAACTGGTGGATGGGAGGCAATCTTTTGAATTTTCCAGTCTGATGACTGTTGGGATTTAACAACTTTCCTATGATATCTGCGACTCTGGTATCATGATGTTGTCATACTACTGAGTGATGCATCCCTGATGACAAAAGGATGCTAACAAGTCGGCTTAATTGTTCAACCAAAATAACCTGCCAGCAGCCTGTCTACACTGGAGCTCTTGATACTGCTACTGTAGGCGTGGATGAGCTAGCGCTTGCAATATTGGATACAATCTGCAAAATATTTCCAGTATTCAGATAAACTGGATTAAGAAATAAAAACAGATAAAGCCAGCCATGGGAGGGAAAAAAAAATTAATCATACATCAATATCTGGGATATAACACAGAAGTGAGAAACACTCAATGCCTCCACTACTGCATGGAAGGAATCGTCTGTTCTTTCATGGACTACACATACCCTACAATCTACGATTTCTTTCTTTACCTCTAACAATTTGGGGGATTGATATTACTTGCTGGCCCCATAAATTGGAAAAGCGTACTAAAGGCAAGATAATAAGCTTCATAAATTTTCTCTTAGATGTATGGCCCTGGACAACAGCATCCATGGAAACCTGCACAGAACAAATGCTCAGGTTTACTCGTGGGAGCTCAGCTCCAACATCAGCTTGCAATCACCAGATCCTGCAACTCTTTCTGAAGCTAACACACAGCGGCAAATCATGAAGTGTAGCTCTAAAATAAAAGTAATTGCAAAACAGGATTTTAATCAATCTTCTCTGTGGAAGCATAACGCTTCTGAGTTTGAAACCTGGCTGAGCATTACATACTCTACACATCACTGACCCGGGCAATCTCTTGACTTCTCGACTTCAGCATGCATCATTTAACTGGGGCATGCGTAACCGATCTTGAAGGAATCAACTTTGCAAAATGCCTGCAGTTATACACAAAATTAGTCCAAAATAAAGGAACAGTTTAGCGGGGATAAACTCTAGCTCATACTAGAGGATGCGGGTACTGTTTAATTGAAAAGCAAGGATCAACAGGACTGGCATGGAAACGAGCACATTCCACTCCTGACAATTCCCATCAACTTGCTGGGCGGTCCTGGATATGTCATTTAGGCTCTTTCTTCCTTGCATAGATAGGGAAAACAGAGGAACAATAACGCTTAATTGCTGTTGTAAGCTTTAGATCCAAGACTAGATTGTACTTTAGCAGCATTTTGTTCGAATATCAGGTGCCAAAGAATCTGCTGAATTTAGTAAACAATGCATAGGCGTGACAGCAGAAAGAAGGCCCTGCTTTTCAAGGCAGAAATTGCGAAGGACAGCTTTAAAAGATAAGCAAAGTAACTCAAAAGAAATCTAAAAATACTTGAAAGTTGTCAGCTCTTCTGAAAATAGATGAGGAAGTCTCAGCTGGAGGACTATCTGTCATAGCAAAACCAATGAGGCTACAAGTTGATTTCCAGCGTGACCTCGTTAAAGGAAGAAAAAAAAAAGTGGAATTTTTTGAGAGGTAGGTTCCAGAAAATTAAAATACGATGAACGTTCACATGTAACATTCCTGGCAACCAGAGATTTTGTTAATCGGAACAAAGTCGCTTTTTCCTGAAATACCCTAAACAACATCAATTCAAACGCAGTTTTCAACTGCAGGACGCTGAACTCCTAGAACTCTTCCAGAAAATCAAGAAAGAAGTAGAAGAAGCCTCACCTCATACACCCACCGGATTTTTATAGTCCACATAGTATACATTTAGAGAAAAGCCAAAGGGATTTAAGAGATTAAGTATAACTTTTAAATAATAGTATTTTTATTAATGGATATGCAACGTCCCTTACATGAAAATTTGTAAAAACCAACAAACTAGAGGGGGTTCCCCATGTTCTCTTCCTCAATGTAAAAGCCTGACTCAAGAAACCACCCCGACAAACTGCTCTGACACAGGAGAAGGGGTGTACAATAAGGAAAACTCATTAGCAGCAGCGGAGTACGAGCTACCAGCCTGATGCGTGTTACCCAAAGAGAACCAACTCAAATATGCCGCTGCACTAACACAGTCGCCTGTCAGTCAAACGAACAGCAGTCCACCACCACCCCTGAGGAGCCGTAATCTGTTTTTAGCCATTGAAGGAGGTCAGTGACATTTATTTGACCGTCAGAAGACCGCTGCAGACCGGCTGCTACGTTGTCAAACAGCATCCTCTCTCTAGAGCAATGGCTCCTAAGGGAAATGTATTTTTACAGCTGACAACGCTCACCTTGTTAAAAGCAGGGCAAAAACCAAAACAAAGCCAGCCAGAGCTGTACAATTTGGTATTTACAGCTACGAAGCGTTTTCAAGACAGAAGAATAAAGGGACTGACTGCGAAGTTAGCAGCTCAGCACATTAGACGACCGGACATGTGATGATGCCTGTAAATTACCATATTTCAGTCTATATGGAGCTTTCATTTGAGATAGTCAGGATTACTAGACCACGTTTCTATAATCAGATGTGAAAGCAAAAACACATACGAACAAAAAAGAAGTTTCTAAAACACGCACAAAACTCCAAACTAAGGAACACCCAAGGCTGGGTGAACAAAAGAAACACCGTTAACTGCAAGTGACTAACGACGAATGTGGCAAGTCGGAGGGACAACGCCACTGTAATCAGTTATTTTTCCTAATTTTTACCTAAACACGGCTCCAGTGCAACCCCTGCCCCTGCACCCGTCGCGGGGTGGCCGGCGGGGGGAGCAGCGGGGCTGTCCCGGCGCCTCGCTCCTCACACCGCAGAGAAACGCCGACAACCTCCACATTTCCAGCTGTTTCCTACGGGAGCAAGCGGGAGGAGCGTCCCGCCGAGTATGGCTTTTGGCAAGCCGAGCATCCCCCGCAGGAAAAATAAGCAGCGAGCAAGAACTCCTGCAGGAGGTACCGGAGCTGCGCGGAGGTAACACCCGTGAGGCAGCTTCTAACTTGTGGCGTGACAGCTCTCCACAGAAAACGCCCTACCGATGACAGCCCAACGGGACTCCCCACCCGGCCCCCGCTGCTCCTGGGGCGGCCCCGGCGCCTCCTCCTCCTGCCCGGCGCGGTGCCCTGACCCCGGCTGCCCGAGCGCTGTGGGGAAGAGGCGCCAGGGCCCGCCCCGCTTCCCGCCGCCCCGGGCTGCCACGCGCCGCCTCAGGCGCCGCGCTCGTCCCCGTCCCCCCCCCGCCCCGACGCAGCCTGAGGGGAGGCAGCGAGTTCCTCGTCCAGAAATACGGAGAAGCAGTGGCACCGCTCCCCGCTGCCGGGGAGGCCGTGGGCCGCCCGCCGGGGTCCCCTGCACGCCCGGGCGAGGCCGGGCGCTCACCATGGCGAAGCCGGAGAGCAGCGCGGAGGTGCGGCTGGAGGCTTTCAGCTTGGCGCGGCTCAGGTAGAGCTTCCGCCAGGACAGCGCCTGCATCGAGTGCTCGTTCAGGCTCATGGGCTCGGGGCGGCGGGCGGAGGAGCGGAGCGGGAGGCACACGACGGCAGCGGCGGCTCCTTCCGGCGGCAGAGCGAGGGCACCAGCTGCGCTAACACCCCATGGCGCCCGGCGGCGGCTGCTGCCGGTGCTGGGACCGCGCCTGCCGCCGCGGCGCTGCGAGCCTGCGCGCCGCCGGCCGCCGAGCACCGCCCTGCCGTCGCCTCATTGGACGGCCCGGCCCGGCCCAGCCCTCGGCCCCGCTCCTCCGCGGCCGCTTCCCGGCAGCCCCCGAGGGAGCTTGAGGGCGGGCGGGCGTCGTGCCCCAGAGGCCGCTTCCCGCCGCCGCGGTGCGCGCTGAGGGGAGCGCGGCCTGCTCAGCGCCGCCCGCGGGGAGCCAGGCCTAGCCCTGAGGGAGCTGTCACCCCGCCGCCCCCCTCAGCGGGTCTGAGCGGGGAGAAGCCCCGCAGCCAGGCCCGGTTGGAGCCCGGGGCGCGGCCTCCGGGTGAGCAGGCTCAGGTTGGAGCGTGGGTGACGGGAATCCGTAGTTTTTCCCTTAGTTTTGTCCACCCCTGTGCGGCGGTGGGTGCTCCTGCGGGGATGAGGCATCCTCCTGCTCCATCCCCACTCGTCGCTGCCTCCCCTCAAAACACAACCACAAAGCCATTTCTCAAATACTTCCTTGTTCAGTCTCCCCTCCTAAAAAGCTTAGACATTTAATGTCCCGTGCTCTGAGCATCCACCCTCGCTTCCAATTAAAAGTGATAAATACATTTGTGACATAGTTTTCATAACCGTTTCATATGCACAGAGCTCCTGATGAACTCGTTTTTTATCAGCAAGCAGTTGATTAAGCAGAACATTTCAACAGATATGTATGCTAGTGTTGAAAGTTTTTTTTTATTACCACATTCATGCAACCCCTTTAAACCATAATTTATTTTTCCTGTGTTTTACAGAGGGGGAAATGAGGCACAGAGCAGAACTCCATAGCAAATACACATCCCAGTTATGAAGATGATTTCTGAAAAGGTGAGACGTAATACGGTGCTTGCGCCACATCAGACTTGTGGGTCTGGAGAATTAAGGGACGTGTAAGAAACAAACTTGTTGCTATCAATTTCTAGTAAGAAAAATAGGATTTTAACAATAAAAATAATAGTGGACAAGGGTACTTTTACTATTTACAGGCACGTGGATGATCACATATGAGCTGAATCACTAGTTCCGTTAGAAATCAAAAGCACTGGTGATTTTCTATTGCGTGTAAATTTTCCACCTTATGTAGGAGTCGGAAAAATACAGCACGTTGTCTTCAACATTTTTGCTTTTGTTCTTCTCTTCACACCTTTCTCTGATGTGCAAGGTCGTATATTTACTTATTCACAGTAAAGGTGATGGCAATCTATACCAACCCAGGTCACTTAATGCTTTTCATTTACATAACATTCTTTTTAAAAAGACATAGTCGAAGCGCCCAAGAAAATAATCTTAACGATTTGAAGTCTTCAGAGGCATTCCCTGAAACTAGCGTTTCTTACCATGTAGATTTGATCTCATTCCCATCCTAGGAAATAAACAGAGTCTTCTTGTTATAAACAACTTTTGGTTAGATTTTTATCTACAGGGGCATTAAAACACCTCTTTAGAAGAATGAGTTTGATTTAGTCTTTCTCTAAAAGCCTTTGCTGTTGTATAAATGACTCCATGGAGTGCTTGCCACCTTCCTTCTCCTTTACAGCGGACAGTACTACTGTATAGGATCCATCTGAGTGAAAGTCCAGCCTAAGTTAGTATTATAAAATACTACTCTTTGTTCAGCGTGCTTTAATTCTTTTAAAAGAACCCAAACCTCATCACCACAATCAGCATTTTCTGAGTCTCCCACTGATGCCTTAGGCTAAGTCTGAGCACCACATTGCAAAGTAATGAGTAACCACCATATTGTGATTTCATTACCACATTTTACTTGGGAGATAACAATCAAAAAAGTGTAATGTAAAATTTCCTCCACATCTCAAGCAAACATTTAAGCCTCTGTCATTGTGTCTCTGTGGAATCACACATTTAAAAATATTTTGCATTGCTGCTCATAAGCTATGAAAAATGTTTATGTATGTGTGCATAACCAAGACTGATTGTTCACTGTTTCTTCTCGTTTCTGTGCAAAATTACAGTTGAACTGTAACATCATGGGTGAGAACTACTGCACAAATAATACCTAGGTCTTGACCTGTCCCCTAAAATCAGATTTCTCTAAAAATAAAAAAAACAACCATAAGAGACATACAGCTGAGGACTTCAACTGTCTTTCTAAATAATTGTATTAAAATAGACACTTTGAACTCACTGTTTCTCTGTTCTTCTGTCCATCACTCCTATTCCTATTCATCGGGAAGGGCTTTGAAAGGTCTAACAATATTGCACACTGATGCACACTTCATTCAAGGAAACGTACGGAAAGGACCTACTGAAGCAGTAAAGAAATCTCATCTCATCCCATCCACTTTTCCAAACCAAACCCATGGCCAATTTTAAGCTTCCAAGCCCCAGCGCTGTAGCTATAAAATAAACATTATTTCCTTTTCTATCAGAAATAAAATACCAGTTTGTTAAATAGGAAAATATAAATTAAGGATCAAGCCACCTTCTGCAACTAAAACATCAGGACTGCAGCAGTGTACCCTTTTTCCCCCTTTATGTTCCATTTTGCAGCTCCATTCTGAGGTACAAACTAAACAGCATAATTTTTTTTATTTCCAACTCTAATTACTCATTATTACACACCTCTATACTGCCACTCTAGAGCGGGATGAAACAAAGAGTCAGTCATGCTTCATTAACTCTTCGAAATGCTTCAGGGAGTTCTGAAATCATGCTGGAGTTCAAGGCTGTGGTTTGATGTTACCTCTGATCGGTGCAATTGCCGAAGGCCACCAAAAGGGTGTAGTCCTGCACTCTTCCTTCACCTCACCCCACTCTCTCCATCCTGGAGATTACACCGATCAAACGGCTACAGACCTTCAGTGAACTGACCTAATGAAAAAAAAAACCACCTGTTTTTTTTTTCTCTTAACGGGTGATTTTTCTGCTGGATCAGGTCACAGAACTGACTTACCCTGTGGCTGCATGAAACTAGACCTAATGCAGGAGAAACGAGGGACATACGCAAGAGAAAGGGAACAGCAGCAGGCTGTTATTACCCCTAATTAGAGGTAATGTCAACCCAGTCCCTGGATCATTTATGCATGAACACAATTGGAGCAAGGTGGCAGAAGTCCAAGTTTCTCTCCAGAAAGCCCTGAGAAATCTGTACACTGTCACAAGGATACTCATAATTTTTCTCTGGTAAAAATGTACTTCTGTATTTTCTGTGGGAGGACTGAATAAGAAGAATAGGTTTGCTGAGTACCATATGATTAATGTGATACAGTACAAGGTGCTAACCTTTGCATAGCAGTTTTTCTTAAACATATTTCCAGCTTCACATGCAAATCATTGCTTCTATTTGTTCCTGTTATTGTACCAAAACCAATTCAGGTTACCACAAAATGGAAATTATGGTAGATCTGCATTAAAAACAACACATTAGAAGTTGCAAAAGGCAAATAAAGGTTTGTCAGTAGTTCCAAGCAGCGACGAGGTTAAAGCAAATATCTCTGCTGCAAATCTCATCTAAAGTAGAGCTTAAAGTTTAGTTGATGGAATTTCTACAGAGGAAAGATTTTGATCTGTCATGTCTAGAAAAGTTCTATAATTTTACACTTCCTTCATAAAACAATAAACCGGTTAAGTATCTGGTCTTCTGTCTTAACCCAAAGTATTGTATAGAACAGTAGGTTTTATGTGATGAAAGCTATTTTAAAAAATGTTTAAAATATTATTTCAGTTCATTCTATCCAATGGGAAATAACTATGGAAGCTCAGTAGGGGTGAAATCAACCCATTTCTTCAGACCGCCTTCCCACGCACAGCACTATAGTTCTTATTTTAGCATGCGCCTTGCAGTGTCAGTTCAATTAAATGACAGCTCCTACTTTCAAGCTAACAAGGTCAGGACCCATCACATTATCATGATTAGATTTTAAATAAGTTATAGTAACATCCAGCAAAAGTTTTAGTGCCTTTTTTTTTTAATACAGTTCAGGCTAGCCCCTTTCTCAATAATCACCACTCCCTTTTCGCTGTATTGATATATAAAGTGTTTTTTCCCTTATTTTTGACTGTGAAGAAAGCCAGCCTTGCGGCAGCCCTGGCCTGTCCTGTACCAAGTGCTGCCTAACGGGGCCCAGCTCAGGGCACTGCTGGGAACCTGCAGCATGACCTGCTCGGAGGGGAAGCGAGCCCCAACCCTCATCTGCCAGCACTGAACCCATGTCCTGAAGCACACGGGTTTAATATTGCTTCTAAATGGTTTTATCCTATCTAATGCAGCTGGGGATATTCTCATCATCCACATACTACTCCCCCCCCCCCTTTTTTTTTTCGTAGTTCTTTTAAGTCTGCGACAGGTTTTTTGTTATTAATACACAGGTTATGGTATTATTTCAATGGTAAAATGAATTGTAGTTTAATAGCAATTATTTCTGTCTTAAAACAAGGTTAAAAATGTGTTTTCTATTTTTGGAGGTCTAGAGATTAAATTTGTGATATTTCTGAAACAACTTCCATACTTCAATAATGTGCTCTGGTGTTTCTAGGTGTATGTGATTAATACAGTCCTTAGTGGGTTTGCTTGATACACCAAGAGTCCCAGGTTGTTCATGACAAAAAAAAAAAGATTTAGAAAAATGAGTTGATTTTCTTTTATGTCTCTGTTCTGTCTTTTTTTGGTGGACTTTTACAGAGTGGATGGATTATGTGTTTTTTGTCTGATGATTCTCTAGTAACATCCATTTATCTTGTACAAGTACTCTGGCCTCAATCCTACAGATGTACACATGCATTTAATTTTAAGATTGAGTAATCTTGGCTGAAAGGTTAACATACACATACATCTTTTCAGGATTATGGATTAATAATGCACTTGCTGTAATAGACATCTGGAATCCACACTTCAATATATAGCCTATACAACACTTCTATATGATAATCAAGTTCAATCACCTGCAAATAGAGAGATGTTAGAGAAAGATGACATGATTTTTCAAGATTCTACAGACAGTTATTGGCAGATGCAGGAGGAGAAGCTCAGTGCCTTGAATCCTAAGTTAGAACACTGTCCTCTCCTGCCTTTATCCACGTCATGATTCATTAAAATATGGATCTTTCTGAAGAGATGACTGCAAAGTTGAATTTTAATGTGTTTTACCTTTTGCATAATATTTAATACGTTCATATAGTACCTAGAAAGGACCTGGTTAGGTATGCAAAGGGTGACTGGATGGTATGTGAGTATGTTTCTGCTGGTAGAAGCGGACAGGAATAGTAAAGAAAAACGCCCTGTTTTAAGAGGAGTTTCAGCCTCTGTTTAACTGATCTGAGAATTAAAGCCATGTAAAGTTTGAAATTTGCTTATGAGATTTGTTCTGGTTAGGTCAGAGCACTCTCAGTTTTTGCTGATGCAGGAGAGACAACAGTGAACCAGTACTGTACTGAAGGTAGAAATGCATTTATTCTCAACATCCACCTCAAATAATTGCAAAACGCAAACCAGAGGAGCACTGTCAGAGCCATCAGCCCCCGACCCTGGGTTTAGGTACTCTTTGATGTTCCCCTTCTTGGGGGATGTGGAGGGGAGGCAAAGGATGTCACTTCAGAGGAGACACACTTCGGAACCTGGATGCTGTTCAAGACCTGCACTCTGACCCTGCTATTGCAATCAGATGGTCCCAATATTTGCTCAGCATCGATTTAGAGTAGATGTGAGTTGGTGTTCCTGAAACAAGACCCTCTGGCAGTCTTAGGAACCAGCAGTATCACTATACTCAATTTTTTTTTCGATCAGTATCTACTTTATGTAAGTGTTCCTTACTTTTTCATGCGATTTCTAACTACCTGTTGTACATGCCTATTACAAAGGCAATTTTGCTGTATTTAACACGTTATAGATATTAGAACCTGTTCTCACAAGGCAAATAGGTGCAGATTTTGGAGCGTTTTATGCATCAGCCGGCGTTTGCCTTGGGCAGGGCTGCCGCGCCGAGCCTCTCGCTGCCGGCTGATAGAGGAACACGGCGAGGCCAAGCGCCCGTAAAACAGAGTGTTTAACTAGGCACAGTAATTAACCATAACTCCCCGTAGCGTATGATTACTTTCCAGCGTTTGCCACGTTAATTTCCCCGCTCTCTAAGAGGAATCCTCAAAAACTGCGCCGGGCTTTAAAACGTGATGCTGGGCAACCCCCCCTCCCCGTGAACCGCTCAACTTTTAGGGGCACGACTGCAGCACCCACGCAGGGACCCTCCGCGCCTTTGTGGTGTGTGTCCGTCCCCCCCGCAACGTGTCCGGTCGCTCCCGTGTGTCCCGTCCCTCCATGTCCCCCCACCCCCCCACCGCGGCCGCTCAGCGCCTGCGTGTCGCGCCCGCCCCGCACTCGTGACCCAGCCCCGCGGCGGCAGCGGGGGAGGCGGCCGGTACCGCGCCGCTGCCCCCGGACACCCCCGCCCCCCCCCCCCCCCCCGCTTTACCCCCGTCCGCCGCCATCCCACCCCCCCACCCCGGTCACTGTTTACGTTCCGGGCACGGCGACGCCTGCGCCCCTGCTCCGCACGCTCTGCCTGGAAATGGTTCCTTAAGGACTTTGCAAAACGCAGCGCCGCCGCCCCCCTCCCCACCCCCCCCTTTCCCTCCCCCCTCCAAAAAAAAAAAAAGTGCTGGTGCAAAATTGCAAAACTTTAGAGAGACCTGGATGGCTTTTGTTTTTCCTCCTCCCTATTTGGGCCAAAAATGCAGGACAGGAACTGTTGACAATTAAGTGATGAAACTCTCCAAAAAAATGGAGGCAGAGAAAGACTCTGGAAGAAGATTGGTGTGTAGCTGGCTTCTGTCTATTTCCTATTTGTACCTTTTAATTGATTTTGCTTAATTGTTTGCAAAGGGAGAAATGCATGTAAAACGCAGGCAGCGGAGCGAGTTAGTTTGCAAGAGAGCAGCTTAGGCACTGGGGAAGGGGGGATGGAATTTAACCGAGGGGAAGGCGAGGGTGGGACGATAATATATATATATATTTATTTTTTTCCCCCCTTTCCTGTGGGTTTGTGCTGATCCACCGCGCGTGTGTAGGGCTGGCTACCGGGGCGGATTTACAGGGAGAGGGGCAGAGCTGCTGGAAGCAGCCGGTGCACCGGGCTCACAACCCCCCCACCTCAAACCCCAACTCCGCATCGGGGAACCTACCTCCGTGCGCGGCCGCCCCTCCCCGGTACCGGCGGCCGGGGACCCGCCGCCTCCAGCCCCGGCTCCGCGCCCGCCGCAACTTCTCCGTGGGGGGGGGAACAGCACCGGGCCTATACCCCCCTCCCTTGCATTTAACTGGTTCCTGCCCCTTGCTCTTGGGCACCCCCCCGCCCCGGGCGCTGTAAAAGCGCGCAGGCGGCGGGGTGGGGGCTGCGCATCCATCGCGGCGTTACATAAAGCGATGTGTTTTTTAAATCGCGGCTTCCGGTGTGGCTATGGAAACACTGGGATTATGTAAATACCCAAACCTGGATGCTGCGTGCATCAGGTTAAACGATTCCCCCCACCCCCCCCATCTTCTCTTCCCCGGGGAGTTCTCTTGTATCCACGTGCAATAATAATAAAAATGATCCGGTTGCTAACGAGCATTGGCCGCCGTTCACGTTTTTTTCCGGGATTGCAGAGCACTTCGGTGCTGTAGCTTGCGAATTTTCGGCGAGTTACGCCTGTCTCCCGCTCGCCTTTAAGCACCCGCTTGCCCAGCAGCCCAAGTTTTAGTTTTCCTGCAGCCAAACACCTGTTATTCCCGTCTAGTTCCGTGACACAGGATGGAAAAGGTTGTGCACGCAGCTGTGGTGTAGCTTGTTTGGGTTCAGGTTTTGTTCATTTTGTGTCTTGCTATCTTAATTATTTCCCCCCCGAATTTGTTTATCAAATCGTTCTCCACGATCCATGCGCTTTCCTCCCCACCGACCCCCATTATTATTATTTTTCTTCCCCCGGACAATGTGGGTTTTTTTGTTGTCTTCTAGCGATCTATTGGCAGAAGGCGGTACGATGAGAACGAGGACCTCTCGGACGTGGAGGAAATTGTCAGCATCAGGAGTTTCAATTTGGAAGAGAAATTAAAGAGTAAAATGTATCGCGGGGATTTCGTGCATGCCATGGACGGGAAAGGTAACGGCCCGGGTGCGGTGGGGGGTGTGTGTGTGTGTTTGTGTGAGGGGGGGCTGCCCATCGCCGCCGCCGGAGCCTCCACGTGTAGCTCCGCGCCCGCGTTCGTATTTCGCGCCCGCGTCCCCCTGCCCGGGGATCCGGTGACGACGTCGGGGCCGAGCAGGGGGGGGTCACACATGGGGACACGGCTGCTGCACTGGGGCCCTGCAGCCCGCACCGCTGCGTCCCCCACTTCTCCCCCCAACCCGGAGGGCGGTTTTTGCCCCGACAGGGTGCTTGGGGAGGCGGCGTGGTGATAAATGGCAGCCCCCCCAGCCCTTCACCTCCGACGTGCTCCTCTGCTCTGACCCCAGCGCACCGCCGGGATGCTCAGGAATTAGGTGCTGGCAAAGGAGAGGCAGAAACCCCAACCCCCACTTTAGCCGGAGGTGATTCCTGCTGCCCACCCCTCCACACCCCCCCCCCCCCCCCATTGAATCCAGGAGCCCTTTTGGCAAAAGGATGCGATTGATGAGCCCGTTCGGCAGGGTCGGAGGCTTTAAAGTCAATAACTTCTTTGTGTGTCTATCATATATTAAATTACAACGCTCCCCTCCCCGAAGTTACTTGTTTTGCTGAGGTGACTTAAATTACGGAGCGATAAGCGAAGCCAGACAGCCCAGCTCGGCGCGGCTGCCCGGCAGGAAGGAAAATGGGAAAGGTTTGCCCGGGAATCAAACGGGCCGGGGGCGTGGGTGGGTTTGCAAGTCACCTTTATTTACTGCAGCATTGTTGAAATGGATCCCGAATCCCAGATGGTTATCGCCAAAACCCGGCCTCATTGAGGACTCCCCGTCTAAACCGGCTCTCTCAGGAAGGAGTAGTTTTGGCTGTAATCCTCCTGAAATGGCTATAACTATGGAGCCACTAATCTAGTTTAGAAAATTTCCTTTTCTCCCCTAGGCTTAGTTTTGCATGAGCATTTTAAGCTCCTTTTAGAAAAGTTAATGTGGTGGAGAAATTAAATACCTATCTTACTTAGGAAGGTATTTGTTTAGGAGATAAGCTCAACCCTGACCCCTCTTCCTCCAAACAAAACACAAACACCTATTTTTTAGCTGGAAAATGTTAATTAATTTTCCAGAAAATGATTGCACTCTACCCTCATCTTCCAAATACTCCAGTGGTTGCCATTGCTACGTGCTAACTATAGTACAATCCCCAGCTTCCCCAGCTCGGCAGCTCTAAAATCTTTGGGTAGCTTTCTCCTTTCTAGGGAACTTGAAAATAAATGAGTGTCTTTTGTTATTTTGTTGTGGTCTGGGTCTGCTTTGTTAAACCCCACAAGGGATTTAAATGCTTTGTTGGGACATTATGAGGAAAGGGTCTGCCTTGCTATTTGCTCTGTTTTTATTTTTACTATTGGGGTTTTTTTTCTATAAATCCAACAGTTGAATTGAAGCGAGGCGAAACAATGACAGTGGTTAGTAAGAATGAAAAAGTCAGTTTATGTAATCACGTGGAATTGGTTGAGTGATATATTTATTTATTTTTATTTGCCATGCCCTTGTTTTTATTTTTAATTATAACTCTTCTTTAATTTTTTTTTTTTTGCTAGGAATGTGGGTTGGAGGATTTTCTTGAGATGCTGCAAGGCAGTGGTGTGATTTTTGGCTTGAATGCAGTTTGCCATAGCTACTCGTTCTCTAGCCTGCTAGGCTATATATCTGCCTCTGCTTCTCCCACCCATATTATTCTTGATGTTGTTGACTTTCTGTCTTGGTTGAGAGTGTCCTTAAAAAAATCTTGGTGGTTTATTTATTTGCTTACCTAAAGCCAGAATAGTTTTAATGGGAATACCTATGAGAAATGAAGATTTCTCTAGTAGAGAAATATTTATTTGGTAACTTTAGTTAATTGGAGTATTCATTACACTTATTTTGACACTAGGAGCAATAAAGTTTCTGTAATTTTCATGTTTTTGTAAATGGGTAATTACTGTGCTCTGATTTGGTAACTTTAAGTGGGAATATTATATCCTGACTTGTCATAATTACTAACTGAATACAGCGAGGAAAAAGTTGTAAAAATAGAGGGAAATACATCTGCAGGCATGGGAGCTTAGCCTTGGTTTCCCCAATTTCTTTCAGAATGGGGTTTTTATAGCAGGGAAACAGCACCAGTAGAAGCTTGAGCCTAAGGTTCTCATGCTCTCCTGGGAGGCATGTACATTGCTGGCTGAATCCTGGAGAAGTTAACCTACTTGTCTGTACCTGAATGTAATACATACAGGGTATAGTGTACTTGGCAGCATGTAGAGTATTTTGTAGTGCTGAAAGTTCAGTGTTTTCCAGTTAAAGGTAGCGTATGGATGCTATATAAAAGTGTGAGTTTTCTCCTGTCAGAAGGGGCGAATAGCAGAACCATAGAAACAGTACGTGGCCACTGCAGGAATCCCTCTTCTCTCTGTGGCAGAAGGCTCCAAATGGAGCGTGGGGTTTTGTACGCACGGCTCACCCAAATCGCTGCCTTGTAACTTTCTCTCTAATCCCCGAATCACTGCTATTGTATCAGACCATTGCATAAAGAAATCCCCAGGAAAGGCCAGTTCTGTGTAATCCTCAAAGTGAAGCAACAAGGCGATACTGGTCAGCGTTAACATAACCAACTCATGTTTAATTTTCAGTTTGCTTGTGTGTTATACTGTGACTCCCACACAAAAAGTATTAATTTTTCACCGTCTTCCTAAGTGCCTGGAGCTCTTTAAGATTTCTGTCTGTCAGCTCCTGCAGTTATGTTTCTGATTAATGAAAGTAATAGTAACCCTCACATAAAAAGAAAATGATGTCTTCACAGAAGCAGGGCTTTCTGCTATACTCAGATAATGCTCATGAGAAAACATGTTTTTTCCTAAGTAGAAACGTATTGCTTAAAATGTATAAACTTAAATATACAGTTTAAACTACACATTTGCCCCAAAAGTACTAGGCTGATTCTAAGTAATTTAGTTAGGATTATCTTTTAATTGTTAATTTGGTATTTCATTACAGCCTGGGTGTTTCAACCCAGACCTTAATTGACAAACTCTGACAGGATTCTATTTTATGTGCATCAGTGAACAGGAAAAATAGAGAGCAGCTGGGAGAGCATTGTCTGTCATTTGGTTTCCGGTTTGGAACTAAAATATGCATTCTCTTTATATTTTTCTTTAAGTGATAGTGGAGTTCTTTGGTGAGAAGAGGGAAATGGGGAGCATTTTGAGAAAACGTAATGTGAGGTGCCAATGCCATTGTAATTGATTGTGGATTTTTTTCTTTTTATTCATTATTCAAACAGATTTTACTTTTGAGTATGTGCAAAGAGAAGCTCTCAGAGTTCCCCTTATCTTCAGAAATAAGGATGGACTGGGAATTAAGTAAGTTACAACCAAATCTTGATGATTAATAAATGCTTTTATAAAATAACCATTATGCTCTCCACTTGTATGTGATATTTCCTTTTAATGATCTTGAAATGTATTGCAATTAGTAAGGCTGTCAGCACCCTTGAGAAGGGGAATGATTATTTTCCACTTATAAACAAGCAGATAATGAGGTCTATAAAAGTTAAGTGCATACAGTGTGATTCTACACAATCAAAAATAAGATAGTGATGAAAGTTAGGAATAAAATTCAAAGGTTCCGGCTTCCAGTCCAGGCCGTCATGACAGAACAACCTCCCTTCAATTTTTGACTTCTCAATTGCTTTCTGTGTTACAGGTGGAATGTCTAATGATGCCTGTCGTTTTCCATTATAATTGTATCTCTTCAGAATGTTATCATTTTGTAAATATTTAATAATGTCTAGTTAAAATGTACTATTATTAGAGTCTTCTTGAGGTTGCATTTTGCTAATATCCAGTCATAAAGGATTTGGTATTTTAATAAGCGAATTCTGCAAGTTTCTGTGTAAAAGTGGTGCTGTCTAAGAGAGAAATATTAAAATGATATACTTTATCAGCCACATAATCCATAGTTTAGACAAATGTTCCTTGATACTTTTGGAAATTAAGACTATGTAACTGATTCTATCTGAAAGATGGAAAATTAATTTTGTGAAATCACAATTACTTTGCTCAGTTTCAGCTGGACCACCTCGAAGTTTAGGGAACTGAGGAGTCCCCATTATTTAACTAAAAAGAATCAAGCCACCCCACTATAACTTAAGGAGAAAGAGAGGAAATAGTGTTTAGGGTATCTGACAAGCGTGTGTCTTTTACTATAAGAGCTCATGATGTAATAAGATAGTTTTATATGTTGAACTCTGAACAAGAAGTGCTTAATAGGTACTCAGTGGTAATTACAGTAATGTTTATTTTGTTGTACTATTATGTTGTACTGGAATATTTTTTTCTTTGTTTTTTAAGCCCAGCTATTTCTCTACTTAGTCCTGGCTGTACAAAGTGGTTTCTCGCTAAAAAAATAATGTAAACACTAAGATGCCATCTTTTTATTTGTTTGTGCAAAGTCTTTCCTAGATTGTATTCTAATTTTCTGAAGAAAATGTACGCATATTCTGTAACGTTTTAGAAGAAAGGTAGAAGAAAAACTAGCTATTAAGTGAGAAAGGCTGGTCACCTAGAGCTTGTAAACAGTTCTATGCTTCTATTTGGTGTCATAGAAAAATAATCTAATTTTTCTGTTACATTATTTGACAGAAGGTGCAGTCAGGTGGAAAGCATTGATCCTTAAAGTTTGTTCAGAAGAGGGGGTACCAAAGCATCTGTTCTGATATTCCTGAGGTTTACAATCTTCCACATAACATTCATATGAAAACCTGAGAGGCAGAGAAAAAGTCCTCCATGTTCATAGCTTAATTATGTTTAATCTGCAGAAGCCACCTCATTAATCTTATCTTATATATTACATACATGACTATAGTATCATCTTTCCCGATGAATAATTTTCTTGTTCATCTTCTCAGCTAAGTCTCCTTAATGTAAAGTACCATTTCTTCTACTTGGCATCCCAGTTCCTCACTTCCTCTCAGCCTCCAAATACAGGAGCTTTCCCTCCTAGAGTGGTTTTTCCTGCTGCCTTAGAGCCTCTGTTTTTCTGACTCTCCTGTTGGCTTCTTTGCTCAACTTGGCAGTGAGATTTTTCTTGTTGAAGGTTGTTGCTACTTTTTCATTCAATTTATTTCTTCAAGAGATGCTTCTCTTGGAGGAGTCATCTGAAGGACATACCTATTGTAGAAAATGGTGGAAAATCATCTGCAACAACTGCTCTCTCTATATTCATTGGTTTCAAACTGCTACTTCTAAAAGACAAGTGGTAAAACCTTCACAGATTTCATCTGGAAGAAGCCATCAGCTCTTCTCTTTAGGAACCAGAGATACTAGTGCGTCTCTGCAGAGCTGCCGGCATCTTGAGATTGGCTTGAGAAAACTTGTGGACCTGGAAGTGAGTAAATATGCATCTTCTTGAGCAGCTACCATCAGTTCTGGCAGCCAGATCTTCCCTCCCATGCATGAGGAAGTTCAAAATTCCCCATAGCAAAAGAAGAAATCTGGGGAGATGTTTCAGCTCCTACTGTGCCAATGGTATCTGTTCAGCTCGTGCTCCATCAGCGTAGAAATGTAGAAGTGAGAGCTCATCCTGCTGACACAAACATTGCTGGGCTTCAGATCCTCATCTGCAAAAGGTAGGGCATTATCAGAGATGAATAACGGGTTCTGCAGCCCGGGACCAGTGTGTTTCCTCTGGCTACCTCTAGCAGACATGGTGCCTCCAGAACTCAGCCTGCTGATGTGCTGTAGATGTTGGACAAGATCCTTCACAAAGATACCTTGTTTCTTGGTGTCTGCAACCACAAGATGTAATATCTTTTTCTTTTTAACAGCTCATCATTCAGGATTCTGTAATGAGGCACTTTCACCTTAGACATTTCAACATTCAAACCTCAGCTCCCATATCATCATTGGTTTCCCTATTGTTCCTGTGCCCAAAATCTGGAGAGCTGCCACCGGGCACTCCCTTCCTCTTTCAGTTAGCTGTGTGCTTTCGCTGAAGCCTCCTAGCGTGATACTGCTTTTGGAGAGTGGTCTTTGGTCTTTCTTGATCCAGGGGTTCAGAGACTCTTCAAGCTCATGGGATCATGTAAAGAGTACAATCAGGGGGTTTTGTGTCATGTGTTGGCTTGTTTTTCTTCAAGATGTATTGGTTTTAGATACATTTGCAGTCAGCCTTCCTGGAAGTCACCAGTAATTTTTCATTAAGACCTTGAAGAAGGGAGGGCTTTGGCCATGTACCTGTCCCTTCTGTGGTTACATGCCACGTGTACAGACATGCCAAGTTCTAGATGTTTTCCTGTATTTTTCTGAGGCAAAAAGAAGACCTGGCCTCAAATGCTTATGTGTATGCTCACATACACAGCATGAATCCGCATATAGGTAACCACACCTCAAAGAAGACCATTGAAAATAAGGTACCTTTCTTTGTAAGCATGATCAAAGCAGTCAAATAAATAGCAGGTTTTGAACACGCATTGCAAGTGAAGAAGTTACAGGACCTGGCTGGTCTGGGGGATTAAAATACTGGAATTTGTAGATCAGTAATCTCTTATAGGACATTCACTATTCTAATATTTTTTACTTAAATGAGCATGATTTATTAGTTTGAAATGATGTTGTAAAGGAATTGTACACACTTGGGCATAAATCTCAGTAGAGTGAGAGAAGGTTGGAAACACGATTTATGTGTATTTTAAATGACAGAAGCGAAATGCATGAGCAAACTTTCTTATTTGGCACTCTGCAGGATAACATGATTTAATTTTATTTACATTTCCACTTCTTACATGTATCTCTCATAGCTGGCATGCAATATATGAATTTTGTGGATGTGTGCATTGTATTCCAGCAAGATCACCATAGTATTGACACCCTCCTAGTTGATCCGAAACGTTCGGGACCTTTAGTCTCATCATCCTGACATTTACTGCTTGCAATAATGAGTGTCACAGCCTGCTGTCTTCCATCACTAGAGCGAGACTGGACAGTTTGCCTTTGGATCCGAGTCATTTGCTGGTGAAAATCGAGAACCTTACGTTCCACTTCAGGCTCTGGAGGAAATTATGCTTTACTGGGTCTTTTGTGGCACTACTGTCTCTTGTCCAGAGGAGGCTGTGTGTCTCATGATATGGTAGATTAGGTGATCCGCATATATGTAGGGTGGTTTTTGAGATACAGTGGTCTATAAAACATAGGATATACGATGATTTTTAGACTTCTGACATTTTGAATAACTGGCGATACGTGCTTCCACTTCTGTTTGCTGTTAAGCAGTCAGCTTGCATGTCTGTGCCTGGCAGATGTACAAAGCATAGCTGAACAGTTTGGTTACTGCGCTTGGAGGTACTCCGAAATGGCAAGGAATGAGATGAATGAGGAAAAATTATTATAATGAAACTGAAAAAACTGCTTTCCTGTGCATTTCTGACCATCGTGAGCTGCTACTTGTATGGCTAGAAGCAGGAAAGTCCACCTGTGATCTCTTATCAGAAGAGGAGTTGTTTTTCTCGGAGGGTCATTTGGCTCTTTCCAAGGTTGTAGTTTGGAGAGAGAATGCTGTTTGGAGAGATGTTGTCTCTTTTATCCGAACAGCAATCATCTTGCATTGTATTGTGGTTAATCAGATATGTATGCTAGCCAGAGCTCATCCTCATTAGGACCTGAATAGGAGATGTCTCTAGCAAATCTACAAACATTTACTAAAATGCAAGTTTGCACCAGTGTACACTGAGGTGTTTGCATTTCTTTTCTGTTTGAGGCAACATGATTTGTATATAACAGAATGCTGAAAATTTCAAATGTCGTCAGTCATATTTTGGTGTTAAGTCATCCCGCTATGCTATTCTTCACCTATTTTTTTATGACATATGAAATCTTTGGAAGCATTCATAGTGCTTTTACCTAAGATGCATTTGCCTGAAAATTGCATAACAGTGAGGAAAAAAAATATCTCTGCTCAGTTCTTGCATTGTTGGTATTCTGGATTTATATGCAGAAAAATAAACGAACCAATGCTTACTGATTAGTATAGGACTGGTGACATTCAAAAAAACCAGGTTCTTGGGTTTTTTTGGCCATCAGTGCTGTAGCAAACCAGCCCTAATTGGTAAGAATGAGTGTGGCGATTATGCTGTGTGGGGCTGGAGATGAAGCAGTACAGTCTTTTACGGTGTCAGCAGCCAGCAGAATGGCTTTGAGTTAAAGCTGGACCTCCCAGGGCAACCCAGATACAAAATGGGTTCTTGTACTTGAAACTTGCCGTGTTCAAGCCTGAAATTCTTCCCTTGGTATACTCTCTCTCTAATGTATGTTACATCCTGAGAGTGCAGAGAAGAAAACCCAAGGATATGCCAGGTGTGCTCTCCAAAGAACCAAATATGCAATTTTATTCTTAGGGAGGACTGTGTTTTTCCAGTTTGAGTAATGTTTATTGTCGGCTGCTGCTGACAGAAAGACTGGATTTGCGTGTATGCATCTGGGTTAGGGTTGTTACCTATCTCAGTTGTTGATTTTTATTTTGATTTATACAAACGTGAAAAAAGATTGCCCATCTAATTGTCCTACGTGTCTGACAAAAGGCAGGCAAGCTGTGGCATTTGAAGACGAGCCTTGCATGTTCTTGTTGCCCACAAGTAGTTCCTCCTTCCCCTATTTCTGACTTTCTAGTTCTTGGATAAAAAGATGTGCTCTGAATGCACCCTGAAGATCAGCAGATTCAGGCTGTTTCATTCTAGCGAGGGAGTGAATTCCAAAGCTGTGGGGCCCTCACAGCTAAATGCAAAGATGTGAGGGTTGGCGGAGAACTAACAAAAGATATTGTCCAGCCTCCGCATCCCACCAGAGGAAGGTGATAAGGGTAAAAGAAAGTGGACAAATAGAATTTGGCAAATAGCTCTTTAGATATACGCATGACAGTAAATGCATTTTTTAACTTTACCTTTCTGTGTTTTCTTAATAGTAAAAACTATTGCTCTAAAAGTTTGCCTATAGGCTGAATAGTTCTGATTTTAAACTGAATTATGTCCGAAGTCCTTTACGACCAGAAGCAAGTTGCTTATCTTCCACCCACGGCAGAACAAGAGGGACAGAGCATCTAGCTGGCAGTTCCCACTGGGCTGTTTTTCATTACAATTCCTTAGTCAGTTTTTGTACAATGTGAAGTGTGAAATACTGTCACTAAGATGAAGTCAATCAACTTAAAAACTGCACTACTGTTTTCTGTGTTCTTTTTCCATCCAGTCTATAAGTTGCAGAATTTTACTCTCTCCTGACATATTAATCTCACTCACTTGATGTACTAGGCTATTGTCTAATTACATTAAACCCTAAAACATTGCCTGTGTTAGAAGTGATCTTATAAATGTATTGACATCGGTGTACCAATTATGCTGCTATTTAATTTAGCTCTGAATTAGCCTGAATTGAATTGAACAACAATTTCCCTACCCACCAAATACGGCCAGGTTGTCTTCTGCCAGACAAGGAGGTTTAGAATAGTGATTAAAACAAAGGCACTTTAGTTCATTATTTTGTATATTTTATTTCCAAGCAGTGAATCCAACCTATGATGATGTGGCTTTGAACAAATTGGTTTGCTGTTCTATGCCTCCGTTTGTATCCACTGGCAAATGTGATAATGCTCACCTTGGGGAATACACATGAGGCACCACCAGTTGCAAACCATTGCGGGTTGCTTAGCAGAAACAAGCTATAAAGGTTTAGGATTTTATTGAAATCACCCCCAACCCCTTCCCTTCCCTCCCACTCCAGTGCTAGAGAGTGCTTGAAAAGACACCTCTTCTCCTCTTTCATTATGAGTCGAGAAACTTTTGTACACTTGCCAATGCAAAGATGTTATGTATGTCATTAAAACTTGCACTGTCCACACTTCAGAGAGGCCTTGCTTGATTCCACCTACTGCATTACAGACAAAGAGCACTATACATTTATTTCTCTTTTATTATGTTAACGAAAGTGTACCCATACTTATCTTGACGGTATTTAACGTTGCTTTCTTTGCTAATTATAGAATGCCTGACCCGGATTTCACCGTCAGAGATGTGAAGCTATTAGTGGGTAAGTTATTTTGAATGCACTGGATTAACTCCATACAGAATAGAATTGCTTTGAAATACTTGTCCAGTTGTGTTTGTAGACATTTGTGATAACTCTCAGAATCCAGGAGAAGGCACGGAGAAGCAATTTGTAAATTAAAAAGGCTGGGAGAACCCTAATTAGTAGTCGTGCTGACCGGACTCTGATCTCATGCTGGATAATTGGCCATTTGAAAGAGCGTGAATGCTTTTGCTCTTAACAGGTGTCCTACATACACTTTTGTGATCCTGGAAAGCAGCAGCTCTATTGATCGAGTTCCTATTTTTTTTAATCTGTTGTAGTGCATCTGTTCGTAAAAGGTATGATTGGAGCCATATCACCTTTTGCCTGTGCTCTCCCCACAGTCTTTATCAGTGTCAGGCCAGGTCAGTGCTTTGAGGAAGGGTTGCTAAGAGAGACTGAGCACAAAGCTTTCCGAACTGCCTGTCTTTTTGATAAGACACAAACCAGAGAAGTGGTGGCTGTAATCATCAAATGTTTCCTGGCAATTTTTGCAAAAGAAATATTTTTAACTCTAAGAAAAACTACATTTTGAGTAAGAGATTATTCTGTATGTTTCTTTGAAATCTGCTTTTACTGAAGACGGATGTGTTATTTATCGTTTATCTGAAACTGTTACTGAATAGTGATGCTGCACTCTATGAAGTCGTCACTGTGGAGCTAGCTGAGCTTCGGATGTGTTAGTTGCAGTCCTTCACAGAGATGTTTAACTGCAGTCTTGATACTGGTTTTATTTACCTGTGTTCTGGCAGGAGTCAATCTTCTAAATTAGCCCAATTGCTGCATGCTGAAAGAAGAATTTTTGAAAACTACTCGAGTTGAATAACCAATAGGAATATAAAGCTTGGAAAAGATGTAGTTAAGAAAAAAAGGGAGAGGAACTTGTGCCTCATTTCTGGTCACTTGGGGTTATCTGTGAGAGAGGGGTTATCACTGGTAACCTTCCTTCACAAACAAAACTTGGCAATGTTGCTTAATTTATGACCATTTATAACTTCTGCGGGGGGAAAAAAAAAGCCCCAAACCACTTTGGCAGAAAATGTTAGAGAAGTGATGTGGGAAGTGCTATTTGGTAGCGTTTCTGTTGGTCAGTCTGCAGTTAAATTAGGAAATAATATGAGGGTATTTGGAAGTCCTAAATTTTACAGATGTCCTAAATACCCGCATGTGCACATTTGTAGGTACGAATACCTCTTTTCCTGCAGAGAAGCCTCGTGCATAAACCTCATCATTATCTGGACCCTGTTTGCAATTTTCTGTGAATTTGTTCCGTAGCTGATAAACTGCCATTTCTGTCTCTGAAACTGATGAAGTTGAGGATCCAACTTTGAGATGTTTTGGAACAGCGTAGTGTTGCGTAACAACATTGTTTTTCCTGCATAACAGTCGAAGTGTGGGAGTTGCATTTCCTCAAGATTGATGTCCCTTGAAGTATTAGGGGGGTGGAGATTCCTGTGTACACGGCCAGTAAAGCCAGAGGATATTTATAAATAAAATTGATCTATAAAACAATGGAGCAGAAATAACAATCGTCATTAACTTTGAGATTAACTTTAATGTAAAAGTGTGCCATTTCTCACAGCTGGTTCAGCAATCCACGTATATGCTGTAGGCCAGATACTGCACGTCGTGCGTCTTTTTTTTATTGTGTTTGGACAAACTCCCTTTGGAGTCATTGTACTGAACCTGTCATTTGGTAAAGAACATTGTCACCTGCTGTCTTTTTTTAATACGGTTGATGAGTTCTGGCATCACAGGTGGAAACTTTGATTCAAAAGACCTAAAATATTTGGGAAATGGATTGTAAGTTATACCTGAAAAATCACAGTTTCTTATGGCAAATCGTTTCTGTCACTGTGGAATTTGTGCTATATCTAACAGCCGCATTGACGCTGAGAGCACATGGGGGCAATTACTGTCTCCGTGCCAAATTTCTAAATTATCTACTAATGACTTAAGGAAACATTGGTGAGTGATTTTCCTATTGCATATCATTGCTGATAATTTTTTCTAGTTTTAGCTTAATATATATGTTACACTCACAATCTAACGTTCAAAGAAAGTAGATGAAAATTCTTGTTTTATTAATATCTCCTGTGATTGGCCCTGCCTTCTTTAGCAGACTTTTCAGATCTTCCCTGAACTTCCAGGTATCTGCGTTTCTGAAGGACAGTGTTTTCAAAACTTCCTCAACATCTTGCTGAACCTGGGAGGTGAATGATGTTTTGCGAATGTGAAATGGAATCATCATAACACTCTGGATCTGAATGTGTGTGGGAGTTGATAGAGGGAGAACATAGCTTCAAAGATGTTGTGTTCTGTGTAAACTTGTTTTTTCTTTAAGTGCTCGCCATTATAGTATGCTGGTGCTATTTAAATGTAGCGTTTGTTCTCTTTTCTTCTTCAAATCAGGGGAAACACATTTGTTATAGAACATCTTAAAGAGATGGTGCTCAGTTTTTCCAAAGCATATAAATTCCATAGGAAGTTACTGAGACTTTGGTCTCAAATTATTCTGAAATCTTACTTTCTATTTCTAATGTGATTGTTGTATCATCTCCATGTTTGGGTACCTATAAGTGACAAGGAAATAATGACAACTGGTAGCCTAGCTTTTTTAATTTCCCTTTGAAAACTGTAGTCTGTGGCAATAATAAGGAAGAAGAAAAAAGTGGGTTTTTTTGATTGTTGTTTTGGCTTACTTGGGCTTAGGTGTCTGTTTTATTTTAGTATCTTGCCAGACTTCCAAAGAAACATTTCCTTTGCTTGTTGGTTGTGGGTTTTTTTTGTTTTCATTGTTTAAAAAATACCAATACCAGCTGTGATTTAGTTTGTTAATGTTTATGACCTACACATTAGTGTGCCTGAATGTGCACCTACGTGTAATGTGTATGGATGAAACACTCTTCCCGTACAGTTGCATTGCTTTAGAGAACAAACACTTTAAACTGCACAGTTGGAAAATGGTTATAACAAGACTCCTACCTCCGTACAAAAGATATCCTGGATACTTTTTTAAACCCAAGCCAGTGGATTCATTTCAGCAGTTGGAATTTGTCTGATCTCTGAAATGGCTGTGAGCCAAGAATACAAATGGAGAAGAGGAGAGGAATTACTGGCCTGCTTAGGAACTTGAGACAACTCTTGAAAGGAAAAAAGCCTCTGTTGTAATTTAATAACTATTAGGCTTTGTAATTTCATTGTCTAAGGTAGATTTGATTGCTAATTCTGAATGACAGAATGTCACTGTTTTCATAAATTGATTTAAAATTTGATTAAGAGGGTCATTGGCCCTCTTAATGTCTTCTTAAACATCTGCCACATCTGCACTAAAAGTTTGACAAGTGTATTTCTGCAGGCTCCTTATTTTTCACTCTTGGAGTGCCATGCTGGTGGTGGTAGTATATGCATATGGGCTACTTAAAAACCAAGCGCACAGCAGTAGCTAGTAAGTATTGGGGCTTGGTTTTATTCCAAAACTTTTTGTCTTTAGATTTGCGTAGTATCTTGGTTTATGTCTTTTTTTTTTTTTCTTTCATGTTCTCCTTCTCCCTTGTTTTAAGGGCTTCCAGAACTTCAGAGAACTTATCCCCATTGTCCATTCCTTTTTCTCTTGCAGCTAGAGTCAGTCTTCCAGCCAGTAAACAGTGCATCTCAAGGATACTCCCAGCCAGGGCCACTGGTGAGACTCTCGGACACTGTTCTTTTTCCCTGGCTGCTAGTCATGTACCTGTAGGTCACAAAGCTCTCTACAAACTCTCCAGAACTGTCTTTACCAAAAAAAAAAAGGGGGGGGTGAATAAAAAAAGGTGTCAAGTTAGCTGAAGAATTTATTATGGGTAGTTACAGGTATGTGAAACGGTAAGTGTTGGGACAGCACACTAGCTATTGTAATTTTTCCTCAAACTGTGTGATTCTGAGGGACTTATGGCTCATGCCCAGAAGAGGCAGCTATACAGAATAATTTATGTTTTCTGGGCTTCTTGTGTTGGCTTCTTCCACCGACAGTGCTTCTGGGCCACAGCACGGAGAGGTGGCTGTCACAGATGGACACAAAAGAAAAAGCGCGTTTTCCCATATGTATCTGCATGAATCTCCAAAAATACTTACCTGTGTGAATTCTTTATGCTAATTACACTAAAGAACAAATGAAGTGCACTTGCCAAGGTTAACCTAGGACTGAGCAAGGAGAAAGGTAACTGCCTTGCTCAACAAGCTCTTTGAAAGACAGGGCTTCTGTGGTTGCTCTTGGCCATCTCTAGCCTTTGCTACTCCTGAATTCAAGGACTGTATGCAGTCATTTGTTTTAGTCTTTGATGTCAGAAAGCCAAAGCATTCCATTTTTATCATTCATTTGATTTTTGTCTTTATATTATTCTTCATGGACATCATACAACCTGAAGAAGGGAGCACTGAGTAGTTTTGGAAGCTATGAACCATGTAAAGGAGGGAGAAGAGTAAGCATACATGGATGTATGCATCAATCTGAGCTCCTTTCTCTTTCTTTGATTACTTTTTTTTTTTTTTAGTGGTTTGCTTGGGTCAGCACTGATTGAATTTAAAAGAGTATCTGCTTTTCTGTGGCATCTGCAGTGTCTCGCCCTGACTTGTAATTGATGTCTGCACTGCCTTTGTCTTCCTGGATTGTCACAGTGTGCCCAGGAGCTCCTTGGGTAGGTGTGAAATCCCTGGACAAGTGTGGTGTATCTAAACAGTAATGGCTGCTCTGGATGTATTTGCTTTTAGTTTTTTTCTTTAGCTGACCTCTCTTCAGTTAGCTTGCCACAGGCTGGTGCTCTATCACCATTGAATTGCAGCTTTTACACTTATACCTAAATAAACCACTAAATAAAGTTAAGTGGTGCTGCTGGGTCTGTAACGTGCATCGCTTCCTCTATGGGCTGGTGTAGCTTTGTGTGCCAGGGTGTGCTTACACCCTCAAAAGTCGAGCTTGCAATCCCGGCTAGTGGCAAAAGGGGCGATTTCAAAACACGCTGAGAATGGTAAGAAAGAAAAGAGACTTTCAGTTATTGTGATCCCTGGGCTGAAGAGGTTAAAGTTGTGACCAGAGCGGTCACTTCTGTAGGATCAGCAGCATTGTTGTATGGAATTCACCGTGCCCAGCCGGGCATTGTGTCAGTGGGAACAGTGCAAGTACAGGACTTATACTATTCATGGGATGGTCCAACAACTGACATAAACTCACTGATTGATTTTATTTAACTAACTCACTAAGGGTTTATTTATAGAATTAAAAAAATAAGTGTAGGAGCAATGAAGAATGTATCACCAGTCTTGTATTTTGCTATGAAAATCTGGTGCTGTAGACTGGACTGGGCCATAATGCTTACACGAATACAAAATGTTTGGTTCCCTTCATTCGTTGCTGTGTTCACAACTGTGTTGAAAGGCTTTGGTGTTTTCATCTTGTATAAAGAATCCAAGTAAAGCTGAAAGCAGCAAAGCTTTTAATTGTGATAAAATTTGTGCATTGAGCTATGGCAGTAAAAAGCAAACATGACAAAGCTCCAAAAACTGTTGCAGGGAGCAATCTTCATCTGGCCCAAAGAGATGATGCACAAGATGGGACCTAATAGATCATTTCAATATTTGATTTCTGTGTTTCTGTCAAATCTTTAAAGACCTGGCAGCAGGCTTTGATCTCCAAGACAAAGGGTGAAAGGAAAACCAAGGCTCTTGCTGCTTTCTATGCTGGGAGTAGCTGAAGAGATACCTGATTATTGCTGGGTTTTGCCTTCTCATTAGAAACACCAAAAGAACAGGAGCTGAGCCAAAAAATTCAGTTGCAAATTGAGTGTTTAAAGAAACACGTGTGAAGGTCTCTGCCTCAAGTGTGAGTTTAGAATCATGGTGTCAGTGAAGAAAGATAATAGAAGTTACATCGTTAAACCCCAGATGTTTGCAAGGGAAAAGCCCTATAAATAGCGAGGTTTGTCTCTGCAAGTGCAGGTTAGCCTTCCCTTGTGCTGCTGACAAGTACTGGTTCTGGAGGAAATGCTGTGTGCTGTCATACACCTGCTCATGGTTTATTCATTAAGTGGGTAAGACGTTAAGGACTTCATCATACCATGCTAAAGTGAGCAACTGAGCTTTCTTTAACATCAGTGAAAGAGGGGTATTTCACTGGCTATTAAGTTTGGGGTTTTTTCCACAGGGGAGAGAGCTAAGCAAGTTTTCTGATGTTTGGCATCACAACATTTTGCTCATTGTAGGAGCAACTGCAATTCCACAGTGTAAAGGTGCTCAGTAAATAGTGTGGCCGCCTTCTCCCAGGTGGAGACTGGGCTGAAAGGTGAAATGATCTGCTCAGGTGCCTGTTCAGTGCGGTGCTGGAAACAGAATCTGGGGAGTCTCAGTTTCTAGTTTTCCTGTAAACTGTAAATGATGTACTGGATGTGGTGAGCCATGGTCTCTTTTGTGCAGGGGACTGCAATGGGGTGGAACAAATTCCCTTACTAGTTAATGTAAGCAGGCTGATTTAAATAATTTAAATTCAGTTGGGACAGAAAGGATTACTGCCCATCAACTGTACGTAGCAGCCATAAGCTGTGTGAGGCTCTGTATCTTTCATCGCGCCATTTTTGTGCTGTTAAATACATATGCTGCTGTAGTCCCCAGGAACTCAAACTAAAATGAGAATATATATGCCAGGTATTTCACAGAAAGACAAGAACCCTCCCCCTAATCCATGCTTCTGGAAGTAGGTGATAATGAATAGGGAATGGAAAGAGATGCAAAGATGCAAACCATGTAGGTAATGATTATTCTGGGTTTATAAAATGTGATTTATGTATATATTAAAAACTGTATGCACATTTATAGATACATACGTATACACGTGTATAAATTTAATTCAGTACTGAATCAAGAATCATAAGTGGTGTCTCCACAGAAGAGAAAATTGTGGTGGTGGTGACTGTAGATCAGGTGCATGAAGGCAGGAGGGAGGGCAGAAACCATGTAAAACGTTTCTCTTACATTAGCATACATTTCTTCTGGTGCGTTAGCACAATAGTTCCTGAGTTGGCTGTGCAAACGTGTTCAGCTTTTTGTTTGTAGCTGCTGCAAAAAGCTGAAAGCAAACCAGATAACTGTCTCTGAGTTACCACTTCCTAGTGATTTTTTCGTTCGTTCCTCCTACATGTTTGCTCCCCCTCTCAAATTGATCTGCTCAGAAAATTGTATCATGGTTGAATTCACATGGAACTACAAAGCCGGTCAAGAGGCTCGTAGTGTGGTCTGCGGGCAAGTAGGGGAAATTTTGCCTTAATCAATGTACAGTTCTCCATCCTGTGAAAGAAAATTAGCTGTGCAGATACAAAAGAAGGGCAAAGCAGCCACACACTGCAGTTCAGAAAACTTTCCATCATTTCTGCTGAATAGGGACCTAGTGTTGCTTTTTCTATAGAGCAACGCTCCATTTGTTTCAAGGAAGTTCTGAAATTGGAGACCAAGAGGAGTTAGGAGGGAGGCTCATTAGAGAAATTTTGTTGTAAGGAGCACTTCCCAAAACTAAACAGGCTGTTCAAAGGAAGTGCAAAAGTCTGCCCTCAGACTTGCATCTAAGTCTTGATTAAGATGTATGGTTCTCCCCCTGTGCGGGGATTTGTCCCGTGAATGGGAATGCCGCATTTGGAAGAGCAGAAGAGCTGAGTCAGGAGTCATTAGCTGCTGTATCTCCAGGAATCTCGTGTGGAGGGATAAAGGAGGGAGCAGTCAGGTCTTTGCTCTGTTCCTAGTGTCCAAATAATGCATTTTTCAAAACGTAGTGGACCAGGCTTTTCTAGGGGAGAGGAGTCAACACTGATCTCATGGGAGGGGAGGTACTCATATGAAATATTTCCATTCATTGTAAGATTTCTCCTCTTGTTGGTCATGGGGGGTTTTGTGCCCCACGGTGTGATCTGTGCCTGGCTTGCTCTCTGGGTCCTGCTTTTTTCCTTTTCATGTAAGTGGGACTGTTGGAGTATTAACTAAAACTGAGTTATTGAAAGCATCCTCATTGTTCTCGTGGTTTGGAAGGCCAATGTCTGTGAAGTTTTATAAAAAACAACTTGTGAACATGTTCTTGAGCCTGTGAGGATTCAGATTGAGGGTACCTCAGTGTCTGGATCCTGCAGGTCACACCCTAAATTCATCAAGGGACTCAGATCCACAAGAGACTGCATCTCTCTGATAGCTGAGAGGAGCAGGGGGATCCAAGAGCACTTTGGAGACAGGAGGTAAGGATGGCTCCTTGCAGGATGAGGCTGAGCTTGCATGTTCCTCACAAGTAACTGTAAAATAATTGCATGTCAGTGTTATTCCCACTGATCTGAGGATCCAAAACCAAAACCTGTGCTTTAAGGGAGATGAGTTATGTACCTGGCTACAAACCTTTTCAAGGGGAAAAATGGAAGACCAGAAAGCAGTGTATGTCGAGGCCAGTGATTTGTCTCAGATGTTGTAAGGCTATTTGCAGTTGGATGGGGCTTTGAGCAACCTGGTCTGTGGGAGGTGTCCCTGCCCAGGGCAGGGGGCTTGGAACTAGATGACCTTTAAGGTCCCTTCTAACTCAAACCATTATATGATTACAGCAACATGTGTTTGAGATCCAGTCTTTATAAAAACAAACAGTTCCTTCATCATTTTGTTTTTAAAATCAAGTTCCAAATGTCCTCACAGTCATGCTGTTGGGACTGCCAACGTGCTTCATGCTCTGAAGCTTCTCTGTAATTGGGAAATCTGCTAAGTCAGACCTCAACTAAAATCAGCCAATAAATATTACTACTGAAAATGATAACTTCCAAGTGCCTCTAAGCTAGGATGGAGTCAAACCAATGTTCTATCAATAAAGGGGTTTATAAGTACTGTTGATGTGAGCTGGCCAGACTTCTAGCTGTTGCATTTCTTTTTAAATGTGAGAACTACAAAGAGGAAACATCTGGACAATATAAAAAAGAAAAAAAAAGTGCTGTTGTATTGAAGCAATTCATTCCAATTCTGTCTAGTAAGTTTCTCTTTTTCCAAGTACAGCACTGAAGACTTCTTGGCTCATCCTTTTGTCTTTGTCTTTTTTCCTTTCTTTTCCCTTGAGCGACCTCTCCTGTTTTCTTTGCATCCCTCTTTCTGGGATGTACTGTACTATACAGAACTCATTTTACTCCCTAATCTCATAGTAGCTTGTGAGGAAGTACAGATAAATCCTTTCCAGACTTGAGCAAGTGCTATTAGGATACTCTTACCAACCCTGAACCAATAATGACAGAGAGATCAGCATACTTTGCTGTAAGCAGGACCAGTAGGACTTGACAGGTGGGTTTTTGTTTGTTTATCATGGGATCTATTAGTTCTTTGTGGGACACCAGCAGTCGTGTACGTTGAGCAGACAAGTAATGTGATTTCTGAGCTGTTCCTCTCTCTGCTCCCTGTTTGCTCAGGTCTAGGAAGGATTAAGAAGTCGCGGAGCTGTGCTGCATTCTCTCCTGGGCAGAATTAAAATTAGAAACTAGACTTCAGAGTTTCTGAATGGATTTTTTTTCAAGTGAAGGTTACATTAGTGATTTTCCTGCAGTCTGAGGGTTCTACCTAATTTGTTGAAAATTGAAGCAGTTTGTAGCAGCTCTGATGAAACCCTTTGGGACTTTGGCATCCACCAATATTAAGGTGGAGCAGTGCACGTATAAGTAGAAACCTCTCTATATTAAAGTGGCGTATTGCAGACTTTCAGAGGACATTGCTTCATTTAACACACACTGGGTTTGTGCCTCCTAAATAGCCTATTGTTTAAGAAGAAAAGCTTCAGTCTGTAATATCAGAGGGGGACGCTGGGGCTGTGGCTCGGTGTCACTGTATGATTTCCCACAGCAGCCGCCAGCGCCGGTGCTTGGTGCACATCCCTTGCCCTGGTGTTTGTGGAACTGTGCTGTGAAGCAGGCAGGGAGCTGACCCCGCTTAAAAAAATTATTTAAGCCTCATCAGTTTCTTGAGTACCGGTGAACAGTTTGTATCATGAAACCAGGACCTGGGGCAGAGAGAGGTTAAAACTTACCCAGTGTTCCTTATAGACTGGAAATAGAAACATGTCCCTCTAATTCCAGTACTGTACTCCGGTGCCAGACAATCTTTTTGCAATCTAAACTAGCATCTAGTTTTCGCTATTGCTGCCTATTATGTGCCCTGGTATAGTGTCTCTATTCTTTGTGCTACCCACTGCATCTTGTTTTTTTGCCATACCAATTAAGCAAGTCTAAATTGGTGTCCTGCTCATTCTCTTCCGTCTCTCCCCACTTCTGGCATTGCTTTCCGATCCCCTGCCCTGTGTGCTGGCACGGGCTTTGCTCCTTCTTGCAGTGAGGTGGTTCAGAAAGTTGACCTGGCAGAAAGCTCACAGTCTTCCTCCCTTGCAGTGAGAGGGAGGAATATATATATATATAATTTAGTTAGTTAGTTGTTTTTTTTTTTAAATGGTGGTTTAGCTCTCAGCACTAGCCGATGCTGGGTAAAACATGACGGATGTAGGCTTCTACCTCTGGCATGATTCTCCACTTGATCCATGATTAGGGCTTCTGTGCAATAAAATAAATAAAGAGAAGGTATTTGATGCTCCCTCTTTATGCTTTTTTTTGGCTCTTAGAAATAAAAATGAAATATTATAACACTCCCTTTCCTATGTTCAGCATGTCCGCTGACTTGCCATTTTGGAAGTAGAACCATTTCTATTTTTAGAGCTGAGCTTCCTGTTTGAGCTCTCTTTAACTTTGTCCTTTGCCTAACACAGTCAAACTCTTTAAAAAAATCTTAGTTAAACTGGAACAGTTTTGCTAAAAACAGTCTTGTTCATGTCCGGATATAAACAGCAGTAAATATGCTTTGAATGAATGTTATAATAAAAGTTAAATCTCTCAAAAGAATCTATTTCCATGACGTCAAAACATGAAAGTGAAATTGAACTGATGCGTTGATGTGGTCACGGTCATCTCAAAGCCTCTGCCTACAAGTGCATTTAAAAATGAGTTGTCCACATGGGATAATTAACCAGAACAGCTATTTTAGAATAACTCCCCATAGTCACACTGTTCTTCTGAAATAAGCATCCTCTGCTTTAGCTCATCCAAACGAGAAAAAAGCTGTCTTATTCTGGAGGGATAGCACCCAAAATCCTAAATATTTCATGGTACTTGTTATGGTTTAGTTTCATAATTTACCTTAGTCCAAAATGACCTTCAAGTGTAGCTATGCCTTTACTTAAAAATATATATTAATATCGCCATGTTCTGGAGGTCCGATGCAATCACAGCTATATACATCTTAAGATGTCCTCATTTAAAGTATGGCTACTAGATGTGTAGTGGTGTTGCCAGCCCATTGATGTGACACCTTTAAATACCAATCTAGACCAAAGGAGAGCTGCAGGACTGCTGATATAATGCATATGTTAATTGGTAACATGAATGGTAGCTGAAGGTCGTCTTCCATTTTCTAATTGCCAACTATCAGGAAATCAAGGCTATAATGTTTCTCCTTATGGGCTGATGATGAGATTTCAGGAGGCAGAGCAGGCGATCTAAGGGAAGAGGCAGTCTTTCCCTCCCGGTTCTGACTGTTCCACTCCTACTTGTGCCATGCTGGCTCTTGATCCTGTGGTCCTTCTCCTGGTCCAGCTTTGGTGCATGGCTAACCCCTCAGTGAGCGGACCCAGTTCACACTATCAGCAGAAAACTAGAAAAACAGACAAAGGAAAATATTTTCCTGATATCTTAGTCATCTGTTGCTTGCCCCAAAGTTGGAGAAGTGCCAGGGTCAAAGTGAGAGAAGGTCAGGGTTGCACAGCCAGGACAGGGGAGGTGAGACCTTCAAGGAGCAGGGAGCTTTTGAATCATCTCAGCCATCTCCCAAAATCTCTCCTTGACGACGAGGTGTGCTCCATCCCTCCGAGCTGGGTGCTGAGTTGCAGGCTGGGCTTTAGCACCTGTTGCCAGGTGCCCCGGGCACAGCTATGCTCTTCTTCCCACCATTAATGTTGCCGTGGAGCACATCACAACACATTATAGCTCAGAATTTACCATGTAAATAAGGCCATAAAAACCTACATTGCCCTTTCCTTGTTGGGGTGTGGTTCTGTGTCAGAGGCAGCTTCCCCTAAATATAAAAGGAGAATAGATCACACTGATCCAATCAACGCTTCTTTGTACTTGTCCTTAGGAAAATAAAGAACTCTGCTATTGCCAGATTAACATGTCACTTAACGAAATAATTTAATTTCTGTAGGACTCTCAGTATGCAAAGATGCTCTTGGTAGTGTAGAATATGTTACAAAATGCTATTAACATGAAATTATTTTTATAACATTTTTCCTGTATTTTATCTGTTACTGTTAAATATGTTTTATGTTCAGACATTTTAGGTCATGATCAATGGTCTTAAAATAGATTTGATAGAAAAATAAAAGATAAGATTTTGAACAAAATTATATCCCATCCCACTTTCCTGAAAACGTGTATTATTTTCCTTTCTGTAGTTGTTCTTTGTGTGCTAGCTCTGTCTTTTCAGCTACCTGGAGTATGTTTATACTATAGGTTAATGCATTTGGATACTGTATAAAAAATAAAAGTAAAATGTTTCTTTGCATATGGATTTTTTTTTTTCCATGTGGTTTTTCACTGGCTGAAGTTTCAAAGAATTGCTGAGAATTAGTTTATGTTTTGGGTAGATGTAAGGATACTAATTGATTCTATATAATGCCATTAAAACACACTATTTGCCCTGAGCCTCTTTCTTTAGTCTTGCTCTGTAGCATTAAGGCTTAAGAGTTTTTGCTGCCTTAAGCTCTTCCTGTGGCCATGCTCTAAATACCTTAGCTTTTGTTGCATGAAAAAAAGCCTAATAACATGGGTTATTGCAATTTGGCAGTTTTATACCAAATGATAAAGCTGCAGACACAGAAGAGGGGAAGGAGGGGGAAGGTGTGCGTCAGGTACACCTAGCTTTACATGTCCCTAAGGAGGAAACAATTTATCCCCACAGAAAAGGCTCCTGCTCTGCAGTCAGCGTGGCCTGAGCTGGGGGGCAGATACCTGGGCGAGGGGGTGTATAGGGAAAGGCAGAGCACAGCAAAGGGGGAGCTGCATGGCTTGGGTATCCTTGTTTGATGGTGGAAAATGTGCTGGGGAAAATGCTGGGTGAGAAAACCAACTGGGAGGCGTGTGGGAGAGATGTGTGCAAGTGTCCGAGCTGGACTCTGATTTCCCTTTGTTCTTCTGTGCCCTCTGCTGGATCTGGGAGTGATGGTATTGGTACACATCTCTCTTTAGTTAAGTTGTTCTTACCCTGGGTCTGAAATGCAGCGAATGTCACGAATAGCTCCACTCGAGCAAGGACTTTGTGCTCTGGTTTGCATCCCTCCCAGTTAGTATGGGGTATCGTAATAGTCTCCTGTGGGTAGCAGAAGAATACGTGCTTTCCATCTCCAGGAGCTCTGGGGGGATTAACCGGGATGCAAGTCAAAGCCTCGGTCTTTAGGTACAATTAACCCACTAGTGAAGCTAGCAGATTTCCTAAGGCTCTGCCAAAAATCCTGCTTTACAAACCAAGGATTTTTTTTCCCTGTAAGAAGCATAAAGATTAGGCAAGACCAGCAGGCTTTTCCCTCCGCATTTGAGGTTGGTTTCTGGTTGTAGACACCATACTGCACTGTGGGCACAGATCCTCAGTCGCAAAGGGTTAAAATAATTCCCCAAGCTAGCTTTATCCTCTTAATGGACAGGCTTGATAATCATTCTTACAGAATCCTCCTCTGTAGTGGTGCCCTAGGGAAGAAACAGCAGCTTAGAAAACATTGGTGTAATTTTCACCTCTGATTCACACCTCCTGTGCATTTCATGTGTTCTACTGCGTGGTTCATGTTTGCTTTGCTTATGGACCATCTCTTGCTTCCACTGCTCCTAATATCAATGCTAAATCCACGTCAGGGGAAAGGATGGGCTATTTTGAAGGCTGGAGTCTGGTGGCCCGGATGATGCAAGTCCGAAGCTGTTTCAGGGGAAGGCAGTGCTTCACCTTTTTAGAAATGGGAAATGGTAATTGTTGGACCCCAGAGGAGATTATTATACTCCCAGAATTTCCCATTCACTGTTCCCTCTTTGGCAAATCGTAGAATATTCTCTATGTGAAGCAAAGCATGGGTGCAAATTCTGCAGGGAAGATCAAGGAGAGCTTTGCTGAATGACTTCGGAGCTGGAGCCTGTCACTCCTGCAGTCTCTCTCTGGGGTGGACTTGGTAAAGCTGTGATTTGTGAGAGTGTTTGCTGATGCAGGGAAGATGCCTGTGTAACTTGCATTCATGAAGTGCAGTTCTCTTTCTGACTAGAGGACAATGTTTGCCTCCCTGTTGCTTTCAAAATATTTTTGCCAAGAAGCCCAGAACAGAGAGGAGCAAATCTCCAAACCAAACCAACTTGTACAGGGTGGGCAGTGCAAGGCAGGGGCTCTGCACAAGTCATTTTTCCTCCAGGTGTTCATTTTGATGTACAAAAAATAATGATATTGCAGCATATAGCAGTGTTACAGGATTTTATCTGTTAAAACCTTTACAGCATCTTGGTCACTAGGCCTCCAAATAAAGGGAACAGATATTATATATGCTATTCCCCCCCTTAATTTTACTGTGGATTTTAGTAATGTGTGGGCTGGAGTAACTTGAGTTTTTTTTTTTTTTAAGGTTTCAAATGAAGCATAGTTCTAAAGTAGCTCTTCCTGATTGATTTGATTTTCCAGCTTACCTCTCTGCAACTGATTCTTCCCTCTCCTTCTTGCTTTTGTCTGTTTCTCTTGTCAAAGATGGCGCTAGCTTGTTTCTTAGTTACTGTCTTTGTGATCCTTTGGGGATTCACTTGTGCTTGATGAGTAAGCAGCAGTAGAGGAGGAAGACGTTTCTTCTTTAGGCTGTAAAATCCCCTCCAGTGAACCCTAGCATCACCACTTTGCCTCTGAGTCACATCTGCTGCGGGAGAGGAAACAACGCCTCTTAATCCTGCGCTGTTCAGGCATTCTTCAGTCAAGAGTTATATTGGAAAAAAATCCTGGGAAGCCAAGGATGAGGTGGTGCATGGTGCACTGAATCTTCCCGTGTCAGCTGTAAGAGATGCTCTTTGCCAGCTAGGGATCCAGGTATACGCAGTGAGTGATGAGCTGAAAGCGAGGAACGTGGCCTGTGTGAGGGCAAGAGGCTGCCAGGGTCGCTGGGGTCCTGCTGGGACTCGCTGGGCTGCATCGGGCTTCATTGAGTGGGGTCCCTTCCTGGAGGACAGGGTGAGAGCATAGCAAGGGGATATCTAGGAAATGGATAACAGAAATGGTACATCAAGTGAAATGCATATCGGAAATGTTCAGAAATCCAGCCTGACCTGAGATCTCTCAGCCTGCCACCGCTTTTTGGAGCCTCTGTATGCTTCTTCCCCTTGTTCTTTACCTGTATCCCGTTCTGGATGATATTTTTTAACCTTCTCCTAGGGGCAGAAAATAGAAGAAAGCGCTGAGTCTTTTCAGGAAAGAAGAGGTGAAGTTGGCAGTAAGCCAGAACCACTAGGAAGTGGGCAGCGAGCACAAGGCTGTTAACCTGTAATTACATGTCTCAAATTTTGCGAGCGGTACTCCAGGAATCATTATGTATTGGCTTGTTTGATAGTACTGTGGTTTAAGAGAAAAACATCCCCTCAAATTACTTTTTAATTTGCAAGTCAAGAGACTATCAGTTCAAATCTTAGCTCTTCTGCCCGTAATTGATAATCATATACATTTAACAAACCTGCTATTGAACTGGGCCTCATATTTTTGATTCATCAGGTAACTGCTGATTTTTTTTTTTTTTTTTTTTTTTTTTTTCAGAAAGGATAATTGAGAGGCCGTACAAGGTTGCTTCCAGCAAAGCTGAGGTCAAAGCTAGACTATAATATGGCAGATCCCAGACTCTGTCATGCAGTCCTTCAAATATAATTTTTTGGTATCTGTGTACTTAACCCCTCTGAGCTGTAGACACTGCTTTAATCCCCAGGCGCTGGAAGTCAGAAATCAGGCGGCCTTTTATTCAGGGGCTGTTTAACAGGACTTCACCCCAGTTGCTAACCTCTTGAGTTGAAAAGAGACTTTTCCCCCTAGACAGTAAAGCTAACAGTTAAAAAAACTACAACAAAACACCCCAACTCAAAACTAGATTTTATGTATTTTGTTTCAAACATGCAAATACCAAATTTAAGGATTCTTGTGCTTTCACACACAAAACTAAACTTCCTCCCCATCCTGCCTCAAGGTGGCAACACAACGTACAATCCCCAGCTCAGACGAAGGATGAAATCCCGTTCACTGGCCCTGTAGTGAAGAGTTTGACTGACGGGCCAGTGGGACTATTCCAGATTTACACTGTATAAATTTTTCTTTTTGATTACAAAGCTTTATGGTCTTGAGTTCCTTTCCAGAATCATTATCGCATCTGTCACTGTCATTGCTATCAGCGGCTAAGGATGTTTCTAATGGAGTGATGCAATCCAAACTATCATTCTTGCTGAAATACTGCTCCCAAGCACACAATAGGCCAGGTGCTGTAATTATTAATAATTCCCTCTGATGGCATATATTGGCCGTCCATTTTGTTTTAATGCAATTTATTTTGAGTTATTTCTTCGGCAGCGAAAATGGGTTTGGAGTGATTTTTTGGAAGCATTGTGAGTTTGTTTGCTGGAATCCTTCTCTCCTGGAAATGAGGCATGTCTCTCATGGGTTCCCGTTCGCTCACACACAAATGAACTGCTAATTAGGATGATGAAATTGCTGGGAGAGGTGAAACCTTCCAGTTGGCCAAAGAGAAGATTGTGGATTAATCTGTGTAAAGCCGAAGGCTCGACTAAAACTGCTGTTCAACATTCTGGTGCTAATGAGACTTGTATGTCTGCCACTCGAGAAGCTGAAAGTATGTCCTGTAGTTTTTGTCGAGACATCCAAAGTGGGGGCTCACTCTTGTACAGCATTTAGTGCTTTTATCTCCACTGAGGATGACTGGAATTGAGAATGCTCAGCAATCTGTATAAGGTGTTCAGTGGTTTATAGCATCCGGTAATGCAAGGCAGTTTGCTCTTTACGGATAATTTTTGTACATGAGCAAAAGCATCTTGAGAGGCATATGGATGTTTAGAAAATCGCAGAGTATGATTTGGAGAGCTATTTGTCTTGCATGCCCCCTGCTACCATATTACATTGCTTCTTCATAGTTTTTATTGTACTTCTGCTCATGTCAATTCATGTAAAGGAGGAAACTCTCCATCTCTGAAGCAGAGAGACGCCAAGTGACTTGTTGAGTGTCACACTGGGCACAAAGTCCACTGCCAAGATAGTTCCCTGCTCACTGTTGAAGCTGCTTAGGACCCATGGAGGGACTGATGCTCGTCTGTCATCCTCTAACAACAGTTTCCCTGCAGTCATCGAGAATTTATACATATTTATACATAAAATAATATGTATATCATTTATATATATATTTAAAAAAATAAAGCAAAGGTAAATGTTTTGAGAGTGTCTCTGTGTGTTTGCAGGAAGCCGACGGATAGTGGACGTGATGGATGTGAACACGCAGAAAGGCGTTGAAATGAGCATGTCTCAATTTGTGAGATACTATGAGACACCAGAGGCCCAGCGTGAAAAACTCTACAATGTCATCAGCCTGGAGTTCAGTCACACTAAGCTGGAGAACATTGTCAAGCGTCCCAATGTGGTAAGGGATCCTGAAGTGATGGTGTTTATTTTCAGCTTCTTCCCAGTCACCAGTTGCTTTGTAAGAAATAAAACATGGAGTTTAAACAAAGTGATCCGAAGCACCTGCAACTCCTGTCTTTTTAGTGTTAGGATCTCATTTTTACCTGGGTAGACGTCTGGTAGCTCATTTTTACCTAGGTGGAAAGTTCCTTGACAGTGGAACTTAATTTATAGGAATTAGGTACCAGATGAGCTCTTAATCATGCAATTTGCATAGATACCCAATTCCTCTCAAATTATTTAGGGGAAATTCCATCCAAATTTAAATACCTGTCTATTGTTTTGCCTCCTCTAAGGAGGAGGAAATTTAAAGCTATTATCAGGATGTGGGAATTATTTCAGAATCAGGGCAGTAACCATCAATTTTGTTTTCATATACAACTGTGATATTCACGGAATTAGTACGATTCTACTGGCTGCATTATTTCCCTTTGCCTCTCTTCAAAGAGTGTGTTATCAACAGTACCTGGTGCCGATGGAGAAATAGATATGGGTCAGCCCCAATCTGCAAGAATTTCATGTGCTAATTGCCCTATTACGAAAATCCTCTGGGGATACAAACAGTTGAGTTGACTCACAGGAATAACACTCTTGGGTGGGCCAAGAGCAGGCAAGAGGCTAAGTGGGGTGCTAACCATGACTTATCTGTTCTTGCTGCACACAGTCACCAAGGCCTAGGATAAGTCTTGCAGTCCTTAATGACCCATAAATGGAGGTTCATTCATTCATTCATAAATGGAGGATGATTCTTTGAGCTGGGTCGGGGTGTACAGCCACACTGTGGCCAAACGCAGCACTACAGCCTGCCTTGTTGGACTTCCCAAGCCGACTGGTGTTTTCCATTGTTTTGAAAGCTGGCGCATGTGATCCGCTTGCATAACCAGAAGGGAGTGTTCTGGATAGCTAGCACAGGCTCCATCATAAGACAGACCGAAAAATGAGTCACAGGCTTGTCCTTGCTGTGGTTGTGATGGACAGATTGCAGTTTGTGCTCTGGCACCCAGCGCAAGAGCTGTGTTTCAACGTCCCTGAACAATCTTCAGTTTCCATCTCCTCCTCACCTTGCTGGCAGTATGTTTCCAATTGCTCAGTTGTCGCTGCTTTCTCCTGCCTACACTTCCTAAAAGTTTGGCTTTTGGACAAGAACTTTGGTGAATTTATACTCAAGTAGAACAATGAAGGAAATGCACAGTAGGCGATAACGTAATTACTCAAATCAGAATTTGTCCAGAACAATGGTGTTAATGTTCCTTGAAATGTAAGTTATTGGAATAGTATAATCTCTTTTATGTTTGTATTTTAATGTTCATAAATACAATTTCTAGGCTATCAGCTACAAAAATGCATTTGAAGACAGACAGCAGGTGATGCTGCAAGAGAAGGTGCTCACAGGTGCCCATAGGTCAGAATTTGCACCCAGTTAAACTGACTGCAAAACTCTCCTTGCTCTGGGTTGCAAAGGGCTGAGTTGTGGTGACGAAGTGCTGCACCTTAGAAGTCGGGTCCATAGGACTTTTGCTGAACAGCAGCTTCTTGCTGTCTGTGAGCATCTACTGGTCCGCTGCTGTCATTGTTAGGGTTTTAACCATCAGGAGTGTATCCTACCATGTGTTCAGTGATTAACAGTTGATTTTGGTGGGACTTTCAGGTGGACTTGGTTGACTGGGTGGATAATATGTGGCCCCAGCATTTGAAGGAGAGACAGACGGATGCTACCAATGCTATTTCAGAGATGAAATACCCTAAAGTGAAAAAGTAAGTTTGTTCAAGTCTTTACAAAACTTTAAAAAGCTCTACTCCTCCTTAATTAACTCCTTTTGAACTCTAAAGCTGGTAGGAAAGGAAATAATGATTTATTTATTTTTCATTGAGCCGGAAGTGGGGGGGGTGGCTGACCTGCTTGAGCTGTGCAATACCTACCAGCTTTTAAGGAGAACAATTTTGTATTTGAGAACTTTATGGATACTTCATGTTCTTAAAGCCTGTAGTTATAGTCTTTAAGAGAGGAATAGTCTGTTCTAAATACTAATATTTGGAAGTTCTCAACACATTTTATTCTAAATATTTTAAATTGAGAAATAATCTACAGGTTGCTGAATACAATCTTTAATTAAATCAATTTGAAAAGTGCATTTTTAATTTTCAGTTTGGATCAACTCTGTTTTGAAAATGGCAGACTGACCTTAAATAATAAATTCTCCAAAAGTGCTGCCCAAAGAAATCACTTCCCAGGATGCAGATATGTGATACAGTTCACACAGTATCGTCAAGGTACCTCTGTGGGCTGGGTTCAGATCCTTCCCAGGTTCTAAACTACTAATGGCTGTAAAGTTATTAGATGAGAGATGTTTTGATTCTATGATGTCGCTGCTCATGGCAGGGGAGTTTGGACTAGATGACCTTTAAAGGTCCCTTCCAACCCAACTGTTCTATGATTCTGTTTTGTGAAATTAACTTGAAGTCCATTTTTAATAGCTGTGTGTCTCCCCAAAAACTCTGTCACTGTCCTTCATGCCAGATCATTTTTGTGTTGACTTCTTCAACTTTCAAGATCAAATATTGTACTAACTATATAGGCTGTGTTTCCTGTTTCAGAGAACACACTCAGGGCAGGTTTGTCCTGCTTGTGCCAGTCTCGGTCTAGTTTTTGGGCAGGTTGTGATAGTATAACGTCAGCTCACTCTTTCTTCTGTTTGAATATCTTCCTTCAAGCTTTTTTTATGTGATGTTTGGAAAAGGAAACTAATTGTGCACTGTAAGTTTCATAGGAATTGGTACAAGTGAAATAGGTGTTGACCTGTATGGCTGACGAACACCATATAATCCTGGGAGCCTTTCACTGCTGTTTCTGTTTTAGAGGCATTTTCTATTGGTCAGACCTAATGGTGGTGGCATCCCAGGCTCTGCTGTTGAACCGACCTCTAGTGTTTTGCAAATCACTCAGAACTGTTTCAAAACTGTAATGTCTAAAATAGATTGGTACTAACATATACAAAGGAGTGCGCAGTCAGAAAGTGATATGCAGCGTTTACTCTCACTCTGTAAAAGATGAACATTTTAAAAGGTAAAGGTCTCCATAATAGAAGAGCCTCTGTGGCAGGCATCATGGGAAGCCTGGACCTACGACATGCTCAGCACCACTGACTTCAGTGGAAGCTAAAGATACTCTATCCTTCTGAAAAAAGTAAACTGCTTGTCAGAGTAACTAGATATGGAGTGCCAAATTTCACATATGCATTTGGAAATGTCCTAAGTGACTCGCCTAAGGTCGCTCAATAAGCCAGTGACGGGGCAGAAAATAGAACTCGGGCATTTTGCTTCCCAAGTGGTTAGTCTGTTAAATAACATTATGTATAATATGCCAGAGCTAAGAAACTGAATCATGATTTAGGGCTTCAGGATTCATGGATTGTACAAGGTAAGAAGTAAAGAAGACAGTCCCTTTCTTAGAGCAGGCACACTCCAGATGCTGAAAAAAATGCAGCAAGTAAACAAAGCAAGGCAGAGGTGGCTTAAAGGATAAGGTAGCAACATGACTAACAGAATTTAGTAGAAAAAGCAGAGTATATTCTTGCAGTTCACTACTTGCATCATGAAATGCCAGATGGTAGGTTTCAAAGAGGGATTTTAGAGAAGTAGCGATTCAACAGATTTTGACATGGAGTTTTTCCCATTTGTGGGGGATGGCCTGGTAGAAAGGAAGGAGATGCCTGATGAAGAAGCAGACACAAAGCCATTGAGGTTGCTGTCACTGGCAAAGTGAAGGTGGAGGTTGACAGCTTGATAAACTAGTAGATGTGATAGGTAGAGGGAAGCTAAATAGTGAAAGACTGTTAAGTGCTTGAAATGTGACAATAGAGTTTGATGTGGGGAAAAGGAGTTACCATGTGTGAGAGATAAAGACAAGGGTGCTGCGGCTGGAGTGATGAGGGTGAGGATGTTGCTAGTGAGCATCACCTAGCGTAAAGACTAAAGAAAGCTGATTTACAGCACTGTCGGCAGAAACCCCTCATCAGTCTGAAGAAACAACAAAAAGCAATAACAAACGCTGGTAGTCTAGGAGAACAAGAGAAGTTGTACTGGATCAGTACAAAGATCCGTGGTGCTCAGTAAACTGGCTGCTGTCATAGATGCTCTGGGAGGAGTGTAAGAACAGTTTGAGCATAAAATGATGCCGCCCCTTCAAATTGTCTTCTGAACTTCCACTGTCTGCAGTTCAGGCAGAGAATATCCTGAGGTGGAAGTGGTTTCTGTGTGCTTAGTGACTCTCAAGAGATTTCTCTTCCATGAACTTGTCCAGTTTAAATATGAACTTCTCAAGAGATTAGCTTTCTCCATCTTTGGAAATTCAGATGGAGCCTTTCCTGTATAGATACTTGTCCCAGCTATTGCTGGGAGTACCCAGAGGGTATGAGTCCTATTTAAAGAGATCATGTTCAATTGTGGAGCTAAATGTCAATGCTGTCCCTTGTTTCGTGCTACCCATTCTTTTATGTAAATCATCAATATGAATATGCTTTATTTTAATGACCGTGGTTGCTCAGAAATGGGATTGTTTCATTTCATTCTTGTTCTTAGCATTCTCATAATACTAAGAGTTTGCAGTATGCGATACCCACCATTAACGTGTTCCCTACAAACAAAAAGCACTCCAGTGAAAGCGTTGTGGTTTTGCAGACACAGATGGCATTACCAGACACAAATGTCTGTCTTGGCTCCTGCACGTCAAGTTCCGTGCTGGGAGTGAAGTTAGAGAACGCTCCATCTGCTGCGCTGCTTTGGTTACCAGGAGCACTACACGCACTGGAGACCGCCCTGGCTTTCACTTGGACTTGCACCATTAACTTTTTTAAAAAATTCTGGGTAATGAGGTTATTTTTCTGCCTATAAGTAACTGACTATTTACCTAATAGGTGCCTTAGAGGACTGAATTAAGTGGGGAAATGACTTATGTCAAAAATACGTAAAACTTTCCAAGTACTACCTCTTAAGCAGTAAGACAATATGAGAATTTAAGGGCATGGCTAGCTGAGATTGTAGTGTGACAAACTTCAAACTGATATAAGTTGGCATTGCCCCTGAAAAAACAGTCCCATGCCCACATCGTCCCATCTTCATTGCTAGAACATGCCGTTGTGCAGCTGCAGATTAAACTGGACTGGGGACTGGTCTGGCTGAAAACCGACTCAGAAATAAAGAAGAAAAATTGATTATGTTTCAGGCCATCCAAGCCACCACATGGCTGCATAAGTGCTTGCGCCAACCAAAAGGCAGTGTGGAAGAGTTGGGGGGGGAGGGGGGGATAAAAAAAATAGCAGATCATCAACAAACCCCTTCTGCAGCTCAGACGAGGTGCAGGGCCACAAAGCTCTGGGTGAGCACAGCAAGCAGCTCATTGCTACCGAGGAAGCCTGCTCCTGCCTCCCCTCTTACACGTCTCTGGGTGCAAGTTCCTGCAAAGGGCCTCACAAACATGGGAACCCGATTGAGGGAGGGCAGAGAGCTGTGTAACCAGGAGCCAGGGCAGGAGGAAAAGGCAGGGCTGTTGTAACATCAGCTTTAAGAGGCATGAGCTTGTTGTATGGCCTCAGATGTCTGCGGTACTGCAAATCCAGAAGGTAGGAAACTGACAAAAGGAAACTGAACTGGGCTCAGAACTGCTTCCTTTCATCAGGGTGCACCATAACCACTTTCAGGTAGCTCGAAACAAGCCCTGATTTAGTTCTGTCTTTAAATTCACCCAGAACTGAAGCAATCTGGATACAGGTGAGCCTGAACCAAACCAAACAATGCACTAATTTGGTGTCTCATTTATCAAAACAGGTAGCCCTGCTGAAATTATCCTCTCTGTTTATTAGCTTTTACGTTTGTAGCCTTGCAAGAGTATTTGCAAAGCAGTGGCAGTGAAATAGCAAGTGTGCCAGGACATGATGGCTATAGAAATAGTAACAGGAACTTTTTACGACTTGATAAAGTTTGTGCTATGGAGCAAATGAAAATGAAAGCCTCAGTCACTGTAACACCCTTTTGGCTTCAAAATTCTTCCTGTTACTTAAAATATCTAAGCAATGCTATAATAGGTCTTTATGTCGCTGTTATTCTTCAATTAAGGATGGGGTATCTTGTATGAAACATCTACGTATTGACAAAAGGATGCTGCTCTGTTACCATGTAGTCAGTCAGCCCTATTTTCCCCTCTCCTAAGCTATTATTCAGCCATCCATTCCTTTCTATTCATTCCTTTACTAAGTAGGGATGGATTTAAACAGATGCTAAAATGCTCTGCTGAGCTGTGGTCTAATTAGAAGCTGAGGGTGTGCCTCTGGAGACAGAGATGGCCCTTTGAATTGAGGGAGCTCGCAGGTCCCACAACGCAACCTGGTGCTGTTTTATGCATGTGAGATACTCACATGCACTTTGTATGTCATTTGTGAATTGCTTTTGATACAAAACCGCTCTATAAATATAATTAAGTACAAGAAAATTAGACCAATAAGTGCAAGTTCTCATTAAAACTTTACAAGCGAGCAAAGTAAATAAAATGTAATGTCTTCAAGTCAGTGTGTTGGTCGCAAATCCTCCTTTGCGTAGAGCTTGGAGGACTTGCAGCATCACTTCTGTAACTGGAACAAGTGCTGGCATTTAAGACTGTGGTGAGCCTGGGGCCGAACAGCCATGTTGTAAGGATGGAGAAACGAGTCGTGTTCTCACTGATACCAAAATGCTGTTCCAGGGGCAGACGGCCCCGGCTCGCTGTGAATTGGCAGCTTGGTTCATTTCCTTGCAGCAGTGGGTGCCTTCTCAGAAATTTAAGCTTCCAATTAAAAAAACAAAACAAAACACAACACCACAACAAAAACCAAGAGGCCTGACGCTGTGAGGTCCCCTCAGGTGCTGGGATGTGAGCTCCAGGTAAGACCAGGATAAGGCTGGGACAAGGAAAGTGCTGCCACATAACTTTGGGTCCAGCGGGATCTGTGAGTGTAATTTCACAAAATCTCTGGTGCAGACTGAGGTGCTGTGGCAGAAAATAGGCTTTCTCTTATCTCAGGTGTTGTTTTTGTCTGACTGACTCAGATCGTAACCCCCTCAGGGCAGGAACCGGGTCTTTCATGTGCTTTTTGAAGTGCCTGGTGCACGCACCGCGTTTAATGATTAGTTACTATTTGGTCTTGATAGGTGGTGGTTTGCTTTTCCCTCAGCCTGGAAGTGCTGAACTGTCTTTTACTGGAAGCGCTGGTTACCTGAGCCGGGCTGCCCTGCTCCTGAGGGGCGAACCGGGCCTGGTGCCTTTGTGGGGCTGGTGGCCGGCTGGTCTTCTGGCCTAGGCTCCCCAGGGCCCCTCGATGGGGGCTGGAGGTGGGTGTCCTCCGTGAGGGGGTGATGTACCTTAGAAATTGGAATTTGGGACAACAGGGGGTGTCGGGGCTCTTCCCTGAGGGGCCCTCCCTGAGGAGAAGCCAGGGCCCTCCCTGAGGAGAAGCCAGGGCCCTCCCTAAGGAGAAGCCAGGGCCCTCCCTGAGGAGAAGCCAGGGCTCTTCCCTGAGGGGTCCTCCTTGAGGAGAAGCCAGGGGTCTTCCCTGAGGGGTCCTCCTTGAGGAGAAGCCAGGGGTCTTCCCTGAGCGGGGAGCCAGGGCCCTCCCTGAGGAGAAGCCAGGGCTCGTCCCTGAGGGGTTGATGTACCTTAGAAATGGGACTTTGGGACAACAGAGGGAGCCGGGGCTCTTCCCTGAGGGGCCCTCCCTGAGGAGAAGCTGGGGCTCTTCCCTGCAGAGAGGCCGGTGGCTGCCTGTGGGGGCCGGGCGGCTGACGGGCCGGGCGGACTGGCCCCGTGTCTCCCGGGTGACAATGGTTTCTTTTGTCTTGCGGCGTAATTTGTGGCTTTCAGTTACAGGGCCCCAGTGTGGGAGTGTTGCTCGGTGCGGGTCAGGCCGTTAGCGTGAGGAGTCGCCCAAAGGTAGCTATTGTTTCCTGCCGTCTCCCCTCCAGCTCCCGCTTCCAGATGCTGTGAGACCAGGCCTGGGAGAAGGGGACCCCGGGATGCCGCCCGAGACGGCCGCAGCCTCCCTTGCCCGACGCCTGGGAGCACCCCTTCTGCCTGGGGGAGAGGAGGGAGCGAGAGATCCAACATAGAGCAGGGCCTGCTCCTTTCCCCCCGCTTTGGCACTTGCAGTTGGCTCATGGGTTTGTGGTATTCGGTTTCAGGCTTAGGGATTTCAACCAGCCGGCGCTGCTCCTGGGAGGAAGGAAGAGTGAGCTATACTTTTCTCATTGGCCCGAACAAAAAACAGAAGCCTCTGCTGGGGTTTGGGAGTGGTTTATGGGCTGAGCTCAGTGGCAGGGGAGCCCTTGCAATGCCAGAGGGAATAGAGCCGTATGGTGCGCTGTACCTATTGCAAGAGAAAAGGAGCTAAGCCGAGGGTAATGCTGCCTCTGCGTGTGCTCGCGCGTCTCCCCCGAGTTCATGTGCATGTAACGCTGCGCCTCTGCGTTCCCCTGCCTCTGTGTGTGTGCCTGCGCGTCTGTGCATTTGCATCCCGGCGTGTCCGTCGCTGTCTTTGTTTCTCTGTTTGCTTGCGGGTTTGTAGCTATGCGTGGCGAGTGCATTGTGGGTTTGCCTGGGAGTGTGGTATCTGCGCTGGCTGATGGAGCGGTGTCTCTATGTTGTTTCTGTGTTCCCAGCTCCCCGTGTTTGCTTAGTGGTTTACCTTCATTTGTATCATCTCCCTCTCTCTTTTTTGGGCATCTCTGTGTGTGTTCTTCCCTGTGAGTTTGCAGGTTACTCCATATTTCTTCGCATCATTTCTCTAACAGATTTCCCCAGATTTTTTTGGGGAAAGTTCCTCTTTCCCCCACACTGCAAATCCTTCCTCCAAAATAATAATACGTTAGCTTGAACAATTTCAGGCTTGTGGAGACCATAAAACAAACTCTTCAGTGGGGAAGGGAAGCTCCCCCACAACAGATTACAAGCAGCTGCATGTTTTAAAACCCTAATTGAGGTTGTGCAGGGAGATGAAGTGGAGTTTGCAGGGATTGGATGCGGAAGCAGTTGTGGGAAAAAAAAAAAAAAAGTTGGGGCATCTTTTGTGTCACCTGTGTTTTCAGGGTGTAACTCTGGTCAGATTGTCTCCCCGTGCCCTACTTGGGACTGTGTTCCTGTGACCACTTTACCTGCTGTGGCCCAGAGCGTGGAAGGCAGAGAGCTGATACCAGAGCACGCAGTGGGATGAAGTTTCTAGATTTCTTTCAACATGGATGCTGTGTTATGGCTTTAATTTTTTTCTCTCTTTTTATTTATTTTTTTTTTAATGGAAAAACCTGAAAAGTTGAGTCGTTCCCCAAATTAGCAGCAGTCAGTGATGAGAAGCCGCTTGCTGAGGTCGGAGCGGAGCAGTGTATAAGATTAGCTGTGGCATGGAGCTGTGCTGGGACCATGTGACTGCGGTGTACATTGGAAGAGGAAGCTGTAGAGGTCAATGCAAAGGCATTGTGCCAGACTCTGGCAACAAGGGAGATTGCTATATGGCGGAAGATCGCTTTTTCAGGCGCCTGAGCCTTTCGGTGGCTGTTGAGGTTGGACAAAAGCAGCCCTGTAAGATTAACGGTAGAAATTAAATGGCATGGCTTGTTTGTGGATGGAAAGAAAAACTGTTTTTTTTTTTTCAAAATGCTTTGTGGGTTTTTATTAATCACCATATGTGGCTCTTTCACTAAACCCACCTTTACTGGAATAGAAATTGTTGTGTTTAGAGGAGTTTCAAGAAAACAGAGGGAAAATGGGGAAAACAAGGAAAAAGAGAGTTGCGTGTTCACAGTTATATCTTGGTGTTTTCTCACAAAACTAAATTTTAAGCACTTTGATTTAACAGATAATTCAATCCTGTTATTTCCTCTCTGAACACAAACAGATCGACAGCTTCAAGTTTAGATCGTTGACTACTGAGGAATAAATAAAACCAGCTAATGCTTAGGCCATTTGTGCGCTTTCAGAATATGTTAATATGAATGGGTAATCGTGGGTAGGTAGCACTGTCTTAGGAAATTTTTGTTAGTGTGGTGTATTTCACATCTGACCTTTTGGAAGCTGAAAATAATTGATTCCATGAGAATTTGAATTTTTTACTTTAAAACAACACAAACAAACCTCTAATACTCAACACTGCCCACAAACAGAATTTCCATGTTGGTTTTTTTCTGTTTTATGAGCAATTAGTCAATCTGTGACTTTTTGCAGTTTGGCTGGAAGAAAGGCAACTTCCTTTCTGGGCTTCTTTTATTGTTTTTAAATTCTATCTGACTTGTAATCAACAACATCTTGGTAGAGAAAACATAAAAGGAGAAATTAAAAAAAAAATGTATTTGGGAGGGAAGGACTCATATTTTGAAATGGAGCATATTGAGAGTCTAGACAGCTTCTTGGCTGGCTGTGATTTTTGAGGCATCTGAAATACCCCAGGGGCAGAAAAAGCTCTCTTCCTGCTTCTGAAGGATTAAAAAAAAAAATAATAAAAAAAAATTCCAGAGTGGGGAAGAGGAGAGACGTGTAATTGCACAAGGAGAGGTTTTAATTGTGAGTTGAAGGCGCAGGACCTTTTTCTGAAGCCCACAAATTGACTGTCTTCATGACAGCATTGCGTATCATTCTGTCAACTCGGGCTCGGGATGTGGTTGCTAGGCAGCGGGCTCTTATGTACCTATAGTCTCTCTGATTTGCCAGCCTTCTGCAGACACATGGTAAGGTCCTTTCCAGCCTATCATCTAGAGGGACTTTTGCACGCCGTCTGCATACTGCTGAGATTCTCCCTACCTGAATGTGATGAGAAAAAGACACAGTTAAATGAAACCTTTTTTCTTTTTTTTGACAAATCCCGTTCCGGTACTGTTTCCATAAAACCCCCCCTCAAAAAAAAAAAAAAAAAAAAAAAAAAAAAAAAAAGCCATGAAACGGAGACCGGAACAAGGAAAAGAGGTTAGTGGGTTAAGTGCTGTGTGTTTCCTGCGTTTGCAAAGGTGCCTATAGTGAGAAGAGCGGCTGTAATTCGGCCATTAGTTACAGATGGTGGCTGGAGGCTTGAGATTCATGCAGCGAGATGAGAGCTCTTGTATCTCTTTCCAGCGATGCTGACTTTAAACTGCTTTGAAAACATGAATCAAGACAGCATAAAAAATAGTGGATTTGATACTTAGCGATGCTGCCAGCTGGTTCCTTTATGTATTTTGATGCAGAAATGCTTAGAAATGTGAACAAAAAGAAGTTAATTTGCCAAATGAGGTTTCTGTCCCCCAATCCTTGCAAAAATGGCATTAGTGGCAAGTAGGTAAAGAACATTCAGGAGGATTTATAAGCAAATTAGATTTTTCAAAACTTTGCTCTTTGAAGCAATTTGTGTACAACTCTTGGTGAAGGTTATATCTCTCAAGCGGTGAAGGAGAGCAGTAAAAAGATCACCCCAGGGATTGGCAGTGGCATAAGAAATATTTCTAAACAACATAACTCCTGATGTTTTTCCATTCCTTAACTCTGAAGGCTTTCGTTCCAGTCGTATGAATAGCAAACTCAAATGTGGAGATAGTAATTTTTCAGCAGAAACCTACTTATAGTTACTTCATGTGGCAAATTCCAGTACTATAAATGCAGAAGCTTAATTGGTGGAAACAGTATCACACACGCAGTTAACCTCTGCAAATCAAGACGTGAAATATACTGTTGCAGACTGATTCATTTTTGTCCTTCACTCTGCTTACAGGTACTGTTTGATGAGTGTGAAAGGATGCTTCACTGATTTTCATATTGATTTTGGTGGCACTTCAGTGTGGTATCACGTTTTCCGTGGGGGGAAGGTAGGTGAACCTTGTTTGATACTTGTTTTTATTTCTCTGTGCGTCTTATGGAGTGAAGGGTTGCTTTCTTTTGTTTTTCTTTTTTCTCTTTTTTTTTTTTTTGGGGGGGGGGGACGACAGGGGGCTAGTCAGTGATCAGTCTATTTCAGCTAGCTTTGTTGATGTACAGGGAGTTTGCTGAACTAGAAGGACACCATTCACTTTTATGAAACAAACGAGTGATTTATTTGAAATATCAAATGTATTGTTTGCTGTTGGTGGTGCTTTTAGGCTTGTTACTGCTGCATGGTTTAGAAGTGTCTTGCAGTGAGTATGTGGCTGTGTGTACCCTTGTTGGGTCAGAGTGCCCTCACAAGTCTCCTTCTGTAGCTAGAGCTTCTGTTTCTTTTTAGATATTCCATGTTACTTTAGTGTGCACATGCACACTATGCCTTAACTGAAATATTACAGGATACAGAAGTGTTAAAATATACAGCATGTATGGCTACATTCACATCTTTACTGTTTTAGGTTGCTTTTCCCAATTCTGGTATAGACAGCATATGTTGGGAACTGAAATAAATACAGCAGATTGAACATCTCTGTGGTACAGATACTGTTCATCTATATAGTCCAATGAAGTTGTACTATACCAACACACTGTTTTGAACTGAAAGTAAACTGTGCAGGCATCTTTTGAGTAAGATGTTTCATGAAAGAGAGATGACAACTGACAATTATTACCTTGCCACTTCCAGCACATGGACTAATTGCTGCTGCTATCTGCTGTGTGCCTCTGCGTACAACACCTGGAAAACATGTGTTTTATGTAGAAAGCAGGCTTGGTGTTATGCGTTCATTTGTCTAACACATGATAACCTTGTTGGAATTTCTCGGCTATTTATTTTTGTTGACTGCTGGTAATAGTTAAAGCTTTATTTTATTTTTAGATCTTCTGGTTGATTCCGCCTACTCTGCAGAATCTAGAACTTTATGAAGAATGGGTTCTCTCAGGAAAGCAAAGTGATATCTTTCTGGGAGACAGGGTGGAACGATGCCAAAGAATTGAGCTGAAACAAGGGTATACGTTCTTCATTCCTTCAGGTATCGCTTGTTAACTATTTTTGGAATCACTGGAATTGTGTTTGACTAACAGTTCTCTGTAAAACATTTCTTCACATTTAAACCCCGTATTGACTTCTTTATTTGCTATGACAAAAGAAAGGCTGGGGACTGAACGCATTTAATTTTCCAGGAATTTTCTCGTCCAGACTGATGAAAAATCTACTGTGGAGAAGTATGTGCAGCGATTGCTTGTGCTGTACTGGGGAAAAGGAGAGAGGACTTGGGTCTCTGGGGCTGTCAGTCCACTGCTTCTCATCAGAATCATACTGACCTTTGCTATTGTTAGCTTTCTTGCAAAAATATTTTTCTGCTTTTTGTGATTTCTTCTGGCAGGTTTCACCTGCAGTTCAGTAACCTACTTATTTGCCTCTGTCTGTAGCCAGAGATGGGTTACGATTCCCTGATGGAGCTCAGTGGAGATTCCAGTACATGGAAGAGCAGGGGCTGTGCTCTCTCAGGGTTGCTTCTTGGGGAAACAACTTTATTTTATTATCAAAACTCTTCAGAACTTCTGGTGATGGAGATTGTGCTCAATCTGGACATCTTCCAGCAGCCTAGTCACACTTAATTTTTACACTACTGCCCACCTCAGTAGCTGCGTTGCATGATTCAGGCTTTTCTTGCAAAGCAACCAAATAGTTGCTGCTTTCAACGCTGGTGGCTTCAGCCCCTTGTGCTCCTGTGTAAACTGGATTAAGGATGGTGCAATCTGTAACGCTTCTCATTTAAGATGATAACAGGCTTTGCTCTTTTTGACTATTATGGGGCCATAAGTTTGTTTATAATGATATAATATATTGGCTCTGTCTAGTGGATCTTACCAGGGAAATAAATACTGGTAGCTTTTCTACATGACAGAAAGTCATAGATAGTTCTTCAGACCTAGAATCACTCTGTGGTGATAGGATTATTATTTTTTGATCCTGGAGACAGACAGAATGCAGGTCATGTGAAGACAGCAACAATGTTCTTGCCAACTAGGGAGCATCGTTGAAGGACGCAAATTTGTAAGTATTTGGTAAGACTCAGTCTGGGAGGTGACAGGCAAAATGACTTTGAGAGTGGAGGAGTTAATCCATTAAAGGAATTAGGTCTTCCCTTGAAACAGGTCAGAATGTGCTGTAACTGTTTGAACTGGGTGTTTGAGTGTGCCTATGCTGTTTGCCTAGATCCCGTTACTGCATTTTCGTATTTATCATCATTCCCCTGTGAACAGCCTCCTACGAATAAGACTGTCTGTATGTTAGTTTAGTCATGCTCAGCAGTTGGAATACAGCAAATTGTGGGAGCTTGTGCAGGACACAACCGTAACATGGTGGCTGAAGTGAAGCGATTCCAAATGTGGTTTTTGACTGTAGTTTCTGTTTTCTTAGGAAAGCCCAAAGTACAAAAATGCCAATACCTCAGACATTTTAGGCTCCATGCCATATTTGAAAGGCATATATGAATAATTTCTCTGTAAGCACCTCATGGATTTAAGGGGTTTTGCTCTGCTTTATTTCGCTCGGAAAACTTATTTGCAAATCTCTTATTTATGTGAAAAGGCATTATTTCTGTGTTGTTTTTTTTTTTTTAAGCCTATAGAAATACCTAATTAAAGGCTATTCCAGGTCAGCGAATTGAGCATAGTTGTGTAAAAATTAGTTAATGTTTGAATGTGTTTTGTATGTGTAAGAGTTGATAGTGTTTAGGTTCTGATAATGGGTGCCCGTAAAACTAGTGTGTCCCATACTTTCATACTTGAGCCTGATAAACTCAGGACCAGCCTCAACTCATCCATGAGGAAAATACCTTCTAATTACAGGTCTGGTCACAGAAAGCATAGAGTGATACAGCTAGTGCCCAGCTGGACTGTGAATGGAGAGCATTTCAGCAAAGGACCTTTTCCATAAAATATCCTGTGCTGCTCCTGTTTTTAAGTCATTTTTGGGGGTGGTCGTAGAAACACTATTATACCATAGTAGTGTAAGGATGAAGCAGGTAGAGGAAACTGTAAAAAGACACATGAGGGAGTGAGATCATAGGCTTGTGGGAGATGGAAGGTTTCTCTGAGAATCTAGGATCAGCAGTAGATCCAGTAAATCCCTGAAACTACAAACCATTTGGACAAGAATGGGAGTTATTCTTACAGAAGGCATAATTATAGTGCTCATCAGGGCCTCAGGGTATTTTCCTCTCTATTGCTGCCATCATCCTTACAGGATTAAGTTTAAACCAGTTAATTTCTACCCGTGCTTCTAACCCTGCAAAGCACCGTGAGGCACAATCACAGCTGTGGTATCAAGGAGAAATTGAGCAAAGTATTGTCAGCACAGGGAGTCGTTATGGGCCGAGGTGCATCTTGCAGCATTTTAGGAGTCCCTCCTAAGCGTGGAGTGGGGAGAAGTGAGCTGGGATTCTGAGGGATACTGTTTCTGGGGGTCTTGTGTAGGAGCCCCACGTGGACTCCAGATGTCCCCACAGGACTTCTCCAAAGAAGTGATGCACTGCTACAAGTTCTCACCTCCTGCTTTACTGGTTCCCGCTGCTGAGTCAAGGATGATCAACTCTGGTAAAGTCTGTGGTAAAGTCATAAAATCAACTAGGAACCTGGCATTTTCCTTTAATATAGTTATGCTGATATCAGCATAATTGTTGATTGACAAATACACCACACTTTGCCATGCTGAGGTTACTGGCTAGATGTAGATTCAAGGTGTTAAAACACCTGAAGGTTCAAGAGGGGAGAAAGCTATAGTTACTACCAGTGTCAGCAAATGATAATTTTTTTATTTTTTTCTGTAGAAATCTGACTGTTGTTTTTCCAGGACGGCAGAGAACTTGTCTTTATGCAGGAATATATTAGTAAAGAAAGGTACGGCTCTAGGGTGTTACCATGAGCAATGCTTAATATGGTTAAGTGTTCAACAGAGATGAAATTTGCTCAAGGTAACACATCTTACTCTGGTATAGTGGACAGTGGATGCTGCACATCTGACCTACCTGCCAAATAGAAGTTCTTTATAGAGTGTGCTTTTCTTTTGAGGAATAAACTGCGATGATCTGGAAGAGGAAAAGCATAAGCTCAGTTATTGTCTCAGTAGGGAAACAACAAAATTTTATCAGTCACAATCAAATCCAGAGCCTGTCTAATATTATTTGCACTGTATGGTGTGTGTGTCCAATGATGACTTGCAGGGAGCGTGTGTGAGGTGTTTGGAGTTCATTGTGGTGTTGCGGAGCTGTTTAGATATCTCATCACTGTTCTAGGGACAAACAGAACCAGTGTTTGGGCAGCGTCCCTCAGATTTCTACAACTCAGGATTACTGTATGCACATGTTTCTGTCTTGTATGCAGCCACTTGTTCCGTTATGTCCTGATTGCTCCCCTACAGCCTGTTTGAAATGCTGCTCACTGAGTTAATGCCAATGTGTTATCCAGTTTTTAAATATCTTTAGTGCTTCTCCTTTTACTTTAAGTATTTTTCTCCTTTTACGTCACTGCATAACTTCACTGGAACCTTTTCTATCTATTCTTCTTGCCCTCACCTGCTACTCCAGTCTTTATGTTCTGTAAACCATCTTTTACTTCTGTCCTTGCACTTGTTTTTTCAAGTGGTGCATTATGCATCAAATTCCCTTCCATCTTGATTCTCTAAACACCACGTTAGTTTCTCATGTACTCCTAAACATCACTGTTGTTACCTAAACCCAACCTCAAAACTAAGCATATGCAAAATGAAAAAGTCATCCTTTTTCAATCTACTTGCTCTTTTGGGTCCTTTAGTCTTGCTGAATATGACATTTTGATTGTAAGTGATGGAGTTCTGACACGGATATTGTCTTTCTCCTTCCATGTTGTCCTCTACAAACAAGATCTTGCAGTAGTTTGAAATATGTTAAGCTTGTTTGCTTTTTTCCTCAATATCCTGACAGACCTCTCTTTAAAAACAAACAAACAAACAAACAAACAAGACCTTTTCTTTCATGCGTGTGTATATATACTTGGTGTAGACAATTGCACTTGAAATTCAAGAGAGTTTGCACATGCAAAATTGGGACATACAAAAGCAGGCCAACTAGTAGTCTCTTGTGGAAAACTTGTCTTGCAGTAAGCGTCTCTGTTGTTAATATAATTAAGAAGTAAGGGTATAGTTTTTATGTGTCTTGAAAAGGTGAACTCAGACCAGTTCTGGATTGTTACTGACAGTGTAGTCTGACAGAATATGGATAAACCTGGATTTTCTTCTCTTTTTGTGAAGACTGATTTCACTGACCTCCAACGAAGTTGCCACGCATACTGTGGATACAATTCCCAGGGTTTGCAGTGTGATCAGTCTCAGAAGGCTTGCAAACATACTGGTTTTGGTTCCTTTGGGATGAGATGGCTAATGCTACTAAGGGTTTCTGTAATCATCCTCTGTTTCTTACAGGCTTTTTCTAAGCCTCTGCTGCTGGTCAGAGGCAGTAGCCTCATGAGCAGGTGTGCTTTTGGGTTGACTCTGCATGGGTGTTCTTACTGTAGGCTTTCCAAATATGTAGCTTTAATGCGAGTGTACATTGAAGAGATGGGCCATTTTGGGTGACTTCTGTCTGTTCTTTAAATCTGACAGTAATGGTCGCAATAATAGACCACTACACGGTCCATAAAATAACAGCCCAAGAAGTCACTGTGCATTTTTGATTTCTGAAAATTGAGTAATGGACTGCCACTAGATACTGTAGAAGTCTTCTGCAATGCTGATTTATTAGACGTTCCTATGATCAAAATCCAGACAGGGTAACTTACTTTCAACTGGAAATGGTGTTCCTTTCTGGTTCCTCTCCAAACTTCTCACTAGTGTTGCTGCGTGCTATTTTATAACAGTTGTGTTTCACCTTGGAGTTGACAGTGTTCCACTGAGGAGTAAGCTGTTTGTTTTACTTTATTTTTCTTATGTTCTTTATAATGCACTTTGGGGCCTTTGACATGGAAACATGCAACTGTAATCTCTCTTAATTTCTTGAGGTCTGAAGAATGAGCCACAGTCTAACAAAATATTCTCATTGGTCTGCGGTGATTATTATAGTAACATGAGAGTGCTCCAAAGTTCTTGTTTCCAGTCAAATGCAGAAATAACGACTTTTCTCAAATGAATGTTTTTGTGAAGGAAAGTGAACTGAGATGAATGTTCTGTGCTAGGCTCTAGGCAGCTGTTTGCAAGAATTCAAAGTGCTTCAAATACCGTATCAGTGGTTATCAGTAGGATTCTGCCTATTACGAGTCTGCAGTCGTAGGTCACCTCCGCTATGCCAGTCAGTATTTGATGAATTATTATGTAATGGGTCCAGAAGGTAGCATATAGTCTTTATATCGAGGAGAATGACAGGCTATTAAAATGTGACTGGTAAATTTTTTGCAGGGAGTTGTGCTCAGGCTGCATAGCTGACTGGCTATTTTTGGTTGCCGTTCACTTTTCCCATTTTGGGAGCTTCCACTGACATTAATGGAAGCTCCTTGTCTGTAACCTTTAGGGACCAAGCGATGAAGATCAGTGGAGAGGATCAGAGAGGGGAGGTTTTGCCTCGAGTGTCTGCTTTCAGACAGAAGGTGATCGCGTAATGTTGGATTTTTAGTTCTATTGCTCTGTAGTGCTCTACCTAATTCTTACCAATGATGTAAGGTTGAGAATTGCTGTATTACTTGTACTACTGAGGTAAAATTATTATTTTTTTTTTTTTTTTACTTTTAAAATTTAAACATGATGTTTCCTTGATGTTTTTGGTGGTGGGCACTATTACGATGCAATCATTCCTCTTTAGAGATGAGACAAATAACATCTCATTTGCTGGCAGTGCCCACTATAAGGTTACCTCCTGAGTCACTTTTTATTTTTGAGACATGTATATTTCATCTTTTCCACCCCAAGTTGCTGTAGAATTGCAGGAAAATACATAAGCCTTCTATATCACAAAGCAAAATATCTGTTCAGTTACTAATGGAAACAGATGCATCATGGTTTCAGCTTGGAGCTTGTAGTCTGTTTGCCCCATAGCTTTATAAGTTAATATTCTTTTTTATTATTCTCAGATGGATGATTGCATCCTTGAAGATACAGTAAGGCCCCTGAAATCTTCTAACAAATTTGCAATGTTTAATAATACTTGCTTTATAAAATTCAAAAGATAATGAGATCGTATCTTTCTCTTAACTGTTCAGAAAAGCTTTTGTTACTGTTAATTTTACCTTCTTGATTTACTAGGGATGATAACATCTAAATATTGAAGTGTATCTGAGGAGTGGTGGAATAATTTGTAACTGTAAATCAGCTGAGAGTATTTCTGAGTCTCCTGAATAGGATTCCTGCTCAATGTTGTCTTCACTTCATAAACTAGGATTGTTTTGGGAAGGAAAAAGTACTCATGAATCACCAGTAGCTGAAATAAAGATGATCAACTTCAGAAACACCGTTAAGCGGACAGTCTTCTTGCTGAGGCTTGAAATGGGCGTTGTGAACAGTGACCATGCAGTGTCTGTACTCCCAAAACCACCTATCCCCATTTAGCTGGGCTTGTCGCTGGTGTGGCTGCTGTGTGGTCTGAAGTCCTCTGCTCGCAGGGCAGGACTGAGCAGTGGCCATGAAGGAGCCTCTCTGCAGCACTGAGAGTGCGCTCCAGCCGCGAGCTGTTGGACCAGCCAGCGAAGGAAGGACGGGCTGGTTCCACGTTGGCTCAGTCGTCACTAGTGCCAGAACAGGCTGGTTTGAAACTGGTCATCCACGAGGAAGAGTTTTCTAGTTCATGAATAATCCTTAAAGCCATATGGTGTATATCTTTCTCTGATGTGTAGGGTTTGATTGTAGCCTTAGATAATGTTTAGCAGGTGCTTTTTTTGTGTGTCTTTCAGCCAAAAATGAACAATGCCTTACTCCACCGACTTTTGACGTTTTTTAGTCCTTAATCCATTTGTTCTGATACTACTCCAGTGCTTTTTTTTAGCATTAAGGATAAAATCAAATTTGTGTCATTTTGTTCTGTGTTGCTTTCGCTTTTTTTGAGAATATTACAGTTCTCAAGAGTATTACCAAGGGGAGGGATGTTATCTCCTATCTTGCGGTAACCCATGAAACATAAGGTTGTGCAGTAGTACCAGGGTTTATGTAAACAGTAGAAAGCAGTCACTGAGGAGAGAATCAATGCCGCTCACTTCAGAGGTGTTTTATTGGAGGTTGCGTGGCAAGTTTTTGCTGTGAGAACTGAAAGATGCAGACATACACGAGCAGACATGACAGGCTGTCCAGCATAGAGTGACGTGATCATACATGTCAATGGACCTGTCAATTCATCTGGCAAAAAGTAACAGCATAGCTGAAGGTGAGACAGGCAGGATGTATCGGTGTGGATGATACTAAAGCAATCCCCTTGGCCTTCCTTTTTGTCTTCTGCATACCTGCAGCTTAGTCCTATTCTGGCGGTCTGTCATCCTCTTTAAAAACATTTGTAATTGGGAAGCTTAGAAGATGGGTGGTGTTGTTTGTAAATGGTCACAATGAACATTCATCCTCCTCAGTTTATTTCTGAGTTCTGCTTGTATCTAAGCTGTGGGAATGAACTGAATGTGCCATTCAAGTTTGTCTGTTCTCAGAGCTCATTTCCACAATATATTACCTTCATGGAAACTGTTTCCTGTTTTCTGCTCATCTCGTTTCCTCCTACTTCTAATTTTCTGGTGCTGGCCTCTTCAGTTTTTCTCTGAACACAGCCTTGTTATTAGAAGAGGAGGGTTTTTTAAATTTTTTTCCTTTGTAACATCTGTGTCGATCTTCCTGTGGTTTTCTACTTCGTCAATTCTTTTGTCTTTTTTGTCTAATCTTGCCCATAGTGCCCTGCCTCCCTGGAATACACCTCTTGGTGCTTGCGTCTCTGCAGTTTCAATATTGCACGTATGTTCCTCAGGCAAGTTGAAACTATTTTGGGATGCAGCGTGACAGAAAAACACTGTGCGGTTGAGTGGTCAAAATCCATGTCATGAGCAGGTGACTCCTCTGACAGGGCTGAGTTCTGTAGCTGGCAGAGGGGCTGTGCGCTGGATCCTGCATGTGGGAGCACATGAGCTGCTGGAGATCTGGGGATTCCTTGGCACTTAGCTGTGTGTCTAGCTCAAGGCTGTTCAACAACCCATGGGTGTTGTCCTTACCCATCTCTGAGCTATGCCTGCAAATCATCCTACATCCTGCTTCATCTAGGGGTAGGAACTTTACTTCCAAGGACTTTACAGGTAATGACTTCCTGTTTGTTGCTTGGTCTCTGATTTATTTTTATTTTCCCAACCCTGGTGGATTTTAGTTCATCATTATTACAGGGTTTTGTTATTGAGAACTGTGTCATAAAAAAGTTATTCAGTCTTATTATTAGAAATATGCGTATCTTGAGGGAACTAGTGTTTAGTTAGCTCCAAAATTGGGTGTTGAAGGTACTAATTGTTTGTAAGGTGAGTTTGGACTGGGAGACCAGAGGTTGTCTCATGTACTTTAGGGAAGACTTTCAGTTTGCACTTCTACCAGCTCTTCAACAATACTGGATTGAAACTATATTCATGTATGTTAATCTTTCTGTTGAGGGTTTTTCATGTCTGGGACGCCATTTGTTGGGGCATTAGCTCAAGCCAGTGATAGGTCCTTTCACATTTCTCCCCAAAATGTTGGGACTACTATCAAGGAAGTCTAGAGGTTATTCACACAAAGACATTTGCCATCTAGTGGGAGCAGAGTCGAGAGGTCAGGGAAGGTGTGATGAGACTGAAACCCAAAGAGCAAGAAGCCAGCTGCACTCCATGTGAAATTTCCACAGAGGAAAAATAATTTGTAGGAGGAGGCTCCTGTGTGGTTGTAGTAAAAGCATACACTTGAGGAACAACTGCATTGATGGGATTTCATTTTATTTTGTATAAAATTAAGGATATCTCCTTTATACATTTTATATAGGACTAGAAAGCCAGGTTTTGGCTCAGTTACTCATTTTATTTAAATTGTAAATATTTGATAACAAATTGCACTTAGAATTATGTTGATCATTCCATTAAAATAACTTGTTGCATCTGCCAGCTCCAGTGTGTTTGTACATTGACTGATCTGTGCTGAGAGAACTGCAGTGGCAAACAGTGGTGAGGACTCTTCAGTGTTCTGCGGATAACTGGCTGTTTCTGACCTGTCTTCTGCCACCACTCAGTTGTGTGGCCATAGACAAGTATTTTCACTTTTTCAGGCTTCAGTTTGTTTGTCTCTAAAGCTGACAATTAAGCTGAATTGTCATGGAAATTGACCCTGTTTTCAGCACTTACCCAATAAGTTGGCTTGAGGGACCCTGCTACAGATTTGCTTCAGCACATGGATTCCATTCTTTTCCCCAGCCATATAAATCTTTGATTATCTAGTGGAAGTAGTAGCTCCAGCTTCCTTGACCTTGGATTTTATTTCCTTCACAAAGACTAGGATCAGGAAGATCATTTATGTTTCCATTAGTTTGCTCTTAGTACAGACTGGTGTTTTTCGTGTGAGGTGGTGAACCACTTCAACTGTGAAGAATTTTTATAGTGTTGATGTATGTAGTTGCCACAGTACCCTTACATGGAAAAAAAAAATAAATTCCTCTCTAGTTGGTTGTTCTTGATTTGGAAGTAATAAACAGGCTGGATCACTGTGAGCAACTGTAACTGAAATTATACGAACAGGAGCAGGAAAGATGTGATGGTACTGAGAGCTGCCAGAGCTATGAGCCACCTGCTTTTTTATGTCTCACGTTTATCATGTGGAATCAGAGCTGTAAATTGACTGAGCACCGGAACAGGCTGCCCAGAGGGGTCATGGAGTCTCCATCCTAGGAGATACTGAAAAGCCATCTGGACATAATTCTGGGCAGCTGGCTCTGCGGGGCCCTGCTCAAGCAGAGGAGCTGGACCTCCAGAATTCCGTTTCAACCTCAATCGTTCCATGATTCTGAAATTCAGAAAAATGTATCCCGAGTGATGAGCTTGTGTTTCCAGGGGGAAAATTGTAGTGCTGATTTCTTTTCCTTCTTGTCTCTCTTCTACCAATACGCCCTTAAATGAAAGCCCCGGTTCTGCTGTCTGCTGTGGCTCAAGGACTTCTCAGCTATATCTTCGCAGGCCTTTACAGTCTAAAGATTGCTGTGGAGGAGAACTTTAGTGGCTGCTAGCTGGAGAACCCGTTAGGCTGAATGGCATTTTCCGGCTCCCTCACTGATCTTGAAGTGAAGGAAAGCTGCCACAGCTTTAATGGAAAGTACTGCACAGTTAGGAGAAAATTGACTGCCCCCTATGTTGCTTTGGTGTCTGCTGGTTTATAAATTGTAATGCTTCTCATTAAAAAAGAAAAATAAAGTGTCAGGTCTCTGTGGGTCCCAAATCATTAGCAGGATCAATTCCTTTTTCACTGCAGAGATCAGAGGCTACAGTCTTGCATAGCCAGTCCTTCAGCTGCTGACATACCAAGCAAACAATGCAGAAGCAGAAGAGCTGTTGTGTGGCTGCCTGAATAGCTATGCCTAGATTTTTGTTGTGATAGTAAATTTTTCCCTTGCTTTGGAGCCTGTGAAATGAATTCAGTCCCTTGCAGGATTGGGTCAAAACAGTCTCATCAGCTCCAGTGCTAGACATGTTAAATCTCTTAACTTGGGGCTTGCAGTGAAAAAGATTTTTTGGTTGCTCCAGGAAGTTGATAATAGGATACGAAACTTTAATCTCTGAAGGAGGGCTGATAATAATTTGAAATTGTTGACATCTGAAGATGCATGCTCTGGTGCTGGTGTGAAAGAAGTTTGATGTGACTCAGTCCACTTCCACAGCCCTAGCCCACCACCACTGCTAATATGCTTTGCAACCCTACTGGAGGTGCCAGTAGATACATCTGAGAACCAAGTGTATTGAACAGACTGAATTTACTTGTTAGTCATGGATGTGGCTGAGTCACAAACTTGTGTCTTCTCAGTAAACACTGTAACTGTTCTGTGAATAAATAGAAGAACCCAATTTACAGAGGATTATAAGACTGTACATAAGAAGCTGTCCTTCTGCTATGACTAGTCTTAAAGTATGGCTGTGAGCACACCGTTTAACCTTTCACTGCTTTAACCTCTCATCCCCTGCAGAATGGGGTTCGTGGCATTGATAAAATTTGATTATAAATTGCTCTGTAATACTACATAGCATGAGGCATTCTCAGTTCTTTGCTTTCCCTCTCTAGGGTGGATACATGCGGTTTATACTCCAGTAGATTCTCTGGTGTTTGGTGGAAATATCCTGCATAGCTTTAATGTTCCCATGCAGCTTCGCATCTATGAAATTGAGGACAGAACAAGGGTAAGGATACTTGACTCTCTTTTTAACTAAACAGTTCTTTGTGACTATGATCTATCATAGTTGCTCTCTTGTATTTCCCTTCTGACAAACAAGAACTGACGGTATCTTCATGTCAAAGTCATTGAAACACGAGGTAAATGTGAAGAAATGAGTCTTTCAAATGCTGGCTATTTTTAGTGGGATTTACTCGTCTGTTTTTCCCTACTTCCCACAGATGTGTCCCTTCTGTGTCTTCTATCTGCTTGTTAAACTTTCATAAACACCTTCCCTTTTGCACAAAAGCACTTTACAGACCTTTGTACTAGTACTTCTGGTAACCCCCTGCTTATCATCTCTCTGTGCACACCCGAAATGGATACCTGAGCCTGGAGAACTGTTGGGACTAGGATGATTCTACTGTTCACAGCTGAATTGATAAAGCCGCACAGAAGCTATGAAATGAAGGCTTCTATACTTTGCAGGATTTTCTTCTACAATGACTCAATACTATGCAAGAATTTCTTGGAATAAAGAGAGTCTAGGGTGGGGCACTAATCTGAACATTGTGATGTTCATCTGGCTGTAGCATCTACATGATGGAAAGAGTATTACATCTCAGAGGAGGTTACTGTGCGGCCTCTTTGTTGGGAGTGAAAATTTTACCCTTGATTAATAAATAGGACACCTAGTTGTCATATACTCTGCAGTTTCATAAAGCAGCAGAATCTGAAGGAAATGCCACTGTTTTAATAGGCTAATAAATAAACTGTGCAAGGCAATTGCAGCGTTTCAGTGCAAAGATGGGCCATTGGTATGTACAAATTCAGGTTGGGACTTTTTGTGGCTGGCTGTTTTGGAGGCATTGCACTGAAACAGTGGTGGCAAACCACTGGCACAGGTGCCAGGTGTGGCATTCGTGGAGATTTGGACTGGAAAAATGGCAGGAAGTTGCAATTCTTCTTCACTAAAAAGTCTTAAAATGGTATGTCTTGGACATCGGTACAGTTCGCTGTTTGTCTCTACAAGAGGGCACAATTCTGGCTCCAGGTGGGCTTTTACCCCACGTTGCTTTCGTTGCAGTGAGAGTGAATAGGTCTGAAGCAAATATGTATTGTTTTGAAACACATCTCTGACTCAGTGAGAGGAAGGATATCCTCCCCCCAGCCTCCCCTGCTTCACAGGGGGCACAAGGCCTGGTAATCTTCACATTGCAACACAGTGGTGGGAGCAGTTAGTTTCCTGGAGTGATTTTAATGAAGAGAAGGAATATTAAGCAGAAAAATGAATTCTTAGTGGAAGAGAGATGACGACAAAAGCAGAAATTCAGGGGAATTGCGGGAAATGTAGCAGAGACCAGAAATGGAGGTAGAGACCAGAGTGGAGTTCAGCCTGGCTTTGAGTAGGTGTCCCAAGGCAAGAATGTCAGGTGTCTTACGAAAGCGTAAAGGGACTTGGACAAGAAAAAGTTATGATGGCAGAAGCAAGAAGGGGCTCACTGTGGCTAGACAGAGGTGCTAGGCACAGGAAGGTTTTCAGAGTGACTGTAAATCAGAACCAGCAGTGTATATGCTGGATATATAACTGCAGATGCTCACGGGGAGGGTGTGTTGCTGATGGGAAGAATGCTATCACAGGCAACTTGCATGGACAATGGAGAAGTGAGGACCGGAAGGAAGGATCAATGCCAGAAACAAGTTATTTCCATTGATGTCTATGGGAAAGAGGGGAAGGAAACACTCTTTTTCATGCAGTAGGAGAAGAGCTGGTGTTTTGTTCCCACAGGACTTGAGCAACCCAAGATCACACGCCTTGGGTTGTAACTGCTCAGTAGTGCTTCATGTCAGGCCCTTCTCCTTGGGAAGCGGGGTGCAGCTTTGATCTCCTAAGCTTTTACACCAGGAGGCAGATTTTCCCCGTAACAGTCTAGTATTTTGGTAACTTCTAGGAACTTGCCAGCCAGTTACACTGAAATGCTTTTGAAAAGTCTCTAGCACCTTGATCCTGTGGGAAAGTTCTGCGAGTTGGATATCTGCCTCTTTGAAAATGTCCTTGTCAGAGTGCTTTGGAAAGGGGTATCGGAACATTTGGAAGTCCCAAATCAGACCTTTACTCTTGTCAGTTTTGGTTTAGATTTTCTTCAAAGTCTGTGTAAATCTTTGTCATTTTCCCTCCAAAAATACTTCAGTGTTTTTAAAAAAGACTAATGAAAGCCAACAGCCCAGAATTACCACAACTTCATAGAAACGATTTCAATGCGTGTATGTTGCTGTGTGCTAGCAACGGGTTACGCACAGCGTGTACCTGTCTCTTGTCACAAACTTGTGCTCTTAGGCAGCCGTATAATAATGAAGCTGTGAGAACAGTCAAAGAACAGCAAGAATTTCTAGACAGAAGCAAAATATAAGCTGTGCAACTAAGGCATACAGAAGTTTGATAAAAGGCAGGAAAATCAATACTGTCATTTAGAAATAATAACCCCACCCCCATCCCAAACCTAAAAATATCATGCAGGAATCTTGAAGGGATAGATGTTTTCAAAACAGAATTCTAGTGTGTACTACTTTATTTGCTTTGCCAATCAAATTTTGTAATTTCTTTTTTCAAATAATTCTATTCATACACTGGCTAGTATAGAAGACTCAGTACCGTGTGTAGTTCACACAAATTTGCCAGTGTGAACATACTGCAAATGAGTTTCTCATCAGTATTGATCTTTCCATTGTGTATAGCACAGAAGTAAATTACATGATGGGATTGACGAAGTAATTTGCCACACTCAAATCAAAGTGTAATACAGGTGTGTTTCCCCTCTTCATTTTGCACAGAGCAATTTTATGGAGGTTTCACTGTGTTTAAACCTGCTATATAATGCTTAATCATCTTTGATTGCTGATATTCAAAGTCATTTTTATGCTAGGTGTAGTTGTTATTGTCTTAGCAGCTAAGACAAGAATAAATACATGGTTGAAATGGTAATGCTGATTTACAGCCTGATAAAATAGCCTAGTTTATACACTTGTCATGCTTATTCTAGCTTAATTTTTCATATCCCTGGGAGACTTTTTAAGAAGGTTATAGCCATTTAAAAATAGTTTTAAGGAGTAATAAAAAACATGTATATTGTTGAAAACAGCTCCTAATGTGCAATTGAGGTAAACAAATATTCTCCAGCCTTACAGTTTGTAGAGACTCTCATTTTGCAGTCTGGCTTTCCTAGAGGCCAATTAACAGCTAGTCAAATAGGCCAAGCTGTTTAGCTTTCTGCTAGACCAGCTTGAATAACTGCAAAGAAGGCTGCCGTGCAGCCGTGCAGAGATTCATCATCTTGGCATAGGGGTGTTACAGCTCTGTATTACTGAAGAGGAAGAATGTGTCAAACTTACTCCCAACTCATCTAAATTTAACTGTGTTAAAATATTTGAACATGGATAGGGACTAAAGTACTCAAAATATATACGTAAGGTGGTCACTCACAGATGATGGTATTTGCTACTCGTTTTGTTTTCTGGAATGTAAGATAATGTTTTAAGTGGACAGATTAATTATTTTGTAAATTGTTTTTCAATATTGCGATTAGATTGATTGAACACAAGTGGAGTTTGTAATGATTGTAATGGACGTTGTGGAAGAGACTGCTACTTTCTTAAGGAAAATGTGTGCCTTGCTTAGGTTTTTTTTTGTTTTGTTTTTGGAGGGGGATATAAGTCTCTCAAATAATTTCACTTTGAACTGAAGAAACGGATCATATTCCAGAGAGGATTTTTCTTGCTGTACAGGAATAATTAAAAAATTTATTCAGTGGGTTGTAAATTATTAATCACAGAAGTTAGAGCTGGAAATGCCTATTAGATGATCTAGTGTATTTCCCTGCTAGTGGGGGATTTAGTCCTCTGGCAGTGTCCGTATGAAATATTACACTTTAAATTCATCACAGAACATGTCTAATTTCTTTCTTTCTTTCTTTTATTCCTGCCCCTCTCCCCATAAGAGTTAATTTGAGCATAAGTGTACAATGGAAAAAGTATGGACGTGTACATAATGCAGTTCACATCCGTTATAATTAATAAATGTCCAAGGATATCATAAAGAATGTACTTCTCCATAAGGCAATCTCTGAAAGATTTTTAAAGCACTGTTAGACTTGCTTTACTGGCAAAAGGCACTGTAGATCTTTGCACAGTATCTCTTGCTACGTGTGGTAGCTCTTACTTCTGAAGGTTTGTAAAAGCCGAGCCTTCTTGGGCAAACAGTGAATTACAGAGGCATGGAGGGATTTGCTGTGGGTTGGAACATGGATAGTGAGGCAATTAGGAACTCAAATTGAATATTAAAGATTGATACACATAATGGGAGCACTGCATGCATTACTGCCTTGTCTTTCACATTGAATTAACATTGGTAACAACTAAATTTGGTGAAGCTCAGAATCTGTCAACAAATGTTGAGCAATGATGTCTTTAATATTCCCAGGCATGTGGCTGAAAACCTTTTGAAGGCTGAGGGGTGGAAGGCGGCTTCCTGTTTGTAAGTCAATTCTTTGCAAATTTTGTTTCCTGCAGTGCTCTCTTGGAAAAATTTGAGTTCCTTTATTAGCATATATTTTAGCATGGCTAATTTCCCCTATGTTCCGTAATAGTGATAAGTGACTCCATCTCTTCTTTATGATAAATAACTAAACCAAAGCAAAAATATTCTCCAATGCAAAAAGGCCCTGGGGTTAAACGTTCTCACAATGAGGGGGATGTTGGTTGGTTGGGTTTTGCCTTTTTTTTTCCCCCCCCTTCTTTTTTTGGTATGTGTGCTTTGTAACAAACAACACGGAAACATTTGAAAAGGTGCAGCATCGCTGGATGCATGACCTGTAGCAACATGCAGTTCAGACTTGCCAGCTGCGTTTGTGTTGAATTTAAGAGATCTTAACTTCTGGGAATTGCCATGAAGTGTTTAAATCCTACACTGTGATACATTTAGTGGGACAATACACTGTTATTTTCCCTTCATTACATTTTGTTTCACTGCTAAAAGTGTTTGCATTTCCTGTGTCGTGGGAACAGAGGCAAGTTCTTTGACTGTCCACCCTGGGGACAGTTTTCAAATATGGACATTCTAGTAAGTCATTGGTATGCTCAGGTGGATGCTTACATCTCCACGCAGATGCTTTGACAGTGTCCGCTTTGCGGAGCTGAGTCTGAGTTTCCAGGTGCTGGGCTACTGGTTCTGTTTAGACTTTAGGGGGTTGGGTGATCTGGAGTGGGGTTGTGCTTCGGTTTTGTTTTTTAAAAATGGGGTTTCTAAGATAATGCTCCTTTCTGGTGCAGTGCAGCTTTTCACTAAAGGTGAGTGGGCACCTCTTGGCTGGGTGAGCAGTCAAAATGCATAGAATGTCTTAAAGCAGTTCCTATAATCTCAGTGCAATGCATGCATGCAAGCCTGCAAAATGCAAATTTCTGTGCCACCAGGAGAAAGAAGTGTACAGTGTAAGTACAAGTGCATGCAAGATGCATGGCATCCATTTTTAACAAATCACAACAAATACACATATGTTCTTGCATTTTAGGAGCTTCCCAGATTCTTCCTTGGTATAGTGACCTCCCATAGATAGAAAACTATGTTGGAAAGGAAGGAAACCCACTTTGTTTTCTTTCGTATCTGAAATAGTCTCACAAATACATGGTGTTGGAGAGCAAGCTTTTTGTGTGAGAACAACAGGTCTGAGGTATAAGAAAAAGTGCACAGCTTGACAGGATCTTTTTTCAAAATCCTGCTTTTCTGTTCTGTTTGTTGCAAAAGCTAACTTGCTACCAAAATATTAAATGTAAACCACATAAGGGATTTTTACTTTCAATGTGTAGTTATCAATAATCAAGAATTTGTTTGTTCGTTTAATGAAATTGTTGTGAAGACCATAATTGAAAAAGACGTATTTCCTGCTTGACTCATTTTAGGTAATGCTGCCATTTTGATAAAAATCATGTGATAGTGTTTAGGAAATTAAAAAACACACCTTTATTTTAACTTGAATTTTAGTGACTAACATCTGTATGTGACCACCCTATGTTTATACAGTAGCTAAATAATACCGAAGGGGCCATCCATCAGTTTCATGATTTCACAAGAAGACGAACTCTTTCCTCTCCCACCACCCCAAGAGGATACAAATTAGTGAACCAAGAAATGATGCTATCATGGCAGGCAGGCAGGCAGTCTGCTCATTTTGTATGCTGAAGGCATACATCTCACTCCACTCCCACCCTCTCTCCCCTCCCCCTCCTGCATACTGTTTGTGCTCCTGATAACACGATGAGAATGATGACTGGCCCTTGTGCTGCAAACTTCTCTCCCTTCCCCATGGACTGACAGTCTTGATCTTGCTTTCAGGTGCACGCCAAATTCCGTTATCCTTTCTACTATGAAATGTGCTGGTATGTTCTGGAGAGATACGTGTCCTGTGTGACCCAGCGCTGCCACCTCAGCAAAGAGTACCAGAAAGAATCAATGTTAATTGGTGAGTGAATCCTTTGAGTGCATATTCAGAACTGCTGCTAGCACCTTAGGCTAGTTACTGCTTTGGTTTCTGCAAAGCAGATTATAAATTGAACAGGAGAACTGTAGAAATTCTAATGAACTATTTCTTTATTTTGGGATGGAGAAGGTTTTGACTCTTAAGCATTTCCATGAAGTGCCAGCCTACTTTGAATTATATTTATTGAGCGTTCCTTTAGCAAGTGGATCCCAGAAAAATAATTTTTGGATGCATTTGTTCCTTGGTTTCAGTAATGTTTGTGTTGAGATGATCTGCCAAACAGTTGAGGATTTACTGCTGTGTTTGGCACAGTACCTTAGTAGCCAGAAATGTGTGCATTGTAAATGTGGTCTGGTGGGATGGATATTTAGTCCTTTTATAGAGCGTCTCCTCTACAGAATGCATTATGGCACGAAACCTGGCTTGGTTCTCTTCTCTTTTCTTTAATCTCTACTCTGGTTCTCTCTGTTTGGTGACTGACTTCTAGTTCTGCAGAATAACAAAACCAAGAAATCACCTACACAAATCTACATGATCTATAACCTAAGTGCGGGGAGGTCAAAGAAACCTTTACAACAATAGCTGAAAATGGACTGAAGCAGACACGGATAGATGTGTCTGAAGCAGGAGGGCATTGCCTTGGCACTGACGGGAGCTTTACATCAGTGTGTGACAATTCCAGTTGTTACCTTGATGAACTGCCCTCTTTTTCCTCCCTCTAATGGAACACGATGGTGGGCCATGTTGCCTCCCTGGTTTTATGTGCAGAATGGCTGAAAGTAGCACAAGCACCAGCTAAATCTTAACTCATATGTGTTAAGTGTGGAGGAGGACTAAAGTATTTCTGTGCCTCCTGTAGAAGTTCTTAGTAAAAGGGATTGAAGAAGTTACGGGCAGACGTCACTCTCCAGTGGAAGCTAACAGTCCGTGTAGATAGGCCAGGGAAATTTCTTGGGGTCGTTGGGAATTTGGGTGCTTGATATTTTGTGTCTCTGCTCTGTGAGACCCTGGTCGGAAGGGTTAGCTATGCAGGAACTCTGTGTGGAGGAATTTTTCTTGTTATATAAGATCATCTGAGAGGAAAGGATGAATGAGCCCCTTAGATCAGCTCTTTAAAAAGCGGTGACAAAACTCTGATAACTGCATTCCTTGGAAAATAAGGAACAACCTCCCGTTGTCTAAACCACTGGCATGGAAAGAGGCTCGTCCTGCAGGCAGCGTGGGGGTGCCGGATCACTGAGGTGTAATTTCAGAACAAATTAGATATGGGGAGTGGATGGTTCAGGATATTGAGATGGGACCTTTTCCAGCTAAATCACCAATGTGAATTCTGGGTCAGCTCAGTAATTACTGATAACGGTTTGGTGATGTGCCTCAGTCCAGTTAATAGCTGAGAGATATTCAAGTCGTATAAAAGCTCACTGGGGATCATAGATGTCCAGTGTCTAGAGGGAAAATGGTTGTTCTGCACGGTTGGTACTCAAAGAGTACCAACTGCAAGGGCATCAGGAAGAGGAGCCTGGCTATTTGGAAAATGGTTTGATGGCAACATTGTCTGGGGCTTGTTGTCTCCTATGGTGGCTTCAGTTGTTGGCCTACTGGAAAATGAATATTAAATTGTTTTGCTGTTGTTTGGGCATGGTCTTATGGTCATTTCAAGCTACTGTGAGAAATGTGCTTCTCTCACAAGAGTACTCTGTTTCATGAACTCCTAGAGATTGTGCAGCTGCCCTGGGAGATGAATCAGTTCAGTGATCTGACTGAAATTTAACCCTAACAAAAAATTAATATATTTGTAGGATTAATGAGCTGGTCTGACCTGTAGCCCTACTGGGTGGCTGCGAGTGCCGAGTCGAGGTAGGTGCTGGGAGTGTCTGGCTGGGCAGATCTTGAGCTGTTGTTACTGTCTTGAATGGATCGGTCCTTTCAGCTCACCGAAGTGGCATCTACTGACAGCGTGTAGTTCATCCACCTGCCTGCTATCTCTTGACTTCAGAGTATTAGCAAGCTGATAAAATCTCTGACACTGACATCCAAGGCCTTTCTCTTCAGGAGAGACAGATGTATCTTTTTTTTTTTTTTTTTTTTTGTCAGAAACTTGCTTTTTATTTCTTCGCAGAGTCTTAACCTTAAAATAATTTTTTAACTGGAGATTGTGGTTCAAAAGACTACATCTACTATATGTACTGGATCTTTCACTTTGGATTTGTCAAATTCAAAGGAGTAAAGGTACATTATTTACCTTTACAAAGTTGTGCTTCTTTGTTCTGTGTGAGTCATACTGTTTCAAATACTTGCTTGTCTTTTCTTTTAACCGGTCTCAGTGTCCAGCCTCTTGACTCAAATAAATCTGTGCAAACTGTAATCTTTGAATTCCACTCGTTTCTTCTGTGGTGTGTATATCTTAATATCATTCACCTGCCGTTGTATAGGAGATCCAAATGAGGTCAGTGTTCCAGAACCTCACTGTTTTGTTTTTTAAGCTTTTCTTCAGAACTGCTAAGGTCCTTAAATTGTCTCTTCCTTAGAGACTTCTCCATCTGCAAGCAATTTCTTGATTTCCCATGAGAGAATATCCCTAGATGAAGAATTTCCCATTATTCTCCTTAAAGAGTACTGAAACAAAGTACTTAACTTCTCTGCAGACCTCTCATAGATTTAATTGTCTTCTGTCCTTGGTTTAAGAAAAAATTCTTTGCATCCTTGTATGCATTTTCAGAAATTGCTCCTGAATAATCTTAATGTTTCTCCCTCTTTCTTTTTTTTTTAATAATTTACTTGGCATAATTTCTTCTAAGTGTCTACTTTCTACCTTGCCTTTTGGGTGCTAGAACTTGCTATTTTTCACCCTTGAGTTGTGCTGCTCTCTTTTCTTATATATCTTCTGATACAGTGGTCTTCCTGGATCTCAGAAGCTAAGAAGCAACAATTCAACAATTGATTATTAGTTGAGGAGGACATCCACCAGAGAGAGTGCAGGATGCCGCCCAAGGCCTCTGGGATTCACAAGGTGGTAGTTTTCATAGAAATGCTAGAGATCCTGTTCTCCTGCATGGAAAACAAAGGGAGATTACTGTGGTGATAGAGAACGCAGAAAACAGAGTTCATCATTTGTGCTTCAAGGGTATTGTTAGACTTTTCATACTGTGTGTTCACTACATAGTACTTACTTGCTTTGACATGAAGGTTGCTAAATTCAGAATGACTCTTTCAAGACATTGCCTACTCGTGAAAATGTATCATTGTGATTGTGTTGCAATACCTCTGTCCTGATAAGTGTATGCTAGTATATATGATATATATGCTAGTATAGCAACTTATGTTGTTCTTTGTATTTCTGTTTTCTAAATGTCTTGACTCACAAAACCTCGGACAGGAAAAAAAACAAACAACATCTCATTGTAGGCAAAGCTAAAACCTTAGTGCTCCCACTCCCTAAATAAAAACGTCTGCCCTTCTAAAGGAGTTGGAAGATGATGACTACGGCTTCCTTTCCTGTTCTTCAGGCCCGAATGAGTTTTCAGGCAGTTGCTCCTGGTTAGCACGTGAGACTCTTCTCTTTCAGATCTCTTCCGCAGAGGGCAAACACTCAGGGGAATGATGACATGACAGCAATCACAGGCTGCTGCGAAAGCACACAATCTCTCTGTCTCTCCCTTTTTTCTTTTCCCTGTCCCTCTCAACTGTAACATTTGTCTTGCCAGTTGAAATCAGAAAGGGGTCCTATTTGGGTATCCTACTAGATTTGAACATGCACTGTTTTGGGATGGATACGTCTTCATTATTTTTACTCTTATCATGAATGAGTCTGTACTGGATGTTTTCAACCACAATTGACCTTCAGTGAGATATGGATCTTCAGAGTGAGCTGACAAAGAGTAATTGGAAGAAGATACTGGGTTATCAGAAATGTGCTTTCTCTGTAGCCTGCAGCTTTTAAGATTCCCATTGCTAAAATTTTAACAGGATGGCTCCAACTGTATATTAAACCTGATGGATGAAGAAAATATGCCCTCTGGCATGGTGAAGGAGCCATATCTTTTTTTTCCTCCCTCTTCTCAGAGGATAAAATAGTTTTGCTTATGATAGACAGGCACTGGACTATATTGAGTGATTTCTGTGTAGGGTGCTCCATACAGTGATACGTTTCCAGTATGCTCAGGTTTTTTTCCTGCTAATGAAAATGTCATTGCTGTCTTTAGCAGACCAATAGGAAGTGCTGCTCCCGAGTCACAGTGTGAGGGTTTGGAGCTGGGAATGGCAAGGTAGATAGTACACACTGGACTGTTCTAAAGAGTTTAGAAAGATTTCATAATTACACCTCACCCCCCTCCCTTTCTTTCAAGTTCTGTAATACAGCAAGTTGCTTTTCAGCAAGGAAAGAAACTGTGTATAATTATCCTTCTGTACAAGTGGATAACTGTGGGGAAAGTTAAGTGATTTGTCCAGAACTGCAGAGAGGTGAACTGCTGTAGGAAAAAAGGTATTTCTAGCTCTCGGTCCTGTGGTCAAGCCTGTGCTGCTCCTCCTCTTCACTGAGTTATATCACTGACTGGTTTGTATAAGCTGGTTTTATTTGCTTTGAGATGGAGAGGGGTGAAGGTCTTTTTGCTCTAAGTCATATGGGAGCCCAGACTGGATAACCACTCTGAAAATGGAGTTCTAACCTGGTGTTGGCTGGTGCATTGGCTCAGAAGAAGAAACCATAGTTAAAGGTAGCAGGAGCTCTTTTCCATGGAGAGGTTTTATAAACCAACAACCTCGAGGTCAGTGGAGCCTGGTAATACAGTGCTTAAAATATGCTTCTTGACAAAGTAAATGCATATTATGCTTATGTAGAGCCTCAGCTCACAGCATAATAACTCTCCGTCAGATACTGTTTTCATTAAAATGAATAAATAAAAATCACGGCACATTGCATTACAACAAAAACTTGAAAACACAAAATTGAACCTTCCTCACCTTGAAGTTATCCTTCCATTATTGACTTCCTTGGCTGCCTCTCTCTCTCTTTTTTTTTTTTTTTTTTTTTTTTTTTTTTTTTTTTAAAATTAGCAGCAGTAGCAGACAGTAGTTGTCTTTTGAAAGCAGTCCACTCTTAATCTGCCGGTGCAACAGTTCTGTAATCCCCTAGTGCTCCAGAACAGACTGCTACGCTTCAGGTTAATAGCAAGCCCTGTCCCCAAAGGTAAAGTTAGGCCAGGCATCATGTAACTGCCAGGCTTGCAGAGAACAGGCTACAGGGCACTTGTTTGGTGATGGTTCATTTTGAGGGTAGATTTGGATTATTTTTTGTCTGTCCATACCCAGGAGTAGCTGGCACAGCAGGGCCTGTCTTGTGCAGACACAGCCGGTGGCAGGGAAGCGGTGGCAGCTGGCAGAACGGAATTGCTGGGCCCCCTGTGTGCTTGCTTCTGATGGGAATAGGCCCTCAGTATGCTGTGGTGTTCCACTCCTCGCTTGCCTTTTGTTTCCATGGATTAGAGCAAGAGGCAAAAAGTGGAGATCTCTCTTGCAGGCTGTTCTCTCTTAGCACCAGAGCATTACTTGGAGTAAATTATTCACACCTCCATAACATGATCTCCCTCTCTTTCTTTAGGCCTTGTCTACACTTGCGATTTGCCCCAGTTACAGCCATTAGTTCCTGTTCAGCAGTGCCACAGCATAGGAAGACAGAAACATAATTTTCTTTGTGTGGATTTATACCAATTTCTGTTAATGACACTGTACTGGTAGCATAGGGGTGTGTGAAGCTTTCACCTTCTGTTTTGTCACTGGCATCTTCTGCCTTCTAGACTGGGCTTTTGGGCTTCAGTCAATTGTAAAATAGCTCACCCAAGGCTTAGAGAAGGGGCTCCAGCCCTGGATCCAAGAGCCTGGATTCTGATTCCTGGTTTTGCCCTAGATTTGATGTGTGACAATGAGCAAATCGTGCTTTCTCCCAAGCATCTGTTTCCTCAGCTGTAAAATGAGAGAATGACATAAGCTGATTATGTAGCCTTGGAGGTGGGTAAGTGTGCTAGCTACTGTGGACAAAGGAAAAAACAGTGTTAAATAAAAGTTGGATAACCTAGTGGTTTTTAAATACTGTGGTTAAGATATTTTCTAATCCTGTTTATTTTTCTAAGAGAAGCGTGGGGGTGTATTAGCACAGACCAGAGAGGAGGAGCTGCTTTGGAGTGTTGCATGCCACCACCTCAGCACACAAAATAAACTCTGCTGTTCTTCATGGCGAAGCTTTTCTGGGAGGGTGCAGGGAGGAAGTTAGCCTGCACTGTGGATGGAGCTGGATTTGGCTGTGGCCAGCCGTGTTGGTAGCTGACGTTTTTTGTAACTGCCAGCTTTTCACAGGCATTTCATCTTAAATGTGCCTTTCAGGAGTAATTTTATGGCCATTCTGGTTCTGAAGAAAAACGCAAATGTGACTGGACAGAGATGCTTGATTTTTGCAGACACTGTAGCAACAGCATTCTTGCCCTGAGAAGTATGAAGTGGCCAACTCTTATCTCTCAGGCACTAACACATAGAGGTGCACCTGGCATTACAGTTTTTATTTGCAACTGCAAAGCTAAGCAGCTAGGCAAGCTGCCCTCAGACAGTTACTCTGCCACTGCCTGTTGAATCTTTGTTACCCAGATGACAAGTAACATGTATATTTTGCAAGAAGATGGTATAGACTATGCAAGAGACGAGCTTCTCTGTGATAAGAATGCATTTGCCAGCTTGGAACTGGGCTTCAGCGTTTGTTTTGAATCTCACTGTTAAACAACCGGATGCTGTGCTTTTTCTTTAATGTCCGTTTAATCCTTCCTTAAGCATGATTCACATTGTCCTAATCCAAAGCTACTGCCTTGGAAAGCATGCAAGCTGTGAAAGGAACTTTTCATTAATTGTTCACTCACTTTTTCTGTATGACTTCTGTTTCCTTTGCAGAGTGTTTTCGTTTGCAGCTTGATCTCATACCCATTTCAGCCAGTATTAAAATTCACATTGACTTAACTGGGTGTTGTCAGTGTTAACTGTCTTTTCCACAGAAAGTCCTGCTGTTGCTAGTCTGCATTCAATGTTGTTCGCTTAGTAAAGGAAATTGTGTCTAATAAATAAGAAAAGATGTGTGCTTTAGGGAACCTTGGCCGCTAGTTTCCTACATTGCTTTCACTGCTTGATTGCACAGAGTTGAGTAATAGTTGGGATTTTTAGGGGGAAACCTAGTATAAAACGAAGATTAATAGTTATTTAGACTTGGAAACTTGCCTTTAAATTTTCCTGAAAAGTACCTAGAATGTATCAGGGACTGCATTAAGAAAAACAGTATCATGTAACTCTGACAGTCCCCGCATTTCTCAGCGTTTCTGTAAAATAAGCATAATTGTAATCCTCTGTCTGATAAGAGCAGTGAGTATTCATGCAGTAACAAGTGGTGGTTCTTATTTTACCAACAGTTGCTCGCAAAGAGGAAAAGTACTGAGAAGCTGATTTTGTGCTGTGCAGAGTTCCTGGAAGAATGATGATGTACAGTGTTTCGAAGTGCTTTCTCCCATCATTTTTCCCCTCTTTCAGTGCTAACTCTCCTCTTACAGCTGTAATGCTGACGAATTTGGTCTCTTGGATTTGCGAGAAAATTAATTGTGTGTGACTTAAGAGCTCTGCCTACTCTTAATTGAAGGCATAGAGGACTGAAGCTTTGAAGAAAGCATAAGTTTTTCTTAAATGTTTCCCAGTCATTTGAACTGAGTAGATGTTAATGAAAACCAGCATTAAAACAAACACACACACCCCCACCCCCCACCCCAATTAAAAATCAGCTGAATAAAGCCCATTCCTATCACATACTTACAAGGCATTATCCAGTGCCCTTTTAAATAGGCAGTGCCTAGCCCCTGTGGTAGAGAAGTCTTTAAGCTATGAATGACATCAGGTAAAATTTTAACATTCTTTTTCTAACTTTCAGATGCAAAAAGAAAACGCAGCACAGACAGTTATTCATCAGATTCGTGGTTAGACATGGATGAAGAATCTTGTGATGCCCATATCCAGGAGGAGAAGGATGACAGCTTGGATAAGAACTCCAAATCCTTGGTGGATGGCTCCTCCTCCCCCAACAGCACCCACTCCGAAGGGAAGGAGGGTGCAGGAAGAAAACAAAAAGCCACAGTAATGAGATACCTGAAAAGAACTTTGTCTAATGAGTCAGATGACAGTGTAAAATCAACGACCCCCACGGACTATCCCAAAACACCAACGGGGTCTCCAGCTACGGAAGTTTCAACCAAATGGACTCACCTCACAGAATTTGAACTGAAGGGTTTAAAAGCCCTGGTGGAAAAGCTTGAATCTCTCCCAGAGAACAAGAAGTGTGTTCCAGAAGGCATTGAAGATCCGCAGGCTCTCCTAGAGGACATGAAGGTGGGTGTGATAGCTTGGTGATCCACACAAACTGTTTTCTGTGGGCATAGAAGACAGCAGGAGATCAGAAAGCAAAGTTCTGCAGCAGAGGGATGGAGCTTGTGTGCAGTGACCAGCTCATGTCAGCCTGCCATGCTACAGAGAGGGAAATTATGCCTCTAACAAAAGCCCTCTCTGCTCTGGGGAGATGGCTCTTTGCAGTCTGATTTAATTGATGCAGTCCTTTCTGACTGTCACAGCAGCGGCCAAAAGTTTAGATGCTTAGTTCAGCACTTGTTATGTCCTATGTGTAAATATTATACCTCAAAAAGTCTGTTTATAGTCTTCATCTGCCCTTTTTGGTCTAGTGTCTTTCTGGAGTGTATCTGATTAACTGACACATGCAAAATGTAAATACTTGATTGTCGTTCAGAAGATATATTGTCTAATGGTTTCAGTTCCTTTTTTTTCTTTCACCTTTTTCATTTTCTTTTCCTCCATTGCCCTCTATAGGTTGATAATTATTCTCCACTGGTACAGCATACTGTTTTTGGAGATGGTATGAGGAGTGAATGCTCACTAGTGACGGAACTTCTCTTTAGATTTTTAATATACTGGACGTGGTACCTCGTCTGACTTAGGGATAAATTCCTCCTGAAAACCAGCATGGCCTTGCTACTTCTAATCCCAGCCCCGCCTCTCCCTCTCATCTGTGGCATCCCTTTGAAATACTGGGTTAGCTTTTCTGTGTCTTGTTTTCACATTGTATAAAGTAGGCATATTAATTATTTTTTTAACAAAGCTGAGAGCAGCATACTCTTGGAATTTTGCTGAGATTTGTCAAATAAGGCTAAAATTGTCAGCCTGTCCTCCGCAGGTCCAGTACCATGTCAATTTGGTCTGATTTGGAACTATGAGTACTGATTCTTAGTCTTGTGTTTGGACTGCTAGTTTTGTGCTGTTTCTGTGTGCAGTATGGATCTTCAGCTACATATGTTCTATACACAAGAGCTGTGAAAGTCATAATCTGAGGGGAAAAATACAGGTTTATATGGTTAAAGGGGAGCCTGTACTTTTTTTAGTGCAAGTAGTGTAACAGCTGCTTAGAAAAGGCTTCAAAGCCAGTTAAAGAAGGCTGAACATACGCAGTGTGCAGTGGAACCATATTCCACAATCTTGGAGCCTAGAAGTGTGATACACGGCACTCATTTTGGTAAACCACAAGAGCTCAGAAAGTCTCTTCGTGCAACAGCAGCCACTTTGTTTATGAAAGTAGACACACATGCCCAAAGTTGTTGCTGTAGATTTACTGGCTTGCATTGTGATCCGTCGTCTTCTAATCAGAAATCAAAATGAAGCTTCAAGACCAGGAGTTGCATTTGTGGTGAATGAGAAAGAATGGTAGCATTACTTTTCCGAGCTTGACACACAGACCAAGTTTCACTTAAAAATCAACTGCCCCTTCTTGAAATCCCAGAAAGGGGTACAACACGTAATAAATGGTGCAGATGTTCAGAATCATGATCATGCATGCTCTTTTGATGACATACTCCAATGCACTGAGACATCTTACTAGAACACGGCAAGATACCATCTCTGAATCTGGTTTAAAGCACCATGTAGGAATATATGCTTTCTTGTTTCTCTCCAGAGCAGCGGATTCACTAGCTATAGAGATGGAGAACTGCAAACAGACATTTAAGAAAAAGGCCCAAGTTGTCCCCTTTTTGGTGATACTGTGCTTTAACTGGTATTAAGTTGGCATATACCAGTTTATTTTGTGCATCTTGCAAAGTTGCAGTCTTGGTGTTCCATCTCCTTTGATAACTGCCTGCTTCTAGACTTTTTCTCCTTGCCAGCACACACTGTAACCATCAAGATGTAGCCCAACATCTGGATATTTATGGTTCCCTGCTGGTTAAAGAGCCTATGACCACATCTAAACATCACGCATGCTGCAGAATTGTTTTCTCTGGAATCACCTCTGTATGTTTGGTGAGCCTGTTACTGATTAGTCAGAGCAAGACCTTTTAAAAGGATGTTAACTCATTTCTTGACCAGTGCCTAAAGAACTGTTAAAGAACTTTCTTACCCATCTTTTTTTACTGTATTGGCCCACTTATAAGGTAGCCCTCAGTTTTCAGAGAATGGGAATCAATACAGCGTAGCAAATATTTAAACCCCACATAGTCTGCTCCCTCCACAACTCTCCCACAGTTGCATCATCCACTTGCTGTGTGCTCGGAAGGAATCGGGGCAGTTAGGGGGAGTTGTACTCAGATCAATGGTTGCTTGAGTACACTTCCTCTGAAATCAGGAGTGGAGGCCAGGACTCCCAACACAACCCTTCCTTTTGCTCATCAGCAAATTGTCTGAGGCAGCCACTGACAAGGTGTATCCCATTCCCATCTAGCGTTGGGACCCTGGATGCAGCAACCCATTACTCCTTTCTGGCGCTGTGTTCGTTGACATGGTAGAGAGTGGAGCCAAAGCATCCTGTCTCCTTGTAACCCATGTGATACCGAAGCACAAAGTTTGTTTTATTCAGTTTGTTGGCTTTAAAAAAAAAAAAAAAGAGGAAACAAGTGTATCAGTGTATGTTTAGGGCTTCTGCCTTCAAAGGGTAGAGCGTGCTGCTGGAAAAGTTGCCAAGTGACTGATTTCAATCCCCATCTAGCGTAATGGTCCTTGCAGGATTCCTGTATTGCTTGGTGTGCAGAATGCAGCGAGTCAGTATTTTGTTCTGTCCTTGCTCCTCTGCGTGTGTGAGGTACATCATACCATTCAGACCCTCATCTGAACACAGTGATATGAATGTTCCCTTGGGCTTGCCAGTGATACTCATCACTGCTGTAGTCATGTGCTTCACAAGCGGTAATCGATGAGCTGTTCTTATCTCTGGTTCACAGGTACGGAACTAAGGTGCAGAGAGATTAAGATAAAAGTGACCATAATTTTGCATACTGGGTTTATGTGCCGTGGATGTGATTTTCAGAAAAGTTAGCATTATTTAAGAATGATACATGCAATAGATAATTTTACTGGTATTGAAACTGTAATTGCTTAACATTTCTGACAGAGCAGAAATTCTGATCTTTAGCATCCAGATCCCAAGGCAGGTGTGAGGAAGAGTAGGAACAAACAATTCGTGACTGCCTGTGGAAATTTGATTTTAAAAATTTGCCCTGTGTCACACAGAGACATAATGGCAGGAGAAGAAGAAAGACAGTCCATTTTCCAGAATGGTATTTATCTCCTTGACCACTAAAGCATATTCTCTGTTACTTTGCTACTAGTTTTCCAACTTGTACAGAAAATAATGTGGAGATTTTGCTGATAGCATTGGCAGTAGAGTGAGCAGAAGCCTGGCATCTTTAGCTCCCCCGGATGAATATCCAGAGCACCAGTCATCTTTGTGACTGAATGGAGGCAGAAATCCTGCAGAAGAAGCTGTGCAGATCATACATGCTGTGACTGTATTCGGCTATATTCACAAGGTTTATTTCATGGGCAACCTGACTTTTGGACATGTGATGTATTAATAATACAGCCTATAAAAAGTACCCTTTTAGTGCACCCGTTTGAGTTATTTTTAACAAATGCATAGCAAGAACATGCTCTAACAGAAAATCTGAAAGCTCTTTCTCTGCTTGGAAAGTCTTAAACAGGTTTCTTCCTGAAGAAAACAAATCCATGTTTATTGTAACAGTTTTATTTCTTCATGAAATACACTCAGGAACTTTTTTGTATGACATTCACGTCTGTCTTCGTGCTTCAGTAAGATAACTAATGTTTTTGGAAAACAGGATATGGGTAGTTAAAACTGGAGAAAGGAAACCATTTTATTTAGTGATGTGAAGTCTCACAGAACAAATCTGGGGAACTTGCAGAGAATCCATGCTTTCCCATCTGAGAAGAATACAGTAAAGGATGGGCAACTGGATTGCTGCTCTTAGTGGTAAATACAACTACAGCTATATACAACTATTTAATGTCAAGTAGGTGAGACTCTTTGAAGTAAAGTAATTTATTTTCCTCATGAGAAAGGAGACTGAAAACTAAACTAAGTCTTTGTAAATTCCTCACACATCATCTAAGTGCCTAACTAACTGCGACTGCCTAGTGGGGACACAGCAATCCAGAAGTGCCAACCTAATGTCTCTGCAGATTGAGAACCCATTTATCACCATGATCGATGGAGTGCAGCAGCACAAGGGAGGCTTATTTGCAGAGCATAACATGGGCCTCACTTGAGGAGTGGGTCAGTTCTTCCCTCAGCTCAAATAAGGAATTAAATTCTTGTTGGCTGCAGCTCTGCTGTATGGACACTGTATCGCATGAGACCTGTATTCACCACCAGAGGAGTTTCTCAGAGGCCTCCAAGCAGCGATTACTGACAGCAGCGTTCACTCTGTAGCAGATGGTATCTGAACAATCGGCCGAGGAGATGCGATACTCTCTGTATCCAAATGTCTGTGGCTGGGCTCTGTGTGAGCTGTATGTGCAGCAAATGCGAGGGGAAATTGTTGTACAGGTAAACATACCCTCCCTGAGAGAGCTCAGCTGACCCAAGCTGCAGAAGGACAGAAGGCTTGGCAGTGGAGTTGTTGGCTGGGTGAGCAGCCAGAAGACACTGCAGCCATTGCCCTCACATCCTTGCTGTTAGTGTTACTGCTGAAGGCACACACAGCTTGCAGTCATACCTTGTTTTCAATACATACATGCCCTGAAATTAAATACGAAATAGTGCAACAATTCCTGCTCCCAATTTTAAAATTAAGTAGCAGCTGAACTGTTAGAAAAGTACCTGTGCTGATGAGGAAGAAAATGAGGGGGGAAAAAATCACTTAGAAGTAATTTTACTTAGGTGGTGGCCTTGGGGATTGGAAGAGTTTCATCATGTGGCTTCTCCACTTCATATTTAGTTACCAAATAGTACATCAGTCTACTAAAGATGCAACTGGGGGGGACTTATGCATGAAGAGAATAGAGAGGTAAACATCTTACTCCTTGGTGTAATTTGCACCCCACATCACAGGACACGTAAAACTGAGCAGACCTTTGATTGTGACAATCTGTATCCCACATTAAACACTTGCGCCAGTGATACTTGTCTGTATGCAGCCTCTGATTACAGCACACACATTTCTGTTGTTTTACCAGCAGGATGGTAATTCCTTTGCTGATGTTGGGGAAGAGGATTGTGAGATCTGCCTCCTAATAATGCCACAGACCTTCCCCACTTCAAAGCAAAAATGCTGCTGCTCTTCAGAAGGGACTGTGGAAGACCATTGGGGCAGAAGAAACTCAGTTTGAAGAAGAGAGTTTGTCAAATTTCTGCAACTCCTTGGCAGCAGGAGAAGATTCTTGTGCAAGACAGATGATATCTACTGAAATATGTTCTTACTTTTTCTTGCCAAGAAATCTTACCCTCTTCTCATTCTGATGACAGAAAAAAAACCTCCCTCTACTGAATGCATTTCAGGGGAGTCATTCCTTGCTGTGCTTTTGAAATTAATGGCTAAGCTGAATTCTTACATACTTAATCACTTTCTTTCCTTCATACCTGCTGTTGTCACCACAGCCTTCAAGTGTAATGAATCAGGCAGCCCTTGTGCTGGATGAGCATCAGGTTGTTTGTCTAACTGGAGCCCCATGGCTTTTCTTTATCTTCTTCTTTTTTTTCTTTTTTTTTTTTTTTAAGCAGGTGCGCAAAAGTGCCTCCTCCAGCCTATTGTGTGCTAATGCTAGACACTACAGTCAGTGCAAATGTAGCTTGGTTATGGTTCTGCTGCTCAGATATCCATTGTTTTCAGCTGGCTGAGATGATAAACTGCCATAGTTTTACATTTCTTCTTGGGTAATATTTTCACGTGATACGTAAGATAACAAGAAACCTTGTTATCCTGCCAAGTTCTTGGAATATACTCTGCTTTCTATTGAACTCAGAGTCTCTGACAGTCGTCAGTGGAAATGTTAAGGTTTTCTGCCTTACAAGCCTTCAAACCCAAGAGTAGCAAAGTAAAGAGGGATTAATTTGTCCTTTGTTTATATGGCTCTCGAGCTGCTGCCTTGTTCTGGAGAATTTTGGCTTTGCTATGAGAATTCGAAAGACCTCTCCGTTTTTAGGATTGAAAACTAACTTTCAGAGTGTAGTCACAGTTCGGTTAGTGCGGTGATCACTCTCTTGAAATAAAAAGGACATGAGAAAAGAGGTGCTCGCTTAACCTCAGCTCAGCCAAGAGTTAATTTGCCAATGACTAGTCCATATGTAAAAGTTGTTCCCTGTTTCACTTAAGTATTCAGCTGAAGGTATGCTACAGGCTCCACATCAGAGTCAGGCTGGAGCACGCTGGGTTTTACTCCTAAACCAGCCAGGCTGTGCCTCTGCAAGCCCCAGTGCTGGGCTGACAAAACTGGGCTTGTACTGGTATTGCTTATTTTGGTTATTGGTGCTGCTTTCGAACTAACCGGCATCAAGAACAGCCTTACTGGTATGATTGCATCTGAAGAAGCAGCACTGTGCTGGTGCTATGGTGTCTATTAGTAAAGCACCTCTCATTTAAGCACAGACTGGGGAATTGAGCTGAATCCAGCAGGTTGCCTGAGCTCCAGGGAGAGAAAGCCCAGCCCCAGGGACGCTCGTCCAAACCCTAGTTTAGATGCTAGTCTGCCTGTTCGGGCTCTTGGGGCCTGGAACATGCCATCGTACACCCAGCTTTAGTTGGATGATTACAGATGAATTCCAAGTGTACTTCCTATTAAAACAATTACTGTATTTGAAGCTCTTATTCTAGTGCGTGTGAAATTTCTAATTATTAAAGCTCTACACTGGGGACTGAGAGAGCCTGGTGCCTGCTGTCATCTATTTAAGCTTTTTTCAAGAAGTTGGTATACTTGCGAGTAACACCGTTGAACTTTATTGTCTGGGGTTATCTCCTAAATTCTATTATGAGGTAATTTCCAACCTGCAGTTCTTGTTTGTTTTATTGGAACATTTTTTTCCCCTTAACCAGTTAGTGCTTCAGGTTTTTTTAGGGCTTCAGTTTTCAGCAGCACAATATACTCCTTTCAACCCGTTTTTTTATTTTCATTTGTTGTCCTTTCCAGTTATCTGAGCTCCAAATGAAGATCTTCGTAGCTGGGTTAGTAAGTTTGTAAAGAGTCATGGAAAGCGAGCGTGGACAATGCCCAACTGCATAATTGAGTATGATTAGAAAGAGTTCTTCCCCACCTCTGTGTTTGAGTTATATGGCCATGGGAGTGATTCACAGCGGTAGAAGCTGTGTAAGCCAGTGCAACCCACTCATGAAATTTCTAGGACAGTGCATCAAAGCAAAAGGATTTGGTGGGGGTGGAAGGGAGACCAATTTTTCTTCTTAATACTGTACTATCCAGAGTCAGATCCTTTCCTAGTCAATACTCAGGAACCTGAATACCTTATCTCATCACATAGATTGAGCTCTGGCACTTCTCTATCTTGATTTACCTGAATGTTCAGGCATCTGAGGATTGCTCTAAACTGCAGGCATGATGCCCTGTGACTGCAGGAATAACAGTGGCAGAGACTAAATGCTTCTAGGGTCTTTTGTAGACTTGATTAGGAGAGAAGGTATTGGTTGTGGTGACCGGTGGGGTCGTTTGGGATTTAGTGAGCCAGAGTTTAAAGAGAGAGGTGGTACTGGTGTTAGATTGATACCAGTGGAAAAACACCAGCCACATTGGACACGCCAGTTTTAAAGTCTGTAATATTTTGAGGTGATTCATGGCTGATTTTGCTGTCTGTTTCGCAAGAAAATTCACATCTTAGATCTTAATGACAGGTGCGAGAGTTTCAGTGTGACTTGGAAGTTTGGAAGCAAAAGTAACTTGCAGAGATGTAACAAGTCAGCAGAGATCCTGTCACTCTATCTTTCATCAGAATGGAGTACTGTCTTCTGCAAGTCTCCGCACTCTTCAGTTGGAGAAATATTTCTCTGGTTAATAAAGGCCTTTTCATTTGCAACAGAACATACTGAAGGAACATGCTGATGATGACCAAAATCTTGCCATTTCGGGTGTCCCTGTGGTCAGCTGGCCCAAGAAGACCACAAAGGTAATGAGACACAATTACTTACTAATCATTGTTGTGCTAGGTCTTGGTGTTTATTTATCTATAGTCTGACAAAGTGCTGCATATGATACTTTGGCAGCTGCTAGCATTTTTAATATAAAATGTTATTTTTAATGGTTTTATGATTAGGTGTTGAAGCAGAACATAAAAGTGCCTCAGCAGGGAGAAATCATTAGAGTTTCCATTTAAAAAGAATTCGTTTGGGCTTAACTTATCAGTATAAAACTTTGATATGTCTTAGTCATTTACTAGTCGTGGTTAAATCTAAAAATGTTGATGCAGCATTTTGCGTAAAATTAAATGATGTGTAAATCCTAAAAACCGGTCACTTAGTAAGCGCTCTCATCTGGATGAGAGGATGCTTTTCTCTTACCCTGTAAGACCTCCTGAATTCGCTGTACAAGTGTGCCACTAACTTTGGAGGGTTGGTTTCTGTCCCTGTATCTTCATTTTTCCTCCTATGTATGGGAGTAGTTCTGTTCACTTTGCAGGAGAACCGTGAGGCTTGCTTCATTAATGCTTATAAAGAATTTGACATAATTAACTAAAGAATAATGTCAAAAGGCTGGATGTTATAAATAACATTGGTATGTTTACCACGCTGCAGTTATTCAACATGCTGTAAAAGCAGCTTTGCTTATTTAGAAGATGTCTCATCGCTTCTATTTTTACTTTCATTTTTTCACTGAATTAGTTTTATAATACATAATTTCTTTAGAAATGCTGAAAGGGTTGGTCGGCTTAAATCAGACTTCTGTCTGAAAATCTGTTGTTGTTGTTATCATTGTAAATAACTTTCAAATAATTAACTGAGTGAATTATTTTCCCTGTTCTCACTTTTTGTGCTGGTGCACTTGTTATGCCTTTGCATATAATCGCTTGTAGCCACAAGAATTTGCTGTTTTCAAATGGGAAGTAGGAGACCATAAAGATCAAACTGCCAGAGGAGAGTGGGACAGAATGTTCCTCTCTGGTTTCTTTTTGGGTTTTAGCTGAGCATGTTTCAGATAAGTTATATTGTTAAATACATATTTCCCTCTTAGATTGTAATAAATCCATGAGAATATGCTTTGTATTTAAAATATTTATTTGTTTAAAAAAAACAGCGGAAAACCTTGAGAGGAACAGGTGTTGGATTCTTTACGCCACTGCACTGTTAGCTGCTGTTCATTCATCAGTCAGGTACTCTAGGCTTTAAATAAAGCAAAATCTCTGTGACCAGAGGAAAAGTGGTGTGCAAAACATATAAAACAAAACTAAGAAACAACCGACTCTTGGACTGTATTTTTTGAGCTTGTGGTAGAAGTGAGGATCTTAATGTTTTGAGGCTTTTATAAGCTTTGGCATTTGCTAACGTTCTTACTTGCTTTATTTTGGAATCCTGATAAAGGGTTCATTTCTTCTATTTCTGTGCATTGGAAACATAACTGTAACTGTAAAAGATGGGGGGGTTTGTGACTTAAATCTTATCCTTCTTTGCAAAATCCATCTTGCTGGCTGCAAGGGGTTTTTTTTAAATTTCTGGTGCTTATTTTCCTTTAGCCTTTCTAAAAGCAAAAACTTTTAGAAGGTGTCATTCCCAGTGCTAAGGTACAATAATTAAGGTACAAACAATTAAACATGTTGGCTAGTAACAAATACGAAGGAAACTTTGACACAGAGTGATGCTTTAGATTGAAGTTTGGAAATAAACAAAAACTTACAACAGGAAAAAATCCTTTCACCATTCTCTTCATATTTACTTTGCTTAATCTGTGATCAATTTGTATTATATCTTATGTTTTCATTAAAAGGTACATGTGCAGATATGGCTGAATGTTTCCCAAAAGGAGTTTGCTGTTGTGCTTCTAATTGGCAAATGTCCATGTCATCTTTCACATTACAGCTATTTCCCTCGTCTGGCACCAGAGGCCAAGGGAACAGGCTAGGAAGAAATGGCTTAGAGTTGAGCCTTTAAGTCTCAAATTAAAATATGTTGGAAAGATAATATAGGGGAGATCTGTATAAAGGCAGTGTTACTAGTTAAGTTTGGTTATTTCGCCTTTGTTCCCTGTAAAGTCCTGATAATAAAACAGAAGATTTTACAGAGAAGAAAACCCTTAGGGAGGGGGGAACAGCCTTTAAAATTGGATTATAGCTGGTGGAGCAAGTCTACATCGTCACAAGTTTCCGCAAATGTTGAGTAGAAAGCAGGGGAGTAAAACCTACCAGTAATTTTGCTTTCTGTAGCATTGCTCTTGTAGTATATAGGAGAAATGCCAAATACTTAACAGTGCCTTTCCTGAGATACTGGTGTTCAAGGGAGTGGCGTATACGATATAGCATGGTACCAGCTATTGTGGGGCTAGTAAGAAGACATTGCAGCTGGTGTATCAGCTTCCAGGGAGAGGAGGATCGTCTGATTCCAAGTCCAAAAGAAAAAGAAGGGAACTGAAATCCAGAAAGAGGAGGCAATAAGTGGAAAACGTGGCTCTTGCTTTCTCCCAAGAGAAGGCTCCAGAAGAGATTTAGAAAGACAAGAGCAGCAGATGGAGAAGGAAGAATAAAGGCAGCATTAAATGCCAAAACATTTCAAAGAAAATGGAAATGACTGTAAAGAAAGGAGGGGAAGAGACTAGAAACAGCGAGAAAGCAGGATGAGGAGAGAGGCAAGTACTGAAAAGGGATGGAGTGGGGAAAACACAGAGCAGAGGGAGAGAACTCTTTTACTAGAGATCCCTGGAGTAGGGACAGAGAATGACTTAAACTATGTGAATAACCCAAGCTGTGGAAGGGCGGGCGTAGTAATGTTGACTTGCTTTTGAAAGAACATGACTTTAATGATCTGAATGATTTTCGAAGCAGCAAATAATATTTCCCTTGAAAATTGAGTCACAGTTTCTTTTATGTGTTGTTAGTGTGATGTGCCAACAGTGTGCACAGTTCTGTACTGCAGAATGGTTGCCTGAAGACTGCAAAATTCTGGGATTTAGGGAAGAAACATGTTCACTCACCTTAAATCACAGTTCACAGTGGATAAGATCTAATGGGCATGACGTTTAACTAAGAATGTGGAAGACCCATCCATATGATGTTGGCCCCATTGTGCTGCATTGCTCCTGTCTGCCTTTTCTAAAGGCGTTCGAAGCTGTCGGGTTTACTGCAGCTCTTCCTCAAAAAAAAAAAAAAAAAAATTACTCACTGAGAAAAGGAACAGAAGCAATGATCAAAAATGTTTTTGTGGGGAGATAAAATAAATGGGTGACATCTGATGATCTTGTGGTTCACGTACAAAATGGGAGGCAAGGGTCTGTGTGCTGTTCCCGGCTCTGCTGCAGCCTCCTTGTATTGCATGAGGTGAACGGCACACTCTGCTGCCTGCAGTACATGGAGATGGTGCTGCCCATCCTGGGAGGCTGTGAGGTGAAATTAATTTTTGTAAAGATCTGTGACATCTTCAGCAGAAAGTTTTGTAGTAAAATGTATGAACTGTTACTCTTTTATGTTAAAAGGAAATGGTCTGTGATTCGTAGGCACCTCTTCCGGATCATGTTTACTAATCTTTATGGAGCTTTTTTGAGTCTTTTATACTTTTTATAATTTATTGATAATTACTTAGCAGAATAATTATACTCCAGTTAGGTACCTTTTTTTTTTTTTTTGGCAAATGCTCTTTCACAAGAAGCAAGAACCTGCCTTTTTCTTTTAGCTATAGAGTAAGAGAAGGCAGTCCACTTTTGGTACTCTCTGTCTGATAATGATTCATTTACCAAAATGTCAGGAGTCCTAGGATATGTACAGCAATCCTAATTTAGGCCTCTTTGAGGAATCAGGAATGTGGGACCAAGTGGATATTTGAAACCTCCTTGTCCTGATGGCAGACTGACAGTCTGCGTACCTTCAAACTAAGCACATTTTTCGCAGATGGCTGCAGAGCACAGACGCAGCTGTGGATACGTAAACCCGTCCCTGTTCCCTTGTTGGGAGTTTGTGCAACAGTAAGTTGTCCTCACTTGGTGCACTGCGGAGTGTTATCTGTGGGTTTTTTGGCAATGGTTGTGTGCTGTCCGAGAGGAAGGACTCCATAGGGCACACTGCCTCAAGATTTTTGGTTCTTAAGTGACTGAAGAGGAGCGAGAAATAATCATAAGAAACTAACTCCTTCCTCATCCCTAGGAAATTAACTCCCAGGTGGTGTGAAAAGAGAGCAGGGCCTAAACCTGATTTTCCACTGTGGCGACACATCGCTAATCGCTGGTGCAGAAAGCTGAGTACCTTCCAGCCAAGTCTTGAAGCGCACTCTTCAGATTTGCTCAGCCCTACAATACCAGAGTTCCCATTTTATCTGCAGAGGGATTAAAGGTAACATTTTATTTGAGGAACTCAGGAGTATGGCCCAAGCAGGACCCATGCATTTTTCAAACCATTTCCTATTTCTGGAAGACAACAGTCAACTATAGTAGCATGTAATTACACTCTGTGGCAGTGCCTTCTGTTTTTATTGTGATAAAGATCTTTAGTTGTCTATGAAGAGCAGCTATAAAGAATTAAAATATGTTTGGACTCTCTTGTTCTGTGAAGAGTTAGAAATGCAGACTGTGAGCCAGATTCTCATCTCTCTTACCTGGCACAAACCTAAAGCCACCGCATCTATAATGATAGCAAGTGTCCAAATATATATAGGTCTGGCTGCGAGCAGGAAATGAAGCTGTAATTTTTAGTAGCTGGTTAACAATGCTGCAATATGTGGCTGTTTTTCTGATGCTCATTCATATGCTTTTTCCATGTAATTTTTACCTGTTGATTTTAAGAGAAGATATTTGAGATGTATAATAAGGAAATGCTAATATTCTTATTTAAAGGAGTACTATTAATTAGTAAAGACCATAAACTGAAATTTTAACTGGATTATGTTTTTTTTTAAAAAAAAAAAAACCCACAACCTTCCTTGCAACTGGCAATGCAAATAATGTTCGTAGCTATGTATCAGTGTATGAGAATCAGGAAGAAAAAGTGATCATAAAAAAAAAAAGGGAAGACATCTCAAGCTGGTTTTTTCACTACTGGTTTTTGGGTTGGGGGGTGGAGGTGGGTAGGCACAGGGTTTTGATTCTACTTTCCTGTTACCATGGGCAGCACCTGATTCCAATCATTAGCGAGTTCTGTCTTGCAGCACTTTATTTTTTACCCCATTGTTTTTACTAGAAATCTTTTTGCAAAATTCTACAGATACATCCATGATTCTGAAAAAAGAAGGATTAACTTGTAAGAACTAATCTGCAAGAGGCAGAGCAAAAGGCTGATTAGTATGATTGAGGAAAGGTTGAGCTAGTCATACTCCATCAGATCAGACGGTCCTGGAGCGGGGAGTCCTGTTTCTGATGGTGGCCAGCTACAGATATTAAAAGAGTTGCAAGAACAAAGCAGACATGCAGCGATCTTTGCTTATCTTCCTAGTTAAGCTAAAAGATTGTATCTTCATCTTTTGTGTTTAGTGTCCCCTCGTAGAATTTTTTTTTCCTCTGTGAATTTACCTAATGATTTGTAGAACCTGTTGATCTTTTTGATCTCAGTAGCATCCTGTGGCAGTGTCCCCTGCAGTTTAATAAAGCTCCGTGTAGATAAGTACTTCCTTATGTTGTTTCAGATCTGTCCCCTTAATACCATAAATATACTTCATGCCCTCCATATCATGCATTTTTGAGAAATTTGAATGAGGTCTCTGTTCACCTTCTTTGTGCTGTCAATTATTTTATTTTTTATATCCTTGTTACTGCTTCTCATCTTTTTTCCTCCCCTACTCCCAAGCTGAAAAACACTAGTAAATTCAGTCTTTTCTGGTACACGAACCATACCGTCTGTTTGATCATTTTTCTCACTCTATTCTAGTTCCACTGTAGGTAGTTTTGAGATGAGGGTGGATATAGGACTCCACAACTACATATAGTATTCAAGATGTGATGCTTAAGTGTGGAGACGAGAAGAACATGTCTGGTTCAGCATGGCACAACAAAGTTGAAGGGGGAGGTGATTGTTGTGTAAGTACTTCAGGGAGTATAAACACCATGGGAGGAGAAGAGTTATTTAAGCTAATGGACAATGTTGGCATGAGAACAAGTGAGTATAAACACGCCATAAATAGATTTAGGCTGTAAATAAGATTTCTGATCATTGTTCACAGTCTGAACTAAACCGCACACAAGAAAAACAGTAGACAACTGTGATGAAAAGGGTGTTAGATTCTTAGAAATAACTTGTATTTTAAATAATAAAAGGCAGTGGTATTAGTCACCCTCTCCAGATCTGGAGACCATAGAGATCCTTGGGCACATTCATGTGTCTGCTGCCGTTTTCCAGGAAGAAACCTTTTTCCCTTTTCACAGTATTTCACATTAAAAATGCTGCAAAGGGAAGATCTACCATTTTTTAATAACAAAGCTTCTTTATGCATGGCTCCAATTTTACGAACATAGATGCAACATCATGCATTGGATCAAATTTAAGAAATAGTAAGTAAAATTTAGAATTAGTGGACACAATTAATGCAGAAATTAGGGGGGAAAAAAGCATAAATTCAAGAGTTTTGATAAACTTCAACTTAAAACCAATGTGATTTTTCAGAAGTGTTGAGCGTTGTTTTACATCAGGTTTTCTTTAAATTGAGGGGAAGAGATGCTAGGTGGACAAAGAACATTCCTGAGAACCTTTGAATAAATACTTCCAGCTTTTACTTGCTTGCTTACTAAGAATTCCTACCATAGCTATCGCTAGGCCAGCTCCACCCCATAGTAGCAAGAGCACTGAGATACTCGTTACAGCAATTAGTGTTTTAACCAGAGTGGTGTCTGAAACAGATCTGAGCTCGTATAAATGGCACAACATCAAAACAGCATCAGTTTCAGGAGCCTGCCCGGGGGCTACCACCAGGAAACCAACATTCCTTGTAGAAGCAGTGAGAAAACTCTGCCAAATTCCCTGAGACGGACCAGTCCTTGGAGATCCATTCAGGGTACTTCCTGTGGTGATATGAATGCATTAGAAAGCAAATACTAACGATTAAAAATAAGCACTTAAGAATTAAACTAAAAATTGAGTCCTCCTAGTGCAGGAAAAAAATCTGGGAAGGGGGAAGAAAAGGTAGAAAGACTGCAAAAGAATTAAGTGTAAATTATCGTGAGGCGTATTTTTCTGGTTGACATTCAAATAAGTTTTACATCAGTCATTCCAAGCGGCGCGGGAGCAAAAAGGGGATTTAAACCGTCACATTTTGTCCTTGCCAGGCACCAGCTTAAAGGTGTTTGAAGTGATCTCACGAAGTACTGCCTGAACTCTGCTTGGTGTCAACAACAATTTTAGATGCCAATAGCCTGCAAGAAGATTTGCATGTACAAATACGTATTGTGAATACTTTTTGTCGATAAAAAGTCCTGATTATAAAGTTCATAATCTACTGCAAATCAGACATTTCTTGGTAGTTATCAGATGCTAATAATTAATTTATCTTCTAGAAAATAAATACAAAAGAAAATGAGGATTAAAATAAATTTAAATTTGTTTTTCTCTTTACTGATTTAAACTGTGATTGGAATCAGCGACTTAAATAATTTTGAATAATTTCTGTTCTTTTACACTATAGGATGGTAGATGCCATGTGGTAGAAGAGAGCTGAAGTTTATTCATAAAGATATCCCAGTTCTGGCTCTTGACAAGTCTATTAAGAAACAAAACCACATAGTTGAGGTTTGGGGGATTGTTTTTTAGGGGACTTCCCACAGTAGCTGTACACATACGAAACTAAGCCCTTTCCCTGCTAACTACACTTGGGAGCAGAAAAAACCTGATGCACCAGAACCATCCGGGTTCTGAGCAAAGGAGTAAGAGCTGCTGAAGCTACTGGGAGTTTCTGTCAAGCGTCTGCTTTCCTGGGGCAGCGCTGATGAGGAAGGCAGCGCCTCGCCTGACTTGCTTATTTTTCTGAGCGCTGCTTCAGTCTCTTACAAACATTAGTCCTCCAGACAAATTCATTTCTGTGGTAACTCCATGCAGGCCAGAGGAGTTTCAGGGTTTGGTATATGCGTATCGTATGTAACATGCCCAAAGAGCTTCACCGCATATTGCCTCAGTATTTTTCTACGAGCTTTGCCTGGTGACTTGACAGATTATTTCTCACCTCAAGAGGCTGTACTTGAAATATTGTGTCCCTTCAGGGAGTAATTATAAATAGCAAGGACTTGAATGAGCACCTTCTTAATCTTCCATCTTTGACTTGCTATTTTCCCTCCTTATCAACTCTCAGCCACTTGCTTTGAAATCTGACCAGTGCCTTTATGTGATTAATACATCAAACAGGTAAATTAGAGCCATTTTGACTTTGAGTAGAAATTTGAATGGATTGGAAAAAATTAACAGCCATCTCTCTTTTCAAACTGTTGTTCTCCAAGGATCATACGAGAAGATTTATGTATTCTTCCCCATTGTCATTCTTCTACCATATGCATGAGATCTGGATCTATGAATTTACAGAAATTCAGTAACATTAATTTTTCCCAACTACATCTTGACTGCCATTTTTCAAGATAGCAGCTTTCTCTTTATTTTCATGACAGTAAAAGTGCTGATGGAAACTACTTTAGTCTTAAGACCTTTTTCTTTGATGGCGTATGTGAAAAGAGTTGGCAGGTCTCAGATTTTATCACCAGGAGCTTGACTACATTCATTACTGAGTTGGCCAACAAAACCAAGCAAAAAGTTAAGGTTTGAACCTGGTTTAAGTATTCCAGCATCCAGCTCTCCCCCCACCCCGACATTAAAACCATTCAAGCTTTAAGTTACGTCTCTGAGATTTAATAGTTTTGTTTCTGGATCGAAGCACATTGGCAGAGCAACGTGGAAGGCGTTTGTCATTCCACAGTACGTGCTGTGCAATTATGGACATTAATCCTGCGTGCACTTTTCAGAACAAAATTGAATTGTATGTTCTGTCCCTGAGAAGATGGCTTCCTTTTAGTTCCATAGCACGCTGAAATTAAAGTCTGCTGAGAATATAAATGAGGTCTTGTTTCAACTTTATGACTTTCCTGCAGGCACTAGTAGACCAGATAGAAGAGGTACAGAAGTGTTCTCCTTTTTTGAAAATCAGCAAATACAACAAAAGATACGGATAAATTCTGATAAAAGCAAAGCCCCTTTGAGAGTTGGTCTAGCGTGGTTTGGTTGTTTATGTTCGAGATGTTTCCCTGTAAATCCAAGTTTTGTAGGTGACAGCAGAGCACCTGAACTCTCATGAGGCAAACTGTCCTTTTCCTTTCCTTACCCTTTGTTTGCCTCTAAATGTTTGGGTTTGGTCTCTAGATTTTAAAGGTGCTGTCCATGTATTGGACGTGACTGACTGTCGTAGAGCATTCGGTGCTGGGTGTCAGAGTGCGCTGAGCCATTAGGGGACAGCAGGTTACATGTTCTGGTTAATCCACCCTTTCAGCTAGCAGCCACGTCTATTTGCATGTTCCTCTGCAGTGTGGCAGTCACTTCTTACCTTCTTAGGAGCTTATGTCAATAGTTTTTGCGTTTACTGACAGAACATGGCTCTTGGAGACATAAACTGTGCCGTGGAAACACTGTGGCATGAGGATCTGTGGCAGAAGGAAGTGTGGCAGGATTTCCCTCATTTCCCAGTGGATAGTCCCAATCACGCTACAGCTCTTCCTGTAGAGAGGAAATTCATAGATCCAGATCTCATGAACTGTTCAGTTTGTTAGTATCTCTCTCTCTCAACAAATCTGATGCTGTGAAGATAGACCTCAGTTATTTATCAGTAGGTTCCCAAGATGCATCGCTCACGTCTTGTGTGGTAGATTAACTTGATGTTTCACTGCTCTGCTGTCTTATTTATTATATTTTTAAGATGACAGGGGGTTAGGGTTTGGGGGGTGGTGTTTTGATTTTAAGGCTTATGAGAGAGGTGGAGTGAGTTACTATCGGCACGTTCTGTCCGGGCTCTTGCTGTTTTGGGTGCTGCTCCTCTACTGTGCTGCAGTAGTCCATAGTTGTTGTTCTAGAGATAGCTGTACAACCTTTGCTGCCTTTGCTTCTCCTGTGTTGGATACTGGTTGGGGAAAGTATGTGTAGTAAGCATTACACGGAAGGAGCAATCAATGTATTATTTTGTCTTGAGTTACTTTATTTGATCTAAGGTTGATCAATCAGACTGTTTATTAAAGAGATTGTGATGGATACACAGTACATCTGATGACTCCTCTTATGTCATAGCTCAGATAAAATAGATAGTAGGAAGTCGTAAGATCATGATACTAGATGGGTATTTAGGTTGTCAGAATGTCAGTGCTAGTGTTGGAAGTATGACTGAAATATTGGCTAGAACTCTTGAGAAAAGTGTCATGAAATTTGCTCAGGCCCAACAGTTAAGATCATATTTCATGTGAATGGATGCTTACACCAAAACAATGAACCTTAGAAGGCTATTGGGTAACTCTTATTCTGATACAGGTCAAGAATCATGATCCATAAACATCTCGGTGGGTTTCCTTTTCAAAAACATATGTGCTGGCGGGCAGAAGGCAACAGCAGCTCAAATCACAAGATCTTTTTTCAAGGACTTGTATATAAACCAGTTTGAGGTTGTTTTTCCAGTTGTTTTCATGTAAATATTTTTTCTAATATTAGCTAAATATCACATTCTATAAAGATGCATAAAAAGTTTCAAGAGAAGGTTAAATCAAAGGTGCATTTGTGCCACGTTAAAAAAAACATTATTTCACCACAGAGAATCACAGAATCATAAACTCCAGCGTCTAATATGAAATCAGGGACCCTGTTTAGCGCTGGTAGCAGCGGCTGAAATCTCTTGGTGCTAAAGATGCTCGGGAGCAAGTGAGTACAGTGCAGGGGTTGTACTCTTCCTCCCCCCATCTTGTTTTTACTACTTAAGGATATTTGCATGAGAATAAAATCTGGTTCTTTGGCACTCATCTGCTCCTGCTGTTTATTCTTCGCTTGAGGTTATTGTCTCAGTTTGTGACAACATAATTGGTTTCTGTGGAGAAGATTATGATATTGATGAGACTTATATATGACTTCAGGTGAGGTGCAATCAAAGCAACAGTTCGGAGTAGAAGGTACTGTCTGTTTTCATGCGGTTTTCACTAAGGCTCGTTCAGCAGTTCAATTAAGGATGTTATTTATTACTGAATTATATCACGCAAAGCTGAAGTACGGACACCGTTATGCCAATATAGGCATGACTAGGGTCAGTGCTGCTTATTTTGTTTTCTAAGCTGATGTAAACTGCACCAGGCTAGTCGGATAGACGCTGTTCACACAGGGGTTGCTCACTATTTGTCGTAATTTAGTGTTCTCTAGTGTAGACAAGCTGAAAGAATTGAGCTGGAAAATGCTCTCTTAATATTCTTTCTGTGTATTAAATATTTCTTTGAATGGTTAGCTGCTCTTGTACAAGATGAGATTTTTGGAGAGCAATTATAATCAGAAAGTTTACTTTATTGTGTTGTTTTCCCCCCACCGATTCCCAGCTTGCTATTTTACATCATATCCTATCCAATTCTTTTAAACGCCAGCTCGGCAAAGTTTACCTAGCATTTGGAAATCATTCTGAGATCTTCTTGGCATGTGTGTCTTCGCTCCTAACGCAGGCCTCGTAATTAGAGCTCATTTGTCAATTGTGTTGCTGTTGTAGGCAGCAGACTGGAACACGCTCTCCTGTGGCAGGGCTGGCTGAGGACCGAGGTTTGATGTGGGTTACACTTGGTGATCTGCTGCAGCCCAGATAGGCCAGTGCTAGTGTGTGCTGCAGATGAGAGGAGTAGGATGATCTATGTCATGATTTAATTTGCTGTGAATGACATTTCGCCGGGGTGTGACTGGTGGATTGTCCTTGGGGGATGTCACAAGTTATTTTTTCCTCCTGTCTGGATTACGGAGCCAAATGGCTGGAGGTGGTGAACAAGCACGAGCCAGGTTACGCGGAGCCTCGCGTGGAATCAGTGCGGGCTAGTGGAGACGTGGTCTGCCCACGGGCAGGTGCGGGATCAGCCGTCTTCCTTCTGGATGTCATCTGTTCTTCTGCCTCTGCTGGAGGCCAACTGTATAATCGAACCACAAACACTGCTGTAATCGTGTCAGTTATCCCTGCTTCATGGTTTAAAGCTCTGCTTTGTAGGCCTGTAGTGAGACATGCATTTCCCCCTTCCTCTCTTCTCCAGAAAACGTTGGATTCTGATATTACCTTGTGATTCTGAAAGCCAAGGCCTTAGGCACATGCCTTTCGTGCCTCAGCTTTCATCTGCTCCCGCTCTCTCAGTTGTGTACAAACACAATGGGGGAAGAGAGAAACCTGAGGAGGCAGGCTGAACATACCCGATCGCATTCTGGAGAGCCCCATCATGTGTTGGAAGTAAATGCTTCGCTCCTGGCATCGCGGATGAGCAGGACTGGGAGAATACCATCACGTACCCATAATTTAAGCTTGAGTCGGCTAGAGGACAGAAGTACAAACAAGAAATGTGTATTTAAGGTATTCAAAATAAGGAAGGGGCATAATTACATGATTCACTTGGCTTTATCAGCAGCCGCCTGTAAATATGTGTTTAAAGTTTGACTGTATTTTGCTCCTTAAACTTGAGCGACCAGGCTTTGTGTAGATCACGGTGTCACAAGGGCTGTGTGCGGGTGTGAGGCAGCATTGCTGCTTGCTCCTGTGCCAGCTCCTGCCTGTTGCTGCCTCCTCTCCTGGGCTACCCAAAGTGTTTGTGCAGCCATGGGGTAATTCAGACCAGGGAACCGCGCTGGAACTAGTTTGGCAAAAATCCTGATGCAAGGACCATTAGATGTGCTGCTTTATGGCTTCTTGGTTGCTCAGCACATGCAAATATTTAATCTCATGTTTAATTCTGTGCTGTGGGCGTAGGAGCCAAAGGCAAAATCCTAACAACTTGAAGGGAATCGGGATTTCCCCTGAAAGCAGGCCCATAAATCCAATGGGAAGTTTAATTCCCAGTGCTCAAATTCAGGCCTTGTGTGTCTTGATCCTCAGCTGCAAGCTCTCGAGGGTGAAGGCAGCGTCCATGTTCAGGCGCTGGCCCTTATGGTGACCTTTGGATCCAGGACAGGTCCCCGATTAACCGGTGTGAAACATTTCTCACTGCAGGGAGGATATTTTATTGTAAACCCCCAGAAGCGGGTTGGGATGTTCGGAACAGGGCTGGAAATGGTTCCGCAGGAACGAGCAAAAAAGGGGAGCAGCTCTGCAAGCCGGGTCACCTCGTATCCCATCTTATCCCAGTGCCGGCTCTGCCACAGCGGGGGCATCGCTTGAAATCCTAAAGTTTGCTCGGTGCCTTCCTCCTCCCGAGGGATGGAGGTTCCCTCCTCCCGTCCCGTCCCGTCCCGTCCCGTCCCGTCCCTGGCAGCGGGAGGCGAGGCGGCAGGTAGCGAGGCAGAGGGGCGGGTGTGTGTCTGTCTGTCTGGGCGCCTCTCCTTTGTCTCCGGCAGCCCGTGCAGCGCCGTGCACCCTGCGGGCGGCCGCGCATCCCAGCGCCGCGCATCCCCTCCCCGCTCGGCACACCCAGGCAGGCCGAGCATCGGCCCGCCCCCGCCGGCCCCCTCGGCAGCTCGTGGGGCTAATTGCCAGCGGGGGGCTAATTGCCAGCGGGGCGTTAAACGCCCCCCCCCCCCCCCCCGGGCCCCGGCCGGGCTCGGCTGCGGCGGGGCGGTCGGCGCTGCCCCGGCCAGCGGCCGCGCTGTCCCCGCTGTCCCCGCAGGCCGGCTTTGTGCAAGCGGGCCGCGATTGGCCGTGCCGGCAGGGCCAGCCCCTTCCTGGCTGCCTGGCATGAATATGCACGGCCCCCCTTCCTCCTCCTCCTCCTGCATGTGTGTGTGTGTGTGCGGGGAGCGGGGCTCCGCCAGCAGCGCCGCTCCAGCCATGTCAGCTCGGCTCCGCCTGGGCCCACCATGAGCCATGGCCATGTCTGCGAGCGCCGACGAGGAGGACTACGAGTCGGAGCCGGAGCCCGAGCCGGGGCCGGGGCCCGAGCTGGGGCCGGAGCAGGTCCGGGGCGGGCGGCGAAGTTTGCAGCAGGAAGGGAGGGGAGGGAGGCCGGGCCGGGCAGCGCCGAGCCGAGCCGCGCCGCGCCGGCAGCGGGGACGGGGAACAATGTGGGGTCGGGAGCGGCCCCGGCCCGGCCCGGGGCAGCGCCGCCCGCCCCGGGGCTGCGCCCGGCGGCGCCGCGGGCGTGTCCGCGGAGCGGGGCGCGGGAGCCGCCCGCCGGGGGCCGGCCCGGGGCGCACGGCCTCGCCCGCCGCGGGCGCCCGGGGGCACCGGGAGTTCGGCACCTCCCAGGGCCCCGCGCCGCTTCGGAGGCGAATGCGCCTGGAGCGTGTGATTGTTCCTCTCGGGGGCTTTCCCTGTCGTTGCCAGAAATATATTTTTTTTTCGAATAAGATTCCTCAAATAGCTGGGAGGGCTGCAGGACTTCAGGAGAGAGTCTGATGCTGAGCCTGGCTACCTTGTCTTAGTTTGATTTATAGCCAAAACCTCCTTTCCGTTCCCAGGGACGAGGGATGTAGAATAAAGAGAAGGATGTGTGCTGAAATGAAAAGAGAACTTTTATTAATACTTCCAGGGTTTATTCTCTGAAGGTGGTGGTGGTGGTTTGTTTTTTTTCCTGTGGGGGAAGGAGAAAAAACTTTTTAAATTTATGAAGTAATCTGTGAAAAATAATCCGGAACACGCGTTCTAGATTGCATATTTTACTCTCTAAGAATTGCCTAAGCAATTAAAAATGTACCATGAATAGAATTAAACACGTGTATACAATTTAAACATAAATGTGATAGTTTTGTTCTTAACTCAGGGTGGTTTGCTCTTTAAAATAGCCTAATAATTTGCTTCTAGAGACAAGTTGGTGTGTAGGCCGGGTGTTGAGTCTGACTTCCAAAACCCCTCGCCTTTCTAAAAATTTTACTATGTTTTGCTACATAATTGCACCAAGAAAGCAGGGCAGAAAAGGAGTTTGGACTGGCAGTGGTGGTGTGCCTTGGGTGCTCCACAGGGATAGCAGTTCTGGTGTGGAAACCTTAAGAGAGACGTTAATGTGCTGTACTGGCCTGGTGTAGCGTCAGTCCAAGAACCTAAGCCAGGTCTTGGATGAGTAACTTTATTAAGCCTTTACTTAATTCTGCAGATTGTGTGAATGGGCAGGCCTGCGCTGCTGCTCAACTCCCAGACCTGGTAGTTAAAATGTCCCAGCCCCCTTCCTTTTCTTAAACTTTGTCCTACAGCAGGCTTTTTCCATTGGCTTCTCTGTCTTGGTGTGATTACTGTAGGCTTTTTTAAAAGAGCTAATCATTAGGAGAGCAGATTGGTCTCAGCTGCGTTGTACCAGCTGTGAAATTGCTGCTGGAGGTGCTAGTTCTTGCTGGATGAATTTGGAGAGTTGGTTAAGTTCTGTGATTCTTCGGCTCTTCTAAAACCTGAGGCTTAATAGCGTTTTTATATCTTAATAGTTTAAAACAAAAATTAATGCAAGAAAGTGGAGATCCTTCCTGTGGGATTTCTTAAAAGGCTTGGTCTGAACCTAGATTATAACACTGTGACTTACATAGCAAAGACCTGTGGAGTGTTTTTCTCTTTGTTCATAACTGCTCCGGTGGTAAAAGCCCCTGTATTTTCATACAAGCTTGCTTTAACATGTGTAGTTATATTTTTCTACACGGGATGTGTCAAATTGGTATCACGTAGCTTTTCCACTGCGATAGTCCCTGGTATGTAACAGGCGAAGGGCTTTGGCTCTCCAGGTGCACAACTTCGGTGCTTGGCTAGGAGCTGCAGCTTCTGTCACTCAGACTTTGTTCTGACTTTCATTCCTCTTTCCCTAGTCTATGTCTAAACTAAGAAGGCAAAAAGGCTGTCAGGTTTCCCAGCATGAGAGCAGATAGGATTTACAGCGCTTGCAGTAGTTGCAGTCAGCAGTGGGGCTTTGGAAGCGTGTGGGTGCCAGGGCATGTGTCCTGCCTGGTGCTGGCCGTGAGGAGGGCTGCCTGCTGCCTTGCTGGGTTGCTCGTGGCAGGAAGAAATTCGATTTCTGACTGTGACACTTAACTTCAGTGTGTGTAAACAGACTAAGAAAAATGCTCCTGGGTGGGGATAAGGGGATTTGTCCTCAAGTAGCGGTAAGAAGAAAAGCTGCATTTGCACAAGGTGCCTCAAGTCTGTATAACTTACTGATATCTTTCTTTTTAAGAGCTCCTACTTCGGATGCAGCTTATCTACAAAAGCATATTTTTGCCAATATATCTTATTCCACCCTCCAGGCCTAACTTCTACCTCCTTACCACCAGAGAAAAATAAAGGGGGGCACTGGCATGCTTGTTTATCACACCCTAAACAATGTAGCTATGCTGGCAGAAAAGCTGCTGGAGCTTCGCTAATGCCCAGATGAACCTAGGAGGTATAAACTTTTCGATTTCCTTGTGCGAAATTGATCTGTTCATTCAGTAGTGGAGCTCCGTGTGGTCACCTCACAGTGGTCACTAGGAACTACATCGCTTGTTGCAGGATGGGATGAGAAAGTTTGTAGGTACAAATTGGAGGAGATGACAGCCGTGGACTTCTGGAGAGGAGACTGATTCTGTTTGGGGATGGCTGGGCTTGAAAAACTTTCACCGCCTTCCCTTTCCCTTTGATGCTCCTTGCTTAATGGGGGACCTTGGACTTGTCTTGCAGGACACCTCCACCCCCGCAGGAGCGTATGCCGATGATGGGTGATGTGACTCTTGTAAACCATCACTGCTAGAGGAAAACAACTCTCCTGATGTTTGCATGTGTAGACTTTTGGGCAGATACGCTTTAGTCAGACATGTTAGATTTGTGGTGTTGGCTCGCGCTCTTCAGTTAATACAGCTTTTAAGGATGTTATTGGCATCTGTGATTTTTGCTGTCTTAAACTAGCTTAATGGACTTGTGGCAATTTAATGGCAGTCCCCCTGTTTTAGGGTTAATGTAGAGTTAATGACAGGATCTGTTTCGGAGACCTCTGCTAAAATGACTTTGGTGGATCTCGATCCAGGGCATTGGTGTGCGTGTTGCTGGTCTACGCAGCTGCTGGTAATTGTCAATTTGACTGGTTTTCTTAGCAGGAAGGCCAAACTTGCATGCCTAGAGTGGGAGGCTAGGAGACGGACATGTCACCGGAGCTGTTCAGGACAGTGCTGGCCCTGGGTAGGGAGCTTTGTCCTCTGTAACTTCCACTCTGTGTCTGTTATAGGAAGAGGCAAGGAAATAATTGATCAGAAGCCTTTGCTGTGGCACCCCATGGGCTTCTCCAGTGCCCAGTATCAGCCCATCACCCAGTATGTTTAGGGGGGTGTCTTAGCTGACAACGATTATGAATTGTGGGTTAATGTGTTTTGGTTTTTTCCTCTAGTGTTTATTTATCAGATGCTATAAAGAAATGACAGGTAATTAAATTTGTTCTAATTCTGTTAAAACAATTGTATTGGGATTCAGACCATATAAAAGTCTAAGTGCAGGACTGGCACCCTGGAAATCCTGCGTCCTCATCTTTCTTCTGGTGCTCATACTGTTGCGTGGACTTTGTCAAACTACTGCAAGCCAGAATAAGCAGTCTCTACCCATGTGTTACAGAAGGAAATCACCCCTCCCTTGCAAGTGGAAGGGATATATTTATGTGGCGCAGCACCTGGAAGCAACGAACAGTATGCACGTAAGATACCTTGTCTTGGAGAGATTTATGCAGTGGATACATAAACTGTTCAGATTGTACGTGGTTAGAAGTGAAGTGCTTTGGGGTCTCGCTGAGCTCGCCACATGATAAGCCCTTCAGAAGGGCACTGTATGTGTCCCTGGATTTTTCTCTGAGAAGTTGAGTCTGAAATAATGGTATGGTGCCTCTGGCAGGAGTTTAAGCAGGTCACTGAAGCTGAGCGGTGGAATGAGGCCCATGCCCAGGTAAAGGCCACTTGCAGAAGAGGTTGTTTCTAGGCTGCAGGCTCTGTCAGCCTTGCTTTTAGGACCAAGACCTTCCTCCTGGGCTCTGCTGCAGATCAGCTGATCTTCCTTTCCAGAGCAGAGGAGTTTGTAGGTGAAGGTGCCTGGTGACAACTCCAACAGAGCCCTCTTGGTGTTGGGATATAGCAGTTGGGGCACATCAGCACCTACTCAATGATGCATTTAACAGCTGATAGCTCTTGAACTGTTGTCTCCAAAGCTGATACTCTTGGTGTTTTTGTTTACCTGAGGTCTTTTGAGGTATTCTTTGCAACTGTGAAGGTTAGAAATCTGTTGCTGTAAACATCAGAGTTGTGTTTCTATTGTAGTAAGAGTCGTGCTCAGGGCAGAGGCCCTTGGTGCCTCTGCTGCTTCTCACCCTGGTGATGGTGGGTGGTTCTTTGGTGACTGCCAAGCAGGGAAATAACATATGGTGAAAGTGTGCTAAGGTACCTCTAAGAAGGCAGTGAAAATTTCCCAGCAGCCAAATGTTTGTCCATAGCCAAGACAGACTAATGTTCCGAGTGGTGACTCTTCCACGTAGCATTTCCGAGGGGCTTGTTTTGAGTTGGAAGTGTCATGCCTGGGCTTATTTGCAGGTCTGCACAGCCCTGTTGAAAGACTTGAATTGTTGATGACCACCCCACCCAGTCCCCTAATTGTTGCCCACCTGGAGCGCTGTTGAATTTGGCGGGGTTTATAGGAGCTCAGCACTTTTGAAAATCAGTTTGGCAATTAGTCCCGTTTCCTGTGTGAGGAGCGGGCATGTTTAACCACTGTGGGGTGGGAGGGTGATCCCAAACTGATGATTTGTAAATGGCTTTGTAGTTCATAGTGTATTACATTTGATGGCCTAAGATTACTCCCAGTACCTAGGTGCTGTAGAGGCCATGCTGTCGCTGCTTCAGGGCCAGGAGTAGGTTACCTTTGTGTGTTGTATAGCAGCAAACGGGTGTGGGGTTGGGGGGGGGGTGGATGAGGGAGGAAAATAACCCCCTCACACACAAAAAACCCAACAAACAACTAGCAGGGTGTCCCACTAACATGTCTTGTTTTAGGGGGCTGTGCAAGTCCCCCAGCTTTCTGGATTCCAGTGTAATAGGGGTAGATATTTAGAATGTTAATCTTAGCGTGTTTCAGAAGCTGCTTGCACAGCCTTCATTAGGAGCTCGGGAGAGTGGTTGTCATCACTTCAGCATCCTCCTGCTCCTCTTCTGAAGACTTGCTGTGGCCAGAGAAGTATGGGCACAGTTTCTGTGGAGGTGCTGGAGAATATAGGGAATTGCTTGTGACAGTATTTCAGGCAGGCTCTGTCTCAGCTCCCTGGTTTTTGTTGTAAGATTTAAGAAAAAATGTCTTCAAGTTTGGTATAACCTTTCTTTTCTTGACAGTTCTCAGAGGTGGCTGCTGGCAACTGCAGAGCCAGGAGGCACAGGCTGTGCTTGAGGGTCTCAGCTCATCTCCTTGAGAAAGGAGGTGATAGGATCTGCCACACAGGTGGGAGACTATGTTGGTCCAGAACCTAGTTTAGGGTTTAGTGTGTCACCCAGTGGAGCTGCTGTTTGCTGGGCACTGTGGTAAACCCGGGTTAAGGAATCCTGCCATCCTCTATGACTTGCTCATTATTTGCAAGACAGCTCCTGTGCTAGGAGCATGGCAAATTGCAGTACAGAGGTGGGAACAGGAGCTGGGAAGGAAGTCTTTACCTAGTTTTGTTACCAGGGCTGGTACATTGTTAAAACTGCGGTCTAAGCTGGAAATCCTGCAGCATCTCTTCACTAACATCGACCTGGAATTTATCTGGCTGTCTGCCACGTGCTAAATAAACCCCAAGTCATGTTGGAGGCTCCTTCTACCCCCTTGAATCCCAGCCCCTTTCTGGGATTGCAACCCACAGGCAGATTTTTCTTCTGTGGAGGTTTTCAAGCGACCACTTTGGAGCCCCTTGAAACTAGATACTAGTGGGAATTCCTGCAAGGCCTCTCTAGCCTTGCTGGCTCTGAGATCCTGGAGTGAAAACGTGGCTTGGATTGAGGATTGGTCGGTTGGTGAATTAGTACAAACCCAGCTAGTACAATTGCTTGGATTTCCTAATGAGCAGTGAAGAGGTCTGGGTAGGTAAGTAATGTTACATACAGTGAGATCAGAGGTCTACAGCTCTGCTGTGTGGTGATGATTTGTAAGGAAATCTGAGTGGTGTGGTGTGGTCTGGCTTCAGACTTGTTCTTGTACCTTCACCTTCCTGATTTCTTTTTTTTTAGGATTCTGAAATTCTGTGTTCAAGCGATGCCTTTTTATCGCTTGCATCTGTGCAGTGTCCTGGTGTTTTAAGATGCTGTCCTTAGAATTAGGTCTTGGCTCGTATTACTGTGGCAGAATTAGGAGTTATCTTTCAGCTGGAAAAGTACCGAGTTTGATTTTTCCTTGAAAGAGATTGCATTTTAAAAAGACCATTCTAATAGTGTCGTAACTGCTTTTTGTCGTCTTAAAACCTTAACCGCGTTCAAACCTAGTGGGAAGGAGTCAGATGCTCACGCAGAATTTTCTATGTGCTGTTGGCAGAGGGGAGCTGCCCAGGTTGTTGTATGTATTTTGGTTTAACTGGTTCCTCCTGATACCTAGCCTTTGGTTTGTATCTCGCTTCCCTTGCTAGTGGAAGGAGACTCTTAATAGAGAGAACTGGGGAGTGATTCATGCTGAGGAAGGAAATTATCTGTTATCTAGGTTGTCTCTAAGACAGTTCTGCCAGAGCTGACTTTAGCCTTGAGAGGCTGAAAATTTGGTCTAAAAGGTAAATATTTATTCTTTGGAGTATGTGAAATTGATCTGAAATCCAGGCGTCTGGTGGGGTTGCCGATGGGAAGGAAGCTGCACTTGTCTGTGTTCACACAGCACGGTGCGAGTCAACTTTCTCGCAGAACAAAAACTGTTCTGGAGGAGCATAATTAAAAACTTGCTGAAATCTGTGTAACCTCATTGACTAGGCAGTGTTTTCTCCCACCTCAGTTATGATAGTAGGTCTGTGGGAGGGAAGGCTGAGAGGTCTAGCTCCTAATTTCTCTGCCCTCTCAGCAGTGAGGTTCCTGGGATGGAGACTGTTAAAATATCAGAAGTCTTCTGCATCTTAAGAAAGTCACTGGAACTTTGCTAAGTCAGCTGGGAGGAAGTTCAAATACTTGGCAGTGTGACTTTTTTTCAGGGTTACGTAGTAGGACACTTCGGGAAGCTTTTGTAGTACCAAACAGAATGTTTCCATAGCCTTTCTTTTAAAAACTACAGTGGAAATTCCGCATGGCTTTTATAGCCAACCTGCCCCTGCCTTGGTGATTGCCCAGAATTCAGCAGGAACAGAAAGTGAAACTGGCTGGTCTGTTGGTCATATGCTGAGATGTGCAGAAAGTGGAAAAATTGTATAAATGCTAAACCAGATGCAATCCTATTACCATCTTTATGGAGAAAACTGTCAGTGGTAAGAATGAGCCAAGCCAATTCTTGCATAATTAGCCCCATACAATTACATGGTATTTAGTGATATTGGGCTTGATCTGTAAGTTCTTGTGTTTAACAGGGAGTTTCTGATGAGAACATGGAATTTAGATATCCAGAGTGAATGTGTTGCAGTTAACCTAATCATTTAAAATCTTTTCATGCTCCTTTAGTTTCTGTCTTAAAGGTCATTGAAATCTAGACTGGGGATGCCCTTTTTAGCCTTTGCACAGCATCAATTAGTGTTCTATTTTTGAGCACTTGCTAGTATTGGATACGAGGGGAGCTACTTTGGAAAGGTTTTGTAGTATTTGTGGTTTATTTCCTTCTTTATTACTTGGCAGTAGTTCCTACTCTCCTGGCTTTTTAGGGAGATCGCTGTGGCTTGAACCATTGCTGCTGAGTGTTTCTCTGCTATACCTAGGCTCATAATTACTTTTACTGCCTCCTTGGATTCTTCTACTTCCAGGGAAGGAAAGTAGACCTTCTGGCTTAACCTGAGCACAATCCTAAGAGCTCCCTAGTCCAGAGGTCAGCAATGGCACAGATCATCTCTTGACCTGAGCCAAGCACGCCACTTGGGACTGACTTGGTCCTGCATTGAGTTGTGCATAAATCGATTCTCCCTGGCCTCCTGTTGAAGCGGGCTTGCTGTAGCTTTGGGATCTCTCATTTATGCCTTGGTTTCTTTGTCTTTTTAAATGCATCTTCTCTTGAAAGGGTAATGGAACTCCTTTAGCTATAAGAGTGATTGTGTGCATCTGCTGAGTATTACCCACCTGTGTATAGTACTGATACATCTGGCAGTTTTACATCTAAGATGTTTACAGCTGCTGTCCAAGAAAGTTCTGTAGTTTAGATGGTAAGTGGGATGTGTGATTAACCTTGTGTGTCTGGCTCTTTCAGAACAGGGCAGTCGGACGGCCCAAAGGGAAACTGGGCACTGCTTCTGCGGTAAAGCTCGCAGCTAATCGGACAACCGCTGGAGCACGTCGGAGGAGGACGCGATGCCGCAAGTGCGAGGCGTGTCTGCGGACAGAGTGCGGCGAGTGTCACTTCTGCAAAGACATGAAGAAATTTGGGGGACCTGGCAGGATGAAACAGTCCTGCATTATGAGGCAGTGTATCGCAGTAAGTGTACCTGTTGCTACAGCTTGTTTGGAGATTTTTTCCTGTATCTGTCTACTGGTGACAAGGTGTGGAACTGAGAACTCTGCTCTGAGTAGTCTCTAAAGTGCACCAGGCAAAACAGTGAATCCCTGCTCTCTCAGTTCAGATCTCTTCTTCCCCCATCCCCCAAATCTTAAAACACAATGCTCCTAAAACAGTAGCACGGCTTTCATTCTCAGTAATATAGAAGGTAGATGCGGCGATTATCAGTACACCAGAAATTGTGACTCAAATCACATTGAAATTTGAGAATTTGGGGGAGAAGGGGAAGAGTGGAAAGTTCTCATTCAAAGGGAAAAGAGTCCTGTTTGGTTTGGATCTCTGAATTTCCTGAGAATAGCTGACTTGCAACAATCTTTACCATCTTAACTACTTAACCAACTTAAGATACGGAGAAATGTTTGACTGGCGTCCTCCAAGATTTTGGTGTTGGTGACCCCAGCCCCAGGCTACCCGAGACCTTAAGTTCTACATGTTTGCTATTACCTAGGCATATAGGAGGGATCTGATCCAGATGAGCCAAAGAGCCGTCAAGCCACGGTCTTGTCTTTCTCAGGGACTAGAAACGGCTGTCAGGGGATGAGCATCAGGACAGGGTAAGCAGGCAGCTGGACAGTTTCCTGAGCTCTTGTGATACATTGCTTAGAAGCTTCTTGAGTCATAAGCGATAGCTTTGTATTTAACAAATATTGACAAATTAACCTTCCATTTAGTTGTCCAAGCACCTTTTGAATCTATTGCTTTCATACTGATTGTCATGGAGCTTATCCTCAGGTCTCGTGTCTACAGTGCCCCCATTCAAGGGTAAAAATTAGCTTTAGCTTTTCACTTGATTCTTTGGAAGGTCTTGTTTATGCTGCTGTTAAGGGTTTGGTTTTCTGTTGTTTTTTTTTTTTAAGGAAAGGAATGTTGTTTATTCATAACTGAAATATCACCCCATCCATGCTGATTTCTCTCTAACTCTTGTTACAGTTCCTTTCACTTAGTTGTTTGGGGTTTTTTCTTTAATTTGATGAGGAAACTGAAGTGGAGGCATCAAATGACTTGGTCTGACACTGATAAAAACCTGATAAGCGCTTAAGGTTTCCAGTAGTTGCTCCTAGTAGCTCACTCCATGTCCTGTTCTAAGCCATGCACTGTTCTTGACATAGAGGATGGGATTCAGCTCTGCTGGAACTTTCAGTAAAGTACATAGAATATCTACCTTTCCGCAGAGTGCTTTTGCAGCTCAAGTGTCTTTTCTTTGAACGCTTGATTTCCTGGAGCGTGGCATGAATTGAACAGCATGGATGAAGAATTTATTATTCTCCAGGGGGAAGAAATAGTGAAATCATGCTGCCTTTTTAGTGGAGGGATTAAATTAGGGCTGCAGTGTGCTTTCTTGTCCTGACTGATGAAGCAAACTTTCATACAAAGCTGTTTCACTCTTGATACACAGATGAGCCTTTTGGAGATGAACTGGGTTCTGTTCTGGCTGAGTGTAGTTACCCTCTCATCCCCTTTCTTCTAATGAAGAAATACTTTTTCTTCTTGGTATCTGCAGTTTTATTTCCAGGAGCTGTGATCGGAGTACAGGGCTTGGTAGCCAGGGTCCTCTGATGCCCTGTCCCACCCTTGCATGCACTGAAGAAGACGACATCTCTGCCCTTCGTAGGTTCCCATTGGTATACATAGCAGGGGAAGTATTACAGACTTTCTCAGAGCACCAAAAGCACAGAAAATTAACAGGTTGAACTGTTGTAACTTTTAACGGTGCTTTACATTTCTATAAGTAATTCTGTTGTCTTCGCTCTTGTTCATTATGTTCTCTAACAATTGCAGTAGTAATATATTATGGTACCTATCCAACAGCTTCCAGCCCAAAAAAACCCACCCAAAACATCGAAGCAAGGCTCTGTGGAAGTAATGATCCCTACAGTTTTGGGATTGTGCTTTTCTCTAGTTAATAACATTGACAATATTAACTAGACACAGATTTTCATTAAACTCAGAAGCCTTAAGAGAGCCTGTATTGCCATTCGGAGAACAGGAAACTCCTCTGCATCACTAGTTCAATCAAGAAAGGAAACGGGAGTGCCTGGGACACTTTATGCTGCATTGAATATGTCTGAAGGGAGTGTGGGGGCTCTGTGCTGGGAGGATGAGTTGTGACAGCATGGCTCTGGGACAGGGCTAGTTGGGACACAGAGGAGATTCCCTAGACACCCTTGCTCCCAGCAAGAAAAATTGTACTGCTCCTGGGACGTTTGTTCTTGTGCGTGGATATAAATATGTACTGTGTGGGAGACAGAACAAAACAAGTGGACAGAGCTCTTACGGCTCTGGACAACTTAGCTTTACTCTGGTTTACCTGCTGGTGGAGTGGGATCGTGGGGATTCCTATTTTGTGCTTGGAGGAAGAGTGGGAATTAAATAGCATTAGCAAAATGCTTTTAAAATGGAGCGTGGGTAAGTACTGGCATGAGAAAGCAGGAAAGTGTTGCTGTAGCTAATGTATCGGGCTGTTGGTGTGTGGGGCAGCACGCTACTCTGTAATGGCTTACTATAGCTAGCTTTTTCCCTGTCTGAAACTTGCTGAAGGATGCACTGTTGCTGGATAGGTTTGATTCAGTGTGCAAGTATGCCTTTATGGATTTTATTCACTCCGTCTAAAAGAGATCCTTGCTGTGAAAAGCCACATCTCTGCCTCTGGCTACTTAATAGTTAAGGATTTGCAACGTAATCAATGGCATTTCACAGCCAGCTTCTTAGGAGGATCTTCCTTTTCTTTCTTGTAATGAGGCTTTACCTTATTGCTGCAAACCAGAAGTTTGTTCCTCATTAGCACAAAGGTGGCTTTTTAATTAGACTAGCATTGAGTGCTTTGACATGGGTGACAGATATGTGAGATGCTGCAGTTCCCTTTCTGCCTCAGCAAAAGATAGAAAAAAATATCAGTGCGTTTCTCGCTTGTGACATTTGCAGGAGAGGAATTCTCTTTTTAAGTGTCTGTGCAGTGCTTTTTGCAATGCTCAGGTTGGGAGCAGGGCCCTAGATAATAGACTGTCAGTCAGAAAAAGGTCTGTTCCTGGTTCTGTTGTGGGCTTGCTGTGAGACCTGGATTGGGTCCCATAACATCTGTCTGCCCTGCTTGTAAAATAGGGGAGCTGCCAAATTGCTAGTCAGATTGTGAAGCTTAATGGATGTGAATAGTGATGTTCTAGGTTGCTTCTTTTCCCTCCCATTGTAGCCTAGTGAAGTGGCACGAATGCCAATGTCTGTGTCAGCTCACAGATTCGAGGGACCCACCAAAAAAGCATTTTCATCCATCCCTGGGATGTCCCGTGGATCTCTGTTGCTACAGGGAGGGCACTTTTCATTCCATGAAACGTCATGTGATGCTTGGTCTGGGTACCCAGCCCCAGTTACTACCTGTTTTTCTTGCCTTCATTGCTCTGCTGGGCTGGTGCCTTCAGCAGTTTGCACGATTAATCCCTGTTTATCTCCTCTTTGAAATGAGGATACTGTAAACTCACATTGAGTTATTCTGTTTCCGTATGTCTTCCATGTCCTGATCAACACTTCTTTCTGATATATGTAAACAGCCGGTGTTGCCTCATACTGCTGTGTGTCTGGTATGTGGAGAAGCTGGGAAAGAGGACACCGTGGAAGAGGAGGAGAGCAAGTTTAATCTCATGCTAATGGAATGCTCCATTTGTAATGAAATAATACACCCAGGATGCCTTAAGGTGAGTACAAGGATGTGATACATGTTGGAAATGAAAACTGGATTGCTTATCACCTTAGTATAAAAGTACTGTACAGAAATTAGAAAGCTTTCACGTGTTTGTCTTTGGAAACTTAAGTGAGCAAAGAATTGGTGTGAGAAGCAGGGTGACAGCTGTGGCACACGCAGTCCTGACTGGCAGGCAGGGATCCTCTGATGTAAGCAGAAACTCTTGCGTTGGACAGCCTCCAAAATGTGTGTGCATGCAAATGTCTTGTGGGGTTTTGTTTTGTTTTTCTTTCTTTCTTTCTTTTTTGCTTCTTGTTTAAGGAAGTGATGAGTTTCAGTTGGGATGGGAAGCTCAAGAGGACAGAGAAATGTGCCTGTACCTTTGGATGAGTTAGTCACAATCCCTGTGTCAGGTAGCTCCTTCCTGTGTCCCGCAAAATACAAACAAGTAGTTTGTTCTTCATGTTTGTCCAGGCACAGATGTGCCAAGCAGCTGGCTGTAAAGATGTCATGAGCAAATGTTGCAGTAGGGAGACTGCAGCTCTAGAGAACAAGCTGAGCGAGTTTCAGGCTGCAGGAGTGCTCACCCTTGGCTGACTTGAGTTCTGTGAGCAGCTATATTCTTTGCTGGTAACAAAAGTGTCATTTTGGGCATATCTTTGTGTATGAGCATTTAGAAGCCTCTTTTCTCCAGAGCTGGTTTGTTTCAGCTGATCAGCCATTTCCTGTTGCTCATTTGTTTATGGTTAAAGTGATTTGCCAAAGCAAATGTATTCTGACACGCCATGCCCCAGAAAGCAGCTTTTGGCCCTTCTGGGATCTCTGGGAGGAGAGGTATGTTCCTTATGCAGGCCTGGGGTGATGCTCTTCTGGCCTTTTATTTTTCTTGCGCTGTACATAGTATTGCACCAAACCATGTGTGTGTCACTTATTAGAGCAGAGAGCAGGTAGCTGGCAAACCAGAACTGTGGCTGTCTCCTTGCTCTGTGAAATTGGTGCTCGCAGCTCCTGCCACAGATGGGCTCTGAAAGGGAGCTTTGCTTGCTTGGCTCTGCTTAAAAGAAGGCTTCGGGGGCTGATAAAGCAAGGGAGGGAGCTGCTCATTTTCAGAGGTACCTCAATTTTGGCTTGTAGCTGCTGCTTTGCTATTCCAGTCCTTCCTGAAAGTGCCCTGTGTGCTCCCCTGTCTCTTGCTTTGCAGTGTCAGTGACACTTCATGGCTGAGTCCAGAGGACATGATTGTTGTCTAGTGGCAGTTCAAGTATGGTTTCCTCTCCCCATACCACATTTGGGACTAGTTGCACAGGATGTGGGTCAGATCTGTGAAATCAAGCAAGTGTTGTTTGTTCTTTTATGCATGTGTGCTGTTCTGAGTGCTGTTTTGGTAACTAGGAACAACACTCTTGCTTTGGGTGTTTCTGAAAATTAAGCAGTGGGACATTTACAGGGTGCCTTGTGTGCATTGTATTTTAATTTCTCAGCGCTTCTGTTGAGATGGAATGGTGGGGTAACTAGTACTGTTTATTTACTGAGACAAAAGGGCACCGGTAGGATTTCAGAATCATCTTGGAAGGCCAGATGAGACTATGCAGCAGGAAGCAGCAAAAGGAAGATGGAGCCTCTTCCTTGTTTCCCTCCTTGCTCTTTATTCACAGGTTCCATGATTTTCTTAGAGACAAAAATCTGTTGCCGTGTTTACATGTTGCTCAAGCCCTCGACATGGGCTTAAGCCCAGAGGATGGAGCCCATAAATAGTCCTTGTGGGAAGTGCCTTTGAATGTAGACACAGCCCCAGGGCAGCTGTTCCGGCTGTCCACCAAGAGAAGGTCCCTTCCTGTCCTACTTGGTAAACAGGCAGTAGTACATATAAACTGTCGATATCTCCAGTTAAATGTCTGGCAAATGTTTTTTTGGGGGAGACTGGAATAAATTGGACCAGTGAAGGGAGGAGTGTCCTTCCCTGGCTTCTTCCCATGTGAAGTGAATTCCTTCCAAGATGCGTCTCCAAAGCTTGTGGAGCAGTTTGGCACATGCACTGGCTAATTTGTACTCTAGCGCAGGTTGTTACTGGTTTGAAGTCCATCCTTTTCCATCTTTCTGATTTGACTGTACATGTTTGTGGTGGGTTTTCTCCATGAAAAAACAGGGTCAGAGGATGATCTCTTTGAGGAGATTAAGGGTAGCTCGGGTACACCTGTGCTCTGACGCACTTGCAGCCTTGAGGGGCTTTTGTGGATGCCTCTTGCTGGGGGAGCCCTGGGTACCAGAGCACATTAGGTGCGTGCATCGGAACTGTGCTAAAGATGGCCAGGATGTTCCATGTACCAGGAGGTGTCATGGTGGAGTATCTGACATGGCGCTTTCCTTGAAAATACAATACCAGCGCAAGTGTGTATTTTGCTGAAGAGTTTCTTATGAAAATGATCCTGGCAAGCATTTCGCAAGCATTGTTTCCAGAGGGGAGCTAAGTGAGATTTTCAGAGGAATATTGCCTTTCATTGTTACAGAGCGTTTGAGTTGAACCAGCATTGATGAATTTTTCTTGCTACATGTCAAATTGCTAGTAATGCTGGTTAGCATGTGAGGTAGTGCAGTATGCTGTTTCCTTAAGGAGAAGGGGTTTGTTTTCCCCAGTAGGAGCCTGTTCTTCTTCACCTTAGGTGGATACAGTGATAATGATGGAAGAGGTGAATGTTTAGGTTCCTTGTCAGAACAGCAGAAATACAAAGACCTTTTCCAGCACAGCTGCACTGCTGCCCATGGCTTCAGCCCAGGTATGTCTCGCTGCCTGTGTTGTTTCAGTCTTGGTGCTGCCAGAATTCATGGCTCTCGCTCAGCAATGTCAGATCAGCATCCTGGGTTCTCCACATTCCTTAACAAGAAGACTTCACAGTAGCGTAGTCTCACGTTTAGACTTTCCGAATTGCTGACCTCGTGCTGCAGGTACGTTTCTGAAGATGCCTCATGCTGTGGCTCAGACACCCACCTGCTGTTTGTAGCAAACACTCAGAACTGGCTCCCACCCAGCCTGAAAGGCTGGGGACAGATTCAGTGGCAGGTTTGTGTGTGTCTAATTAGTTTGCTTACAGTTCCTCACATCTGTTCATTTCCTTAAACTTCACAGAAGGGACAGAGCTGTAATGCTTTCCCTTCAGTAGCATTTGTTCTATATTCAGTGCGGGAAATAACTTGTTCCCAACTTGGGCTTGGGCCAGGAATTGTTCCCCTGAGGCAGACATGTATACAACAACTCCTGAAGTATCTTACACCTACCATGGGAAAGAAGGTTCAAAGGCACACAGTTGTGATAAAACCAGTATTTAAATTCTGCCCACTTCATTTACTCATTTATTAACTCCAGAAGACTTGCAGAGAGAGACTGACATGTCATCACTCTTGCTAGATGGGGAAACTAGAATGGCTGCTGTCTGGCTCAGGGGCTTGAGGGAGCAGCTCCCCTAAAACCAGGGCTTGATCCCGCACAGCTAGCGCGTTTGCTCTGAGCTGGGAGGAGAGGAGGAAATGTTTCAGAAATATGAAAAATCTGCAGATCTTTGCTGCTGAAACAGGCGGGTGCAGTCTCCTGCTACTGTGCTGCCATTGCCAATGCCTAGCTATTTGTCTTGACAGTAGCATGTCTTTGCTGTCTATAATAGTAATAAATTAATCTTCCCCCCCCCCGGCTTTTTTCTGAATATATAACTAAACCCTTAAATGTGAATGTGCCATCAGTGAGCATATGTGTGTGTGCGTGGAGGGTGTTTCTGCCTTAGTTCTACTTTTCATCCTCAGTTTCATTCACAGAAATGCCTTTTCAGAAATACCTATCTCCTGTTTGGAAAGTAACGCAGGAAATTCAGAAACCAGCAGCTTTTCAACTGTATAGGGCAGGACTGTGCTTTTGTTGTTGTGTAATAATGCTGAGTGTGCGTCTTCTCTTTCAAAAAGCAAAATGTCAGTCTCTCCGAGGTAGTGAAATAGTAAGCATTTCTCTTCCTTACACTAGCTGAGTAACTGGGGGTGTGAGAAACCTTAAAAATGCCTTCGTGTGTCCAGTCTTCTGAATAAAAGTGCCTGTTCTCTAGCTAACTTGGCAACTGTCATTTTTACTGGCACATGAGCTTGAGGCATGGGACTGCTAGTTCTGATCCATAAAGAAAAATATTCTAAGGAACACTTGATTACAGTGCAGGGTACTTTGCTTCTAAAAATGCCAAGCAGTATTAATGTATTTGAGGATGTGTGTATGGGGAAAAATCCCTTCCTATTAAAAGATCAGACTGTGTTTCACTCTGGGGGGGTGACGGGTCAGGACTGAGCTTTTCAAGTAAGCGGTGTGGGAGGACGTTTGGAGATGGCGTGATTACAGTCCTGGGTTTTGGTTTTGGGGATGGTGTTTTGGTTTGGTGTATTTTTTGGTTGGTTTTTTTTTTTTTTTTTTTCCTGCAAGAGCACAACGTGCCCTGTGTTAATTGGGATTGTCATTGACTATCATAAAAAGCCCAGACCTGAACACTTTGTGAAATACCAATTTGGCCAGCATGCTTTCCTCCCCTCTTGACATCCTCAGAAGGGGAATTGTGCAGGACCGAGGGCTTGCTCAGCACCAGCAGGGTGGCGCAGCACCAGCGGTGATCTGGGTTTCTTTTCTGCAGCCCCTGGGAGGGCAGCGGTCGATCAGAGAAATTTATGAGTGCACAGAATGCCTCTAAATGATCTACCTGTAGGTTTTTGCAGCTTTTTGCAGCACGATTGTGAATTGAGTTGTGCCTCTCTTTCACCAGGTGAAGGAATCGGATGGTGTGGTTAACGATGAGCTGCCGAACTGCTGGGAGTGTCCAAAGTGCAACCATGCAGGGAAAACTGGAAAAGTGAGTTTAATGGGAATAAGTGGTGCTGTAATGAGATACAAAATCTCAAGCATTCCCTCTGGCTTGTAGGTATAATTTTGCCCAGTACCAGCTTTTGATTTTGTGCTTAATTCAGCTGAGTTGAAGGAAATAAGCTGGATGGCTTTCTGCTCTTTAATAATTTTTGTATTCTTGTTCCGTATACCAACACTTCACCCAAAACCTGTGAATATTTGGTTAGTTCTGTGCACTGCTGCATCTTAATCTAAAACCAACAACAACAACAAAAAAAAAAACCCAAAAACAAACAAACAAAATCCGGAAGTGATTATGCAAAACCTGAAGTGTCTGCTAGAATTAGTGAAACATTATTTCTTTGCAAACTGAGATAAACACTGCAAGTGCGTACTTAGAAAACTAACTTTATGAAGGTTGAAACTACTTTACTCTAACTCTTTGCTAATCATTTTGTCTGTTACAAAGTGATCAACCCACCAGTGTTCGAGGCAACTTAGATAAAGAGCTGAGAAAGGCATAAGATATAAAGTTTGTTTGTGTTTTGTGTCTCTTTGGCGTACAAGCAAAAGCGCGGACCAGGATTCAAATACGCATCAAATCTCCCAGGCTCATTGCTGAAGGAACAGAAAATGAATAGAGATAATAAGGAAGTAACAGATGCTGCAAAACGGAAAGGGGATTGTGAAGAAACTCCCAGGCGGAAATCAGAGGAACATTCCAAAAAGACTCAAGTTGACTCAATACTGAGGAGAAAGTCAGACGAAGTGCATCTGTGGAGGAAAAGGAAATTTGAGAAACCCCAGGAACCCACTATGAGAAAGCGGGTATGACAAAACACTCTTTTCATGTACTTACACAGATGCGCGTGGGCTGGTTGGGGCGCATGTCTCTTGCCTTCTGGCTTATAGCTCATCTTGAAATCCCAGATTGTTACAAAAGAAACTGCGATGTTTTACCTTCCTTTCTGAAAGCTGCTAGTCTAACAGGACAGTAGTTTGAACAGTGACGCTCAGGCTGACGTTCAGAGGCCGAAAACACTGGGCTATGGCTGTTGTTTTATTCAAAATACTGGAAAACCCACTTTAACGGAAAAGTCCTTACAAGATGCTTTGAGTAAGAACAAAGTGAAAATCAATTTTTAATGGAAGCCTTTTCATCTTTCTCCACTTGGTGGCGCATGGCAGCTTGTTTTGTGGCTCATTCAGGGATGTACAATACTCTTAACCCATCAGAGGACCTTTAGAAATGACACCTTCTGTAGCGTGCAGAGAGGAGGAGCCGCTCACAACAGCGATGTAGACAGCTTCTCCCTGAATTTAACAGTCAGAGCTCTTGGGCCAGCCAGGGACACTCTGAATTGTCTTGTGGATTGTCAAATACGGTGCTTGGGATGTACAGAAACGCTGGTTTGCAGAGTTAGAAATGAGGACCTAGATTTAATGTCTCTCATGAGTAAGTGGTTGATGGCTTTAAAATCAGAATCAGTGGCCGGTTTTGTATTGCATGTGTAGTTCTTGCGCAGTGACAGTCAGTCTGCCCTGCGAGGCTTGACGGGGGAACACTGCGGTACAGCAAATGTAGGGATTGGGGTTGCTTTGGTGGAATGAGAGAGCAAAATTCACCGTACCAGTTCATGCACATCTGCTTTCTGGCCATGTTTTCATTTTCCCATCCCTTTGGACTCACTGCAGTGTTTATGGATGGCTTGAATTGCTCCATGAAAGCCCCCCAGTGCGTGAGGAAGGCACGGTGGATCATCAAACCTTCATCAGACAGCACAACCAGCAAATGTCATGTTTTGGGGTTTTTACTTTTCTTTCTTCCAACAGCTAAAACTTGGGAAAGAAGACAAACTCTTCAGGAAGAAGGTACTTTGCCTTTTTAATAGATGTGTTCTCAAGCCCATTTAATCCTCTCTGCTCATGTGAGCTGAATGGTGAGCCAGTTTCTCTATCAGTCATGTCCTTGTGTCACTGCAGGCATTTTTATTATCGCATCCACATCTTGAAATGGCAGAATATCTTTCTCACGGAAACGTTTACGCTCCAGGATAACTTAGCTGCAGTTTCTGGTTTTATATTTTCTATTCTGGTGTCCCATATTAAAATACAGCATCGACCTGTGTTTTGATGAACCGAGGAGTAAAATTCGTTTTCTGTACGGATGTTTTTGCTCTTCCTGTGTGGTTGACTCTTGCCCCTGCCACACAGTCCCTCCGCAGTCTGTACCACAGCACATCCCTGGAGTCCTCCGCTGACACCCCACAGAGCCAGGGGTGACCCGGCACACAAGTACTGGTTACCTCTCACAGTCTGGCACCGTAACAGAAGCCCAATACGTTTAAACTAAGCGCTCGTCAGTACCCTGTGTGAAGGATGCTGCAAGCTGACAGTAGTCTGATGTAATTTTTTTTTTAATTCTAACCTGTCATTAACCTACTGTGACCTCTCCCTTTATAATATGTTAATTTAAAGACAGGGTGATGGGCTTTCTCTGCTGTGTACTGCAGTCTGAAGCACAGGAGCACATCCACTGACTTGATCCAGTTATTTTATTGCGAAAGCATAGACCTTCTCATAGAACAAGCGTGCTCACAGCAGTTCACCTTTTCTTGCCAGTCTCGATCTCTTCTTATTAGAGCTGTTTCATTTGAACAGTTAGTGGCTTCTTTCTTGCTTGTAGTGATCAGATTAGACTTGAAGTCTTCCCTGGTCTTAGTTTGTACATCTCTAAGGCTCCTATCTGGTGTGCATCAAAGAGAGATTTGATTAATGCGAGCAAGTGAAGTGCAGTTTGCTGTTATGAACAGTGACCGGGGCAGGGAAGAAGATGCCAGCTAACGCCTGTCAGCCTGCGTTGTGTTGGAGATTGTGTCAGCGTGAGGTCCCGTCAGGCTAGCAGGGTGTCAGACCTGTCAGATTCCCCATTCTGCATGTACCGGAGGCGGGGGAAGCTCGTGAAGAGGAGAGCTGTGCAGGATGTAAAGGAGCAGCTAAAATGTAATGAAGCGAGGCTGTGAGTATCCAGCACTAAGCCACAGCAGCACAGCCACAGCGCGGGCCGGTGACTGCGGTTCAGGAGGTTTCAGAACCTGACCTTCTGGCCATTGGGCATGAGTGTGCGTCAGCCAGCGTTTAAAGTGGGTGCCCAGTGAGTGTGTCCCAAGCCTGGTTTCTTCTGGCCTGCTGGGGAAAAAGCTGTCCATAGTGTGCTGCTAATCTTCTCTACATAAATTGTCCACTGTGTAATGAGTAAGGCCCTTAAATCTGCAGGATTATGCGTGGTGAATAAATGCATTTATCACTCTCCTGGAGTCCGGGGAGCCAGCAGCTGGACTCCTCATCCATGTGGTGGCACTTGAACTTGATACCTTTGGCTGGTGAATGGACCCTTGTGCTCGGACGGGTGGGGCCCAGTGCTGGCAGGCAGCCCACCCCCCCCTCCCCAGGCAGGGCTGCCTGTGCGGAGCATCAGCATGTGAAGTATTGCTGAGGATGTTCTTGCTCAAATAGTCAACCCTTGTCTCTTCCTTTTCAGCGGCGATCGTGGAAGGCTCCAGATGACCGAACTGCCATGATCAAACCCCTGCGGCGCCTCAAGCAGGAGCCAGAGGATGACCTGCCAGAAGCACCTCCCAGGTCCAAGGATAGTGACCAGTCACGGTCCAGCTCGCCCACTGCAGGTCCCAGCACGGAGGGCGCTGAGCCCAGGGACAAGAAGAAGTTCAAGATGAGGCGGAAAAGGCGGCTTCCCAATAAGGAACTGAGCAAGGAGCTCAGCAAGGAGCTCAACCAGGAGATCCAAAAAACCGAGAACAGCCTTGCCAATGAGAATCACCAACCCATCAAATCTGAACCTGAGAGCGAGAATGAGGAACCTAAGCGTGCTTTGAACAACAGCGAGAGACTCCATAGGTTCAGCAAAGGGTTGAACGGGACTCCCCGGGAGCTGAGGCACCAGCTCATCCCCAGCCTGCGAAGCACACCTCGGGGAATAACCCGGCCACCGCCTTCGCTCTCTCCTCCCAAATGCATTCAGATGGAGCGGCACGTTATCCGGCCACCTCCCATCAGCCCCCCTCCGGACTCACTCCCCCTGGATGACGGGGCAGCCCACGTGATGCAGAGGGAAGTCTGGATGGCTGTCTTTAGCTACCTCAGTCATAGAGACTTGTGCATCTGTATGAGAGTTTGCAAGACCTGGAACAGATGGTAAGGAGGGCGGGAAACCAAGATAGGCCTAACGTGTAAAGGGGTGGGCTTGATGAAAGGGAAGCGGGTGACTAGAAAGGGAGGCACTAGAAAGAGGTGTGCAGGTCGCCACTGAAGCTTTGTTGAGCCCAAGGAGGAGGGGTGACCAGCAGTGTCCAGAGAACTAGCACATTTTCTGGTGCTTTCTCAGAAAAAGCAGTTCCCAGCATTTCTGATGGGAATTGTGTGTATGTCAGCATCGGCATCAGCCTGCCGGGGCTGTGACGCCCCAGAGCAGCCTGTTCTCGCCTCACCTCAATGTTCTTGCCTGCTGGAACAGCCAGTCTAGGTCATGCTAAGTCTTGGTGTCATTCTGCCCCCAGGACTTGCTGACTGTGAATGCAGTTGTTTGTTCAGTTTGGCTATTAAATATCTATGGAGATATAGTGAAGATCTCCCAGTGCCCTCGGTGTTCTCGGAAGGTCCGTGCTGATTATTTCCCTGTAGACGGTACACGGAGAGCGATCCGGTTCGCTGTGTTCTGTACTGGCAGAGCTGATGGAGGAATCCATCGTTAATTGTATTTACTCACGGTGTGTCCGTTCAGTGCCCGCGGTGCCAGAGTGTGAATGTTGGCACAGTGGGTGACTGTACGGCAGCAGGAAGCACTAGTGGACAGATTCACGTATTTCACTGGCCTTGCAGTAAAGTCACTTGTTGGCTGCCATCTCGGATTCAGCTGTAACGCGCGCACAGATGGGCACGTTGTGCCAGAGGCTCCTTTCTGGTGCGGTCTGGTAACAAACTGGGTAAATGACAGAAAGATTGAGAGGTTGATAATTCGGCGAGGTGATGTGTGTGGAGTGTCTCCTCTGCGGGCTTCTTGGTGTCACAGAAAACTGGTAAATGCCTTTTCCACTTCAGTGAAGTATTTTCTAATGGAAAAACAAGAAAATGCAGAATCTTGCACACTCGACAGGACTTCTTGCTTGTTGCCCTTAGAGAACTGTAAAGAGAGCGTAAAAACACATAGGCCACATAGATAGGAGTAACAGAGACACACAGGACAGGAGAGGGGGGATCTGTTTTACAGGATTCACTGGGTTTAAGTAAGGAAAGCACAGGGGAAATCAGGACAGTAATAGTTAAAGCCAGTCTTTATATTCCGAAGGTAAGCAAGGAGGTGTCAAGGTGGCTTGTCTTCAGGCTAGAAAATGGATTTTAGTAAGTGCTGTGATGACTTCAAATGGGATCCGAAGTTGTTGACACTTGTAATTCTGTTGACACTTGGAAATAACGCTTTATTGCATGATATATTTGATGGAGAAACTTCAAACTTACGTAACATTGTGTGGTGTTGTGCTTATCTTAGCATCACTCAGCCTTATTTTTGCTATTTTCAGTTAAATGCTGTAGTTCTTCCTGCTGGTTAACGACACCTTTTAAAGTCTTGTAGAAATCCAAACGAGCGCCAAATTAAGTGCCGTTGGCTTTTTTTCTTTTTGGGTAGGTGCTGTGACAAAAGATTATGGACCAAAATAGATTTAAACCATTGTAAATCCATCACTCCACTTATGCTTAGTGGCATTATTAGGAGACAGCCTGTAACCCTTGATCTTAGCTGGACAAATATATCTAAAAAGCAGCTGAGTTGGCTTATCAACAGACTGCCAGGTAAGTGATGTTTTTTGAGCGCTTCACTGAATTTACCAAAGCAGTTCGTATCTAAACTGCCATCTCCGAGGAATGTCTGTGGGGATCTGGGTGTCCTAGGAAAGGAGTAGATACGTAGGAATGAAGCGTCAGTGAGTTAAAATGGGCCCAAAATTAGTTACCTTGTGACTGCTTGACACACTGGGTAATTTTAGGCAGGTTTTAGTCAACAGGTAACGTTTCTGTGGAAAGTGCCTGTGCTGACGTCATTAGCAGCGGGGGTGGCGGGGGTCTGCTCTCACCCGCGGTAATGAAGTTCCAGGTGGTGGGAGAGATGGAGAGCTGGGCAGGAGGGGGCTGCCGGGGTCCGGCAGTGCTGGGGTGGTTCGTCAGGGCGGCGCTGGGTTTCACCCAACCCGCGCCTGGTAGCAGAGATCACCGCGTATGTCTCTCTGGGTGGGCCACATGCTCCAACTTCTTCTGTATCTGCAGGTCTTCGAGACCTGCTGTTGTCAGGGTGCTCATGGATAGCAGTGTCGGCACTTTGTAGTTCCAGTTGTCCTTTACTCCGAACTCTGGACGTGCAGTGGGCGGAAGGCCTGAAAGACGCACAAATGAGAGACCTCTTGTCGCCACCCACAGATAACCGGCCAGGTAACAGGCGGGAAGAGCACGCGGGAGACCTGTCCCAGCCGCTCTGTGGCATGTTCTGCTGCTAGTCCCCCTTGGAGGAAACGGGCAGAGCCCCCCGTGGCTAGCGCTGGCGGCGTGTGGGCTTTGCTGACGCGCGAGGTGTTCAAAGTAATGACTTGCAACACCTCCTCGCTGGAAGCCCCTGGGTAACGAGTGATGTTCTCTGGCTGCTGAACAGTCGTCTGAGCCACTGTGCTGGTTTTCTGTCTGACTTTCTTCTCTTCAGGCTGCAACGGGTGTACTTTAGAGAGTATGGAAACACTTTCTTCCAGTTCAGGGAAGGAGCAGTTCTGTGGGTCATGCCACATTCGCCCGGATATCAGCTCAGGTGAAATTTTGAGCAAATCAGATCTGCTTTCTGGCATGCACTGCACAGCCTACTGCTTATTCCCGACTTGTAATTCCGCTGGGCCCCTGCAGTTACTTTCATCCCTTTTGTTTTGAAATCGGGAGGTGGCTCTGTCCACGTGCCTGTTCCAAAAATAGACAAGTGTTCCTGCTGATGTCCCCTCCAAAGCTCCAGACAGGCAAAAGCGTCTGAAGTTGACATAGGGCGGCAGTGTTGTGTGTCACAGTGCATTTCATATAGATCTGCAGATGTTTGCGATTCGGGATGAGACTTTTGGGAGTGACCCGCTGCATCCGCTTTCCAGGTCAGATCGACAACCGGAGTAAACTACGGAATATCGTTGAGCTGCGTTTGGCCGGCCTGGATATTACAGATGCGTCTTTACGGCTGATCATAAGGCACATGCCTCTGCTCTCCAAACTCAATCTTAGTTACTGTAATCACGTGACAGATCAGTCTATTAACCTGCTGACCGCGGTTGGAACCACCACGCGGGATTCACTAACAGAAATTAATTTATCAGGTAAGCAACACAAGCGCAGAGGAGCAGGGGGGGATTCAAATTGCCCATCGGCATTAGACTTGTGAGAAACACTCACCAGTGGAAGTGGTTTTACCCAGCTCTTCCCCTGGCCCCGGTGTCGCAGCCCCCCCAGGGCTCTGTTTAAGCTGCTGGACGTGCTGCCAGTGTGAAAGGCCCCGCAGCTGCCAGCCTTCCCCCGGGCCTCCACCAACCGCCTCCCGCTTGGCAGCCATGTGTTGTACCTCGCTCATCCTCCACAGGGGATTTTCCAGGGCCGCCGCTCGGCGCATCTGGTGTCCTTTGCTTTATCTCATCAGTTACACAACAGAGTCACGGGGATCCGAACGTGGCCGTGGGGCTGGCCGGGCCATTTCCCCCTCGGCACAGCACGAGAGCAGCAAGAAGGATCTACCGCAGCCGGGATAAACCGTCCTCGTGCTGCGGAACAAACCGAGACGCGCTGTTAACTTTCTCCCCGTATTTTTTTTTTCCCTGGCAGACTGCAATAAGGTTACTGACCAGTGCCTGTCTTACTTCAAACGGTGTGGAAACATCTGCCAGATCGACCTGAGGTACTGCAAGCAAGTGACAAAAGAAGGCTGCGAGCAGTTCATAGCGGAGATGTCCGTAAGTGTTCAATTTGGGCAAGTGGAAGAAAAACTTCTGCAAAAACTGAGTTAGTTAAAGGACACGTGTAAATACTGGGGCGGGGGGGGGGAAGGGACTAAGAACACGTAGGGATTTTATTTTCAATTGGGAACTTGGAATATTGGAAAATACCGCAATTGGATTTTACAACTCTTGTCGAGGAGAGAACAACATGAAACTACCCATGTTAAGAATTTCAACTTGTGCCACTAATTCAGTCTACCTGGGATGTCCTGCACTGGCTCTTATGCAAATTCATAAGGCGACTGTTATTGATGATAATTGTTCACACCCGGAAGACGACTGATCTCCAAGAAATACTGTTATTTAAAGTACCACAGCATGTGCTTGGTAGTGTAAATTTGATTTCTGCTTTTCGTTTCTTAAAACAACAAAAAAAAAAGTTGGTGTCATTAAAGTGGACCACGCACTGCATTTCTGCCTTCTTAACACGTTTTGTTTTGTTACATCTTACATTATGCAGAACTATTTTTGTACAAAAATTGTTTAAAAATTATTTATGCAATGTTTGAATGCATTACCAGTGTTTTGGTTTTGATTGCCAATTTTTATCTTTACTTATGGTAGGCGAGAACTTAACCTATACTTCGTAGACAGTATCTATCTACAAACGTGCCCAGGTCAGGAAAAGTAGGTTAATACTTTCAACTTAAAGCATGTTTTAATGGAAGTTTATATCCTGCTTTGTATACTTCAGAAGTGACATAAGCATGTTGTGGAAATAAGGTGTAAATTATAGTTGAAGTAAAACACTTTGCCAAGTTTTATCTGTATAGAAATCACCTTTTTCTCAAAATTTTAAAAAATTCCAATTTCAGCTTTTGCACATAGGAGGGTTTCACTCTGTAGCATGAGCTCTTGTACTCAATATAAAATTAATTTATACAGTGAGTCCAGCCGTAGAATAAATGGTCAAACGTAGTCTCTCTTTCTTTGAAGTGTGAGTTGAGTTCTCATTTAAGGTTTATAACATGGTTATTTCCTGATTGTAAAATTCTGCATTCATAAGTGCCATTGTTGTACGGTGTTGTTTTCGTAGACCCTTCCTGATGCAGTTTTACCTTTGTTGAATTTGTATAAACAATTGTACAAAAACAGGCGCTGGCTCTGCGGGTTTCTGTTCCGCGGGGGGCTGGGTTTGGGGGAAGCTGTGTGTGGAGGTCACGTCTGGGTTCCGTGTGCGGAGCGGGTGCTGGTTGTAGCCTGGGTACAAGGCGGATCAACAGCAGAAGCCCTTCTTCCTGTCATCCTGCAAGGAGTGCTTTCACAGCGCTTGAGCTGTTCCTTGGCCTGTGCCTTTAAGTTGGCAAATTCCGACAGACTTTTAGTGAGGCAGGAATAAAATACACATCTATGCCTCCCTCAACCTGGAATCTGCCCAGATCAGTCTCGAGGAACACGGACATCTCGAGCGTTGAAGCTTGAGCTGAGTAACCAACAGCACTCCCACAGCTGGTTAAGAAAAGAGACGGAGGCTGAGAAAGCCCATCACAAATCTTTATTAAGCTTGTGTGGCTAATGATCAGCATGGAAATAACATATAGGGTATGTTTTTCTTCATTAGCTTACCCACGGAACAGAGACTCCAGGAATTAAGTACCATTAAAAAGTTACTTCTAAAAAATAAAGCCATTGAGAGGTTTGCTCCCTTCTGAAAAATAACCCGCGCTGGCTCTAAGCTGTGTATTTTATTTTGAGGAGGAGCTACTTTCTCTTTTTCAAGCCAGCTTAATTTTTTACATAAAAGCCCAGAGCAGGCGTGACAGTGTAGCAGAGGGAACGAGTTCTCAAGTGCTGCAGCCCAGGCAAAGTGTGGCCCTGATACATGTGGGAATGTATCATCAGGCTCATGTGGGAAATGATAATAATACAGGGAAATAAATTCCCTGGCTCATGTGGGAAATTAAAAGAAGAAAGCGCAGCTCCATTGCTGAACCCTGCTGAAAGGTCAGACCTGTCCTTCCTCACCGCCCTTATTTTAGACCTTCATCAGGGAAGGCCACGCCTGGCCCCAGGCAGCCTGTCCCCAGAACAAGAGCTGTTCTTGCTGCCCTCTTCCCCCAGACGTCCTGCAAGGACTGTTAAAGTCCTTGCTCCAAGAGGACCTGTACCCTGCTGCTGGAACCTGGGCCAAGGGCTGACAGCAACATAAGTCACTCGCAGCTCCGGGAAGCGTGGTTAATAGTGACTCGGCCTCGGTTAAAAGAGCTGTGAACATGAGGTTTTTAAACAAATACCATGTTTCCTTCCCCTTAATAAAACCCCTCCCCATTTAAGGTTAGTAACACCATACATTCCACAGGTTAGCAGCAAGTAGTTTCATGACCCTGATTAGTATTCACAGTAACATCAGGTTGTCAGCATGTGGCATACAATCATCACACATAAGATTAATAGTTACAATAGGCATGAGTGGATTAAGGACCACAAGAATATGGTTTTCTATACCCCTTTTTAAAAAAATATTTTATTCCTAAACTAAAAACCACTTAGTAATCGGTATCTGGACAGCACATGGCAGAGCCCTGCAAAGCGACAGCGCTTTTTGTACATTGACAAAGAATGGCCAAGACAGTACCTGTGTAATGACAGACACACTGAAGGAAGCAATCGGCATAAAACAGATTGCTTAAGGGCTTCTGTGCAGGTACAGTTAATGGCAGTGCTTTCTACAGTCATGTTTTATACTGTTAACACTGTTACAGGGACAGTGTCAGAACAGTTACATTCTATAATTATTAAAAAGCCGAATATTCAACTGATATATTCGTTGCTTCTAATGCACTAGACGACGTAACACTCTAATATGGTCGAGCAGTGGTGTTTTCTGACCGCTTGCTGAGTACTGAATACGCTAATTAGAGGTGATATTCTTCAGAAGAGAGCAAGAACTGCTGTAAACAGTTTGACTCAAACAGTTTGTGGGTTTATAAGGTAAGTCAGGCAGTGTTCTTACTGTACACACTGGCATCGTGTTGTACTGCCCAACCCTGGGATTCGGTACGCTGTAGAAAAATGTTTCACAAACTTCTAGATCCAGATGTTCAAAATGCTGTGTTTATTGGGAACTAAAAAGCCCCAAGGTTGGGCACCGCTGCCCACAGCAGTCCTGGAAGGGTGACTGTAAAATCCGTTTTTGGTCTTGGTTTACGATTTGAACACGTGCACGGCCCGTACAACGTACTGTCGGCAGATGGGGCACTCGCTCATCCTCTTGCCACACTTGGTGCAAGTGACCATGTGGCCGCACTCCAGCAGGACGCAGTCGATCACAGCGTCCATGCAGATGCGACACAGGTTATCGTCGTTGTCATTCAGCTGCATCTTCTCACCCTCTGAAACAGAGCAGAGAGGGAGGTCAGGCATTCAGGCCCTGGGAAACCTGTGAAGTTCTAGCCCAGGCAACCACTAAAATACACAGAGCTAATTTAGCATGAAGCAGTGCTGCCCCATGTCCACAATAGCTTTTCTAACCCACAGCTAAGAATTAATCTATATTCCTTCAAAAAAACCCCCCCAAAAAACCAACGAAACACGAACAAGAAAATTCCCAAGTGAATATCTAATACGTGGCTTCATTCTTTAAACTCAGAAACCATTTTCAATTCAGAACATAATGACACTGAAATAACGTGCTGGATTAAAATTCAGAGCGTGTTGGTTTTCCATCGCTGAGCTTACTTCGTTTGGCAGAACGCTTTCCTCAGAAGATTAAACACAATAATAATAAAGCAGACTAAGAAGTAGAAGCCTTAAGTAGGCTGTAAAGGTGGCAGAACTGAACAAAACCTGTCGAGTTTCACTGCGAATAGACAACATCCCCTATCAGTAACCCAATGATGTTCTCTCAGACCACGTGAAAAAAAATAATCATAAGTTTAAAGCCTGATTTCAGACAGATTTTCAATTCTAGTTTATGACCAAACTGAGGGTTTCACTTAAGCCATGTTTTGACATTCACTAACAGTCCCCCACCTTCACAAGCCTTCTCCACCCCAGTTAGCTGATGATTTCACACCCGATTATCACAGTGCCTGCAGTGTATGTGCTGGCACAAGCTGGCTGTGCAGTGGCCCAGGGCTATTAAATTTTCCAGTCACCACAGTCCACCGTTCTGTACAGCCTGACCGCTGGCTGCAGGAATGACAAGCCAGGCAGGCATTTTTCAAGCTGGCAGTGACATCAAGAAGTTGCTCCTCAGCCTGTACTTTGTGCACAGGAACGGGCCTGTGCATGTACTACAGTCAGGCAAGTGAAAAGCTCCAATCGTTGAGCGTAACAGAGGGCAGAAGAGCACCCGTCACTGAGCCGCAGCCACAGAACCACCTTATCATGAAAACATGGACCGAGACCAAACCACTTGAACTTGGACGTCTGCCACTGTAGCTTTTAATTCTGTACCGCAGCAAAAGACCTGAATTGCTTTGGTCTGTTGACAGCTCCTGAGAAGCTCCCTCGCTAATGCCTTGTGAAACCTAATAAAAGACGTGGAGGTGCCAAGTTTCATGTTCTCTGAGGAACTGGTTCTCAGTTGTGCAATTTTACCTTCACTGTGAAAGCTGAGCTCTCCGAGCTTTGGAAAAGAAGTCACAAAAAACCAGCACAATCCTGGAAAGCTTAATTTACTCACTAGAACTATGTCCAACTATTCTAGATGCAGCTTGCGTTGTTAAAACACACTTTCCAGTGGTTTCCTAACTGAGCGGACTGAGTTAGATACCAAGTCCTTCTGTTGGCAGAACGAGCTACTGGAAACCAGAAAATAAGTAGTCTTAAGAAAGTGATAATTAAATATAAACCTACGTGTCTTGTGGTTTTCTTCACTCTCTCTGTATAGTCTGCTCACTTTTTCCACAAGTTCCCATTTTTCACAGCATCCCGAGTAGTTGACAAAATTACACGCGAGTATTTCCTTCAGCTGCCGAACACTCAACCCTTCGATGTCTTCCAGACTTGAAATATCAGACAAAGACGCCCTCGCTCTCTTTCTGGACAGTCCAGGGGTCTGAAACACATCAGCTGTATGTTTTTAACTGTCCCGGTAGGTTCAGAGCACCACATCTGGTGCTACATTAAGCTGCAGCAGCTTGGCTAAAGTTTTATTCTTTTTAAAGTCAGTACTTGCAAATATGCATTGCTAGACACAGCTAATTCTGAAAGAACTAGCGTGTGACAGTAAATGTTGACAGAGATCTAAACACTTTAAGATGTCACATGCCAAAAATTCATTCTTTGGATAGTTCATCTCTCACCTGCTCTTCTGCACTTTCTTCTTCTTCATTATTTATAGAAGATGTTTCAGTTTGTCCCTGTGTACAAAATGAAACTAATCAGGATTAAAAAAAAATAATATCCCTTCTAAAATATTTTCCTTTGTACCAAACTGATCACAGATGTCAATGACATTTTGAAGTTTGAATTGCTACTAATGTTACGGATTTAAGTCACCACTATCATCTAAACAAGTAATCTTATCCAGTAATCTTCTCTTTTCAGGTGAGAGATACAAAAGGCATTTTTCGTGCCAACCTGAACTAAAATAAAATGCCAATTGGTGCAAAGTGATGCATACCTATTAAAAAAAAAAAAGCTATGTTATACCACAAAACAGATGTTAATTATTGTACCCGTAAAGGTGTTCCATTTCCTGTGCTTCCCCTTCTGTTTGCAAGTTCTCCTTGAGACGACACCGATACAGACATAGAAAATGGATGAGTAAAAAAGCCTGAAGTCTGTGACCGTGACGAATGCAAGCTACTAGCGTCCATATCCTCCTCCGAACCTAATCCATGGTGGCACAGCACAAGATCCACCAAGTCTTCTTTCTCTCTGCACATATCTGTCGGTATGTTTCTGAGAATTAGATACTGACGCAGATCCTTTACTTTCAATCTCATTAACTGAGGGCGCTGGAAGGCTGTTTCTTGCAGCAAGTGACAAGTGGAACATCTTCTGAGATTCTCTTGTAAGACCGAACAAACTGAGCAAAAATCCTTCTTGCAGTCACAACACACGTGCTAAGGAGAAAGAGAAAATAAATAGCATTCAGCTGTATGTCACAGAAAACAGGTTATACACTGCTCTTTCCTTCTCCAGGCTACATAATTTACTCAGTCTTTCCATCATCAATTTTGACACACATCATTTTTAGGATTTAAGTCTAGAAAACTGCACTGTCAAATTGTTTTGCAGGTGTTCTAAGACAGTCCATCGCTTTTGTAGCACTACTGTCAGCTGATTTGAGGTTTCAGTGAAAAAACATTATGAAAAAAACAAATGAATAAAGTACTCGAGTTGTAGTTCAGACAATAAACAAAACTGAAAGCCAGGCAATTGCATGGTATGTTAAAATACTTTAGAATATACTAAGTGTCACTGCTCTTTTCACATGTGTAAAAACAAGTATAATTAAACAAACTTTAAAGAATGTACTTCTTCCTCAATTGATTCAACGAATTCAAAGTAGGCCTTAAATGTGATGGATCACGTGGTAGGTAAATACTCCCAAACACCCAGATGTCATTTCTGAAGAGAGCTTTGTTCAAAAGACTCACTACATTTTACAAAAGCTGGAACAGGCAAGACTTTCAGCAGCAATTTTAAATGGTCATCTCGTCCACTGTGAACAAATCCAAACTCTTCAAGTTTTTCAGGATTTTAGTAAATTAATATTAGCTTCAGAAAGTGTCCCTACACAACGCTTAATTCAACAAAGTCTTTGCCATGCGAACAACAGGACACATAGGAAGGGGGAAACTGAACATGAACACACAAACTGAAGAAAGAGGCTTCATGTTTATCCAGACGAGCTACAGAGAATTAAGTCACTGAGTGGACAAAATAATGATGCTGGACGGCCACAATACACAGAAATAATACTGACAGTCTCAATTTTATTTATCTGCATTAACACACGCCTCCAAATAAAGCAACAGGCTGCTGGAGTGCAATAGCGTTTAACAGAACTAAACCTGGTTAGGAAACAGAATTGCACAAGTGGTTCACAGAAAGAAGCTGTGATACTATATGGCATGTTTTTAGCTTTTCCATCATCCAGTTTGTTCATTCCTGTACCCAACCACTTTCTTTGGTATCATCTTCAAAAACAGATTTGTTTTAACGTTCACGATTTTGAAGCTAAAACACATATCTTACAAATAACGATCCACTAATTTTTAGGTCAGACCAGATCCAATGTGTCACTGATTAATGAACATCAGACCTCTTAACTTCTAATCCTGTCTGACATTAATTTCCTGTGACCTCAGAATAAGACACACACTCCCTCTCTGGCTATCTGCCTCGGGTTTCCTTATCTAAGGAAAAATACACATTCATCTCCCAGTATGCCTACAGATTAGTTCATATGAATAAAAATATTATGAAATAGGAAATATACTCACTTTTTTCCTAAAAACTGAAAAGGAAAGTCCACAGGCTTTGCAAACTATATTAGTGCCCGCTGCAGCTGGAGATGGATATGCTGAGAAGTCTGTATTTGGTGCGAATCTGAACGGGCCAGCACCTCCCCCAAAGCCAGCCTGCTGGCCACGGACAGCCCCAGTACCCATGACTTCATTCAGCAATCCACAGCAGGAAGCCCACATGGAAGTAGCTCCCGCCTGAAAACATTCACAAAGCAAAAAAAGAGAATTAATATCTGAAAGCCTACATCAGATGTGACTTGCTACTGAAAAGCTACTTCACTCCATCTGTCATCATCCCAAAAGCATGTGGTATGAATTCCAAGAGCACCAGGAATCCTGTACACTAACATCTGTAACAGCCCAATAATCTTCACTTCCCAGCTGCAAACCAAAGTAGGTAAGATTTGCTTCCGAGAGGCTCATGCAGGCACAAGGAGCTGGCTTTCATAACTCCTTTTCTAGCAGAGTTCCACACAAAACGGGTAAGGAATGTGAGGAGGTAAGGCAAGAGCGGAGCAAAGAAGGAAGACACTAACAGCCAGTCACAGGTGAGGGGCAAAACCTGAAATGATGACAGGCAGCAATACAACAATTTATCATAATTAGTGCAGACCTGTCCCCAGCAGGATCTTCTCCAGAACTAATCCAGCTCTTATATGACTCACAATAAAACTCTCTCTAAAAAAAAAAAACCAAAACCGCTTCTGGGTTTTCAAACTCGAAAGTAATAAACCAATCTTCATTAGAAACTAGTTATGGTCTAGTGTCTCTGGAAGAGAAATGGTTTATCAAAACCTCCCTGAACCTGCTGTTTTGTTGTCTTACAAAGTGTCTAACAAAAATTTAAAAAAAACCCTCTAAATTAACTTATTCTATAATGACTGGATTTCAGTTGAGTCATACAATTTAATCTTAAAACACTACAAAAATTCTAAATGCATAAATAAATTGCTACTTTTTATCCTTGAAAGCCTTTATCAAAAGTGCATATTCTACTTAGAGTTGGAATTTGGACTCCAAGTTGTTCAGATCACATGTTTAATCACTGTCACATGGCTGACTGAAACTTACTAAAAAAAGAAAAAAGCAAACAGAATCACATCAGGTTCTTTCTAAAAGGAAGCTGAGTGGTACAGCTTCCTTTAAACATAATTTTCATACTTTTTTTTCTTAACTATGCTGGTTAGAGCTGTTCTGCTTTTAATTCCAGGGCAGCATGTTTTTTTTTTTCCAAAGCACAAAGACATAAAATAATTGCTTTTGAGACTTGTAGTTCTTGCTGTAAAACCTAAACCAATCAGAACATGCACTTCAGCTCAGTAATGATGGTGCTTTAATTCCTGTAGTAACTAGACTAATTCCTATATTAAATTGCACACTTCACCTGCACCAAACACAGTCCTGTTACGTGTCTGTGAACTTAACACAATAATTGGGGATACATCAGAACATCTCCTTTCAAACCACTGAGCATAAAAGGTAAGAAAAGAGCCCTCACTGGCTTAGAGAGAAGCTGTGAAAAACAATGCCATAGGACTAAACATGTTCTACAACACCACCTTCATGTAAGTGCCGTTAAGTATGGAACATCGAAACCATCTCTCCAACCCACACAAACCTGGTACTTCACTTTTACTGTTGTAAGCTGACATTAAAAGTGTTGCAATAAAGCGAAACACCGAACACGGTCATTTTGCTGCTAAGCTGTACAACACGTAACACCGCGTAGAGTTATAACATCAAATATACATGCAACAAATTGAATTCACTAGTTTAGTTGTATAGGTATGTCAAGAGCAAAATTCATCCCAGGCATAACAAGAAACTTCCATGCTGTGGGCACCCCACACATACGGGAAAAATCTTCCTAAGCTTCCTGCGAACAGAATTGGAGAGGAATGAACTCCAGTGGCCCTTGCCTGACCTCCAGCCAAGACACCGGCAACCCCAGCACGTGGCTGCGCTCAGAAACACCCCGCGCTTGGAGCTGTCTGATCTGTAATCAGACTGTCCTGACAATTGTTAAACTATCATCAAACTAGGACTTGTTTTCTACTTTTCAATAATAAAGAGTGGAAACAGATCAATATCAATTTTTCCTATACAAAACAAGTTATGCATAATTATCCTAGCTTATTAGGCAAGAGTAATTAACTTTTCAGAATTACATTCTGAAAACCAATGACTTAATCCAAGAGAATCCCAAGTTTTAAAACTTGCAACTTTTGAAAAATGTTTTTTCTCGTCTTAAGGGAAAGTTGCAGAAACATAACTCTAATTCTTCACGTATTTATAAAAACAGATGATCTAGCTTTATACTAAAAAGATTTCAAAATAGGCGCATACAAATAACAGAAAAACAAAACAATGAACCCGAAGGGTCTGTCAGAATCCAACTTGCTTCATTATATGACTGTGGTCTTTTTAGAGGATCACAGCAGCAGCAGGATACACAACTAAAAGGACATAACATAGTTGCTACTACAAGCCTTCCCTGATAGCTTAACACCTGCTTCTTAGACTTACTTTATTCAAGAGACACTAACAACTGCTCAGACATCACTGTCAACACTAATTGAATATATAATTAGGAAATATTTGTTACCCATTTTGGATACATGAACAATGTTAGTATCAAACAGAAAATCTCTTTACACTTACTGCCAAGCATTCAGTCACTTTAAGGTGAAAGGTAAGGCAACGGGGGCATCATTAATTTTCTCCTTAACCTATGGATTCTTTCTATGCACTAGTGTCATCAACCCATAATTGAATTACAGTGTCTAGACTCTTCATATTACTCTGTAAAAGAAATTAGACCCTGCTGAAGAGCACCGACACAAATGAGGCACACTAAAACAAGAACTCCCTCCTTAGAGAATGAGTTAAAATTTTGCCAATTTCTGCACCAAAAGCCTTTCCAACTACATCAGTCACTACTTCCATATTCCCTTCTCACAAGCTGCCATCAGCTATCTTCCCTCTCCATACCTCATGTGCATACTATAGGGGCAAAACACTGCTTTTGAACTTCGCTTGTTTTCGGCGTTTAGCAACCTGATGAGAATTTCACCTCAGAAAGACACCCGCCCGAAGAAGCTGGGAGGCTCTATGCTGCTCCTTACACATCTGTGCAAGCAGGATGTGCAAAGCCGGCAGACCAAGAGGAAAGCAGAACGGATTTTACTTCTTTTAGCTGAAATTTCATCTTTATACCCAGCCTGAGATCAAGCAAAGCTTTCTCAGAGATCAAGCACCCCCCGGGAGCCTCCGAACTCAGAGATCCCCGGCCACCACAGCCCTCAGCCCCGACCCGAAGCCACCACGGCAACCTCGGACGCGACGAAGCGCCTTTGAGGAGCGAACCCCGCGGCCGGCCGGAGCGGGCCCTCCCCTCCGGCCCCTGCCGTGCCCCCCCTCAACGGCCCGGCGGGAGCCAGCTCCCAACCGCCGCCCCCCTCACAGGCCCAACCTCCACGCACCGCCCCAAGCCCGACTCCGTCCGGTTCGGAGCCCTGCCAGCCCTTCAGCCGCCGCCGGCGGGGACCGACCGCCGCCGGTGTGTGGAGACGGGGGCGGGGGCTCGCCTCAGGCGGCGGCGCCAGGCCCTGCCCGGCTGCTGAGTCAGTGGAGGACGCCGGGGCTGCCCGGCAAGGCGGTTCCCCGTCCCACGGTAACGGGGCAGGCCCAGGGAAGGACAGCGGTGGCGGCCGGGCCAGGCGGCCTAAGGCAAGGAGGGAGGGGCGGCGCGGCCCGTCCCCCCGGGGTCCCGTCCCCGTCACGCGCCCGTTCGCCCCCCTCCTCCCTCCCTCCCCCCAGTGAGGGGAAAGACGCTCTCCCGGCCGGTGGAACCTCCGCCTTCACCTTCATGGCCGCTTCACCGCCGCCACTCGCGCTCCAGCGCCGTCCGCCTCAAACGGGCGCCGTCCGCCGCGGCGACCCCCGGCGCCGACCGACCGCCCCCCCCGGAGCGGGCCCCCGCCCTGCGCGGCGGGCCGCCTCACGGAGGGCGGGCCTTCCCGCCCTGCCCAACGCCATTGGCTGTCCCGCCGCCGACAGCGAGCGGGCGGAGCCAATGGGAGGAGAGGAAGCGCCTGAGTGTTGGCGGGGGCGGAGGTTCGGCGGCCACGGAGCGGGGCGGGGGGGGGCGTGAAAATACCCCTGAAACACGGAAAGAAGAGGCCACTGTCAGCTGTAAGTGCGTAAACAGTGATGTCACTGAAATAAGAGAGAAGTTTTACCTCATGTTTTTGGGTGGTTTTGGTGTTTTTTCCTGTGTACAGGGGCGCCGAGCCCTAGCGAGCCTCCCGTGAAGGCGCGGAGCAATGGGGTCTGGCGCAGGGCCGGGGGTGAATCTGACAGTCACCAAAATTCAGGTGTTTTGGCACCTCTGCGTACAAGGCGGAGGTTTGTCACAGAGGGAATTAAAAGCCTCGGTGCTGTAGGCAAAAGGCCAAAGTTGCCAGTTATTCCGCCAAGCCCCTAGGTGATAATCTTTAAATAATAGAAAATAAGGTTTATTATTTAAAAATCCAGTTCCAGCTAGCTTCTAGGTGCCATTATTATTTTATCTATGCCTATGAATGCGATATCTATAAAAAATAATAATCACAGGTTGTAAGAACTGAAAGCTTTTAACCAGAAGACCGTATTAAAGAAACCCGAACAATACAAACCCAAGTAAGTCTTCAGGAACGCTTTACATAAGAACACACGGGGCCAAGAACAAAGGAGGCTTTTGCCAAAAAGAGGAACAGACAAAAGCGGCTGAAAATAAATTTTGACCACAAATCAAATTTACCCATACAAAAGGTTGCATGCAATCTTTATTAATTTCTGCAGGAAGGATCTATTTTTGGATCAAGTCAGATGCAAGGGCTGAGTCAAAAAAGATCAGTATGTCATTGCCACAAGAATGGCACAGACTTGGCAGCTTTAGCATCAAGAGCAGATACTTTGTGCAGCCCAACTTCTGGATTAGCACTGACACGATATCTTAATTCAAAATCAGGTCATCTCTTTTTGGAAATGCTTATGCTCCTTGACAAGCTTTTGATGTGCTATAAACTCTTGATTTAATAAAAAATGTCATTTCTTTCCCCAATAATAGCTTGCGATTTTAGTCAAAGCAACTGAAAAGACAGTTGAAAAGTCTTGTGAATACAATGTCAGAACAAGCAATGGCACATTTCCCATATTCCTCACGTGACAGATTGCTTTAAGACCCCTTAAGAAATAACAGTAGTGTTTGATTTTAAAAAACTTCTATATCACCTAAACTTTGTCAATTCAGGGAGTCGCCCTTGAAGTACCAAATTATACACATATTTTTGTTACATTAAAACATGAGACCTCCTCACGCAGTTGCTGTGAGCAGGGTAAAAGCTCTGTCCCACAGATGAGCCAAACCCAGCAAAACCTAATTTTTTTTTCTTTAGCTCTGCTAAGGACTTGCCAACAAGAAATCCTCCCAAACACAGATGTTTTAGGGAGTAACGTGGGCCTGACAGAGCTGAGATCTGGTGACTGTGCTGGCAGCTGCAGTTGCCTCTCCCACCTTAATTTGGACAGAACTTGATGAATCATATTCCTAACATGTGATTTGAGATCACTTTTAGTGCATTAGCCTGTGTAAATTGAAACCATGTAGATTGTTTTTTAAACAAGGAACTTTAACTGTACCGGCTACTCTGTAGCTGAAAAGTAGCATTTGCAGAGGTGCTATTAATAAAAGACTTGCCCTCGCTGAACCTTCAGGATTGTGACAAAGAAGCATTAAAAGATTTAAATCTGTTAATGCTAGATGTCGCATTTACTTCTGCCATGAAATAACAAGTGATGATGACTCGCTGCAGCTCGGTAATCCCCCAAGGCTTTACATGTCACGAGAGCGAAGTAGAGAAGTGGTTCTTACCAAGAATATTAATTTGTTTTAAATGTAACAATTTGCGGAATTTTACAGTAAAGTTTTAAAAACAAAAAAAAAAAAAAAGAAAGAAGTTAATCTCTGGGCTTTATTTGGGAATTTCAGATTGGATATTAATACCTCTGGGAAGAATAATTATAGTATTCACTTTTCATAATGGAGACATGCGGTGCTTTGGAATTACCTTTGAGAAGGTTTTCAGCTTGCAGAGACTTGGTCTGACAGACTCAGCGCTGCACGAAAACACAAGGATCCCTGAACCCAGCCAGTGGCCATTGCATGCTTCATAACCTCAGGCATGTCACTCAGGGGGTCAGCCTATTTTAGGTATGATAAAAGATTACTTTTTCAGTTGCATTACCTAATCTTGAAATGAATACGACCAAAACCACCCCTTGCTGCTTATTTGTAGGGATGGTTTTCAGGTGTGCGAGTTTATTTAAATATGCGTAAAAAGTGTGTTCTGAACATTCCCTACACCAAGGGTTGTCAGCAGTGTTCTCACGTTGGCTTCAGAGCCTTGCACAGAAATGTCAGAACCAGATGTCTGTCATTTCCTTTTTCCTCCCAGTTCTGCACCCGCTGGCTGCAGCAATCTCCTCTCCCGCTCCCTCCCTGCCAAGCCACACCACCCTTTCGGTGTTTCCACCTAAACTATCATGCTTTATCTTCAGGAAACATCAGCAAATTGACCTTTGTAACATAATAGCTTCAGTTATTTCCTGGGTTTTATATTCAGGTATAGTTCAATGAGTATTTAGTTCATTGAGGTCTAGGAAGCTATCATTAATTATGCCAGCAACAGCTAATGACAACACTAAGTTTCTTAAATGTAAATGTATTCTAGAAAATTACTCCATGCTTGATTTGTCTCCTCCTCCTCTCACCACCCCCAGGCGTGAATCAGGAGCAACTCAACTGAAATCCCCGGGAACTCGCAGATGTATAATAATATTGAGTTTTGTTTCGCTCTCACTTACAAAAATGAGAACTATTATAATAATTGGAGCATTTTCTTTGGGAATGTGAAGGCTTCATGAAATACTTTAGCAAATTGTTGAGAAAATAAAAACTGATGTCTGGAAATATCATTATTGCATTGCAATTAATTTGCTGTCTCCCCATACATCCCAGCACACCCGTGACCGGCTGGGGAGAAGTGCCGTGTCCTCGATGAGCCGCGGGGCCTTGGGCTCCTCCACATGGCTCCGCTCTCCAGGACACGCGGTGCCAATGCCAGTGGCGGTCATGCCTTCCTCCGAGGGCTGTGGCACATCCATGCTGGCCGTCCCCAAGACCTGGCAGGGTCATGGTTGGGGTGCTGGCACCGAGCCACCATCCCCATCGTCTCCATGGGCAGCGGCGGGAGCAGCACAGAGGCTGGCATCGACGGAGGAGAGGTGACCAGCCGCTGGGCTGTAGGTCACAACAGGCTGCGGCCACTCCCCGCAGACGCTGGCCATATCTTGCCACAATCCACAGCTGGGCTGAAGGGCGGCGGCGCGGTGGCGGCTCGGCGGAGACCCGCAGCCCGGCCACCCTCCGCCCGCTGCCCTGCGCCCGGCGCCGCCCGGAACCTTCTCTCCCCGGAACGTCTCCTCAGGGCTGGTTTCGCCGGCCGGCTCCGTGTGGACGGCGCATACCTCCGACTCTGATTGGCCGCGGCCCGGCCCACGTGATGGCGGCGGCGGCGGCGATTGGGCGGCGGGCGAGGCGGGTTTCCTCGGCGGCCGGTGGCGGCCGCGGGGTGCCGCCATGGCGAGCGTGCACGAGAGCCTGTACTTCAACCCGATGATGACGAACGGCGTGGTGCACGCCAATGTCTTCGGCATCAAGGACTGGGTCACCCCCTACAAGATGGCGCTGCTGGTCCTCCTCAGCGAGCTGGGCCGCGCCGGCGCGCAGCTCGGCCTGCTGGAGCGGCGGCGGCTCAACCGGCTGCTGCTGCCGCTGCTGCAGGTCGGGGACGGGCCCGCGCCTGGCCATGAGGGGGTGGGAGGGAGACCCCCAAGGGGCCGGTGGCGTTGCGGCTTGTCGCGACATGTCGCTCTCCTCCCCAGGGCCCTGACATGCCGCTGTCGCGACTGCGCAAGGCCATCGAGGAGTCCTGCCCGCACCTGGCCAGCTCCGTGCACATCAGGTGGGCGCCGGGGCCGCGCCTCCCCTCCCCGCTCGCAGCGGGTCCCCGCCACCGGGAAGCGGGGGGGCAGTTGCTGAGGGTCGGGGACCGGTCGCGGAGGCGGGCACCGAGCCGCGGGCAGCCGGGCTCCCTGCTGCTGGGGGCTACGGAACCGCCTGCGGCATTCGGTTAACGCTGCCCGTCGTGTGGTCCCTGTATTCCGTGTGGGGAACGTGGAAACGCGGCCACTACAATCCGTAATGCTGTGGAAGATGATAAAGGGTGCTCTGTGCTATCTATATCTACTCCGATATCTCTTCAGAAGCACTGCAAAATGTGTAGTTAAAAAAGTACATTTGGAGCAAAAATGTACTTCTGCGGCTTTCTTCATTCTCATAAATTAACTTCTAACAGGCACACAAACCAAACCCCGAAGCCGTCTGGTTTTCTGTGGTACAGAAGATCTGTTTTGACATTAACTAACTCACTTAACAGCAACAGTTTTAAAAATCAGTCTATTTTGTACTCCTAATTGTTTTGTTAGAAGAATAACAACTTTTCTAATTGTTCTCTTTGTTAAAAGAACTGTTTAAAAAGAGAAAAAAAACACCAAACCTGATTAGTATTTGGCTTATTATTAATATTTAATATGTTTTGAGTTGGCTTGTGAATATAAAATCTGGGCCTAATGAGTTAGCTACCACTTGTTTCTATTTGTGTTTACTCACCTTTACCTGAAATAGAAGAATATTTTATTTTATGCATATGCCTTAAAAATGTGGTTTTCTTTCCCTGTTTAGGTTAAAACTTATGGCAGAAGGAGAATTGAAAGATATGGAACAATTTTTTGATGACCTTTCAGATTCATTTACAGGGACAGAGCCAGAAGTTCATAAAACAAGTGTAGTAGGTAACTAATTGTCGTCCATGAGCTATATTTGATGTGATGTCTGTCATTGACGTAATTCACTCAGGATGCAGGCTTTGTTTTTCTTTCTGGGGAGGTGTAAAGATTGTATAATGTGATTTTTCTCTTGCTCAGATGTTTCGTATTTAACTAATAATTTTACATATTGTGCCGTTTTTACTGATCCTAACAGTTATTCTGTGATCAGATAGTCTGTGAGATTTGCCACTAAATTAATACCAGATTTACACCTTGCAAAATTGAGTTTTATCAATTGCAATGCTGAGATGAGGCACTTAAACAAAATTAAATAATGCAGTTTAAGCTTCTGGTTATTCTGATTTCTAGTCTCCTCTCTGAAGCAGAAACCTTACAGACAGTTGTCCTAATAGGTGTTTTCCTTTGCAGGTCTGTTTCTGCGCCATATGATCTTGGCATACAATAAGCTTTCTTTTAGTCAGGTCTATAAACTTTACACTGCCCTTCAGCAGTACTTTCAAAATGATGAGAAAAAAAATGGAATTGATGAGAGTGACATGGAACTGACGAATACAGAGGAACTGGAGGGGAAAATGGAGAAAGAAGAACTTGATGTACCCTTAAGGTGATATACTAATATTAAAGTCTTTCCCACTTAAGAGAATGAGTCTTGTTTCAGATTACCTCTGTACACATCAGAGTAAACTTAAGATTTGTCCAGCTCAAGATGCTACTCTTGTTAAACCTTCCAGACTCCACAAATGCTCGTCTAGGCCCTTGCACGTCCTATCACTAACGACTTCAGCTGCAATACTGAGACGTAGGGTAATCTTGTATTTTTTTTAAAGCCTCATACACGCTGGCAGAGCTGGGTGGCGTCTCCATTTCCTTGGTGCCACCATGTGGTGACACTTGTAAATGGCAACAGTCCTGCTCAGTGCCTGATAGAAGATGGCGGTACCTGTCCTCACGCTTCTTAGGGAGTTGCCAGCTGAAGTCCAGATGCTGCCCACAGTTCCCTTCTGTACAGCCCACTGCGGAGTGACTGGTTGTGCTGGCGTGTGATGTGCTAAAGCTGTTCGACAGGTCACTTCTGCTTCCAGAAAAGAAAGATTGCTCACTAAGGAAAAGTTAAGCTTAGTGGTTTTGGTTTCTCTTTTCACCCTTTCCCAAATAAAAGAGCTCACTTTTATTTCCATGAAAAATTAGAAGCAAATATTGAGACTTTTCACCCAATAAAGAAATGCTCCACTCTAAGAATAATCCTAAAAGCATTTTGTGTATCCATGTATTTAAAATATACTTTCTAAACTGTCTTTATACAAACTTGTGCTTCTGCATGCTCTGCTACAGCGTGAGTCAGTTAGCAGCTTGTGGAGTCTGGCTGTATGCTGTAGTTGCTGTTTTTCCGTGGAATAAACTTCTGCCTGCTCTCGCAGAACAGCTGTTCTCTGGAGCGATGCGTGTAGTCAAAGTGCCAGTTCGTTTCATTGTGACTATCTTTGGAAGAAAGTAAAAGCAGAGCAAAGCCTTTCGAATGCGCCAACCCTAAATCTTGTATCTGCTGTTTTTCTTGGGGTTTTCTTGTGCATTTGGGTAACATTCATATTGACCATCGTTTCTGCAGGTTGGAGATTACAGCTAAGCTGTGTGAAATCATTTGGTTTGCTAACTTTGATGTGGTAGATTTGATTCTTTATTAAGTTCTCTCCTTTTAGTTTCCTTTCATGCTGTTGAGCTCCAGTATCCCATAAAACTTTATAAAGCAAAAGTGCGGAATGTCTAATAAAACGTGTTTTCTTGTATTCTATTTCACTGCCCTTGTTTCTAACCAGAGTGCTTCTTATCAGGGAAGAAGAGATATCTTGCAGTGGGCCTCTTTCCCAGAAACAAGCAGAGTATTTTCTTTCTCAGCAGGTATGTTAATTCTGAATAAAGTTGAGTAAATGATCCATAACGTGAATTTCGCCTTCAATTTTATCCATGGTGTCAGACATGATATTTTATTAGATCCGTTAAAGATTTGTTGATATCTTGCATGCAGTTGCTCAGCATGAACGCTTGGGGCTAAACGTGTTTTATCTAGGCATGTACACCATATGATGATATTTGATTCTAAGAAGGTCACTTGCATTCTGACTACTCACCTCAGATTTGGTGTCATTGAAATGTGCAGTTTTGTTGAGTATTCCAGGTGATAAATACGAAACAGAGCAGAAATATACACAGGCATGAATGTCAGTAAATGTACTGCACGCTTATAATTGCTTGCTAAAAAAATAAAATGCATTTAAAATGTATGCGAAACATTATGTATTAAAAGTTCAAAGTAACTTCTCAGTTCCATTAGGATCTTTACTGTTAGGGGTGGTCGAATCCAGTGGCAAGGCTCCTGCAGCTCCACGACCCCCAGCGCAGCCAGTGGTGAGGCTGAGCCTGCTGTCTGTTACCCCGTTCCCTGCTCTGACCGATAAGGATGAAGATCCATTAGTGTGAAATATATACACGTATGCGCTCGAGCTCTCTCTCTTGATTCCACCAGAAACTGGGCTTATACAATCAGCTTATCAGGGAACCGGCCCCGGGACTGTCTTGTCCAGTTGCCTCCAGTAGAAAGACACGACACACATACAGATGCATCTCTCAGTTGACCCAAAGGCCCCGCGGTCCCTCCATCAGTTGGCTTGGGACCTCCTGGTAGGCCTGAGTTTCCTGCGGTTGTCTCCTTCAGAGAAACATACCCAGCCCAGTCTTGTGGCTGTTTCAATACTTGGATCTCAAGCTGCTTATCCAGCTTTCTGCCTAGTCCAGCTTGGTGTTCACCAGAGGTCACCCACTGGTGATACTCTCTGTGATACACCCTCTGTGATACCGTCACTGGCTGTGGTTGCCGGCACCACAGACACATGGGCCCCTACGACCTGTGGCCCCCACTCCAGTTGCTGGCACTGCTGCCGCACAGACACCTGCGATCCGCACTTCAGCCTCCCTACACGCATGCAGAATAGGGAACCCCTTATCCAGGAGCAGAGTTAGGATTTAATGAGAAGACAAGCCAGACTGCAGTGATCTGGTGCAAGGTGTGAATGAACTGCAGTGACATTATGTTACACTGTGTTTTTTAGCTGGTGTGATTTATGTAGAGTATCTGCTACTGGTGTGTATAAATATTTTTTCTCATTCTGATTAGAATATTGTGGAGGAATCGTGATGCTTACGAGGGTTCTGAATTTTGAAGTCTTTTTATTATTCAGTAATGCTTATTCTAGTAACTACATTATTTTATTTTTTTGTTCATTGATCTTCTTGCCAAACTATGGATTTACTTTCGTTTAGTTTCCCGATTACTTTTGTGGAAAGATATTTGTAATTCCAGTGAGTGATCTGTTATTTAAGTTCTTCAAATAGAAACTTAAACAGAATTCTCTAAGCACTTTTAAACAGTCCTTTGAATAAGCTTTTATTGTACTTGGTCTCTTTGATCTCTGGAAAGTGAATGCTATAACATAGCGTAGAATAAAACTGCCACTGATGTTTCAGCCTCATAGGAGACAGGGCTGTTACAAAATCTTCTTTAATGTTCTCTCCAAGCAGATAACAAACTGACAAGCACGTATCAAAATACATCTGTAACCCTCCGGATTGAGTAATTTATCTTACTTTTACTTTTCAATTTTTATTCCAGGCTTCTTTATTAAAGAATGATGAAACAAAGGCTCTTACTCCAGCATCTTTACAAAAGGAATTGAACAACTTGTTAAAATTTAATCCAGACTTTGCTGAAGCAGTAAGTATCTTTTTCTTCATCCAAAATGGTTGTAAAGGGATTTCTTATCTCTAGGATGGGATTATTTGGGAGTAATTTATTCTATATTGAAATACAAGCAGATGATAAAAATGTGAGCAAGTTCCATGTAAATGTTTAGTAATTCAGACTGAAACTCCTGAAGGTACAGAAATCTTACTTAAGCTAAATACTTCCTCACATGTCTAGCGTTATGCACAGATATAATCTTCTAATTTTGGTGGGACTATGTGACTGCATCCCTGGTGAACTAAATCTAAAACTCATCTCTTTTTGCACACATTTTCCTAAGAAATTTCAGGCCTCATACTCCCGTAGTTTAAAAGTCAGTATCGAGAGCAATATCTATTGATTTTGCTTACTGATGTTCACTTTACCTCTGGCACTTAATAGCAATTTATACTGAAAGCCATAGACAATTCCCATAGAGAGCTGGTTCCAGACCTGTGCTGTGAGCATTTGCCTTGTTCCTCAACAACTTATTCTTGAGCAAGTTCCATGAGCTCCCAGTCAGCTCTTTCCTGCCTTACTTTCTAACTCTTCCTCCCAGTAGCCCTGGGCTGAGACAGACAGGATTTTCCTTGCTCCCGTTTGGAGACGTATCCTTGAAAGGGCTGCCGCAGCAGGGGCTGGACCTCACAACTCCCCACGTCCTCTCCAGTGTTCTGTTTGTCTGACGTAAAGGGCTGCCCTGCACAGGTCTCAATGCCTGGAAGAAAACACGAAGTTTTAGCATCTCCTTTCTATCTGCGCTGTGTTTGGAAATGCTGGTGCTTCTGAGTATCTTGCTGGGAGTCATGTCTCCATTCCCACTCTCACTTAGCGCATAAATACAGGGATTCTACCTATGTAGAGGTCTCAGACTGGGTGGGATAATTCTGATGGCCGAATCTTGGCCTGTGGGACACCATTTGGAAGATCTTGTTAGGGAAAACAGCTAAATTTATCCAAGATTTACAGAAGTTCTGCACAGGTAGTACCGGTATCGCTGCAACTTCTGATCAAGCGCTTTCCTGACCATACAGTATTTCACGGCTGCGCTTGTTGGGCAGCCTTTCTCAATAAGAAGATCCAGAGCAATTATAAACAAAACCTTTGTTTTAATAGTTATGTATAGTTAAAGCTGATTTTGCTTCGATTTTTAGCATTATTTAAGCTACTTAAATAGTCTCAGAGTGCAAGATGTCTTCAGTTCAACACACAGCCTCCTTCATTATTTTGACCGTTTAATTCTCACTGGAGCAGAAAGCAAAAGCAACGGGGATGAAGGTTACGGTCGGAGTCTGAGATACGCTGCTCTGAATCTGGCTGCACTGCACTGTCGGTTTGGCCATTAGTAAGTCAATATATTGTACCGCACAACTAAAATTCATCTTGTTGCATCTCCTGTATGCATTATGTGCATTCTGAAAATCTGTTCGGGAGAAGAAGGGTCTTTCTCTAATTTGATAACAGCTATAGTTGGGTTGGGTTGGAAGTTTCTTGGAATCTTGATTTGTTTTGGTTTGTTTCTGTTTTGACATTTATTTGGTTTCCATAATGACTGAGCCATCTACAGCAGGGTAAGTGTTGACATTTGCCTGTGTCCGGCTGCAACTGTTTCCTAGGTATTTAAGTTCTCAATTGCCATGACCTCAAAAAGGTCAGTGGATATGAATGTCTATTTTCATCTGTATTCTCAAGAAACTGTGGTTGCTTTTCAGTTAACATACAAATCAACATAGAGCTGATGATCTGGAAAAAGAGTAATTAAAAAAAAATAAAAAGCCATCTGTGCTTTTTTAATTTTAAAATGCCCTAGGGGTGGGGGTTATTTTATTGATAAAGCCGGCTTGCCCATCTCCGTATATGGTTTGCATTCATTGACTGCTGTCTGGATGCATCACGTAAAAGGACTGGAGTAGCGAAGGACATCTGCAAAATTGAGAGCAACAACTTTTTCTGCACGGACAGATACTTCACCTTGCCCCTGTTCAAACAATAACTTGGCACATTGGCACGCGCAGGGTTTGAAAGCCCGCTTAGGGGTTACAATTGCATTTTTGTAGTGGTTTGCAGATACTGTCTTACTTATTATCCTCAAGACTAGAATATGTTGCTGAAGTGCTAGGAGGAAAATACAGGCTTTCTAGCAGTCTGTTAAGTCAGAGTTATCTTCTGAGTGCGATATGCATAATTTAGCTCAATATTCCTCTGTATGGTAATGCTGTATTTTTAGCACTGTGGGAATACTAATATGTTCTCCCTTTTTGTTTGCTGATAGCCAACAGGCTGAACTGGCACTTCAGGAAGCCATCCGAATTGCACAGGAGTCGAACGACCATGTTTGCTTGCAGCATTGCCTGGTAAGGTAGCTGTGTTGAGGCGGAGGTTAAGTCACCTTTGTCTCTGTTATCCGAGCCTTTGCTCAGGGAACTGTTGCAGAGCTGCTCTTACAGTAGTATCTCATCGAATGCTTCAGTAATTTAAATGTGACTGTCCAGCAGATGGGTCACCCAGAGCAACAAACCACAGGGAGACCATGGGGTGGTGTTGTTGCAACTCAGGATTACTTTCTTAAACAGGAGTTGTGGTCCCAGATGAGATCTCAGTACTAAACCCGTAGTTTAGTCTCGTATGTTTTAAAGAGGCAAATTAGTTCGTAAACTTCCTCCTTACTGTCTGTTGGATTCTCACAGAGTAATCGGCCTTCTTTTGAGCAAACAGAAAGGAGGAGGGAAAGACTTAGATTCCTCTGTATTTCGTTCTGTAATTAACTTGATTGGTATGATGAATTGGCATCAGTGGCATCAAACTCCTGAGATACTGCTTTCCACATTAACTCATTATGGGCTTTCTGTGCATTACTCTGAACCTCCAGCACTGACTGCTGTCAGCCAGCGTCCCAGCCTGGCTGCACGTTTGATACGTTTTGCCGTGCAGCATTTAATAGAAGTTTCCTTAGTATCATAATAATTTTGAAGTGCTTTCTATTTCCAGTGAGTTTTTGTGCATTCTGCGCAAAAAGTAAGGGAAGTTAAAAGTGCTGCAGCCGTTACCTATTTGCAGCGAGATTTTAACTTTTCTTTCCTTGCTAGAGCTGGTTGTACATCTTGGAGCAGAAGATATTCGATAGCTGTGTTCTGCTGGAGCACTCTGTAAACAAATCTTTACATTTTGGTTTGCCGGTAAGTCCATATCATTTATCCTTTACTTTATTCTAGGACAAACACAAGTGGCGAGGGGAGTGTGCACGATAGGGTTTTGTGGCTGGTCTGTTCAAAATATGTAACTGAATTTAAAGAAATCAATGTTAACACTCCAAAATCTGTCTTTTTCTATAATTTTTACTCTTCATATTAACAAACCAGAGTTCAGTTGCTTTAATGCCAGTGCATTAAGGCTCACACTTTTTTCCTTCTAACTTGTTTGTTTTTCAGGCAGAAAAACTCTGTGTGGCCACCAGCATGGCCCCAGGCACTGTGTTGGCCTTAGGCCCGTAGCACAATTTGCTGGTGCTCAAGGAAGGTTCTCACCCCTCTGCCTTCCCTGAAACTTAGAGCTTTGAAGGCAGAGCTTTGAACACAAGTTTACTTGTATGGCTCTGTCCCAGCTGAGAAATCTTGCATGGCAGCCCTCCCCTTAGACAGTTTTGTGCCCCGAATCTGTTGGCTGTTAATGTTTAGTTCTGTCTTCCCCAAGATCTGCAATCTCTTAGTTCAGAGGAGTGTTCCAAAAGGAACTAAACTGCTGATGTTGGGAGATGAGAGCAGACATGGCCGCTTGGTGGGGAAGGGGAGGAAGGGCTCTGCGTTTTCACAGCTGTTTCATCATTGGCGAAATCCAGGTACCAGTCCTGTCATCCTCTTTAAGACTTCTGTGTGTGGGAGTGGAAATTACCTTTCAAATCTAACAAAATGACATTCACACATGTGTGGGTGTGCATAAGTGGGTATTTAAAGAAATGCCTGGAGCAGTGTTCCTTTGTCTGTGCTGAATAACATCACATCTTTTTCTCTGGGATTTTTTTCTTAGTTTAGAACTCTTGCTCCCGTGTAATTTGCAAGCCCAGTGTACTCTATTGTCTTTCACTGCTGTTGGTATTTTTTTGTCTTCTTCCCAGTACCTTGCTTCCCTGGGAATACAGTCCTTGGTTCAGCAAAGAGCTTTTGCAGGAAAGGCTGCCAACAAACTAATGGATGCCTTAAAAGATTCTGATCTGTTGCACTGGAAACACAGCTTGTCAGAGCTTATTGATATTAGTATAGCACAGAAGACTGCCATTTGGAGATTATACGGCCGCAGGTATTTTGTTTCTTTTGAACTCTTGGGTTAGCTCACTGTACTTGTTAGCACATAATGCATTTTGAGTTATTTATATAGGTGTAACAAGTGACTCTGACTCTCCAGTGCACTAAAATAAAGCAATCAGACTCTGATTCGGTACAGGCTGAGTGCAATTATTTCCATTTTCTTATGTTGCTTTAAAACTCAAACTGGAGAAGAGATTGAATTTCCATTTAGTAGTGGCAAATAGTGCATAAATTGTTCCTGTGCCCCCATTTTCTACATCTCTGTGCTTAGACTATGTGCAACTTTCGCTGTGTAGTACTTGCTGTACCTGCATAGTCCAGAGCTCCTGAATAGCAGTTGTTTTACAAGTTTTCATTCTCCTCCAGGCCCCTGGCTTACCAGAAAATGTAGACTGTTGTCATAACAAGACCATAAATTAAAAATGGTGGTAGTTTGTTGCTTGAAAGTTAAAAAAGACTGTTTCTCTTGCACAAGCACCATGGCACTTCAACAAGCCCAAACATTGCTGAGCATGAACAGTCTGGAGGCTGTGAACGTGGGCGTTCAGCAGAATAACACCGAGTCCTTCGCTGTGGTGCTGTGTCACCTGGCTGAGCTACATGCGGAGCAGGTGAGTTTTGTGGCTACTTGCAGAAATGGCATTTGGGTGAGAAGACGTGTGGGTGTTATTGACAGAGTGCGAGACTTGACTTCTGTTTTGTTCTGCCTTTAATGTCTGCACTGGGGGCGAGGAATGCACAGGGTTTTTGCTTGGCAAGTTCTTGCCGTGAAGGTTGTGTTGAAATCACGGGGAGTGGTGCTTGCCCCAGCGTACGTTAATCAGAGTGCTGTTTCTGTGTTACAGGGATATTTTGCAGCTGCTTCTGAAATACTGAAACACCTAAAGGAAAGATTCCCTCCCAACAGTCAGCATGCGCAGGTAGAATATTTATAATTTAGCTTGTGAATTATGATACAATAGGATCTGAATTCCATCGCATCTGAATTCTTCCCTCTGTATGCCCTGGGCTATATGTTTGCTAATTTCACTTGGCTCATGACCTCGTGGGAAGCTGTTCGACATAAACCTTTCTACAAAAGCACGAAATAGATGCCTCTGTTATCCTAATACTGGAGAGACATTTATCTCGCCATAGGCTCCTAAGAAAAAGCTGTTTAAATAGACGTGTCGTCGACAGAGAAATACACGTCTCCTTCGTAAGCACGTATAGGAATTAAATGCATTGATTTGGAGCTTCAAAGTTCTGTTTAATTAGTGCTACGTATTTTGCTATATTGCAATCCAGAAATAACTGAGAGAATAGGCTGGGGTTTGTGTGGCTCTGGGAAATACCTTAACACATGAGTCTATAAGATAGTATTTACAGTGAAGTGTTCAAGATTGCATTAAATATAGTTTGGTCCTACAGAACAAGTCTACTGTTTCAAAGCATTGGTAATGATTTAAAAGAGCGTTTTTTACTTAAAATGTAGTCAAATAGGTGAGCTTTGGTATTGAAACATTAATCCAGACCTGAGCATTTCTGTTGAGGGAAGTAATTTAGTTAATCCAGTAATTGAACAGTGGAGCTAGTTGTGTCTAGACATAAATATCCACAGGGGAAAATAAAAATTAAGTTCTAACTTAGAAAATGAGCAGGCACAGCTTCTAAAACTTGTTTGTGGATGTTCTTTGTTTAGCTTTGGATGCTGTTTGATCAGAAAATACAGTTTGAGAGAGCCATGAATGATGGCAGATACCATATAGCAGATTCTCTTGTAGCAGGAATTACAGCACTTAATAGCATTGAAGGCATATACAGGTAAGAAATCCTGGATCTGCGTACGCTTGCAGCTGTGTCCCGTGAAGATAATGAAAGATTTAGCAAAACGATTGCTGGCAGTCACGTGTGCTTACATGTTCTTCCCGTTCCAGAACTAATTATGGTCATCTTGTCTAACCTGTAGTACTTATTCCATTAGAGCGAGTCCTGCAATAATCATTTCTAGTTGTTTCTCTGGGCATTTTAAGAACTGGAATGGCACTGCTGAAATCGGTGTTATTCTAGAGCTGGAGATCTGTTGTGAGAACACAAAATACCTTGCCGTGGTAACTGTACTCAAACCTGAGCACAATGCAGGATTTTATGGCAGATAACTGGGGATTTCAGGCCTGGTCTCGACTCTAGTGTGGTAGGAGCTTCATCTGTCTCCTGGTTTCTACATCTACAAAACGGGATAATAATAATATGATTTTTCTCGCATCTTAACATGTTTTTTTTTTCCTAAATGGAAATGACATGTTAGAAATACATAGGGTTAAAGCTTGGTATTTGGTGAGTATGAAGTACAACTTACTGTTAAAAGCAATTTCTTGTTGATTTTCAATGAGGCAAAACACCTGAAAACATAGCCAGTGCCAGTAAGCTGGAAGATCAGTATTCAAGCTGTGGGACCTGATGCTTGTCCTTCTGGAGTTGGACTGTTTGTGATTTCCCTGATCTTTAAATATTCTACTCAGTGTATGGGTTTGGGGTGTTTTTATGCATCCCTGCTGCTGTGTATTTGTTTCGTGTTTCCCTGTTCTTGCTCTTTCCATGTTGCTCCATGTCCTTGTTAGTGCAGGTCAATTTTAGCGACTTTACCTCGTACTTGCTTTTCTTACAAATAATTACTTGTGCTTTCTAGCTTGCATGCCCTCCCACTTCTGTTGCCTGTTTGGCCTTTGTTTTTTGGCAATGCCAGTTTTCTATTTAAATCTGGTTTATGAGTTTGATCCTTTCTGCCTGTGAGTTGTCCAGCTGGAATTGGAGAGATCTGATTTTCCCACTGCCGGTGTGTATAGCACGCATACACTTTGTCAGAATGCCATTCCGCAGTTACAAGAAACAGAAGTCACAAAATAGAGACCTATTTTACTGTGTTTGGAAGTGCAGAGTTGTATCTAAAATATAAAAATACAATCAGTGATGTGGGTTTTTTTTTTCCTACTGCGGCAGAAAAGCCATTGTGTTGAAAGCCCAAAATCAAATGTCAGAGGCACACAAACTTTTGCAGAAATTGTTGATCCACTGCCAGAAAATCAAGAACACTGAGATGGTGATTAGGTAAGAATGTTTCATTTTCAGAGTTTTGAAGACACTTTGCAGTGATTAGAATCGGCCATTTCAATTTGTCTGTGTTCAGACTTCACTAGTCTTCAGATTACCTGCTATGATTTGGAGACTACACAATAATTTCATTTATTAATCATGGCATGGAGGAATCCTAAAAATATTGTGGGAATGAAATCTAGTCATCTTTAATACATAAATTAAAAGGTAGTAAACTTATTTTGAAGTTTCAGGAAGACTTATGGAAGAAGGAAATGCTGCATCCAAAATAAATAGGAAATAGACATGTATGTGTGTAGTCAGACTTTTGTGCTGATCTTCAGAGTAGTTACGGTGTTATTTAATATTTTGTATGTTGGTGGCATCTCCTCTTAAAAGCATAATTGAAGTTTATCGTATATGCAGTAATGTAATTCATAATAAAATCAATACCGTTATGGATGGAATGATTGCTTGGGGCACAAGCGGACGTTTTTCATCAAAAGGAAATGTTTGTAATTCCTCCCCCCCGTTGCGGTTAGCGTACTGCTGTCGATAGCAGAGCTCTACTGGAGATCTTCGTGTCATACCATAGCCTTGCCTGTCCTGCTGCAGGCTCTTGCCCTCTCTCGAGAGTATAGTCTACAGTACTTGGCTTCCGAAACTGTGCTGAACTTGGCTTTCTCCCAGGTATGTCTGATGCGTGTTTTCACAGGGCTGAAGGGCGACGTTTATTCTGGGGATCTGGATACTGTTTTTCCTCCTGTGAGATTTAAGAACACAACCTTGTTGGAATCAAATTATTGATTCTGGAGAAGTATATTCTAAATGTAGAATCTTGGGAGGAAGTTAATGAAAGTTGAGTTTCGTGTGTAGTACTAAGATGTGTAGTTATTGCATATAATTAAGCAGACAAGCATAAATTGGCCCTGCCTTCATTTCTTCCCTTGTTATTTTTTCTGCTAGTATTTTGGCTTTCTAGTAGCACGGTTTGGCATGTGTTTGAATTACAAATAACGCTTGTAATGGAGTTCAGTTATATTGTTTATTCTGAGCTGGCAGAGATGCAGTTGTCAGCACTGACTGCGGTGGAGAAGCCATGCCTAATCATTCCAGGGAGCACTCATTTCTACTAATAAGTTTTGATTTAAAAGAAGATTGTGGGGGAAAAAAATTTACATCCTTGTCTGTGGTGCATTGCGTTATTAGAAACAGATGGGGTTTATGTTGGTCTTCTCAGAAGAAGCTGCTCTTACCAGTGGATTCCAGTATTAGACTAGCAAGTATTTCTCTTTCAGCTGATCCTTGGCATTCCTGAACAAGCCCTGAATATTCTGCAGACGGCAATAGAACCTGTCTTGGCCCACGGAGCTGTCCTGGACAAAGGCTGTGCCATGTTCTTGGTGGCCAAATGTCAGGTGGCTTCTGCAGCTTCCTACGCTCCACAGAAGAAGATTGAAGGTAGTGTGAAGTCAATTCTCCTCACTGGCACCATGCTCAGAAGTTGAGAAGCACAAACCGGTGTACATATTGGAGTCCTGCTACATGATCACTCGGATACAGCAGAGTGTGTTACCTAGTTATCGGATAGCAAAATTAATTTGGAATTAGTTGTTCAGCAGATGCAGTGTTTGTAATGGACTCTTGTTTATCTGCGTACTTGTACACCCATATTTTGCAGCAAAGGCGGAATAACAGAAACTCGCTGAAAGACCACGTTGCTAAGACACGTATTGTTTTGAAAAGCTGAGGAATTTGTCATTGGGCTCTTTAGAACTGAGCTGTGTTGCTTGGAGTTGTTATTGTGATACTATCTTGAATATGACTGTCCCCCTTTTTTCCACAGCTTTGGAATCTGCTATCTTGAATCTAAATGAAGCCAAGACTTACTTTGCCAAAGTGGACTGCAAGGAGCAGCTCAGAGATGTTCTCTACTTCCAAGCCCGGCTGTTCCACACCTTAGGCAAGACCCAGGAAAGGAACAAATGTGCCATGTTGTTCCGTCAGTTGCACCAGGAACTGCCGGCACACGGCGTCCCCTTGATCAATGCCTTCAAGTGATACATTTAAAGATGAGATTTGTTTGTTTGCCTGTTTTTTTACAGATGTCTTTTTATTATATTCAGTCATCCGTGTTTCAAAATAATTGTCAATAAATCATGGTCTTCTATTGAACAAATTTTGCGTTTTGTTTGTAATAACTTAAGCGAAAACATAGGTTTCCACCCATTTTACTTTTATTTTGTGCTCGAAATTAAGAATAAGAATTGAATGGGGGGAAAAAAAAGAAAAGACTCCCTTGACTGCTTTATAAACACGCTGAGGGGAGTAGCACAGTCACGATGAAATAATATCCGTTCTTAGTAGTGACATTTTCGGAGTCAATGCTGCCTTTATGAACGCTGGGGTACAAAAAATAATGGAAAATGTAAGCGAAGCTTCTTTGGACTCATTTTAAGTGGTAAAGAATGGGAGTCTCATTTAAAACGCGTCCTTGCATTTAACCTGTCTACAGTTGCTGTTTACTCTGTAGAAACAGATGGTGCTGGCAGAAGGGAAAAAAACAGGATTCAGTTGGAGAGGTCTAATGGTGCAAAGTCCCGGCATTGTTGTTACACGTGTCCTTGTGCAAAGAGCGGCTGAGGAAAGTAGATGCTGAACTAAAGCTCCAGCTCAGCTGAAATGTTTTTATCGTGTGTGTTCTCCTGTAGGTGCTGCGTATAATTTACCTGCTCTGGTTTCATGGGCGAACAAATGATGATCACAACTAACTCAATATCCAATATGCTGCCCTTGACTTCTAGCAATTAGATCCTCGTTTTGGAAGAAAATTTCATTTCAGACGTAGTGCGGGATTTCAAGGCAGGTGAGGTCGTGCTTTTGTGAGCGTAAACCTTTTGTGGGTGACACTTGGGGATGGGGGTGCCAGTCCTTCACCTCGTGACTGTATAAAAGCTGAACATCATTAGGGTAAACACTTGGAGAGACCCTGCCAGGAGGCACTGGATTAAACTGTGGCATTGTTAGCAACGAGAAAGCAAGACCAGACCTAAACCTGGCTCTGATGGAGCCCTGCCAGGTGAGGCAGGAAGGGAGAAGCTCTGTGATGTGGTTGGAATGAGGGTAGTTCAGTGCTAGTTTAGCCATCTCGTTAATTGGTGTTGCAGCGTGGGTGTTGGTAGATAATCAGCGCCTAACTTTAAAACGACAGCTAGATTTCTAACAGTGAAAAGTAGCCCAGGTTGCCCTGTGGGCTTCATGGGAGCACTGGTTTTGGTGGCTGATCCCCTCTCAGCTGCGTTATCAGAGCTCTATTAATCAGAGGAGTTCAGTCCATAAAATGTTTGGAGCACATACTATTTTACAGTAAGTGCACAAACTTGATTTCTAGAGTGGCTTTCAAGATCCTGGTCAAAATAGCAGTGTTTATCCATAGAGCTCGCATGGAAGCACGGCTCTACTCCGGGAAGCTCTACAATGCTGAAGTGGCGACCACAAATGGATCTCGAAGCAAAATGAGGACAAGGGTTCGTGCCAGCCATGGCATTCGCATCTGCTCGAGGTTAAAGCTGTTGCCTCATGGAAAGAAGAGTTGATCAGAAAAAGGCAGGTGAGCTCAGCGCAAGAATGGCGCTTGATGGGAATGTACTCGATAAGAAAAAACAAATAATGAGCATGGAGAAAGCATGGGAGATGTTTATGAAGGGCTGGTGCCAGTCGGGGAGTTAAAGGCCGTGGCAGCGTTTCCCCCATCCCAGCGCTGCAGAGCTGCAACCCGAGCAGGAGCCGTGGTGGTGGTGGTGGCCTGGCGGTGGCCGCTGTGACATTTCCAAACAACTGGTTCCTAAAACCCCCTTTAGGTGATGATTTCAGAAGCGTCGGCCAACCGCTGAGCCACGGTCCAGGGGAGGTGATGCAGGAAACCCCATGTGGACCCACGCTGGAAATCCTGCGTTTGCCCAGGGGCAGAGGGGGCGAAGCCGCGGCCGAGCAGCGGGACGGGCGGGAGGACGCGGCCGTTCGCGCCCCCCCGGGACGCGGGGGCGGAGGAGCGGGACCAGCCGGGGCCCCCCGGGCTGCACTGCGAGGTAAGGCGGGGCCGAGCGGCCGGAGGGGGAAATAAAATATTAAAAAAAAAAAAAACAAACTAAAAAAAAAAAAAAAAAACAAACACGAAAAAACCAAAACGCCAAACCACCCCAAAGAACGGTTTATGGGGGTGGGCGGGCAGGATGCGGCTCCCCGGGGGGAAACCTCCCCTTCCCCGGGGCGGAGCGGGGCCTCCCTCCCTCCCTCTTTCCCTCCCTCCTCCCTCCTTCCCTCTCTCCTTCCCTCGCTGCCGCCGCCGGAGCGGAACCGAAAGCGAAGGCGGCGCCGGGCGGCCCCGCTCCGGCCCCGCGGGCAGGGCAGCGCGGCGGCGGCGGCGGCTCCGTGGGTTCCGGGGTCTGCGGGGGTCTCTCCCTCCCGCCAGCGAAGCGGCGCGTCCCGCCAGGTCGGTGGTGCGGGAGTGGGCGGGGAGGCCGGGCGGGCCCGGGCGGAGGATGCGCCCGCGGCTGCGGAGACAAAGCCGCGCCCGGAGGGACCGGCGGCGGCGGGCGTGGGCGGCTGGGGCCGGGGATGGGGATGCCCTCCGAGCAGAGAACGGCATCTCCTTCCAACAGGGCCCCCCCGCGGGGCTCGCAGCCCGGCCTGTGCGGGTGTTTCGGCGATGGGGGGATCGGTGCTGTCGTTTCCCCATCCCGTTTGGAGGAGCCGCGCCGCGGCGGCCGCCCGGGCCCGGCAGGGATCCCGCTCCCGCTCGCCTTCGGCCGCCCACCAGCCCCCGGCATGTGCCGCTGGTAGCCGATGGGCTGGCGGCATCCCAGGCTTGGGGATGTGACAGGGTGGTGGCCGTCCCCACCACGCCAGGCGTCGCGCAGACCCCGTGGGGCTCCTGCCCAGGGAGGCGAGGGCTCGCAGCAGGGGGACGGGGGAGAGTTAGGCCGTGGGGCTGGGAAAAGGAGGGGATTTTTAAGGTCAAGTGAGAGGCCAGGAGAAGATGGAGGGGATGGAGTTGGTGGAGTGACTTGTGTGCGGGGGCCAGGTCTCAGGGGAAGCCACAGGTTGGGTTGCTGAGTGACCGAGCGTGGTTAGGAGGTGGGGCGCAGCCCTGCGGCCACATGCGTGGCACGGAGCACCGGGAGCACGGAGGTAACAGTAAAGACCAAAAGCAGTGGTGGGATGACCGCAGGAAGCTGGTGCGGTGGAGCTGCAGGCTGACCGTGCCACTGTGCAGTGCTGCAGGAGCAGAAACCGTTCCTGGAGACAGGACCAGATCCTTTGGGGACAAGGAAACCATACTGGGGACAGGGTGTGTGATGGCTGTGGGTGCTGGAGCTGCCTTCATGGCCCCCAACCAGAGAGGCAGCCCCTCTCCTGGGGGAAGGAGCCCCATCTCTCGCCTGGCTCCTCTCCATGAGCACTTTGGTTTGGGAAAAACGCCCAACAAAACCTGAGAGCGCTGTAAGGGGTGTCTGATCGACCAGCGCCGTTCCAGGGAAGGCGGCTGTTATCAGATTGGGGCTGTAATTTGGAGGAGGCTTTGCTTTCAACTCAGCCCTAATGTCTTTTAAGTGGTGTTCACAAAGTGCAGAGCCGCTTTTGTTTCCTCTCTCCTGGACGTCGTGGGCTGGAGCTGCTGTTTCCAGGAGAGCCGGGAGCCACTTGGCAGCGCTGGACGAGGTGACGGTGGTGCCCTGAGCTCATCCCGGCCTGTGCTCAACACCACATCCAAAGCTTACTTGTTTTGGGATGCTCATTATATATTGCTTAAGCAGTATTAGGCGGTATCATCAAGATTATAAAAAACCTTGGTAAAGATGTTTTTTGACTCCTATTGAAACCTGCCACTGGCTTTTGGTGCCATTACAATGCTACCAGCCCGGCTTTGCATTTTTTCCTCGTTCTTTTCCACCCTGCGTTGGATGGGCCAGGCAATGCAGGAGGCTCTTCTGTTTGCCCCAGGGGCGATGAAAAGCTTTGCCTGGGCACAGGGATCCAGCATAGATGGGGGCTGGGTGCCTGTTTCCAGTGCCTTGTTATTTTGGGTGTCCTCTGACTTCTAGAGAAGCTGCTGAGAGATTTTTTTCCATTAAAAGTCAGGCGGGGATGCATATGGTCTTTGTATACTACAGTGACTAATATATTTCTGGCAAGGTCTGCGCTCGCCCGTAAGAAGGGAAACTGTGATCGATGCCCCCGTTGCTGCAGATGACACCGCTCTTGGCACTGGCGCTTCCACCGCTGACAGTGACCAGGGAAAACAAAATAGCCACTGGACTCTGCCCAGCGAGAGCCGATAACTGCCCTGCGCGCTGGCCCCAGTTAACTTTTAACCGCAGACCTTTGGCGTTAGCAGGGGAGAGGATGCTCTGCGAGTAAAGTCAGCCTCAGTTTAGGTGGTTTGTGTTCAATTTTGTTATGAGCGGCTTGTTTTGCAGTGCATGAGCGGGTTCCCATGGAAGGATGGATGGAGGTGTTGCTGCCGGAGCTGCCACCAAGTCTTGCTCTCTTGGGAGGGTCTGAACCCTGACACCGCATCTGGCCTTGCCGGAGGGAAGTGTGTCGGGGGCGGGGAAGGCAAGCGTGTGGCCATCGGCGGGAGCCGGGGGCACTGTCCCATCACCCGCCCTGCTCCTGGGTAGAGAAACAGCTCCAGGGAGGGAAGGACTGGCCAATGTATCCCTACACTGAGTTTTAAATCTGTGCGGCCAGTGCTGGCTGCAAGGCGTCACCCTCTGCGCCTCCAGAACCGGTCGGCGTATTCCCATCCGTAGGCGGCCGCATCCCAGTGGGGACCAGGCAGGGGCCACATGCTCACAGCAGAGCTGGGGTGGCAGGAGGGGGCTGTAAAAATCACTTCCTCCTCACGGGGGCTGATTTCGCTCCCGTTTGTTTCCGCTAAAGCCACGTGGATGCTGAGCGAGAGGGAGAGCCGCTGCCAGGGTTTCACAGACCTCTTTTCATTTTAATATCCCTCTCCTTGCTGAATTAGATGTGAGACTGATTGCTTCGATAATCCTGCTGGAGCCGCTATGGGTTATATACGGATTGCAGCCAAAAGCTGTGCCGATAAATCATTCCTATACACCAGGCTGTTACATTTCCTGAGGATTTTGTGGGCATGTGCTGCTCGCTTTTACATAAGGATCTGCTGGAGTTCATACCAGAATGTGCCGCTTTTCCCTGGGCAAGGACCTGGGTGGGTTGGTGGTGCCAGAGCCCCTGGGCTATATTTCCCCTTTTTGGGTTTATTCCCCCCATTCCAGCTATTTTGGTTTTCCCTTTGGCTGGGAATACGGCGGTTCTCCTCCCCGTGTGCTTATTAAGGACAATTGGCTGCCTTATTGTTAGTAGTTATTCCATGTCCCATGGGGCTGCGTTCAACAGCACGATCCCAATTTTGGGTTTCTTTCAGGGAAGGAACCATCTCACAGGGCAATTTCTGCAAAACCCCATGCTCGGCCCCTTTGCACCCATGCAAAGGGGAAAAAAAAAACTCTCCGATTTTCCACCCTAGCTGATGTTACGATGGTGCTTGGTTGACTTTTAGCCTGTTTACGGGGCCTGGGGAAGCCTGCTCCAATTAATCAGCTCTGATATGTTTATCCTGGTCAAGCCAATTAACTCCCGCCGGCCAGGGCATGCTCTTCCCCCAAGTGTGGTGAAACCTTCATCGCTCAGTTTTGCCCCAGCCCGGCAAAGTTTAGCGCGAACCCTTGGGAATTCAGGTGCAGGCGATGCTGTTGGGGCAGGGTGGGATGCCCGGCTGTGCCGTGCTGTGGCCAGGGATGGCCGCTGTGGCCAGTGATGCTCCTGGGGTGGCTTCATCCCAGGGCCGCCCCCATGAGCTGCCTTTTTTGGTGTGGCGGCGGCGCACAGTGAGGGTAGAGGGCATGGCGTTCAGGATCAGCTCCGGCTTCGGGGGACGGCTATTTATATGTGCCCGCTGGCCGGGTGCCCAAAGCAAGCCAGGCAAATGGCAACCGGCCTCAGGATGCATCCCTGTGGGTTCAGGGCGAATCGGGGTTATGGGGGGAGCTGCCTGTTTATTCAAATCCATTTTGGGAGTGCATTAAAACGCGCTGCCGTGGCTGCCAGCAGCACCGGGGCGGGGGGAGTTTTGCAGCCACGGTGCCCGAGATGTGGAGCCCCATCTCGGCTCAGCTGGCGGCTCCCGGCTCTCTTGCCCAGCAAAGCCCCAGCCGGGAGCGGATTCAGGCCCGCGAAACGCGGCGTTTCTGAAATAGTTTGTCCTTGTTGCTGCTCGTCGGCTTATTTATAGCCTTCGCATCCCCTGCGTTTCTCTGCGCCTCGAAGCAGCGAGCGGGGCTGGGTCAGCTTTAGCTCCGGGCTGATCCCACTTGAGCAAAAAAGCTCCGGTTTATAGATTTGCGTTGAAAACAGCAATTAGGCCATTGTGAGCCTGGAGGGAAGGGGCAGACGATTTGATTTCTGTGCTTGACCGGTAATTTCTGCGGGGCTGATCCAGAGCGGTTGTGCTGCGGGTGCAGCACGGAAACTTCAATGGAGATGAGTGGAGCTAATTTTAACTGGCCGCCTCGCCGAGGTGTGGGAACCAGGCAGAAAAACGCCTCAAACCTTGTTCCTGCTTCTGGGCTGTTTGTTTCAGGATTTTTTTTTTTTTTTTTTTTTTTTTTACTTGCTTCTGCAGCAAAATTCTCATTAACCTAGAAATTAAAAACAGCACCGGCATCGTGGCAGGGAAGAGCGATGGTTTACAACCAACCGTCAAACTGCCCCGACTGCTGCAGGGCACCCAGCATGTGTGGATTACACTGTTTTCTCCCCTTTTAAAATTGTTATTTATTTATATATACACATATTTTTAATTCTTTGTTGCTAACAGAACCGCTTTCTCATTATCCCAAGGTTCAGGAACCTGATTTTTGCAGAGGCGGCCACAGGGAACCCGGGGCGAGGAAGAGAAATCGCTGGCGATGATGGGCTGTGGGAGGAGGCAGTGAGCCGGGGGGGCTGACCCTGCACCCCACGCTTGGTAAGTGGGTCCCTGTGCCCCTGAACTGCTTCGTTTGGGGGGTGTTTGGCAGAGATGTGCCCACTCCGACTGTGGGACCAAGCAGTAAAGCAAGGAATTGAGTGATATTTATGCTGGCATAGTGCAGGGCCTGATCCTGCTCCTGTAAAATACCCCTTTTTGGGGTGTTTCTGTAGTGGAGAAGATGGGTTCGGTGTTCCCTGGAGGTGTTTCAATAAAGGAGGGGTGGAAGGAGCAGCCTGGGAGTTGAGGCTGGCCCCCTCTTGGGGTCTGCCCCGTGACAGGGTGGGTGCCCGGCCCCAGTGCCGTCCTGCGCCGCTGCCCTTGGCTTTGCCCCATCCCCTCCGGGATGAACAAATTGATCTGTAGAGTAATGACCGGTGGGAGAAAATCCTGCTTTCCCGGGGGATCCCAGCTGAGCCTCCCTGTGTTTGCAGGCACGCCTCCCTGTCGCAGCGTGGCCGGGATGAGGCCGTCGGTCGCACCATGCCATCATGTGTCCCCGGCAGCTCGACCGCCCTGCGGCCCCTCTGCCGTGACGGAGGCTGCGGCCGCCCCGTGCCCGGGGCTCCCCGGGACCCCCCGCCGCTGAACCCCTGCCGCCCCGGCATGGCCTCGCTCATCGTGGTGACCGAGTACGACGCGACGGGGAGTGCGAGCGAGGAGGAGGAGATGAACACGCCCGGCGACGAGGGTTTTGGGGACGGCCGGGAGCCGAGGGCGAAGCTGCACCTCTCTGGCCGAAAGCTCTCGCTGCAGGAGCGGTCGCAGCCTGCCCGCTCGCCTGGGAACGGCGACGACGGCGCCAACGAACGCTTCATCTACCCGTCCCTTCCTTACTCTCCGGTGACGTCCCCACACTCCTCCCCGCGGCTGCCACGGCGGCCGACGGTGGAGTCGAACCGCGTATCCATCACGGGACTGCAGGTGAGGGGGGATCATCGCTACTCCTGCGGTTCTCATGCCCCCATCCACCTGGTTTTCGCCCACCATGGCATTGCTTCTTGCTTGGTTTTTTGGGATAAAACCCTGCGGCACATCCGCAGATGTGCAGCGGGAGGCGGGGGGATGTCCTGGTCCATCCTTGTCCATGGGGACAGCCCTCAGGGATGTGGGACCCAGCAGCTCGCCACGTTTTGTGCCTTTTGTAGATGCCACCAGCTCTCGTGGCTGCGTTTCGGGGGGAGCTGGTGGCACACCATGATTTTCTTTTTAATCCCCCTTAAAAATAAAAAAAAAAAAAAAAAAAAAGAGAGAGCCACTGAGATCTAAAGAGAAAAGGGCCCTGCCTGGCCCCAGCCTGCCAGAAAACAGGCAGCAAGGGGCTGCTTTGCCCAGAAGAAAAATACTTGGTGCTGGGTCACCGGCATTAAACCCCCCCCAGGGCTCTCCCAGCTGCTGATCCCCACCACCGCCCGCCCGTCGTGCGCTCTCATTCCATGTGAGCGGACAATATTGCCTGCCCGGCTGTTAACATTTGCAATTAGCCGTCTATAAACACACCGGCGCGTGGCCGGGCGGCTGGCGTTTATGGGTCATGAATCAAAGCTGCCCAGTGCCGAGCGGTGCCCGGGCAGAGCGGAGCAGGGCCGGAGTTTGCAGAGGAAGTTTTGCCGGAGATTTAAAAGGAGGAGAGCAGAGGCGAGCGGTGTCGTGGCTCGTGTCGGACCCCCTCTCTCTCCCCCCAGGACTGTGTGCAGCTCAACCAGTACAAGCTGAAGGACGAGATCGGGAAGGTGAGTGTTGTTGGCCGGGTTTGGGGTGGGATGGGGGGATTCGGGGTGGGAGGGTGCTGGGCCCGCTTTTGCCGCCGAGCCGCTGAGATGCAATTTCAGCTGCTCACCACGGCAACTCAGCCGGCTCTTCGCTGTGACACTGGTCTCTTCTGGGTGGTGCCAATTGAATAGCGTATATTTTTTAAATTATTATTAATTTTCCCCATTCCCCCTCCCTTCAATGATATGGGGCATTTGAACCTTTTCTTTGCTGGTGGTGTGATGCCAGAGCCTACACCCTGCTACTCCCAGCGTCGCCCACCAGCTCCGTGATCCCGGTGGGGCCGGGTTTACGGTGGAGCCTGGGGCCCATTTTGGTGCTGTTGGGTTTTTTCGGTGGACTGTCCCTAACTGGTCCCCCATGGCTGTGCCCCTCTCTAGGGCTCCTACGGGGTGGTGAAGCTGGCCTACAACGAGGACGATAACACCTACTATGTGAGTATTGCACGGCCCTGGAGCCTGCAGCGGGGTGGGTGGGATGAGGATGGATCCCCTCCGCTGACTCCCTGCCCAGCTCTGTGCTGGCCCCGTCCTGCCAGCCCTGTTTTATCCTCGATTTGCCCTAAATCCCATGTTTTTTTCCCCTCTTGCAGGCAATGAAGGTTCTTTCCAAAAAGAAGCTGATGAGACAGGCGGGATTCCCCCGTAAGTGGCACAACAGCTTTAGGGTGGGGGATAACCCCCGGCGTCAATGCAGGCTGGGGGATGAGGGGATGGAGAGCAGCCCTGAGGAGAAGGGCTTGGGGGTGTTGATGGATGAAAAGCTGGACACGAGCTGACAATGTGTTCGCAGCCCAGGCGGCCAGCAGCACCCTGGGCTGCATCCCCAGCAGAACGGCCAGCAGGGTGAGGGGGTCCGCCCCGCTGCTCTGCTCTGGGGAGACCCCCCTTGCAGTGCTGCCTCCAGCACTGGGGCCACCAACATCAGAAGGACACGGAGCTGTTGGAGCGGGGCCGCAAAATTGATCAGAGGGCTGGAGCACCAGGCGGAGGGAAGTTGGGGCTGTTCAGCCTGGAGAAGAGAAGGCTCCGGGGGGACCTTATTGCAGCCATTCGGTACTTAAAGGGGGCTTATAAGAAAGATGGGGACAAACCTTTTAGAAGGACCTGTTGCAATAGGACAAGGGGGAATGGTTTTAAATTAAAAGAGGGGAGATTTACACTAGATAGAAGGAAGAATTTTTTTACAATGAGGGTGGTGAAACCCTGGCCCAGGTTGCCCACAGAGGTGGTGGATGCCCCATCCCTGGGAACATTCAGGATCAGGTTGGACGAGGCTCTGAGCAACCTGATCTAGTTGAAGATGTTGGACTAGATGACCTTTACAGGTCCCTTCCCACCCAAACCATTCTATGGTTCTATGCTTTGGGGACCCTGAGGGCTCGTTCCTGACTGGACACCCCGTCTGTGCCTTTCCGCAGGCCGCCCACCGCCCCGCGGGGCCAAGGCTGCCTCCGAGGGCTGCCTGCAGCCCAAAGGGCCCATCGAGCAGGTCTACCAGGAGATCGCCATCCTGAAGAAGCTGGACCACCCCAACGTGGTGAAGCTGGTGGAGGTGGGTGCCGGCTGGCCATGTGCCATGGCTACCCCTTCCCAAAACCCACCCCGAGCGTGGAAGAGCCTGGATGCTGTGGGGATGGGCTACACGGTGGCTTGGGTGGAGGGGAGAGACCGCAGAGGGACTGGATGGCTGTGGCAGGTCCTGACTACAGGGGTCTTGTGTTTTCTGTGGTTTCAAAGGTTTTTTATTTCTCCCCTCTCAAAAGAGGATTTTTTTCTTCCCTGCCTGGAAAGGGAAATGCAGAAATGTGTGGCTTCCTTGGAGGAAACAAGTGCTCAGATGGGTTTTGGGGAGGAACTGGTGTTTCTGCTGGTTCTGTGGTGCAGCCGCCCTGCCCTCCACCCCCTGACTGTATGAAACAGTCCAAAAATCAAGAGTTAAGGATGGGCAGGCTGGAGTTTATTTGGCTCATGAGTCAGATGATGCTTCCTGTGTGTTTTAAATATTTACTTCCTTGCAGTACAGCTATATCTCTGTCCTCTTTTTTTCCCCCACTCCTTGTGGGTAGAAGCCGGGAGATTAGCAGACCATGCTAATGGCGCAGATGGTGCAGAATTGAGATGGCCGCTAAGTAAAAAAAAAAAAATCACAGTGTTTAATTTGCAAGGTTTTTTTGGTGATGTTTAATTTCCTTTCTGCTCTTTTCGGCAGGTCCTGGATGACCCCGGCGAGGACCACCTGTACATGGGTGAGTGCCCGCTGCCCTGCGGCACTCGTGGGGTGTCAGCGGGATGGGGGTTTGACAGGACAAAGTGTTACCCCACGTTTTGGGGCAGCTGCGTGTGGGGTTGGGTCCCTCCTCCAGAGCGGGTATGGCCTGGGTGTGCTGGAGGAGCAAATCCCCTCCAATGGTCGGAGCAAACGGGATCCAGTCTGGGTTCAGAAAGGAGACAGGAGTGCTTTATAGCGCTTTATAGCACTTTATAGGCTTTAATTCGACATCAGGGCATGCTTTGCCATGAGAGGTACCAGCATTTATGTTCTCAGCTTTGAAGCTGGGCTGCTAGAAAGGAGCTTTTTTTTTTTTGGCTTCGAGAACAAGGCACGTGTTAGTTATCCACTGTACAAATGAGCTCCCTCCCAACCTGTCTTGCAGACTGCAGTGGTTTGCTTGATGTAAATACACCTGCTTTTGGAGGAGGCGTTTCTTTTCCATCATGTATGATCAGCCTGTACTAGCAGAGGAGCGTGTGATGCCTTCATGGCCAAGTGCAGAGCTTTGCTCGCAGCGTGGACTGGGCCTCAGTCTTGCAGGCAAACCGAGGGTTTCGGGGGGCGGTATTCGGTGATGCTGAAGCTGCAGCATTAAGAAGGTAGTTGGCAGCATCCCCTTAGTTGAAGATAGAAGTGTGCAAAACGGTGTGTACCTTGCATAAGATAGCATCTCTTTTTTTTTTTAAAAAAAATGATATTATTTTCATAACTTTCATCATCAGAACAGTTCCTTTTGTGCTGGGACTGTGCTTGCAGGAGCTCTAACCTGTAAGTGACCGGTAATCACCTTCTCTTTTGTGTTTCAGTGTTTGAACTGGTGAAGCAAGGGTGAGTACTGAATTCCAGATTGAAACCTACTAAAGCATGAACGTGATACAGGTTTGCCACCTGAGGTGGGTGCAGGATGCAGAGGCGATGGGGAGGTTCATGGTGGGTCTCCTATGGGTTTGGGTAGCACCTCCCCAACCCAGTTACAGTTCTGTACCCCACCATGCGCACCTCCATTTGGGGCCACGTTGCTGCTGGCTGGCAGCAAAGGCTCTAGGACCTGTTTCAACACATTTGTATGGGGAACGACCTCCGTTCTCTGTTGCCTTTGCAGCCCCGTGATGGAAATCCCAACCCTGAAACCTCTCAGCGAGGACCAGGCTCGGTTCTACTTCCAGGATCTGATCAAGGGCATTGAATACTGTGAGTGTCTGTGCGAAAAGGAAGGGATTTCTTATTTTAATTTTTTTTTTAAACACCCAGGGCTGGACTTTCTGCTGGTGTACGGTGCCATTTCCAGTGGCTCATGCTACTGCACAAGGCTTTTAGAAGCCGGGGCTGGTGGTGGTTAGCAGAAGGCTTACAGCTGCACGGGGCTTCCTGGCTCCTTTGCTGCTGCTGAATTGCTTGTTTCTCCTTTGGCTGCAGTGCACTATCAAAAGATAATTCACCGGGATATTAAACCTTCCAACCTCCTCGTGGGGGAAGACGGGCACGTCAAAATTGCTGACTTTGGAGTGAGCAACGAGTTCAAGGGAGCCGATGCCCTCTTAACCAACACGGTGGGCACCCCCGCCTTCATGGCACCAGAGACGCTGTCGGAAACCAGGAAGATCTTCTCTGGAAAGGTATTTAATAGCTATTTGAGGGGTTTTGCACTAATCTTTGTACACACTGTCTGTTGCAGCTCGAACTATGTATTCTCCTCTCCGCAGGCTTTGGACGTCTGGGCCATGGGGATCACGCTGTACTGCTTTGTGTTTGGGCAGGTAATGAGATTGGTTTTTTCCAGCGCTGTTGGTGGTCCGGGAGGGGGGGGCGTTTGCCATGTGCCTCCCACATGCCGGGTACGCGGTGGGATTTGCAGCTTTCACCCCTGTTCAAGCAGTTGGGACTTGCCAAAGGGAGACAGGGATGTGTGGGTGGAAATGGGAAACTTCTGCCTGTCCGCGGGACGGGAGCAGCCAAAAGGGATGTGTTTCTCTTTTTCCCAGGGGAAAAAAATTCTATGCCTGGCCAGATTTTTTAGGAAAGGAGCTGTAGTAGTAATGTCATCATTTTTAGTCAAATATTATTTTCTTTGCGTTTAAAAGAAGACATTGATATAATAGGAAACCTTCCAGTATTTCCCAGTAACTGGCTCCTTGCTCTCCATCAAACTCTATGAGATCCCGATGCTTGACTGGCTGCCCCGCTGCTGCTTCCTAACAGAGGTTGTTGCTTTTCTCATTGTTTTTTTTTTTGTTGTTTTTTTTTTTTTTTCCTTCGTGGTAGTGCCCTTTTATGGATGAAAGGATCCTGAGTTTACACAATAAAATCAAGACCCAAACGTTGGAGTTCCCAGACCAGTAAGTACCCAAAAACCCAACCCTCAGCCCTTGTTTTAAAGCTCTTCTGAGTCGTTTCTCGGGCACTGCCGGGGTGGGTCTGGCCCTGCTTTGCTGCGGTTTTGCAAAACTGGGGCTCTGAGCCCTTCTCTTGGCCCTTGGCCCTGGAAAACTTCTTTTGCATTAAATGTGAAGGCAACATCTCCTGGTTTGCAGTTGCTGAAGAAGGAGCGATTGAAGTCACAGAGGGAACAGATTAACCTCTGCAGTCGCTGCCTGTTGGGTTTTAGCCGGGTTTTAGCCTGGGTGGAATTGATGTCGGGCTCTTCCAGCCCCGTACACGTGGGATCAGACTTCGGATTGCCCAAAAAGGGGATATTTTGCTTCTTTGGGGGCGTTTGGGAAGGAAGGGCTGTGTGGCACCTGAGCGCATGAGTACCCGGAGCTGGACCCCTGCCGGCGCTAGGGTCCGGCCCCAGTCTGCCCAGGAAGGCCATCAGTGGCTGGCACTGAGGGGAAGAAGGGAGGCAGCATCCACTCCCTTCCCTGTCTCATTTCTCCCCTCTTCTTTCCCCAGGCCAGAAGTTACGGACTTCTTGAAGGATTTGATTACACGGATGCTGGATAAAAATCCTGAATCTAGGATTTCGGTTCCAGAAATCAAGGTACTGACCCAAGCTGCTGGTGTGGGCTGTGGCTTCACTTCTCTTGGGTTCTCCTTGCTTGGCTTTTTTTGGGAGTCAGTTTGATCGCGCCAGGTTAGGTCCTGCCCCTGTGCCCAGGGCCCCTGGGCAGGTAAGTCCCAGATCCTTCTCCTGCTCCGGGATCTACTCAGCTTTGGGACCTTTGGTGCCTACAGAAGTCACAGGCAAAAGGAATTCCCCTGAGTACAGTATTTCCTCTGCTACCAGGAAAGTACTGTGCAACAGCCTTTCGCAGGAGATTTCTGGTCCTCCGCCCCTGCAGGAGCCTGGAAGGGGCGAGAAGCTGAGAAAATGGAGACTAAGGTAGGGGGAAAGGATTGCGGGGGAATTGCTGAACCGTTCTGTGCTCCTCCTGCGGCCGCCCAAGATGCCAGGTGTGTGGGCAAGGAGAAAGAAGGGTTTCTGCCTCTGTCGTGGATTAATTCAGGCCCAAGACTAGGGCTTGGTGGGTCTCCCCCCATCACTACTGCTCATGCACACGCTCTTGAATAAATCACTCCTGCCTCTTGGTGCTGTTCATCCATATGATGAGAGTGAAAATAGGTCTTCTTCCCTAAAACCCACTGAGATGCCCAGTGCTGTAGGTCACCAAGGTTATTGCTTGGTTGCATAGATGGGGCCAGCGCTGGCTCCGGATGAGCTGCACTGTGGCATTTTCTGCTCCGGGCTTAGCTATTCCCAGCGGTGCTGGGGTGAGCTGGCTCATCGGTGACATGGCACATCTCTCCCTCGCTCCCTGGTATCTCAGGAGCATGTAAGGGCCATAGCTTGGGTGAGGAGATGCGTTTGCCAGGCTGGTGGTGTTTGAGTTACGAAAAAGAGGAAATCGTTCCTGACAGGCTGTGTTATTAATTGAAGTTGCACCCCTGGGTCACCAAGAACGGAGCGGAGCTGCTGCCCACGGAGGATGAGAACTGCACCCTCGTCGAGGTGACGGAGGAGGAGGTGGAGAATTCGGTCAAGCACATCCCCAGCCTGGCCACCGTGGTGAGTAGGGGGGAGGTGATGGTCTGCGGGCACATACCAGGGACCCTGCTGCCTCCCGGGGCCATCCCGAGCAGACGGAGCTTGATCCTGAAGGGCAAAAGCTTTGGGCAGGATTAGAGCAAAGACCTTCCCTTGCCCAGAAACAAGTGCTTCAAGACGGGGTGTCAGCATCTCGCTGGAGGTGGCCGTACCCCACGGTGCGGGGGAATATTTCAGAGCGGTCCCAAAGGGACCTGTCAGCGGGTTGCCGGTCTCCGCGCTTGATCTGGCTGCCGAAAAATCACTGTATTTGCTCAGGGCAAAAGAGCTTCTGGTCCAGGACCTGCCCGTGGCCAGGAGTGGGTGTTTTGGCCAGGCATGAGGAGCTCCTGCCCTGCTCTGCCCATCTGGCCGTAGGGACCGTGGGAGCTTCCCGGGATGAAGATTTTATCTGGGCCACGTTGTGCGCCAGCCCCCGCCTGGAGCTATTCTCGGGGAATTCATCTCATCTCTTTTCAAGCTCACACTTCTATTCTCTGCAACCCACTGTGGTGGTGAGAACCACAGCGTAACCCTGCCCTGCGTGGAAAGTGAAATTCTTTTGGGTTTTGAACCTAATGATTTCTTTGGGTGCCCACTAGCCCTTATGCTAGGAGAAACAGCGAGCGGTGATTTGCACTTCCCTGGCGCGGCGTTATCTGCCTGTAGACACCCAGACTGTGATTTTTTTGAAGTACACGTCTCCCTTTGAAGCCCCTTTTCCATCTCGTGGCTGTGCCCATGTCTGGCTCCATTTCTGGAGCTCTCTCCTGCTTCCGTACCCTGCGGAAGTCTCGTCAGCTGCAGATACGTTAATATGCAAATGTGCCTTGCGCCGCTCAAGCTGAAAAAACAGATCTTGCTCTAAGGAAATCACCATTGATGAGGGGTTTTCCCCCCTTTCTCGTGTTCGGAGGTGACTTGCTGCCATGCAGGGAGGACGGCTCAATGCTCCCAGCCCTGTTGAAAATCCAGGTGTGTTTAGCACAGCTCAGGGCAAAGGAGGTTTTACTGCAACTCTTGCCTCTTAAATAACGCACCACCTCCAGGCAGATCGTGTATTTTCCCATTTGCATTTGTTATTCAAAATCGCCCTCCGGTGCCTGATCTTTGCGCATCCCGCTGCAGGCGTTAACGCTCGAGTACGAGATTCATATGGCTTCAACTCTCGCATAAAATGCCTTCCCCCTCGGGACCCTGCTGTCGTGCGCGTTTCAGACGTTAAGGGCTCTCGGTGCACGGTGGTGAGCAGATAAATAAGGCACAGACAGACAAGAAGCAATCCCAAATGAACCCAGAGGTTCCCAGAGCGGGATGCACATGCCGAGGCGGGGTCCAACGCTGCTCACGCTGTTCTCTGCTCCCATCAGCAAAATAACTTGGGGGTTGCCTGGGAAGAACCCCGACACTTGCTCTGTTCCCAGCAGGCTCCGATTGCAGCCGACGCTGGGTAACTTTGTGTTTTGCAGCCACAGCTAGACAAACGGCCAGTTTTTCAGCTTGGTTTTAGTAAACGTTAAGGCAAAATTGTGTCGGTTCCTTCCTTCCCCTCTGTCTTTCCAATGAATTCTTCTAACAGGTAATCACAGGGAACTGGGATTTTGCAGGTACTGGATGCAGTGATCAGTAAAACCTACTTCTGGGGGGAGAAAATCTTCCCAGACTTGGCTTTGCTCTGCTTTCCAGCCTCTCACACTTAGCGTGGCTCTCACCTGCGTGTTCGGTTGTGGCACTGTGGGTTTCAGACAAGAATACAATCCCTGTATGAAGCAACTGGAGACTTGTAAACGTGCTTCCTTCTGTGGTTTTTGGTTTGGTTTTGTTTTTTTAAAAAAGAGAACTTTGAGTTGCTTTCACTAGTTTTCTTAATTACCTGGGCATGAGAGTTGGGTGTTCCTGTTGCTCTTGAATGCAAGGAAAGCAGTAGCACCCCTGACGAGCTCCAATCTGGTCTTGCAGATCTTGGTTAAAACGATGATCCGGAAGCGATCCTTTGGGAACCCATTCGAGGGGAGCAGGAGGGAGGAGCGGTCTTTGTCTGCCCCTGGGAACCTGCTGCCGTAAGTGTCATCGTGGCCCGAAAGGACATTTGCAGTTTGTCTTGTGCTCTGGAAATTGCTGCAAAGCACGGGAGGAGAATTTGAGGAGCTGGGCTTTGACACCTTTCGTGTGGGGCCATGACTAGGAACTTCACGCACCCTCTGTCTGACCCATAACCACTTTGTGGGATGTTTTTTGTGACACGGCACATCCCGCCCCTCCGATGGGCTGAAAAGCATTTTTCTATGGCACTTCCAGCCTGTTACAGGGGAGCTGGGGGGGGACGACACATGCTCAGGGTCCCAAAGGTCCCCTGGCAGGGCAGGGGCAGATGCTGGTGTCTCATTGTCTGCTTTGCCTTTTTCTGAGTCGCTCAGCAACTGTTGTATTTCCTTTTGAAGCAGGAAACAAGGCAGCCAAGACAATCTGAAATGCAACGACTTGCCCAACGTGGGAGAGGAGGAACTTCTTTCGTGAGCATCGACTTTATGGTTCTGTTCAACAGCTCGGACCGGGGCACGTCATTAAAGTGTGCAGCTGAGGATGAGTGACGTTAACAGAGCCTACACCAAACACAGCATGACACGGCGCTATTTCAGTATAATGCTGGATGTAGAGCTTACATAGCAGCATGTTACAAGACATCCGACTCCTTGTCATAAACATTGAACATCTCCGATCGCTTGGACCGCTGACTTCTTGTGGGAAAGGTGCTGGCTGATAGCAGAGAGGTGAGCTACCGTGTTGAGCAGCAACAGTGCTTTGCAAAAAAAAAACACCAAACCAAAACAAAGCAGTCAAACAAAAATGCATTTGGAACTCCTTTTATCTGGTTTTAATGCCAAATAATTTCTGGGGACTAACGCCAGCGTCCCAGGGGTGTTGTATGCCCATCGGCGGGCACACGCGGAAGGGTGAAGCTTTTGCCGAGTGGCAAACACAGCAGTAAAAACTACACGTGGGCACTTTGAGACTTCACGACCTACCGGAAATGTTGTTGCATCTATTTCTCGTCGTTTGTTTTTAATTGACACCTTTTTAACTGCATGGGAACAAAGCAAAAACCCACCTTTTCAGCTTTTTAAAGAATGCCTGCCTTTGTGAGCCAAGTTGTATTAAACAGCATCTTCGGGGCGTTCAGAACGTGAGCTTAATTACCTCCTAAGGTAATTAACGCCTTTCCTAAGGTCTTGGTGTGACTAGGCCTTGGTAAGTTGAGTATTCAGTGTATGAAAGGAAAAGGTATTTAAGGGCTTAAGTTCAGTCTGAACTATTTTTGCTGCAGACATACGAGTGAAAGGTGGTGTTTGGCTGAATGTTTGTTTTGAACAGCAGAGAAGCACTAACAGCAGTTTGTTTCTAAACCTTTTACTTGAGCTAGGTAGATATATTATAAAATATAAAATTCAGGGTAAAATCCTTCACTTCCATGTACATTACATGGTTTACTACAATTAAAAATAATACAACTTATGCTGTTTTTTAAGTATAGACTTAGGGCTTGCTTAGAATTTAAGATCTTAATGAAACACTTAGATTAGCTAGTAATTTTCAAAGAAACTTTTGTTTTCCAAACTCTTAATCTGGATTTTGGGGCCAATGCTATGTATTTTTTGCAAGTTCGTTACCAGTAATTTGTGAATGCCTGTGGATCAGAGGCTTGTTAGTAAATTAAGTGTATACCTAAGTCATGGGTTGTTTCTTATGAAGAGCTCTTTCGCCTTCAGTCAGATTACTCTGATTATTTTGTGGTGCTTGTAAAAAAATAATAATCTATTGTGTGGTGGGAGAGACTCTGGCGTCCAGACTCACTTTCCCAAGTTCTCTGTGCTCGGACAAAGCCGGAGAAGGGCAGAGTGTGGGTGAGCCGGAGAAGAGTTGGGGTTTGCTTGAGGAAAGGGGTCACGGTAAGTACAGTTGTTTCGTGGACAGAGCATGGGACGGGCAGGGAAAAGGTCTGACCTCTTCTCAGCTTGGTGCGGTTGTGTGACGTTGAATGAGGCACTTAAAACAATGGTGTACCTGAAAGAGGGGGACGATTTGAATGTCCCAAGCATGTAAGGGACTGCTAAGGTGTAATTCTTCGCCCTGAGGAAAAAGGCACTAAGAAACCCAAGTATTTTTTAGTTACTGGTAAGATCTCCGCCTGCGAACCCCGGCCAGGGGTGCCCTGCCTTTGGAAGTGACCGTCCCCTTGTCTTCCTTGATCTTGGGCACCGCGAGCAGCAGCGTGCCGAGGTCCTTGGCCCTGCTGCAGTCAGACCCAGCCCGGTAATTCCTGGTTAGGACGGGGCTTCATTAAAGCCGGTGTAGCGTTAGGAAATGTGCAGGTGCTTACACAAACTGTCCCTTACATCTTTTGAGCACTTGAAGCAATGCTCCCCCTAAACGGCAATTTCTTACCGAAACATTGTGCTGCTGGCCTCTCTCCAAAGCCAGTGACAATGGTTCGTGGTTTAGGAGCAGTACTACGGAGTTTGGAGCCATAAGACACGCACTGTTTTCCTCCCGTTGTAGTCCGAGGCTATGCCAAAGACCTGCAGCTTCAGCTATGGGGAAACCAAACGGGTAACTTAGGTGCCAGCACTACTGCAGCTGCCTGCTCCCCCTTTCCTGAACAGGACTTTTCGTTGCGGAAATGCATGCGAGTGGGCAGCTGGGTTCTCTAACCTTGTAAATGAACTCATTCTGCCAAAAAAAAAAAAAAGAAAAAAAAAAGAAAAAAAAAGGGGGGTGGGTGGGTCTGATTATTTATAGCTGTAATGCGTGTGGTGTGTTTTGTTACAGGTGAGATGTAGAGATGCTCTGTGCTGCGTTTCTCCGGTGTGATTTGTCGGGTGCCTAGCGAGACAGTTTACATTTTTCAAACAGGTTTGCCAGGTGCAACACAGCTTCTAAGCAGAATAAGCTGTGCCAGTTCCTCAATGCCCAGCCACATGGTTCCTGGGCCTCAGATATTACCACAGATCGGTGTCTTATGGCTAGCAGGGACTTAGTTCATCAGGATCCCAAAGCTCAGCACTTCCCTAAGGCGCTCTCCAAAATGATTGTCTCTCAGTGCCAGCTCCCGTAGGGCTGCAGCCAAATGCACGTTTCTGAAAGAAACTCGATGTAGATTATTTTTTTCCCTGTTGAGTAGTTCTCTGGAAAGCATAAAGCTTGGCTGTGTGAGGAAGAGCTAGCAAAATGCATGACCTGTTAGAGAAGCTGTACTGTATATACATAAAAATCTGCTCAGTTCCCTAGCGGCTGTTCCGTAGTAGTAAAGCTAGCTTTTTTTCTTCTAGTGAGGTAAACATTTTGCTTGTGCCTTGGAACCGGGCTATAGCTTGATTTCCCCAACTCTCTTCCTTTCAAGCAAGCCCAGTGCTGACTGTAGGCTTCATGCTGGGTACTAAGCCTTTTTGGCTCTGAAAGCACACAGGAAAGTGCTAAGGGGAAACCAGGCCTCTTGTCTCGAGTAGTTTTTCTTGGTCGTCCCCTCTTACCTATCAGGCAATTGATCTGTTTCTTTTCTAAGGTCCTGAACTATTGCTGATTTTTATACTGTTTGTTTAATGACCGAGGCTTGTGTTTCACTCCTACCCCTTTATTATGCATTTAACTTTATCAGGTGTATCAAGTTTAAATACTGTGTATTTACCACTTTTAAATTATATTACCTAAGAAGAAAAAAAAAAAACCTAAGTGTTTTTCCACACAGCTGTTCAAGCTTCTCTGTACAAGTTGAAATAAATGACATGCAACTAAATCCAGAGTTAGTTGATCAAGTGGAACCATTATCCTGTTTGACTGGTCTTTATCAAGCTATGGGAGTTTGCTTGTTGGAAGAGGAGGCTGAATGTTATTGAAGTCTGGTGCCCTACGGTTACTGGGGATCTTGGGCTAGGACGAGACCAGAGTGGCTCTAAGCCACTGCATAATCCAACCTGAGCCACTCACATGCACAGACTGGAGCGCTGACTCTCGGAAAGGCACCGTTGGAGTTGGGACACTCAGCTTAGTGCTCAGCAGCAGGCAAATAAAGAAGAAAACAAAACAGTGATGCTGTAGCAAAGCCACTGCACTGCTGGAAAAAGGCAGCAAAGCCCCAGTCAGGATGCTGGAGGTATGGAACAGGTCCCAGGGCTCTGTAACACTAGAAAAGGGTCAAAGAAAGGGAAAAGCTGTACCTTGTGTGCCAGTGTGATCACTAAAGATGGTCAATGCCACGTGAAGATAAAAACCAACAAGTTCACTTGAATCAAATTGTCTAAACCCATTAAATGCAGCAGCCTCGACACAGGTCTGGGGACGGTGATGAAAAGCACAGGAGCTATGCCAGGGAATAACAGTTCTGTTCTTCTGAGCCATTAGCGGTAGTGTTTGGCTAAGGCCATGCCAGGTTAACTCACCCTGGCCTCTAGCTTTCAAGTCTTTTCCCTTGGGTAGGGTTTTAATGCAATAAGGTGTTAGGAGAACTAAGGTGGAGCAGAAGCTGTAGTTGCAGCAGCACTCTTGCTAAGAGAATCAAGAGGCAAAGCAGACAGCAGCACTGGCTTTGATTGCTCTCCAGTGACAGTTGGTATCTGTGTAAAATGAAGACAGTTCACTGACTAACCTTCACGGGTCCTGGGGAAAAGTAGCAAAACCTGGCTTGCACGACTCCAAGAGGGCCGAGAGAAATATTTTATTAAAAAGAAAGTAAATTTTAAAGTAGTACCATAAAAATAGCAACCATTTACCATAGGCACAATGGAACCAGACACTACTTTGTCTACTGGAGCTTGGAGACACAATTAAATAGTAGGCTCAGCTAAGTATCACAGTCCTTACGGGCAAGGAAAAGTGATTTGACAACAGGAAGGAGCTGCTCTCCCAAGGTTAGGCAACACCTGGCAGGGGCCACGTTCACTGTAAGGAAGAATCTGTGCCTGTTACCCTGTGCTCTCTGCTACCAGTGAGCTCAGGGAAAGGACGACTGACAAATGACAATGTTGGAGCAGTCCCTGTCCCTGGCTCACCCAGTGCTGGGGCCTGGCATAAAAGTACAATTCTCCCTATGTGCTTAGTGCAATTAACCTGGAAGACAGCAGACAAGGAGCAGACCTGGTTCTTCTCTCTGGGGTTGGCTCCAGCCAGCCAAAGTAGCGAACAGTAGTGAAGAAGGTCCCCTTCTCAGGTTTGTTCCCCTCTTCCGTCCAACGAAGAGGGGCTGGGTCTCGTGGCAGGGTCCGAGTAATGTTCACAGCAGCAATTGGTGCTGTAGCAGCCGGAGGTCAGGAGTTTGTTCCATATGTCTCACTGACTCCCTGCAAGGAACAGAGGGTACAGTGCTCTGTCAGAAAACTCTTCTTTCTCCCCTTCCTCTCACACAAAACCCTCTGCACAGGCAAGCTACTCTCTGCTACTCAGACCTTACATTTCCAATACCACAAGGTCTTTTGATTCAGAAATCCACCCGCTGCAGCAACACTTCCCAGCAAGCACAGGGCTGAGCTCTAGGCTCAGCACCAGTCAAGCCACCCCACTACCCCGCTAAATCCTTCTACAGGTTCCAAATGATCTGTTTGGCCAGAAGGGAGGCGTAGCTGTGGCTATCAGCATATTGGTTCTAGAAAATACCAACCTATTGAATGGGTTTGTTCACAGCAACAGGAACCCCCAAAAGCCAAGAGGGAAGGATTTGATGGGGACAGAACCATTGTCTGCAGCTCTCTGAAGGCAAGAGCCAAGGACTGCAATCCAAAAAAGAGGTGCAGTGGGAGCATGACAAGTTCTTGAACATACATTTTGCTCTCCAAGAGTGGTTGCCCAGGAAACACGACAATATTTGTTTCTAGCACTCCTCCCTGCAACAGCTTTGAGGTAAAAATTAGCTTCTCTTGGCAGAGTTTCCTCAGAGCTGTGGTTCAAAATCCCTGTTTGATGTGGACTTTCTACATCCTGTTTAAGAAAAATCTCTCCAGAGTCAGAAGAGGAAGCAACTTTGCCTTCACTCTGCTTTCACTGATGCTTACCAGTTCATAATCCTCCACATATTTGTATTTCTTCTCCCGATAGTAGTGTTTCTTCTTCATACAATACAGAACCACAATGTCACACAGCACTGTTGCCTAGTGGAGATCAAAAGAGTTTAAGGCAATGATTCTCAGAACTGAGGCACGAATCCAGAACTGAGTCCAAGTGCAGTGTCACTTACCACGCCAAACAGCGCTAAGCCAGAGCCAATGTTAATCATGGTAGGAATTACATCAAATTTTCCTGCCTAGAAGACAGTTACAAGGGTGAATATGTTTTTTCAGCATCTCTGAAAGTCCTCAGCACAAGATCACCTACCTTTCCAAACACTATGATATCAAAGCGGATGCCATAAGCTTTAATAAGCGTCCGTGCTTCAGTGCCATTACTGTCCTTGTAGTATTTCGCAAACCTGGAGAAAAGATAGATCAGAGCTTAGCTGGAGATTTTGAGGGGTTTTTTATGTGATCATGCAACATCCAGGTGCATCCCCCGTCCCAAGAGGATGGGCTAAACATCGGTACTTCCAGAGACAAGCCCCAGATGATGGAGATTTCATGCAGGGAAGCACATATAGGAGAAAAGCCCAGAACAGGCACATTTAAGACAGCAATTAGCACAAGCCAAATCAGTAAACTTGCAAAGCATAGGAAGGGGAGAAAAGGTAGCTTTAGTGGGGGAGCAGAAGGACAGACAGGAATAAATTCAGCTACACCTGAGAATTAGCCCCTCTCCCCGAGACAGAGGCAAGCAGGAGGCTGCAGGAGTGCAGGCAGCCACGAGAGGGCAGGGAGCAGGCAGCGAGGGAGGCAGCACAGCTCAGCCTGGCATACAAAGGCTGTTCCTCGTCCGGCACAACGCGACTCGCAGGCAAAGGATAGGGAAAAGGAATGAGAACAAATAAGTGGGATCAGACTTACTCCGCCACATGGTTGACTAAGCCAGGAGGAAGCAGAGAAGAGGGTGGAAGAAAAGAGAAAGGATTGGTAAGGGGCTGCACCACCGTCTGGAATTAGCAAGAGCACTTCAGAACCCACACCAGCTGGGCTGCGATATCTTCCAGCCGGTCCTGCCTGACACCCCAAGACCTGCAGGCCTGGCACCTCCCAAACACACGCTTGTGCTGTCTGCACATCAGCAGCTTCTCAGTGAATTCATTGAAGTTCCACCAAAAGAGATCCCCCGTGCTAAGTGAGAGTCTGTGATTCTAGAAACAAGCATAGCCCCGAGTCGTGTTTCCTCATGAGCAGGACTCTTGCAAGGATCTTGGCAAGGTGGCTAATCCACATTATTATAGCTCTGACTCTGGATGCAATCAACTACCTGGCTCTGCGCTGCTGGTTTTACTGGAGCTGCTGGACCTCTCTGTGCTGGCCAGATTGTGTGTGTGGTGGTGTATGCCAGAAAGATTCTCCTGGTGCAGATATGGTCTTCAACTGACAAGAGCCACTATATAGATGTTAGTTAGCAAAGGAGGTGCTTCATTCTCCCACCCCAACACCTCAGCCCCATCAAATACTGCCCTATCAGCACACCCGGGAACTGTCAGCTCTCACACTGCCATGCCACGGGAGGGTGGCCCAAATGGTCACCCAAGTAAATGCTGATGCAAATATGGCTCAGACACTCTGACGCAATCAGTGGAGCTTCACTGACCTTTCTACTGTGCTGTGTTTGCACACAGTGAGGATCTGACCTGCTCTATGTTTTACAGCATCAGAGAAACTCTCAGTTTTACAGCACCATCAAAAGTCCAAGAACTAACCCACAGCTGCCAGAGGAGTGCAGGCAGCCCGTAACACTGGGACACCAGATGCCCTCCATAGCCACATTACCTGAAGTTGTAGCCAGGCGAGACGGTGTGGGCAGGGTCCTTGTTGTCGAGGCGCCGGAAGGAGTACTTTGGCACACAGTGGGAGGCATCTCTGTCAAGGTTACAGTCCCAGTTGATCTGCAGCGCCATGACTCCACCCTGTCAAGTGGAAGAGAGGAGAAGGTCGGCAGTCAAAGTGCCCCACCAGCCAAACACTAGGCTCTCTGCTGACCAGGACCCTGATTTACTGGCCCTTGTCCCAGTCCCAGTGCAACACTTTCCCCCTGCTACAGAAGGGCCTTGCACATAATCCCACCCAAACAAGCCAAGGCCCAGTATTTGTTCAGTAGATCGACTCCAGTCCCTCTGGCCAGAGCAGCTCTCCATTCTGCAGCTGCTCTGTGTCCTGTGGCTCATGCCAAGACGCAGAGGGGGGCAACCAGCTACTGCTCCTCTTCTACACAGCTGAGGCCCAAGAGAAGGGTCTGCCAAATACCTCCACAGCCATTTCCTGGAAGTCCTGCCCTGCAGCTTCAACTATTTTCCCTAAACGAAAGATAGGGCAGAAGGGATCTGTCTTGGAGTCATAGATGCAGTTCTTGAGATAGGTGGAGTTGATATTAGGGAGGATGTTTCGCCTACAGGGGAACAGAGAGAGAATATCCGTTGCATCTTCTTCCACTCCTCCAGCTTCCCTTTACTATCCAAGACACCAGAGAGTGCAATGCCCCACACACTATTTACTTGCTGAAGTTGAACTTGGGGTACCAAATGTTGTTCTTCACTAGAATGGTGAAGTTCTCAGCTTCTTGCAGGAACGCTGGCCTACAAAACAATAAGAAATGTAAGTAAGCTTCACTTCTATTTTCACAAACAGGACTCTGCAGAGTCGTTGGGGATCACCTCTTCGGCTTCTCCCAGTAGTACCCCCATGGGGAGAAACATCAGCTGCATACTGCTAGCCTTCTCTCAGGAGGGCCACCGCAGAGTAAGCACTCACTTGGGTACATGATAGTCATCCTCCACAGGGCACCATGCAAAGACTTCACAGGTCTTAATGCTGCCGTTGTACGGTACACACTCCCCAGTCTGGATCCCTGGAAAGACATGTGAATGGAGGTACTACCAAGCAAAAATACAGGGGCAGTATTTGCCCTGTGGCATCTCCTCACTCCATAAGGTGAAAGCAATCTGCTCAGAGGTGAAGTGTCAGTACCAAGACCCCCATTATCTTCTGTTGCAATCTGTAGTGCAATTTCAGAGAAATAAGTGCCTTTTTCTGAGTCAAATCCTCATCTATGTGAGATACTGCTTCACGGACTCAAGGTCTTGAGAAAGCCCTCACACTCTTTGCTAGCTCACCAAAGCACACATCTATCCAGCATCCACCCAACACAGTCTAAGCCCATCTGCTCTCCCCCAGCAGAAAAATCTGAGCTTCCCTTTCATTTCTCTTAGGTGTAAGAGAATAAGAACAAGGAAACCCAAGTGAAATCCTGCTTCCTTCACAGGAGGGAAGGCACAGCACAGAGGTATTCCAACACAGACTGAAAGGAGCTCTTGCAGCGGGCTTCTTACCACTGCTGTGGGTGCTGACATATCCTGGAACACAGTTGTTGTTCACCTTGCACTCTGTTTTATCATCTGGAAGCTGAAGGGGAAGAATAATTACACTAAACTCTACAAACTCTCTCCCCCGCACTCCCACCCACACAAGGCAGGATTAAAGCAAATCCTGTCCCTACCTCTGGGCAGTGGCCTTGGCGCTGATTCGGTGTGAGTATCACATTGGTCATGACAAACACAGCATTCTCCTCCTGAAGATGCAAAACAAGAAAGAAATTTAACAGTGACAGTCTGCAAAAAATATCCAAGGCACTGCCCCAAATGTCTTTGTTGACAGAGCCCAGGTGACCTTGCAGAGGGGATTTGCTTTGGACAGTGCTGGTGTAGCACTAAAAGAACAGACTCCCAAATGTATCACCTGATGCTGCTGCCTTTAGGTGGAGGAAGGACTGTGGGACTAGCAACCCTTTCTGTCCTCCCACTTGGCCCAAATTTCCTCATTCACATTATGAAAACAGAGATCACACTGCTCCTCAGGGGAGTCGCAAGGCAGGAGCAGAAATAAAGCTCCAGCTGCAACTCTGAGCACAACTCCCACTCTTGCTTTTTTTTTTTTCTTCCCCAATATATAAAACAGAAATTTGACCAGCCCTGGTTTGTTTCTCCAGGGAGCACAACTTCCATTATTTTCAGGTCTGTACGATTTGGGTTCTGTCGTTTGCTTCTGCTCCACCGATATGCAAATATGATCACTCAGCCAAAATCTGTCTAAATCTGTAACTTTTTTCTGCACTACATCTCATGCAGACAGAGTGACCCACGACTAGCAGCTTGGCCATGCCTGCCAACCCTGAAGGCCACCACGTCTTGCCCGCACATCGCAGATTCCCACAGACACACGGTCAATCAGTAACTACAGCAATAACTCCTGTTCAGTTCCGGATCAAGTGACTTGCAGGCTATTCCCAAGGTTTCTGCCAACAAGTTAACTTTGAGTTGTTTGCTTTAGAAAGCAGTAAGGAAAAGGACATGTGTTTATTGTTGCAACTCTTTCCTGAAGTCTGCAAAATCCTCCCTCCTATACAAGCACACACACAGACACGCTTTTCTTGAAACAAGCTTCCCCAGGGGTAGTGCTGCAGGTGCTCAGCACAATCTGCAACAAAGCAAAGCCGCTTCATTCTCTTGTATCAGGAACAGCTGGAGCCAAAGCTGCTCCAGACCTCTGTGGGCTTTAGCAGAGCAGTAGCTTTGTTAGAAAACCCTCCCTCTGCTTTTGAGAGTGATGGATACCTGAGGGGGGATGACATAGTCAGCTACATCCCAGATCCTGGCTCCCAAGGTGGATGTGTTTGTCAGCGTCACTCCTTTCACCTTGGTGGTTACGGAACTGACCACGGAGTCCGCTTCCTGGTAGCCCTTCTCCCACACAAAGACCCAGCTGCAAGAGAAAGATTGTGAGAAAGATTGCAAGAAAGAAACAACAGAAAACAGATAAACACCATGAACAAGCAAAGGCAGTGGGAATTTCCCCTTTTTTTCATGTGTCACCTGAAAGGGACAGTCCGGTTTCATAGTGTTTCCCTACAAAATGGTCACAGGACGAACAATCTCCCTTCTGATTCACCCCCTCCCCAAGTGGTTTGGCGGGGTGTAATTATGACTTTTATGCACACCCCCGCCGGGTGATCACCCTCTGGGACAGGGTCCCCCTCCGGAGGGTGTCTGTCCTGCCTGCAGCTGCCTCCGAGCAGCCCCACAACCCCAGTTAAGCTGTCCCACCACCCGCTTGTCACCTCCCCGTGTTGGCACCCACGACCACGGCCCCCTCCCAGCCCGGGCCTCCCCTCAGCCCCCCGGCGGTCGCCTCCCACCGCCCCCGACTCCCTGACGGAAAATGGGGGCCCCGGCAGCCGGGAGCCAGCTCCGGCCCCCCAGCCTTCCTCCCTCAGGGCAGCCGCCCCGCCGGGGCTGCGGGCTTTCCCCCGAGCGCAGCCCGGCGCCCAGGGCCCGCTCACCCGATCACGTAGGCGAGGATGGCGAGCTGCACCCCGCGGTTGATGAGCCCCACTTTGCGGCTCCGGATCAGCACGATGCGGGGGGTATCGTACTCGAAGAGGAAGCTGTGGAATGCCCCGCACGACACCATGGCGGCCGGGCAGGAGGGAGACCCGCGGGCCGAACAGCCAGCGGACCCACAGCGCCCCGAGCAGCCCGAAGAGCGCTCCCGCAGCCCCGGGGCTTGTACGGGCTCGGGCTCTTGATTGCCGGCCCTCCCTCGCCAGCTGCGGGCCGCCTGCCAGCTGCCGGGCCCGCCCGCGGCCGAGGAGGAGGCGGCAGCAGCGGCTGCCCGGAGGCCCCGCAGCCTTCCCGCCCCCGGCTGTTTTCAGCAGGGAAAAGGGGTTCACCGCCGCCCTGACGCGCCCTTAGCGGGTCCAGAGGAGGTCACGGAGATGCTGCGAGGGCTGGAGCCCCTCTGCTGTGAGGACAGGCTGAGAGAGCTGGGGGGGGTTCAGCCTGGAGAAGTGAAGGTTCTGGGGAGACCTTAGAGCCCCTTCCAGTCCCTAAAGGGGCTCCAGGAGAGAGGGGGAGGGATCTTTATCAGGGAGTGGAGCCATAGGACGAGGGGGAACGGTTTTAAATTGAAAGAGGGGAGATTTAGATTAGATTTCAGGAAGAAATTCTCTGCTCTGAGGGTGGTGAGGCCCTGGCCCAGGCTGCCCAGAGAAGCTGTGGCTGCCCCATCCCTGGAGGGGTTCAAGGCCAGGTTGGACGGGGCTTGGAGCAACCTGGGCTGGTGGGAGGTGTCCCTGCCCAGGGCAGGGGGATTGGAAGATGATCTTGAAGGTCCCTTCCAAACCAGACCATTTTATGATTCTATGACCCTTTTGGTGCTGCCTGGGATAACCCGGGCTCAGCAGGCAGGGCAAGGCTCTGACCTGAGCACTCCTGCTGCTGTAGCTCTGCTGTGCCTGGGTACGGGGTTGGGAAGAGCAGGTGGTGGGTCATCCTGAGGATGATGCTAAATCTGGAGCATTTTTTTTCCCATGCTACTCATTGTTAGCAAGTTTATGAGGAGTTTTTCACCTCCGTACTGGGCAGACATGAGTCAGCCGTTACCTGGAAGTCTGCTGCTGTCAGCCCTGCGCTGAGTCTGGGCTACTAAGTCTCACAAAGAAGCTGGACAGATGACCTCAGGCAAGGACCATCCTGACACCAAGACATAACTTGGAGCCAGCTCAGAGCAAGGACAGAGCACCTGCCTGCAAAAGATAGCAGAAGCATATCTAAGACTGTCATCCATCAAATCCCTTATTTATCACAGTCTTAAGTAAATATTCAGTGTAATTCTTTCCAAAAGGAGAGTCGGTTCATTTTTCAGAATAGGAATGCATTAATGCCAACTATAATATTTTCTCACTCTAGATATATAAGATGCTGCAATATGAATGTTAATACAATTAATGCATATTACAACTAAAGATACAAATGCAGTTGGCATAATCTGCCAGCAATGTATCTTAAAATATATGTGGGAAATACAAATGGCAAACTGCTGTGTTAGCTCAGAAAGAACAAAGCTTAGTTGAAAGGAGTGCAGAATATACATGTTACAATCCTTCTCACCTTGTTTCTATAAAAATAGAACATGTCCAAGTATAACAAAAAAGAAAGAATTGAAAAGGTGTTGGACCACAGGTTAATCTACCCTGAATTTGCTGCGCCTTGGCTCTACTCTGGCCTTATGCATCGTAGCACAAAGCCACTCGCACTGTGCCAAGTTCAGTAGGAGGAGGTGTAGGAGGCAAGGCCTGTTTGAAGTTAGGAGCAAACAGAAGGCCAAAGTCCAACACTGCAAATGAAATGTCCAAAAATATTACACGAAGACGGTAAAAGTACTTTTCACTGTAATTCCTGAGTTCAAGCTAAAAGGAGTAATACAAAGAGAACAGCTGGGCTTTTCAGAAAATGCTTTGTCTGTGTCATTGAAATTGTCTAAAATGAGCCTGTCTGATCCGGACAGACCACGAGGCCTTCAACAGCGAGTTATGAAACTCCATGCTCAGTGGCCTCTTTCTAGAGCTTCTTGAGCCAGGCCTGCAGAAAAGTGGTGAGGCTGGGGGAGAAAAATGCTCACGTTTTCAAGTGATATCACTTTTGGACTTCTTTCCTTCAAGGGGTCATGCTTTGAGATTACTCTTGGCTCCATCTTATTTTCAGGGTGCTGGTCACCTCCTGGCTCAGATGGGATTCTGTTACGCACCAGTGCGAAGGCAGGAGGCCCAGAACCTCCCACTGAAATGTAGTGCTTAAGAATTCACCCCAGAGCCTACATTTCCAAACCATGTGGGGTGACTCACAGAATGAAGCAGAGGCAGAAGCATGCACTTTAGCTCAAGGTGTTTGTTCCTCTATGCTAAGCAGTAGGCTATTGTGCCTCTCCAAAAACAGCATACAAAAATTCAGCTACAGTACTACAGAAGATTTTGGGAAGTCACACGCTTTCTTCTTTTTTTTTTTTAAAGAAGGTCCATGAAAGAGAACAAAGGTTAAACATCCAAGGAGAGCCACAGTATGATCTCAAGTTGTGCTACATCCTCATTCCACCTTAAAACCAGTATAGTTGTTGCCTGCTTTGGGATAAGTATCTCTAATTTGCCACCTGCAGCAGCTTGGGATGACGGCTCTGTCTTCCAGATCAAAAGAGCCAAAGCGCCAGTGAATGTATTGCCTGAAAGCAAGGCGGCGCATCTGGTTCTTGATATTGCCATCCGTCAAGTCCAGAAAGGGGTCTTTGTAGAGAAGGGCTTTCTTCAGGGTGCGACTGGACAGCACCAGCTGCTGAAACCAGTGGGAGGTTGTGATGCACTGCCCTTTTTTCCTTCGGCAGCAGAGCTGCTCATGGTACTTCTGTGTTGGCAGGCATTTCCCACAGCAGCACCACTTTGGGCTGCCTGGGGAAGAGGCGTCTTCTCTAAGAGGTTGCCTCAGCTCGTGTTCTTCATTATCATCGTTCTTGTTGGACTCAGTGGAGCGCATTGGCTCAGATTCTTCATTATCACAGTGTTCATTGGACTCACTGGTGCAGCAGCTGCCAGCATCACAGAATTTCACAGGGTGGCTCTGCAACAACAATTCCCAACATAAATTAAAGAAAACAGCATTTGCTGCTTCATCCAACTGCAGAGAGTCATCCTCACCATTGGCTTTTTCATTTGACACAGCACAATAGAGATAATGATGATAGATCAGCAGATCTGGAGGAGGATTGTCTTTCTGTGTTGCCAACGCCCACCCTAGCGAAATCAAATCGACACCTCACAAGTTGTTTCAACACCAACGCACTCCCGTTGCCACATACCCACCACAGTAAAGCAGCAATTTTCAGATGACTGTAGAAAATACATCCTCTGGACTTATTAACTCGAAGCGGACAATAGGGATGTAGTTTTAGCCCCTCAGAATCTAATCTGGAAATATGGGGGGTGTAGGTGGTGGAAACCCAAATCAGTTTGGAATGACAGTTCTCAGTTCTCCTGAAGTTCCCTTCTTCTGAAGGGAGGATACCAAAGGTTAAGTGTCTGTCTTTACCTCAACAATGCTGCCTTGAGCATGCTGCAAGCTTGTTTTCAGAGGCTCCTTTATCAAGGTAACATGTGGCTCATCAACATAGGACACATACATCACCTGTGCAGCAGAAGAAATGAGCATTGTCAGCTGGACTAATTATTCAGAGACCTGGGGACAAACACGGCATGGATCTGACCTCAGGGCTTGGGTTCTGCAGTCTGTACTCCGATAACAATTCCCTGCAACTGCATGTTGCAAGGAAGGGCCCACATTTCCAATATCCAGGATAGCAAGGACATGGGGAGCTCTGGGGCCAAAGGGAACAGGAAGAAATGGTATGGAACTAACTAGGAGTGTGGTTGTGCAGGGCCTTTAGGTACTCTCCTCTTCACTCTTCTCTAAAAATACATACCTAAAATGCTGGGGGATTAGGAGAGGCAGCCTAGATAAATAACCATTTATAACTTGAAAAACAGGAAGGGGCAACTGAAGTTGGCAGGGGAGAGTTTGAGCAATGCCTTCTTCATGGAAAACCCTTTCATGATATCCTTCTGCTACGCTGAAGGACCACTGTTCCCTGGAGGTTTCCCTGATGGAGCTGGTGTGACTCTGCCATGCCAAGCTTGTGTGTAGAGCCCACTGTACTCATGCAGTGCACGTCGTGCACAGCTCCATGGAAGCTTCCTGGATCAGCTGCATTTTTGTATCCATAGAGCAGCAATTTACATTCTTTACCTGTCTTGGATTCAGCACAGTCTCATACTTTTTCCTGTTGTAAATTTTGCAGAATGCTGATTTGCCGCAGTTGGAGTAACGAACAATAGAAACAACAACTTCAATGGCACTCGCAACCTGCACATGAAAAAAAAGCAAGTAGTGATTCCACTTTCTTCATGAGACTGTATCTTCAGAACTGGTTGTATTAATACAAAAAATAAGTCTCTCACCAAACCAAAATAGGAGATCATGGACCCAATGTTTTTAATGAGTTCAATGATGTTAAATTTTCTACCCTTAAACAAAGCAGAAAAGAATAACTGAGAGGCAAGGTCTGTTACCATCTGTTCAGCTTAACGGCTTTTCTCTTTTTGTCTCTTCACAATGTATCTCTGTTTCTTTACAATTCAATCAATCCCAAAATTTCATAGACCATCTCAGACACTTTGCAGGGGAGAATAAACAACTTGAGAGGGAAACAGTGGTGACACACGGGGTTCGTGACAATATCATCATGCCGTGATGATACCTGTTATTGTCTCAGTCTTAAAGAACAATCCTGCCTCTCTCCCAGCCCTGCCATTTCATCCTCAGCTTTGCTTTCCTATGCTGCTCAGTTCCGTTTAGATCTACTCGTCTGACATGACTTCTGTCCCAGACTGATGGACAGGAGAGAGGGGAGGGATATATGGCAGAAGTGGGGCTAAGGAAATAGCAAGCTTTCTTCTCCCTCCACAAGGAAAAAGAATTGCATTTACTGTGCCGAAGACAATGACATCAAACCGTATTCCATAGACTTTGTAAAGGGTTCTCTGCTCCTCCCCTTCTGGTGGCTTGTAATACTTTGCGTATCTGCAAAAGAGTAAATGAAGATCTGTGCAGCTTTCCTGGGGAATAAAATGCCACGAGGCGGCAGAACACAAAAAGGGGCGTAGTTTCTTCTCCCTTCTTCCTCCAGCCTTTCAGCCTTCTGAAATGAAGGTGCTGAGGCCAGCTTGATGAACAGTATTTTGTCCAGCATCTGACCTGGCAGTCAAAAGTAAATTAATACATATAAAGAGATTTAGACAAATGAAAAATCCAACTGATGTCCAACAAGTGTTTTGCTGTCTCGATTCAAATTGGAACCTAAAGCTGCAGCAAGTTCAATCACAAGTAAAGCAGATAGAAAACCCCAGCAAGGCTATGTGAAGAGCTGGCAATGACAAGAGTGCCCATGGTCTGATGGCTTTAATATCATGCTATCCAAGACCAACTCTGAACTTCTGAGCACGCTTCAGCAGGCTGGATGTCAGCCATTTTCCATTCTTCAATCAGTAGAGAGCTGGAAGAATCGTGTGGGCCTTTACTAACTTCCAGTTTCTTACTCTATCAAAAACATGACCCTCCTGATGCACAGCTCACATCAGCTTATGGATCTATAAGCAGCCACAGAGCATGGAACAAAGAGGTCCTTTTAAATCTGACAATGAAAAGCTGTCAGTACAGACAAAATCATTACATTAAACTGAAAGACATACTAAAACACAGAATGGTACTAATATCCAACCTCTGGTAACAACACCCATATGTCTTCTACCTCAGACATGCTGTCAGGGCTTATACTACTGTATTGTTCTTGACTGGTTTACTTGAGCCATCTCTAAGTTCTGGTTCTCCATTTAGATAAATAATTCGAACGGGAATTTACTTAGCCGAAGGGACAGAAGGTCAGTTCCAGGGACAACAGATACTCACAGATGACTCTGTCATTGCTAATAAAAATTGGATTTATAGTTGCTTGCCTGTTCAAGTACAAAAACAGTAAACTGTTTAAGAGGATATGTCTGGTGTAAATGCCATCAGCTCAGACCTCTGCTTCCTAGCATCTCCAAGTACTCATTGAGATGATAGAGACATCTAAAGAAAAATACATTTTCCTCCTTTCCTTTCTCTTTGTGTTCAGTCCCTGCAGCTCTGCTTTGCATCTTAACACTAACAAACCAGCCCAGAACAAGCTTTTACTTGATTCCACTCTCTCCTGCACATCCTACTGCAAGCTAAGTTTGGTAGACTTTCAGAGTGCTTTTAATCAGAATTCCCTAGATCATGTGATTATTTGCATCCCATTTACCGCAATCTGATTTGTAGTCTCTGAAGGCAGTGAGTCATTCAGAAAAACACACTGTAATGTGTTCTGCTTTTTCCTTGCTTGCACAGACATGAAATGCCCTTTTTCCTGTGCTGAATGGTCACACTCTGTGGCCAAGAAATGTTTTATTGGCCAGCTCTTAGCCTCTGAAGCCTGCAGGTCACTTAGGTTTTACTTGAAAGCTTTCCTAACTCTTTCCAGGATCAGAAGTTTTCTCTAGCCCTCAGGGCAGAGGCTATTTCACATCTGCTCTTGATGGCATAGAAGCCTTCTCCTCCGTAACAGCTTTGTGCTCAGAGCTGACCTGTTAAGAGCTTTCTTGATCGCTGGCTGAAGCCTTCCTCCCCAGCACCTCAAGTAGTTATTTTCTTTTGGAAGGCTAAAGCCTGTTCCATTTAAGTCTATCACAGAATTCCCTTTCGAACTGAGATGAAATCAATAGGGCTCCATGCAGACAGAGGTTATAAGCTGCCCAAAGTAGCTTTCCTGACTTCTAGAACACCTAGACTGGAGGGGAAGCAGCATCTGTACATGCCCTGTTTCTGATGCTCTTTTCCAAAATTTTCTCTTGCTACTGATCTTTATTAGCTTTAGGACTCTGGGCTGGATCGACCTCTGCTATGATAATATTTTACATTCTTATGATATGTCACTGATTTCCAAAAATTTTTCAATATATTAATTGCAGGATCATTTCTAGCTCTCCCCCACTTGCTCACTTGGGTAGTTCTACTGAAATCAGCAGCTCTGTTTATACAGGTTGGCATACAGTAGCTCAACAGTGTGGCAGGGTTTGTGCATGTTCGTCACCAAAACATCCATGCTTGTTTTAAAGGGTATTATGCTCAATCTCTTTATTGCTCTTCAACTTTCACTGTCTTTGCTTTTTAAATTGCTGCACTGAACCACCCTGCTCTTCTTTTTTAATTTTGGAGACATTAGAGAATGAAATTTCTTTGCCAATAAACCTCTTGATTAACAGATACAGAGTCAGGCCTCCAGGATGGGGGCTGACATCATGCACACTCTCCCAGCAGCCTGTGTTCTCAGACCAGGCTCACTTCCTGCAGCAAAATAATCCTTCCTGCAGCTGAACTGCAGCAAAATAATCTTGCTACAGACTGGTATTTTGATACTTAAAAGATAACAAATTTTGAGCAATCCCATTCTTGGCATTTTCACCCCAGCTGTTAATCTGACACTAAACATCCTCAAAACTACTCCACTGTCATCTTCTAAAAGCCTTCTCAGAAACTGCTTTGCCTATAAAAGTGTATTCAACAGAATGGTTGCTGGCCTCAGCCTCACAGCACTGTCTTGCTTTTTCCTTGTGATCTCCTCCACCTCCTGTCTGTGGTTGCCAGGTCAGAGGGAACACCTATTTCTTCTTTGTTGGCACAGCTCCAGCAGAATGCAGCTTGGAATACACTGGCAGTTCCTACACAGTTACGGCACTCACGTTAGCTTCACAAATGTACGAAAACCCACAATGTAATAATAATCATGCCATGAGTCAAAAAAGAGTGTTGTTACACAAGAGTTTTGACTTAGATCTGAGGGACATCTTTAGTTTTAAATGTGCTGATAAGATTTGATAAATGCTTTGTGTAACTATTTAGAACTGGAGTCACATCAAGATTTTTTTGTCAAAACTTCTCATAGATCTGCTATATGCATAATGAACCAAAAGCTCTAATTTACTTTTTGAATAAATCTTGATTCAGTGAACTGTGGGGTTACCCAGATGGAAGAAAAACACTTTGTTATTTTATTTGTGTTAATTGCCTTGGGAAACTCACAAGTTTAGGTAGTTTCAAGCCTCAATTGCCATATGGTGGAATCTGCCCAAACTATTCTCTGTGTTAGTTCCCAGAATACCTGTTGGAAGTTTCTAGGCCTTTCAACACAGAAATAAAATCTCCTGCAATACAAACATGCTCATTTGGAAGACGACCGTGATGATACATCTATACAACTGCAGTAGCTGTAGGTTAAGGATGTAACTACAAGAGTGAAGGAGAATCAAACAACGTGGCATTCCAAGTCATCATTGCCCACACCTCATCACATCTTTGCTTCAACTCAGAAAACATGCTACTTGATTCATAAAACATTTTTTACCTGAAGTGGAATCCAGGCATTATTTTTTTGTCATCAAGGCGCTGGAAACCATACTTCGGACTGCAGTCATAAAACCAGCTGTCCAAGTTACAGTCCCAGTTAATCTTGATGGCAATGATTCCTCCCTGGAAACAGACACAGTAAGCTTAGGGCATGGACACATCTCCATAGACACACTAACTCATAAGCAACATTTGCCAATCGAGCAGTCTTGTCTGGAAGTTACTTACTTATTCTATTATTCATTCAGGCCTTTCCTATCTTATGGCTGTTTCTCTTCACCTTAGTGGCACAAGCGTGGATGTAGCTGATATACTGTGATGGACATTTTCTTGCTTTAAAAGATGTATAGAATCAAACCAAAAGCCTGAGTGCAAGCCTAAGTTTTGTAGGCACCCAGTCCAAATGTTTCATCTTGAACGCACTGTGCCAGGCTACGAATCAATAAATGTGGCTCAGTTGATGACTCTGGGCAGGACACTTTGTCTCTCCTTCTATTCTACCCATCTGTTAATATTGTTAATATCCTGAGGTATGGCTGGATACTGTGTTAAGGTCATTTGGCTCAATATCCTAAAGAATAGAGTGAAAATGTAATAGCAAAAGTAAGTGCTTTTTGACTCTGAATATAAGCTGCTATTTGTGCCAGTCTGACTTTTGGATGATTCCCCCATAATTTAGGATCTGCTTGAGTAGAATCAAAAGATGACCACCAGTGACAGCCTTGTATAGAACCTATTTAGATGCACCGTGCTTTGTAAATGGCCCTCTGCATACTACAATACTAACAAAATAGTATCAACTCTGTCAACATGGGTTCCATTCTGTGAGATTTAAGCACATTTAATTCTTGAAAGTTGGCGTCACTTTGCTTCTCACACAATCACTTTCTAAACCTAGAACCATTCCATTATATGTCAGACAGCAAAACATGCAGGAAGAGAATCAAGTAAATGTTTTAACGCTGAGCATGAAAAAAGAGATATCACAGACCTTTACTGCCATCTCAGAAAACTTCTGTTTTGCTTCCTGAACGATATCTCCCAGACGGAAAATGGGACAGAGTGGGAAAATTGTCTTGTTGTATGTGCAGGAAGTATTAAAAATTGTTGGAATATTTAGTCTGTGAAGAACACACACAATTGTTTACATTTAAAAACAAGTTGGAGCAGATACAGGTAAGGGACTTCACACGTACTAGAACCTGTGTTAAATGTGCTTGGTTTGTAAGTATAGAAGCTTTTGGCTTTGTAGCTACCAGATGTATATCTCCCTAACTGTGACCTGGGAATCAAGATGAATTCTTTACTCTTTGGATATTATCCCCAGCAAAATTTTACCTGTGTAAACTAAACACTTTTACCTTATAATTTTAATTGCATGTCTGTTGTGCTATATTTTAGTGATTTTACCCTAACGTACACCAGTATATCTGAACAAACAATTCTGCTGTCCAGTGCATGAGAGAAATAGAGTTATGCTGGGAGGCTCTGTTCCAAAGCTCCCCTTATTTCTTTTGGTTCCTGAAGGATTCATAGGGTTAAAAGGGTTACAGAATTGAAGAAACTTGCTATCTGTCACTCAGGCAGATACAGCCCTGAATGCATAGGCTTTTTGAGTAAAGAAGGTGTCAATTTATACGAGTGTTTTTTCAGAGCACAACTACTTCAGAAAGCATTGAGGAATGTTTGCACTTACATGGTGTAATTAAATTTTGGGAATTGAATGTTGTTCTTTATTAGCACAGTGAAGTCTTCAGAACTCCTCAGAACAGCAGGCCTAAAAAAGAAACATCAAATTGACTAACTTCTTTTACTTAAATACATCAGCTAATGTTATGCTACTTTACTATTACCTGGAAAGCTGTCAGTAGGAGGAATATGTTGCTAAGAATAACACATTGAAATGCAGGGAGTTAAGTGGCTCAGGGCATCAAGAAAAGGAGAGGTGGTTTTCTTAGTTTTAGGTATAAATTGTTCTCTCTCTATTGCACTTGCTTGTGTGGGCCAAGCCTAACTGGGGTCTCTACATGCAGCTGAAACATGATCTCAGGAGACTTCTCATATAAATCTTGCTATAGAATAGTAGTAAGAAATTTGACAGCTGATGATTTCTGCACAATGAATTGGCAGTTTCATTGCTGGTCCGCACAGACAGGTGGCCATTTACACCAGAGCTGCGCAGCTAGTAAGACTATAAGAATGAGTGACACACTCGATCCTAGAGGACGTCTCTAGAAGTCAGGTGTCAAATCACATCACCAGAAGTTGTCCCGCCTCCCTAGCAGATCCTAGTTTGAGGACCTGCCCTGCAGTGGTTTGTGTCACTAAATATGTAGGTAGAATGCATACACAATGGAAAGCAGGCTGCCAGTCTGACCCTTCCTCAGAAGAATGATTTCTCTGAAGCTAATGTGTCAGGAAAGAAGGAATTTTCCCACAAGTTGCCAGCTGGGTAACCTTGGTCTAGACTGTGTGAGACAACCTCTGCTACACTCCAGGACTTGCCAGGGCTATAGGAAAGCAAGAGATACAACTTTTGGCATTGTTTCTGTAGCATAGGGACTATGCTGAACTGGAGTAATGGCATTGTTCCATTTTAAGAATGAGCCAGGAATATTTTAATTTCCATCAAGACAGCCATTCCAAGGGGGAAACCCAGTCTGCACAGCAGTCATCCACATAAAGGACAGTGCTTCTAAGCAGGGAATATTTTTCCTATCATTACATTTTGAGCAATGCCTTTGCATCAGAGATCTATGATGACAAGAAGCACATTAGCTGGATGACATGCAGCTTCCATGAGGGACTTCTCAGGAGTGTCTTCTAAACCATGTCAACGAATGAAACTTGATTGCAAATCAAATTAACATTTGTGGATGCTACCTGGACACGAAAGTCACACATGAGTTTCAGTGCATAACAGTCAAGACATTAATAATGTCTGTTAATTTTTAAAGAATGAAAAATGAATGAACCTATAATGTGAAACTGTTCATAATTTATCCACTGGGAAGCATCTGGAATCTGATTCAAAGTTCTTCTGAAAAAGGTGTTGTAAACACCTGTCCTTCAGCCAGCTAATCTGACAACTGTGCCCTGCCTCAGGGCACAAATGAACAATCAAAAATAAAAGAATCTTCTTGCCAACATGCAGTGCCTTTGTTCAGCTCCTGCCATAACTAACGGGAAGGAAAAGGAGGCCTCCTGTATAGTTCATGAAATTTACCTTTCAAAGGAATTTGGACAATAAAGACAATCATGGGTGTAACCAAATCCAAACATTGCTCCCTCTGTATCTCAACCAGATGGCAAAGCTTCCTGGGCTCTGACCTTGGTCTTATGTATCGTTCTGGTAGAAAATAAACACTCAGCATTGCCTTTTAGTGGTTCCTCATTTTTTTCTTGCCAATGGAACTTGTGAAAGAACTTTATACATCAGAGGTTTGGATCAAACATCTCATCCATTATTTTTGGTCCCTGGTAGTAATCGATTACTGGCACTTTAGAGGAAGGTTAGGAAACAAGACAAAATGTGTCAACTGTGCGATGTAATTAAAAGCAAAATTCCCTCTGCAACATAGGCAGCAGTGAGCCTACGCAGTGTGACATTTAAAAATGACTGGCAGTCACTGAAACTTTATAAAAAACCCTAGGATTTCATTAACTCAGGAAACTCATGCATATCTTTCCCGGATGCTGTACGAACAATTACAGCCTTCCTGTTGTTGGACAAAACCTTTTTCAGATCACAACTCTGTCTGCAGGAGAAGGGAATGGAAATTCCTTTAAAGAGCTGATAAAAACTCAGCAGAAGGAGCTGTAGGAGGCATTGTGCACTCTGGAGGGGACCTAGCAGTGGAAAAACTGTCCAGTCTCTGCAGAAAACGCCAAATTAGGGAAAAGATGGGATATATACATAGAATCATGATTGTATCTTTTAAAAGCAATGAGTTAATAAAAGTGATAATTGACCTAGTTTCTTATACATATTTCAAAGCTGGTTGAGAGGAGCTAAAATTGATTACCATTTGCTCTCTTACAGTACAATTTCCATCATTTCAGTTGAAATCAAATCTTTTTATAAGTTTTTTTCATGCTTTGGCTGATACAGAATAGTAATAGAACATTTTCATCTTGGAACACTGTACAGTCATGAAGTTACAAAAAAAGATGGCTACAAGGCCCCTCCATCCTACTCTCTAGCTCACAGCAGCATTGTTCCGTGGAGTCTTTTTCCTAGAGTTTTCTTCAGCTCACTATTACAGATTGCCAGCACTGAGGTTTTCATCATCTACCTAGAGAGGATGGAGAGACCGTTCTCCAGTGTGAGGTGGATCCCCAAACACTAGCCTGCGGCACAATGTACAGACAACCAAGCTACCCGTATTGTTCTGGGAGGTGGAAGCAACCTCACTGTGATAAATGAACACACAAAGAATTTCTATACCATAGAGCCCTAAGCCTTGCAGAAGAAAACCCCAAGTTAGAAAACCTTTTATTTCTGTAACTGATTAAGCCTATCTTATGTTGATGCATTTTCTTTGACATTTGAATTAATGAGCCAAATGCCTCTAGTGAATTCAAGAGGAGCCTGTGACATCTAAAACTGTTTCCATGGCAGCTGCGTGATGATACAAACTGGAGGATATGACTTCACTGCAGAATCATACAGCAGGACAGACTGTTAGAAGTTATTCAGGTATTATAATGAGTGTTAACAGTATAGCTAGGAAGGAAATAGCTGTTTTACAGCTATACATGAGATCTATATGTGCCTAGGCGAAGGGATTATCCTAAAATTTCATGATTTTGTCAAAGTAAATCCTTCTTTAGGCATAAAAAGAAATGCAGACATCTCTTTGACTTACTCAGGGGGTTCTCCCATGTATTGCACAGGGCACCATGCACTGACCTCACAGGTTTTAAAAGTTGCATTATAAACCACACATCTTCCTGTTTGAATTCCTGTAGAGAAACAAGCTCTTACTTAGCAAAGACAAGAGTTTTTCACCAATTAAGAGACAGTTTCAACATGTCAATGGATTCCTCCTCAAATGTAAGATAGGGAACTTGACAGTTCAGATTGTTACAGCTTTCTATAGGAGGAAGCTGTAGGAAGAACTACCCAAACCATGGTCCTGCCACACCTCATCAATCCTTATTTAGCTGTTTGCTTGGGTCAACAGTGCTTGTCATTGTTTGGGCTGTGGGTGAAGTAATTTCCTTCACAGTTTTATATGAAGTTACATATCTGAGCCTTGGGATAAATTGAGAAACCAACTGTTTCAGTCAGAAGTTCAATTCAACAACATGAGCAAATTAAACAAGGATACAAAGGTGGGCAGAAAACCTTAATTCTTTCTGCGCTCCTGGAAAGTCAGCATTTTCTGTGAGCATTTAGTCTTTACCAGGGAAAGTGATAATCCATCCAGCAGCTCAAATTCAGGGAGTCTCAGCATTACAAAGAACTCACATTCCTGATGAAAACAGTATGATGCCTTCTGGACAACTATTCCCAAATAAAGGACACAAGCCCCGTGACTTACTCTGAGAACTACCTAACCATCACAGGGGTGTCACAGACCCTTCAAACGGATCCTGCAGTTACTCCACTTGCTAAGCAGCCATGGAGTTCCATGGGACTGTGTGTCTGGTTTGGCCCTCATTCACAGCAGTCTGTACTTTTTTTCACCTCTCCCCTTCCTCTGCCCCCCTCACTGTTTCTCCTTTTAGTAAGGGCACAGACAAGCTGCTAAGAACTCGGTTTTGTGGTTTTGAAAATATGTTCTCAGAGATCTCTTAGGATTCTGTACTGTTCCACTGCAAATCTCCAAGCTGGATCTTGCATGTGCTGCACTGGTCAATAATGCAATAGAAGATAATACCCACAAAAAAAATATTTCAATCTGAAAATGCCGTTTACTTACCATTACTGAGGATATCTGCACTCCCATTTTTACAGTCGTTGTCTGAAGAGCAGATAGCTTTGGCGAAGGGATACTGGAAAAAAATTTACATAAAAGAGCAATATTAATATCCCCCTTTCCACACCTATGTAAAAAGATTACTCAGCTTCAATGTCAAAATATCAGATAAGAGAAAATAACAATGCAGAGCAGGTACAGCTCTTACTAATTATTTGGCTTATAGGAGATAAAGGCTCAGCTACCTGCAAAACCAAAAAAAACCACCTTTCCTTGCTTACAATAATATTTTCCTTTATTATTTATGTCTTTTCCCATTTTTCACACTCTGTCCTATAATATTAAGCACATTAAATTTAATACTGGACTATTTAATTCGTTGTTTACTAGCAGTCCCGTATACTTTTGCCAGTGAAAGTCAATTTGTATTTGGGAACTACTCTGCAAGGTCCCACTTGTAGGCCAGCCAAATGAAGAGGAGAGCTGCAGCTGACGACCAGGTTTGACCTACAGAAAGAAAGGAAGGGGACAAGTAGGAATGAACAGCAGTAAGAGAACCATACTAGTAGAGAAGCTAAGAGCAACCCTGTAGCTCCATCATTCCTTCAGGTTTTCCTCAAGAGCAGCAGCCATGCCAGAGAAGCTGGAGAGCAACCACTGGCCTGAATGTCATCACCTCCTGCAAGTGATGCAGACAGGTTTGGCTGCAAGGTCATTGGTGCAAGGCAAAGTCACAACTGCCAGCTGATTCCCCAAGAAAGAAAAGGAGCAATTAAACTAGATCTTGCATGTTATTTGCTGAGATACAGACATAAAGAGCAATAATATTTGCTTGTACCAGACTGTTCCGAGGACAGTTCACTCTTTTACATCAACATGCATTCAATACATCGTAAGTACAAATCACAAAACATATTTACCTCAGGGCAACTCCGCTTAAGCTGATTCTCTGTCTTAATGATGTTGGTCATCACGAAAAAAGAGTTTGTTGCCTACATGGAGGAAAGAATATGAATCTGACTGAAATTTCACATACTCGATTCAGACCTCAGTCATTCCCGATCATCACCTGGAAGGACAAGGCTGTTCCAGCTCTGCCTCCCCCTGATATACATTCACATGCTATCCATCTCAAACAGGAAAAGCCAAGGACATCATCAGGGCAGGAACCAGCAGCCAGAGGCAAGAAGGCACCGATTTTTTATTTTTTTATTTTTTTTTTTTCAAACTGGCATGAAAACCAAGAAACACACATGAGCATTAATGGGGAACAACACTACTCTGTTTAGTACAGCTGTATTGGAGTGAATCTGTTCCTAGGTTTGCTGTTACCAAAATATTAAATTATGTAAAAATTGTGTAACAAATAGCACCACAGAAATCTCATAAAAGAGGATATTATTTTTTTCCTTCTATTAAGGGAAAGAAGGGAAGATTTGGCTTTAAACATTGCTGTCTCCACTGTAATCACGCTGAATGGTAGGACAGAGACATATCAGGAAAGCGACAGATGTATCAATGGAAGCTGAATACTGGACTGACATTAAATTAAGACTTGCCTGCATTGGTATAGTGTATTCTGCTGTATCCCAGATCCTGTTGTTTGTGAAAGTCACTCCCTTCACACTAGTGCGAACTGAGCTGTCAACTTCATCCTCCTCCTGATGGAGTCTGAAAATCATGACTATACAACTGGCCAGACAGAACAGAAAGGACAAGTAAGCCCATAAGAATAAAATGGGCAGCTTCTTTGTATCATTCTGGACAAATATGCTGCAAGACAGAAGTCAGATGGACATTTTCAAGTAATTGGGAGCCTTTTTGTGTGAGGTACATGCATTGGCTGGACCAAAGATTGCCTTGGTTTCACCTTTCAGAAGTTTTGCCTTTGTCAGAAATGAACTGATATATGCAGGAAGAGAATTTCTATTTTCCCATCCTAAATGATACAGACAACATGAGGTGACATCCTGTCTCTCCAGATGCCATTTGTGAAACACCAATTAACTGCAACAGGGCTTGATGCCATCCAAAAACTTTCACCCATGCTGTGTTGCTGTGTATCTAGACTTTGTCTCCTTCTGTGACAAACAGTAGTGTTCTTGTTACTTTATGATTTTTTTTTTTAAGAGATCTTAAAATACTTAGTCCTCGTTCCAGAGTGACTATTTTTGTGCCTCATGCTGATTGCTTCAAAAACCTTGGCCAAATGTTTTCACTTTCTCATGAATTTAAAGTGTTAGTGAAAGACTCATCTAACTCATAAAAGCGCCGGCAACTTTGAAAAAATATTGTATGTTCAGAAGATACTTTCCACACTACATAAAAGTGATATAAAAGGTTTGCTTTGAAAAACAAGCCACAAGAGCTAGCACCATTTCAGTTTAACAATAGACTGTTCTGGTGGGGGATAAAATAGTATCTAAAGAACAGACATACAAAGCAGCTGATCAGTGTTCCTTTATTTATATTGTCTATTTTAATACTATTTCAGAGTTTTCCTTCTGGAAAACAGTGCTTTGGGATAACCGTGTTGTTGGAAACTGGCAGTGGGATCTCAGCTCTGAGCAGCAGCAGGTGGGTATATTACCCGTGTAGAATCATCGAGTCATCATAGGATCAGAATAGTTTGGGTTGGAAGGGACCTTTAAAGGTCAGTTAGTCCAACCCCTCTGCAATGAGCAGGGACATCTTCAACACTTTTATTAAAGTAGTTTCAGCATTCTTTTCAACCCACAAGTCTCTCTCTCATTCCCTCTCCTCCCCTCTGAAGGGAGGTTAAAGACAGCATCTGTCTCTCATTTAGCGGCCACCCCGGCCCAAACCACAACAATCAGGTTGCTCAGAGCCCCGTCCAACCTGACCTTGAATGTTTCCAGGGATGGGGCATCCACCACCTCTCTGGGCAACTTACTCCAGTGTTTCAGCACCCTCATTGTAAAAAAATTTCTTCCTTCTATCTAGTGTAAATCTCCCCTCTTTAAAGCCATTCCCCCTTGTCCCATCACAACAAGCCCTGCTAAAAAGTCTGTCCCCATCTTTCTTATAAGCCCCCTTTAAGTACTGAAAGGCCACAACAAGGTCTCCCCAAGAGGCAGAAGTAAGGCAACTTGAATTTCCTGCAGTCTTAATTCTTTGTGAGATTGCGATCAATGAGCTCAATGTCCTGGCTTGCTGCCCTCCCATGAGAATGAAACCAACTTTATGAACTTCGGCAGACTTTGTTCAGCAAACACTTATCACTGAGAACAGCCCTAGTTTGGCAACAAAGAAGAAAATCTGCCCTTTAGAGGCAATCAATTATTGCATATTCCTAAAACATCTTATTGTTCTTGAAATCTGCTGCAAGGGGTGACTCGCCATTTCATCTGACCCTGAATAGGAGACTCTACAGATCAGACTCTAATCTCAGAAACACTGGTGTAAATCTGAGATTATTTGGTGGAGTTATTTTGGATTTTTCAGACAAGAAACAAAAACAGACAGCATGACAAGAAAAAAAACTGCAAGTGTTTTTTAGAGGAAGCTTAGTTAACTCTGTTCAAGCAACTCCACCTTGTTAGATAACATGCTATGCCACACTCCCACTACAATGTTCCCACAACCACATCCACCTTCCATGAACAGTCTAACACCAGCTCAATGATCTTGTTTGCTGCCACAAAACTCAAAGCGCTGAAAGCCAAGTTGTAAGGAGACAACCCCCGATACAAGAAACATTTGCTCACATACAACACAGCATCCCATCACCATGCACTTACCAAACAGACACAGCAAAAGTTAAATAAACGAAAGCTTTCAGACATCCCCATGTAACACTCTGAATGCGTACGTATTTCGGAGAGTTGTACTGAGTCAGGCCCTCCAGACAGACACTTACACCCATTGCTAGCACTTCCTGCGAGGTGCTGGCTTTTGAAAACTGAAGCTACCCGGGGCTGTCTTCTTCCACCCCTACATCCTTCCCAGGCCACTGCACTTAAAGGCACAGTCAGAAACCTGTATGAGAATGGTACCACAAGCCTCCTAAAGAACAACAGTTGATGGAATCAAGAACTGCCTGAAGAGACACACCCTTTGGTCTGTTCACAGAAAAAGCACCAAATTTCAGCCTGGAGTTCCAGAGCTGATTGCTCAGCACTGTTCTTCTCACCTTCTGTTGATGTTACCATCTCTCCTCAGTACTACCAGACTTTACCAGTCTGAAGTAATGCTGGGACAACCGTAGAGATGAGGCTAAATGGATGGAAGCCAGTGTTATACTGACCTACTTCTGAGCCTGACTCTCCACCACCCAACACTTCACACTAATGCAAAGATGATGTAATGCACCTCTGGACTGGGCAGACGCATGCAACACCCACTTTGCAGGGGTAGCAATGGCCATGAAAGGCGCAGGGCGATGGTAAAGCAAGCTTTTGGGTCATCAATGGCCACAGAGATCTCCAGCTCCTTATCTGACATTGCACAGGACACCATCCTCATCCTATTTGGTCTTAGATTGGTTTTGTATCAGGTCATGGGATTAAAACAGAGTGACAAAGTCACTACTCCTCTCAGCAGAACCAATACACGGCACATACTTTGGCTGCAGCCTCTCCTACTCCACAGAACCACACACAAGCCAGAGCTGGTCAGTGTGCTGCAAGACCACTGCACCTGGTCCAGGGGGTCAAGAAGCAGGCGTGAAGCCACCGTCTGATGCTGTAAAGAGGTGGAGCTGTCAAGATGCGGAGCTGTTGAGGTGGGACCTGTAAATCTCAGTCTCAGAGTCTGAAAGACACGAAGTTTGGATCAAAATCCATTAGACCCAGCTTAAAAGGACCAGGGTCCTCTCTCTTGCAATAGAAGACCCACAGAAGCACAAAATATACAAAACCTACAACGCAGATCTAATGATTTTCTTCCAATCCTTCAGTATTTTAAATCACCTAGGATGCTACCTATAGCTGTGGTCATGACAAAGCACTCAGGACCAGACAGGCTTCTTGGCTCTCAGTACTGTCTTAAATGCTTCAGCACACAGGAACAAGTTACATTCTACACAAATAGGCTTAATTTTTTGAGACATCGGTGATCACCCCTTAGGCTTTTGCTGACCTCAGTCCATACCACTAGGGTTGGTATTAGTGACACTTCAGCAAGCAAAATCCTGCTACATTATAACAACTGAAAAAGCTGCAAGTGGGAACCAGAAACAGACCTGAGATGTATTTAGGTGCTAGACTAGCCACAAAGAATTTGATTTGTAACATAACACAGTCAGACCTGTGTGTACACACACACAATAATATTTATAATAAAAGACACAAACAGGAGGGCTCAGATTGCATAAATGAAGCAGAAGTAAGCGTTGTCTTCTCTTGCTAAATGCTCTTGTTTTCATATTAACGTCTTCCATCTGTTTGGGATCTGACCTCAGCAGCTCAGCCGGATGTATTCATCTTCTTGCCCATGATGTTCCCATATAAGGTGATCTCTCTTCGCCCATGGAGCACGATTTCGATTTGCTCAGGTTTCGTTCCACTCTGATTTGCTGGCCTGTATGGTCGAGCTCTCTCACAGTTTGCAAGGCAGTCATCCACACAGCAATAGCTATAAAGGGAGGAGAAAGTCAGGAGGGAGTAATGAAGCTGTGCCTGCAGATCTAAAGAGCTCTGGATCGTTTATTTCTCTTTCTTCTGCACGTTGCCTCTGCATGATGCCTTCTCAATAAGCAGCTTCCATAAGCCTTTCCCAAGCAATATAAAACACAAGCCTCCCCTACCCAGAGAACTGGATGGAACTATAGGGCTGAGCTCTTACAGCAACTCTCATGTCATTAGGAAACTTTACTTGAAACTCTGTATCACTCGCCATGTAAACTAACTTGGGAATTTGGAAAATGCCCCCAGAATTATACAGCAAATATATATGCACACTGGTCTTCGATTCTGTAAGACTTGATCCAGATACCACATCACCCCAACTAAGATAACTTAAGGTAAGTTAAGCATCAAGCAAATATCTCAGCTGCCTCCTGTAATATTTACCCAAGGATGCACTGAAAGCTATCATCTCTTTTATGTCTGTGAAGATTCTGTTGTGATAGAGAAGTGAAGACCTTAATGTTTTTTAAGCAGGAAGTTGGAAAATTCAGACACCACTACAGACTGTAAGTATCAAGCAGCAGGCAAGGCAGCCTGGGTAGCAGTACGGCTACTTTGGGCTGCATGTACCAATAGCACAAAACCATTGGAAGAAAGGATCACGAAAGCCGACAACTTTAAGGACAACACAGGATCCCCCACACTTTCCCCAAGTTGGGAAGTCCCACAGAACTGGGCTCCAATGTATGATTTTGCTCCTGCAAATTGAGCTTTTAAACAGGCCAGCAAGCCAGAGCTCAGACAGTCCAGTTCTAATGACGTCTGGTCATGGAGCTCTTCTTCCCCAAGTCAGAACACTCAGACATCATAGCTTTGCACCATGATACAATGAAACAATCTCACCATCTTTTTTCTTCTTTGTATCTTGGCGTTTTCTAAAGTTTTCAGACATCCTTCCTCTTCTTTATCTGTTGCCTCTGTAACATTACAGAGATATGAGAAGAGAGGAACTTGCTTCTTCGAAAGCGTAGGGACTGAATAATCTGATGTAAAAAATCTCAGAGCAGCACCCTCCCACTGTATCCAGCACAGATCCCTCTCTCTCCATGCTTAGCACTGTGAGCACCATCGCTCTCTCCTCTGCGCTGAGGTCTGAAGAGAGGATGTGTATCAGTATTTACAGAAACGGTATTTCTCTAGCATTAAGCGATGGACCTACATCCACCACTTCCTATTACCTACTAATGCAGTCTACAGGGAGCAGACCTGGCCCCTGGTGCCTCCACAGGAAATACCGTTTTCATTTGCTCTGTGTATTCTATATGCTCAAAATACTCATCAGCAGAAAAGTGTAATTGATACCAGGAAAGCATGTCAAGGGAAAGTAGATCTCTTCTGGGAACTTGTAGGTAAATACGATTCCTAAAGGTCAGTATACAGACTGAAAGCACAAAGGAAATACGATCTGGTTTTAAAGTTCAAATCCAGGAGTCAGGAGACTTGGATTATGTTCCTGGCTCTATCACAGCTTTCATGCACAATCACAAGCAACACATCCATCCCCTCTGTAACTTAGTGTAGCCAGCTAAAAGCTAGGGCAGCATTGCAGTGTCACTTTTCAGGCTTCCCACAAAGACCAGTAAATTAGTATTTTATGAAGCATTTTCTGCTCCTCAGAAAGAAAAAAAGGAGCTAAACTAAGATAGACGCAGTGCTTAGAATTGCAAAGTATTACATTTATGATTTCTATTTACTGAGTCAAATTCTGCATTGATTTACAACCTGTGCATTTCAATTGGCACCAATTTAATATGACTCACTGCATATTTTAATCCATCATCTGTGGACTCACATGGGATTCGAAGACTATCCAAGAAGGTAATTGCAATAGCAGAGGCTCCAAAATCTACCTATTTAAGGTCTAAGCATGGGTTTTGAAGGATCTGCAACAAAAAACCTGCAGATCGGGAGATATGCATTTCATGAACAAGTTTCACTTTAATATATTTTTTGATTGTTTGGTATTTTTGAAAATCCTGTCCTTGTTTCAGATTTAGCATAGCTAGCACTACATATTTATTGCTACTTTGAGGCACACCAACAATTGATGCTCAACCCTGAGGACATAAATTTGCCATTTGCCCCCAAAGAAGCCTGGGCACAGGACTTGCATTCCTGTTTCACAAGGATCCTCTATGCATTTTTCCACTTCAAAGAAATGAAGTAACCATTCACCTGATAAGTACATCAGCCACACTTTAGATTTCTTTATGCTGTCAAAGACCGCCAGAGATCTTAATTGCATAACTGCATCAATCTGCTTGTACATCTCCTACACATGCGACAACAGCCTCCCTCTTAAGAAACCACAAAGCTAAGTATATACTCTAAAGGGTGAATCTCAAACCTATTTCTGCCGTCCCTTGCATCAAGAGCACTTGTGCTGTGAGGAAGTCACACATGAGACTTGGCCTGTGGCGTGCACGCCCCAGCATCACAGCAACCACTGCCACGATTCCCACACAGAAAAGCAGCATCGACCCTACCCTACTGCTAAACCCATCTCATGTCTAGCCATGGTGCCGTGCTCACCCCCGCTGCCTCACACCACGGCATGGGGCAGGGCCTGCTGCTCTGGCACTGCCACCAGCTGCCCTCTGCTCAGGAACGGGGGATAAAAAACCCAATTCCTGCCCAATTCAGGGCGGGAAAGGGGGGAGACTGAGCTTCCCAGAGCCCCAAGGAGCTGGCAAAGCGGCGCGGCGGGAAGAGCTGTCCGGAGCAGGCCGCAACGCCGCCGCGAGGCCTCCCAGTGCGACTTGCTCCGCATTGCCCCTCCTCAGGCCGCAGCCGGCTGCGAGGGCAGCGAAACAAGCAAGGAGAGGGCAGGAACCCGCCGTCCACCGGGACACCCCGGCCCTCCGGGGCGGCCGCGCCTCTCAACAGACCGCCGCCCCCCGCCACCCTCAGCCCCGCCGCCGATCTGCACATGCGCGGACGCCCCCTCACGCGGGCCCGTTTCCAGCCGCTCCGGCGCGTTGGCAGAAGCGCGCGGTAGCGTCGGAAGTGACGCCATCGCCCTGGCCCGGGCAACCGTTACCAGGGTAACCGGGAGGCGCGCGCGCGGGAGGGCCGGGGCGAAGGACGAGGCCGCCCCGTCGCCTCAGGGCCCGGCCGCCTCCTCCCGCGGTCTCCGTGAGGGGCCGGGCCTTCCTCTGTAGGCCGCGGGGCTGAGGGGGTGGCCGGGCCGAGCCCGGTGCCGGCTCACCGCCTGCGGGCTGCCGTGGGCCTCGCTGAGGAGGCGCCTTCACCCACCCTCCCGGCAGCCCCCGGCTCCCTCTCCCCGCCGAGGCCTTCCGACATCTCTTCTGTCTTTTCTGCAGAGGTTTTCCCAGGCCACGATTATGAGTGACCAAATCCAGTTTATTGTTGAGAAGCTCAATCAGGAGCCCTTCAGGAAGAACTACAATTTAATCACGTTTGACTCCTTAGAGTCAGTGCAGCTGTTGCAGCTGCTCAATGATGTTCTGGGGGAGATTGACCCAAAGGTAAGGAAGGCAATCAGAGGTGCTCAGACCTGCGTAATCGCAAACATCTTAAATGGGCTTGATGCAGAAATCTGCTTTTATTTAGGTCTGGCTCTGTATAATCTTGTGGCGTGTTTGGTTTACCAAAATAGCTTGTGTGAATCTTCCTGGAAATAAATGTGCCTGGCAAGGATCCTTTCTGTCTATACATCTATGTGTTTTTGGCAAAACAGCAAATGTTTCTTGGGCCAGGGATACTGTATCCCTGTCCCCTAGAGACTGATAACTATATATTTTTCCTTGGGATACAGGTTTTAAATTGGTTTCTACTGACAACCGCTGTGTTCTTAAGTCAAAAGTCAGGCTGTGTCTTGCACACATGCACAGGGCAGGAACTGATCAAGAACTGAACCTCACGACCTAGCTGTTGCAATAGATATTGAATCCCTCTCTTTGAGGCTACCAAAAGTGTGTGTAAGATCAGAAGGGATGGTTCATTCATCTGGGGCACAAATAGGTGTACCTTGGTGTGACTGGGTATCTGACTTCCTTGGTGGAAGTAATTGGTTTGTCTGCATAGATCAGGTCCCATGAGCAGGGAAAATGTATACCTAGGATAAATTTACCTGAATACACATGTTGGAGAAAAATCCATTAGAAGAGAATCGAAGTTTGGTGATAAAAAGGATGTTCTGTGTGTAGCATCTCACTTCATTGACATAACATGATAAATGGATAAAGTAAATTATTTTAGTGTTGTTAGTTAATTTACATGACTTGGATGAACAGCGGATAATTAATTTATTTTTTTTTTTTACTATTTAGCATGCTGTTGACATTAGAGAGGAGCTGCCAGAACAAACAGCTAAAAGAATGTTGAGTCTTCTTGGTATCCTTAAATACAAACCCCCAGGAAGTATATCAGATTTGTAAGTATCTTTTTCTCTACAAATCCTGGTAAAGTATCTTTTACATCTTATATGGTAACGACCTTTAATTCAGTCCTTGTGTGTATTTTTGACTTCGGCTGTCCCAGTGGGTATGTGTAAAGCCTTGAAGACAGCTCCTTGCTTGTCCCTATAGAGTATGGTATAGGGGATGCCAGCAGAAGGCTCCTGCAGGTGTAGGCTGCCCCTCGGGCCCTGCTGCCGCAGCTGCTGTTGCGGAGTCAGCCAGGAGAGGGTGCCGCATGCCTGGCAGGGTCAGTCCCTTCCCCAGCCCTTTCCGACCAGCCGCCCGCGGCTGGATTGCACCCTCTGAGCCGGGTTATAACCCATAAAACGCACACTCTTCCCACGTCGTCTTTATTCCCGAAGAATATCGCGGAAAAGGATGAGTCGTTGTTGCTGGCTTTAGGCTTTTGATGCGTTATGGGGTTTTTATCTGTCCAAAGGTAGAAGAATCGGTGTCATAAACAGCGATCTGGCATCATGAGTATTTTCTCCTTTAACAACAGCATTAAGAAAATCATTAGGCAAGTGGAGAGGAAATGTTAAAATATAGCAAATTGTTTGTGTCAAGCCAGTGTTCTTTAGTTTGAGATTTATCGGTATTTTCTTTTTGTCATTTTTGTATAGGAGTGCATTTCGCCAAGGGTTAGTTACTGGAAGCAAACCTGTAATTTATCCTGTCTTACATTGGCTTCTTCAGAGGACCAATGAACTCAAGAAAAGAGCTTACCTGGCACGTTTCTTAGTAAAATTGGAAGTGCCAGCGGAGTTCCTACAGGATGATACTGTGGCTGACATCAACAAGCAGGTACCATTTTTCATGAATGCCAACACTTTATGTTAATTAATTAAAGTGCCAATAGGAGGAGGGATAAATGAAAGTGGGAGTTACTGTTGAGATATGTGTTCAAGTGAGTTATGTTAAGAGCATGTTGGAATCAAGGGTGACCAAAGATTTGTAATAAGAAATATGTCTTGACTGCCTTTCTTCCAATAACCCTGAAATTGTATATTAATAGGTAGCATTGAATTAAAAGGTGTTAAGCCCATTAAGTACTGGGTGCTAAATAATGGTCAGAGCCATGTTGGCTAGGACAGATTTTTATTTCTTAATTTTTAAACACTTTTTTTTCCCGTATGAATTACAACATGGATATTTTTAACTTTATAAATTACTACTTCAGACTAGTCCAGAAAATGTTATGACCAAATGCCAATGTCTCCTAATTGTCAATTGATTGTATAGCATTTAGTTCCTAATAGTTATATTAGCCTTATCCCACTTCAACCATTTATTTTTTTGTGAATAAGTAAAAAAATTCTTTTTTCTGGGCTGACATTCCTACTCATTATGTTCCCACTTCTTTTGTGAGCATTAAATGTTGATTTTAGATAGTCAGAGTGGGTGGGTTTGAAATGTAAAGCTTAAAGTGAACCAAAGTTATGTTTTTAGATCTGTATTATCTGAGGTACATATTTACCTAATTTTTATCCAGTTTTCTGTGCCTTTTGTTATGTATAGTAACTTGCAAAATCACAGTGTTTTCGAATGGTTGTAACAGGTAACTCTATTTATTAACTGTAAACCAACAAAGCTGTATAGTCTGACTGAAGCTTGGCTAAGCCTTTTATTTTTTTGTTTACACTAACAATATTGGATTTATAACTTGAAATAACTAAGTAGAAGTAGGAAAGAGAGAAAGGAATGTAGCTTCTATGTTTTTTCAGTATGTCATAGTCTTAATATGTATAAATATCCAGCTCCATTAATTCCATTACGTAAGATGTATTCCTTTTTGGGATTACAGTAATAGAATGGTCTTATTAAACTTATTAAATACCCTGCTGATTAATTCAAAACAGAAGCTGGGGTAATATAGTGCCTTAATGTAATTTACCATTACCATGCAAATATTTAGACACTAATGACTTAAAGAATTTGGCATAAAGTATTTAGATAGACAGGCTTGCAATACTGTATTTTAAGAGAAACATTTCAAACATGAGAGTTTGGAAATCTTAGACCATGGTCAGGTTTTATGGTGTATAGAATCATGCTCAAATGTACTTTTGCAAATTATTTTAAAAAGGTACTTAGAGTACTTGCCACCTTCTCAACTCTGTTGTGATTTGGACGTCAGATTGGTTGCAATATATCATTTAAAAACCAAGCAACTTAAGGCATAAATCTAGTTGTCTGGTTTTCTGTGAGTTGCCCCAGGTGCCAGGAATCTTTCTTTCTGCTACAGGAACCTGGGTGTTCTTCAGTCATTTGAGTGTGTCACTTATTTTGGGTGCGCATGGGGTAGCTGCAGCTTTTATTCAGTGAAAGTAAGAAACCTTCCCTTCGTTACCATCTGGCAAACTGTTATGCCCTTGTTTGAATCTTACCATTAGTCTTGAAATTTTGTGTCCCAATAAGAAAAAGACTTACTAAACTCCCCTTTTGAAAGAAGTAGAGAATGCCCACAAAGAAGAGCTGTTGGACGTCAGCAATTGTGAATACAGTTGCTTAGAGACTACCTGCTATTTCATTATTTGTTAAAGTACTTACCTTCTGTAATGCGTAAGTGATATAATGCAGGCCAGTTGTGTTTTTACTCCTACTTTTTTGTAACTCATTCTGCATTGTCCAGTGTCTGCATACCTTATCATACCTTTATTTGCCATTTAATCAAGCTTTTTCTCCATTATTTTATCTTCTTCTCAGTGGCCATTTTATTGGTATTTTTTTGAATTCATTCCAGCTTGTCAGTGTGTGTCTGATATTGAAAAAACCAGAAATGAACAGAGCATTCCAGATGCTGGTTCCTCAGGGTTTTATAGAATAGAATTGCTGCTTCACTGCTCAGGGGTATGATGCCTTTGTTTGAACTGGCCTTTGCTGTTGCCATTTTGTGTTCAACATTCATATCAATTGCTCTTTCCAGGAAGTAAAAAATGACTTGATATTCTCTTTTTAGATTTTTCCATCTTATTGAATGGCTGTTTCTGTGGAGATTATCTTTCCTTATATCTCAGCATGCGTTTCTCCAAGTTGAATCTAAATTTATTCCCTATCCATATTTCTAAACTCTTTCTGTCCCCTGTTATTTCTCTACCCACGCAGACTTTCACACTGCCTCTCAGTTTAAGATTACTGGTGGGCAATGTACTGATGTGGAAGTAGCACACTGTCTACTTCTTTCTAACTACCAAACTACATATATCAGTCTCTGTATTATACTGAGGGCACGATTATGCAATGTTTCAAAACTATTTCTCACATGTTAAGTCAGGTGTGCTCTTGGACCGCTTTGCGGGATTGAAGCTCAGTGCTCTATGAATTCAAGCCCCATTGCTTCGATCAAGCATGTTGTTAGATTAAGCTCTTCCTTTTTGGGCTGATAAATTTACGTATGTGATATCTACAGATTTATAGTAAGAGAGAATAATTTGTTAATACAGCATTGTCCCGTTCAGATAACATTTTATCTTCCTGTTTGGAAAATACAGTATGTATTACAAGGGAAGAGGTGAAAATACTGAAGAAATTGTGAAACTTCTGAGTGTACCTTCAAATGGAAGATAATTGTGATTTTTCATTTTTGCTTTTTAAGTTGACAAGCTTTTGTGATGAAAAAATGCCTTTAATTCTTGTTCTCGCCATATTTCTATTTCCATATTTAATGTCTTAGTGGTAAAGCAACATGTTGATTGAAAATCCTTAGACACAGAGCTCATTCTGCATGGTTTTGATTTCATTTTATAGTATGAAGAACTGATGGAAGCATTTAAAAACCTACATAAGGAGTGCGAGCAGCTCAAAACATCTGGTTTATCTACTGCAGAAATAAGAAGGGTAAAAAAACCTGACAAAATTGCACAAGTTTTGTTTAGATTTTTTTTGAATGTCAGTTCTATTTTTGTTGGTTTTGTGGACTCATTGCAGTGTGTAAGTTGTAGAGGTCAGAGCTGATAAACACTGCGGCTGCCTTTTTGAAACTGTTCTCTGTTGGCAAACAGATTAGAAAGTCCTCACTCGTGCTTAGAACTGAGCTTTCTGAGGCAGATTGGGAAACAAGGCTGCCAAGACTGTTCAGCATGATTTTCACGTATTAGAAGTCCTTCTCCTGTGAATGCAAACTGATACAGAGCCTTTTGCTTTACGGATACAGGGTAATAATTTCAGAGGGTGTTGAATGAATTAAGATCTTAAGTCAACAAAAATAATGATCCTATGTGTGGCAAAGGGGTTAAGTAAAGATATTTGACCTATTTCAGCAAAATATTTAAGCATTTGTACAGCTTTCCAGTAAGACATATAGACAAGTTAAGCAAATGTTGAGATAAGGTCTACATTTGGAGAATTTATTTCTATTTCTTTCATAGCTATCAATCTCTGCTGTTTAAAGATAGGATTAAAGGAGAATAATCGGATATGTGTTTTAGCACTAGAAAGTGTTTTTTTTTAAACACAATCGTAATAGAAAAAGTGTCAGCAAACATCACTTATATGCAACTTCACGTAAAATTGTCTGCCAGGAAGTTGCATTAAGAACATATGTTTGACTGCATCAGGTGTTGAATTCATGCTGATTTTTTCTTGGTGGTTTCTGTTTGTTTGTTTTTATTTTAGAGATGTCCACCTGCTTTTATTTTAAATGTTCGCACTAATACTGAAGGTTGCAGATGAAGGAATATTAGCATAAAGAGAGTGGGAACTGTGGGGGAAGTGAGAGAGGAGAGAGAGATTGGAATCCTGGGTGTTCTGATCATAGATCAATAAAATTATAACCATTTCCGTGTATCCATAGAAGAATTCTGACTTTCATATTAATTTGAACAGAATTTAGTCCAATCCATATTATTTTGTAAATAAATTAGCATTTCTTTATCTATTTTTTCTGCTTTTTAGGACATCAGTGCAATGGAAGAGGAGAAAGATCAACTTGTCAAAAGAGTAGAACGTCTTAAGAAGCGGGTAATAAGAGAAGTAACGCTGTTACATTTCAGTGTCATAATCCTTGGCTTGCAACTCTGATTTTGGAATGCAAACAAGGATTAAGATAAACATACTGTATGTCTAGGAAGGAATCGAGTAACTAATTGACCTACAGGGAATCTCCCTAGGCGTTAGTCCAGAGCTTTTAAGAATCTTGAGTCCAGTACTTCGCTGTCATTTCTGAGTAGTAACATGTATGGAAAGGAAGTGCTAAGTGGGCTTGTGAGACATATGATCTCTTTAATGTATTTCTCAACTATCTGACAGTAACATGCACTATTTATCCACTTGCTGTAGGTGGAGACAGTACAAAATCATCAACGAATGCTTGAAATAGCAAGACAGCTTCGCTTAGAAAAAGAAAGAGAAGAATCTTTGGCTCAACAGAAACAAGAACAAAAAAATCAGGTACTGACATAAAAGCACGCCTATTAAAATAAATAGTTGTTGAAATTTGTTTGGGAATCATGCATTTTAAAAAGTACATCAGGAACAAGAGTACAGAGCTTCTTCCAACATCAGAAAATTAAATCCCATTTTAAATATAAATATCTGTGTACATTTTAAGGGAAGAGGCTTGACCCTGCAAGTTTTGAACACCTCATTCAAGGTACTTGGCTGCCTCAGCTGTCGCTGACATCATCCTGTAGCAGTCCCAGGAAATGTTCTATGACTTACTGTTGTAGCGCTCAAAGACAATTCTTTATATTTATGGTAGTGAGCAAATGTTTCCTTAGTTTGATTTGTATCTCTGTGCATCCGCAGTAAGATTTCAGGGGCTGAAGTACCTCAGCTTTTCACTGGGTGGGGGGAATATGTATTCAGGAGCAACCTTGGGATTTTGGTCCTCGAGTTTGACAAAGATGATGTCCTGGGAAGCACTGGAAGCAGCTGACATCGCAGTATAAGGGTGGGTTTTATTCCTGAGCTACGTTGTCAAAACAAAATACTTAAATAAAACCTGGTGCCACATTGTTATATCATCTCACCAAATTCTCTAACAGGAACTTCTACACTGTGTTAAAAGGGGAAAAAGCCCCAGATTTCTGCTATTACGGATGTGGAATCAATGTGAATCAATAGGCTTTCAAACTGTTGGGTATTTGCTTGAACCTGAGTGAGGTCACAACTAAAATGAATGTGATGTCCAGCTAATTCCAGTTCTCAGTACACATCCCTCTCAATCACAAAAATGCTAATCAACTGGGTGCAGTTTGGCAACAGGCTTTCCAGTGTGCTCTCAAGTTGGACACTGGATTGCTGTGACAACTCAGCTGCATTGAACAACTGCAATATAAGGATAGTTATCAGCTGTAATCATGATTGTTGCTATCTTTTTTTGTTTGTTTTTTCAATGTTCAAGCCACTTATTTTTTTTGGTTGAAAATTGTCTAATGAATTTCTTCCATAGAGAAAATATCGCTTGGGAGTACAAGAATACTTTGCTTAATTAATACTAGAGAATATCAAGTAAACCCAGGCCAATTGCTGAAAATTTGTTCTGGCACGTTCCCTTGTGAAACAGATAATCACCAGATGCTTATAGCTACCACTTTTTATTTTGGGGATTCTTTTTGATACTTTTTTGTTTTAGTTGTTTGAATATGCATTTCAAAGGAATGAGCTTATGTGCGTCCAATTCTCTCTCAAAAGTTGTTCCATGCAGAGCAGAGACTGCAAAGAGCACAGCTCCAGCTGAAAGAGATGCATCACGCAGTAGTGGATTCAAAACCTGAAAGTAAGTAGTAATCTCTAAAGGCTGGGGGTTTACACTTCTCTGTTAGAAATGAAATCAAAACTGGGTGGCTGTCAGTAATATGGTAGTGCCAAAAAGCATTTAGGAACTTCAGAGAATCTAAAGAAAGAAATAACTTGTGTTCTAAAGGCACATGCTGGAGATTCTAGGCTTGAATATGCCTTGCCACAAAAAGACACGGAGACAATCACAAGGGAAGATGATATCAATTGTATCTTTGAGGTCCACTTTTTTAAAATCTTAGAACAGCTAAATACCGAATACTAACTACTCTGCAAGAAATAAACAGTTGTAATTACAAAGGGTTGGAAAAAGCAGAAACATCTTTGAAAAGACACACTTCTGATTTAGTAAGGTTTTATGTCTTTTGTGTTTGTAATTGGGCATTGGTGAAATACTGCTTCTTAAAAATTTTCTCAATTAATGTACACATACATTGAATACTATGTTTTATTCAGTGTAGGCTTGTTTCTAGTTACCTTCTATAAAATATTTGTTTGAAAAGTTTAAAGGCCTATTTCTTATTGGAGTGCAATCTTGTGCTGTAGTTTTGTATGGTAGCAAAAATAAAGCTACTTCCTCATTAAGCTTTTTTTATAAATCATGTATTATATATATATACACACACAGTCATATATTATTATGCTTGTAAGTATATATAATATGTACTAGATATATCTATATATTAAAGCCTATATATTTCTATATGAATATATTTGTTTACTTGTGAAAATACTTTGTTCTCATGATACGACTGTAGCTGATTGTGTTGTATGTTGCAGTATTACATTAATAATAGCAAGATTGCTTCTGCTCATTTTCAGGGATATCTCAGTCTGCAAATAACCTCAGCAAAATAAGTTGGTAGTCTATGATCATTTATAAAAATAGCAGGTGGGAAGGAATTGTAGTTACTTGATAAATGCATAACTGTCTCCAAAGGCCACAATTTTACAACCTCTGGGTTTCTGATGATTTAATCACTTTGAAGGAAATGTAACAAGTATTAGCCTGGTGGTTTGACAACAAAACTGGGAGTCAATTCAGTGTTTTCAGATGTATGTGATCTTTGGCAAATCGCGTAACCCCTTTCAGTTTCTCTCTTGCACTTTGTTGTTAATAACACGTCAGAGGATTGATAGAGGTTTTGTGAGCTGTTCGTACAGGCTTTGGGGTTGATTTAGAGGGAAATGCTTTACTGCATCTAAAGTAGTGTGAAGATATAAGACTCAGAATGGTCTCTTTCACCGGGCTTATCCAGTCGCATTCTAAATTGCTATGGTAAAAAAATGCCATAGAATGATTTTTGTTATATGTATAGATTACTTGCAAAATGGTAGAATCTGACTATTTATCAATTTAAATTAAACTTAGTAAAGGAAGTCATTGTCCTACTCTTTCAAGTACACTTAATCGTTCAGTTGCGTCACGTAACTGCTTTGGCAGCTTTTTTGAGTTAGAGAAATTTTTTCAGTCGCCACCACGTTGTGTTGTTATTGCTTCATAATTTTACTTTAATTATCTTTATGATGCTCATCAGACACTGAACCACAAATGGAACTAAAAGAGTATCAGAACTATCTTCTTTACTCAAAGGGACCTGCAGTGGATTTTATAACTGTTCCATTTTTGCAGTAGCTATCAGGGAGTTTATACAGCGAAGCTGTATCAACATTTCTATTTCAGTTCCTGGGGCTTTTTTAAGGCCAATGGAAACTTGATGGGCTCAGTTCACAGAAGCAAAGGTAACATAATAAAAAGCCAGTAAATATGTCATTTAATCATTGAGATGAAAATAAAGATAAAGTTAACATATTTAATTTCCTTATCTTGAGTCCTGCTTGCAGGGAAAAAAAAAGTGTTTAGATGTTCCAAAGAAAAACTTGGAGTCATTACTTAAGAAAACTTGTGTTGAAATTTTGCCCAAACAAAGCCTTCAGGACTTAGCTTTGTAATTGCTTTTCCCCATAGTAGTTACAAAGACACTGCCTGTAGTAGCAATTACAGAATGCCAACTGTGTTTTTTAAATAATTGAAATTAGGTGACCACAATGCACTGAATAGGATTCCATTTATTTTAAAAGCTTTGTTGGTCTAGAGTTAGTACCATTTATTTTATTTTAAAAATTCCCTTTGGCTGCAGTTAGGTACCTCAGCTGCCTACTCGTATCAGTATAGCTTGTGTGCTGACAATTCAGCGGCTGGTCGGTAGGTGTGGATTTTCACTGGAAGTTAGATACTTCCTTTTAAAGTAATTTTCATCCATTTTTAATACTTCTGGTGTTTTTCCTTCTGAAGCAAGATAAAATGATAAAAGTTGTTGTTCACTAGTAGAAGCTTTTTTGTTTGTCTTACGGATGCATGCTTCTTTGATTACTCCATCTTATAATTAATTTAGGATTAAGTACTTTAAAGAAATGTAAAGGAACTCTTTAAGGAATGCAACTAGCACATATTCATAAGTACCCTTAACATGCAATTAGCATCATTCTGCTTTAGCTGTGCCAGGAAAATACAGCTTATGGTTAGTAGGTGTTTAACTCTTAGAAATATAATACTTAGAAGACTTCGTATTATCTAATGAAAAACAGTTGATTGTTATGAGATGTTTTGTAGACTAAAATTGATCATACTCATTTCCACAGTACACTCTGTCCCTGTTTATTAACTTCAGTACTACTCGGGATGTTGTTGGACTACATAGAGGCAGTTGCTGCTGATAGCACTAAGTAACATGAATTTGCAGTTTCTGGGGTTTTTTGTGTTGCTGCTGTTCCGGATGTGAACAGTATTTTTATTAACACTGACCACTAGTTTGAATAACCTAGCTCATGCTTTCTCAGCAAGATTGCCATCTTTTTGCTCTGAACATCTCTGCTGGCACAAACACAAATTATTAATGCCAAGAAGCGAACTGAATTACTGAAATTCTTGATCTCTGTCCATTTTACAGAACATTATTTTTCACTTTATTGGCAGAAATATGAAGAAGTGGATGACTAGATTGAAAATATTGATTAAAAGAATGTGTTAAGATGATTGTTGTTGATAAACAGTGAAATGTGTAATTTATATACTTCATTAAGTTAATATGTAGTAATAGATTTAGCGCACTGAGAACTTCAAAGATACCAGTCAAAGAGGAATTGCTTTGTACAGATGACTATTTTTATGTCATTCTGAATACTGGATAAAAAATAGAAATTTAGGATGCTATTATTTAAATACACCATTTGAATGAAAACATTAACATTTTTCTTGTCCACGAACTATCTTTCCCTAAAATTCCAAGTTTAAATAATCTCCACCAACACTTCAGACTCCACTATAATTAGAGTTATAGATGTATTTGGTAAAGGAGAATGGCTTAGGTGGAACTTTATTTCCATCTTTAAATTATTTAATTTATTATAAAGTCACTGTCAACTGATGCAAGGTCAGGAGTAAAGTGCATTTAAACTAACTTGATATCTTTAAGAATACAAGTCTGGTTGGTAAGATTAGTAGTATTGCCATGGTTGACTTCTTTAAGACCATTGACTCTTAACTTGCACCCCATTCTTGCACCCAAGAAAAATGAGGCAGCAAAAATTCAACATTACCTATGTGAAAAGGATTAGGAGTTTATTAAAAGTTTTGGAAAGGAAATTAATCAGGGAATCATCACTGAGTGGATGTGTTTCTAATCGGGACATGCAGAAATCAATGTCTGGGTCTTTTTTGTTTAGTATTTACATCAGATACCTGAAAGAAAATAGCAAATGATCACTCATGAAATTGTCAGATGAAATAGAAATTGGGGAAATGACAGAATAATGAGGAGAGCAGATTGTTGATTCAAAGTGACCTTAATCACAGGAAGCTGAGCCTATGCCAACAGCATATATTTTAAGGAACAGGCAAATGCCACAGTATTCCTTTAGGAATAACGTATATGCAATGTAGTTAGAGCATGTGGGACTCTCTCCTAACAAGTGACTCTGAAAAGGACTTGTGGGTCATAGTGTAAAAATGGTAGAACGGGATCTCCCAGTGTCAAAGATTTGATGTTATCCATGCATTTATTTATGGAAGAAAATGGAATAGGAGAGTTATGTTACCTCTCTTTTTATCTCTGATCTGTCCATCACTGCAACACTGTCCATTGACCAGAATTCAAGAATCTTGAAAGGTCAGAGAGATCTTAAAGAGCATCAATAACAATTATAAACATGGAAAGCATGACTTCCGATGGCAACTTCAGGAAGCTTTTTAGTTTTTCAAGGAGATACCAAAAGGATGATTTGATCATAATCTGTCAGTGTTTGCGTGTCCCAGCCCGCTGTTTAATACAGGGAAATTGGGAGTGATATCACTGGAAGCTGTGGATGAAATAATTTCAGTACTCTGTTGTTGAGGGTGATTGCAGAAAGGGAAGCGAAGGTTTGGATGTAAGTGAATGCCATGTGGAAGTCTGTTCTAGACCTGCCTTTTCCTAGGTGATATTAAGCAAAGTGTTTAAGAATGATCTGCTTTCTTCCCCCTCCACCTCTTTGAAAAAAAAACAGTTATTGTTGCAAATGGTTTTGGCATAGGATGCACAATTGGTAGCCTGTAGAGGGAAAAGTAGGAATCTGAGTGCAAAGTGAATCAAGTTTTAGATCCATTAGCAGAATTACGAGAGAAACTTGCCTCTTCCCTACATGACCGAGCAAGCACTAAGAAACTCTTTCTCCCATCCCTCCCTTTGTAATAATAATAATAAAAAAAAATTGAGTGGAAAACATGAGGAGTTGCTGTTAATAGCTCTCCACGTGTAAATACGTGGTTGGCAGAACCTTGCTAAAATAACCTTAGGGCACAGAGCCAGACTTTCTGTGCAGCTTACGTATGTAGATTTTGTAACCATAAGTCAATGCTAAAACATTAAAAACAGAATTTATGTGTGTAATGGAAAGATTTAAAGTATGCTTGCTTTTCTTTCCTCTAGCCTGGGAATTTGAAAAAAGAAAGTTTTTCCCTGAGAAAAAAAAAAAACAACAAAAAAAACCCAAAAAAAACAGGAGCTGCCCTCTGTTTTGTTTTTTAAGGTTCTGTTAAGCAGCAGAAATAGTTCTTAGGTGGTTACTTCTCCATATGTTGAATCATATAGGAGGAAAAATATATCCAAAGTATCTTAGGAAAGAAACTGTGTTAGTCATGAGGGATGTTGACATCATCATGTCTTTCCCCATGGAGATGTCGTTTTAACTCGCTTCATTGCTGGTTGCACCATCAAGAGTAAGCGTGATGCAGAAACAGTCGGTGTTGAAAAGAAGTTGGTAATAGCTCTCAGGTTATCTGAGAAATAAATCTAGATAGTCATCAAGGTTATACCCTGTGAAGTCAGTAGGTCCCTGCTCTTATGAAAGCAATTCTTTAGGCATCGTTATTTCCTGAATTTAGTGTCATATCTACAGTAAATATTTAGGCATGTATGTTTTTATAAGAAAACTGGAATTGTACAAGAAATAAAGTATAGGCTATATATGCAGGGGTTTTTTTGCTACTAAGAGGAAAACAAGAAATTAGTTTGATGAAATAAAAATATTAATATTTAATATCAGAATAATTTAATTGATATCACTTTGATTTCCACATGAAATATCTTGGTTATAAATATCAGATTGGGAGATGCGTTCCTAGTCAGTTCTGAGGTGATAATTCAGCTCACAGTGTACGTGGGAAGCTGTGCTGCATTTGCAGAGGTGGTAGATTTCTAGTGAGACATTAAAATGTGGTCCCTCCTGCCCAGCCCCGTCGTGGGCTGAGGAAGACTGGAATTGAGTTCTTCTGGAAGAAAGAAGTAGGAATTCTCTCTCAGTAAGTCCAAGTGTGTTCCTCAGGGTATAGCTGTCGTGCCAAGTACATAATGGCTACGGCATACATAGAGTAACTCCGCTTACTGTTCTGAAACCACGTTGATGCTCTTTGTTTTGCTCAAGATAAATGACCTTTCCATGAAGGGGAAAAGATGGTGTGGGAGTGTGGCTTTTCATAAACACAGAAATCAACAAACTAAACTGCTGGAAAAGAGGAATTCCCGCTCATTTTTAGTTTGTGTTGACTTGACTTTGTTAGCCAGCCTGCTTTCCCTAGGGGCTGTTTTCTTTCTTCTAGTTCTTGAGGCTTTCTCAGGAACTAGTGGCTTATTTCCTCTCTGGCAGCTGAACCAAGTAGCTTTCCTTTTAGTCTGAGCTGGGAGCAGAGGGTGAGGAGGATCTATCAGTACAGTGTTTCTAGAGGTAAACAGCAGCGGAACGGCGGGGCCCCCTTTTCCTGGGCTTGTATTTCACTTTGTTCTGACCTTTTTGGTCAGTCAGCGATGCGGTCAGCAGGCTTTTTAGCCTGAGAACCAAACCCTCTGCTTTTCCCTACATCGTTTTGCACCTCTCTTTCAGCAGCATCAGCTGTACTATTATTATCTCTGTACTCAAGCTTTTCTCTTCTTGTGCAGTATATGAAAGAGACCGAATTCCTTGCTTTTCGTGGCATTTTATGGCAATTCCATATTCTCCCAAATATGGAGAGAAACTCTTCCCAAAAAAACCCTCAGCTCTAGCAAGTAGCTTTAAAAAGTACCTAGGATACTTGCCTTTTAGTCATCTAGATCATGAAAAATATTCTGAAATACCTATTCCCACACTCATCTGACATATAACTTCCAAATCTTACTGTGTTCCTTGGCACAGGTGTCTCGGAGGAGTAATTGCACTAAACTGCCTGTTGTCAGCAGAAGACTGTATAAAGTAATTTAAAAAGATCCTTTATTTTATTCTGTCACATTTTTCTAGCTGTGTATTGTTCTTATCTGCATGTACCTGTGTTTATTTATAAATTATCTGTTAAGGAGGCTAAATTACTCTCCCGAGCAAGAGCCAAGTCATCATAAGCATGGTAACATGCAGTGTCCATCAGGCACAAACTTAGGCAAGGAGCAAAACTCATAAATGAGGTTGCTTTTCTCAACAGAATTTTTGTCATTACTCAGGAATACCTTCTTGTTTTTTCTGTTTTGTTATTATTTTCAGCATTCTCAGTCTATATACTGTCCTGAGATTAAGTGTTTGTTCTTACAAGAAAAAATAGTTTGCTATTTACAGGGATGCAATTTATAAGCGTTCCAGCAATGTAAAAGACCCTTAAAGTAGACATACATTCGATTCTGCTCATATTAAGGCCTTTTTAGATGCCAGACTGGAACAAAGTTTTATTTTAAGGCGGCATTTGCAAGGATATAACAAATCTATACATGAGCTAGGCCAAATTAAGATCTTTGTCCAGATAAAGGATTCACCCTGAGATAATTTCTGTGTGTAGATGAAGTAATTCACACGAAACAATGACCCATGCAATCTGTCAGTAGAACCAGCTTCAGGATGCTGGCTCTTCTGCTCCAGTCAAGCAAGTTCCAAGGGATAACAAGCTTTGAAAACGCTCTGACGTGCTTTGCCTCTCACCTTGCGTGCACATAGGCACGAAAGTCTAGCCCTCAACTTTTAAAACTTAAAAAGAATGTAATTCACAACAATAACAACAAAAAGTGACATAGAATCCAGTGTCTTGGTGTGTGTAAGATACACATAGGGTTAATGACTTTCTAGATCAATGCTGCATGTTGAATTTTGTGCCTGATTCAGCTCGAGTTTCATGTAAGAAGGGTTTTACTTGTTTATCAATGAAAAGAATCTTTCAAGGACTTAATAGTTATATGTTAGAGATACAGATGGATAGTAATACATATTGTTTAACATCCAGATTAAAAATCTAAATCAAGTAACTACCTGTTTGAAGACTCAAATGTTATGCTGTTGTTATTTTAATCTGCTATTAAGTACTTAAATGTGTTGGTGAAATCAAACTTAATTATCCGCTACATTACTTTTATAGACACACACTGATTTAAGTTGTTTTTAAGGTTTAATGAAGAAACTAGAAGAGGAGATAAATTTCAATTCATACCTGGTTACTGAAAAATTACCTAGAGAGCTTGAAAGTAAGAAGAATTCAGCATATTTCTTACAAAAAGTGGTTGCGGAGCCAGCTATGAGTCAATCTGATCTCAATGTACTTGAAATCAAGGTACGTTCACCAAGATCACGCTTAATTTGTGTCCTGTAGCATAGTCTAAGGTTCTTGTACACTGCACTTTTCTTATGTCTACTTCATATCCGTGAGAAAATGTTTCGTTCCCAAAGAAACATGCATTCAGTTGTAAAAGAAGAGAGATGTGTTAATCACTAAATACAAACCCTCAGAGAAGTTTAAAAAAACCAACAAACACAATACAAACAAAACCAATCAAACACACACCCCCCCAACCAACCTCCAAACCCAATGCTATCCTTAAATGCTGTTTATAAAATTGTGTTAGCAGTTTGCTATGATATGAGCAGAGATGTTAATTTAGCACTTAAAGGTTTGATTTTTCTTCTCTTCGGTTTTCACTTGTTTTAAACTCTCACTGACATCAAGGGAGTTTATACCAACACAGAGAGAGTGTTTATGGGGTGATGAACAGCATTCTCTGAGTGACACATCTTCAGCAATATTACTTCTTAATCCACGTGCAATGGCTGAGACCTCCTTAGTGTTTGGAATAGGTCTGTATTGTTTATTTTAGTTGGTAAGACCAAAGGAAATTTGGGGATCAAATACTTGATTGACCTTTCCAGATTTTTTTGAGAAGTTAAAAGCAAATGGTGTTAGAATGAGCAAAAATCCTTATTTGTATTATATATCCAAAATGCGTAGAGGGATTTGTTGCCGCGGAAGTACATTTCTATATTTCACTCAATGAAGTTTTCATATATGCATAATCCTAAGTGAAAGATTAAATATGTAATATTATGCTCTGGAAGAATTTAGAGGAATACTAATTATTAGTATTTCTCTTGATGATAATGAAAATTTACAGCAGCGTTAGCTAGGGTAGGAAGACCAGTCCTACATACTACTAGGTACACTCTTCACTCTAAATGTCATCTTCCTTTATCAGTTGGTTTTTAATATTCCCAGGATCTCCAGCTCTGGCTTTGCCGTGAAAGATAACAAGGCAACAGAGTATTTGTAATAGATCAGAGAATGATTTACCCATAGGCCTGAGGGCTTCCAGCTTCGGTCTTGAAGCAGCAAGAAGTTCAGCAGGTACATCAACGTGAGAGTAGCCTCGGCATTCACGCCTAGTACACGCCAAACTCCTGTAACAAAGAAATGCCCACAGGTTTTTTGGATCGGATGAGAATCAGCAGTCAAGTGTCATCAACAATACGTTCTATTTTAAGGTTAAGGTTAATTATTGTAAACGTCAATCAGTAACAGCCCAATGCCATTTTGGATCCCAATTGTTACACTTTCAAGGATGACAGCACTATTAAACGGTAGATGAGGTCTGAAATATTCAACTAGCTCTGTCATTCAGCTCCTAGTTTATTTCTTCTAATCAAGGCAATATTTGTGGTTGCAGTTATTTCTTTTAGGCATAGTTGAAGCCCTGTTTTGCACCTTTCTTTTCGAAGAGTATTGTTGGGTTTTGGGCAATATTTTAAAAAGGTTGGGTTTTTTTCTTTCTCCATAAGGTAACTGTTTAATTTGTTATATTTTGGAAGTATGATCCTCTTAGTAGATAATAAAAACATGTCATATACTTGGCTGTTAAAGTCAGCCTTCTGTCATCTCAGTGTCTTAAAAAGGAGCTGAATTGCACCAAGCATGCTATGTCATGCATTTTATAGTACATAAACCAGGAATTTATTCACAGAAGTGAATAAATGCTGTCTTCAAATTCAGGCCTGTTCTAGTTTTGTGAAAGAATAGAATTTACAGGAGATTTTTTTTTTTCCCTGCGTGTTGGCATATTATTAGTCCTATTGAGCACTTTATTCGAAATACTTAGCTTTCAAAGTACACAGATATTGCTCATAGAAATGTTAGAGTAATGCCCAGCACTGTACCTGCGTTACGTTTTGACTTCATTGGATTTCAGCACGTATTTACCCTGCTTCCTTATCAGCACTCATCTGGTTAGCAGAGAATCAAAGGAAGGTTGCTAGGGCTGTGGTTTCCACGGCTGATGAGAGTCCGACTGTAACGTTAAGCCAGGACTGGAAAAGCTGCAGTCAGTGCACTGGTGTAGCTGTGTATGAGTTCCCAGATGCAGTCGGCTCTATAGCTTCAGCTGGAATGAAGATCAACAATTTGAGACTATGGACAAACAGGTGCATTTTGCAGCAGTAGAAAGAAGGTACCATAGAGGTGGAATACGATGGCCTGTGACTCTTCAAAGTATGGATGAAATTTGATATCACCTAGTATTTATTTACTCCCCTTTAAATTTCTGATAAATGGTTGAGTGAAAAGGAATTTTGGTTAATTGTGATAAAATTACATTTTTCACATAGTATGTGACAACATCAGTCTTTTTTCCACCCATACCAATTCACATGCATTTTTCCCTCCATGTACATCGGTTTACTTCATTTTCAGGGCCAACGTCATATTTCTGCCTTATCATAAAGGCACAGAACTGGAAATCCAAAAACAGCCTCTTCCGGGCCAATACTTAATGACTCATTGAGTTTTTTGGGCTTGTTTCTCTGTTTTTAAAAAGGGAACTAGCTGGATTGTAAACCTGGTTTGCAAAGCATTTAATTGCTGGAGAAGACAAAGAGATAAAGCTCCATTTCCTTAGTTTTCTACTCTGTCTTGCAGATAAATGAAGTAAATGCACAAATGAATCAGCTTATTGAGAAAAGAATGATGAAGTATGAGCCAATTGATAGTAAATTTTCCATGTATCGCCAACAGGTAAGAAGGAACAAAACATTTTTTAAGCAGAAGCAGTAGAGCAATTTCAGTCACTGATGGTGTTACATACTGATTTTTTTCTTTAATTTATTTAGTATAAATCAATAGAAATACATAATAATGGAGAACAGAAAGAAAATAAATAGCTGTTGAACATATGTATGTTTAGGGCTGAGGCAAACAATTGCTTTCAGCCCTGTTAGTGAGTTTGAATTGATGGCTGTCCTTAAGCTGTTAGGTGTTGCCCTTCAGCTGTATCACAGTGATTCTGGAAGGATCATTTTGGAGCAGCTATTTTGGTAAAGCTCCAGCTGTGGATAGATTCTTAAAAGGCAGCATGTGGGCTGCCTGCTGCAGTCAGACCTAGATGCAAAGCTTGCTTTCAGTTATATCCCTTGCTTGTGTTTGACCACATGCTATTTTTCCCGTTGCATCTACTAAGAAGGTATTCTTTGATTATTTTTTTTTTTCATCCTGAGGCTATGAAATAATCTTTCCAGAAAATAGGCTGTCTGGTCTAGTCTTAGTAAATTTACAAGTTATAAAAAGGATTTATGAACTCCAAGATAATCAGAGCTTACACAGAAATATGAGGGATTTCTTTTCCAGGCAACCTGTACAGCTGCTAATTTTATTACAGATTTTCACGATGATGCTTATGGTGACGGCTTAAATAAAAAGGCTTAAGTAAAATGTATCAATAGGAGGAAAAAAACTGTGATAAAATGTATACTGCGGTTCAGTCACATACGCAATATGAAACACGCCATTTTGTTTTGTAAGAGATGCTCTTCTTCCCAGATGAAAAGCTTGCTACATAATGTGCTGGTACCAAAGACCAACTGGCTTGTGATATAATTATGTTCAGTGGAGGAACCACTCCAGGAATTCAGGTTGCTGCTGTGAGTTGAAAGCATGTGGTGGTCTTTGCTTTATTCTGCTAGGGACTGGCTTCCGTTTCACAAAATAATCATATATATTGTACCACAATTTGGCACTGCAGATATCTCATGAAGGGAAGAGCTGAGCTACTACCCCAGCAGAATTCTGTTAGATATATATTTAGAAGTAAAGCTGGTCCTTTTAACCTAGTCAGTTTGTATTTTGCTTCATTTTTTCTTACGTTTTTCCTTTCATATGAAAAAACCGACCATGCCTCATGCTCATGCATCTAAATTAACGTGTTGTGTTATTTTAAAATATTTTTAAATAGTATACTTTGGCAAGATAAGAACACTTTTTTTCCTGAACTAATGCATACTTATGCTCCCAAATCTGTTAGCTTCTGGTCAAATGTTAGGTACTCTTAAATATTCTGCCTCGTATAAAATATTATTTTTTAAATGCTTTACCTTCTAGACTCAAAAAATAATAATCTGTAACCTACACTATTTCTGTACTGTATTGCTTTATTCATCGTCTTCTAGCTATTTGCCAAAATTTAGCGGCTTGGTTCTGCTGTTAGTATAACATATTTCTGTAGGTTGGAGTAGGTTGCAGTTATAAAAATCTGTATTATGACATTTGTGAAATCTTGGATAACTTTCCAGTTTAGCCATGTTGGTGTATCTCACGTATGCACAAAAAGGGACTAAGTAGAAGAAATGGAGCAGCTAAAATGCCTACCTTTTTTCTTCAATGAAAATGAAAAAATGAGGTGAAGAAATAGGAATCTAAAATGTAAAAGATGTCAACATGAATCTGGGAAACAAGGGTATGTTTGAATTCTCGGCTTTACTGAAGGAAGTTGGGAGTCTGCAATCAACTTCAATGAAGTTGTGGTTTAACCCACTGTATATAATGCATAATCGATGCTTTTTGATTTGCAGTTAGACATGCTCACATTTCTTAATGAAAATCAGTTTGACAGTTAAAATGTGGTTTCAGTGGTGCAATACCTGAAATTTAATGGATTACATTTGACTAATGATTAAACAAGGCAATTTTTACTTTACTTGTCCATATGCATTTTTAATGATCATGCAGGCATCTATAATTTCCCGGAAAAAGGAAGCCAAGGCAGAAGAACTTCAGGCTGCTAAGGAAGAGATGTCCAGCACTGAAAGGCAGATGCTACAGAAGACCAGTCAGGCCCATGAGTTAGAAGGCTCTGAAGTTCTGAAAGGGGATGAGGTATGCAACATGACAGTGGATATAAGGAAGAGGAAATTTGTAAGAGATGGATCAATTTTTGTTAACTTGCAATTTCCTTTTAACTTTACATTGCAGTAACTGCTTCTACAGTATCTTATCCATTTTTATAGTATGTTGTCAAACTACATGGTGTTAGCATTGCAACAGATTGGCCTCACTTTTTTTTTGTGCGCATTTTTCGACATCAAAGTCCAAAGTTAACATATTTAAAGACTTTTGTTCTTTTTTAATGTGCAGATAGTACAATGGTGTCCAGTGCTTTCAAATGCTTTCCAATATTTATACTGCATCAGTGCTTGGTTTGTATGATAGAATGGTTTGGGTTGGAAGGGACCTTAAAGCCCACCCAGTGCCACCCCCTGCCCTGGGCAGGGACACCTCCCACCAGCCCAGGTTGCTCCAAGCCCCGTCCAACCTGGCCTTGAACCCCTCCAGGGATGGGGCAGCCACAGCTTCTCTGGGCAGCCTGGGCCAGGGGCTCACCGCCCTCACAGCAAAGAATTTCTTCCTGAAATCTAATCTAAATCTCCCCTCTTTCAGTTTAAAACCGTTACCTTTTGTCCTATCACTAAGCTCCCTGATAAACCTCCCGTCTTTCCTGTAGGCCCCCTTTAAGTACTGGAAGGCCACTATAAGGTCCCCCTGGAGTCTCTTCTTCTCCAGGCTGTTTGTAGCTATTTTCAAATTATTAATTTCAGTTATTCACATTGCACCTAATAGATTGCAATGTATATGAGGACTTAATGTTGGGCTGTCTTAACATTCCAGACTCTGAGTCAAAATAACATCAATATCACCACAATGGTATGATGGTAAATAACTAACTATAAAAGTCAACCAGACTAATGAAGGGATTTGGTGTTCGAGTGATAAGTCATGTAGATTAATTTTATTATTTGACGTATAATAAAAATCTACGTTAACATCCATGCTGTATATGATATATGATCATAAAGTATGATACCAGCAATTATCAGAAATGCAGTTAGTTCTGCTGTATTTATTACCTATAAAAGTTTTTACTTGAAAAAATCTTTCCCAGGCCTTCCTGAAGTTTAACTGCAATACGGACTTTGCCTAGCACAATCAGCATAGCTCAGGCGAAGTTACCTTTGAAGCTGTACTTATCAAAGCAGCCTTTTCTTCTTCAAAAGTTTGCAAAGAATAAGGCTGCTGCAGCTGGGTAGTGTTTTGTCAGCAAAATGCACTGACTTTTCTTAAGAGAATTTTTCTCAATTTGGGAAAAGCTTGCTAAGTGTGCTTACAGGCTGCGTCATTCTCTGACTTAATATTATCTTTTCATTCCCTCGCATATTGTCTTCATTTGCACTGCCGTCATTTATCAAGAGTAACGCTCTTTGCTTTCTTTTTCTTTGTCTGTTTCTGTGCTTTTTTTACATACTACTCAATGCAGGCAACGCCCTTTGTAGAAGGAACTCCCTTCCTGATCCCATAGGACATGCCTGCTCCACAAAAATTGGTTTTCTTTTAAAGGAGTCTTAAAGAGTAAAGGAAGTATGGAAACATGTATGTGTACACTCATGCATAAAGGCTTCCTGTGTCACACGGAATCCATGCATATTTCACATGTGCCTTCTTGCCCCTCTCCTCTTCTGTAAGCCAAGATGAAAACTACGCAGGTGGAAGCAATGCCACAGAGACTTTGAATAATTAAGATGTTGATTTCTCTTACTATGACGTACTGTGCACATTCCATAGGTCTTCCATAGGCAGCAACAATAAGAAGACTACTGCATTAGATTTCTCTCCACTACAAGGTTTTCCAGCCCCAGTGGGCATGTTGCTAGAGTCTTTGACAACTTTTTAAGTAAAAATAAAAACAGAGAACAGATAATCTGTGTTTCATGACATGTGATGGGAAAGAAGCGTTTAATTAATCAACAAGAATGCATTACCAAGACAGCAACATGTGTTTTACATTATCTGCAAATGCACTGTAAGGTAAGAAATAATTCATGTTGTGCCTGTTCTTGAGAGGGACAACATACTCTCATCCACAGAAATTCAAGGAGAACAAGGTAGGAGGGAAACCTCGAAAGGAGGAACCTCGTAAGAGGCTTAATAATGAAAAATTAAAGTTAGTTGTCTGACACAAGGAAGAGGCTCAAGACAGCAAAAAGATAAGACCTGTTTTGAACATAACCTGCGTTCCTTTTGTTCAGTCATGTTCTGCTTTTGCCTTTTATATCTTTTCAAGTCTTCATTTTGAGGAGTGAAGAATAAATGACTGAGCAATTTGGACAAAACCATCAGCTTAAAATAAGAAGTGTTTGTCTTTCCGTAAGAAGCATTTCCTGTTGTGTAAAACATTTTCTTTGCATTGGCCCAAGGAAGCCAGTGTTATACAGTCCACGTCCTGTTCTTGGTTATTTCTTCATTAGGTGTACTGCAGTGGCACTCATGGGCACCAGTGAAAAGAAGTAAAAAGTGTTTTCTACGGCTAAAAACTAGGAAAGGATTTGAATTCTTGATTATTCTGATTGCTTCTTTTTCAAAGGCCACAGATTCCTCATCTGGAAAATGGAGGTAGTGATATTTAATTCTTTTGTAAACGTCTGCTGCCAAAAATGTAGCGTAGGACCTTGGTACTGTAGTCTTCATATCTCCTTAAAGTACATGGCAAACGCATATTATAGAAACAGTCCTGCTTCAGAGTCTAGGCTGTGAGAAGCCAGGACTGATAGATGAGACAAGTAAGTTGGCAGGGAAGAGGTGATGAAGCAAGTGAAGTGAACAGGTTGTCTTTCATCAGTAAAAGTCTTGGTTCATCACTCAGCAGACAGCCTTTTCCGATAGATTTGTTTCTGATATGTTATGCTTTTAAATTTGTATTTTCTGGTTCCGTGCTCTGTTATTCCAGCATTGAGCCAATACCAAAGGAAATCTCGATTAATGTAGCGGTGAGTCACTGGCGCGATACGTGTGTTCAGTGGGGACAGACGGAGGTTGTACATTCAACCTTCACTTTGCACTCTCTGACAACCAAGAGCTTCCTTATGCCTTCTTATTGCAGTCACACACATTTTACATTTAGTTCCTCCGTTTTCAGAACGGAAGAGACGTTTTTAACAAATAGTTTTACTGTCTTACATTTAAAATGGGCTTTTAATCCTGCCACACTTAACCTATCTAAATATTACAGTTAAATCGACGAATTATTTTTCTCCTATAGCCAGTATTTCTCATCTCTGTCTCGCTTTGCTGTATCCTCCTATATCATGGCACTCACAAGACCTGGCAATCGAAGAATCAATGCCTTTCTAGCTTGTGCTCCCGTACCAGTATTTGGATCCCCAGTTGAGGTCTTCTTAGCACTTCATTCAGCGAAAGGTCAATCCTGGCTTATGTTTTTAGGTGCTAGTGTTTTGCTTTCTTCTCTAATCATAAAAAGGAATGTTACGACATTCCAGTTGGTTGGAGAGGTTGTACGGCTAGATACAGCTTAGGAGAAACAGCAAGGAACAACCAATTCATTTACATCAAGCATAAAAAGGTAGGAATAAATTGTCTGCTTCAGGGATTATGAAATCTTTTTAAGTACTTCAAACAAAGTACAATGAGCATGGGGCAAAGTTGGCAGGCTCCTAGCTGCAGCTGTCAGATCCTGAAAATTAGGGAATCAAATGTTGACACTTAGAAGGCTAGATGGTTCAATTACAAGTGATCCTAGGTAAAGCTGTGATATTTTTAGCTCTTTACACAACACATTGTACTTTCCAGAGTTCAGCGTAGGGCCCCAAGACCCTAGCCTTTCCCAAGGTATCAGAATAGAATAGCATCGTCGCTGTGCTTAGCTACAGTACTTGAAATGAATACGTTTTTGAGAACATGGCATAAAAAGTCCTATCAGTTTGTTAACAGATATGTGAAGTTTGCATATTCATTTACATAAGGAGTTTAATTTTTTTCGTACAAATGCTCATCCATGCCTACCTACCCCCTTGTAAAACAATATAAAAAATATTTCAATTTGCAAACAGAGCAAACAGTCAGTCTTGGACCATAGATCTTGTCACTTTTCCTCTAAAACTGTGCGGTCCGTCTGAATCCACCAGAAAAAGTTACCTAACTCCAAACTAGGTGGATGGAGTTTTGAGAGAGTAGCTATAAAGGAGCTCACAATTTGAACATTAAATGGTTTAAGCCAGGACCCAGGATGCATTATCCTCTCAGTTTGCTATCTTTCTCTTAACTTTTCGCTCAGGTTCTAGGTACAGTTATATTCCTGTCTGTCAAAGGCTCCTTACGCGTGAAAATAGGAGAGTAGCTGGTAGTCAAGTTGTGAGAACAGAAGTGGCAAATCCGTAGGATTCTTACAGAAGCCAGAGCTTTTTGCTGTAAGAAGTTAACCATCATTTAAGACAAATGTATGCAGTGATTCAGACAAATCTGAACTGAATTGAATGCGCTTTCAGCACCCACTGGCATGAATAAATCATCCACTTTATTGATCTGTGCATTTTCAGTGATAACTGAAAATGGGTTTTTATTATAAATATTCTGATTGATCCAAATTATTAGTAATGGCTGCTTTAATCCTTCTTTCCTGACCAGCAGCAAGCACTCCTAGAAGAGATATCCTACTTAATGCTAATGAAGAATTTTCCTGATTGATCTGCCCAACGAGCAGGCTGTAGGATACTTTCATTTTAATAGATTGAGGTAATACTGCTCGTATCTTTTAGAAGTTTGTCCTTCTTTGTATGAGTTATTAACTGTACCCAACAGTGGCTGTACTAGCTTAAATTTAGAGCCTCTTAGGAAAAAATACTGAAAATCTGTCATGATCAGGAACTTTTCCTAACTGAATTTTAATACTTTGGACAGTCTGTATCCTGTTAATTGGTCTAGTTAGAAAGTTGAAACATCTGTTCCTCAATTCTTAATAAAAATAGAGAGTCAGCTAATTTCTGTAATTATTGTGCTTATGCAAATAATTTTATTGACAAAACTATTTTATGCATTTTGGAAAAAAATACTTTTTTTACAATGAATAGTTTATTTTCTGTAGTACTTTTGTATGAAGAATATTTGGATTACTATAACACAATCAAATTGATACCGTAATCCAGAAAATGCTATTTTTAAAGATTTGACTCAAAAGTGAGGGATTAATATGGGACTTGCTCTTTTCTGAAAACAAGCTTATCCATTTTCTCCTTTAATGATAATCTTGGAATAAGAACATTGTGCAAATTTATCATGGGGCAAGTGTTAGTTTTAAGGAGACGAAATGATGGGCTGATAGGGAAAGCATAAGACTAAGCATTAGAGGAGCTGGGTTTTGATCCCAATTCGGCAATGCACTGAAGCATGTGGACAACACACTCGTGTTCTTTCCTGGAGGGGGGTAACCTGCAAGACTCCGTGTGGTCCTGGAGAAGCCATTTTAATAGCCGTGATTCGATTTTTGTTGTATTTAGAATTGCCATAATACTTACTTACTGCACAAAAGTGTGGTAAGACTTAGTCTAATGATAGCAATCTCTTTCAGACTGTAATAAATGGAGAAGCATAAAGGACTAGCATAGCTGGATTCTTTCAATAAAAACGGAACATAATGCAGGAAATCTGCCCAGGGATGCTAGGTACCTGCACGCTGCAGGACATTAAATGAGAGATCAAAGTGCTGCTTTCATTCACTCTATTTCATAATCTAGATTCCATGCTTGTTACATTACGGTCACCCGTAAAAATAGCCAAGTGAAAAAGCATAATCTTTCCTTGCTTTCATTTGGATAGTTTTTGTATCTCAGGGGGCTGTGGCTGGGCTAGCAAGCGTGGGTCTCCAGGCTTGTTTACTTTAGCTGCTAACTCAGTGCCAGCATTTGGTTCGTGTCCAGTCATTTAATCTTTGAAGCTTAAATAACTATTTGTGTTAAGTTGCTTGAGAAAGAAAAGCTTACTAGGGGACATGGCCATGAATGGTACATCACTGCGGCACTGACGGATCCCTGGGAATTCTGTAGGTTGAGCCTGCTGAGTTTCTGCGCAGGGAGCAGTTGACCTGGTCTATGGGAAAATGCTGCCGCTCAGAAACAGATTCCTTTTGGTTGGTTGACTTTAAAGTGATATGGCTAGACAATGTTGTTCTTTTGTGAACTATTTAAATTATTTAAAAGACCTTTTACCGCAGTAACATACAATTTTTTTATAGCATTTTAAGGGCTTGATTTTTCATCTACATATAGATGGGAGCATGAGATGTATGAAGCTTGAGAAGTAATGCTTATGCAAATGAAAGCACTGGATTTTGCAAGAAGCTTATTTATAATTTTTAGAAACCTATGGAATGATTCTCAGCTTTTAGGCTGAAGAAACCTAATTTTGCCATAAGATCCCTACTAGCTGCTGATTTAAGTGGAGTCAAATCTAGTAAATCCAGATCTGAATTTGGCCCTGGATCTGAGGAAGGCTCCAGTTAGTGAGATTTTGAGGAGCTCATCTCTGCTGCGTTTGGAGTCTTTTGATCTCCAAGTAGATGGAAGTCTTGTGAAAATTCTGCCAAACTATTGATTGATTTTCTACAGATGTTATAATTTTGCTGCTGTTGTTTCTATCTTGTCTTACCTTGTTTGCCGCAATAAAAGCGATGTGAAAGGTTAAGTTTGCTTTTAAAAAGCCAGCGGTTGCAACGAAAGATAGACATCCATCTCCTAAAATGAATAGGTTTCACTTTTCACTGTTAGCAACTTGTAGTTCATTTTGGATTAAATTTTTATATGTAGTCCCAACCTAATCAACTAATAATAGAACATTGGTGGAATCAGTTCTTTAATCAACAAGATTCTTTGACTTCCATTGTAAAATACATTATGCTTTGAATACTGAATATGCAAATACTCTACCTCCCACTCGAGCTATTTTCAAGACCTTAAAAGTAGCTGTAGAAATGAAGAGAATAATAGTTTGCTTTTCATCCTGGGATAAACTGACAGAAAATCGTTCCGATTTGATAGCTGTATGTGGTCACATATTAAGCAAGTTTAATCCTTTACATCAGTCTTTACTATATTCCACTGGTCAAATGAAATATCTCCATCAAGACAGGTGACGGTGCTTCCCTTAAATTTTCTTTGGTTAGTTGGAGAGATTGTATTTATACTTTTATAATTTCTTGAGGATCAGAAAAAACTAGTTATTGTCTGAGGAATAAAAAAAAAAAAGTCTTCTGTATTAACTAAGAGGACATACTTGAATTTGCTATGAAAAAGAATTAATTCTGGTAATGCTATATCGAGCGTGCCAATAATATAACAAAGACAGTGTGACAGTAAGAGAACTGCCTCCGCCGCGCAGTGCTGTGGTTTAGGTGACCTTGTCTATCCTTGTCCTAGGTATTATGCACAATGTAAAATGGTATTCCAAAGCCACACATAGTCCAATCTGCATAGAGCACATTGAGTAATTTGTGGGTTTGTTCTTTCACCAAAAACGTTTATAGCTTTTGGCTTTAAAAATAGTTCTGGAGCATAGCAAGAGAGAAGCAGCTTTGGCCTAGATATTGCACAGGATGGCAGATGAACAGGGTTGATTTCATTTTGGGCATTTTGCCCAGGACACTTTTTATAGAACATACAGTTACTCTGGGGGTTCTTAGGCTGTGGTCACATTGGTTTTTTTGGATTTATTCTTTAGAAGGGAGAGGCATAATTTTGCAAAAAAGAAAAATTAATGTAAATTTCAAAATCCAAGTTCTTCTATGTTTGAGTTTTAAGCTTGTATCATTGGTAGGGGGGCTCCTGTTTTCTCCTTGGGGCTGCCTGCTTTATGCTCGCTCTGCACACGCTGAACCCCTCCTCCTCAAGTAACATCCTGAAGCCTGTTCTTACATCATTTACTCTAATAGATTTTATTTGCTTTCCATCCCTGGGTCTGAATGCATTTTTGAGCTGTGACTGGCGTGTTCCTCACAGCTCACATAAAATATAAGAATAAGAGCTAGGCCTGTTTGACAGATGGAAAACATTAAGGCAAGGAAAAATATTACATGTTTGTTTCAACACCTGATATTTCATATGTTACAAACTGAGCACACATGGATTCGTATGTAAATTAGCTAAATCTGTTGATCTGTAAGGATATGTATTATTTTGCTTTGTCTTTAATAAAAATATAAATTCTCCAGTACTTTAGATTTTGAGTGAAATATATATTGTATTTCTCTGCTTCTGTGCAAGGACTCTGCTTTTATTTTCCTGTTTTTAAAAACTTGTCCAATTATATCAGTTAGTTCTGCAAGAGTCAAGGGAGTAGAACAACAAATATTATCTATTGAGAACTAGCATTTCAAAAAAATGCCTTTTTTAGTCTTTTCCCATGCCCTCTTCCAGTTTTTCTGCACTTTCTTATCATGTTTCTCTGTCTGCAAAGCTCTTTGTGGCTACACACGGCTGATCTGGTGCTCTGTTACAAGTGCAAACTACTATTACATTAACTTTTTTATTATCCGTGATTCTCAGAACATTTTGCAAAGAGTAATTACTTTTCCAACTGCCAAATGGTGGTGAGTAAAACCAGGTGATCTCACACATCACAAATGAGTGAGCTGGGACAGAAAGCAATAGAGCTGGTTTTCTTGCTCTCAGTCAGTGAACAAATGCAGAGCTGAAAATAAATAGAGCCTGGGAATCCTGAATTCCAGTCCTCTGTTCTAAACACTTAATCTTCAGTACGCAGTCCAAACAGGATAATTACATTTTCTATAGCAAGTCTGTGATAAGGCCCTTCTTTGCTTTAAGTTAAATGATATTTCTGTTCTCTCTCATTCCAGTTTAAACACTATGTTAATAAGCTCCGGAGCAAGAACACATTTTATAAAAAGAAGCGCCTGGAAATAGCAGAAATTACAGCTGAGTATGGTATCCTCCAGAGGACGGAAGAACTTCTAAAACAGCGCCACGAGGCTATTCAGCAGCAGTTGGTAATACAAGCATTTACTGCTCCCACGGCCCATCACCCTTCCTTCCCTGATAACAGCTGTAGAATAAGATGGATGTTGTTTTGTTAGATTCTAATGTATATCACCCTCAGCTCTCCTGCTGTCCTTGGTAAAAGAGTCATTAGGGTATAGAATTTATTTTTGTCTGCGACTATGCTAAGCTGCTGTACTTTCTGTTCAGCAACTGTTTCTTACAGGCGGTCACGACTGTTTTGCAATTTCTTTTTAGACTGAGGGGCTTGACCCTGCTTTCTAAAGTCAATGGTAAATCTTCACTAACTCCAGTTAGAGCAAGGCTGGATACTTAAATTAGTTTTTGGTATCCACATACGCTCTGAAAATTATCAACAGCAAGTAGGCTTCAAGTTACTGCTGCAAAATACATAGGAAAAGTATTTAAGAAAAGAGTGGTCAGGAAGGAAACATTCTAACCTCAGAATATTTAGAAGAAAATGTGTTTCACAGTAAGTGAAAAATTTAAAAGTGGATGAATGCTTTTTCTAAGCCAGAACAGCAGGAGAAGGATTTCAGCTAAGCATAGCTGTAAGCGTCCAAGGAATATGCATGCATCCCAAATGCAAAGACATTCCCTTTTTAGTTCACAAAAATCTACTGCTGTATTTTCTTCCAATACCAATATTCTTGTTCTTAAAATATTTTAGGTTTATTTACTTTGGTTTTTTTATATGTACATATTTTGCATTTTTAAACATGAAAGTATTTGCCTTATTAAAATAAAATTGAAAGTGTGAAAATACATGGGGTAGGCTTTGGAAAGATACACGTGGATGCAGTGGATGATGTCATGCTGTTTCAAGACGGCATTCATTGTTTAATTAAAAATAAACCCAGAACTGCTGCCTGGGTAGAAAGAAGCACTGAAGCAGTGGGCTCAGAGCTTTTTCTCGTGATTGCTACTCAGCGAGAAGGAAGGTGTGTGGATGTGTCTTTTCACAGCAGGATAACTCACGTCCACTCCTTGTCTCACAGGAAAACAGCAGAGACAAAGCACTCGAAGTTTTTCTGTGAAGTGGCTACACGTGGTCAACAGTGTGTTCTCGTTCAAGTCTGACCTTTTCTAAACTACCCTGTAGTAAAACTACGGAGCTTTGAGTTCATAAAGTTCTTACCACCAGATGACAACACACACGCTTTTTCCCCATAGAATCAAATATACTTTTTCTCGCCCTGGGCATAACGCCCTGTCAGACTACGCGCTGCCGTTAATGTCTACAGAATGCTCCCATTGTGGTAGCGGTTGCTATGAGTAGAGACAAATATTTTCTTAAACATATGGTTGTAAAAGGTTTTTGAGGATAATGGACTTGGAGTTCATGGATATATGGTGCTTTTAAGAATGGATGTTCCACTTTTTAGCAAATTGTAGATGCTTTAATCAACGCTTAGCTTTCAGATTACAGAAAATACCCTCCTTACATCCTTAATGAGCAAGCATTGCTAAAGACCATTACATCAACATGTAATTAAATGTAAAGTTTATGTAATGTAATGCTAGAACTTGATAAGATGGTATTAGTATTTATATAATGAATAGAATACTTACTTAGTTTTCCTTGACAGTTGTTTAAAAAAATATTTAGCTATATCTTCAGATTAAGCATCTGGATTTTACATATTGAATTTCTTCAGAGCCTGACCTAAAGCCCACTTGACTTTGTGGAGACTTTCTGTTAATGTCATTGGGCACTGGATGACCGGATACTGTATTTACAGGAAGTTGTTATTTTCCTACTGTACAGGCACTAGATAAAAAGTTAGTTGGTCTGGCAGCTAGAGTATTAATCACTTTTAAAACAAATTGATTGGAGTACTTACCTTTTCTGCTTTCTTACAATATTTTGGCTCAATGAGGGAACTTGCGCTGTTACCTGATTAACAGACTCACATTCAGCATTTATTTTTTTGTGCCTGCAGCAATCTATTGAAGACAAGAAAGGCATTTCTGGATATAGTTACACCCAGGAGGAGCTGGAAAGAGTATCTGCAGTAAAGAGTGAAATGGATGAAATGAAAGGCCGAACACTAGATAACATGTCTGAAATGGTGATTTTTGTCTTAAGCTATTGTATTTCCTCAGTGTATAAACACAAGCTTAATGTTTTTGTTTGGGTTTTTAATCTTCTTTTAATCTATGGTTTTATATATACATATATATGTGTATATATATTAAAAAAAATTCAAACAGTATACATCTGCAAAGGTAATCTTGAAACAGTTTACTAAAATGGGTATTCTTGCACATTATTTGAAAGAGATGAATGGTTTGAATCTTTAACAGAATCTTTTTGTAAAATGCTTGTAAATCACTGGAGTTAAGCGTTTGTTAAAAAAAAATACTTCATATGCCTAAAGAGCTAAATATCTTGTCTTTTTTCTCTGCAGCCTAATTTTTAATTGCCCTTAGATCTCTTGTGTTTTTATTTAACTTCCCACATAGCCATAGAAGCAAGACAAAATTTGAATTTCTAATTTGAAAATATTATAAAAGAGCAAAAAGCAAAATAGCATTCTTTGAAATCATTAGGGCACTTCTAAAATAAAGTGGTATAATTAAAACAGGATGACTCTCAAATAGAAAGCTAGATCGAATTTGAATTTTCAGTATAAATAAGTGACTCTATTTTAGCATTTTCAAACTTTACTTAACCTATGCAGGGTATTTTTGGTATTTGTTTTCTTAAGGATTTCTCCCTTTCTCTCAGTCCACCTCTATGCAACTCCTTCATTTTCCCCTTCTCCTTAAGCTTTTTAGGTGTCTGGGACGTAGGCTCTCTTCTGGACTTCTCTATGATGTTCTCAGTTAAAAAAATGGGAGCAGAATTTGTCTCATTTGTGGTAATGACCCCACTGCAATATGGGCTCTTTCCCTTTGTTAAACCGGCCTGAACTTGTGTTATATTAGATGTAGTCCAGGCTTCATCACAGGTTTTGTTCTCTCTATGTTTTGGTTTTCTTCTCTTTCTTTTCACATTCCTAATTATATAAATGTACTATTAGTATCATAGTGTTAATGTAGAGTATTTTGTCCCTCTGTCAGGTGAAAAAACTGAACACTATGGTGGCAGAGAAGAAGGCAAGCCTAGCTCCTGTTATCAAAGAACTGAGACAGTTGCGTCAGAAGTGCCAGGTTAGTAGAAACACTTCTCTCATTCTATGTAAATAAAGTCAGAAACACAAATGAGTCTGATTTACAGCTCTCTGCAGCGCTGTACAAGGACACAATCAACTCTTAAGGATAGCTGGAAATAGCAGAATGGGTCGACAGTGATTTCCAACAGGCAACCTGTAAAAGCCTGGAATTCGTAAAAGCTGACAGTGCAGGCACAAAATCAGGCTGAAAATGTTGTCCTTTATAGCAATTAAAAAAAATCACTACACCAGGGGAAAATTTAAAAAAAACGCCATCATTCATAACTATAGGAAAGTTAGTTTTCAAGTTGGTTTCAGAGGCTTTTCTGCATCTCAGCACTAATGATCTCAACTAACACTCTCCTTTTTAAATGCATTGCAAATACTGTCTCATCCAAACAGTTGAATACATTGATCCAAGGCCTATATTAGTCTGTAGGAATGACAGATTTATCTATTTGTTTTCAGAATTTTATAGAGAGCTGAAAAAAAAAGCCATTCAGGTCCACAGCTGCTATAAGTTGGCTCATTACCATAGAAGTAAATAGAGCTATCCATTTATCTGTCAACTGAATTTCCAGAAAACTTGTAATAGTTCTATTAAAAGAATAGTTCTCTTAATACTTGTAATAGTTCTGTTAAAAGTGTCAGCAAATGAAATCCAGCTAAGGTGTTTGTTGTGTACAATTAGAAAGCTGGCTCTTCATAGGTAGCGAATACATTAATCCTTTCTTCATCTCCGTTTTTATAATCGTTTTTCCTTCTTGCAAACACTGCCCTATTAACCTACCACATTAAAGCTATGGATGTGGCTGTAAAGAGGAAATTTGCATGCTATGTTGTGGTGTATACAGCTGATCCTCCAGTATGCGAGTGGAGGCTAGTGGCTTCCCCGTGTGTAATAATACCCGTGTGCCCGCGAGGTTTATGTAAGTGTCTGTGAGTGTGCCAGTAGCTGAGGTCGATGTGTGAGACCGACAAGAACACAGTCTGCCTGAATGTCACATGTCAGTCAACTGAAGAGTTCATTTATGTACCCTTTTGCCCTTTTCACATAAGGAATTAACTCAAGAATGTGATGAAAAAAAAATCCAATACGACAGTTGTGCAGCGGGGTTAGAGAGCAATCGCTCTACGCTGGAACAGGTAAGATGGTGGCTTGTTCCTGCTTATTAATAAAGCTGCGCAACATGTTAATCACTTGGGTACAATATTTTCCCTGCCTTCCCTCTGGATATGGAAAGTACAAATCCACTTCAGGTGGAAATGAGTCAGTGGTGATCCACTACTATGCAAATCATGCCCGAAGCTGCTGCGGAGCAGCTACACTCGCACACATCTGCTCTGAATAGCAGCAAGTGAACCCGGTGGTACATCAGTCCATCCACCGATGTCCGGCTTCAATCAGCAAGGATATTGTAAAAGAAGATGCACCTGCCAGAAACCCTGCTGACCTAGATAGTATCTGTTAGGAAAGAATTTGACCATAAAATAAGGATTAACTTATTAAGACAAATCTTTATATGCGTTTAGCAGATTCATTAAATGAGCAACCAATCCAATGGATAATAAATACACTGAAATTGATGGCAAGGATACCTCATTAAATGTCACTGTCTTGTATTCTTGAATACAACAGTTTTTTACAAATACAATCATACAGGTACAGCTAAGAGCTTGTATGTATGTAGTTTATGCGTTGCTTGAACTATAGCACTTTTAGGAAGGGAGGTACTTAAACCAGCACAATCCTTTAAGGTGTGGACAGTATTAATATGTTTATATGAATCTGCTTTATCTCACCAGATCACCTTCTGTGAATTTTGTCCGGACTTGATTTTTCAAGGCCTTGCCCGTGTAAGGAATATATTTCAAAATAAAAAAGGCGTACATTTAAAGTGTGGGAGGATACATAGATAATTCTTTTCCTGCACTAAAAGTACCTTTGTATGGCTTAGTCCAAGCAAAATAAAAAGAATCCACAGACGAACCTACTATGAAGTAGACCTTCCATAAGAACTATTTTACAATAGCAATCAAGGCTTTTTTTCTTGGCAGACAAATCTTAGCAATTTTCTAACGCATGATGACAATCACATGCACTGATTAAGCTGGACGCAACTGTCAGCAAACTCTTGCAGCTGAACAGTAGAATTCAGTTTTCCAGCTGATGGTCTGAAAATCCCATGGTGACAGAGCTTTGGAGTTGACAACTGCGACCCTGAGTGCATGAATTCCATTTGGATTATTAGGTTTTTTGGTAGGGACCATTTAGAGATGGGACTAACCCACTATCTCCATACTCATCAACATAATTATTGATTGCTAATTAACATACTATTAGTATGTCTGTAGCTTCTAACATACGTTTTGCGGATGTTCCAGGAGATGCTTATTCACAACTGTATTTAGCGCTTAAGATGTGCTTGGGAACAAGAGCCTTGGCAGCACTTGTGAAGTGTCTGTTAGAAGTCCGTCATATTAATAAACACCTATTAACAGTCATTTAGCATCTCTAACGGTGACTGAAGCTGCAAATCTAAAAAAAATCAGTTGTCTTTCACTTTATAATTTGGAGTTTACAGAAGTCTTTTTTAGAAACATTTAAGAAATTATCAATTCAGTATTATGCCCGTTTCAATTACTGACTGTCATGGTTTAGATAGCAACACAGGGCATCTCCGGTGGCCTTTCAGTTACGATGTCCTTTAAAATTTTATTCTTATACTACAGGAAGTGAAAGGACTTTTTGAAGAGTGTGCTCAGGAAGAAAGCAACTACCATTATATTAACTGCATGAAAAGGGTAAGATCACAAGAGGGACCAAATTGTTCATTGGGACATGAAATAGGAATTATATTTTTTAATAATGTATTTCTTTATAGAATCTAGAAATACAGCTGCAGCGTGCTAAAGAAGAAATGAAGGCGTACGTCTCCCCAGACCCACAGGAGAGACGGAAGGCAATTAGGTAATATATTAACATGTTTTCTTTGTGTTAACTTGGGGACATTCATAAACTGAAGTTGAAGTTAGGAATTTTCTCACTGGCATTTGAACTGGAGGAGTTCACCTGATAAATTTAGAAACACTATAATAATCTAAAAATAAGTATCTCGAATTCCAGTATATACTGCTGTAAACCTATGAGTTCTCTCAGACATACCAAAAGATTTTCCCTTCCTGCTGGAGATTATAGGCCCCAGATAGCGGTTTTGCCTTGCAGCCCCTGTTGGCACAAGCTCAGAGAAGCTGTGCTTCGCTACGTCCTGCAGGAAGTGTGGCTCTACCAGACATAATGCCTCTGCCAAGGTTCCCCCTGAGACTCCAGCATGCAGAAGGTCTACCACCTCTCAGAGAGCAGCCTTATGCTGCCCTCCAGATTCTGGGCATTTCTTGGAAATCTTCTTTCAGATGTAATAGCTATGACCATCACTGATCCAGGAACGGAGGAGTGCATATACTTGTCCTAAACGGATTTTGGTTTGGTCCTATTTGCAGTTCTTACTGGAGGTAGAATGAATACTGTTCTGCACCATCACACTAACCTTTGTCTTTACACTCAATTTAATTCACTCCAATATAAAGATAGTTTCTTCATCCTGTGAGTTTTTTCAGGATGCCTTGCCTTTGCCTGCTAGGGAGAGAAGCAGAAAAGGTTACGAATTGAGCTGATGATTTTTTTTGGTGCAGTTTTCCATTTTAAACGATGCAGTCCTCCCAAAGATTGAAATGTTCTCTGAGAACGAGATATTTTGGATTAATTATCTGTGCTAAGAAGTCTAAACATTACCATGTCATACAGAGTTTTTTGCACTTTACTGTATACTAAATATTTTTGTAAAAGTATCCAGTTTAAAATTTTGTATATGTTCAATCTTCAGGCAGTAAAGTCAACAAGCCGGTTCATCAAAATTAAACATCAGGAAAATCCCAAACAAAACGTTTATAATTTTCATTTGGTCAAACTGTCGAAATGTTATTCTGTTTTTTATTCTTCGTAATTACTTTTTCAAAATTCCAGAATTCTGTATAAAATAGAAATTTTGTTTTCTAGTGAGTTTTATCTTTGACCCAAAAAAAATTTCTTAGATCCTAGCTGCCAGCAAAATAAACAAACTTAAATTGTTGTCACTAGTTTTACAAAGTGGTCTTTGGCTTTCACACCATAGTATCTATCGGTCAGGAAAATATTTATCAAAACGGTAGTTTTAAAATTCCTGGTTGCTGGGCTTGATCAAGGGTCTTTTTGTTTAATTTTTTAATGAATGCAATAAGTGAAAAACACTCTCATGTTTTGAAAGCAGGATTGCGTCTCCTTAAAGGTGTAGTCATTGCTGTACCAAGCGATCTCCACCAAGTAGATAAGTTTTAGTTCAGAGCAGAGGGGGCATCAGCTCTGCCTTACACCTCCCCATCTCACAGTCTGCATCAATCACCATTCCCACAGCTTGCTTAATTTCTTGGGCTTTAAAAAGCCACAGCAATAGAGTTCTTTGATGTGAGGCCTTTTCCTAGATTTCTGCATTTGTATGTCAGAGACAGGACAGATTGTTGCTTGAGATCTGTGTAATCTTTCATGTCGGAGCTGTGGTTCACATACAGGCTTCTGTACAATGTGCCAAAATGCTTCACAGAATTGTCCCATTCACAAAACAATTTAAAAATATGACTGAGTGGCAAAGCAAAGATAGAACTGCTTAATTCGATAATTAATAATAACGCTACATTCCATTTGAAAGCTTCACATCCAACATGCTGACATCACAACAGGAAAAGAGACACAGTAGTTCCTGTCACTTCTTAAAGGAGATGGAAGAATAAATTAATTTCCCAAGATACCTGTCCTCTTAGGATTTTTTACCTTTCAGAATAATTTCTGGACCTTTCTGTTGTAGTGGCAGCAACAAGGGAAGTACCATTAGTTGGTAGTATACGTAATCAAATGTCATTCAGATTCACCAGAGGCAATTTTTTCACTCATTGCAAAGTGGAGTAAAAAAAGGCAGTAGCTGGCCACTAAGATGTTTATGGGCTCTGGAATGGGGCCGTTGACAGGGATAGCATTGTGTCAAACCGAGAGAGAAAACTCCAGGGATTCCCTCAGGAGACACTGAGAGGTGAGGTCTTCTTTCTCCATCAGATCTCTCATGAACTAGAAGTTGTCCCGATGCACGTTGCGCTGGTATCAGTGGAGCAGCATCTCCCGCGGTTCTAGAACATGAGGCAGCAGTCGCTAGGAAATGAAGGGCTAGATTAATATCCATCACAGAGACCTTCTGCAAGGATCTAAGGCACGAAAATATTTAAACACTATGTGGCAAATAATGTAGGAAAAATAAGAGTAAGAAAAGATTCAAAACTACTAATGTTAGGGTGGGAGAAGAAAAGGACGATGAGATAAATGTAAGTGGAGCCTGAGAAGCCTCTTACTCCATCTCACAAAATAATGGAAGGCTGTAGAAAAGAAAAGACTCGTCTAATGAAAGACGATGAAACAGCAAAATTAAGCAGAAGGATGAAAAGAGAAGTGGCTGTGAGAAAAATCTTAGTGATGATGTGAATATTCATTAGTATGAAAGGCAAGAGAGCTCGGCCAAGCAGCTGAGGAAGTGTGGTCAGGCAGCAGGCACTGTCCTTTTATGGCCTCGCAGGGAAGGGGAGGGTCTGAGTTTATTCACAGATGCTGAGCAAAAAAACTGCTCCAACTCCAATACTTGTGAAATGAGCATCCACAATGTGAGTAGTCACATAGACGAGCCGTCAAAGCCAAATGCTGGAATTAAGCCTGAGCCCAGCTATGTAATTCCAGGTATGGCGAGGAGAATGTGGAGGGAGCATTACCACTCTCTCCGCGGTCCCTGCTTCCCTTGCTGACTGCGGGCACAGAAGCTGGGGAAATTATCCCTCTCGCAGTGACTATACACATTTTTGACCTTCTGTAAGAGGTCACAGACCCGTCACATGTAAATGAATTACAACGAAGTACAACATAGACATCTTTGCAAAATATAAAATGAGAGGATAAATTTTTTTTCTAGATGTCCTTTTAGAATGTGAATGTATTTTTCAGCAGTCGCTGGAATGTAAACGGAGTAAAAATGAACCGTAAATAGAACAGCACTTTCCTAACAACATATTGAACAAAAAATGTCTTAATTCTGCCCCTCTTTATTGAATATAAACTCTCTGTTCCGTGGAGTCACTTCTTAGGAATGTGAAAAGTTAATTTTCTTCTCTAAAAATAGAAAGTTGTGGGGTTTTTAATGAAGTTATTAAGTTGCATTCTTTCCAGTCATCATTATAAATAGTAAAGAAAAACCTTATTAGGAAAGACATCTAATCTTCTGATGATTACTTTGAAAACTCTACTTAAAAAGAAAAAGTATGTTCTTAAGGTCAAATGTGCGTGAACATGTGCTGTGTGCCGGTGGAAATAAGAAGATTCCCTGTGGTTTTGCATCTCCTTGGTTTGATGAGGATTGCTAGGGATGGGCTGTGCGGCACAGCACTTGGAGCAGCCTCAGGATTGCTCTGATTTGTTCTAGCTAGAATTGTCCGAGAGTGAGAGGTCCTAAAATGATCCAGCTTCATTCCTTGCACGTCCATTCTGCAGGGAGTATGGCAGGCAGGACCAGGTGGCCAGGGGCCCAAGTGCTCCAGTCGAAAGCCCGGAGTACTTAGCAGACGTGGAAGGAATATAAGAAACACAATGCCTTGGTTCGACACGGCTGCTCACCACGCTCTAGCAAACATTCACGCGCTGTATCGTGAAGGCTGATATTTCTTTCTGGAAATTAGGATTTCTCTATGCAATGTTCTTTTACCCTGAGCGATTTGGAAAGTTCTTTAGATGAGCTGCGTTATTTTCTAGTCCACTAGCAAACTCTCAACCTCTAAGTGTACCTGCTGCACATGAAGTATAATAACTGATTAATTTTTTTTCAAGTGAATCCCTGAAAAGATTTATTTTTTTATTATCACGTTTCAAAAAAAATCTAAAACAAGTATATAATAACGTATCGGAATCCTGCTGTTATGCATATTATATTGTCAGGTTTCACGTATCAAGTTTGCACGTCATAAAGCGATCCAGCCACTTGTTACAGACAAAGGTGTACAGCCAAGACTTTTAATAATGAATGTCAACAGTTATGCTTCTAAGCCTATATTTAGGCACCTAAATGCGACGGCTGTTTTCTGAAAGTGAGGAACGCACAGAGGTTCCATTGCAGTCATTGGATTTGTTAAACCTGGGGTGAAATACTATTCCCCTTCGTTCCTGTATTTTCCCACTCATTCTAACGCTACAGTCACGGCAATTAAGGGCTGTGGATTTGTAAACTCTGACGCTTGTACAAATGAGGCCCCTGGCTGACCTCAGAATATCACCAGGATAAATGCATTATTAAAAAGGGATCAAGTACGTCTTATCTTAAATGATCTTGCTCTTGTCTTCAAGCTGGCAGGAGCAGTAATCCTGCCTGCTTCAAAAATGTAAGAGAACTGATCCAGTCTCACTTTTCCCGACTGCACAACTGAGAGAATCAGAGAGATCTGATCCTTGATCTCAAGGGATATGTCATCCAATGGCAAAAAGGTTTCTTCATGCTTCCTCCCCTATCTCACTTATGAACCTCCCAATGCTTTCATAATTTTCCATGTTTCCATCATTATTCTGTCCTGTTACATAGAACCAAATAAAATCATAATAAAATTATTGTATATTTCCTTTAGAGAACAGTATACACGAATGATCCTTGAACAAGAAAACCTTGGGAAGGTAAGAATAAGCTTTTAACTTGTAAAAACATTGTACAGTTCATATTTCTGTGGGGCTTATTACCAAAGGCTACGGTCAGTCTTTTATAAAAAGCGTATTGCAGCCTACAAAGAAAATTCCATTACTGCTGGCATTGGTAACTAATACCCTGAGAAGAGATCATGCTCGCTCTTCAGGGCTTGATTTCCTGCAGAGTATAGCATGAGCCGCCTGTAAAGGACAGTCAAACAGCTTAACGTGACAGCACATTCCCTGAAAACCATTTGGATAAGAAACTGAAACATGGGCATAACAAACTGTGACAGCTCAGATTTTATGTTGTATATAAAGCAACCCGTTGAAGACAATAAATTTTGAGCCTGTCAGTCTTATCACTGTTACTAAAGGCCAGGGGATCATCAGCGCAGCAGTGTTAAACAAAAGCAGTTGTCCATTTTTAATCTTGTATGAAGCTCAGATCAGCGTGGACGAGGTTAGGCTTACCGATTCACGCTAAACGTCTTTCTTTTATTAGTTTCCTTTTTCTGAGTGCGTCTGTGAGTGATTTGTACAGGTTTGGGCTGCCACTATTAATAATCAGTAGCGGGTTTCATTGTAAAACATTAATTTCATATTTATCCTATCATGATATGAATCCATTGCAGCTCGCAACATGATACTGCAAGAGCTCTGTATGGAAATGAACTCAGAATTTTAGCATAACTTCTCAAATAGATCAGACGATTATTTAGACAGTTTTAAAACATTGAAATAATTGTCAATCCATACAACGCACATATCTGAGTCCCAGGTGTTACTGCATTTATCACTTGCAAGGAGTGTTATCATCTCGAACAAAATAACATTTCAGTAGCATATGAAGATCCTTGTCATTCCAAGCTGCCTAGGTGAGCAAGTTTTGTGGCGTATAACTGTTCCAAAAATCTAATATTTTTGTATTTTTAACAGAAATTACGAGAGAAGCAGAAAGCTGTACGGGAGAGTCACGGGCCAAATATGAAGCAAATTAAAATGTGGCAGGATTTTGAGCAGTTAATGGAATGTAAGAGAGAATGTTTTCTGAAACAACAAAATCAAACAGCCATTGGTCAAGTCATTCAGGAAGGAGGTAAAGACAGGCTTGTATTATGAATTCTTCCTGCTACCAACATAAAGCAGGAAGACGCTGTGTTGGCTTCCTAAAGGTAACCTCTTACTAAATATTGTTGCTTTCATTATTTCTATGTAAATTTTTTTGTACATTATTTGGTTTTGGTGGATAAACAAAGAGCAACTAACCACTCTGCGAAGCTTTTCCTCTGTCGTTTCAGTGACAACGTACCGTGGTTAAGGGGGAGGTCTGTTATGGGAGCTGCACTAGGGTGAACCTCATCGTAAATCTTTGGTTTATGAGGCTGGGAATGGCACGCATCTGCAGAGAGATCAAAGGAAAAGAAATCCTTCTCTAGGGTCACAGAAAACTTAGGTAATTGCTCTGTTCCTTACTCTGTATCACTAAGGTTACATTTTTGCAAGGCCTGGGACTTGATGTTGTATAATTGTGGCCCTCCTGGCTTGGCCCTCTCCTTCCCCATTGTCTTTGTTCACCTAGTGTGACTGACAAGAATGGAGCCATTTTCGCTGTGAGCTGCACAGACCTTGCCTGCACACTCCTAGTCAGACTTTCCTTGCATGGTTGAATTAAACTGATTGTGCTTCCAGGAGACAGTTCATTGCTACAGCGTCAGGAGTAGGTTCTGAGAACAATTACTTGGACTCTAAGATTTTTTTTTTCCATTATCTTTCGTTGTTGTTTTTAACAAATGTGTTTTCCTTGCACATATACCTTCTTCTGTTTTTTCTGAGTTGCCCATGAGAAAGTGTAAGCGGTGGTCGACCAAAGGCTTTCTCCACTGTGGACATTTTATGCTGTTTTGTCTGTGCAGCGTGGTTCCAAAGGGGTTACACTACCCAAAGAGGGTCATCCAGGGATGGAGGGTTATTGATGGGTGTAAATGTGGCGCAGTGGCTGTTGCATACGTTAGGGTATGTAAAACAGGTAGATAGGCAAGGCTGCCCTGTGCTCTGGCTTTGACCTGTGAGCAACTCTCCTTGTCCTTAAAATTGCGTCACAAGACCGAGAGCTGACCCAGGGGAAGAGGAATGTAGGTGCGGCTTGAAACCGTCCCTCACGCTTCATCATTTCGGATGAGTGCTTTTTAGCCACAGTGAAGGATCAGAAGCAGAGAGATAAGTCTACGGGACCAGAACTCCTGCTATTCTTCTTTAGTCTCTTGGCTTATTGAATTTCTAGATAGGGGTTTTTTTTAGCTTTTCCTGCCTGACGTAAAATGTCTTTTCAGGACATAAAAAATAATTTTGCTTTCTCTGGTACCTAACTATGAGATCTGCTGCTGTTTTCTATATCAAGAGAGAGTATGGTAATTATATAGTTCCTAGTTTGCCTTTGCATTAAATACACTTGTTAACAGAACTAAAATAAAACCTGATGACTATGTTTTGACTGTATGGTGGTGGTGGTTTTTGTTTGGTTTTTTTTACATTTCTTAGGTGAAAGAAGGCAAATGATTAGTGACAAGTAGCTTGCTGGGCCACAGGCAAAGGAGGTTCGAATGGGTCATTTAATGACATTTATTTCGGATGCCCCCAAAGGGTTCAAAACTGCAGCGTGTGTGTAAGGAGTGGGTCTCAGATCCATAGATTCCCGGGACATCCTCATGTAAGCCCTCCCACACTGCTGAATAGCTGAAGATAGTCTTTCTCAACAGCTGCACACTGATCTTTCCCAGGCCAAGGAGAAGCAGCATGTTTTCCCCTACGCACGTTTTCAGGGAGCGTGGAAGGAAGGCTGTTGCGCAGGACACAGGCACAGGTAGATCTGGCTGGGGTGGGGAGATGGTGCAGCGTTGCCACCACCCGCTGCTTGCAGGAGTTGATTCCCCTACACAGCAGGAGAATGGGCTTTAGTAAGGCATAGGAGGGAGACCATATTGATCAGGAAGGGAGAAGCTCAGGAAAAGGACGTATGCAGACTCTATAGCGTGGGCACAGCCACCTCCAGAGACGCCTACGCATCTTCTCCCTGCCGGCCCTGTACCGTTATTACCAGACTTCACCTGCGCTGCACTGTAGGGCCCGTTGATCTGAAGAACGTTATGGTAGTCGTATACCTGGACTCCTAAAGGAGGGGTTTGCTGAATTCTTGCCAGCAATAGTAAAATAACACAGACAGCTAGCTATGAGACATCCCGAAAACAGGGGATAATCACCAAAAATGGACATTTAAGTTCCTTGGATTCAGCCTATGGTTCAGAGTCAGCAGACAGGGCAGGGATAAAGGGGATTTTTATATACTTCAAGTCAAAACTTTTAACAAAACCCTAAAACTTGTATTTGACTAGACCATTTATGCAAAGATGTAGTACACGGATTAGCCTGCTGCCCAGGAAAAAGGCAATGCTTTTGAAATTCATAGCAATGATGTCGAGTAAGATCAAGTATAATAATTTTCTGGTTTTCAGTTCAGAGTTACCCTAAAAATAGTTCATCTTTCTTCCTTGTAAAAACAGTTTACTGCTAGGTACTCAAAGATGACGTGATTGTTGTTCTGATCTGATCAGTGTTCTGTCATTTGTAGTGCACCAAGAAAGGGCACACAGATTATACACTACAGCAGCAGCAAAATGACTCTCTGAGATGAAGCAGAAAATCATAATAACTGTTATGAAAAGAAAATTGGAAAAACTCAAACGCTATTTTTAGCTTTCTATATAAGTGGACATTTAATAAATGCAGCTCTAATGGATTCTGTTCACTGGCTTTTCCACCTAGTTCATGATTTGATGGGAGCATTCAAAAATCTTTGACTGAATTTCACAGCTATATCTTTACTTCCTAACTTGCAACAGAAAACTTACTTCCAATTTTTTTACTTTGTTATTATTAGTAGCCTAGCTGGTTAACTAATAAGATGAAACTTGCCATATGGAAAAATTCCTGCCTTTTCCTCGTGAAGGTCCAAATAAATAAAAAATGTGCAGAGTTAAATCTGGGGGCTCAGCACTTACCAAATCTCTTCCAGTTGGAACAGCGATCCGAGCAGTCACTCGTGAGCAGCCGCTTACTTTGTTTCAAAAGGCTTCTCCTTATCTTTACCCAGAAATGGATGAGGAAGTATTCCAGCTATAAAACTACTGTAGTATTCTGCAGGTTTGCATTATTTAGTCATTTTGACTTCAGCTGTCCTTAGAGCTACCGGCAAGTTCCACATGGCCCTAAGAGATGAAATAATTACAGGCGTCAGAAATAGGCAGGAGAAAACAGTACACCTACCGAGTTACATGACCAGCCATTTCACCATCTGGGTGTGAGATTATTTTGTTTATATTAGTGGTACCATTTTACTTCCATTTGAACTACAGTAAATAAAAGAAATGTTCTTAGACTTCCTTAAGTAACCTATTTGTATATCTTTACGTACGTGGATATTATTCCTAATGAGGTCACATGCATATAGTTGCTCAGAATCATAAAAGTTAGGCCCTGCTATTGTCTTTATTATGTTTAAATATACTGATTTCCAGAGCTTTCTTGACGAGACTTTCCTACAGTATGATGCTGCTCACTGATACAAAACACAACACAGCAGAAGTATTCAGCAACAGTTCAGTGCCTAGAAAATGTCCGCGTGATGAAGATGTTCTGATTAATAAGCATGGATAGTATAGTACGCAATAAGCAATGTAAAATCTGTTCTCCGAGTGACTTGCTGGTTCAGGAACTGGAAATGAAGTACAGGCTGCTTCTCCTTAGATCGCTATTTCACGTCTGGCCCAGAGGAGCAGGGACTGAAAGCTCCCTGCTGACTACCTGGTGGCTGCCCTCAGCGAGTCATCTCCGCAGAGCCCTTTGGCAGCATCAGTCCCATTCCTAACTCACCGCTCTGGCAGTGTTTGGCAAGCCTGGAGCCAGCTTCCACAGGAAGGCAGAGAGATGTACGACTGAAAAACCACAGAGACTGAAGTGCTGTCACCCGAAAGGTGTCCCCTTGGGAGAAAGGTCGTGACACATTGACACAGTGGAGTGTGGGAAGCTGTTACTCCGTCCTCGTGTCTGAGGATGAGGAGAGCGCTGGTGCTTGCAGATCTGGTTTCTCTCGTTGGCCCTGTATTTGCTCAGACTTAAGTGAGAAAATTAAAGAACTCAATCTGAACGTGTGCCCTGTGTTATCGTTTGTAGCAGTAGGTTTCCTGCTGAAGGAACGCTGTTAACTCTTCGGCTGCCTTTCTCTGCTGCAGTCCCTACTGGAAACAGCATTGAAATTTTCATGGACGTGCCAGTGTTCCAGTGAGGAAGTATTACACAAATCGACAATTTTATCACAAGGTACCACCTGTCTGGGCAACACCCAATTGGGTAGCTGGTTTTTAACAATCAGAATGTGACCTATTTCCAACTTGTTTAAAGAATTCTTTAAATTGTCGGCATGAATTTAAAATGAGTTCTCCAAATTCTCGGTGTTTCTGTTTCTGTAGCGTTAGTTCCACAGTAGTCTCCAAACTCTCAAGGCTTTTATTCCAAGGTCACTGGGTGAAAAGGGTATTTTTCACAATTGCATTACACTGATTTGCATGATTCTGGTTTACAGACATAAAAAAAACCCGCTGCAAGCCACTGTGCCGTGGTGATGTCAAACTCAGTGAGGAGCTTTGCTGTTTGGGGGGGGGGCAGCAAACATATTCCAAATAATCAGCAGGAACTGTGAGACAAATCATGCAGTCCTTACTTTCACAAAACCCTCACTGACTTCAGTGGGAGTTTTGCCAAAATAAGGTCTGCTGGATTTAGCTCTGTATTCTTCCTCCCGACAGAACAAGCAGGAATTAAAGGGCCAGCATCAGATTTATAAGACACAGAGAATAAAAAAGAACCATAATTATCTAAAATAACGACTTTCATCCAACACAAATCGACGTTCCTTGTGACACATTCTAATTTATAACAAAAATTAAACGTTTGTGGAAGTTTTTCCCAGCACAAACAATCCAAATACACAAGTCCTTAGCGACATGGCTTGATTTTTATTAGACATCTAGGAGGCTGTCTTGCTCAAATGGAGTGCTGGAGTATTTATAGTGTTTATCATTAAAATACAACTTTATGTTTGAAGGCATTATTTATATTTATTATTTTTACCTTTTTTTGCATTTCCATTCTTCGTAGTTTTGAAAAAAGTGTATTTTTTGCAAATTAGGATACACACAACCAGCATTTGCTGAATGCCAAGAACAAGAGTTCTTTTCCTGCAAATGGATCCGCACCAGCCATTGTCGATTACACTGTTTCAGTGCAGACCGTCATTGCAGAATAACGTGTCGTTTTTAAGCTTCTAAAGTTTATTGCGAGTGCTCAAGTTTTAAAAGCACTTAATTAGGTCTACTCTTTAAATAGGATAAAGCCAAATCCTGCACATTTTGCTAATACCAGAAAAAATGCAGCTGATAGGAGTATGGAAAATGGGATCTTACCAATTGTCAAAGATAAACTCCTTTTTCTCTCCCAACTTCTTTTCCCTGGAATGGAATAGAAAATACGCCTGGCACTTAGGGAGCAACAACAACAAAACCATAAAGGCATACATCATGTACAAATAATAACCGTGTAAGGGAAATAATGAAGGAATTAATCTCACAATTTCATTGTAAATTTTACAACTGGCTCATACTGAAAAAATCTTAAGATTTTCTGCAATTAAAATTTGTGGGGGTTTAATGCTTTTTTTTTTTACTGGATTACTGTTTTTTTAAATAGCAAGTGAAACTCTAAGGTTATAAAATATGAATAATTCAGCAATTTACTTGGTTTACACTATTGCAGCATTTTCTGGCAAGTAAACTAGTGTTTAGGCATGTTTTTGCAGTTGTCACACAAATCTCCGAGCCATTAGAGAAGAATTACCAAAAGCAAAAAGGGCTGATTAATTTGGGATTCTAAAAATCGAAGATTTAGAAATTAAAAAGCACACAAAAATTACGCGTTTTGCTTATCGACTGCTATGTAAATGATGCAGTGCTTGAAAACAGCATTCTGTGGACTGCAGCATTCAAAAACTTTGAGGTTTTAAAAGCATTTATAAAACATTGTACCCATCTCCCTTATTCCTTGTTTTAAAGCTTGCCATGTTTTTGTAGCATATTAAAAAGAAAACAGAACTGTATCGGAACAGTGAAAGTCACCCACAGACAACCTGTTCCACTAATACTTTACATTCATGTTGCATCTTTTGTCCTAAAGGATTTCTGTACTTCATTTTCATTTTGCGTAGGCTGATGAGACTGCTCAGGTATCGGCACGAGCGAGCCAGGAACCAGGGAGAGATCCAGTTAACGTTCACAGGACAGTAATGAGAATCAGGCATTTATTATTTCGTGGGCAATGACAACATCATCTCAAAATTAAGTCTCCTTAGGAAAATATCTCCCACAGCTAATAACTAGAAAGCAATCGGAATTCTTCTGACAAAGAGGAGCGTGGCATACTTCATAGTGGGTTTTTACTGTTGTGCTTACTGTGCCTTTTCTGCTTTTATATTTACTACACAGTACTTCAGCCGTTTGTGTGTGAAATGCAACCTTTGAAAATCTATATACACTGAAGGTTCTTTTCTGCTTGTTGATTTGATTGAATGAAGTCAAGGCTGATCATGAAATACACCGAGAGGGAAAGAGAGAACTCATATAATGGAAAAAGCACTATAAATATTTTCCTGGGATCGTTAACACAACCTTGTAACACTTCACCCTGTGTAGCGGAAAGAATTGTACAATCCTTCTATGAAATGTCTAGAAAGTGTTTACAATTCCATCCCAAACTAATGTGGCTTTTTTTTAACTGTAAAGAAAACATCCCATAATTCTTAATTCTGTTATCAAAGTTATTTTCAACCTTTGAAGGGATTCACTTGCTAGTGACTTGGCAGTGTCAAACAAATGTTCAACTTTTATTCTGACACTTCTTGAAGAATTTGATTGAAACTATATATGTCTAGATAACACCCAACAAAGTGCCCCTCTTGCGTTTGTTTCAAGATATTTTTGGAAACAACAGAGGCGACCTTGGATGGAGCTGCTTTTCCAATTTAGGACTTCATTTGGTCTAAGAGAGTAAAATTATACTCTTTAATCCTTTTGTGTACCCACAAATGAGACAGATTTATTTTACGCTATTGTAGAATTGTTTTTCTGTACCTTCTTCGCAGTGTCAATCTGTTTAGGATAAGAATTATTTTCGGTAATTAGGAGTTACTTTCAAATGGACATATAAATAGTCCTTTATGTATCACACGTCCCTTAAAAATATTGCGTAATCTAAATGAACAGTGGTCCTTTCTGTAATACCTTTGCTTCTTTAGAACTGGGGCTAATAAATAAGCGTTAGCCTTTGTCTTGGCTGATAGACGTGAGGCATCTGATTTCAAGCCAGAGCTCACACAGACTTGATGTAAAGTCTAAATGAGGAGGGTGGTAATGCTGGCGAGGGCTCTGCGATGGGGCTGCCACCTGTCCAGATCACAGCAGAAATATTGTTTGCCGAGCTTCAAGTTTAAAAGCCAAGGTTAGGAGCCAGGGTCTCTGTGCATCTAGAGTGGGGTGATTGTTTTCTTCTGACTTCGGTTTGCCAGCTGTGCAGTTGTAGCTGTAAAATTCTATTACTTCTAATCCCTGAAGATGTTTTAAATAGTTTGCATTTAATTTTCTATATAATCAGTATATTTTATTTCATTTGTATTGCTCTCTGTTATAGGCATACTGCATTTCGTAACAAAATGGAGTTAGTCTCTTGCAATGATAATGCAGTTTCGCTGCTGTGAATAAAAACTGCATTGACAGAGCACAATGTACTTGTCATTTATCCTGTACAGTATTTGCTCTCCTCAATAATAATGTTGTCCAGTGTTACCTAATGATCAAATACAAAGTATAATATGGAAACTAAATCTAGACGCGCCAGTAGAATCTGTTTGACATACGTGGTTTATGGAAATACATATGTAAATATACTATTTGGGAGTATACTTTTTGTATTCATTTCATCGCATTTAGTGTCAATGCATATTTCTATAGCTCTATTATATACTTACTATGGCTGATGGCTCAAGTTCTAACTCTAGAACATCCAGTTTCCTGATTTTATGGCATTTTCATGTCAAGTATTTATGGACAGCTTAAGAGAAGCAACTCTGATCCTGTGAACCTGTACGTATGTGAGCATGACTACATGGGCGTATGCACAAATCACGTCAAAATAAACTATTTGGTATAGCAACTTTCATCACAGAATCTCAAAATAATTGACAAACAACTCTTAGTAGAGTCTGTTGACTGTGTAGCCAGATAAACAAGCGGCTGCTATTTATATTATTTTCTAGACGAACAAACCACGATAGGGAATGAAACAGAAGCAAAACTGGGAATCCAGTCCTCGTCTCTGGGCTGTGGACTCAGGGCATGCCCGGGGTTCCCAACCTGATCTCCCGGAGAAACTTCTGGAGTCTTGTCCTGAGTGTGGCTGTTCAGACCCCGAATCCTCATCCTCGCCCCAGGTTTGGTGTATTGGAACATAAAGGGATGATATGGCAAACGTCACAAAATTTCCCAGTGCAGGCGTCAGTGTCCCAGCTTTGAGTATCCTCATCTGACCCCCGCTGCTCCCTAAAAAGTAATTCAGAAGTAAAATGGCTGTACATTCGCAATGTGATAATGCATTGCAATGTGTAATGGAAAGGTCATAACAGATACAGATAAACAAATACGATACAGACAAACGTAAAGCCGTTTCCTGAAGGAGTTTTTAATTAAATTGTAACAAGGAATTTCAAACATAAATTAATAAATAAACTACCTTCCTTAAGCTAATGGAGTCAACAAAACTAAATGTGAGATTTTCCTCTTACCCTGAGATCTTTTTATAATCCCAGAGAGATAAATATCAGGAGAAGCAGTCCTAAATAGAAGCCCCGTGTGCGTGCGTGTGCACGCATGCATGCAAGCACAGATTAGGTCTCTCAGTTATCAAGCAGCATACGGCACTCTGGGGCAGCTTTGTATTTGCGTGCCTCCTCCTGTACACTTCCAGTTGTTTACAAGCGGCTGTCTGCTGGGTGCTGTAGCTGAAACACATGAAGTATATAATAACCCAGTGCAGGAATGACAGGAAATCCTATTTTTTTCTGAAAAAGCATCTAGAGGAAATGAAGAGATTTTGAGTATTATTCAACGCTGTCTTCAAAAGTTGTAAAGATGCATAAATGTGAAAGCACCACAAGAGCAAAACTGGCTGGCTTAGAACGTGGTAAGGGATGAGAGGGTTTGTGCTGCTGGTTTACTGCCCCAGGCAGCTGTGCTCAGAGCTGCTGCCGCTGCGTCTCTGGGCTCCGCAGGGAATGGGCATGCTGGAATTGGTTGGAATTAGACCTCAAATAGAAAGGCAGCAGATTTATCACTGGAGCACTAGATTTTGTTTTTATATGCGAGAACAAATCCAGGGTAACCTCAGTTAATGAATAACCCGGTCAACGGTGATAGCGCCTGTTTAGTCTGATAAATCTGGCCTTAAACAAAACCTGAACTTTTGTTGATAGAAGCATATACCACAGGGGAGTAAAGCCATTTTCCCCATGAAAAATTTCAGCCTCAACAGAGCAAAAACTTTAAATGTTCGTATTATTTCTTGAAAAAAACCTGAAAAATCATGTTTAAAAAAAACCAGAACTTTTTAATGCAAAGTTAAAATTGTCAAAAGAAAACTTAGACATTTTGAAAAAAAGACAAAAAAAGGCTCTTTAATCAATACAAAAAAATAAAACAAACTCAAATAGCTTTGATGGAAATGTTCTCCTTACAAGATGTACAGCCTGTTACTGTGCAGCTCCATTGGAATCAGACAAACTCTGCCCAGGAGGCTGGGCAATGCTTACACTATTATATTCTCCATGGAAAGGCATGGATACGGGAGTTTCACAGTAAGGGAACTTTTCTTTGATAGAGCAGCTGCATCAAAGTCAATTTTACCTGCAAATACATAGCGCTGGTGCAATTTATTTTTGTTTGAAACAATCCATATGGGTACATCCAGATTTTATAAAAGGGCATTCAACAAATAGAGGGGTTTGCAATGTTACTGCTTCACTGATGCATAAATATTGAATACCCAAACACCACATTAGCTAATTAAGTTGGGGGTCATTATTGGCCAGAGATAAAGCACACATAAGTAAGCATGGATTAAGCCTGCCCTCTTACTGCACATACTGTGGTTGCTCCCCGAATACAATGAGGATGTAGGTTTCCAGGAGATTAAATCCAGCGATAATTTGCACCTGGAATCTAAAAGAAGGCCAAAAAAAAATCAGATGGAGCTTCTTAAATTGCAGGGTGCTGTTTAGACTGTATGGAACTTAAGCCAAAGCTGCTTCAAAACCAAAATCCCTTCAGTAAAGTAGCAGTGAGAACTCTGCTTTTAACTGAAATCATTACTTGGTATAAACTGAGACATTCTGTACAATTTATCTTTACCAGGCAGACAGTAAACCACAATTCACACAACGCTGTTTCAAAAGAGAAACTGCGTGTACGTGCATTCCAAGCACGCACCTCCCGCCATTAGACCAGAGCCACCAGTGATCCCAACCAATCTGCCCAAAGTAGAGCCATCCAAAAATGTGTTCTAAAGAAAAGGTTTTATTTTCCCATAGGACTCCTGTTTCACAGCCATTGCTGAACTAACGGTAAAAAAAATCAGTCCCCACACCCATGTTCCTCTGGTTGTAACCACCCTGTGCTTCGTCAGCAAACTGCTTGTGCGACTGATGGCGTGGTAAGACTTTTGGAGAACTGACCCATCTGAAACCCCTTTTTTAAGGCTTTTTTGCAGCCACGCATCCTGGACGCCCAAGTCCACAAATGCAGTATAAGATACTATAAGATACTGTATGCAGGCTCACACTGTTTGCATATTTTTTTTTAAATAAAAAGTTATTTTAAGTGCTGTCAACAGGCTAGAAGGGTCTACGCTAAGATGAGCAGGCTAGGTAAAGAACATGACAGAAGCTCGGTCATGGGCAGAGCACGCTGACTCCCGTGAACATCGCCTGTGGAGCAAAACAGCTGTAAAGAAAACAGAGACTGCCCAGATAGAAAGCCTATAAAAGACTTTGCATTCAAAAGAATCCTGTTCCAGATGACTTAAAAAAGTCTATGTTCGTATATTCATTGATGGATTACACCGGCACAGAGCGACAGATGGTACTGAATAGTTAGGGAAAACCAAGTGGTAGCCTGGGAGAAGAGGTGGGACTGCCCAGCTCCATGGTACCATTGTCTAAACCAGCTTGCAATTTTGTGAGAATGTTTTTTCAGTTGTGCTGGCACAACTCCTTGTGGGGCTGCAGGGTCAGGCTTATCACGGTCTCTTGGTGAAAGATGATTATTAACTCAGTCACTCAGTTTATAGCCACAAAGAACTGTAAAAGCAGAACCGAAGGGGTAGAGAGCAGCAGGAAAGGAGTGGGAGCGAGTGGGCAGGGACACAGAGAACAAGGGCCTGGAGCTTCCAATTCTGCCTTCGCTGTTGAGGAACACGTTTTGCAGACCTGCACCTATGTCTGCAGCTCCTATTGTCCTCCACGTGCATCAGCGGTCGCCTCAAGACAGTCTGAAGACAAATTAGAAGAATAGCAACCATTTTATTAAAAAGCTTACAAGCCAAAGGTGAAATCTCCCCTTCATCAAAACCCACTCCCCTAACGGGATGTTGAGCGACCATAGAGTTAAATAACAAAAACCAAGACAGAAACATTTTATCATTTAAGAAATGCTTACCAGGCTATCAGTGTTGGAAGGCAGGAAATTAATACTCATAACTTCTGATTAGCTTTGTCAGAGGTGTCATGCTCCTCTCCTTCGTGTGATTCTCCAAAAATTAAATACAAAGATGCAGAATGATCACCCGGGCTTTTAATTTTCCAGGGAATGCTTTTCTGTCCATACACTCATTGTCCTCCCCTCACAGAACGTATGCATCTGTTAAACCAGAACATAAAGTTCTGGAAATCCGACTACCTACGTGATGGTATAAATCAGCCTAAGTCGCTTTCCTGATGTAATATCTTGGATAGATCCCTCCCCATCTCCTGAGCAGGATTTTGGAACAACCAAAGAGAAAACAGACTGCCCTAATTAGTGTACCCCATTATTTACACTGAGCCTTGCTCCTTGTAAGGCAGGACTTTGTGAGTTTTATTGAGTGCTACACTGAGCATGTTGTGACATGCGCAACACATTGTACGTGTTCTGTAAGGCTGATTGATAGTTAATATGAGGTAAAATACAAAAATAGGGAGATTATAAAAATGCTCATGCAAGAAACTGTGGGAAACTCTAAAATACTGCAATTCAGTTATGGGTTACTATGTAATACAAGTAGACAATATTTTTCAATCTCTTAAGCAACGAGTATTTAAAATATGTAATAAACCCTCCATCATCAAGTGTCTTGATAAAGCCAGCTTAAGGTGAATGAATGACCACGCACTGTGACAGCCTGTTTTGGATATTTGCCTTTGCAGAATTCAGAGAGGGCTAAGTTGCAAAGGAAACATTCGTAACACTATTTTTCTGAGCAAACGCTTTCATCCTGAGCTTTGCTAAAAATATACATAACTAATACAAATATAATAATAACACAAATAACTGCCAGGAAATCACGGAATATCATTAAGATATGCATAAAAATCTTCCGTAAGATCAAAATGTCCGCTTATAGGAAATGTTAGACTCTCCTTATGATTAATAGGATGGCAATTACTAGGGGAATGATTCACTCATGCTATAACCCCTATGAACTGAATGAACTAACCTCTTTTGAGTCAATCAAGTCACACTGAGCTAGGAGAAAAGAGTCCGACCCAAATAATCCATAATTAGATCATCAGCTGCTAACACTATTGATCTCCTGAGATTTGGGGTGGCCTGAGCTGCCCTCATTCTCCAGCTGCAACTCAGAGAACAGACTTCATTCTTGAAAGAAAAGAGACATTTTTAAAAGACACATGGAATACTAAAATAATGATGCTGGATATCCATCTTCTTGGAAGTATCTTAATTTGTTGCTGTTAATATATAACCAGAAATCAGATTATGACCTTGTCAAGCAGAACAGCAATTATATTATTGCTTATATAATTGGGGGTCCGCTTGATGCCTTTTATTAGACCTTACAGGAAAATTCAGGTGCTGTTCAAATAGATTTAAGTTCTTAATATCAGCTTGAATCTGCCAAAATCACTACACAAAAGTTCAGCTTCAAAGACATCTTCACACAATTTCTATTTTAGAAAGACAAAAAAATGGACCAATACTGACGTTATAAAAGAATGTATTTCTGTATTATTCTCATGTATTGCGTATTTAATGTCTAGTGCCTTTTAAGAACATGATAGTCTTGGAATGATTCAAACCGGTACACTGTTTCTAGCGCTACTTTTACAGTGGTCAGTACATAAATGAAGCGGGCATCATTTATTTATTTCACAATGATAGCTCTTAAAGTAAAAATAAATATTTAAATTTTAGTAGCTTATGACATAATTAAAAATGTTACGCGCAAAAATTTTAATTTTATTTAGAATATCTTATTCACAGCACAGCTCTGATGACTATTAAATCTATTTGAAAATGAAAAAACCTTATTAGTATCAGGTAGAAATAAAATTCATTCCTTTCCAAAACCACCTATATCAAATCCTTTCAAGCACTAACATACTGAGGCACAGAGGGTCCTGCAGAAAGATCAGAAGGCCCTCATGCCAACTGCAGGGTTTTTTTCTTCATTTCTATGGCATATGTTGTATCAGAAATCACAGCTAAAAGAAATTTCATGCTCAAAATTTAAATCTTTTCCCACATTTAACTCAGCCAAAATTCCTGTGATGGCAGAATTAAATTTGGGGTTGTTCTCAAATGGTAAGGAAGCTACAATATGGAGTAATTACCTTTTTTTCTTTTTTTTTTATTCCTAACTACAAAGACTGTTACTTTCTCTGGACATTTATAATCGTCTTAAAGAGTCATCGGTAGCTGTCAAGTAAGTCCATTGGCTCTGCCCAGAATTTCTTATGAATTTTTTAGAGGAGCTTGCGTCTGCACCGATACAGAAGAAATAATTAATCTTTTTTTGTAAAATGCAAGGAGTCTAGCAGATGGGAAGTGCTATTCACTTGCAAACACTTAGCACCTTAACCTCAGCTCAGACTCTCTTTTTCCTGACAGACAGAAAGGTGGACTGCTACCTTAGGGCCAGATCAGGCACCACATCCAAAAATTAAATTCCAGACTGGTCAGACTCGCACTGGGGAGAGAACAATTTTGGTGATTTCAGTGCCTTTGTCTTCTGCCAATATTTTTATTTTCTTGCAGTAAAAATATCCCTAAAGGAAAAGATCTCACTGCATGTACTCTTTTTTTCTGTTGAGTCATTTGGTTTGTTTATGTATCCTATGTAGAGGTGTAGTTTTACAAAATGCCTCCTGCATGCAGGAAGAACTCCCCTCTGAACAAATTCTCTACCTGAGCACCAGGGAAAGAAATAAATCTCTACCTGATGACATTTCAAGGGCAAGGAAAACAACTGTTCAGAGGAGAATTATCTGATTTAGTTCGTGTTTATTTTTACTTATATCTAGCAATCTGCTCTCCGACAGAAGATGCTTATTTGCAGAAAAGAAGACTGTCTCCTTTTTGGACTGATGCCCGATCTGGAGAAAAGGTGCCACTAAGGACAAGAGGTATGTCTTAAGCTGTATTAGCAAATGCAATAGGTGCCTAGTGTTGTAAAAGCAATTGTACATGTCATATATGTTAACTAGTTAAGGATAAATTCCTCATTTCTTCCCATCGCGCTTCTTATCCACTAGCTAACATGGGCTAAATTTGCCTTCCACTCAGGAGTACATATTCCAAAGTGAAATATTCCACATATGGAATTTTAGAATTAGTTATTCCCAAATAACTTGTGTAGAGAAGCTCTAGGGTACAGCTTGGATAATTTATTTTACACATGCTTACTGCCAAGTTAGAGGGCTTTGCAATTTCACAAGAAATCTTTTCCTTTCAGGAACTGTTTGAAGAAACTTTTCCAATCCTAGTATCCTGTAATGAAGGTCTGAATCACTCCAGGTTGCAAACTGAAGTAAAACAGATTGTAGCAGACTGGTGAATAGGTTACGCAGCGGAAACGACCTGTTACTTTTTGCTGCAATGGAATCAATATGAAAAATGCAAAAGGGACAAATAAACTTCCATCTGCTTAAGGCTCAACCCTTATTTTTGGGTTATTTCTACTGTAGTGATTTTGTCTTGCAAACTCTTTCATGTAAGACATTAAATAATGTTGGGTTACTGGTGTGCCAGCTATGGTATCCAGTAATTACTGAATATAAACCTGAATGTTTGCGTCCTCCAGGTCTTTGCCTCAGTAATATCGTTAAACATAATAGTCTCTGCCTGTTGGCTTGTTTTCTCATGGGGAGGGTGACAGAACATTTTGTGTTCTCTTATCTTCAATAGCAATGAAACAGGAGGAGCTCCACAATGCGAAACCAAATCTACTGCTATTAATACAACATCCCAGCCACAGAGGAGAGATTTGTTTATTTACCAAAGCTAGAGATGCCTCTCTCTGACCTTTCCAGAGCTTGTGTGCTTTAGCTGGGAATAGATTCCTCAGAACTGGGTGCTCTTTTTAAAAATATACAGTAAAAAACATACACACACACCCCCGAAACAGAGCCCAGGCAGTATCCCAAATTGCATGAAATGACACACAGCTTTGAATAGTTAGAATAAGTCTAACTAGGGCACAGTCCACGTTCAGTTTTGGTTACTTTGCTAGTGCAGTTAGTGCACCGAGATCAGTCAGCTTTCCAAAGCCCACTCGCCTTTCTCACTGCCACTCAGCGACACATTTAGCTGACTATAACCATACATGGGCCCACTTTCTGTCTGAGACCTAACATCTGTCTGCAGCCTAAGAAGCCTGTCGGTATAGATTTTTTTCTTCCTTGCATGATTAAAAAGTGCTTCAGACTGTAAGGTTTTTGGTTTAAAAAAAACCAGCAAACCAACACAGAGATTGTCTTCTGGAATTCACTCTGCTTTACTTGTGCTTTAAACCAGTGAAAATCATTGCGTACACCAATCAAAATTTGCTTAACTATATCTTTCACAGTTAGTTGTACTTAGTGACCTGTCTGTACAACTTAAAATAATATCTGCAAGAGTTAGATCTTGCATTAGCATTAAGGATTCAACCAGGCTGAACCCACTAGACCCACAATCCATCCTGTCGAGCTGGTACATCTCTAGTATAGAAGGCGCCTCAGAGTGCTTCAAGGCTAGCTTTGGTGATCCTTGTTGGACAATTTTAAATTTAAGCTCCCTAGCTGTCTGCTTGCCAGAAGCAGCTGACCTGCAATGCAGTTGGCAAAAATTAGTGTGGGCTGGCTCCTCAGCCATCTAGCTCTCCAGTTTGGCATATTAATTCAAACCACCACTGATTTTGGTACCTGCTCTGTGACTGACTGATATTTTAGTCTAAGCAGACTATTAATGAACTACAGAAGCAGAACTGAGAGTAGGAACTGGAAACCAGGGAAGTAACTGGCCCTACATTCCAAAGCAATAATCACTAAACAATATATAAAAGGAAAACAATAGTTATGCCATCTCCTCCTCCAACAGAGTTACAACAGAAGGCAGCACACAGTCCTAGGCAGACCTGGTCTTATCTGACAGCTGTCAGATAAGCTCTGAGCACGCTTGCTTAACTGAGCCCTCCAAAGACCGAAGCTATAGCTGGCATCCTGAAATCTCAGTCGGGGCTTAAGGCACCGCAGTCGGTTCCCTGCTCCTGCTGTCCCTGCCCCTGTGCAGCTGTGCCCCCCCTCAGTCATGCTGGCACCAGAGCTCATGCAGCAGAACTGCAGCCACATCGCAGAGCTGTTCACCTGGGAAGTAATGCAGGGAAAAAAGGTTCAGCCAGCCTCATTCAGTTCACCTGTCAGCTGTATTGGTAAAATCTACCTGATTAAAATCAACTTTTTCTTCCCTGGATAACTTTCCAGTACCTATACAATGAGGGAGGATACAGGGATGGAAACCAGCAGCAAGGTGTAAGGTGGGAACACAACTTCTTTTGGCAGAAGTACCAGATTTGGGGCAGCTTAAGTTGGTTGTTGAACTATGTATTATGTCAAAGTTTTTGGTTTAATTATCATATTACTACTTGTTTTCTAGGCTTTACATACAGGGTCCTCTAGTTTGACAATGCCAATCACCTGTAGAATTAGAAATAAAAGCCAAGAGTCCAAAAAAACTGTCTTTTCTCTATAACCATTGGGCAATATTATCTATAAATAAAATCTTCCAAATATTATTCTCAACCATACAGCAGCTTGGAAGGCCAAAAAACTGTCTTTCATTACTCTAGAAAATACTTCACACTTTTGAAGGAACTGGTTTAGCAGTGATGCATCCCCTCATGCTCTGACCAACTTCACACTTCATTTTTTATCCAAATCTAAGTAACAGGCTTTGGGGACCTTGTCTGTATTCCTTCCTACTCAAGTCTGTTCCCATCTGCCTGATCCCCTCCGTGACTTTATAATACTTCTTTTGTGTCACCAGAACTACTGCTGCCTCCCAGTCAAACTTCCCACACTGGTCTTTAAAACTGCACTCCCTGCTTTTGCCTGTTCAGTTTCCGTATCTGCAAGTGCATGAATAAGGGCTTGTTTGTATGCATAAAATTTACTATGACCATTTTTACAATTTGGGTTCAGGCAGAGAACTCTGTACACATAGCAAAGCTCTATCTCCGTGGAAAACTGCCAAAAAGCATCTGATCCCGGTAATGAGGGGAAGGTTTTGTCAGGAACCTGTGGAAAGAGGTCCCTCACCCCACCTAATTCACAGCTGGCATTTCTCCCTGGCAGTTGAGACCGGTGATGTGAGAGGTTAGTCGAGAGTGGGAGCAGATTCCTATGGGGCTTCACCAGCCAAATTCCTATCTAGCAAAAGGTTGCTACAGCAACTCTGAGCCTCCCAAGATACAGAAATTATTGTAATGGCTGCTGAAATACCTCCCTACTGCTCTGAGACGGGATGAGGAAAATCCTTCCCTTTGATACAGAACAGTTACCCGCTGCCACGCTTTTTACATCAGCCCTATCCAAGCACCAGGTATCCTGAACTTGCTGGGGAACTGATGGCCACCTTTTCCTCCAAAGCAAGATGCAGTCCTCCATTTGCATGTAATGCAAAGATAGAAAAAATAAACCTAAACACCACAGAAGGACTACAGTTCCAACACTTTTTTCCCATGGAGACGGTAAGAGAAAAAACAAATCATATGACAAAAGTTAATATACTACTGAGTGGGCTGAACAGAATATAGAAACCTGTCCAAAGACAAAGTATGTATTTTCCAGACTACAGTTTGTGGTTTTCAAAAACCACATAGATACAAAAAAAACATAAACAAAGCAAAACAGGACAAAAACCCTCATAGCTTCTCAATGACTGTCCTGTAGTTTTTTGGCTGCCTCCAGCCTGTGCATGTTTTCCTCTGGCATTTGGCCCGCTCACAGGTCGTTCAGTCCACTGGACTATGTAATAAATACCAGACAGAGATGATGCTTTAGACAGAACGGGAACACTTCTGACCTAAACAGGTCCTGAATCTAGAATGGGGTGGACTGAGGATAATCAGGGCATAGAAACAGCAAATATCAATGTACAACATAAGTGGAAAAACTTTCTCAAAATTGCTCTCATTTTCCTCCTTTTCAATTTTCAGCAACCCAGTTTGCTCTAGAAGCCAAAGACGAAAACAGCAGAATCAATTACCTGAAGTAACACCTGTGCTTACCTGAAATAACTGTCTGACTTTTAAAATTATTTCTTTAAAAAAGAAGTCACAACTTTTGTACAGCTGCTTAATTTAAACCTGAGCATTGCATTTTGGCCACAACAGAAGGACCAAATTCCTCCAGTAAAATCGATACAGTTACCTCCTGGCTGAATTTGGCCCAACACGCCTAGAACATCCTTTGGATTTGTTCAATTCAAAACATTGCACTAATCCAATCTCCTGCAGTTGCCAAATGCTGTAATATTTGGTGTCAGCATGCAGCATTTTAGATTTTTTGACACAAGCTTTGTCTCTTCTTAACAGAGTATTTCATTGGTTTCTTACGTTTTGCCAGGTCTGTGAGCTTTTGGGATTAACTCTGAAAAGCTTGAGAACAAACTATGCTTTCAGTCTGTCAAAATACCTTGCTCAAGTCAGAGAAAAATTTTTTTTATTTGCCTCAGTTTAGTGTCTACTGTGAAGATGATTCTTAGAGATCAAGAAAAGCATATAATGTTTAAAGCAAAACATTTGTTAACTAAGGATTTCCTCGATTTTTCTGCTTTCTTATTTATACTATGTCCTGGACCTTGTAAAATCACTGTTTAACTTCCAGTGTTATTTATGGAAGCCAGCCTGTTGCTGTTTCCAGATCTTACAGAGAACTTTCAGTTTGCAGTTTCAGTACCAGGTGTAGTCCTGGCTTAAATTAATCAACTAAAAAGTAACTTACAGTAAGTACTTAACCCTCTCACACCCTGTTTGAATCTTCACAGTTAGGATCTTTTTCTACCTCTAAGCGATCTCATTAGAGACAGGTTCCTGAGTCCTGAAAGCTCCTCTTCTGTGACAACTTAGAATTTGTGACTGCACAGCCTTTTCAGTGCAGCAGAGGTGAATACTACTTTTGGAGCATTTCAGCTGTGGACAGAGAGAGATTTGAAATATTACCCTCTCAATTATCAATACAAAAGACTAAATGCCTAAACACGGAAACAGATTTTAGGAAATGAACAATTTTTATAAGGTTTGGCATGCTGCCACTATTGATCAAAACTCTTCAATCCATGATAGAAAGAAGTAGACAGGGAGTAATGATCTAGCATGCCGGTGCTGGGGCTAGTTGGTGTGACTACTCTGTACTCTTACAACCACGGTGAAAAAATCAGCTTAAAGTATAACCTCCTCAGCATATGGGCCCTGGATTTGCATGGTGTAGCATTATGCGCTACCATTCACAGCTGCATAAGCTAAGTGCAAAGTGGTTTTAAAATGTTAGCAAATCAGAAATCAACATTTTACATTAATTTTGGATGAGTAGAAATGACTACGCATATGGTACAAGGCAGTACAGAATCAGGTCGATGAAGTTTACGTGACTGCTGTCTAAGCAGGGCTGTTAATGGTTGCACAATATGAAGCATTAATGAATAGAAAAAGATGAGAGAGAGCAATAATAAGTAACTTATTTAAAACTCTGTTCGGGTGCTCCCTTACCTTACAGTCCTCTTCTCCAACACCTATAGCTTTATGCCACGTGACAGAAGACATATGGCATCATTGCTCAGACTTCAGCATCACACCAACATCAGCGATAGCCACTCAGGAGTCTTCTAGGATGACAGATAAAGGTTACAATCTGATGATGACCCATCTGGATGTTAGCAGGATGGAACAGCATCGTTTTTAAATGCTTTTTTGAAAACCTGAGGAAATACATCCCAGAAGTCTTTATTTAAAAGAGAAAGTATTGAGACTGCAAAATCAAGCATGCACTGAAATAAGAAAATTTCAGGGTTAGAAAAAGAAGCCAGGAATCATGTATTTAAAGATTACTTTAGGGCATATACATGGAAAGGCAACCTTTATTCTGGCATTTTCTAACTTCAGTGTGCTTGCAAATTATTCATGTTTTGGCAAAGATTTTGTATATGTAAAATGTATATATTATATATAGAACTGAATTAATCTCTGATATATTTTTGCCTCATAAATATAGTTTCCTGTTTCCATGCTAGAATCTACAGCATTAACATATTCAGATGCCAGTTGCTGGATTTATTTGTTTCTTGATAATTCAAAGGCTGAGCCTGGATGTGCTCTGCCTCTCCAAATTTCAGTCTTATCTAGCACTTTTTCTAAGCCACCCAGATAAATTATCTCAATGTCCTGAGGTAAAGTGATTCTCTTGACCAGGGCCTCTGGGTTGCTCCAATTTTTTTTAATATTTTTTTTTTCTTCATCTGCCACACAATTATAAGCTCAAACATTCGGACTGATGAACAGATTTTTTTTCTCTATTTCACTAATTTAATTTTTCAAAAATGTGTAATGCTATACCAAGAATTTCTAAATAAAATAGGTCACTTTAAAAACACTGCTTTAGCAAGAGCATGGCCAATTTATTTCAGTGTGCAACAAGCCACATGAAGAAAGAGCAACAGAATGAATGCAGAATTAGAAAAGTGGAAGAAAGACTGGAGAAGGAGACCCACTAATTCATCTTCTCGCAAATCACATAAGAATGTGACGTATTGACTTGCACTTGAACAGATTATTTTGTTCTGCAGAAGAAAGCAAAAAAAAAGTTTCCTATAAATTTTTTTCCCATAAATTTTCAAAAATCATTTGAGTTAATAAATTATAAAAGAAAAAAGAACATATTTAACTTCTATTGCATTCAAATTTTGAATTATACACATGGTTAATTTTAATTCGTGTCCTCTTTCTGTAATATAAATGTTCTGCAAAAGCAGCAAAACTGCTCTTTGTTGCTCTGTTACTGTTCATTATCTCAAAGCCCTTTAAGTGGAAGTAAGTTTCTCTGTGTATTACGCAAACACTTCAGTCCTGTTTAATTCAGTGAAAACTGAGGCACGCAGAGTCAGTGCACAGGCACGGAGCCTTCTGCTAAACCTGAGAGCAGAGCACAGAGCCTTCAGTATTCCATCTGCATACCCATTCCTCAGCCTTCTTCCTTCTTTCCTGCGTATGTACACTTCCAGGAAAAAAAAAAAAAAAGGCTGGCAATGCACGAAGCATCGTCTGACATGCTTAGAGAACGAATGTGTCCACAGACCACAGAAAACATATATTCAAGATGCCAAGAACACTCAACGTGTTAGGATCAGGAAATCCTGATTGCTTCCATTGAGAGGTTAATGAAAGATAATTATGTACATTTGCTGTGTGTAACTCAAATATCACTTCCTTATGACAATATGCATTACTTAATCTGCAAAGGTCAATGTATTACTCTCGAGTTCCTTCCAAATGCCTGTGCAATGAACTTTGCCATTTTTAATACAGATTTCTCAGCAAAGAACTGGTGGTACAGGTTTGAAGCTTAGAATGCCTCTCAACCTGAAAACACCTTTCATTGCGCTGTATTTCGAACACTGCCCATATAACTTTATAACTGTCAGACCTAAGCAGAGTCTTCCCTGTAGTGTTCATTCACAATTTGCACAGAACCTAGTACAAGCTAAGCATGTAAGAATTTCAATTATTGATTTTTTTTTTCTTCATCTTCTTGCAATATAAACGATTAGCCAATGTGTTGGACCTGAAACACAAATGCAAAGAGATTGAGGAGAACTGAGATATGCTATCATTTGAAGTGTGAGCATGGTTAACAGCAGCTTGGATGAGCAACTTACTCTGCATTGTTAATTGCATCACTAAAAAAAGAAGACCCAAGGTGGAAATATTGCAGGCCAACAGCTTATCAAAACTGCATAAATGCACAGAGAATGGTATGAATGAATACAGTCCTAATCCTGTGAGCTAAACTACACAGCTGCTGACTCCCCTTTTCACCCATGTGGAGCTCCATGTTTGTGTGGATACCCAACGCAGCCCACAGGTTTGGGGCTATATTCTGAACCAGCGTGAATAGTCTGAATAGCACTAGAAATCTCCATGCAGAAAGAAGACAGCAGGGTTTAACTTAGCAGGTAGTGGAATGCACAAGCACAGCACAGAGACAAGACTGGGGAATTAGGCTGCTGGCAAGTAGCAGCTGAAAGCTGATTGAATACAACAGATTGGGCTTTCATACTGGACAGATAGGCAGCAGCGATTTAAATGGAGCATTAACAGTTTTGCTCTTAATTATTTCCAAACCTTCCAGCTAATGCAAGCTCAGTATGACATGTATTTTGGCCTCAATTAATTATTTGCTCTTTCTGTGTGAATCCTGTTAAAAGAAAGCTGAGTGGCTTGTTCAGAATTCCTGCCTATTTAAAATCATTCCTATAAGTGCTTGGCTTCTTTCTTCAAACAGCTGTCATGTAAGTAACTGAATATATACCTCACAAAAATGCTCACTTTCTCCATTTCAAGTGGAATTTCTTTCTGAAATGACACTGCCCTGCAAGCCAACAAATGGTCATCCCTCTGGCCTAGTGGCAGGTGGAAGGCCATGAAACTCCAGAGCTAAATGTGGAAACTTTATGCCTTCAGAAAAAGGAGATTCCTATCTTGCCAGTTAGGTATCATTTACTTTTTGGTCTGGGAGGATCTGAGATGGTGACATTTCTATGTATAGTACAGCTTTTTCTAGAAGTTTTTGAAAGTATATTACTTTTAAGTTTTATCTCAAATGCTTATATAGATAGGCATGTGAAAGCCACAACAGCTGGTTTACACTTCAAAGAATAAACAATTACTAATAAAAATGTCAAATCTCACCCAAACATCTCTGAAATAAGAGAATGACCTTCCAAAATATGTTTCAGCAGACTGTTTTAATGCAGCTACTTCCAAAAGTGAGCATTTGAGCTTTGTTTTCCTAGCTGTATTTCCTATACATTCTCCTCGATACTCTTTGTATAAAGTACCTGGAATCTCTCGTCAATACTAATCCGATAGGGATCCAGGGTAGACACACAATAGCACTTGTGACAAATGGGACAGAATGTACTGTATGACATTTATTCAGCTTGTGAGAGGACAGACACATAAAGATTATAGTGGCATAAAGTAAAAAAGGTTCATGTAGACAACACAGGATCTAGCGTAAAGACTGCTGACTGGCACAAAGCCAGCCCATCAAAAAATATGATACATATTTTTACTGTCATGGTGAATTTATAGCCTGAGATTTTTATATTTCCTTCATAAAAAAACTCTTCAGTGTCTGGTTTTTATTTCATTATATTCAGGAAAGGAAGAATGTCCTCTCACCAAACTGAAGTGAGAATGAATTTAACTGAGCCGCTTTCCAAATCAGAATAATTGAATCGATTTTTCTTTGACTCAAAACGTCAAAAAAATAAACTACTGGTACTGCTTGTGTCTACCATGGTCTTCAGGCCTCTTTTTTTGATTATTCAGAAGGAATTGAAATGCACAGAAACAGTAATAAATGACAATCTCATATGTATCAGCCAGGATCAAACAAAAGGATTAACTGGAAAGTCATGGTTTCAGGTGGCAACCAGAGCTTTTCAGGCAAAAATTATAAATGTATAGGAGATAGGCGATTTTAATCAAAAAGTTGGACACAGCATTTAGCAACAGTTGAGTTGCATACATCCCTAGCCACATGGAAACAGAGAGGTCTTTCTCTTTCCCATCATCCAAGATGTCTGTACAGAAAGAGGAAACATAGAAGCTCATCATATTCAGCACAAAATGGCTATGAAATACCCAGTTTTAATATTTTGAGGCCTTAACCGGTATCACAACGTAGAACTCCCCTAAACTTGCTCAACATACAAGGATATTGAACGCTTCAAGTTTTCTTATGGATGATGAGCACCCACAGGCTTTGACAGAATACCTGTCAGATTACCACAGCTCGGGGAGTGCAGACATTCTGAAAAAAAGTGGAGATCTCCCGGCTTTGCAGAGCAGCGTGGAGTTCTGCACAGCAAATATGAATTAGCAAATCCAAGATCCCTTCCTACAGTTGTCATAAACAGGTGCTACATGAATACAGGCCAGAAACAATTCATGTCTTTACCATTTTCAATGAGATTTTCATTAGTCTTTCTTCTTGGTCCTTTCTGTGACATTTGAGACGTGAAAACTCTTGTATGTGCAAGGTAATCAAGTTCACATTTGGGAATGGTACATGAACTCAACACACTGCCCTAAGGCTCAGGCCTGAAGCAATTTCAACTGTGCGGAAATGCAATATGCAAAGACAGAAATACGAGGAAAGTGGTGACACTGCTAACTGTGAGAATAGATGGGCATTACTGGATTGATAAAAATAGGTTGGGAGGCAGAGGTGCATGTAAATTTATATGATTTGGAACAACAGTGCTTCACACTCCTTTCGCACAGGCATAAAGAGCTACACAGGTATTGTTCTAGTTCAGTGCTGCCATAAGCTCCCCAGATGAAGGCAGCACCAAGCAGTACAGCTGAGCCAATGTGGGGTAGCAGCAATGCTTGCTGTATTCTTTCAGTGACTGCTGCAAAATTTCTGTCTGCCACACCTAAATTATTCCTGGAGTACCTGGTGCTCCTCCTCCACCTCCTGCATGGCTGATTGAAGCTAAAACCTGGCCCTAATTTTGCAGCTAGTCTCAACAAGTACAGTAAATAGTCCAAGACATTCCTGGCAGAGTGGAACAGACATGAGCAAGAATTGTCTTTAAGCAGTTGCTACCCGAAAGAGACAGAATATATTTTCCGGTTATGAATTCTGGACTCCAGATAGACAGTTCGTACTATACCTTCCATTTCAGCTACAGATGTGAAGCAGATTCTTGAATTTGCAGTCAGAACTAGGTAGGACAACGTCCACTAGTGCTTTTGCTTTCTGTTTGCAAACACTGGAAAAGAAAGTCTGTTTCCTCCACAGTGGAGCAAGTTTTGATCCATGCTTCATTTCACTACTCCATTGAAGGCAACATTACACAAATGTGTCCAAAAAGCACAATTTGATACCGTAGGTTTTTCACAGTTCATGTGCTATAAACAAGAAAATTAAATTATTTCATTTTTCATTTTACTTAATCATCCTCTCATACTTCATATTTACCTCTTTGTCTGCATATCACTATATTGTCTTTTAATGTTGTTGCTAAATGCCCTTATTTTTATTGTACAAATAGGGCACACAGAGACAAAATGCCTATCTGCACGGGCCAGTGTTAGAGTTAGAACTGTGGGGTTTTTTTAAATTCTAATCCACTGTTCATTAACAAAAAATTCAGAATATTTATCTGCTATGCACTTCAATTTGAAACATTATTTTGCCCAGTTCAAAGATACTGTATTATGTCTCCAGCTGGCTTTTTCTTAGAGCCATACAGCTGAAGTACAAAAGTGTTCTGAAATGTCCCAACTGAATTTCAAATGAATATCAGAAATAGGCAAGGATATACATGATACATGCAGAATATGTATCTAGGGAAATCACAGAAGATCTAGTTTCCACTAGTTGGTTATACATAAATTATTTAGGCAATCTTAGCAAGCCTGTTGATTAGCTGGAGGCAAAGATATCTATTTTAGGTGTACTTAGGGTCAGGATTAACTCATGAAACTTGGATGGCATTGTCCATGAAACAGCAAGAATCATTTCAGCAACCTCATTCAAAAAATAGGTAGTCTCCTTTTTTTATCACTTCTTTTTTTTTTAATTTTTTTTTTAGTTTTCCTTAACAAAGAGGACAAGATTTCTGAAAATCATGTGATAAATCTCTTACAAAACTACACTAGAAAGTATTTAGGGTGACTGGAGAAGAAACAGGACTGGGAGCTAGGAGACTATTTCTATTTCTAGTTCTGCCATAGACTGTATTAAAGGAGAAGCCGCTGCCCGAGCACTCACACGCCATTCAAGGAGTCGCACACAGACCACCCGAGTCTTTAACTGCCAGGACCAGGGTCCCTTCGCAGCAGATGACCCCAGTGAGCTGATGGGTGCCCCTTTCGACTCCTCAAACACACACACGCGTGTGTGTGCACACGCACACACACTCACTCACTCTAGGGCACGCTCCCTCCTTCTTCAGGCTCAACCCTAGGTTTCATGCAGCAGAGTCTCATGCATCAGATCTTATAAAAATAAATAATCTCATTGAAAAGAACAGCAGCAGGGTCAGCCCGGGTTGGGTGCCTCCAGAGAGGGACATTGAACAAAGAAATCCCTGGGCAATTATACTCTTGCGATCTATACACCCACCCCCCAAGCGCTCTTCACGCGTCTTTTAGTTCAGTGGTGATTTTTGGTCTGGGGTCTTCTAACACCTTGTTAGATTCCTGCTAGATTCTGTGTCCAGAGGAGGCCGTTGACTGCTCTTACCTTGTTGATTTGCAGTCTCTGCTGAGGGTTGTAGCCTCCTCATCTTCTCGTTTACGCTTCTTGTGCACATGCACTCACTGGCAGAACATAGGAAACTGAAAATGACCGGACCTGGGGAAAAACACTACCAAAAGACTAGCACTGTACCAGCTGCTAGGACAATTACGACGAAAATTAACTCTATTGTGGCCTAAAGGCTTCAGAAAACATAGTCGCTCCTGCTAACAGCATAACTTAAGCAAACAGCCACTTAAGCAAACAGCAAAAATGACACCATATTATAACCCTAAGTAGTTTATTCTAATTAAAACAAACTTATTTAAGCTAAATAACTAATATCTCTCAACATATTGTGTGACAATGACTTTGAACCTCAGCTCCCGTTTTTGTGAAACAGGGATGATTACACTTACTGTTCTTTCAGGGATATCATATAATATAATTTTCAGTAAGGTTTATGAAATGCTTGAGATCCTTGATTAGAACAAGTTGCAAATGCAAATTATCAACCAAGTAATAGTAATCACAGTATCAGCACTAATAATAATTATTATTATTATGTTTGTTAATGTTATTAATATTAAATTAGAAGCTCAATAGCATTGTTCTCAGAAAAAGCCCAACCTGCACATAGCAGGAAGGTCACTGTAGTGCACTTCTAGGAATAAGAATGCTGCCAGCATAGTTTTAACAGGGGAGTGGAAAAGAATTCCTGAAGTTCTCCATCTGAGCAATTGTAGGTGGTAAAAAGGAATGTCTTTTCAATAATGCTTTGTGACACAGGAGCAGAAGCAGCTTTAAGAGCTTAACAGTATTTTTAAAATATGACTCAGGAGTTTTCTTTTTCTAATGGAACTGAGGAAAAAACCCAAACCACTCAGGAGTCAAACAATTTTTTAGAAACCCCGAACCTTGAAATAGAACAAGTATTGTGGGTCAGGATAATTTAAGTTCACATTCAACACCATTGACATATAAGAAATCTATGCATAAACAACAGAGAAAACCAGATCTCTTATATTGGAAGCCTTGAGCTCTGACATTAATTGTAAAGATTTTTATTCTGTGAGTGACCAAAAACTACCATGGGTAATTTCGGAAGTTAAAACCCCTTCAAAAATCTATTGGTTTGTGAAATACCTATACAGATCGTATTGAATGGTAGAAATGAGGTGAGGAAGCAGAAACATGGAAGACCAATATAGCATTTATTCCACTAAAGGAAAATGTGTTCAGATTTGGTTAGAGTCACATTAACAGAGAATTAAAACATTGCAGCAGTTTCTCTTTTCCCCCTGAATAGCCCATGTTAGGAAGCAGGTTTGAAGACCTTAAGAAAGCTAGGGGAAGGTGACAGACACAGTATAATTGCACTCATTAATCTTGACACAGAAATATTGCCTTTTAAAAAATAAAACCTATGCGGATTGTGGGTTACACAGACTTCTGATGGTTCAGACTGGAAGAATTTAATTGGTAAACCAAACAGAGCACTTGGTTTCAACCCTTAATTTTGTCTTATTTCATGAGAGAGAAAAAAATTCAACATAAAAGAATTTTATCTTAAACAGAATTTTGGAAATTCTATTTAATATGCCACATAACCAATAAAATGTGTGAAAACTGCAGTGTGTTACTTCAATATGTTACTAATAACTGTCTATGAGTTTGGCGGAAATCCTCCACAAGAAACACAAAGAGTAACTTCAGCTTGTGTCATATCACAAAATGTCACAAGTCTCATAAAAGTGGTAGTCATGTGCCATTAGTCCCAAACAATGGCTGAAAATGAAGTAATCTCCATGACTAAGAAAAACTTTTCGATCTTACATTGTTGCTACTCACCTACATGGAGTGCATCTTGATCTCTTCTTTTCAGTCTTGAAAAGTCAGGGTGTGACTTTTCATCATGATTCAGTAAACATACAATTGACAGACACCCGTTGCATGGTAGAACTGCTCGTGGTACAGTACTTTAAAACACTGAAAAAAAGGAAATATATAGTTTATACCACCTTGATTATTACAGCTTCTGATAGGGTCAAGAGATGAAAAAAGTTTTAAAAACAAGTACTTCAGATGGTTCACTTTATGCAAAGAATCTTACCATACAAAGCCTGAGTAAATAGAAAGTGAAAAGGTCAAAAACTGGCATCACTGAGCTACCTTCTGGTTGTCGCTGCTCTCAGATGAATATAAGCATTAATATGCACAGACTAATGGAAACATGAAAAGTGTAGCCGTTTGTGTACTTTTCTTGGACATCCTTTCCTTCATCCATCCTATCACAGACAGGATCATGCAAAGCACTGTGCATGAGTACAATCCACCCTTCTTTGCTTTCAGTGCACAAGACTTTGGGTCTGTCCCCATAAATATCTATGAAGCAGGAAAGGAATTTGAATTTATAGTGCCTCTAGAGACGGATACAATGGTACTATTAATCTACAGTAATTATTGCCCTACCTCGTAGCTGTTAGTTTCTAGGACTTGTCATTAGCCCGCTAAGTACAAGGCTCACTCACTCGAACCTGACTAATATAAAAGAGTGTGCATTACATGTTGAAAAAAGTGCAAAGTAAACTCTAAATGCCATGTTAGCATTTTTGTTTCTAACATACGCAAGAATCACAAAAAGAAACCATTGAAAATAATTAACTTAAGTTTTAAGATTGTAAGAAATGAGGCTGTGTTGTGTGTTTACGTGTCCAACTTGGAAACGGTACCGTTCTCCTGAATGCCAGCGACCACAGACTGATAGCTTCAAAACTGAAGCAACTTCTTTGCTCAGGAAGTGGTGGCCCGTGTCCTGTAGCAAAGTAATTCAACTTTTATTGCACTATTAAGTTCGACAGGTAAGTGCTAGTATGATCACAGCTATGACATCCCAATTAGCCATGAGTCCGTTACAGAAAAAAATGTAGAGCAATTTTGTAACACCTTACAAACAACAAACTCTGCCATTTTATAAATATTCTGCCTGGTCACATAGCCTCTTTAAAGCTTTGTAGTAACCCTAGCCCCTTCTACAGAGAACAAATTTGAGATCCAGAAGCACACAAGGGATATTTACACAGGAAAAAATGGCAGCTAGCTGCCAAATTAATCAGAATTAGACCTTAATTAGATGGAAAATTCAGGTCAGGATGAGATAAGAATTCAAATCTCATGGGCACCAACCAGTGCTTTATTCTAAAGTTGTGCATTTTTAAGATAGCAGTCAAGCTGATTTCCCTTTAAGAGAAATGACTTGGCCATCAAATAAGGATAAATTATTTTTTTCACATATGCATGATGATCTTGGTTCTGCTATAATGTTGCCCTCTGCCATACTTCCAGATCTCCTATTGACATCAGCATTAGGATAGATAGATTTTTCCGAACAGAGAAATAGAGATTATTGTGGCAAATATTCTAATGGAGTCTTTGGTGACAAACCAAGTGACTATCAACAGGACATAGAAATAAAAGAAGAAATCTACCAAGCCAAACTGTGATCCTTTATAGTTACTGTCACCGAGATCAGAATCTGTCTCACTGTCTCTTTTCCACTAGCAAGGCAGCAAGCAGCTGCTTTGTGCAGGAACAGTGATCCAGTTCCAGAAATCTCCCAGCAGCAACATTATCCTTTTTATTCACAATCTCTCGGTCTCGGTGGAAGTCAAATTCTACCTGCTGCTGATAGAGGAACACACACTGCCTAGGAATAAAAATTATTTAGAACAAAATCAGATTATCCTAATTACCAAAATTCAAACTCATATGTTATCATGGATTTTTCCATTGGGTTTGTGTAACTGTATTTTTTGCATTTTGCTGTTTAAGCTATAAGCTTCTTAAAGGGGAGAGAAGGGGAAAAAAACCCTTTGACAGAATACCATGAAATCAAAGAGCAAGCTGGCTGGAAAAAAACAGTTACTATATTTAAACTGCATTATCCTATGACAGAACTGCAGTTTTCAAACCTTTCCACTTTGATACAGCACTTTTGCGGTATTTTAATATGTCTTAGTAGATTTCAAGTGGCTGAAACATTTTAATAACCGTAATTTAAGAGGAATAAAATAGTACCGTAGGAGGAAGAAACAATGCCCCCATTTGTCACTCATGAAGACTTGTATTTGAAATCAGATGAGGTAATAAGAGCAATGAGTTTGGTGGTCTCAACCTAAGACCCATTAGGCAATTAGCCAGTCTGCAAAAATCATGACATAATTTGGCACAGTTAAGCAGAATGGTATAACTTTGTCCACTGAAAGAGATCCAGGCCTGAAATAGGAAGGCTATTGCAGGTCAGCATTCAGGTGTATTGGCTCAACAAACAGGCATTTGTGTAGTGCCCTTCTGTGCTGCGTTTAATAAAAACTATCAATCTTCTTTGAAAATTGAGCTACAAAACATATGGGTTTGTGTACAGCAAGAGACAATTCACATTGTGACCAGTAGCTCTACTGTGAATCTGCTTTGCAGCAATAGGGGTGACTCAATGTTATTGCAATTTGAAGGAAAGCATCCTGCAGTCCTCTCGCAGGCCAAATTCCCATTTACTTCAATTAGTAAGCATTACAGGAAACGTTTTAATGCTGCTGCCTGATGTGTTGGCTGCTTCTTCTAATATATTACAGTGAAAAAAGATAGTAGGCCAAATGTATGAATGGTACACGTCCATTATGTGAATGGAATTTCATTAAGGCCAAAGCTGGCCTATTTTGTCATGTTTTTAAGGGTCAGCTCTAAGGGGTTCCACTCTAAAACCAAACTGCATCTTCCCTTCACGGCAGCAAAATAAATTAGTTTCCTTCTTGCTTAAAGATAGAGAATGTAAAGTTATCTGCACCTGCTGGAAGTATTAATCGCCTGGAAGCTTTCATGGGCTTGCACTGCTTAAGGCAAAGCTGAGGTGCCGTCATTCTGATTTGGGTCAAGATAACCATCTTCTTTAAGAGACAAGACAAATCTCATAGGAAACTGTGAATCCTTGCATAGCGATGGGAAATAACACTGATTTCAATTCACAATTCTAAATTTGTACGATATCAAGTGATGCCAAAATTAGCAGGTACTGCTTCTGCTATGGTATCTACGCGGGTATTTGTAGTTCATTCTGCACTATGCTGTCTAGACCAAGCCTTGTATCTGTAAATGTTTTTCAAATGTGCAGCTGTCAGAAGATCTTTAATGATTTGGAGGGTATTACCTGCAAAGAAATCTTCACTGGTCAGCTAGCATCGGTCTTGCACAGCTGTGGAAAAACAGGGAAGCAATTGTAAAGGAAATGCAGAGTTTATTCTGCTCTGGAAGAGAAAGACCTATTGAGCAGTCCTTAATTCGGTCATTCTTCTCTCAAAATACACTGAGCCATAACAGAACACAGGACAGAACTAAACACAGGCAGAGGAGTATGCTTTCAGGTTCTTTCCAGATTTTATGTAGGATCTACGTTCAAAAGATGGAAAAAAAAGGGGAAGAATCAAGTGCCCTATTTGTAATGAATGAGAGACAAGCAATGGAAGTGGAGTTGTCAAACTGTGGCTGAACTAGTGAATCCCAAAGAATGCCAAGAGTTCCCCAGGATTTGCTAGAATGCAAACTCTGTTCGCTTTCCTAGCAGCATTTCTGCCTGTTAACAAGTTAGCCTGAAAGGACACCATATCTACTTTATTATACGCTCTGCCAAGCTCTAATTGCACATGCCATGGTTCTGGTATGCTTAAAATAATTTTCCATAAACCCTTTTGGAAACAGGCACAAAAAGGAAACCAACAATGACATACAAAGTGTAACACAGGGAGAAATAATATTACATGTGACCCGGGTTTCTTTCTAATACCAGTTTGTTTTGAAAATTGCTACTGATGCTTAACTTTATTGCTCTTTTACACCACTTAAAAGCAATACTTAAAGATAGAAAGAAAATGAAATGCAGGACACTCAAGTCCTTTACAGGTGCTCTTGTATATGAAGGCTAGTAAAATATGCTTGTGTGTAAAACATTGCTGTGGTAAATGTATTTTTACAAAAGCTTACATAAAACATAGGCTGTGTTAACGTGATAGAAGGGAAGAAACTACTCATTTAGAAGTACTGTGCTTGTCGTCAGTGAAATATGTTAATTCAAGTAGCGGGTGTTATTCCGTATATAATGACTGTGGAAATTATGTATTTTTTAACGTTCCATATGCACATAATATGGGGACTGACATTGAGTCTATCACGCAGAGGTGTCTGAGGACAGAGGTGCATATGTACATACCTGTGTGTTAGAGGATACTGAAAACTTCGATGTGGGTTAGGTGGGCCTGTGACAGGCATCAATCAGCAGTTCTGCTGGCATGGAGTATTTTCTAAGACATTTTGCAATAAATTTCAGACGCATCTGCACCTTGTGACTTCAGTTATGTTTTGGGGATGATGCGATCTTGTGTTCATACAATATCAAGAAAAGTATTAAAACTAGGTAAGAAACATACAGTAAACTATATAAACTGTATAAAACTGTCATGTTGACATTCTTTACATCTCTAACAGGGTATGCCTATATACACGCAGTCTGAAGTAGTAGTATGAGAAGCAACATAACTGTATTCAAGCAACATTTGGCTATGCTGATTAATCCCCTTGATAAGCAAGATAAAATTAATACAGGAAAGGCATGGAATAAGTAATTGACATACTTGAACTGGATCATCATATCTAACTCATTAATTTTTATTCAGAACTGCCCTGTCGAGTGTAAAGATGCTGTCAAGTTATCCTTACCTGGACATTGGCTAGTGATGCCGTAGACTTTTTTAGGGCAGTTGTACTTTTGCTAGAAAGGATACAGGGTCACACATACCCTACAACATTGCAATTTTATATTGGTTGTCCCCTCTCCTTACTCCTTTTACTAATACAGAGGTAAGACTAAGATATTTTCCTTCCAGATCAGACATACCGTTTCTTATAGCATGGTACTGTGGGTGGTTTGTAACTGTGATGGATATGCAGATTGTATGTAGGCTCTGCATTTATGTAAGCCAGCACACATGTGGAGATCAGCTTTTATATTTGCACACGCATATACAAGAACATTGATCGGCACTGAGTGCTTCTAAGGGAAGGTAATGGTAATTATATTGTGTACTGAATTGCTTGCTGTGTTGCAGGTGTCATTAATGTCAGTTAGTGCCGGTGTCTCTCACAGTTTGTATTGTGCTCATTGAAGTTTCTATGAATTATTGGGTGGGACGGGTAAATCAGTCAGTTTTCTGTGTTCTATATTGGTTTGTGAGTCTGTGTCAGCTATCGAGACACTGCGCTGAGGGAAGCTGGTATCTCACACCACACACGCTGCTGAAATCACACTGTGCAGTTTATACCTCCTTACGTTATCTCGGCGCGAGCCAGGGCTGAGTGTGCGTGTCACTGTTATGCTGGCGGGGCAACGGCTGCGGCAGGAATTGGGGAAGTTCTGCAAAAGACGTTGCCGGGTGTCAGCGCAGGCCTCAGCGCAGGGGCAGGCCCTCCAGGGAACGCACCCCCTCAGCACCAACATGGAGGCACAGACCTGCCTTCTCGCCCTCACCTCGGGTGCACTCATGGCTGCATGAGGCTCCTGTCATGACAGAGGCAGGGGCAGCCCCACACTCACCCTTTGGCCGCATGAGGCTCCTGTCACGACAGAATTGAGGGCGGCCCCATCAGGCAGGCTGACACTCCTGTCACGATACGCGCCGGGGCAGCTCCGCGCCAACCCTCTGCGCTGAGGCGCCTATCGCGACAGCGCGCACTCCGGGCGGCGGGCAGCTCCCCTCAGCCGCCGGGGCAGCCCCGCTCCCCCTCAGCCACTAGGCAGTGGGTTGAAGCCGGGACAAACGGCGGCCGCGGCGGTTCACACCGGGGCAGGGGGCGGGAAAGCGGAGACCCCACCTGCGGGCCTCTCCCACGGCGGAGCGGAAGCGTTCCCGCCGCCGCATGAGGCTGCATTACCCGCCTCCGCCTCCTCCGGGCCGAGGGCGGGCGGATGGTCGCGCTGCGCAGGGCCGCGCCAGGCGCCGCCGCCGCCACCGCCTCAGCGCGGCGGGTGGGGCCGCGCCTTCCCCCCGCCCCGCGCCGCGCGCCCCGCCAATGAGCGGCGTCCACATGCCGCGGCGGCGAGAGGGGCCCGGGCGGCCCAGCTCCCGTAAGTTACATTAGAGCAGCCGCCGCCGGTGCGCGACCGGAGCGAGCGGGAGCCAGCGGCGAGGCCGGGCGGGCGAGCGAGCCCAAAGCCCTGACGGCGATCAGCGGCCTGGGCCGGCGAGGGGAGGATCGGGCTGCTAGAGGGGAGGGGGCGATTCCGACCCTTCCCGGCGGAGGCGAGGCGGGCAGCGGGGCAACTGCGCCTTTTTCTTCCACCCCCACCCCCCGCCTCTGGAGGCGAGCGGGGCGTGCCGTGCCGCTATCACCCTCCGCGAGGGCGGCTCGGAGCCTGGTGAGGCGAACGGAGAGGCCGCTCGGCCACCTGGACGCGGCCCATCCCCGCGCGAGCAGCCGCCGCGCCCCGCACGCCTTCCCCGCGCCCCTGAGGCGACAGCGGCGCCGCGGGCCCGCGCCTCTCTTCTCCCTCTCCTCAGCCGCCCGGCCGGGGCCGGGCAGCGCCTGAAGCCCCGCTCATCCCCGCTGGAGAGGCGGCTCGGCTCCCTCGGAAGGCGTGTGGGGTGGGAGGGGGGCGGGGGCTTTTATTTTTTTCCCTGTCCTCCGGCGGCTTTCCCCCCCCCTTTTTTTTTTTCTAATTTTTAATATTTTTTTTTTATCTCTCCCTCCCGCCTCTTCCGAGAAGAGTGAGGCGCTGAGGAGGGCTTCGGGGGCTCCTCTCTGTTGCGGGAGGGGTCTATGGTGATAGCACGGGGGCGGTGGGGGAGAGAGCGAGGGGCTGAGGAGGGGGCTCGCCGCCGCGCCTGCCGCCGCCGCCGCTGAGGAGGAGGAGGAAGAAGAAAAGGCCAGGCACCATTTGCTGCTCCCTGCCCCAGCCATGGAGAACGCGCACACAAAGACTGTGGAGGAAGTTTTGGCTTATTTCGGCGTCAACGAAAGCACCGGGCTCAGCCTGGAGCAAGTCAAGAAGCTGAAGGAGAAATGGGGCTCCAACGGTAGGTGAAGCGGCCCCGCGCCGCCCGCCTCGCTCCGCCGCGGGGATGCTGCCGCTCGTCGCCTTCCCCTTTCTGCTCCCTTTTTTTCCACTCGTCTCTCTTCTCACTCATCCTTCTCCGGGCCCTGTTTCAAGGCCTAACGTGTGTGTGTGTGTATTTGCGAAGCCGGCATCTCTTGCAGGACCCGGAATAGGAGCGAGGGAGAGAAGATGGCTGACTTGAACTCCACCTCGTGGGTTTCTTTCATACCCCAAGCTCACAGGGCTGCCCTGGAAAGGAGGATGTCACCTCCGTTTCCTTTCACCTTAACGGTGGGAAATCTTCTTCCATTCTGAAATGAAGCGCTGTGGGTTTGGAGGTTTTTTTTGTCCGTCTTGACCTTCATTTTTCCCTGCTTTTTAGTGCCTTTCTGACCCTTATTTTACATTTCTTCTCTCGAGTCGGGGCACAGAATAGAGCCGATAAGGTGTTTCTTTTTTTTTAATCCTTATTGCTTGGCCTTCCTAGTCCCTTTTGAACTCCCGTGCCTTTGTGTAAAAATGAAAAGCTGTGAGAAGATTATACGGTGGGTTGTTTTTTTTTAGCTTTAACAGTGCTTTTATGCCTCTTGAATTACTAAATCTAGTTGCAGGGTACTAAAAGGGAGAGCATAAGTCAGAAAATATCCTTAAAATGGAGGAAAGAATTTGAAATATTTTGAATCAGGTTTGGTGGTTTGTTTCTTTTAAGTGAATGTGGAGGAAAACCTTTGTCACAAAGCATTTGAAAAGCATTTTGAGCCTTTGACCCTTTGTGTGCAGCAACAGCAGAAGTCCCACAGCTGGCTGGGGTGATGACTTGGCTGGATTATAACCCTTAGCACGTTCCGGCAAATCTGTATGTGTCTTAAAATGCAAAACTATCGGGCCTATTCAGATGCTCTAATGAAAAGAGCCACCTTAATGGGGCTTTCAGTGTGTCTGTCAAATCCAACCCAGTTGAGTGTGCAATTCAGGAACAGTATCTGGTGGATGCCTTATAATGTTCTAATGTGTTTCTTCAATGATTTCTTTTCTTTGACATGCCTCCTGGAAAAATCATCCACTGACAGAGTTACCAGCAGAGGAAGGTAAGCATGTTCATGAAAGCATCTGCTGATTCTTGTTGATAATTCATCATTTTTTTATGTACATAATTAAATGGCTTTGTTACATATTGCAGGAAAAACCTTACTCGAGCTTGTGATTGAACAATTTGAAGACTTACTAGTTAGAATTTTGTTGCTGGCAGCTTGCATATCTTTCGTAAGTATGAAATTCTTCTATTTCATAGGCTTCTGTATTGCAGAATGACAGATGTCTCATTGTATAGGAACTGTACACGCTGAAGTTATTCCCTTTCTCAAAAGGTAGCGGTATAAGATGTGAAGTAAATTGCTATCTCTTATATTAGTTGTCTTGTGAAGAGGTTTCTGTATGCTAGAAAAGAAAATTTCAGGGAATCTTTCATTGCATGAGTCATAAGTACGTAACGACACTAGACAGACATTTTAAAAAGTACTTCTCATTCAACCCAGTTTACTTATTTGAGGTGGGATTTCCCAATGCTTTTGTTGGCTTTGAAAACTAACCTTGAGTGCGTAAGTGTTTAACTGGACATTCTTCTTGCCTTTGAGTTAATCGTTATCAAGCCCAATGTATAATCATTGGAAGACATTTTTGGATGCAATGCAGACTGTAAATAGAATTTACATGGCGAATATTCCAGTTGCCTTCCCTTCCTGATAATAGCAAGGTGACAGTTGTTGCTTTTGACAGTGACAAGAATGATGACGGCTGTGATGGCACCATTGTTGACCAAATTTGGTAACTGACCTTTGGATAGTCTAGTCATTAAATGGACATCTTGCTTTGCATACAGGATTAAAAGAAGAAGAATACTTTTAATTTTTTTTTAAAGCATGTTTAGGCAATCTTTCTACATAATGTGTAAAGGGCATGTTTTTGCTGAAAAACTGGAAAACTGAGCAAAGGCTAAGTATAGAAGGAAGATGAAGGATGTGTGTCTTGAGGAGCTGGACGACAGAAACAAAACTGTGCAGAATATTAAATTGTTTAGGTAGGAGTTAAAGTTTATAGTAGACTTTGCCCTAGAGTTGTAATTAACTACTTCAGGAAAAAAAAAAATAATGCTGCAGCTCTTGGGGGGGGAGTGGAAATTGTGGTGACTCTTTAGCTAAGGGCAAGCTAATTAGGACAGGCAGAGGAGACCGTACTCTGAAGCTGTTCTGTTTGCTGGGGGAAGGATTGCCCTGTTGTGGCTGCTGCAGTGTATACTGTGTTGCTGATCCTCACCAAGAGAGGTTTCAGCTATCCCCACACTGACACCTTTCAAAGTGCTTTGGGTTTTGGTATGCATATACCATTACCAGGTAATGATTGGTGGCATTGATCTTGACCATGGAGGTGGATGTGCTTTACTCACTCTTCTGTTTCTTGGGGAGGAAATCAGGCTGGTTACAGAAAATTGAATAAACCGGTCATTAAAAGCTTTTTTTCCCCCCCCCGCTCCTCTTTCCCATTTTCCTCTCCTGGACGGTGAGAAGGAGATGTATTTTTGTTCCTGAAAACTCAGAAATGTTTGTCTCATTCCATGAGATAAATGACAGTACAGAAGTTTGTTAGCCTTTCATGACAAGGTACTCTATTTATTATAACCAAGTAAGTGAAAAATCAAATTCACCAAACTTTAAGCTTTCATTGCTGAATCTGAGAAGGTATGATACCAGACTGACAGAGGTCATAGAACATACACTGTCGAGCCCTCTTTGAAAACTTGATTAGTAGCTAGATTTGGTTGTTTCTTTCACTATGCTTAATTTTCCTATCTAATTAAGAGGAGACTGTAGTCTCATGTAGTGTAGGATAGATCTGGGTTTTCTGCTTCTGTGCAACTGGCACGGTGTATGACCTTGGATTACTGCTCTGCCTTTTTGTCTTCTGTTTAAGAGTTATGGGTACCCAGTATAAATTGATGTCAGTAGTAAAGATTTTTTCATGAAATGCAGAAGAAAAAAATAGATATAGTTTTGGTACTTTAAAAGCACTTTCCCTTTGTGTTTGTTTCTGGCTTTTTCCCTGCTCAAAAGATCTGTTGTCTGATCATCTGTTGTCTGGTTTTCTTAGGTTTTAACACTTTTTTTTCTTGATGAAAGCATGTTAGAGACTTTTGTAGTAATCTAAAGAACAATTGAGTATGTTGATATAAATACTGTATTGCTGTGAAAAATTGGATGTGATTAACATCATCTAAATTCTGGTCTGCCTGAAAATGTCTGAATAGGGTATGTAGCTGTGTTAGGCTTGTGGACAGTAATTGTTCCATGAGAACACTTGAAAATACTACATTGAAAACTGAAATTGTACATAATGCTGAGATTACAAATTATGCTAAGTCATTCTTCCGATAGAAGAACTTAATGCTAGAGCTAACTTCAGTGTCTTTATTATGCTATCTTTTACAAGCCTTAGAAATTCAGTTTTTTCCATTCGTACTGGTTGCGAGGCATGCAAAACTCCCAGTACCTTAGAGATCTCGAAATGGATAATTATGCTTAAAATGGAGTCAGTTAAATATGCGTTGGATTTGGATGTTGAGTAATACTGCTGAGAGCTGCTCTTTAATGAGTCAAGACTTCTGGCTTTCTTGGGGGCAGTGTCAGATCCTACAGAATCATACTGTGGAACTTAGTGAAGTGCTGATTCTCACTTCAGTGACTGCTTTTTACTATGATTTATTGTTTGATAGACCATAAACTGTAACACTTGAGTAGAAAGTAGGACATTGTATAGCGTACCAACAGAAATAAGGTTGGAGAATGGCTCCTGTTTCAAGTAACTTTCAACTGAAGACTTCTAGGCCTGGTGTATGTCCAAAAGGGAATTTTCATCAAGATGCTTAAATAAGTAGTTTCCTTTGAATGACAAGGGATGGGAAAAGGTGGCTTACTGAGGACTTAAGAACAAATGACCCTAAAAGCCCCCAGGTTACTAATGGGGGGGCTGAGTGTTGGAATTGGGCATGAGTATGTAGCATTCACTTTTTTTTAAATGTGTCACTGAAAACTTACTCTAATTTGAAGGATGGCATAGGTGCAGTTAGGACAGTGAATGCAGCAGTGTTCTTCACCAGCTGTACATCATCAATTAAAAAAAATATGTTGAAGATTCAGGTATGAGAGAGGCGATCTTGAGGTATATAGATTATTGTTTTGTGTTGTGGAAGCTTTTCTGATGATTGTGTTGTGATCATAAATCATATTAGATTCTTACTGTTGTGACTGCATGGAAACAGCCGTCTTTAACATTGAGATCTGCATTAGGTTTTTGTGCAGAAACATCCCCTTTTACATACAATATGAACCTCTGTTCAAAGTGTCTTTTGTGTCCTCTACTCCCACACCCCCTTGTCAGGTATGTGTCAGTAAAATAAATCAGACTAACAGCTGAATCTGTGTCCCCCTGGCTGATTGTAGGAGTCATATGCTGCCTGTTGGCTGTAGATACTATGTCCTACATTCCAAGTCGGAGCTGCTGTTACAGATGTGCCTAGTTAGTAACAGCTTAAATCTTACACTGTTTTTTCTTCAGTATTTTTATTGGGCTTAAGTATCGCTTTTGAAAAGAAATAATTTCTGATGGTGAGTAAATGGATCTAGGTTTCGTCTTGGACCTTGTCTTGGTGGTCTGTTGAATCTATGCAGAAATTGAACTGCTGAGATATTCAGCAGTTCAAAGGCCTTCATAACCTGACTTTCTAGGTGCAAGTAAGAGGATGTTTAATTTTGAATGAACTAGGGCTTTTAATTCTTGCTACTTGTGTAGCATGTACTCAGGTCCACAGTATTTACATAAAAGAACAGCTTTGCTGTATGACTTGGGCAAGTTGTTAGATGAGCATCTGATGTAGAGTAGTTCTCCGGTAAAGTATATATGTTTTAAATGGTGATGTATGCTTAACCATGCAATCTTATCTTTGCATCGCAATTCTACTGAATTTTCTTCTATGAGATGCAGCATAGACTTTAAACTCTACCAAAAATTTGAGTATTAATATAGCAATAGGATTCCCACCCCCCTCAATTCTTTGATTCCTAAGATGATTGAGAAGTGAATGTTCTGGGGATGTTTTCTAATAGTGGATATCCACGTTTAGATTAAAACAATACATTGTGGTTTAATCCAGGGATGATTATAGCCTCTGAATTAGCATGAGCACAACCAAATCTTTGTTAAAAGGTGAGCAAAGCTACTCTTGGAGGAAGCAAGATGTACTAGTAAAAATGTTGCAGGTGTTGCCCTGGTATCACCCCAAAAGCTACCTGCTAAGGTCAGTAGCAGTGAGTATGTGGTACAAGATAAGGATTGCTGTAGAACATTACGCTGACATGCTTTGAGCTAAACTCGGATTACTCAATACCACCCAAGATACCAGCTGATAGTTAGGGCTGATAAAACTGTGAGAAGTAACTGTGATTCCATTTTACTTGGTAGAAATTAAACTGTAGGTGCTATGTGTGTTCCCCCTCCCCCCCCATATTGCTACTATAAACACAGGAATGTGTTTATCTTCAGAAATACAGAGTAGCATATCTGATGGGTGCTTAGAATCTGCTAACCCAGTAAAATTCTTAATTTTGTACTTACATGTGTGGTCAGAATATCTGTTGGGGTAGTTTTGGGTGGTTTGGGTTTTCTTCTCCTCTCTCCTTGGGTAGGAAATAAAAATCTCGACTGAATAATAGAACTAAAAGTCAGAGATTTGCTTTAGTATTTCCTAGTGTTCAGTATAACTGACATGGAACAAGTATCAGGTCTACTCAAATAGTTTGCATCTGCATAATTTTAAAATAATTTGTACTGAAAAGAGAAATCACTCAGAGGGTTTTGTCAGCAGTAGTTAGTACTCTGTCCAAAATACACTAAATTTAAATTCACAGTATCACAAGAGAAGAAAGCTCTCTTAAAAGCAGTCCATGGTTTTACATGACCTGCTTTAGTTAGTCCAGTGCTTATTTTTGTTAGGTCGAGATCTTACTCTCCCAGCTTGCTTCTAAGTTTCCATTGTCAAAATGAAAAACAAACAAAAAACCTTGTTAGGTTGCTGACAACAAACTGTTTGCTTTTCCTCTGTTAGTAGTAAGCGGGTACAGCCTGCTGGGCAACAGAGTTCTATCTTGAAACTTCCATTCTTTAATTTTGTTTTTGTTACCCAATGATATATAGTCATCTGAGACAACTTGCCTCCATAACTTATCTGTCAATGCAGAGATGCTTAACTTGTAGAAATGCAAAAAGCTCTGAGGAGGCTTCTGTTCTTCTGACTGCTTTCATCAGTAGTCACCTCATTGCTGGCTGACTTTTCTGCATTGTACCTCTGCCCCCTTTTTACAAATAACCATGAAAACCAAGTGCTGGTTGCCTGTCACTGTGTATTTTTTGGCTTAGTGTCCTGCAGGTGCATCCCATTAAGCTTTGATTAAAATAGGCTTCTGCAAGCCATAGCTCTAGCAGCCCTAAAGCAAATAGGCTGAATGAAAGTTGTCCTTTAAGCTACTTACATTAGCTGTTGATATGGGACTTTTATGCCTGGCTATTAATTTCTCTTATATTTTCAGACTTGCATTTCTCTTGAGCAATTATCTTACTCTTTTTTCCTACTCTTTTAAGCTTCTTAAATACATGGTAACTTTACTTATTGACCATACTGCCTGAACAGTACATTGCAGATCAATGACCTGGAAATAAAGCTGCTCTACATGTGAGTCTTAAAAGTGATTAGGGCTAAAATATGGTGAGGCTCTTTGGAGTAGTAGTCAAATAAAAGATCTCTCATTGAAAAACTCTCCAGGGTCTTAAAGTGTGCTAATGGAAACTTTTTGTCAAGGACTCAATGCCTTGGACAAGAATTGTCTAGTCTATACCAGGCTTCAGCATATGATCTGTTGTTACTAAAAAAGCTTAGTTAAATACCTGTATTCCTTGTTCTACTTTCTCTTTGGTTTTTACTGTGGTTTTGTTTTTTCGCTTCAGGCTGCTATCGAGTAATAAACCTGATCTGTTACAGCTGTATGTGTTCTGTATCACAAGTGTACTAAATGGAGTGTTAATATAGCTGTAGTCTGCTGTAACAAAAGCAAGAACTTGCAATGTATTCTGTTGCTTATATGTCTATATTTACTAAAACGTTCTAAAACTAGAGCTTGGATCTTCCCACTGTTGGTAATTTTGTGGAAACTTTTTGGGGGAGAAATGTGTGTTACTGGCTTCCAGGATTAACTAGATAATTCATTCTAATCTGGCCACAGATTGATAGTTTTGCCAAAAAACCAACAGTGAAGATGTAAAGCATCGGATCTGTGCTGTCAGGGTTTCTAATCTGAGTTCATCTGCTCTTTTTGAAATCACTTTTTGAAAGAAAAGAACCTTCGAAAACTTAACTTTAGTTCTCCTTGACATACTTGGATCTTGCTGTCCTTGGGGCAACTTCCCTTCTTAAAGTTGTAGGCTTCCTCAGTGTTATTTTACGAAACGCGTGGTCTTCAATCCAAAAAGATTATGATTTTAAACCATTGTGTAAAGCAGATGTCTTATTCCAGTTAACCTTGTAGGTGCCTGGTCCGTTAAGAACATGACAAAATGATTGAATTTACTTGCTTTGTTGGAAGCAAAATGGACCCTGTGGAATTCCAGTAAAAAAAAATAAATGAGGGCAGAAACAGGATACCAAGCAGCTTTTCTGATGGCAGCGTGTGAGCTTGTATATGCTAAGAAATCTGGATATGTACTGTTAGCCATATCTGTAGCTCCACTGGAGGCGCCAGTGCTGGAGCAGAGTAAAAGCTATCTGTGGGGTAAGGTGTGGAGGGAAGACTGCAGCGTGGAGCACTGTGTGACTGCTCCAGTAGGTCAAATGGGAGAAGTTGTTACTGGGGATTGGACATAAGTGGTGTGGGAGGAGGGAAGCGTTAAAAGAGAAGTCGTTGCCCGAGCACTCGCACGCCATTCAAGGAGTTGCACACACACCACTCTTCGTGCATCTTTTAGTCCAATGGTGATTTTTGGGGTAACATGGGAAACTTAAAAGTCCCAGACTTGGGGAAAAACACTATCGAAGCACCAGTGTGTTACGGACATTTTCCTCATGCTGAAAGACTAAACAGCACTGTACCAGCTGCTAGGAGAATTATGGAGAAAATTAACTATTGTGGCCTAAAGGCTTCAGCAAATCTAGCCACTTATGCTAAGTAAAGCTAGGCAAACAGCATAAATCACACCATATTATAACCCTAAGTAATTTATTCTAATTAAAACTTACTTATTTCAGCTAAACAACTAATATCTCTCAACAGTAGGGAACACCGAGATGTAGAGAGCATTAAGAGATCCTAACTAAATATCTTCTCCAGAGTGATTACACAGACCCTCAAAATGTTGTGTTGCCAGCTGGAATGTTTCAGTCTTCTTAATCTTAAGCTGGATCTTATAAGTTTATCCTTTTGTAATAAAAAATTGTTGTTGCATTGGGTTTGCTTGACAGTCTGTTTTCTGCTTGAGGCTTTCATGCTGCTGCTCCTTCCTTTTAACATCCTGGAGTGTTTCACAATTGAGCAATAGCTCTGAGCAGCACGTTGGTGGAATTATGGCGCTTGCTTTAGTAACGGTTTGCTCGCTGCAGTCTTCTAGTGATTCAGAGTGCTGTTGCCTGACTACCAGCCCTAATTATCTCGACACGTTGTTCCTATTTACTGTCACTTTCCAGGCTTCCTGTTGCTCAACACGTTGATGAAAAAGCTCTTCCTCTCTGGTTGTGTTTGCTTGACTTTTCTTTAGTAACTGCACAACTCTGCAGAGGCCCTGACATACACTCATTCAAGTCAAGTGAATAGCAGAAGCCTAAAACTAGAGTCTAATTCTAAAGCAAATGAATTCAAGTAAAATCTACGTGGAGCTGTTTATGCAAGTCCTCAAGTTGATTTCCTTTTAAAAATCCAGTTTTGAGTTTTATCAGCTGTTCAGCTCAGAATTCAGCTTCATGTGTAACTATACAGTTCACTTAAATTGTTCAATAAGGCACTACTTGTCTTTAAATAAGTAGGTGCTTATTTTTTGTATCTACTCACTGAAAACTTCTAAAGCTGTTTTCATTTGTGTGTCTAAGTTATTGGTAAAGAACAATTAACTTGGTTAAAATTCAGATTCTGGCAAAACTTTAGTGTTCTAAGTAGTCAAACTAATCTGTCTGCATCCTGGTCTAGACAGTAATGAAACATTTTTGTGAAACTTTTCACTGCCATAGCTGTTTTCACAGCTTACGCTTTCATTTGTGAAGCAAAAGTAGCAATATGTTTCCCAAATAAATGGCTTGCCCCTTTAAAAGAAGAGCAGCCTTGGAAATGAACTTTGTACTACTTCAGTAAAGATTTTCTCCTTTTCCATTGCATATTGCCAACTCATTCATGAACTACAAAACTACTCCATGGAAGATTGAGGGGTTTCAAAAATTGCTCAAGTCTAAGCAGTTGAACCTCAAGCTGAAACTTACCGGGTCTTAAGTTTGCAAGGTGTCTGTATAAATCAGTAATTTAAATAATTCTTTCTCTTACAGGTCCTGGCCTGGTTTGAAGAAGGTGAAGAAACAATCACAGCATTTGTAGAGCCTTTTGTAATCTTGCTTATATTAGTAGCCAATGCAATTGTGGGAGTGTGGCAGGTATGCGGTATTTTTACAACATCAAATCACTAATGTTTTGGAGGTTTTTTGATTTAAGAGGAAGGACTGTACAGTGTAGTGTCAGGTGCTTCATACAATGCAAGTAATATGTGTTGCTGACTTTAGATTCCTGAGAGCCAGCATACTGTAGAGCTTCTGGACAGAAAGCGTTGACTTAAAGGTAAAATGAAAGCTTCAGAAGTATTGCCAAAAGGGCAGAGTGCCCATCAGCGTAGCCACACGCTGGTGAACATACAAACTAGGCAGTCCAGAATGAAGGCCTGAATTCAGGAAATAAATCAAATTTTGCAAAGCTAAAAAGACATCAGGGATTGGCTTGCCAAAAAAGAAGTTTTGTCAACTAAGGAACAAAGGATGGAACATGTGTAATCTAGTTTCTTGTCTGTTTCCTGTTGAGACAGATGCCATGTTTTAGTACGCTTATTAGTACAGTATTAACTCTTCCTATTCAATTTAAGTGTACGTCTAAAGACTGCATTTCTGTCAAAAGGCAGAAGTTTCTTCTGAAAACATCTAAATACTATGAAATTTTTCCTACGTTATCAGCTGTCAGATGAATTAGATGGCTTTTTATAAATCGTATCGGCAGTAACATCAGTAATATATTCTAACGCTTCTTGAGATGCCAAAACAAAATTGCTCATATGACTTTAGTTTACTAATTTGACCACTTCAGGTAGGGCATGTTTTATTAGAACTGTTTTTCTGCAGATAGAAAGTATTCTAGGATTTTTATGATAATTTAAGTTCTCTGTAAGGTTGGTTGTTGGTTTTTTTGGGTTTTGTTTTGTTTTTTTTTTAAAGGAGTGATGTTAATGTGACGTAATTACTTGCTATCTTAGCAAGTTGGGTTTCATGCTTTAAAACAATAATAAAATAAAAAAAAAAAGGAAAAAAAAAACCTTTCAGAGAATTGTCTGAAATAACAACAAAATTGAGAGGAGGAGCCCTATTTACAGGTTTAAACATGTTAGAGAGGGGCCTACACACTGGAAGGCACCAGAAGTGGAATTCAGTGGCATTGCTGCACATTCCTGTCCTCTGCTTTGTGCTCGCCCAAGTAAGCTGGATGAAGTCTAACCCTTGGAAAAAATCAGTTTTTAGCAGTACCCAGCTTGCTGCACAACTGCTAGAGCTAGTTTGGAGAGAAGAGGTAATGTCAGTCGAGGGATGATAGCATTGCCCCCTTAAGTGTCACTTTCTATTCAAATCTTCATAAAGCAATTATGCAAGAATTAATCTTTGAGTTAGAATTTTGCATGTAGTAATTGTAAGTATGAAATGTAAAGCAATCTATATAGTTTGGGGACGTTCTTGTGTAGTTGCATACCCTGATTTAGCAAATAACCAATTGTTTTTCAGCCATTATAGTGTGCAAAGAATACCTATATTATATATATATATATCTATATCTACACACAGTGAACTCAAATGTGAAACAGAGTTGCTGTGCAGATGAAGTGACTCATTCCCTTGTTTTAATGGGCATGGAAAATAAGTCACAGTACGTAGTCTCCACCCATAAATGTATCTGTTTCTACAGGTACTTGATGTGAGCAACTGAGTCATTGCCTCAGCTCTGCCCTCCTCAACCTTTCCTCTCACGTGCCCTTTTCCCAAAGTGCCATCTGCTAGTACTTCAGTGGTTGGCAAGGTAGTCTAACTACCGTAACTTCAAGCAAACCGGGAACAAAAACATAGAGCCTAACACGCTGAGCTGGCTGTCCTTGCTGAACCGTGTTTCATTCTTTTTTATTTCTCCTTTTTGCAGGAAAAGTTCCATTTAACTAACTTTGCATTTGTGGGACTTTCTTTTGTACCTTTAAGGTTTTGTCTGATGTTAACTCTTAGTTAATCCACAGGAAAGCAATATCATTATTATTGTGCTGAGGAGCAGAATTAATTTACCTGGCGGACTATGAGGCTACTATTAATTATGGCTTTATGGGTCTGTGCTGGTATTTCTGCACTGCTTGGTACTGAGCTGTGTCAGTCCTTCAAGGTAGTTTTGGTAATGCTGGTTTTCAGCCGCATTGTTATGCGGAAGTACCTAGTACCTCAACCTTTGAATTTCTGAAGATTAGGGTTCTGCTTTGATATGTGCAGGAGGAGTTTTTATTATCTGGAAAAGCTGGTATGTATTTGAAGGGCAGATGTTCTAAAAACTATGTGCACCCTTACCATTATCTATTAATCATCAGGACTATACGATTTTTGTATTTGTCAATAGGCTGGAAAGTGGAAAACAAGTTAATTCTCCAAGAGCTAGAGAAGGAGGACTTGACAAGCTGTTGGTTTCTTATGTTGTCCTTTATCTAGGTGGCATCACGACACTGATATCAATCTCTGCTAGTGCTTAGCTGAGAGAACTGCGCTTGAGATAGGAAAGCTATTGTGCTAGTGTTAGTGGAAATAAAAAAGGTTGATGTGTGTGGGGATTCATCTGAGTTCGTAAACTGTTAGAGGCTCTGGGTAACTTTCTTGTCTGTATGCTTTAATTTCACTTCAATGTGACTTGATTTGCTGAAACGAAGTTGATAATACGGTGTTTGAGCTCTGTCTAAACTTGACCCTTGATTTCTATCAGTAGGTGAAGTTCAGTAGTGATAGACCATTCCAGTCTGAGTCTAAGCTGCTCCAGCTGCTAAGGTACAGCTGAGACAGGACTACATCCATGAGTCTTAATTCTGCTTAGTGCTTCTGGTTTTTACATCAAAAAGCATCCCTATGTTACATAGAACTCTGCGTATGGCCTCCCTGTAACAAGACACTGGATATTCTTGATGGGAAATGCTGTGGAGTTCGAATAAGCAACTTGTAGGTTCTAAATACCCACTAATATCTGAATTATGTTGTAATGATTTCCAGGCAGCAACCTCACAAGGGCAGAGGTCACATAATTTTCTCTATGAACAAATGTAGTTGAGCTGAGTCAGTAGTATTCATATGATAATGCATTTGAAAAATTAGATCTGACAAGTGTATTTTTCCTTTGGATCTTTTAAAATTACACATTTTTGCTGTATTCTAGGAAAGAAATGCTGAAAATGCTATTGAAGCGCTTAAAGAATATGAACCAGAAATGGGCAAAGTGTATCGACAAGACCGGAAAAGTGTACAGAGGATTAAAGCAAGAGACATTGTCCCAGGCGATATTGTAGAAGTGGCAGGTAAGGCTCCTGTATGTAGTACATATGTGTATCAGCATATTATTATAAAATTGGGGGGGTCTTTTCTTACGATTTGAGGCCCTGGGGGGAGTTTTCAAAGACACCTAAGTATGTGCTTCACTTAAGAACAATCTTGCTTCTGTTTATCTGTAATTACCTTAAATGTGCATTTGTATTGAGGGGATTGTTTTTCAAATTACCACTTAGTTTAATTGCTAGGTCTAAAAGCAAAGCATCTTAATTGGAGTACAGGTTTTAACACTTGTCACAACTCTATAATTTTAATTTTCTAAAGTCTGGTTTCAGAGTGTCTTAACTGGTTTCTGTCACAAAATACTCTTTTCCTTGCTTTTAAATGTGTTGAGTTTCCTTGGGTTCTGGAATACAGAGATTTTTTTATTTACTGTGTTTAGTCATGCTCTGACCTTTATAGAAGAAAAGCTAATTTCATCTGAAGGCTTTTCCAACTCTTACACTTGCAGCAGCAGTGCCTTTCAACTTCTCTTCCCAAATGTCTTCATCTGTCCTCTCTGCTGTATGACGGGCATGTGACCTCATTGTTTTCTTACGGTTCATAATTCTTTATTGCTTCTTTTGCTACTGCTGTATGGGCAACTGCAAATAGATAACTATGCAAAGTACGCTTCCTATTTCTCCAGTGTGGACGTTTGAAGTACCGGTCTTAAAAGATTGGACTTTTGCATCAAGCTTTCCAGTAACTTAGATTTGCCCTAAATGGTGTATCTTTATTCGGAAGGAGTGCAAAAATATAACTACTGGATACTTATATGTAAGAGTCTTAACTTTGGCATTTTACTGCATCAACTCCTTCATGTTGGTGATAATGCCACCCCCATAACTTTTTCCTCTAAACAGGACTTGTCAGTGACTTCAGTGTTTCTGATTCCTTCCCAGATAAAATGAGGTGGTTCTTGTTAAGTGCCAGGAGTAATTGCATACTCATATTTTGTAGGTCATAATCAACTGCTAACTAAGTGATTGTTCCTTTGGGAACAATTTAGAGTGTACATCAAACTTTTTCTTTCCACTAGTGTCACTTTGCTTTTAGAGGTGGTAGCGGTCTCAGGAGGAGATAAATATATACCCTTAAACTTGACTATCCTCCTATTTTAATTAGCAGGCAGCGAGAGTATGCACTCAAAATTAAGCTGGTGTTGGCTGTCTGCCCAGCTTTCATTCCTTGAGAAACTTTAACATGCGCTGAGCCCTGTCTCGAGCCTCTGTTTTGTGCATAGGATCATTCAGCTACAGCAGCCCCAGCTCGGGTAATTCAGAGCGAGTGTGGATCTCACGAAGGCTGAGACTAGTTTCCTCTTAGCATTTGTCGGTGGAGAACGAGTACGAATACAAAGTGCTGATAGCTGAAATAAAGGGTGAATTATGATACCTTGTCACTTACTCTGCTGTTTTGACTCACTATTACTGCACTTACTGCACTGTACAGTCAAATCTGTGAGTTCTGCAATGAGATTTTGTTTGAGCAGCTGAGGTTTTCTGCGTCCTTTTTGAGGCAAAGGAAACTGTATAAATTACAGATTCTGCAGTAGATGTCTAGTCCGAGTCTTTATTCTGTCTTAAAATGTCAGCAACAAAATGGTAGTTTTGGAAGCAGTTTATATAATGGGAGTATATTGGGGTTGTGTTTTTTTGGTATTTTAAAGCACTATTGGTAGAATTGCAAGTTGATGACTATGTGTTTTGTACTGATTTGGGCTGTCTTGCTAAGGAAAAACACTGGATTTTGCTGCTCTACCAAGTGTCTAGAGCACCGAAAATCTTCTGCTTGATTCTTTGGTATTTTAGAAGAGGTAGAGGTTGTATTTTTATCTTAGAGAAAAAGACAAAGCTAAAGTTGTATATGAAACACCTGGGGGATGTGTGGGCTTTTATTTAGCTTGCTGTATATTGTCAGTATCAAATCAATTACTTGTGCCTTGAGACATCTCTTTAAAAGGCCTGTGAAGGAGAAAATGAATTGGAAATAAACCTCTGACTAGCATACCTATAACATTAGGCTATCTTTAACAAACATTGTATCCTATTTTTCATAGGGTTACTATTGCATTATTTTAAAATCTGCTTGTAGAACAGTGTCTGATAGTCCAACACATGTAGAACTGATTTTTTTTTTTAGGACAAACTTAAAAACTAGTATGCTCCCGTAGAGAAGCAAAGATTTTCCAACTCTTACGACTGTCCTTTAAGATAGGTGGTCTAGCTTGTTGACTGACTGTAGAAGCTCATGCTGGTTAAAATACTCACTTAAACTTATATTGGCAAATATAATCAATTGCACCTTCATGTGACGGTAACTAAATGTAAGTCATGTGGATGTTTAATACAGAAATAAGTGCTTCAGCATAATACAAACTCTGATACTGAAACAATAAATTCTAACTTGTAGATAGACAATGATGAAATTTTAATGGTAATCAAACTCAGAAAAGCTACCGAGCAAGTGGAGAAGAGCAATACACTGTGTACCAGCGTTAGTGTCAAGACCTGGAGGTGAGAGAGACTGTGTGCATGCCTGTGCTTCAAGTGTAAGAGTACTGCGATGGCCTTTGACATGGTGTTTGCAAAAAGATGACCATGTAGGGAAGTGACAGAGCACTTCATACTAGGATACATATCTGGGTATGGAATTCTAGGCAAAGTGCCAATGACATTTGTGTGTCCAGGCAAATATCTTTGAACCGAGTGGCATAAATAACCAGGTGATAGGTTTCTCCCCTATGCTGATATCTAATTTTGAACGACTTTCTACAGGTCTTCTATTACGAAATACTTTTATTTAATGCTAAAACAGCTCTGTTAATTTGAAGTAGCTATATGTGGGTCTGACACAGAGAACTCTTTGTTGTAGGAACTGGGAGATACTGCAGTTCAGGGGAAGTGGGGGAATATATTTGCCTCTTTACATTGCAAGAGTTCCCTGAGGATAGGCAGGACTGAACCATATCCAAAATAATTTGATATTTTCAGTAGTTTTGAACCCATTAAAGATAAACCTGGTTGGCTTAGTGTAACCCAAAGACAGTGCAATAATGGTTTTCAGTATTACCTCTTATTCTGGCTCTTTAGGTTATTTGTAGAGTTTGACAGTGTTCATTATATAGACTATTCAGTCTGCCTCGTGGCCTTCTAAAATAAAGCTTCTGGAAGACACTTTCTTTAACTGATCTGTCAGAGGAAATAGATGCTGGTTTACTTGACTTGAAGTAGTAAGTGAAAACCGCGGGTCTGTGTTGTCACCTTGCAGTAAATACAGAGTAACCTGAATTAGGTTGTCCCTCAAGTGGTAGGTAACCTACTGTCTTATGTGTCTGTTGTGGGTCAGTGTGCATACAGGTACTGCAGAAGGCTGGATGAGCAATTACTGGTCCTTATGCCTTGTAGCTAACAAATTCAACATAAAAGCTGCCCTGAAATTTTGCAGGTGTACTAGCAGACACTGTTGTCCCTGTTTGCTCAGAGACTGTGCAGACATGAATTTCTTACCTGTATATGTTTGGAAGACTTTCTTCCATGACCGCTTAAGCAGAGATGGTGGAAAAGATCCTGTACAATCAATGGGAACTCTTTGGGATTAAGTTGGAGTTACAGGTTTGGGATGTATGCCTCAAACTTGCTTGCAGACGTGTGGTGGGCATAGTTCTCAGAACTGCAGTGTATAAGGGTTACCAAGCTACACTGTTTGTTTTTTAGAACTGATGAACTGAAAAAAATCCAGATGCTGTCCTCAAATGGCTTTTCAGTTTGCCTGTCTTAAAATGGATTATCGCGCTGCTATAAAAGCTTATTGGAGGATACACTCTAAATTCATTACTAGTGGCTATCTTATTGGATTAAAGACGTCCTTTGTTTTCGTTAAGTTTTTGTTTGCCTTGGTTAAAGCAACATTTTAAATGGAAACGTAAAACAGCATGGCCTTAGTTCTTAGAAGTTTCATATGAAATCCAGTCTGACAAAATGGAATAAACTGGTTGCAAATAACTTATTTTTAAAGAAGAACATTTGGGAACAGAAATGAGCTTTGTTCACTTCTGTTGTATTTTTCTGTCTAAAATGTTCTATTTTAGATACAGAATATCTGACTTTCTGTAATTTAATAAATGAACGTTCGTTGGTTGCAATCTGTAACTGACCAAACTGGAGTTACAGTAGTTCCTCTTTTGCCTGAAGTGCTGAATGATGGTTCTTGTCATCCATTATTATATCTGTAAGTACTCAGCAGCTTAAAAATAAACACAGAGTTCTCAGAAGCTGTTGCTTATTAAATTAGTGTGTATTCCAGAAGACTTAGTTTTACGTTTATACCTGGCATAAAGTATGCAAGTGCTACTTCCAGAGGCTTTTAATTCTAACTGCAGAGACTTCCTATAGCATAGATGCCTTATAATTAAGGGAAGATAAATTTGGGCGTAAAGAAGATTGGGAAGGAAGATTCTTAAGGTGAATTATGTCAAACTCCAGTGTAGTAACAAAGAGCTACAGGTTCTCCCTGATAGTATAAGCAACAAACATTGATATTGCAGATCTTACTCAAAACCATCTGGGTCCTTGTGCCTGTGTTACTTTTCTAATAACTAGAGTTGATTTTCAGACTCAGTGCTAGAGATGCAAGTTTACTTTTTTGGAAAAGTATTGAGATAGGAGGAAAAAAGATAGTGAAAAAGATGGAGCAAGACTTAAGTCTTAAGAATGGTGACCTGCAAAAGCGTGCTGCTGAGAGCATCTCTTGACACGGAAACAAAGTTGACTGCAAGTTGTTTGTTGTTTTTTTGTTGTGTTTTTTTTTCTTACCTAGTGCAAGTTGACAGGTTTGAATTTTAAAGATTAAGCACGTATTTTGACTTTATGGGGGGGTTTTTTTCCCCCATGAAGTACTGCTTTTGAAAGAGGGGAAAAAATATGAAAGTAAGATTAGTGGTTAATAAATACATGTACCAAGTAGTGCATAAATCTGTGGGCTTCAGTGAACACTTTGGCTGTCAAACTCCTAACACATCAGAGTCAGCTTTGAGATAACCAGACACTGAAGTCTGGAGTTACGTGAGGTTCAAGTCAGGGCACAGCCTAAACTTGTGTCACTTTCAACACACATTTGAAAACTTAGGAAACACATCTCCAGTCTTTTCCCAAATCTTGTAGCATTTTCCTCCAGTTGCCAAGCTCCTAAGTAAAAATAGTGAAACTAATTCTGTTTTAATTGTTTGAATTCAGAACATATCTGATGTTCTATACTCTGATTAGAACCAATACTCCAGTGGGTTTTATTATAAGCACAAATAGTACTGAACAAAAGACTTGAACACCAGGATAATGTTCCGTTAATACCGTATCACTCTGGGAAAGCAAGCATTTTAATGGCTAAAGAAAACTTGCACTTGGAGCTATGCTGCACTTCCCGAATTCTCACTGTTTGTTCTTGGGTTACCCAAATGCAGCCTAACATGGAAACGGGACTTCAGCTTTGGTGTGAAGGTGTCATTGCTCTCTACCTGATCTGGCAAAAGTTGAAGGTTAACTTACCGGTTCGTTCTTTCTGCTGTTAGATATTTTTATAGGCAGGGTACCTGTCCACTGGCACATCTTGTTTAATGTTCTGGTGCCCTCTTCAGAGAGAATGACACTTGGAAGTACATTTCTACAGAACGAGAAGAAATAAAATAGGAGTGATTCAAGTGTTATGTACTGTGTAATACAGTATATAAATTTTTCTCAATATAACCCTCTGTTCTGACTTTAAAATATTTTGCTCCCAGAAAGCTAAGCTTTTTCTGTATTTCTGGTTTGCATTGATAACACAATCTGTCTAAGTGCTTTGTCTGTCTTTTCTTTTTTTAAACTTCTGCCTCTCGCAGTTCTTAGGTAGCATAATCATGCTTTTGCATACGCTGCACAGTAAACTCTGTGGATTTTTTTTCTGTCTGGCCAGAATGCAGAACAGCATATGATAGAGAAGGCTATTTCACTAACGTTGTCTAATCTGTCGCATGCATCCTAAATGCAAGGAGTGAATGTATTAAAATGTCTTGTTCTGTCATCTTGTCAGTAAAAGAAAATGCTGTTTTACTGGTATGGTAAAAACTTACACTTTTTTTTAAAAAAAAAAACTTAATACTTATTTTCTTGCTGGAAAATAAATCTACCTTACTGGTTTGGATTGGAAACTCAGACTTAAAATATATTTCATAGTCACTTTTTCTAATTTTGACAATTTGACGCTCTTGGCCTTGTATGAAAGCGTAGATGTACTTTATCTTCCTGTTTTGTAAAGCTTCTGATTTTTGGTAGCATTTTATTATACCCTGTTCAGGAAGTGTTAAATACTTAAAACCTGTTACTACGGAAGAAAAATTAAGTTTCTCATGGTCTAAGGAAATCAAACACAATAGGAAGACTAGATTGTATGCATGCAAGGGGGGAAGAGGAGCTAAGCTGAGCTTGTGTTAAGGAAGTTTAATATAAAAAGCAGTTGTGCTGCAACAGCTATACTTTTTAATAGAAAGCAGTCCATTCTGTTCAGATGTAGTGTTATTTTAAGCCTCCTGATTTCAATTCTTAAACCTTAAGGGGATGCTCATACTTCACGTAGGAAGTTTCAGTTGCCTCAGTTTATTAGGAAATATTCACACAATGGTATGTCCTCTAATTTACAAGGATAAGAAACTTATTTTGGGGCAAGAGAGAGGACTTTGAAATTACCGACTCTTAAAGAGGCTAAAGATCTCATTAGGAAAAGTGGTTTAAATAACTGTACCCATAATAATATGTGATGTTGAAACAGTTAAAATAGTTGCTAACACTTAATGGGGTGGGCGTTGTTCTTGTTTTTTGTTTTGGTTTTTTTTTTTTTGAAAAAGAATTAATACTTACTCCTTTTCCCTTTTGATGATAAGAACCCATGCATAGTGCATTTTGAATCAGGTGTTTTAATAACAGTGTGGTAAGTTATATCTGCCAAATTTGTTAGTGTTTCTACCCTAGCCTGATGAAACTAGAGCATCCTAATAAAGCAGGAAAAAGACCATAGAGTCTTAAAAATCAAAATACATGGAATGTCTCAACAATGAACCTCAATAGGTTAAGATGCTTAAAAGGGTGGAAACGACACAATTTTATATTATTTTTTCTCTTTTTTTGTCCTCTCCATTTGGTGTTTTTTGTAAGTTGTTTTTGGAATGTTTTTATTCCATTTCAGGAACTGTTTGTGTTCCTGAATTGTTCAACCATATGTTGAAGTAGTATCCCAGTTCTTCAGGACTTGCCTAAAAAAAAAAAGTTATGAACTTGGACAACAGTGGCAAAATAGTTTAGAGCTGTACTAATAATCTTTATTGCAAAAGTCCAGTTCCAGCCCCAGTCTGCTGAAAGTACATATAGGTCAACACTAGCTTTGGTTAATGATAAATATAAATAAGAAAGTGCTAGGTCTATGTTGCATATGAAGAACCATTCTGACTTCTACAGGAAAAATTACTTCCATTTACTGTGATCACTTAGATGGGCTTTTTGCAAACAGATCACTTTCTTTGCTAACAAGAGGAATTCTTCTTGTAACACTTATATTAACATAAAAACGAAGCAAGTCTCTTCAATTTCTGTAAGGTAGCTGTCTGTAAACCTCCTGTTAGCAAGTCTTCAGTTGCAGAGGGATCAGAGGCAGTTAACAGAGCTGATAATGATGTTCAAAGTACGCGTTTAAAGTAGTAGGGGTTTTTCTGAGGACTCTTTTATATCATAGTGGCTCTTTGGGGGCAAAGTTAATATTGCTTCCTGAGCCTACCATCACTGACAATTTTGGTTAAAAGATTTAGAATATCATTTGAGACTTGGAAGATAAGTACGGTCCTGTTGCAGTCTAACGTTCTCTGTTGATACCCAGATGTACCTGAAAATATAACAGGGACTGAAATCCACACAAGTTTAATAGTTTATTTTCCCTCCAGCTTCGCTGTTCATAGAACATGTGTCCCGTCACTTCTGCCTGTCTTCCTGGGCTGCTTAAATCACCAGCTGTCGTTTAAGTATTAAATTGGGACTAACATTGCTTAATATATTGTATATTTGAAGTTGGTTTGGAGGCTTCAATCACCTCTTCCAAGGTAACTTCACAAATTGCATAGGGCAGTCTGTATGCTGGATTGTTCTCTGGAGACTTTTGTTCAGGAGGAAGCCCCTTCATGGGGAACTGCAGTTATTTCTGCAAATGCACCCGTTTTGCTTGATGTGCTGTGTTATAAGTAGAGTTATATTGCACTGACAACTGAACGTATTTGTAAATGACTGTACATAAGGAGTGGAGATTGACCTATAACATTGCCACAGCACTGGGAGGAGTAAGATAAGATGGGGGGAGCTTTGAACTGGAGAAGAAAGGCTAAGTATAATCAGTGGGAGCCTTGGCAAGATAACATTGCTGGTTATTTACAGACAGGTGAAGAGCTTGGTATTTTCAGATATTCAATTGTCTGTATTTTCAGTGAAGGCATATGGCTTGTTTAAAAGAATTGTCATAAACTTTAAATTCATATTACAATTAAATGCCGCTCCAGTTTCTATCAAGGAGTGGAAACTGTAAATCATCTGCGTTGGTATAGATTCATGCACAGTTAAATAAAAAGGGTTGGTTTGTGGTGGTGGTTTTTGTTGGGTTTTTTACCCCCTTACAGGACCCAGGTTGTTTTTAAATAGACTCCTTTATTGTGTGCTGAAGTTCAGTATTAAAATTCTAAAATAGTATTTTGTGCATGAATAGAAGGATTCTATGAATAAAGCTGTAATGATATGAACCAAATCCTGCTCTTGCTCTTCCAAGAAGCAGTCAATTTTATGGTTAGAAGGGTTGTTTTAATCAATAGTTAATGATTTGTTATTTTAGATGTAAAACTGTGGGATTATATCTATATCCAGACTGTAGCAGCTTTGTACTGGGCAATGCAAATACATATTCACCTTCTAACTTCTTGTATTTCAAGCCTTACTAATACTGGTTCTGTGGACTGAAATGTAATTGAATTTTAAACCAACCCCCCCCCAAAAAAACCAACCCAAAAAACAACAAACAAAAAAAAAAACCACAGCCACCACCACACCCCCCCCATTGTCTTTTCTGTGTTAAAGTATATGGAATAAAGCCTTCTACTTGTAGATGAGATCTGCCCTAGACTGCTCACTAAAAATTTCCTGTGGGTTCCTATCTATCGTAGGATGATTTCCTATCTATATTCGGTTTCAGTTGTGCTCATGGAAGTATATTCAAGGCTATAAATGACTTGGTGTCATAGCTGTTATTTTGCAAAGAGATGCTTAAAATAGCTCTGTAATTGACCCTGATGTACAGCTTTCCTGCCTATTGGAAATTCGTTGAATATTTTACTACAGCCTTCTCAGAGAGGGTGAGTGAATAATGTGTCTTATCTTAAATGGCTGAGATAAACTTAGAAAGCTGCAGTATCATAATAAATTTAACACTTCAGTTCTGGTGATTCAGGCAATTGATAATGGTAGTAGTAGTTTTGTGGAAATACTGATGCTCAAATATCAATAGTCTACTTGAGCGGGAGTCTCTCCTAGTACTTCAGATCTTGTGAATGCTGTGTTTGAGTTTGAACAACTTACAGCTGTTCCGAAGAAGTAGGTTGGAAAACTACTTGTAAACTTTGCCATATGTTCTGTCCAGTTACTCAAGTATTTTAAGATAATTTTTTAACAGCTTCTTTTTGTATTATGGGATGATTAAGCCTTGAACAGTGTTGTCAAATGCGGTAGCGTATTTGAGTTGGCTGTTGTCTTCCAGCTGCTTTAAGTACTTTGAAAATGTTTGTGCAGATTGACAGGCGTTACACTGCATTGCACTGAGGTATTAGCCTGTTGGTCAGTGAGAGCTGAAAACCAGCTGCTACTATATGTCTGCATATAAACCTCCTCATGACATCAGGAGAGCGTATTGAATAGTTTTGCCATTTTTGGCCTGGGTCACCATTTGTCTAATGCTATTTTTTCTTGCTGCTCAAGGGCATTGTGGCTTAAATTAGTTTTCATGTGCTATAATGATGCAAAAAGGGAATTTGTGGCTACTTATTGGATCCCTTCATATATGTATGCTTACAAAAACACATGTCTAAACACAAGACAAGCAAAGCTACGCAATCTTTCATTGACTTTAACCAGGACAGGATTTCTTTGACCTTAGTCATCTGCAAGTTTACTTAACATTTGAAGTAGCACTTAATATTCCTCTTCAGCATTTTGTTCCATAGTTCTTTGCGAGTGGCTGTACGTTCTGAGGCTATAACAGCACTGCAGACTTTTTTCATGGTATTGTTTGTTAATGTGCATTATTGCTGTTAGTTGCATAAGCAGTTCCTGCAGGACTTGCAGCTTGTTTTAATTTTACTGCAGGGACACAGAGTCCATCTACTGAGAAGATCAGCTCGCTTTAGCTGGATTCTCCCATCTTTCTTTGCATTATTTTATAATGAAAAGGAAGTTGACAGTTGAATGCTTGCACTGCTAAATTACATGAGGAATGTCTGATTATATGCATTCATTACCAATATTGACCTACAGAATGTAGAGCCCCCCCCACATGAGTCAGAAACGTGACTCTCATTAATATGCTTTAGCAAGTTAATTTGCATGCAGCCATTTATTTGCAGTAGTCACAAAATGGCGGAGCTTTAGTTCCCTTTTAAAAAACTAGGAAAAGCTTGATAAGAGAAAGTAGGAAGGTGGAAGAATTAATTCTGGGATGAGAGAGATGCTGGAGCTAAACTGGCCACACAGCTCTGGCAACTGACTTCATTACGCTCTGCCATCTTTAGGAGTGTGCTGTTAATTTGGTGTTCAGACACTTGCTAGTGAACGTTTTTTGGTTGGTTTGGATTTTTTTTTTCCTCCACTGTTGTCTTTTGCAAAGTAGAAATACATGTGACAAGATAAACATAGTCTTGCGGAAAATTTTAACTGGGGTATGGATTGTGGTATACTTAATACAGTAGCACTACTGAAAAATAAAGCTAGTGTATGATCTGAAATTAACTTCCAACTCTGAAACATCTGGCAGTATTTAAAGTATAACATTAAAAGAGGGATTTGCAGAAGCATATTATTCACACAACTGGTGCCAAAGAAAAGGAAAGTACAACTTTTAGTTTCTAAATAAATAAATGTGGATAACATTCTGATTGTTGGAGAGCAGAAGTCTGACTTTGGGCATAGAGAAACCAACCAGAAGACTTTCCAGGACAGTTGTTCTGAAAAGGAAACTTGATTCACCTTAGCTAGGGGTTTTGGTTGTTTATAAATACTTATTCTGAAATTGATATCTTTCTCTTGATGTTTTCCCTTTGCTGTCAAGTGGTAGTCATGTGATGAGAAAAACAATGCAGTGATTTACAACTTCTTTCTCTGAGGTTTGGTTAAATTGCTGAAGTGTATTAGATACTCAGAAAATAGGAGTATTGCAAACCACAAAAGCAGTAGTAAGCTGTTAGTAACCTTAGTCATCTGAACAGTTACTGGAAAATCGTTTTCCTGGCTGACAGAGGTAATAGTACGCTTGGTTAGAAATCTCTCAAATAACAAAATTATAACTTTGTGTTGTTCACTTCTTTGTAGTTGGAGACAAGGTTCCTGCTGATATAAGAATTACTTCTATCAAATCTACAACTCTAAGGGTAGACCAGTCAATTCTCACAGGTATAATTTCTGTGAATTTTGGATAATTATGTGCGTAATTGAAAGTGCCTTTTCACCATTTGTTTAGAGTAATCCATTAGAAACAAGCCTGTAGCTGTTCAAGTACTATGTTGCATTCAAGTGCAGTAAACTTTTGATCTGGTAACTTAACTGTTAGAGTGGCTGAATGCGTTGCTTCATTGTTGGCTTTACGTGTTCTCTTCAGTGGGATGAACATTCTCACTGAGACTTGCAATGCTTTTTTGTCATACATCCCCCCCACCCCCAGAGACAAACACAAGTAACTTGTGGGGAAACTAAAATAAAGTTCAGATTCTTTTTTTTTATTCTAGTTTATGCAGCCTTCTAGGTTCGAATGTCTTGTCACTGCTCAAATATGAAAAGTATAGAAATCTTACTAAATGTATTCCATAACAGTTACCTATTTTTCTCTCACAATAAGGGAATAACTTTTGAAAAACGGGCAGCTTTTAAACTGCTGTTACTAAAGACTCAGTACACTAAAGCCTTATTTGCTGAAATTCTGTGCACGCACATTCATGTGTTTTCTGGTACCAGCTCTCTAGTGCAGGAGCTATATTTAGAGTACTTTTCAGATTTGTTGAAAACAAAACAAAGTAGCAGTACTTCTGAATATAGGAAAGAAGCTAGGAGTCAACCAAGCATGCTATAACAGTTTTCTTTCAGCTGGAACATGAAGATCTGTCTGCCTGTTTTGGTAGCATAAATTAATGTTAACTAGCCTGGAGTTTTAAGACAGTGAAGTATTCATAAGAAACCTATTTTTGATTCTGAAATCTGTCTTGAAACAGGCCCCAAAGTTCTGAGTACGGATCCTGAATATTACAGAACTGATCAAGCTTACTTATGTTTGGCATAAGAAAACGTAGGCACTCCATGTTTGACAAGCTATCAGAACTAAGTAGAAGAAGAAATCCACCATAAGCCTATATAAAGGGAATAATTCCTTGTCTTTGTTTAAATAACAGAATTATCTTTTTTTAAAGAAAACCTTTTCTGTTTTCAGCCTATTTTAAGTTGATGCTTGAGTCTCCTAACTAATAAATAGGACTGAAGTCTAAGATGCTACTTAACAAAGCTTTTAAAAGTAGGAGGTTTTGGCTCTCTTGACCTTACAAAAAGTAGTGTGCTCTTAGCTTCAGTCACTGAGTAACCACCTTGTGAAATCTGATGTAGTAATTAACACCTGTTTTTATAGAAAAGAAACCTTTCTATACCTGTGTGACATGTTTATAGAAATTGATGTATTTAAGCTCCTTATGGAAGAGTTCTCTGAAGACTTCCATCTAAAAGAGTTCACTAACAGGTGGCTGCATGACACTTAAAAAAATAAATAAAAAAAATAAAAAAAGAAGGTCTGCCAGTATAACTGTAATCTGTTCCATCACAGATGTATAACCGTGGTGACATCTAATTATTTAAATGAGAACATACCTCTTCAGTGCACAGAGAACAGAAGTGTTCGTCACTGTATGAGAAGCACACAAAATCTCATTTGTGCAGTAGGTCTTGCTATGTTAAATACCAGCTGCTCACTTTTCTTGTTCTGTAAAAGACATGGTGTATGCTTCGTTCATTCTAAGTATATTAAATGTTTAATTTAATCCTTTCCTATTGTCATTAAAAGACAGACATTCGTTTTTTTTGGTCAGCTGAAATACTTCCTGTTTCACTTAAGCAATTAAATAAAATAATTTGAGAAAAGAAATTTGACATCTTAAAATAAAATTTTAGGACTGAGGATTGTAACTTTTCGATTCCCTACAGGACTCAAGATGGTACATGTATAATCTCTCCTTAAAACTGGTATCTTTATTTTAGGTGAATCTGTGTCTGTTATTAAGCACACTGACCCTGTGCCTGATCCTCGTGCTGTAAACCAAGACAAGAAGAACATGCTTTTTTCTGTAAGTTACTTGTTTTGAAATTTCCAAAGGTTTTATAAAATAATACTGAAACTGATGAACAAAAATTTGCAGAACTTCAGGCCTTCACCTAAAAGCTGTATGACTTCTTTGCTGTGTTCTCCATACGCATCTATGTACATGTCTCCATGTACATCAAACTAAACGAATTAAAAATTAGAAGTAATTTCTAATAAAAGCTGTCCTCAGGGAAAGTGCTTGTTGAAACCAGTTTATATGAGGAGATTTTTATTTTTTTTCCTTCACAAGAAAGTCTTGAAGGCTGGAGCACACGCACTTTTAAAGTGCTTCTACACTACGTTTCTGAAGTAATAGTTCTTAAGACTGATAAGAATGCTCACATGAATTTTGGTATTGGGTGGCTAAAATGGAGAACTAGCTTTCTGTATAGGCATGAAACAGTTTTTTCAAATTTGTTTAAAGGAAGCATTGAATGCATTTCAGATAACAAAGTAACAATTCTCTTATTGTTGGTAGGCTCCTTGAGAAAGAACAGCTAGCTTTTTCTACGTGTTAAGTATGTTCACACAGGGAGCCCCACAGAACACAGCTGTTACTCATAGTAAATAATATTAAATCTGGCAAAATACAATCCTAATTAAAAAAGAAAGGGAAAACACAGGTAAGATTCCAGTTGAAATACATACTACTCACTCAGCAGCTGAGTTTGACTATGCTGCTTGTAATAGATCAGTACTGATGCATTTTGAGCCCATTCTGTAAGCAGAAATTCTACGCTGGAGTAGCCTCTTACAGATATTGGGGGAATGTCATTCTCTTCCTCTTCCCATTTTCCCATAGCCTAGCTGAAACACGGTGTGGACTTGTGTAAGGTGGTCTTTGTTAAATTTGGAAAAAAAACCCCAAAACAAACAAACTACCACCAAAACCTGTTTATAGATTGACTACAACTGTTCTCTTCCCTTTTCTTTATTTACACTAGGGTACTAATATTGCTGCTGGTAAAGCTATGGGAGTGGTTATTGCAACAGGAGTAAATACTGAAATTGGCAAAATTCGTGATGAGATGGTGGCTACTGAACAGGAGAGAACCCCGCTGCAACAGAAACTGGATGAGTTTGGAGAGCAGCTCTCTAAAGTAATTTCTCTTATCTGCATCGCTGTGTGGATAATAAACATTGGTCACTTCAATGATCCGGTTCACGGTGGCTCCTGGATTCGAGGTGCTATCTATTACTTTAAAATTGCTGTTGCACTTGCTGTTGCTGCTATTCCTGAGGGTCTGCCTGCTGTCATTACCACCTGCTTGGCTCTTGGAACCCGGAGGATGGCCAAGAAGAACGCTATTGTTAGAAGTCTTCCCTCTGTGGAAACCTTGGGTTGCACCTCAGTTATTTGTTCTGACAAGACTGGTACTCTGACCACAAATCAGATGTCAGTCTGCAGGGTATGTTGAACTAGCTTCTTTTATTTTTCTTTTTCTCCTCAGCCACTCTGTTTGAATAGTTAGCATTACTTGAATTCTTCTGATCGTGAGTCTTTTGGTTCTCATATCATCAAAATCCTGCTTTATTTTCCTAAAATAAGCTTCCACTTTTAATTCAGTTTTCCACTGTGTGGTGTTTAAGGCTTTTATCTCTTCCCTTATTTAGTCATGGCCAAAAATAACTGTACCCATACTTGATGGAAGAGAAGGTTGTTTGCAAGCAGCTTTCCATTGACTTGTCTGTAAGCCATTCAGTCTACTGGTAATTATTTTGTATGATTTATACCGTTTCAGAAAGGTAGGATAGTTGCACCGTAGAAGCAGGGCGCGTGTAAGTGTAAAACACTCGCCTCTAATTTAGCAAGATGACAATGGTGGAGAAACTTAGCAATGAGAAAAAAGGTAGAGGATTTGCTCCACTAACTTGGATAGCCTAAGGTATTTTCCTCTAGTGAGTGTCTCCACCTTTATTTGATTGTCTTGTCTTCAATAGCTCTTACTGGTCTGATGTAGATCACTGTTTTCAATGTCAAATGTTATATGACTAATCTGGCAACTTGGAGGTGCAGTTGACCCTGTCACCAGCATTGCCAGTGTCATCTTCATTATATGGTAGATTTTTAGGTAAGCCTAAGGTATGGGCCCCTCCTCCCTTCCACCCCGGTATTCATTCTAGTGTTGATTAATTTGGGATTTTTATAGCTAGTCACTTAATGCAATGCATGTTCAGTTGCCAGTTCTCTGTGCTTCCCATATACTTGATATTCTGTGTAGGAATTTTATGGAGGAAACATTTAAGTTCTTCTGTTTAATAATTGTAGATATTCAGTGGCATAGCAACTCTAGGACATCAAATGTTCAGAGTCATTACACTGGGTTAGAATTCCAAATGTGTAAATGTTGAGCACTACACACCAGTATTTTTTGGCAAAAGTTTGTAAGCCTTAAGCACTTTATTCTCATGTGATTGATGGCTTTTACTTTCTAATTGGTGGTTGACTTGTTCTACTTCCTTAAGTATTGTAGTATTTATACCTAAGAGACACAAAGCAGCTGCTCATCAGTATTCCAGAGGAGGTTACTTGCAGTAGAGTTGCATAACTGCCCTAGTCTTTGCAGGGATTTTTTCGTCATGCAGATGCCAAAAGCAGTAGGCTTCCTGGTTAACTCATCACTTGGGTTGCGTTTGTTTAAAGGCTCAAAATGCTCTACTCCTTATATGTAGAGGGATAAATGTTTTAGATCTTGTGCAGTACAACTTACTTGGTTCCTAGTTAACCTCTGACAGCTACCGAATAACCTTAATTGCAAGATTTTCCAAAACATAGCAAAATCCTAATACCTGTAAACAATGCGCTTATTCTTGGTTTCACTCTAAGCAGAGAGATTGCTTAGCTTTTTAAGAAGTCTGGTTTACAACAGTAATTCCATTTGTAGTTTTAGTTTTCATGTTAAGTAGTAACTCCTGAGTGTCCAAAGGAACCCTATGCTAAAATGTTTGTTGGACATGATACTGCTTTTAGAGGAGACTTGAGGGATTGTTTTAATGTCTTCTTGTGGTATCTCCCTGTGAGAATGCAATTACTCTGCTTTGTAGGCTTTTACTTTGTCAGCTTGTCTAGTTTTTTGATTTTTAAAATCACTTTGAAGGTTGTAGGATCTCCAGGCACTGATGCAGATCAACTGCGGAACACCTAATTATTAGGCTGTATTTTGTGAAGATGCTGGCCTAAAACATAAGGCAGCACAATGAGTAAGACATTGGTATGGCAAAATGGCTTATACTAACCAACGGGTACGAAGTTCCATTAAGATACACTATCTATCAGTGAGAAATTATTTTCTTCTCTACCACCACGCCAGCAAATCAAGATAACAATATGATGGCTTCAGGCACTAGGGTTTGTTTTTTTTTTATCTCCGTCTTCCCAGATTTGGTTCTGCCTGCAGCTACCCTAGAAGGGAAATAAGCAAGGGAAAGACTGAGATGCAGGTGTCTTATGGAATACAACTGTATCCTTCAAATTGGTATCTTTATTTGAAAATAACGTTTCAGTCAGTGCTAGTAGGGCAGTTGAGCTGTCTGAATGTTTCTAAATTACCAGTGTACTGAATGGCAGAGTGACTTGTAACTGGAAAACCAGGAAAGGAAACACTTAAGCCTAGGGAGAGCTTGGGTATAGTAAGGATTGTCAAGTGGATGCGTGAGTAGTCTTCACGGCTCCAGTTAAGTGTGCATAGTTTGTGTGTGTTTTGACTCTCTGATATGCTTACACCATAATTCAATTTTCAAATGAGATCTGGTAAGCAGAAGTGCTGTTTTCTCTACTTTATGCTTCAGTATGGAAAGCTGTTCAAACATATGTGGGATCGAAGTTCAGAGTATTGTATTTGGTTTTGCCTAGTTCGTTTACTCAACCTGAACCTGCCTTTATACCTGCTTGCTTAAGGCCTGGTTAAATCTCTTGCATTAATTATTGTTCAAAGATAGTAACACTTAGAACTCTCGTTTCAGATGTTTATCCTGGACAGAGTAGAAGGAGATAGCTGTTCTCTGAATGAATTTACTGTAACGGGTTCAACATACGCTCCCATGGGAGAAGTGTAAGTGTTCCGTTGAAGTTAAATATTTGTCTGTTTATGCATTGACAATTACTTTAGGCTTGAAAAGTGATGTGTGTGATATTCAATAGTGATTGTTAATGAATGAAAGCTCAACCTGTGACAATGTACACTGAAGGCCTAGGGGGGAAAGTAATTAACATAAAAGGAAGTTAAATTCTAGAGAAGTAAACCTTCATGAAACTTACTTAATACAGTCTCCAATATTACAGTGTTCCTTTGATAATCTAAAAATAAATAAGGGCAGTTTGAGAGGATTTATTTTAGTGAAATCTTACTGGACTGAGATTAGCTATCCCAGTGCTTGAAAATAAGGTTTACTTTTTTAGTTTAAAAAAAAAAACCCGCATAAATCTGAACAGGTGAGCCTCTGTTAATGTGTGAACTCAATGTTTCCAATTCCCCTGCCTCAGAGAAGGTAGGATTTTTTTTTCTAAAGCATCTTATGAATATATTGGAGTTAGTTCTTAAATTCTTAAATTTACTGTAAATTCCTGCCCGTGCCCTCAATAGTTTATTGAACTTGGTGCATTTGTACTTGAATAGATGTGTGTGTTTGTCTCAGCCTTTGGTATTTGAGCTGGTGTTAAACCCACTCCCTTAGAAAAGGAATTATATGTTAGGTTTACTTTATCAGTTGCAGGTCTCTACTAGTGGGATGTGTGGTTCATCCTGACAACTTCAGGAATTTTTAGGGTTCCACGACTAGGAGGGCCTCTTCTTACTGGCTTGTTACAGCTCCTTTTACTTGGCCAATCTTCCATGTGTTTTAATCTTATCACTTCAGTTTTACATAGAATTTTATTCTGCAAGTATGAAGTAGAATTAAGATTAAATTATTGTAAACATCTTGACCTTGTGGAGTTTCCCATGCATGCCTCTGACTCCATGCAATCTTAACTGATCTCAGTAGTGATTATCTCGGTTTAATTTTCATAGCAGTTAAGACCATGGTGTTCTCAGCAGCTGGAATTCTTAATTCCCCAATTCTCTTTTGTTTCAAAGCTAATTGCTGTCAAAAGCTTATGCTTTCAGGAGACAGCATTTACTTAGGCAAGGTGACATTCTAGATCTTGTAAAGCGTCCAGCTATTATGCTTTAGCTGGTCTCGCAAGAGCTCTAGATAAACAAAATAATAAAATATAGTGTGGTGACAGATGTCGAGTATAATAAGATGGTCATCAATTCATGTTAATGTTCTATTTTTACTTGCTGAAGTTGGGGAAATGTGAACAAGCATGTTAATCGCACTGCATTCACGTACGTAAACAACATTCTGTGAAAGGGAAATGACCACAGAAAGGCTGTAACTGGAGCATAAGGAAACAAATAGCTGAATTCTCAAACCTTTAAGGCTGATTTATTTCTGCATTTATGGACAACTTTTTTTTTTCTTAAATCCATGGCTTTGTGAGGATTTTAAGTAAGGTGACTGTCTTCACCTTGGATTGCAAACTGTCACTGGAAGCAAAGTTTGGGGACCTTAAGAAGCAGTCCAGTCCATGGCACTGCCCCAAAGCAGGACCCGCTCTAGAGATGAGCCGTTGCTGACAGATGTTTCCTTATTGTGCTTAACTTAGATACTGTTGTCTTCCACAGCGGCATGGGCAGCCTACTCTATTTCATAACCACTAAGCGTTTTTGCGATAAATCAATAATTTTTTTCCACTTACTCTCAAAGTATTTGATACATAAATTTCCTCTAAGATGCATTCAGAATATAAAATTACACATACTTCTTACTGAAAAACTAAAATTATGTACTGATTTCCCAGAGATGTTAGGAGGTTGTCAGTTTGGAGTGGGTTTTTTTTTTTTTTTCAGGTCTCAGCATGCACAATGTGCATTCTTACTTGCAAACTGAGAACATAAAACTAACAATGATTACTGAGAACTGTGGCAAAAGCTAGTAGATTGCATTTGACCTTCCAAGGAATTCATCTTTAGCTAATCAAAAAGCCCAGAGTTCTAAGGAGAGGGGGGGACGACACCTAAATCAAATAAAAAAAAAATATTTATCCAGAACTGACCCCAGCAACTTAGACTCCATATGTACTTGCTATTCTTCAGAAAATGTTGATAAGGAACGTGCAGGGGGGACGAAAAAAACCCTCGTATTACAAGTTATGGATATTCAGATATGCTAGTTGTCTTCAAGTTCAGAACAGGTGAAAAGGGGAAGTATTGGCTGCGATGGAGCAGGTGACAGAGCTGCTGAGAATGTTAAAGAGTTCAGAGTTTAAAGCCACTGCTTATGGCTGTAGAATTATATGTAAAATGAAACTTCAAAAATATGCTTGTGGGTTTTTTTAAAATGTATTTTGTTGACGTGCTGTATTATACAACATTGGAATTTGTTTGCAGTACTACAAGAAGCTGAACAAAAGCTTACATAATCGTCCATGTCAGAGTCTATGTTATGAATTTTTAGGGAGTAGTGATCCATGTCTTTCTACCACCAGACTTTTTTTCTCCTCCTTGAGGGCTTTAACGAAAGATGTTATATAGGAGTTGTGTTGCTAATTTGGGGGGGGGGGGGGGGAAGTAACAGTATTGAACGCTGCCTTGGTTCTTTTATGCTTGCTGTAGAAGTATGCTAATGTTCCAGAAGATGAATTAATTTACTATCTATTTCCAAATGTGAAAGCAATGAAGTTGCTGCTGCTTTGTGATGTCTAAATGGTGCATTACTCTGGGAAAATATACCTTCCCTCTTTCTAAGGAGTTCAGATATTAATCGTTAAGTGTGCATAACTACTAGAAAAGAGTATTTATTTTCTAGTGGATTATATATTGTGAAATGACTTAGCTTTTCATAAGTTTAGGAGGTTCATGTATAGTACAGATTGATTTTTAAGAAATCAAAGAGGCCAGATCTGATTTTATGCCTGCCCAGTGCATGCATTTCATGCATGGCAGTAAATCTGCAGAATATGCAGTAAGACTAAGGAAGCTAAGCTCCTAAGGTACCTGACAATATCCCTCTTCCGTTTGGAACTCCCCTGCAAGTCGTGTGTGTACTCTAATGCTGCTTTCACGTGCCTCTTCACTGAGTTCTTTACTTCTCTTCTACGCTGCTGTATGACTGTCACTGGAGGAAATAAGGTTTTGTAATTCGGGTAGTGATTTCATTGATAACCATATCATTCCTTTCATGACCCCTTGATCTAAACTTCAGAACCCGCCTTTACCAAATCTGCTCTTCTCAACAACTTCTGGTTCTGTAGTTCCAAGTCCATAACTAATAAGCATTGTACTAAATGGAAATAGAGTAAAGGGATTTAAAGAAGGGAAAAAGGTGAGATGCTAATACTAAATAACTAACTTAAATCTTCCCCTTTTCTTCCTTTGGAAAGGCATAAAGATGACAAACTTATTAAATGTAGCCAGTATGATGGCCTTGTGGAACTTGCAACGATCTGTGCGCTCTGTAATGATTCCTCTTTGGATTACAATGAAGTAAGTACATATCCTGGAAGAGAGGAGAGTGTGAGAATGAGGACAAATGTTCGTTCTGATCTGTCTATGCTAATACCTTTCAGTGGTAAATCTCTTTCTAGTCAAGGGGGAGAATATTTAGGTCCTCTTAAGTATTAACTCCGGCAATGACTTGTTTGTTGAACACTGAGAAAACTAAAGCCAGGCAGCAAGGGTAATCTGGAACTTGGAGATCACCTGTTGTGTAGAATCCACTGCTACTTTCTTGCTTTGTCTTGCCTCCTTAAGGTTGCTGCATCTCATAATGACGTAAATGCTTGGTGATTAAGTACTGACATCCTTCTCTGCCGGTCTTGAGAGTAAAGGCTTGACATTGCCTACAAATCTCTCTTCAAAGTTGCTTTTTTTAAAATAGTTTTGTATAGTAAGTCTTGTTAAGATTTTCTTTTCCATTGTGAAACTTGAACTTTTGTCTCTGGTAGGTTCCAGGTCAGGTTTAAAGTAAACTCCTGTGTTTTTTTTGTTTGCTTTGTGTTTAACTAAAGGCTAAGGGAGTATATGAAAAAGTTGGTGAAGCCACAGAAACGGCGCTTACCTGTCTGGTTGAAAAGATGAACGTATTTGACACAGACTTGAAAGGACTTTCTAGAATTGAACGTGCAAATGCTTGCAACTCGGTCAGTACTCTTTTACCTGTAATTCACTGGGGAGTGAGTTTTGTAGCATGTGTTATCTAAATGCATTTTTGTCGTTTTGGTTTTTTTTAGGTGATAAAACAACTCATGAAGAAAGAATTCACTCTGGAATTCTCAAGAGACAGAAAGTCTATGTCTGTCTATTGTACACCGAACAAACCAAGCCGCACATCCATGAGTAAGATGTTTGTTAAGGTCAGTTCCCCACTTGAGAAAGTGTAGTTATGGAATGGCTGCAAAGGTGGCACAATACTACAAAACTATGGCACAACTAACTGCAGCTTGAAGATGAAGGAAGGACTTTGTAATTTGAGCAAGTGTTATAATGGAAAGGGTTTTATTAAGCTAACTTTTTTTTCGCCCTCCACAGGGTGCTCCTGAAGGTGTAATTGACAGATGTACGCATGTGCGCGTTGGAAATGCTAAAATACCATTAACCTCGGGAATTAAGCAGAAAATAATGTCTGTCATTAGAGAATGGGGAACTGGTAGAGACACATTGCGTTGCTTGGCTCTGGCGACCCATGACAATCCACCAAGAAAAGAGGAAATGAATCTTGAGGACTCCTCAAATTTCATTAACTATGAGGTAAGTTTAGTAAAATACCCTTTTAACATTTCTCCCTCTCCCAAACTGGAGAATTGTGACTCCTTTGTTTGATTCTTCCTTGAGGAAGTTAGATCTGAGAATTTTTTTTTTTCTGGGTATTTTTGGTGTCAGACACAATAGTTATCCACATGCGTGGAGGGAATACTCAGTTCAAGAAGAGACTGTACGTCTCTCTGAAGAAGCTTAAGGGATAAAACTTGGAGTATTCTGTGGTTTATGATACCTGTCACTCCTACTTCATTCCCCCAGCTTAGTTGGGGTTTAAAAGAAAAACACTTCGTGTGTGTTCTTGGTGGCTGTTATACATGCTGCTGCTTGAATAAAAGTGTAAAAAAACCCAAAACACTAGTTAAACAGCCACCTGAAAATTGTATTTTATGTGTGTACATAAGGTCCTTAGGATTATAACACCTTAAACTGTTTTCAGAGACTGACTCTGAAAAATATTCCAAAAATTGCATTGTGGTTTCAGCTGTAATGATTTTCAGTTTGACATTGCTCAACTGCAAGACCTCTTTGGGGATTCTGTGACGAAACATACCTGCTGTTTTGGGCTCCGACAGTCAAGTTCACTTCCCTTCCTCTGTACTATCAGCTGCAAAAGCTCTGTCCATGATTATCATCTTAACTGCTCTGTAATTTTCCAGTGAAATCTGTATCTAGAATTTAGAGGGAGGGAAATGACAACAGTTGCATTAAGTTTTTTGGCTTGTGTGCTGAGCTCCTGGCAGTGATTACAAAAAAGAAAGACTTGACTGCTTGCAGGTTGAATTTACAAGGCTGACAACTAGAGCACATTTTAACTAAAAAAACGAGTGCATTTGAAGCAAAATATGTTTGGAAAGTGAGGATCCCATTTCAGAGTGTGTTCGTGCTCTGGGAATTCACTGTCCTCCCATATGCTCATCATGTAGATAGTAACATGTACATTGTGATTCCACAAGCATTAAAAATTCTCATTTACCTCCTCTTGTTAATGTGCGTGTAGATTTGTGACCTTTCAGTTCTTCTCTAGGTGTCTGAATTCAGTGTCAGAGCTAAAGTGCTGTGAAGATTTAATGTGGTGAAACAGGTAACCCTTTCAGGAGGGGGGAAAAAAAAAACCCAAAAAAACGGGATAAGAGCAAGTATATCATGCATAATATACTGGTTCTGGCCAAATGACAGGATAACGTAGGCCTTGGTGTCTTAATTGCTCAATGAATAACTACAGAATGTTGTGGACAGGAGTGGAAACAAATCTCAGTGCAGTGACATGTATTTAGCATGCAACCATAATGACTGTTTTGCTTAATGGCAGACGAGAAGTCTAAAGGATCTCGCACTTAAATTTGGTGCTGTCTTGTTTCAGACCAACCTGACCTTCGTCGGCTGTGTGGGTATGCTGGATCCCCCAAGAACTGAAGTAGCTTCATCTATAAAGCTGTGCAAACAAGCTGGTATTAGAGTTATTATGATTACTGGTGATAATAAAGGCACAGCAGTAGCGATCTGCCGTCGCATCGGTATCTTTGTGGAAGATGAAGATGTTTCTACAAAAGCCTTTACTGGTCGTGAATTTGATGAACTCTCACTTGCTGCCCAGAGAGATGCTTGCCACCACGCCCGTTGCTTTGCTCGCGTAGAGCCTTCCCACAAATCTAAAATTGTTGAGTTTCTTCAGTCTTTTGATGAGATTACAGCTATGGTGAGTAATTGAACTTTTACTCGATTTGAAAGGCAGACACTGCGTTTAAACCCAAATTATGCCTTGTCAGACTAATGCCTCATTCTGGAAAACACTTTTTTTCCACGTTTCCCTGAGCTCAAAGCCTCAGAATAGTTCTGCAGTGAAGTGATTTTTTTTAAAGATGCAAAACCACACCCTTTCTGGTCCTATATGTAAGTGCCCACCTCTTTTTCTTTTTTTTTTTTTTTTCCCCCAACTTTAAATTCTTGGTTTAGACTGGTGATGGTGTCAATGACGCTCCTGCATTGAAGAAAGCAGAAATTGGAATCGCTATGGGTTCTGGTACTGCAGTGGCTAAAACTGCTTCTGAAATGGTTTTAGCAGATGATAATTTCTCAACCATTGTAGCTGCTGTGGAAGAAGGACGTGCAATTTATAACAACATGAAACAGTTCATCCGTTACTTGATCTCCTCCAATGTTGGAGAAGTTGTTTGGTAGGTTTAAAATGTTTTGTTTTTTTTTCTTTGCACTAGAATAGTGATGATGGAGTCGTCTTTATTAGTTATTTACTTCCAGTATTTCTCATTAAAACCAGAGAAATAGGTTCTCTAGCTAATTGATCATTGCGATTGTGTGGAAGTCTGCATGCTTCTAGCCTAGCCTCTACTGGAGAATTTTAGCGTACCACAAAAGATTTGCATTGCATATAATATTCTAGCTCAGTAGGTGGTTAAATGCTTTACAATTATTTCTATGATTGGAATAATTCTCTAGAATAGGAAAATAAAAACCTTAATCAAACATTACAAGATCTGGTATTTCAGATAACTTAGCCAGAAATATAATTTAGATATTTGTTTAACCTCAAGTTACAGAAGAATGTGTCTTCTGTGTCTTTGGAAGGAATGGTGACCCAATGCTACAGGATGCATTTCTGGTAACAGAATGTAAATATTGACCTCCTTAACAGTTGCTTATATCAAAGCATACTTTCTCCCAGAGTGGAATATAACATAGCAATTATCTTGCCTTATTTCTTGTAAATCTAAAGCTGTCTTTCATATGGCTCTTGCTGCAGCCCCTGTTTCTGTTCTATTTATTCACACCAGCTTGGAGCCATGAAAGCTACATGCTCATTCAGTTTTTGCAGGGGCTAGCAGTAATCTAGCTAAATGAAGCTTAGTCATTTGAGCTAAAATGCTGTTACGTCTGCAAAAGCGTTAGTGTCTTTTAGAAAGTAGCTTGCAAGCCTTTATGCATGTATGCATATAGTTATCTATATAGACAAGTAGAGTGGGGAAAAAATAAGGCTAAAGCAGAAATTCTTCAATTCCTGGTTACTAACAGAAAGATAATGCTTCAAAACTCATATGCCAGTGGTTAGAAGTGTTTGCTCTTGGATATGTTTTTCGTTTTCAGAACATGAATTATTCAGCTTGTGATATTAAGTGGATAACTCAGTACGAGAGAAAAGAAGGGATGCTACAGGCTTAGCCTTAAGTTTTAAAATTACTTATTTACATGCACAAGAATAAGCTTATAATCGGTGGGGTTTTTTTATAGTATCTTCTTGACTGCTGCCCTGGGTTTTCCTGAAGCTCTAATTCCTGTCCAACTGCTGTGGGTAAACCTTGTGACGGATGGTCTCCCTGCTACTGCTCTGGGCTTTAATCCTCCTGATCTTGATATCATGAATAAGCCACCACGCAACCCTAAAGAGCCACTGATCAGTGGATGGCTCTTCTTCCGTTATCTAGCTATTGGATGTAAGTAGCAATAGCTTTCTTCTTAAATAAACTTAGGCAGGTTGATTATTTTTTTTGAGATTCGCTTGAAAGTAGTTTGTCTAATCTCCTTGTATGCAGAAATATTGAAAGCTAGCAATAGATGTTCTGTGGAACTGGTATTCTTCCTTTATTTTGTTTTGAGATTCAGACTATGTTTTGCACCTTTGCAGGCAGTGCTGTGATAGGAACAGTGAAGTTGTGAGTGGGTTTTTTGATTTTCTTCCTATTGGTAGCAATGGAGGCACCAGAAGCCCTAGTTGTATAACATCAGTGTGACCTTCACCACTCCATCTGAATCTTTTGATTTTGACAACTAGGAAACCGTTAGAAATTTTATATACTGACATACTGGATTAGACCTTCAAAATTGTGTGGTAGTGGATGGTATTACAGTCCTTAGAAGAGAGAAGCCCTTCAGGAACAGGTGAATTTAGGGCTGAGTCTGACCTCTGTTCTCAAGAAGCCACCTACTCGCCTCTTCCCACTTGACTCATTCCAGGCTGAAATACTTCTGGCTCAGAGCATTGGGATGGCAGATTTTAGCTTATCCGTGCAGTAACCGTCAGCCTTAGGAAGATGAGCACGTTGTGGCATTGAGATTGAAGAACCAAGACCAGCAATTAGTGAATATGCATCTGCTTTAACTGTTGAGATCATACGTAGAATTACTTCTAAATCTGCGAATGACAACTGTCATGTATCTGACCTGCTATTCTTGTGCTCAAGTAGAACACAACAGGTTTGCCGGCACGGCTGCAATTGGGGAAAATAGAGGAGTGGCCACTTGTGAAATCAGTGGAGAGAGATTTAAACCTTAAATTACAGCTATAGTACTGTAAAGCTAGAATAAGTATCTACTTGGATACTTAATGCACGCTGTCTTCATGCCAAAAGTTGTGACCTTAATTTTCCTAACTGACTTCATAGATATTAAAGTAAACCTCAGCATTAGTTAATGTAAGTACAGACACACTGGGTTCTGAGAGGTAAAAAGAAAAATTGCAGGTTGATTACTCCGAGTGATACTCTTGTTTGCCTTAAGTTCTAGCTGTCAGCTTCCCTAAGCAGATATTAGTACAGTATTTAATGGTTATTTAAGTTACAACTAGTAGAGCAGATTTCTTGCACAGGAGATAAATGAATTACAGTCTATTTTTTCACGGTACTGGCGGTCTTGAGGTAGAAGTTCAAATGTGGCAAGTGAGGTCTTCTCTTGCATACAGTTCAAAACACTGAAAAAAGCACTTTGTTTTCTTTAAGGTTATGTTGGTGCTGCCACAGTGGGTGCTGCTGCTTGGTGGTTTATTGCTGCTGATGGTGGTCCAAGAGTTACCTTTTATCAGCTGGTATTTGCTCAGTTTAATATCTTTGGGGGGAGAGGGGGGATATATGCTGCTTTCATACTTGTTACTTGAAATGACTGTAGAAAAACAGTAGGTTACAGAAATTTATGAGAGATGTTTTCAGACTTGTAACTGTAAAACTTGATCATGATTAGTCTTAACGCTAAAGCTCAGAGGTGGGATACCTGAGCTGCTAAACAGTTTGAAGGACTAATTGTTGTCTTGTAGGTAAAAGACTAAAAAGAGATTTTTCTATAGCAGGCAAAAGTTTAAAACCAGTGTTTATGAGAGTCACATAAAGTTTTCTTTTCATAATACTCACTGCTTATTTCACAATTGCCTATTCTACATTTTAAAAGTTAACAAGCTGTGGAAGTGAGTTCACGTTGTTCTGTTCTAGAGCCATTTTCTGCAGTGCAAAGAGGACAATCCAGACTTCTTTGGTGTCGACTGTGGGGTTTTTGAGTCTCCATATCCAATGACAATGGCTCTTTCTGTACTTGTCACCATAGAGATGTGCAATGCTCTCAACAGGTTCGTATATCCAGATAGGAAAGCAAAGCTTCTGCGTAGCTTATCCAAAATCCTACCTTTTATGCAGCTTGTTTCTCAGTGTATAGACAGCTCAACTAATGAAGAATGAGTCATATTTCCTTTCTGAATCCTGGTAGTGCAAACAAAATGACTCTCTTAGGTAACATTTGAGATCTCTTATCATAAGGTATATTTTTAAGTCTGCCAATTCACTCTGGTATTTTACTAAGCATGAGCAACTGAAATATTTTCCATTATTTCTAATCTAAGCTTAATCAATCAGATTATCCCCCCTATGTTGGTATAAAGTGATATCAAGGAGAACTAAAATAAGAATGCTGAAGATATGGAAAATAGTTTTTCCTGCCCTAAGGGAGTGTGGGTTTAGCCAATTAATATTAGATTATAAATGGAAACTGCTAAATAGCACAGTGTCAAGGGTATTTTTCTTCAAATAGCTTAGAGGTCAGTTAATTTAAAAACAAATAAACTTCAAATACAAGTGTACTGCCATAGACCTACATAGTAAGATACTGCTCTACATCTGGTGCTCTGGATCTCAGCTGCTTCTACAGCGTAGCCTAAATGCCGATTGAGTCAGAGGAGCAGAATTAAAGAACAAGCATTAAGAAGGTGCACATAGTCAATGCTCTGTATAGCCAGTCTTTAAGTGAACCGCCGAAGAAGTGGGTGCATTAGGTCCCCAGGCATACAATGGGCTGGGGAGGATTCCGCCTTATGCTGCCGTGGCCGTCTTTCCCTTACCCCTCATGGAGAGGATGTTGGGCTCTTAGTAAAAAAAGTAGGCTAGATCAGGACTGAGCAGAACACACAAAAGCTTTCAAAAATAAATGTGAGTTGAACTGAGTCTGCTTTGCTAAGCAGACTTACGAGGTAGCTTAAAGTTGCAACATATATATATATATATATATATATATATATATATATATAAAAACCATATATTGGTGTCTTTCTGCCCTTCCTTACTTGGATAATTGTGACTTGCCATGCTGCTTTTCTTTCCAGCTAATCTTTCTGGTTTACTGAATTTCCTGCTGGTGTCTTACGTATGCATATGTACCATGTTTCTGTTGCAGTCTATCAGAAAACCAGTCCTTGATGAGGATGCCCCCGTGGGAAAATATCTGGCTGGTGGGCGCTATTTGCTTGTCCATGTCACTCCACTTCCTTATCCTTTATGTGGAACCGCTGCCAGTAAGTGATGTATCTTACACCCATCCCTGAACTTGGAGGTAGAGCCAAAACTTGTCTGGAGCTTAAGGCAAGGGATGGAGGGGGAGAAAAGGTGTAATGCTTGGCTTTTCTTTCAGATTATCTTCCAGATCACACCTTTGAATGTGACGCAATGGCTGATGGTATTGAAAATCTCACTACCTGTCATTCTGCTGGATGAAACACTTAAATATGTGGCCCGTAACTACCTGGAACCTGGTAAAGATAGTGTGCGGCCTGCCACCAAACCATGTTCTTTGTCAGCATGCACCGAAGGAGTTTCCTGGCCGTTTGTGTTCATTACTATGCCCTTGGTTATCTGGCTTTACAGCACAGACACTAACTTTAGTGATATGTTCTGGTCTTGACTGACATGGTGACAAGTTTTACATTCAAAGAAAAAGTTTAACTTAATTTTTTTATTGTTTAGAGCAACTGTCTATTTCTGCTGAATTTTCACATGAACATATTTGCCGGTGATGGAGGTTTCATAATCTAGATTTTGGTTTTTTGCTTTTTCTGACTTCAGTGGGGGCAATATATTCCTCTTTTATACACAGTTAAAGTGTCCATTGACATGTACAGAGAACTAACACTATTTTATGCAAATATTTTTTTGTAGATGAAAAGCATGTACAGTGTTCTGTTCAATAATCTATTCATCATGTAAAAAAAAAAAGTAAATTTTTTTTGAGCCAGCGGACACTATCAAACTAAATTGGCAGCAGATTTTAGGGAATGAATGTGTGTTGTCTAAAACTAAAAAAGCATGTAACTGTTTGTCTTCTGCATGATCATCCAAACTTAATTTGTCATAAAGTCAGGTTTTTATTCATGAGCAGAACTTTCTGCACTGGGTAGAGAGTACTGCTACCTCGGTCAGGATTTCTTCTCGGTTTTCCTTTATTCCTATTCCCTCGCTCTTGGTTCTTGACTGTCCTTGTTTACACCAGTTTCTGTATGAGGAATGCCTAATCTTGCTCGTGCAGAAAATATCATTCCAGGTGCGGCCTGCTGGGGTTCTTCCATACTCTCAACACACATAGGGTTGTTTTTTTTTTTAAGATTATTTATTTAAGTGTCTATTGTATTTTATTGTAACAGACCTTATTTTGCCAGTTGCCCATTATGCAGGGATAGGGAGGGCTACTTCTGTCTACTTAAATCTAAAACAAGCCTTTTTAACAAACACAATCTGTTTTAATTCAAAAGAGGGTTTAAGTTGGGTTTTAATACCTTATTTACATGTGTCAATCTCTTTTTCTTTCTTTTTCTTCCCCCCGCCCCTTTTAAGATCAAAACTTATAATGAGACCTGGAAAAATAACTTGCACTGCATAGCTAGAAATTGGATTTCCTACACTTAGGGCACTAATGATCAGTTGTATACATGGAGTTACTCTGCTGGCCTGTTGTTAGCCTGACTTGAAGTAACAAGCTCGTGTGTGTTTTTTGTAAAATCTGTAAATAGCACATGACCAAATTGAACATATTGTATAGAACTATTTTTATTTTAATGTGGCACTAACCACCTTCATTATTACGGTAAATGTTAAAGCATGTTTTCAAATTCAGTCCTGTATCAACAATGTGTAAGTCATTAACAGTCCTAACTGTGGTGTTTTTCTCCAATGCCTTCCAACTTTCATCGACTAAAGTGAGTATTTCTCTTCCATTTCACCATGCCAGTGGTGACTTGCTGTAAAATAGCATATGCTGTATACATGTTGAAGAATAAATAGTAATTTCCTTCATTCCCATGCTGTGTTTTGTCAAACTCTGCTGTGCTACATTATTATCACCACTTTAGGCTCTTGTTTTGTGGTCTGAAGCTCAAATTACTGATTCCAAAGGCAAAGCACTTGCTTTTGGTTTAGTGTATTTTTAGGGTCTTGTTTTATAGCACCCAGGAGCCTTAGTGCCCCAAGATCTTACAGCGTTTGGTCTTAAGTTTGAGATAAAATTGGACAAATCTGTAACTTAAGATGCTGACAGCTGTTCACATGAATGTTTAGTGTCCCGAACACTCTGGTACTTGTGGTCAGGTGCTGGTTTACTCCAAAGCTTTTTCCTACTCTGAAATAGGGGATGTCCCTCTGAGCTGACCACCCTTCCCTAGGCTCTGCTCTCCGCAGCGCTTAAAGTGCTGGCGCTCCCCTTTGCAAAAACAGTGTGTTGTTTCCAGTAAGTGGAAACGCTTTTTAGAGTGGTCAAACGCAGAGATGAAAGAACACTCTCAGCTTAACAGGATAGTCTTTGAAAATTGTACCGGGGTCATTATGTCTCTCTAGAGCAGCAGGTGCTGTGTGATCTTGTGCTGGCTCAGTCCACTTTAATAACCAAATGCAGACAGCTTTCTGATTCCTCAGAGAGGAGAATGATAGTTAAAAGCTATGTTCTGTTGGTGCCAGCTGGAATCCAGTGAGCACAGATAATTCTCTAGGTTTCAAGCTTTCAAATATAGCTGCTAACCCCCAAAAACACAGACCCTATCCGCAGTTCCACTGTGTTGTGAATACTCGCTCTTTCCATAGACTTTGACTTGTTGAAGTTGATGCTGAAGTGAGTCAGGTCGGGGAGCTGCACCTGATGATGTAGTAGGTGTCTTGCTGAACTGTCAGCATTTAAATCCCGTTGAATGCCCTCTTCGGTGTGGAAGAACCTGTCTTTGGCAAACTAAGGTTTTGCATACCACTAACCCAATGGCCAGCACCAGCCATTTGCGCTGTCAATAATAAATGAGCAATATGAGACTCGTCCCTCTTTCTTGAAACAGGAAATAGGTAGTTGAGATCAAAATATGTACAAGTACGTTGTTTGTTAGAAACAAATACTAGCAAGTTAGTTCTGTGTGCTCCTAACATAATGGACAAACTTCTGCCAGGGCAGGAATGTGACTGAATCTTTGAACATCGGTTCTGTGTGAACCTCCAGAGCACCACGTTGGTGGGCTTTTTTAGACCGTGTATCTGTCACCACAAATGACGCTGCTTCTTGTCCCATTCCGGTCTATGATGCTAAATAATCTTGCTGTACACCCCCTTTTTCCCTAAGAAGCCGAAGGGGAAAATGACTGTTGATAAGTAGAATTCAGTCTTCAACGACTTCTTTGTTGGATCTCTGTCTCTGTTGAAGATGAATCTCACTGCTTGTGTCATGGATTTCAATGCTGACATCTGAGAGCTCATTCATATCGGATGTCTCGGGACACTCGCATTTAGGGCTTTCTTGTGTTGCTTGGAGTTTGCCTTTGAAAGCTGGATGACTGGCAGGTAAATGGTGTGGTGTTCATCCCTGCAGGCTCCCGAGGTTATGGGAACAGTCAGGTTTTGTAAGCTCTGCCTAAAGAGCCCAAGGAATCTTAATACACCCTGGTTTTCTTTTATTTCTCCCAGTCTTGCTGTCCAAGTTTTCCTGTAGAAATGGAGCAAGAGGGTTCTCTATGATCAGTGCTGACTTACCTCAGGTTCAATGGCAGCTGTTGCTATGCTTTTGGTGCTTCTGTTACCGCTACGTGGTAAATACCAGCTTTGTGTGGTCTGCACTGGCCAAATGTTAAGACCTAGCACGAGGTTCCTCCCAGGCAGTGAAGCACCCGCCAGTGACGCACCCTGCCCTGAACCCCCTGTCTGCTGCGAGCGCCCGTGTCATCTTGGAGCTGGGCATCTGCTCTGAACCCTTCTCCAGCTGAGCAGGCCCTGGGAGGCTGCTGGAGCGTGCTCTGGCATTAGAACAGCACAAGGCAGCTGATGGCTTGGGTTCTCCATTACAGAAATACAGGGCAAGGTTAGTAACGCACTGCAAGAAAAAATGTTAACTAATATTATTATCCTTAATTGTGTAGATCCTGCCATTCTTTAGCTATCAGTCCTTTCATCTAGAGAGGCCAAGGAGAGAAGACTTCCCAATTTAGAATAGATTTACTTGCCATCATCTCAAAGTTGAAACTCGTGCTTCATTTCTTTGTTCCCAATATATTTCCTCTCCAACTTCTTCACTGTAGTAGGGTCATCTGGGGATAGAAACAGGTAACTCCTATTTTAATGCGTTAGCCCTGTGAATATATAAATGGAAGCACTTATTTAAGCAGAAATAACTCAAAAGTTACCCAGGCTTTATCTCCCACTGCATTTTTAGGAAATAACTTTACACTTTTTGTATCCCCTTGCTCTCCTCTCACTGAGCATTTCCATCTCCACTGTTTCTGGATTCCTTAGTCGTGTCCTCACGTACCACTGCTGCTTTTCTAGTGTGAGAGGTGTGTGAGGCCCAGGCTGCCCAGAGAAGCTGTGGCTGCCCCATCCCTGGAGGGGTTCAAGGCCAGGTTGGACGGGGCTTGGAGCAACCTGGGCTGGTGGGAGGTGTCCCTGCCCAGGGCAGGGGGTGGCACTGGGTGGCCTTTAAGGTCCCTTCCAATCCGAACCATTCTGTGACTCTGTGTGATCGATGCTACTCTGTGCTAGGAACAGCGGGAAGGGTACCAGCTTATCCTAGGAAACCAGTGGGGTTTGGTATGAGCAGCTCCTCCTGAAGGCAGCGTTCTCTAGCCTGGTCCCAATCCCAGCGACGAGCATGGTCAGGCAGCTGCAGTCAGACACTGGAGACAGGGGCTTTTTTAATCTTTGTAGTGCCTCGGGCCCTCTCTGCTTTCAAATGTGAGTGATTCAAAGTGCCGTTTGTGAGCTACACAACGAGCTGCTCCTTTTTGCTGGCATCCAAGCAATAAAAATAGTTCATACTTGGTTTCCCAAAGTAGTATTGCAAATAAAGGATGAAAAGAGGCTGCAGGAAAAAAAAATACAGCAATCCGTCAAAATGCTACGAGGCTTATCTTTGTAGGGAGGCCATTTTGGAGAAAGGCTAATGGTTAGAAAATGAGTTTTTAATCTGATGATAAAATGCAGTACAGCAGTCCTCTGTCACGGTTCCCAGAACACAGCCGATGCACAGAACGTACATGGTAAACAGCTTAAAGATGGTTGAATGTGCTGAGATGAAGGGAGCTAAAACTGATACGAAGTTGTCTGTCTCTTGCACCTGTCTTGTTTACTTTTTCGCACTTCTAACCATTAACTGTTTCCCTAATCTCTGCTAATTACATCCTTAATTACATTACTATGCATTTTCAAATCTTAGCAGGAAAGCCTAAATTTTATAGAGTTGAAGCAGCGTTTTGAAGAGCCACCATCAAGTCCTAGGGACTCAGAGTACACTGTTTTTCCCTCCTAGACGCAAGGCTAACCTTACGCTGTATTTTAGGGGTAAAGTACAGTAGTAGCTTTATTACGTTGTACTCTACCCTTTGCCTACGCATTAATCTGTGGAGTTTAATGACTTCTTCAAAGCTTTCCTACTGCTTCCCAGAATAAGCTGCGTAACTTACTTGGAAAAGGGACATTGTTAGGTCACTTGGGGGCCAAACTTGCAATGTAACGCCTTGGCTGGTTAGAAAAACACCCTGAAAGTTCTGCAAAACCTGAGCTCAGCCGCTGCAGTGTGGAGCTCGAAAGGAAAAATGACAAGTCAGAGAGACTTGTCTGTTGCCACTAGCCAGGCAGGGAAAGGCAAAAGCTATCTAAACACGTCTTAATTCTTTTCCCTACAGTCTTCTGTAGGAAGTGCTGGCTTTGCTGATAAAGGGAGCTCTGCTGCACTCAGAAGAGCTGAGTCATAATCCAGAGGATTCCAGGCTTTAGGAATAAAAAGTAACCTGAGAGTGTCCCTTCCATAGCAGAGCAGCCAGTTATCAAACTTAACATTCTTTCTTCTGTCACTGTTGATCTTAGTCTTGCTTGTATAATGGTACTCGGCATTCATCCTTTCATTAACTGATGCCTTTTCTTTCTTTCCTTTTCAGCAATACTGGAGTAATCGCTTCCTAAACAATTTTGCAGAAATGTAAGGTTGTTTTGTTGCGTGCATGTGTTTTTAGCAACACATCTACCAAAACTTCTGCATGTATCATGTGTAAAGATTCTTTGCTTTCCCTAAAACAAAACTCATTGTGTTCTCTGTGGAAGAAATGTGTGGTACCATTAGGACTTCATTATACAGATGTACAAACGTGCAATATAGCTTACCGAATTGGGAACTCTCTCCAGAGAAGTGTGGTTTCTGTGCTGCATGGAGAAGAGTTTGTTTATCCTTGAACGAGAATCGCGGAGCTGTCAGCCAGTTTTCCATATTTCTGTATGTAAAATGTCAGTTTCTAAAATGTACAATATCAAAATAATGCATGCCTTCGGTTGTAGACAAATCTTTCTCTGTATTGTATCATCCGAACATACTACTCTCTAACAGCTTATGTACAATGCTACCCTATTTATAAAATTCATTGACGAGATTACAGATGAATGTTAAACCGTAAGCCTCCAGTTCATAACTTTGGATTTTTTTATCATGTGTGCAAATCAACCTATTTTGCACTGTAATGTAACTTATTTAAATCTAAGGCAGTAAGACAGATGTTGGTGCAATACAAAATATTGTGATGCATTTATCTAAAAAGCAACAACCGACGTAGCCAGTTACCACAGCTGCATGTGTGACCTTTAGAAGTTGTAAATAAGATCGATCGTCTATTTACATGCTGACAGTAAGAAGCATCACACCTAGTTTCATTTGTATCAGGTAAATAAATTTATTCTACAATACATACTTTGCGTGTTATTTTATGCACTTTGTTTTCTGCAGGTACATGCGTACGTACTTCAGCGCGCTCTTACATTAATGCCAGGATGACACTCACTAGCACCAACACCATTGCAATCTTTCCTCCTAGAACTATGCAGATGCCAGCTGCTCCTCCGGCAGCACTGACCTCCTCGCTGGTGTGTGATTTCCTCTCTCCAGGGGCTTTTGTGTGTGTTTAAGGGACACTGTCAACTACTTTGATCACTCAATTTTTTTTAAAATGCTCCATTGTTTGTAAAATCCCTCTGAGAAACTTAAAATAAACATTTCTTTCCCAACTACTTTTTTTTTTTTTTTTTTTGTCCTTTTCTATTTTCTAAATTGCCCCAGCCTGAAGCAGCTGCTGGTCTCTTCCCCCGTCCGTAGGAAGGTTACCCAGCTGCGCAGTAGCCTGCTGGGAGCGCCGTGCTCAGTTACCGCTTATTCTAGGGGCTGTACTTCCACCACCGGCTATTCTGCCGGGAGCCCACGGGGCAAGAGGCTGTGTCAAGCGTTAGGCAAGGCTAAAGCACTCCAAGGGTAAAAGCTGGATTTTCCAACTGTCCTGTAACGCTCTGCTCCAAAGCCCATCAACTAAGTCTTGGCTGGAGTAAGAGGAGGGGGAGCCGCTCTAAACACCCCACTTCAGTAATGTGTTGTGAATTAAGTGTAATACCTCTTAACCTCCAGCCCCCGATACCAGCGCGCTGCTGCCAAACTGCGTTATCCAAAGGAGGTGCCACGTCTGAGACCCTTCAAACACAACAGCCTGAGGTTTAAAAATACTAGGGTTGAATTCCATCGTTCAGCTGAACTCGAAGGCGGTGGAGGATGCATTAATACGTGGGGCTGAGCTGCTGGTGGCTGCTTCCTACTATGGTAGTGTTGTTCTCACCAAGCCGAGCTCCGCTCCCCGCCGCTGGGCTGAGGCTGTCAGGACCCAGTTCAGCGCTCGCTGTTATCTGCGACTGCAGCTCTTCCCGACCTATTATTTATAGCCGTCTTCAGCACGCACCAGCAGCACTGTCACCAGCAGCACTGTCACCAGCAGGCCCTTCCTGCTGGCTGCACCAGAAGGCCCGTTAGCGCTTCACACAGACACCTGAGCTCAATGATTGAAGTCATTTGTCCAGAACAGAGTAGAAGAAACTGCCCCATTAGCACCTCTTCCCTTGTCATAACCTCTAGCCTTGCTTTAATTAGGAAGCAACCAGGGGAGAAACCAGGCTCGCTGCTGAAGTCCAGTTTCTCAGACCCGCGCCCTCGCTCAGCTGATCTGCTGCCCCTTTTTTCAACTTGCAGAAATACACATCACCAGCACTGGTCCCAAATGTAAAGATTAGTGATGATGATAAGAAGTCATTATTCAGAAAACAGCTCTCGCTCCGTCTGCATCGCTGCCACGGCGAGTTACATTCCGCGGATGGTTTCAGCATCTCTGCAGTCAGACAGCAGCTCGCTGGTGAGCGAACTAAGACCAAACTCTTCACTTATTTTTAAACATATTTTTTTTAATTATGAACTGCAAGATTAACTCATAACTAGTCATCCAAATGAACTGCAAGCGGCGCTTTGGAGAACAGCCATATGAAGAAAATGTGATGTTTAGTGGGTTGCTAGGTACTTGAGTGCAGGAGTATGTGGTAAGAGATGCTGAGATAAAACAGCTTCATCTTCCCCCTCCTCCTCCTCTCACTGCAAACCCCGGACTCTAAAGCATTCCGTGGATGAGACCACACTGACATCCACAAAGGAAGAAAACAATTCCCCCTAGCTCAAGTTATTAGGCATTAGAGATATATCAAACTCTAAAAACAGAGGACGGAAGCTAGCCCGATTTTTGCATTGAGGTGAATCTGTGTGTGATTAGAAGAACCCGCATCCAGCCCCAGGAGGGTGGGCGAGAAGGGAGAAAAACCTCTGGGGGAGGAGATGGCAAACTGGCTTTGCAACCTCAGCACGGAAAAAGCCACGGGACTACAGAAGAGCGAGCAGCAATCCCCCCTCTGCTCAGGCGGCAGAGCTCTGAGCACCCAAAGCAAACTTGTAAAATATTTCATCCCAACAATGTAACCACGTGGGAGTGCAGAGAAGCCTTCGGACATCAGTTTAGCAGGCTCAGGCTATTTGCCTAATCAGGTCAAGTCCCTGCCCTTTGTTACCTAGGGACAGTGGGAACTGAATCCATAAGGATTGTTCCCTTATAACTGAATCGATAGGGGTTATCCCCTTCCCCCTCCTGGCACAGCTGGCAGGGAACACGCAGTGTGATGGGAACACCTGGACACTTCCATTCCAGTCAGTGCTCTCAGGGCAGTGCCGACTTGCACAGAAGCCAGACACAGGATTTTGCTGACATCACCAACGTTAAGAGCTAAAGTTCACCAGTCTGGCTCTTCAGGCACGGCAAAGGAAAGGACTTTTCGTCTGATTATACACGTGTAGGTTCAGGAGCCTGAGGAAAGCAGCTGAGAGGCAGGGAGCTTTCAGCGTACGGCGCACAGCCTAAGGACGGTGCATGTCCCTGCAGACTTGGTGACTGAGCAGTGGTCAGCCTCCAAAAACCACTTGGTGTGTCCCATTCAGCCTCTCTTTGGGTCAGAAAGGAGACCACAATTAACCAAAACAAAGTCCAGAAACAACAACAAATGCCCCAAACCCGATAAGCCCAGGCTGCTACAAACCCCCTGCTACTTAGGCAGGTGGCAGAGTCAGGTTTCCCTACAGAGGCAGGCGAGGAACATTGCTTTGCTGCTGGGCTAAGATAACATCAGCGGCTAACAACAATCAAGCTGCAACCAGCTCACGCCTTCGTAACCAAGTCACGCAGCTCCAGCGCACCCTGATTGCAAAACACCCCAGCGTTTCGGTCTTGCACTTGCTGCTGCCCCGCGTGCAGCGAGGCAGGACAGCCCAGACAGAAACTGTGACTTAAAAGAAGCTTCTCTTGTCGCTGCCCTTCGCCGTGACTCAAGCACGAACGCAGACCTTCAGTTTAGGTACAAGACTGACCTGCAGCAGGCAAACCACGGGCAGGAAAGCTCCCACCACCCCTTAACTCATAAAAGGTGTGTCCTTTCCCTTCCTGGAAGAACAACCTCGCTGCCCACAGCCGAGCTGACTCGGGGCTGCCATGCCAACAACGATTCATGGTGGAGCTCTTCAGCTTTCCAGGGATTCCTGCCAAATACTCATCATCTCACCATGCTGCGACCAGAAATTCCAGTCCTGTTTTGCAGTGGCCGCTTTGCTGTGAACACAGTTCACCTCTGGCTATAAGTTACGGGTACCAAAATCCTGTACCATTATAAAATCTAAGCCTCTGCTTTGTGGGCACTGTCAGCTTCTCGGGACACCCCACCGAGGGGCTCTATACCTTCAGTGAACTGAGAGCATGAGAACCCAAGGCACGGCCACCCCCCCATGCTCACAAACCAGCCGTCAGGTGCGGGAAACTTCAGCCTCAGCCAGAGAGCATGGACTCACGACGGGCTGCTTTCCAAACCCCACGCTGCTCCTGCTCACCGCTCCCAAACCTCTCCTAGATCAAAAAAAAACCCAGAAGGAAATCGCTATAGCATCGACTCAATCTCCACTTCGTCAAAGGAGGCACACAAACCGCAGGTGGCCTCTCAGAAACCAAGGCCAAGTTTCCAAAGCACCCAGAACCTGCTTTAACAAGTCCTCCGCCTCCCAGAGTTACAGAACCTCCCCGAGCAGCACCGCCGACATTTCTACCCACATCCCAGCATTGTGTCAAACAGATTCCGCAATAAAACAGCAAAAAGCTGTATGTGGCATGCCAAAACAAGCCTGAGGAGTTGAATGCGCGTGCTGCACAGCACCAGATCTGCATCAGCACATGTAACTAAACCAGAGCAAGGCTTGTGTTGCCGGTGGCTGGCTACCGCAGCGGGGAACCAGGCACTCATTCCCTTAGTTTGGGTTGAAGGACAGAGCAAATAGAAGTGTTGAAGTGAAATTCAAGCACCCAAAATTGAAGTCTGGAATTCCTTTCTCAAGTTGATGCTGGCCCTGGAGCACACAGACTTCCCAGGCTATGCCTCTCTCCTTCTTGGAAACTCATAAAGTTGCTTTTCTGCATCTACTCAGAGCTGCAATGGCAGGACCAGCTCAGCATTTAGCTCTTCCTGACACCTTAATCAAGTTCCACGTGCTCATTAGGGAGGTCTCTACCTAAGACAGAAGGGCTTTTATCCAACAGATGTGTTCTGAAAGAGTAATAACATCCAACCTTTCACAAAATGGAGCTGCTGACGCTCTGATCTTAAAGCCTAATGGGATTAAGAGCTCCCCTCACCAGCTGCATGGCAGGCTTTGAAGTTCGTCACCAAGACACTTCCATCTCCGTGAAGGCCCCACTGGCAGCATCCCACCAAGCTACTTATTTCTCCTTTTACCCATTGCTAACAGGTGATCCTCCCTGAGCTGGCACTGGGACTAGACTGGGGCTAGGAACAGGCTTTCCCCTCCCCTTGGGGCTGGGGAGAACGGCCGACTCCTGCCCACGACAGGCACCGCTTCCCTTCGTGCCATGGCTACATGCCCAGCAGCCCGATTTCCTACCCAAGGAATCCCCGGAGCAACTTGAAAACATCTCTACACCTATTTAAGGCCGGATGATGGATGTTCTTCCTTACACCATGTAAAGCCTCTGAATTTACATCACGGATGGTAAATAATAGCACAAAAGAAGATGAAACCCATCTGTTCCCTAATCAGCCTTTTCAGACAACTGAGGCAGCAGAAATCAAAGCACAGCACAGGAAGCGTTAAATCCCTTTTGCAAAACCTCAAATATTTCCAGGCCTGGAGTGTTACTGGGTGGAAGGTCCTTAAAACTTCTCAGAGCCCAGTATTTCCATAAGGGGCACAAACACTTGACAGAGTCCTCCAGCCTTATCAAATTGGCCGAGTTTCAGCGTGACATTATCCCCTGCAGAACAGACACCGAAAGGTTAGCTAGAGCCATCACCTCCTTTCCTACCTATTAAAAGCCACCCTGGTGAGCTGAGGAAAGGCTAAAGCCTGTCTCTGTACCCTCTTCCTCCTCTTGGACAGCCAGCAGCAACGCCGGAATCCAGCAGCTCCCCAGGCCAGCTAGAACTCAGGCTAATACAAGAATTACTGCATTTTTTCAGAGTAATGCCAAACTTTCCCTGCATTAGTTAAACAGATCGCTGCATTCTAGGCCACATGGGACAACCAGACCGACAGAGACAATTCAATCCATACGAACATTGCCCCCGTCTCGCTTTTACGACGGGCCTCAGGAGGAAAACCAGAAACTGAGGTTACGCCGTTGTCCCGCTCCAGCACTGACTATCCAGGACCCCTCAGGTTTTACAGGGTGAAAAAGCTGCTCGGTCACAGATCACAGCTTTTTACTGACTTCCAGACAGACAAACATTAATCTCAAGAACCATATGGACAGCAGCTTACACACAGCCGTCTGAGAAGATGCGTATCCACAGATTGCTGTTCTCGCTCCTCTGATGTCATCACGCTTAAGTTTCCTGGAAAACTATTTAGCATTCCAAGAGGATGAAGCCAAGTTACCAGCTTCAGCTCATCAAACCATACCGCACGTCAAGGAATAACACAATATATTACACAATAAACGTTAGGAAAAAAGCAGGAACAACAAAAATTCCAGGAATTTTTAAATAGTTAAATAGTTCAGAGAACGAGCTGGCATCCTAACAGCCTTTATAGCAAAACACGGGGCAACTCACCATCTCCCCAGCACAGGAACAGGCCCTTTTGTGCTGCCAGGTCAATCCCGGTTCTTGGATCAACTGCCAATGTAAGTAACTCACTTCTGCCAAGCGCTAAAACTCTCCCAGCCCAGGGAGCCCAACGGGAGACGTTCCAAACCACCGAGCCCCCCATTAGCTGAGCAGTGTGCTGCTGCTGCTGCTGCCCGACCAGCCACTTTGATGCAACTGGACTTTTTGCTCTCTGTAAATATTTAAGAAATTTATATCAAGCCCAAGTCTCAGGACGTGGGGTTTTTTTCTCCCCTTTGTCCTCTAGACAAGGCTCTGGCACGCACAGCTGACAGCTGAAAAAAAGATAGCTGAAGTGTCCACAGGCAAACGTTCCAAATGCAAGGTCAGTGTTCCCTGCCACGCCACGCGCTGGTCAAACACAGCACGGGCAGGACGCGGCACAGGGCGGGCAGCTCAGTAGACAGCATCTGCTGTCCTTTAAGAAATAGTACTGTGAATGGCCAAATGTAGAAAATTGAGTCATTTTTAAAATTCATAAGTCAGGAACTGAACTGCTCTTGTTCGAGCCCCAAACCATCACTCTATTTGCATTGGTGTTTTGACGGCATGATAAAGAGAAAAAAGCAAAAGGAAACCAATCTCCAAACTTATGAAGTCCTTGGCCTCTCCGGGGAAGCTGTTTGAAATGGAGCCTTTTACAGTGTAAACATCTGTCTGTGACCCACCGCAGCAGAGGCTTCCCCAGCACATTCCATACCCAGCATTACACAACCCTTACGGTTCACAAATAAGCGCAAGGCTCAAGACAGTAAGAGAAAACACAGATTACTCTCTCTGCTTTGCTGTCAACAGTGATAGAAATGGACTAGCCAAATGGCTTTACTTTATATATAAATTGTTACATTGAAGCTCCCCAGGTGAACACTTTACTTTTCCCTGAGCTGTTTTTGCATCAGAATCACTTTTTTTTTTTTTTTTTTACCTAAATACCCAGCCCTAGGCATCTCCCTGCCTCCTTGGCCAGCTTCCCAATGACATCTTAGCCAGCCTGCCGGTCCTAGGAACGCAGCAGGAATTGCAGCAGTAGCTCCGTTCTCCCCCTTGCCAGGCCAGCGTTCCTCCTGCCCTGTTACCCTTCCCTCTGCGATCCGGTCACTGGACCGACACAAACATGTTAATTATCACCAAGGCCTTAGGCCAGGGCTTCAGAAATTCAACAACAGCTTTACAGCTCTTGCCCTTAAACCAACCAACCTTTTACAGGGCTACAAAGTGATCAGATAAAGGATTTAAAAAAATAAAAATAAAAAAAAATAAAAGCAGCAAAAAGGCTTACGGAGTTAAAAAGAAGGACGGGAGAGGAGGGGGAATGCTTTTGAGGTAGTTCCAGGCATCTGTTCACAGATTACTTTTCGAACTGTCACCCTGGCAGTACAGGAAGGGGAATCGTTCTTTAGGCCCACACCGAATCCTTTCGATGAAGAAACTACAGCAAAACGACTGCAATGTACTTGAGGTTTGCTGGGTACTACGTAAAATTGTATCAATTTACCGATGGGCAGCACTGAATATGCATTATCCAGAACACGCTACTTTAAGCCGTGACAAAGTTTATTTAGTTCAAAATCATAGGTTTATGCTGCGTTTAAGCCCAGGTAAGGCCCCTACATTTAAGACCGCTGGAGACTGCACTGATTTAGATCTGTTTTTTTAAGAGATATGTGGTTATAGTATTTTTGTGTAACTTAAAATTACCATGGCAGAGACAGCCTTTGTGATTTCCTTACAGCTGAGATCTAAGTGAGGAAATAAGGTCTGCTGAGTAAGAAATAGTCCCTGATTCTGCCCTGGATGGATCAGTTTCCACATCACTGAGCTCCTGAAAAGCACGGAGGGAAGAATCGCCACACAAAAACAGGCCTAATGAGGAAGACAGTTATTGAAAGGAAAAAAAAAAAAAAAAAAAAAGTCCTAGTTAATCAAAAATCTCTCTGCAACCAGCAGCAACAGCAAATGGAAAAGCACCTCAGACACAAAACATTTATATTGGCCAGCAGTCCTCAGTCCCTGCTATTATCTCTGCTTCACAATTCTTAGATTCTGGAAACCAGAAGTAGAAATACTGCCAATATTTCAGGTGCTACCAGCAGAATAAAGTAATTCTGTAATGTGCTGGTAACTTAGCTAATTTCACTTAGATAATTCCTAGCCAAACCATGAACGCCTGCTTTTAGACTCTGGCAGATCAATTCTTTTAGCCCTTACCCAACTCTACACAAGGTTTGAAGAAATTCTGCCCCTCTGCATCACTTCTGTGTCTTTCCTATCGCAAAGTGGGAAGGAATTAAAACTTAATGACATTTGTAATTTAAAGTCAAGGATTTCAAGCAAACACGGGCACTCCATCCTTACCCAGCCCCAGAGACTAGCACTTACTGACGTGCCAGTGCTGCGCCATGCAACGGGACAGCAATGGCTTTCTGGCCTCACCTACCCATCGCTTCGCTGTGGGGAGCTTATATCATAGGTCTGACACAGGCTGAACTGCAGGTTTTGGCTTTTTCATCTTTTCTTCTAGGGTTCACAGCACACGATTAAGGGATGGAATGAGGTCAGCTGCTTATTATGGGCTAATTGTTATATTCCCTGAACTAGAATACCAGTAACTGAATATGAGTACAGGATCTCTGCAAAACCAGAGATCACATTCTAAAATTAAAGCCCTAATGAAGGCTCATTAATACGCAAGAAGAATCCCTCTAGAATTCTGAAGTTAGTGCTAAATCTATCTATCTATATAATCTCAAATGCACTCCACGTGTGTGGCATCTTAAAGTTCCTTACTCTGTACAATTAGCAAAGACCATACCCCTGCTATATAACCCCAATACGTCAGGTACTTACGGAGATGTTATTTGCAGGATCTAACTGAACTTTTCACTGTCAATAAGGAGCCACCTTTTCAGAAAAACAAAGCAGCAAGGACACAGCTCTGTTTTGACAGCTACCTTAAGGTGTTCTTAGGTGTACCTGGACTTGGTTGCTAAAGCCGCACGTAGCACTCCGCTGTTTTCTTCACAGTGCACTCATCTTCAAGTAGTTTTAGTTTCCCATCTGTTCTAAAAGGAGAGATTATCAGGTTATCTACAAACATACTACAGAATGGTTTTAGTAAAACTGTGGTTTTCCGATTTCCTGTTTTATGTAAACATTTCAGAGAAATGCGTAAGGCCAGTGGTTTCCATCTGCGATTAATGACCTGTTTAAAGGAACCATTAGAATAAAACGGCTGAGCAGCTCACGAAATATGTATCAAGTACCTCATATACGTCTCTTACCAAAATTAAATGGGTCCTTTCTTTAGTTTAATAACATCAGGAGCTCCATTCTTTCATCCACAATAGAGGTTTAGAACACAACTAGAAAAGCTAATGAAGCTACCCAACTTTCAGCTGCAGAATACAATCTGATGAATGCTCAAGTGTGAGGAGAAAACAAAGCAGGTTTCTTTTAAAAAAAAAAAAGAGATACTTTGAATTTGCTACTACATGCATATTTCTTTCTGTTATGAAAGACATGCAATGAGCTGAAATCTATTCACTGCATCACACAGTAATGGTATAAACAGATTCTTCATAAAAGAACAGGAACAGGCCTCTCATCCACCAGAACGCAATTAACAAAATGTTTGCTCTAATGGAAATGCAGCCATTTGGTGTATTTGCTTAATGAAAGAGCAGTAACAGCGTCTGCCAATTCAATCACCAAGACAGCAGCACGTGCCTTTCTGTTCTTCCCATACAGTCTTCAAATAACCAAAACTCAATTTGATGTTTTGGAAAGTCTAAAACCCACAAAATTCCAGAGAGAACAGATACCCAGCTCTTGTCTTTTTTTAAATGGATAAACTATTAGACTCCTCCTTTGTAAGACATGACATACCAAAATATTTCCAAAATAAGACTATAATAGAAGTAATCTGCCATTCTTTTTGTTGTGCGTTTTTCTAATTGATATAACACACATCACAGAGGGAGAGATACATTACCCTACAGCTAGGGGGAAGCTTTTGTTTTCCATGCCATGTATTTCTATCAAATAGCCACTTTCCCTTCAACCGATAATCAAAACTATTGTTTAGCTTTGTAGAAAAAGTCTGTGTGCTCCAGCATACTTGTGGTAACGGAATAAATATAAAAGGAATTAAATTGCCAATATAAAGACAAAAATACATGTTTTAGTAAAGAATAAGGAAATCAAAACTGTACGAAAAATAAGAGCAAGTAGCAATTCCTCCTCCCACACATCAAGCCCACAGAACTGAAATGATTTCTAGATTACAAAGAAGCTCAGCCTTGAAATGCTGATGTTGAGAAGTTGTACATGAAGCAATGCAACTTTGCTTCAAAAGCTGAGGGGAAAAACCAATTCAAATATTACCTGATGAAAACATGGGAGTATATAAACATGGCAAAACCAAGACAATATGTGTATTTGCATAATTTAACATTTCTACAGCAATATAAGTGAAGAGGGATGAATTCTTTTTATATAATTTTAAATGTCAGTGCTGTATACAGAATGTGAAGTGCTTTGAGTCACCGCTGTAAAACCTTTTGGTTACATACTGAAATAAAACTAAACTGCATTTAAAAATAAATGCTCATGTACAGACTTTAAGTGATTACAGGGTTTAGTAAGGATTGGGGAAATGACTGTAATTCTCCAACACTGGCTCAATTCTGTACACGTAGAAATCAGTCAGCTACAAAAGCGCTCTGTAAGTCAAAGTTGCCTCGCATACCAAACTTCTCCTTTACAGCACATGTAATGCCTTACAAAAAGACAAATTAATTCAACAAATCCAGCAAGAGAAAAGTTCTGCTTTCAGCCACACCCGAGCAACTCCTCCAGACTTCAACAGGAGCACGAGCCCAAATGGCAGCATACAAACAAGAGAATAAGACCTCTTCCACAAAGGAGTACAAATCACTGTATTTACAAATCAATCAAGCACACTTAGCCCTGGACAGAATTTAGACATTGTTTTCATCATAAACAACAGGCTTATTACACATTTCAGATTCTAATGCTTTTAGTTTTAGCAGGAATTTTTTGAAATGAGAGTTGCAAATAACCTCCAATACAGTTAGTCCCTTAGACTTAATAAATAAGAAGCATCAAGAATCTTCATGGTATTGAGATGCATAGAACTATTAAATGGTTTCAGAGTCTATTTAAGGAAAAAAAAAAAAAGTCAAAAAAAAAGTCCTTTGTTACTGCAAAAATCTGAGTTTATGTTCTTCAAAGAAGAATGGCCCTAGTGGTATGTTCAAGTGCCAAAACAAGCAGCAGGATGAGAGGCCATTACTGCATGCCAAACCACTGTTCTTGATCTGCCCACTGAGCTGCTTCACTGTCACTGCCTTCCAAGTCCCCCTCTTCTCCACTCCCCTCCATATCATCCACATCTTCTTCCTGGGTTGCATCAGTTGGACTTTCCTCTTTTTCCATTTTCTGCATTCCCTCTAGTGACTTCTGATCATTTGGATCCAAACTGAGGAAAGGAAGAAAAGAAAGCATTATGCTAAAACTGATTTTTTCCCATTATACTTGTGACATTAATGTAAAAAAAAAAAAAAAAAAAGTAAAAAAACCCCCTCTCATTTGTTGTCTGCACTTCCTGTTTTAACATCATCAAGAAGTTCAATTTAGTAGATGATGCAACATCACCTCAGGCTGACCGTAACATTATTAAAACTTTATCTAAAATAATCTGATCCCCGAGAATGCGCTTACCTAAACATCACACTATTCCAGACAATACTAATAGTAAAGTAACATGAAAGCAGTAAAAACTTAAATGACTATGACTAAATATATTATATGCAAGGAAAAACCAGCTGATCCATTAACACTATATAAGTTTATGGTGGACACGATGTGCTAGATTTAACGTAAATTTAACTGTTTGAAATAAAACATGGTAACATTTGACATGGTAACACCCTAAAATAACATTTAGGTTATGTTAAATTGAATCACACTACTAAAATTTACTTAATAGCTCACCTACACCTTCTAATCTAAAGGAATGGATCTTAAGGTGCCTGACTATATAATAATTAATAACTATAAATTAACTATAAATGCCTTAATCCTTTCATTAGTCAAGGAATCACATGCCTAGTGACATGCTTAGCGTTAAAGCAGTCCCTAAATTTTGCACTTCTCAGTTCAAAGCCTTATGACCAACTAATTCATTAACAGGACGTTATTTGTATGTTTCTGTTTGTTTTAAGGGACAATGATATAAAGCTATCTCTGATGCACGTCCCAATCAATTTTTTGCTCAACTTTTTACTTAGTCAAGTTGATTTTAGGTTCTTACAAATATACCGCAATCTCAGAGTCTCTGGCTTTACCTTAGGGCAATACTGTACTGGTCCATTGCTTCCTGATACTCATTGACAGCTACAAGAAAGTCTCCCAGTATTCGGTGCAGAACACAGTCGCTCTGATTAGCCAGCGCATTCCTCAGCAAAGCAATTCCATCTTCATACTTTTGTTCTCTACCTGTTTATATGCAAAACTACAGTTTTAATTAATAGTTTAGGTAAATCTATAAAAAGTCAGAGTGCACACAAAGAGCCATCATAACACAAGATTATTTCTTCCTTCAGAACTGCCAGCATGGGGAATAGTAGTGATATACTTTTTGCAAGATTAACTCTAAACAATGGATTTTCATTGCAATAACTGCTACACTCACACATACTTTGAAGTCAAAATATTTTGTTTGCAATTGTTTTAAGTGCTGGTATAATATGAGTTGCTAGACGCAACTAATTCCTGTGATTTTTCCTTCAGAATAGAACTGATAAATCCCTGGGCTGTAACATCACTGTTCTATTCTTCACACTGATGAGGCTGCAGAACACTCTTCCATGTAAAACAGTATGCTTTAAATAAGTTGACATGGGGAAAAAAAAAAAAAAAAGGAACTTACTAAGAAGTTCTGCTTTCTTTACCACAGCCTTAATGTAATCAGGTCTTTGTGTTAGCGCTTTGTCCAATAATGTTTTTGCTTTTTCCTGCGTGACTGGGTCTTCGAGACAGACTGTTGCTAACAGAGTGAGTGTCTGTGCATTTGCTCCCAGAGTTTTATATACATTATTTGCCATAACCATAGCTTCACGGATACTGCTGGATGCGAGGTAACATTCGATGAGACCTGATGATATAAAAAGGAAAACATTTCAGTTTTTGAGTCAGCACTACAGACACTTGCGCCTCAATTATTTGCACTTAGTAGCACTCAGACTCCAAACAACTGACACTATAAAAAGCAAATACAAATTGCAATTGAGAAAGTGAGTCTACAGCCAACATTTTTTAAAAGATATCAAAGAAACTTGCAGATAAGGAAACCTGGACGCTAAATGGCATACAGTTCTACGTGGAATCAGAGACAAAGGCAGGAGAAGGAAGACTGTCTCCCAGGACCAACATCTGTCAAAAGACTAAGTTGTGACAGATTACACATTTCTTCCTTACTTGCAGGAGAAGCAAAACTATTCAAGCAAATGCACAATTGCATTACAGTACTTCTAAATGCATGCCTTTCACTTTAGCAGGGAAACTACAGCATTGTGCCCACCACAAAGCACAGGATATGGAACTGGAGGAGCCAGGAAAATCAGATTTGCACTCTCCATTCTGAATACACGAAAAAGTAAAAAACAAAACAAAACTTCACTGCTGAATATTACAGAATAATCAGTTTGGTTTTACTTAACCAATAATTGCATAGAAGACAAACAAGTACCACCAAAAAGATTTGAGAACCAGGAAATCCTAAGAAAACAGACCCTAGAACGCACCACCATATTACAAACTGGTACAAGATTTAATACCTCTCGTATAATTCTTTTGCGTATTTTCACAAGCCTACATTTCAACACATCCATTCTACAGGTAGTTGACTTCATCACTTTTATTTGTCGGCGAGTACTTAAAAAAAAAAGCCTAAGTACACCTAATCTAAGATTTTTTGCCCAGTTCCAATACTGAGATACTAACACATCACTTGGACTCTTCACAACTCACCATTTACTTGAAGCTGCTGTTGAGATCAACAAGATTTAGATATGACAAAAGCATGACAAAATGAAGCTCCCAGTGCAACTAACCATACAGTTAACAACATCAGCCAGAAGTGATGTGCTCAAAATACCCAAGTCTGTTTACATCCCGATTAAGCAAAAACAAACAAACAAACAAAAGCCCTGTTTGAAAATCACTCTTACGCATACATGCATTCTCTAATATCCCTCATCTGACTGCTTCTACCAGAGTTTTATAGGTTTTCAGGTAACAATAATTTATTTACTAGAAAGTCAGCAGGAGAAAAGAACTACTGTCTATTTCCTTGCCTGATCATCATCATCATGACGCCAACTTTCACATCAAACCAATACTCCACATGCAAGTAGCTTCACTTCACTCACCTTCATAGCAATCCAGCCTACAAGGTGCGAGACGTATCGCTTCACGGAAGTGTATAATTGCTTCCTGTACTCGGCCCATATTCCTAAGAGCAGCTCCTTTCAGCAGGAGAGCTTGAACACTGTTACTATTAAGCTGGATAGCTTTGGCTCCTAAATATAAGGCACGAGAGTATCGTTTACTGTAGAAACTATGACACCTATGGAAAGACAAGAGGGATTGTAAACATGTACTGCCTGTGGTGCCTGTGCACATTCATTGAGGTTTAAAAGCAGAAAGAATAAAAAAAAAAAAAAAATACAGGCAACTGTTGAGCTTCTTACATTTGAAGTTAAGAATATGTGTTCAAGAAAAAACACTCTTCAGGAGTTTAAAAAAAAAAAGGCAGTATGAATTTATTCACTGTTACAGCTATTTAATGTATCATTGTTAATGCACAGGTGCAGTAATTCAAATAGGTTTAAACATAGAGAAAATAACTAAAATAGGTATTAATGGATAGCTAATTTGTTACCCCAAGAACAGAATAGATAGACTAGAAAAAGCACCTTCTGAAGAAAAAAGCTGAATCCACTGTATCAACTGTAATCCACTGCATGCAGCAAATCAAGAGTTGAGGTAAGAAAGAAATAAAACAACTTACCCAGACACCACCCAGGGTTCTGCATGTTGATCAGAAATATTGAAGAGACGGCAGCCCAAGTTCTCCACATCCTCTAGCCGACCTTCACGTGCCAATAAATAACCATATACATCCATTCCTAAAGTGAAAAACGTTTGAAGATCAATCATCAAGAAATGGAAAGCTCATTCATAACAATAAAAAACAAGAAACCAAACAGCTACATTAAACTGTGCAACTAGCAGTAACTGTTCAAGATACACAGCTTCTGAATGTAAATTCTGACTTGAAAGCCAGGTACAACAATATGCAATATTCCACTGCACGCTTGATTGCATGTAGCTGCCACTCTAATGTTACTCATCAGATCATTACACTAGGTAAGCTTTCTTTTAGGATTTACTCACCTTTTATTAGGTAAGGATCTAGCATTTGAGCTTGTTCAAATTTTAGAATAGAGTTTTTATTATCTCCAGCTCTGAAATACAGGTCTGCTAAGCTCCCCAGTAAGTCTACATTATCCCTCAGCAATGACTTCTTCTCTAAAGAGCTTTAAGACAAAAAAAAAATCCTGTTAATTATGTAATTCTATTTTAATATAGCTATATATAAATATTAATATATTATTTGATTTTATCATGCTCTTTGAACTCTTACCAAATGGTGTTTATTGCTCTTGTGTTATCTCCAGTATGCACAAAAGCATATGCCTTGATCCACACCGAAAGCCAATCCAAGTTAGGAATACTCTGAATTACGTTGATTGTCATAGAGGCCACTTCCGCACCTTTCACCGACAGCGAGAGTAAGCCTATTCAGGACGGTACATACATCAACTTCAGCCACCAGAAATTGCTTTTAATACAAATTAATTGTCTGAAGACCAGAAACTCCATCCCTTGACAAGTATAAACAAGCAGCTTGTTACAATGCTTTTTATAATTTGCATAATATAGGCATTACATATTACATGCAAATGTAAAGACAATTACCTAGTCACAAGCATAATTCAAATTATAATACGGTTTAATACTGAAATAGTAACAGTGTGCAGACACCTACCTAGTATGGCATCAAGTGCTAAAGGGCACTGCCTCAGTACTTCTTTGTAGCTCGTAACAGATGAGCGCTCTTGACCTGCTTTCTTGTATAGATTTGCCAACATCATATTGATCTACAAGCAACAGAAATGTTGGTAGAGTCAAGAACGAGAAAGGAGAAAGCCTCACTAAGCAAGGGCACAATTTTGTCTCCAAGCACACCTGCCTCTCTCCCCCCTGTTCTCGGCACAAGACAAAATTACCTGCTCTTCCTTTGAGATCACCATAACCTATTATATATTATAAAATTAAAATTGTTTCTGCTTTCTGAGTCTTACATTCTTTAGTATTTGCACAGTCATCTTGAAATCTCAGTGTTTTGCATATACAAAGTCAAAAGATGGGCATTTATATATGACAACAAGGACCTGTATATCCACTACATTAGCCTTCTTTGAGTTATCTCTCCATACCAGTGGAAGTCTTTGAGAGAATTAACTTAGGAAGGCAGAGAAAGTTTCCATTTATTTTCTGAATGAAGGCATGATTGATGAAAGAACAGAAATGATTTCAGCTCTACTCAAGTAGCTGGTTTCTGCTACAATACTTTATTTTACTAGTGCGCTTAGGTAAAAAGTTTGCTTTTCTCAATCTTCTCTTATTTTTCTGTTTGGTAAGTTGGTCTTTAAACAGAACGCTTTGACCTTACTAGAGTCTAAGCCATGTACACTGTTAGCACAATACAGGAATACTGTTAATATGAAACATAGTTGATTGACCTGATGTGTTAACCTTTTAAGCCCTTACGACATCATAAAGCCAGCAACCAAAGACTCAATATATCTGGCACTGCAGACCACAATGGGATCTAAATATTTAACATTATCTAAACTGTTATTAAAAAGGATGAAAAGATTTTAAAAGATGGAACACTAGCATTCCTTCTACTTGACAAAGTCTTCAGCCTTTCAAGGATCTTACATTGCTCAAACTATACAGTAAAACATGAGGTGCCATTCCTTATACATTCTGGGTTCAGGAACATATTAAAACACTTGCTCAATTTGAGCAATCACAATTTAGCAAGTTACATTGACTGGCTAATAGTGAAAACACCACAGAACAGTCAGCCTTGCGAGACAACTAGGCTACCAGTCTCTCCTTCAGCTCTAGCAGGTGACAGCGTGCCTTTCCTGTCCAGTGATACACAGCTCTTCCATGGAAACTCGGACTCCACTTTGTGGTTATAACCAGGCAAAGTACATTAATTTAAACAATTGCTTTGGCTCTCACATTTACATGTTTGACTCGGAACCGCAGAAAATTATTCAGCCAGGTGTCTAGCAATTGTTTACTAACTTGCAGTAACTGTTTGCAATCATGTACTCTGGTACAGGAGTAAAATGCTTTTGCTGAGACTGGCTATTATTCTTTGCCCTGTTAAAAGTGTTCACGATAACACACAAAGAACTATCGAATGGATGATACAGATCCCAAGCCTTATGTATGGATATACAAATACTTTACAAACTTTTAGCATTAAAATAGTGTTTCTTCATCCTTGTACACAAGCAAAATTCTGTACCTTCTGTATGCAGTACTGAAGAGCTAACCAGGTAATTCACACAAATTAATAAAGATGCACACAAACTTTTAACTCTTTTCACTTTTTTTGAATTCTTTCTAACAGAGGGAATACAAAATTTGTCTGATTTTAAAGAAAAGAGACCAAATAAACTAAGCTAATTTAAATATTAGGAAGTGTTTCCAAACAACATTTAACTAATACAAAAGCAAATACCAAGACACAATGCCATTATACCTACAGACTACGTTCTTTTTAACCACATACTGGCCTAAAGATTCAAGACACACTGACCAAAGATTTGTGACAAAAGTCTGCCAAAACTGACCTTTGGGGTCCTCTGTCTGGAAGGAATCCCATCAAGTATAGCAATGGCATCTTTATCTTGCTTCAGCATTGTATAACATTCAGCCATTTTATATTTCACTTCAATTTCAGACGGTAAACACTGAAATAAAAAACAAACTTTAAAGGACAATGCTTTTAGTCATTTAACTTTTCAGTGAAGTAAAACATTTGAATATGGTTTTCTAATTAAATGCTTAAACTATGTTGAAAAAATCTAGTGCAAGAAAGTTCACAATGCAACCTACTGCTAGCTCATATTGCTCCTGTCTCCAAACGAAAAGCATGACCTACACATACAAAAAAATCTCATGTTCAAGACCATATTGTTTCGCATTACGCCACACTGGTACTTTCAAAGTGAAGTAGCCTTAAATGTCACATCTATTTGACATGATAAATCCACAATCTAATGACATAATATTGAGTCAGCAACATTAACTGCAAAGAAGAACACGATCATTTTACACAGCACATTAGTCAATTTTTAAATACCTGGCTCTGGGGAGTTGATGCAGCATTCCCAGTAGAAGGTCTAACTTTTGAAGTTTTACTTAGTGCTTTTTTCTGCTGCAAAGCCATTGTATACTTACTTACAGCATTTCTATATTCTTTATCATGGAAGAGAGAATCTGCATGATATACAAGGAGCTGGTATTTCTGAGATGGTGAAAACAGTTCCCTAGAAGAAAGGCGAACAGAAAGGCTGAGATCAACTAACTGCAGATCCTTATGGATCCAAAGTACTCGTAGCTTTTGTTTGTCTGGCTTTAACTTCCAACTGTTGCTGCTTCTTTACTACATTGGAAACAGGTACTATCTCCTCACAAAGGTATTATCTTGCCGATTTCTTTTATCTGAATACAAACAAACGTAATAGCCATTCCTGACACCTCATCAGTAACAACAGCTTGACCGCTGTTTTCATAGCGGAGCAGCCCCGATCCTCCTCCTAACAATCCACATGTTGTCAACGTCCACGAAAGCGCATTTTGTTTGAAGGGACTCAAGTTTACAAGGCAACTCAGCTCTTTGCACAGCTATCCTGGTCCTAATCCACACGTTCATGTTTTACAAACCCGCTTTTTGCAGAGGTGTTGAAGAGTTAGTTTCAGAATAGAATTCTAGTTTTAATTAGTTCCTCAAAACCTATCCAAAATGTAAAATGACACCTTATAGGAAAGTCCTGAAAAATAAAGGGAATCACTCGAGTCAGGGGAAGAGCCGTTACCTACACAGGACACCCTTGCAAAGAGAAAATCCCTCCATATCTGCCAGAATGCTCTTGCTGTACCGGGTACCCCAACAGAGGCTGAACCCCGGGCAGAGGCGGGCTTCATCCCCCGCAGGGCCGGGGAGGGGAGCCGGAGGCCGGCACCACAGAACCCGGCGGGAAGGACAGCTCTAAAAGCGAGCCCACCTCCTTCACAGCTCATAAGACACCCGCCGCCACCCTGCGAACTCCCGCCTGGCCTCTCTCCCCCTCAGCACCGCCGGCCCCGTCAGCCCGCCGTGCCCTCTCGCGGGAGGGCCACTCACGGGTTATTGCCGCTCATCGTGAGGAGAAGCCCGCTGAGGAGCCGCACGTTAGAGTGGAGCCCAGCGGCCGCCATCTCTCGTACGTGCTCCACCACACTCATGCCGGCGGCGGGAGGGCGCGGAGCGGAGGGGACAGACGGCAAAGGGGGAGACAACGCCGCCGCCGCCCGCCGGCACTCCAAAATGGCGCCACCGAGGGGGCCTCGCACGCCGCCGCCGCCTGCAGGCGCCTTCGGCATTGCCTTCATGGCGGACGCGCGGCCCGACAGGCGTGCGGGAGGGCAACCCCGGGCCGTGCGCGCCGCGCCAGGCCCCCGGCATCCCCGCGCCTGCGCAATGGCGGGGCGGGAGGGGCGGTCGTCACTGCTGAGGGAGGTCGCTGGCCTCAGGGAGGTGATAGGCGTTTATATGAGGTCAGAGGGGGTCCTTCTCGGCCCAGTGTCGTTTTATGGAAGAGACGTACTCCCCGTTATCTGCACAGCTCTTGAGTCTTGCCCTTTTTCTCCTGAGACTTTATTATCTGCTGGTTGAGGCAGCTATATGTGGCAGAGGTATCAGAGATAATAAAGCTCCTGCCTATAAAAATCGGTAACTGAGGAAAAAGATGCTTTGAAACCTAGATTTCTTCTGGGCCACAACCCGGGGAGATGCCTCACTGGGGCCACCCTTAACTACAAGGCATAGACTGAAAGGAGAGAGGAATCATAAACTTTTTTTTTCCCCCCTTTACTACAAAAAGAATGCAGAATATGGCCATCCTTCTATTACTACTACTACAGATCAAGTAAGTGGGAGCTTTCAGTTTGAACATGCCATCACTGCTGTCTGGAGCGGAATACACCTCTCAACAGACAAAACCTGACACGCAGCAAAGCAAGACTGGCACTGGACTTCAGATCGGGTAACAGAAAAAGGGTGTATCGCTACAAAAGAAAGAGACAACTCGGAATAAACTGAACTTGGATTTGTGGTTCTTCAAGAAACCATCTCACTGATAAAACAGTCCCAGTTTTTGCCAGTATTGTGTGATGGTTTTGTTGGACTGAATCTGCCATAGCAAAGGCAGCGTCACACTAAGCTCTATGTATCTGCCTGCGTTACCCTTTGACGACATTCTAGTAGGATGCAGCACTGCTCCGTGAAACAGACCTGCTAAATAACCAGGTACATTGCCACAAACTACAGCTCCTGTATTAACCCCCTGTTTCCAGCGGGAATGACTCACTTCCTACTGATTACCATTACACAATCATGACGGTCTTTTCACAAAAACACAAAACTCTTGATTTCTTTGCAGGCTATCCAACAAGACATAAAGGAGTTACCACGTTAATTACAAGCTAAATTTATTGAAAACAAGGTAAAAATCACTGCACTGGACAACACAGCGTGAGAGGTACGTTTTCCGTGGACATTCGATACTGAGACTCTAGCCAGTAGAGCAATTACACAGCTCCCCCCGCCCCACAGGCACACCCATTTCTACTCTTTAAATACAAGCCCTGTTTTAAATGCTTGCTGTAGCCACTGATAATAAAGCAGCTTGCATCTGAAACAGCAGGTTAGAAATCACTTATTAAGCACCAGCTTAATAATATTTGCTTACACTACTCAAATCCTCTTTTTGCTCTCCCTCCCTCTATCCCTCATCAACTGTTTTGTGGGTTGTTTGGTTTTTTTTTGTTTTTTTTTTCTTCATAAGCACTTAATTCTTCCTTGGTACAAAATGTAGCCAAAACAAAGGCAAAATACTTTATACACCTTGTTGCGGAAACATTTTAAGTTGTTGCTGCTTTGCCTCTTCACTGCCCAGGACCTGACAGACTCTTGTTCATGAACTGTCTCTTCACAAAGCAGATCCACCACTGCAGAAGGAAGTATAAAGTCAGAAAATACGCAAAAGCGGTTTCCATGGGATAAACAAAATAGTGACTTCAAAGTGTTTAACCTCTGACAAATAACAAATGTTAAGGCTCCAGTTTTGCACATACAGTTTTCCACACTGGTTTCTACTGGAATTTAGGCGAATACGAGGACAGGAATGGACCCCATGAATTTAGAATATAGGACTCTGAATTAAAGCGGGACAGTCTGCTTTCTCCTCTTTCTATTATTTTATTTTTACTGTTTATTCCAGTATAATTATAACGAAGGGATGCATCAGAAAGCTATGCCCTTTGAAACTAAATTAGCCTAAATAATTTCAATATTAAATGCAGTCACATTTGCGCATGAAACATGAACAAGGCAGGAGGCAATTCATGCATTGATTAGCTTTTTTTTTTTTTTTAATCTGGATATGAGGTAAAATGGTCTACTTCAAAGAAGCTATCAAATCAGAACTGCCTGGGAAGATAAACAGCATCTCTCATGCCTGTGAATTTCCAATTGAAAACCTAGCCAACAGCAGATGTACAATACTTTTAAGAGATGAACCAGACACCACTTATTACTGCCCTGCTTTTTAAAGTAACCCAAACTGGCATTCGCTGTCCTACCACATTACAGATTAAATTAATTGATAACTTGCAGACTGCTATTTCACTAGCCTTGTAAAACCGGGGAAGCTTGCGCCAAAGTTACCCACACCTGATCCCTCACCCCATCATCTCACTTCTCTCCACACATTTCTGAAAAGACACACCAAGCTTCTCATTAAATCTGTGATGATCGCACTAAACTCTTACCTTACTAGGCTTGTCACTTTGAGGATCAAATACTTTTTCACAAAGGCGAAGACCAGTTTCTTGCCTCAGCTGCTGCAAGTAGGCCCTCATCACCTCTGAAACACAGCACAGGAAAAACCAGTGTAAACTGAGGCAGCACCAAGTCAAACTGAATTTAACAGGGAATCATCAAATATCACTGCTTAAAGCAGAAAGTGAGCTTTCACATATGCAGGTACTCGTTGGCCGGATGAGTTGTTTTGTTCAATTTACAGCCATACTTGGGACTTTTATAATATTCGTACGAGTAAAAGGGATCATCCAGACTGTTTTCTTCTCTCAGTTGCCTTTGCTCATTATTGTGGGCTTCCTATTCTGCCAGAGCAGCAGTTGGCTTGGGCTCTGTTACAGGGTTTAGCTAGTGATTACGTTGATGCAAAAGGCAGACTCAGACCCCTATTAATGCGTTCTGTTGGATCTGTGGATCCAGGGGAGGCACTGGGCCCCTGAGGTCAGAACATCCAGCTTCTCCAGCCCTCAGAAGACAGAAATGCAGATTTAGAAGATTCAGTTTTAACGTTGATTTTGCAGTCACAAAAATGCAGCTAGTGAAGTATGAGCCCAAGGAAGCCTTCAGAGGTCCTGGATTAGCCTTACCTTCCTCCTGTTTGTTGGCAGGCTTGGCATAAATGGCATTAAGCGGAAAGCCAGGCTCCCCGGGGATTGGGAAGTTAGTGATTCCTAGTGTGTACATTTCTTTCTCTCCTTGGCCTTTGGAGTTACACTGGAAGAACCAAGCAAACAATGGATTAAGTTATAAACAAAAGCTGATGGAGCATTAGTCCCAAATATTTCACCAACCTCTAACACATAAAGACTCGTCAAGAATAACAACACAATGTCTCTTTGGAGATCCACAGCCTTGGAGTATCTGTGGCTCTGACAACTGGGACGGGGGTGAACAGGATTATTTCTGCCACTGGGAGGAGAACATCAGCAAACTCCTTCCCAAATACAATCCCCAGAACAGACTGTTTCCCTCCTGCACAGAAATTCATTTTTCTTACCTTTTGCAGCTTTTTCAAGCACTCAGAAATGTAGAGGGTTATGTAGATCAGCGTTCTGTCAGCCTCGTTCTGCAAAACAAGAGCAAGCACAGAGCCCAGCCACTCTGAGATTAAGGGAGACTTTATAGAACTGATAGAAGTTTGAAAGAGGAATGAGTTCAAGCCATTTTGGCCTACAATTTCCCCATGACAGAGAGACCTGCAATTCATAACGTTTACCCAACCTTAAAAATTAAGTGAGAGGAAGGGGAGTTTCTGTTATCTAGTAGAATTATTTAATTTAAAATAAATTTATATTCACAGCACCAACCCTCCAAAGAACTACTATATGCACAGCATCTCAAAAAATTACCTTTATTTCATAATTTTTGAAGAAAACATTAGCTTTGAAGTAGTAGATGGCTTCATCTATAATATCTGTGTCCTTAGCTAACAAAAAAGAAATACAGAGTTAAACAATGCACCATTATACTACATTTCGTCATAACTTTCACTCACTGAAATGCATAAACAAGGATTATTGCAAAGGCAAAACCTTGGTATTTACAAAAAGCAGAAGACAGCACTATGCAACAGAAAACAGTAGTTGCCATGTGAAACTGGTGAGCTCGCACTGTAATATGTAAGGTTCCTACTCTCAGCAGGACCTTTAACTCCCTTCTTCTCCTCCCCCCATGATTTCTCACTTGACGAACGGCAGCAATTCAGCAGTTCCCCACTTTTCTACCGGTTGAGTAACTCACCAGAATTTTAACAGCGTAAAAGTCTTCTCAGGACACAAAAACATTTTGGGAGAAAGTGTAACACCACAGTCACATGAATTTCATTACCCTCTTAAAAATAAAAGAGGGAGCAGAACACGTAGTGGCAAGCTTACTTGTGACTTCAACCTGCTTTTGCTACTATCCAAGACTGCTTAAATCCAGAAAGACTTCCTTTATATTTCCTTTCTGACACTGGACCGCCACGCTGCTGGGGGACTTCATGCCTGGGAAGCTCTGCTTCATGTGCTGAAGGGGAATCTGTACCAGGGTGCCTGTGGACTCTGTTGCGATGCCCATAACGTCATTTCAATTTCTGAAGCCCCCTACCCTGAAGTGCTGCCTGTCCTACGCCTCGTCCTCCAGAGCAGCTGAGTGTCTTCAGCCGCAGCCCCAAAGCGCAAGTTCTCTGTTGCTAAACCTCCGCTTCCTCTGAGAGCAGAGGGTTCACGCTGCCACGTCCTCCTCAAAACCCACTGAAGAGCACAGCAAGACACAGGAGGAAGCGCGAGAACAGTAACCGTAGGTTTTAATTATGGAAACAACTGATTTCAGCACGGTGCATATTTATCTGTGCAGAATTATTTTCTACGATTTGCACAACTTCAGTATCTGAAAACTTTTTTCCTCCTCTACAGATTCCAAAGCACTCCATTTCCAACCTGTGACTCGTTTCGTCACTTTTGCTAGGGCTGGCTTGAAGCAAACCCCAAGACCGATAAGCTGTATGCAAGCAGGTTTTCAGAGATTGTTAGAAACTTACTTTCCCGAGGCGCTGGGCCTTTGAACTGGCTTCTGATGGGTAACAGCGCCATGTTCCCAACCAGCTTGGTGTCGGAGTCCATTAAAGTTGAGTGGTAAGCCTGCAGACAGGGGGGAAGGCTGGTTATTAATGCTACCAAAACCAGACATTTCCATGTCTGATCATGTGTCCCCGTGTCTTCATCAAATAGGAGTCAGGGTCCAGTTCATTAGTGATGCTTCCCACAATCTTTCCTTGCACAAACAATTGCTGTTTTCTAATTAGGCCCAGATCTCAGCACCGTTCTGGTGAAGACCATGAAACCTCATCACTGGCACCACTTACAGTGGCGGTGGTGGGAGACAGGGTAAAATCAGTCCAGCTGGTCATGCACAGGTCGCTGCAGCCCCAGGCTGTTGTTGTCGTTTGAGGTGGGCAGTTTTGGGCAGTTTTTGGCCACCAAAATGAATGACAGATGCTGTCCCACACCTCTCTGTCTCCAAGGAGATGAGGGGGAGAGACAGACACTGCCTAATCCCATCCTGCACAGTGCCAGGGGAGCAGCCCCGCTCTCTCCTGCCTCAGTATCGGGCACTGCATAGTTCACTGAAAGTTAGCCGGTGATTAAAAAAACATTATGGTTTATTTCCATGTCTAGCTAATAATATTAGATAATAATAACTAGAGCCGGGCTTAACACATACCTACACAGTCAAAAAAAGACCTTTCTGTGCACCCTAAAACTGGTCTGAATGGGGGAAAAAAAAATAAAAAAAAATCTGCATTTGAAGTATTCTTCCGGGGAAACTGATTTTTAACAACTGATGGGTTTAGGTTTAGGCATTCCCAGATATTCCCACCCTGCCGTGCCAGGCCGCTGGGAAGCCTTCGCCTCCTCGCAGCCGAGGTTTTGCAGGGGAAGAGGGGGATTCCATGGGGGGGTGAGCCTTCCCTGTCAGAAAAGCAGTTTATTTCAACCAGAGGAAGGTAGCGTGAACAAAACCAGGGCAAAGCACAGCTTTTAGCAGCCTCTCCCTCCCTGGAGCCGGGGGCTGCCACCCTCCCAGCAGGGCAGGAGGAAGAGGAAGAGGAAGGCGCCGGCCTTGCAGCTGCCTGCCATAAGCAGCAATTCCCTGCTCTCAGCAGGACTTCCCGCACCCCCTTTTCTCCCCCATGGATGTGCCCACAGCGGGGCCGGCAGAGCCCCTTTCCCTCAGCCCAGGCTGGCAGCCGCCCTCCCCGGCCCGGCCCGGCCCGGCCCGACCACCCGGCCCTCCCGCCCTCTCCCCCCCTCTCCCCCCGCCACCGGCGGCTGGCCGAGCCCCGGGTGCCGAGCCCCCTCACCGGCATCTCGAAGGGCAGGAGGGAGTTCGGCGGGGCCGGGCGGGCGGGGAGCTGAGGAACTAGCAGCCAACCTTCCTCCTCCGCCGGCGCCGCAGGAAGTGAGGCGGCAGAGGCGGTGCGAGCAGGGGGAGCCGGGGCGGGGGCAGGCGCCGCTCGGCCGGGGCACGGCCGGCAGCCGGGGGCAACGCTGTGGCCAGCAGGGCGGGGGCAGCGGTCGCCCCCCTGTCCTCGGCACCGGTGAGGCCCCGCCGCGAATACTGTGTGCAGTTTTGGGCCCCTCACCACAAGAAAGACATTGAGGTGCTGGAGCGAGTCCAGAGGAGGGCGACAAAGCTGGGGAGGGGTCTCACAAGTCTCATGAGGAGCGGCTGAGGGAGCTGGGGGTGTTCAGCCTGGAGAAGAGGAGGCTGAGGAGAGACCTTCTCGCTCGCTGTAACTGCCTGATAGGAGGGGGTAGCGAGGGGGGGTCGGCCTCTTCTCCAGGGAACGGGTGATAGGATGAGAGAAGACAGCCTCACGTTGTGCCAGAGCAGGTTTAGGATGGATATTTGGAAAAATTTCTTCACCAAAAGGGTTATCGAGCGTTGGAATAGGCTGCCCAGGGCAGTGGTGGAATCACCATCCCTGGAGGTATGTAAAGATGGGCAGACGTGGTGCTGAGGGACACGGTTGAGTGATGGATTTGTCCATATTAGGTTAATGGTTCGACTCAATGGTCTGAAAGTTCCCTTCCAACCTAGACAATTATGTTTCAAAACACTCAAGATGCCCCAGGAACAGTCTGTATGTATAAAAGAACTTTATACAGTGAGAGTTAAATTCAGCAGTATGTTTTCCCATAGAGTTTGAATTATTATCTGATATGAACAGTCTGTTAACAGCTACACCTAATTCCAGAATTGATGCTACTTGCCTGAAAAATTCCTGAGATGATTTTTACATTATTTAGTTACTTACAGGAATATGTTCTTTGGAGATAACGTGCTAAAGTTTTTCTTCTCTGAAAGCACCACACATAGTACTATGGAGGTAACATGTCCATAGTAGGAGTACGAGTTCTTTATTTGGGGAAAAAAAAAGGAGCTTACTTATTTGTTGCTGAATTCTTTGTTAACGAACAGTTTCTAATGTGATTGCACAAGACCATCACCAAGTTCAGTTTAAGCTGAGTTTCTTTCTTTTAAGTGTTGTGCTGTGCTTAAGATGTTATTGATGTATAAACCACTTAGTCACGTGCAAGTTGTACCAAAACCAGCCTTAAGAAGGCTTTAAACCAGCCCTTTAAAATCTGGGCTCTTCCAAAGTGAATGTAAAACACTCCCGTTCTTCAAGAAGGGTGAGAGATCACCCATTGACCAGACGTCCCTTTGAAGGTGCCAGTCATCTCTTCGCCTACTTCAGGTTCAGCTCACGAAGTCTAAGTTTCACCCTTTACAACAATTCTTTCTCTCATCTAACAATGAAACTGACTACTCGGTGCTGGAGAGAGAAATATTTATTACAACATACTTAATTTGGCTTTGCCTCTTTTGCAAATCATTGGAATTGTTTTTTTCAAGCATTCCTATGCTTAAATGAGACACGTCTATGTATAGGGGACTTTTATATGTACTAACACTAGCCTATATATTTTATAACACACACATATAAGAACAAAAATTGTTTATTAAAATAGTTATGAGGTCATATAGCACGCTCTTCACAATATTAATTATTTTACAGACAAAACGTCAAGTATGTTTGTGTGGGGTGGATTTTTTTTTCATTTCTATTTTTTAACACAAACGAGGTGTTTTCCTCCCATTTTTGAATGTCCGTTTTTCACTCATCCAGGTGATCTTGAAAGTATTCATCCACAAGAGCAGATCTGTCTTCTTCGCATTCCTGCCAAAAAGGACACAAAAAAAGGTAAAACGTGACTTTTCCCTAGTGGCTGTTGTACACTGTCTCTTCTGTGACATTTTATTTTAGAAACCACAACAGGAACAACATCTAATAGGGTTCCATAAAACATGTAGCAAAACTTTCTGAAAAGCAATTTGTCCTTAGAGCTATTGAAATTGTATAGGTCAAAATCTAGATCCAGGTAAAGAGTATAAAACTGAATTGAAAAATGGAATAAAAGCACTGGACTTGTTCCTTAGGATTTATAAGCTGAATAATAAAACTAGAACAGATTTTAACACAGCAGTCTTATATCATGTATTTTACACGATAGAATTTTTTATTCCTAATCTATATCTCACGTACAACACATGGGTTCAACACAGGAATTATCAAAGGCATCTGAACAGTCATGTAGGAGAAAATCTTAGTGATCTTAATCATCCTTTCTGACCTTTGAAATTTACAATTCCATTATTTTTGAAACCCAAAGCATTACTTTTAAACACAACCATTTGATCAGTCTACATATGCAAGATGATATTAAAGAATTTCACTTTTGTAACTGTAAATGAAGACAATATAAGCACTGTCATTAAAAGACTAAACAAGGCTTATTTTGAACCATACTAAGACAGTAATTTATTAGCAAGGCAAAGGACATATTTATATGACAACTTGTATTATGGATACTTTTTAATTTTTCATCTTATCATCAGAAGTACCTTACCTTTGGTTCTTTAAATTCAAGATCTTCTCCATACTGAATGGTAAAGTCTATGTGCTGCAGAACTATGTTTATACTTTCCTCATCAGAGCGATCAAAGGGTAGAAATCGGACCATACCGTAGTCATCAATCTAGAGAAAGGATTCAAAGGATGTTAGTAAGAAAATGCAGTAAGTTAGTTCTCAACCGCAGCACCCTAAGCCACCTCCTTAAACCACACTTGTGTCTTCCTGGTCTGGACTGCTAAAATAGCATTTAAAGCCACACTGCGAACCAATGGCGATTCCCCACTTGGAACACCTGGCTATCAGTTCTAACTTCTACCCAGTAGAAAAAGCCGTTTTCCAAAATGGCTAATAGAATATTGCTAGAAAATGTACTGGCTATGATCCAAATGTTACTATCAAGAATCTTATCCTAATCTGAAAAAATAAAAAACTGAGTTAAAATAGGCAAAAAGTAAAATGCTCAAGTGCCTGAGAATCTTTTAGATCCTGGCTTTGTTAATAGATCTGGTAGGTAAATACATAGTTTTGGGGTGAGGGGGGGAGAATTATTATAGTACAGCAAGGAAGTCAGCAACCATACAATATGGTTTATAAATACAGGACTGAATTTAAGGGTACCAGTTAAAAAGCAATATACCTACCAATCCACATATAGATTTAGTCAACTTTTTAAACATTTTGCTTTTCAATATATTTGTAGAATCTTCTATCATAGAATACATATCTGGATCTAAGTACCTGGGAGAAACAAAGTCATGGTTAACATCAAAAGAATCCCTGGTCACAAAGTAAATGAGCCATTGTGCTTTTATAAAGCTACCAAACCCATCTATCATTCTGTGATCCGAACGAACAAACTTCGTACCAGGAGAACTTAAAATGTTTAAAAATGTTTTTGTAAGTATTTGAATATCTCAGATTGCGATTGCTAGTGGAAACAACTGAAGCGTTTTTTATTTTCTTTTTGCTAATACACTTGTATACTCAAGAAAGCTTTGAGGAAGACCACAGGGAAAAACTTACAATTTTGTAATTTTAGCGCAAATGTAAAAATAACACATAAGTAATTCAGTATGTTCAGTATCAAAAACTGATAGGATCACCTCCAATTTAGGTTTTGAAGTACAGTACCCAGGTGGGCACAGGACCCTGCAATGTCATTCAGAATGACACCAGTTATTCAAAATAATTATTTACAGAAAAATCCAGCGATACGTACAAATATAGAGCTGGCCTTTTGACTCTGACTAAATTGTAAGCATCCCATCTAGACGTTTAAAGACTATGTTCAATACAAAACATCTCAAAAAGAGTATGTTTTAACTGTGGGAAACATTAGACTGAATTTTGAGTGAAGTTTACCTCAAGATATTACATTACAGAGTACATAATTTTTTGGAACTTACTTTTCTATTTCCTTCTTGGCTTTCTTGCTCAGCAAATCCATTTTGGTCATGATGTTAATCTGTGGAATCTCTAAAGATATCATTGCACTGAGTGCTGCCAGAATTCCAGAGATAAACTTAAGGAATATGAAAAATGATGTAGTTAAGTACAGAAAAACACAATACAAACATGCAGGACACTCTACCACAGACCAAATCTAGCTAATGAATATATGAAACATGGACACGAGGCCAAGTGGGCAGTCCTTATCTCTGTTGGAAAAGGGAGGTGCAGAGCTTCCCACCTGCCACCTTATTTCCAGAACCTCAGATCTGGGTCTGCCACTGAAAAGGCCATTGCAAAACTCAAAGCCTATCTCAGGATTCTTACTGCTAGACGGGGAAAGTGGCCTGGTCTCTTTCCGGATCTGAGAAAGCTCTCACAGAATCACAGCAGAATTCAGGCTGGAAGGGACTTCAGAGGTTATCTGGTTCATACAACTGCTCAAGCCAGAGTCAGCTTCAAAGTCAGATCGGGTTGTTCAGGGGTTTTGCCCAGACAAGTTCTGAGTAACTCCATGACCGTACGCTACACAATCTCTCTGTGCCCCTCTTCCAGCCTGACCGCTCTCGCAGTGCAGGATTTTCTTCTTTACATCCAACTGTAATTTTCTTAGCTGCAACCTGTGTCTGAGGCAGCTGAAGGCAGCAATCAGATCTCCCCTGGCTTAGCATTCTTTCCTCTGGGCTAAACAAACCCGGATCCCTAAATTGCTCAGATTTCTTGTTCTTTATCCATACGAACTTTTTTACAACAGATTTCAAATGGATACCTTAAAAGATTCCACCATAAACTGAGAGTCCACCAGAAAAACTCCACAGACGCGGAACTCCCACTGCTGAAGCTGCTCCACCAGCTGTTTCATCACTGGCAGATGTGTGTAGAGTTCGATCTGACCTAGGGCACACTTAGGATGTTAGTATGCAGAAACGTGAAGCTAAATGTAACAGTTCACAGTTATCAGTTATATAAATACAGGCATTACACTTAATATGAATAAAACCTGATAAAGAAAGCATCTTTCTTTTCAGGCAACTCTGACTGTATTTGGATCAACTTATACAGGAGAAGTGGAAAAGAAACAGAAGGGGTTTTTCCTCCCTTGACCTCCAATTAGTGTTAGTTAGCAGTTGCCATAGCGTTCCCACACTGTGTGATGCTATTAGAAGTCAGTGCAGTCACCCAGATATGCCTGGGGCTAAGCTCACTTCTGAAACATCTGAAAGTGACTCCGACAACCGTTAATAATGCAAAAAAAAAGTGTGAATGATTATAACCAACAAAAAAAAAGTACTGCAAATTTTATACTGCATATGAAGAACGATACCAAAATGTAGACATTTATTTACCTGGGCAGTCAAACAATATATAGTCGTCCTCCACATGCCCAAGGCTTTCCTCTAGCCAGTTAAAGTTATTGGCAAAGTATTCCATGCAAAACACCAAGCCGCCATTGGGACCAAACCTTAAGGATTCATCTTCCATGACGTCATCCACTTCGATTAACTCACGGATGTCTGGAACAACAGACACACCAGCCGGTTTCAGTCCCTGTGCTGATGGTGGTGCCCAGGGGTTGCTGCCGTCCGCTCCCGCCGCTCACCTGCCATCACCGGGTAGCTGAAGAGCTCCGCCGCCGGGTCCAGGTTCACCACCTGCACGGCGCGGCCCAGCGTCTCGCAGTGCTGCACCATGGTGGCACAGTACGTGCTCTGCAAGGGACACACACGCTGTTAGGGACTGCCCACGCCACTGTCATAGAATCATAGAATCGTCTAGGTTGGAAGGGACCTTTCAGACCATTGAGTCGAACCATTAACCTAACACTGACAAAACCATCACTAAACCATGGCCCTCAGCACGATGTCTGCCCGGCTTTTAAATACCTCCAGGGATGGTGATTCCACCACTGCCCGGGGCAGCCTGGTTCAGCGTTTGATAACCCTTTTGGTGAACAAATTTTTTCTAATATCCATCCTAACCCTCCCCTGGCACAACTTGAGGCTGTTTCCCCTTGTCCTATTGCCTGTTCCTTGGGAGAAGAGACTGACCCCCCCTGGCTACACCCTCCTTTCAGGCAGTTATAGCAAGCGAGAAGGTCTCCCTTCAGCCTTTTTTTCTCCAGGCTGAACACCCCCAGCTCCCTCAGCTGCTCCTCGCAAGACTTGTGCTCCAGACCCCTCACCAGCCTCGCTGCTCTTTTCTGGACTTGCTCCAGCACCTCAATGTTTTTCTTGTGGTGAGAGGCCCAAAACTGAACCAAGTATTTGAGCTGGGGCCTCACCAATGCCGAGGGGGATGGTAACTGCCCCAGCCCTGCTGGCCACACCATTCCTGATACAGGCCAGGATGCTGGTTGCCTTCTTGGCTACCTGGGTACATTGCTGGCTCATACTCAGCCGGCTGTCAACCAGCACCCCCAGCTCCTTTTCAGCTCTCCAGCCACTCCTCCCCAAGCCTGTCGCGTTCGTGGGGTTGTTGTGACCCAGGTGCAGGACCCGGCATTGCCCTTGTTGAACCTCATGCCATTGGCCTGGGCCCATCCACCCAGCCTGTCCAGGTCCTTCTGCGGGGCCTCCTACCCTCCGCCAGATCGACACTCCCGCGCAACTCAGTGTCGTCTGCGAACTTACTGCGGGTGCACTCCATCCCCTCGTCCCGCTTCGTCCCCCCCGCGCCTCACCTTCCCGCTGCCCGCCGGGCCCATCACCAGCTGCGCGTACCGGGGCATGGCGGCGGCGAAGCGGCGCCAACTGGCCCCTCCGGCGCCCCGTAGCCCGCCTGGTCACGTGCCGCGGGTTAGCCAATGGCGCGCGCACGCCGGCGCCCAGGCCGCGCCCTCCCCAGGACGGAGAGCCGGCGGGCTCAAACCGCGCGGCGCCACGCCCCGTGTCGCGCGGCTCTCGCGAGACGGTGGCGGGGCGGGCGCACGTGCCGCGCGGTGTGTGAGGGGACCCGCCGCCGCCGGAGGAGCAGGAGCAGCCGCCACCGCCGCGGCCTGAGGGGCCTCCCGGGTAACGCCGCGCCGCTGCCGCCCCCGCGCTCCCCCGCCCGCGCTCCCCGCCGCCGCCCCGTCCCAGCGGCGGGCGGCCTGTCCCAACGTCCCCGGCCTCCCCCCGCCGCGGCCACCAGCATCCTTCCCCCAGCTCCGAGACCCTCCCTCTCCTCCCGTACCGTGGCTCTGCTTCCCTCCCCTCGCCTCTTGTACCTCAGCATCCGGACCCCTCAGGCACCCGGCGCCCTCCTTGCCCTCAGCTCTGTCCCCCCGTCCCACCATGTCGGGGATCCCCGTCACCTCTGGTACCCCAGCGCCCTTCTCCTTCCCCCCGACCTGCCCTCACTTTTGCCCTTTACAAGCCAGCGCCCTCCCTCCCCTATTTGGCATCTCCATGGCTACTCCAACAGCCTTCCCCTCTCTGTGACCCTCTACAGCCTTTCCCTGCCGTCCCCCTATCCCGAACCCCACCATCCCTGGTTCCCTGGCATTTTCCCTCAGCTCTCTTCGCTGCCCAGGCACGGCTTGTACAGCGTCCTGGCTCTGAGTCTTCCACACACGTATCCTGCCACCTCCCATGATCCTGGAAGACTTCTTATGCGTTGCAAACACCTTCCCTATTGATTTTTGTCTTCTAAGCCCCTTGCCTTAAAATGCGTGCATGTAAACCATTGCGAATTGTATTAGTAGGTTGAGTTTGGTTTGCTTGTTTTGTGGTGTTTGGGGTTTTTTTTGCCAGTGTCCCAGGATCAGATTGTAACTCTTCAGACACTGATGTAAATGTCCCCTTTTCTTTGCATACTAGCAGTATACTAATTGGCAGTACCTCCCCCCACCTGCTGTTCATAGGCCACTGATTTAACATGATACTTCACATTTTGCTTAACCTGGTATGTTCTGTACTTCCATGTGTTGTTCTGTCAGATCTTTATTTTACATTGTGGCACTTTGGATTTTTTTCCCCTTGTGTGCTAGAATTCCATGCTGCTTGGTATCTTTTGCAGCCATTTACCCCATATTTTTTCATTATTTCTTAGCTCCTATTTTTTGCTCCCTGATCTCTCCTGCTCTTCTTACAATTGTACCTCTTTTCTCTGGGATTTGTAAGTGTCTGGGGTTCTTGTTGGGTTGAGAAAGATGGGAATAACTTTAACCAAGAATTTAGGTCCTGATTCTTTCATTCTGTGATCTCCAGGCTTGTGACATGGCCACAGATGTAGCTGAGCCTGTGGTCCCTGACTGCAGAGGAGACGTAAGGAGCGGTGCCAGGTCAGATGCCGACTATCCTCTTCGGGTTCTCTACTGTGGAGGCAAGTGCTGAAGGGGCAGTTGTCCACGATTCTTACAATGTGCTGTTTGTGAGGGCAGCCTAGCATAAAGAATGAGAGATTGGAGATTTTCTCTTGGTCAGCTTTTATTGTGAAGCTAGACCATGGTCAGCTTGACCTTTCTCATCATCTTTCTGAAATAGCTTGTGTTGTGTATTTTATCTGAAGCATTTTTGGTGAAATGTAGGGGTCTTCCCCCTGAGAGCTGGAGGTGCTAACAGCTTTTTGTGTGTAAAAGAAGTGGGAGTGGTGCTCAGACTGTGAATTGTTGAGCAGAGATCTCTTCCTCTAGAAAGCCAGTAAGGCCTTTAACACAGAAAAGATCTCTGAGCATTAGTATAACAATAAGAAATAAAGTTAAAATTCATGAAAGTAATTGCTGTGCTGTGTTTAGAATTATTCTTTACTCATTATATTTGTAGTTATGTGGATGAAATTTAAAGGGAAGTAAATAATCTTGACAGGTATGTTTTTTGGATAGGTATGTTATTTTGCTTTGGGCTTGAATACAGTTGCAGGGGATTAGGAAATAATCCCGGTTGTGTGTGAAAGTGAATGATTGGTTTGGGTTTGTTCTGGGGCCAAGCCCCTCATCTGGACATTGGCAGCTCTTGGAAAAAGGAAAGCTAACCAAATCACACGGTAGTTTATTAGGTATATCTTTTGTCACAGGTGGAACTGGTGTTTCTCTCTAACTCTTCCCAAAGCTGTAGGCTTCCCCTCCTTCATTGACTGCTCTTGCTGTGATAGTTTTATCCTAATGCAGACTGTACGTACAAATGACTAATGAGAGAAAAATTAAACTGTGGAGTGGTGTCAATAAAGTAATTTATTTTTTTTGAGTCAATGTGTGGTTGTAATCAGAAGTTATGATGTAAGAAGTCATCTCTAACTCTGAAATACCATTTTGAATTCAATGCTAAAGCTGTAAGTGGAGAACTTCTTGTTGTAACCTGTTCTTTTCTTTTTTCCCCCCTCCCTCCTTTCTCCAGTCTGTTCATTGCCAACAGAGGTGAGTTAATTTTTTTTGTTGTCTGAGTTTCTTCTTTCTGTCGTGTGATTCCTGACTGATGATTCTTTCTGATCTTTTCTGGCTTTTCTTAATTGTAGAAGTTCTGTGCTTCAGCCACTGTTGTCTTTAGGATGACACAAGATTTCGTCTGCGCTAGTATAGTATTTGTATTCAGTCGTCTTAAGGAGAAAAGGCTGAGCTGAACTGCAAATGTATTTTGGTGTATTTGTTTGTGATGTATTTTGTAGTTACTCTGCTAACAACGTTCATATGACCTTTCTTCTCTAGTACTGCGAATACATGCCTGATGTGACTAAATGCAGACAATGGTTAGAAAAGAATTTTCCAGATGAGTTTGCAAAACTTACAGTAGGTAAGAATCTTTTCTATTTTCTAACGGATATGTTCTTAGACATATTCAGAAATCTTTGAGCTTGCCCAGTTCTCATCTCTTCCCTTTTCCTGCTGCATCAAGTGTGAAAGTTAATAGTTTTCTTAGGACTCTGTCACGCTTCTGGATGCTGTGAAAATATGTTTGATGGTGTCAGAAAGCACTGGATAAGCAATGTGTAGTTTCAGTAATAATGTTTGAGCCGCCTTAAGGTTCCTACTGTAACCAGTCATCCACACACTGGTTTCCCATCAAAGTTAGTTTATTGGATTTTATGTCTGTATGGCGTACTGTGGATGGCTGGAGGAAAGGTCATTCATAATAGGGAACTTGTTGGATTTGGAATTTCAATATTAACACTATCATTAATTTCTGTCTGTCTGTGGAAATTATGCGAAGAGACTGTATTGAAATTTTAACTGTATCTTTGGGCTAAGGCTTTTCTGAAGTCTAATTTCCGTAAGTGCTACAGTGAAGATGTAACACACATCAGTCAAGAGGCTGCTGCACTTAAGCGAAGAGTTCACAGATTTAGCAAAATATCACTGTACCTTACTTCCTGTAAGACTGTGGTTGTCTGACCACTAATTTTGCTCTCTTTCTTCTCCCCGCTCCTTTCTGATGCGTTTAAGAAAATTCACCTAAACAGGAAGCTGGGGTCGGAGAAGGCCAAGGAACTGCGGGAGAAGAAGAAGAGAAGAAGAAACAAAAGAGAGGCAAGGTCTAAATAGTTGATTGTGGTACTGATTTATAAGCAGTTTGGGGCATCCCTTTCTCACCTGCTGCTCTGGAGTATGGCACGGATTCCTTGCATTTTGGTTGTTAGCTACGCTTTGACTCTGCACCAAAGATACCAAATACCTTTCTTCCAGTGGTAGCGGAGTTAGTGCGGTGACATATGCTGATGGAAGAATTGGATAGCAGTAGTAGTAGCAAGTGAAAGATGACCTGCATCGTGCATCTCATTGTTCCTGTCATTGCTGTTGTACTTACTCAAGGAGTAATTCTTCTCAACCTAAAATCACCTGGCGTGCCTCCCAGAATACTTGTTTCTGCCCTGTTTAACAGCGGTTTGTAGATTGCCTGCAGAGTAGAACAAAGACTGCTTTCCTCTATTAATGTGTCATGACACTGCTTTTGCCTTTTTTCATTCCACCCCTCCTCTGTATTCATGTAACAGTATTTGGGTTTATGCTTTTAACACCATCACCTATGTCTCCATTAGCAGCTATGTCTCTTCCTAGCAATACTAATGAAAAACACTTTCAAAACCCAATTTTCAAAGATGCAAAATTCATGAAACAATTTAAATACACTTTTACCCTCTATCATTAGAGTTCTTTCTGTTTAATTAACATGTTTTCCATCATAAATCAGAATTCTGGGGTTGTCAATATGCGTTTGCCTGTGGAGTGTCAGTTGTGTCTGTAGTGCTTCAGAAATTAGGGTTAATAGCCCAGTAAGATTCAGATTTTAAGCCGCATGTCACTGCAGATGTTTTATTTTTGTGTCTTGGTAACCAGCTATGTTTACCTTGTCAGTAGGCTATGCGTAGTGACAACAGTAACTTACGTTCTGTAGCTTGGATGCTTTTCCCAAAGACTTCAGGACATTTTCTTTCAACATGTATTTATTGCTTGGGGTGGTATGGTTAGTTTTCAGTTGGGTTTTTGGTTCAAAAATAATAGTGTTTAGGGATTTTTCTCATGGAATCGGAAGTTTTGTGAAAACTTATGGTATGGTGTTAAGTATGGTGGTATAAGATGGATGGTAAAAAAGAGAGTGAGGAAAAACAAGCAAAAACTTACTAAGACACTGCGGAAATTTACTGAAGAAATTTTAAGACAGAATTTACTGTCTTAGATTATTGGATGTCAATTTATAGTTATGTAGAATTGAAGGTGCTGCATGTTAGTAGTAGTCACAAGGGGTTAGTTTGCTTGTCATAAATCCTTTAGGTTTTCATGCTGAGAAAGCTTGAGAACATGAAACTGGTTACCCTGGAGTAACTTGATGAGTGTATACAAAGTTAACAGAGATCTTAATCTGACTTGTAGAATCCTAATGAGTGGAATATATCTTTTGCATGCTTTGCTCAGACTAATAAATGCCTGATATATGAAGTGTTCCCTCAGGTTGGCCTAGAAACAGACAGTAAGAAAGATGTTAAATCATGTGGAAGTTTGGCAGTCAACTACTGTATCCGGCTTCTGTTTCAGAGGCGTGGTGTTTTCTGCTAGCTCATATAGAGATATACAGTTCATACTGGGGTCGTGCATGGATATCTAGAACTTAATCTGCTGTTTACCAGCAGCCATAGTAAGCATGTCATCATGGCCTGAGTAAACGGACATGAGTAAGTTGCTTTGCCTCAGACACAAACCCTGAGGACGTTAAACGCATGAAAAACATTAAAGTAACAGTTTGTTCCTAGGATTGCAACCAAAGAACAATTGCTGAAAGAAGGGTTAAATGTAGACCAAATGCAGCAATTAGTAAAGTGTGGGGAAAGCCCCTTGTTTGATAATTGGAACGGGGTTCTGCTGTGCGTGCTGTACTTTAACGCACGGTTGACATGCATATATTGTTGTTTATTGTAATATTGAGCTTTGATGACATGGGACCTTTCTTAAACACTAAAAAGAACCCAGTGTGAGACAATGTGCAAAATATATTTTTGTTTACCAATACTGATGGGGAGATAACAGTTTCTTTGTTCATAGGGATGAAATCTGACCTTATACGCTTTTTTCCTTGATTGTGTCATCATTTAACTAATTATGCAACCTTATACTCTTGTTTTAAAGGGGGAAGAGGTCAGATAAAACAGAAAAAGAAGACTGTACCACAGAAAGTTACAATAGCTAAAATTCCTAGAGCAAAGAAAAAATATGTCACAAGAGTATGTGGCCTTGCAACATTTGGTGAGTTGACTTTTATTATGTGGCTTTTGCTGGTTTTAGATGTGCTTGCCTTTAACCTCATGATGTTTCTTCTGATTGTATTACATTGAGTGATCCACTTCCACCTGTGTGAGGTGAAAGTCCCAAGGTACTTTTAGCAGTTCCAAAGCATGCCAAAGGCACACTGGCTTCCCTCAGTGATAAATTAGTAAAAGTCATTATTTCCACAGTGTTTGCAACTAAATAGGGTTACGGGTTTTTTTGAAACAGGGCTTCCCATAGCAATCCACTTGTTAGACTTCAGAGTAGTCTATTGTCTTTAATTATAAACCTGTTTATTTTCAAAAAGTTTCTTATTTCTATCAAACCTGTAAATATGTTATTGACAATTAATTTTACCTATTCTTGAGACTGATTAAGTAAGGCTTTAACTGCCTTTCTAGTAAGGCAGTCAAATTATTACCAAAGTACACTAACAATGCTGTCCTACATAGCTTTGGTTCAGCTGCAAACAGCCACTTGGTGTTTATAACAACATCTTACTTCACACATTGATCACGAATTCTGTTAAAAAGGTAAGTTTTAACCTTGGTTGTATTAACGAGATACGTTACATATTTCCTGCATGAGAATATTGTCAGTCTTCTTGAGGGATCAGTAATATGTGCTAGCTTGAGCTGAAGTGGATATGTATCTTTGCGCTGGAAGCCAGTCTCAAAAATTTTTGGGATGTGTTTCTGAAAGGAACATTCTGAAGCACTTCTATGGAAAAAACTTGTTCAATAACTATGGAAGCTACTCAGAACTGGAGGGGCTTTTTAATCAGTTCTGCATGTGCTGTTTCTGGTGAGCGCGTGTAGTGTAGACTTGCATAAACAGAATGCGTAGAGGACATTCAGCGATTTTTGCCTTGAAGAGTTTGCTAGATTTGTAGAGTCAGTTGTTTTCTATGTAAACAACAGACTTTTGCTTTCAATGGAAATTGTAGCAAAGCTTTAACTGTAAACTGCCACTAGTTTCTCAACAGTTAAAACAGGATTTTTGTTTTAAACTTGAGAAAATACTTATATGAAATGACTGTACTTAAACTGTCCATTTTCCCATCAACAGAAATTGATCTTAAAGAAGCACAAAGGTTTTTCGCTCAGAAATTTTCCTGCGGTGCCTCAGTAACAGGAGAAGACGAGATCATCATTCAGGGGGATTTTACAGATGACATTATCGATGTAATCCAGGAGAAATGGCCTGAGGTAATAAACCGTTTCTTCTGTCGGAACTCTAGTTTTAGCCTGTGAGTTTCTAGTGATTTTTTGAAAAACTGTTTCATCTTTGGCAGCACAGATCGTTACACAAAAATAAGAGACCAGTTGTTGCATTCCCACCTATGAACGACGAGGTTAAGGAGTGATTAAATTTGAAGTCAAATGTTGCTTCCGTTGTACAAAAAACATTAACTTCCTAAACATGTAGTGCTGTTACTGTGGATGCATTGGTGAGGAAGGCATGTCGGAGGAAGTCCAGCTGTCGAGTATCTGTAGCTTCTTTGTGACCGTTTCTTAAGGGTGAATGCCTAAGTATTCTTACATTGCCATCCTATTTTTTAAAAATCTCTTTAAAATATTGCAAAATTAAAAGAAAAAAAGCAAAGCCAAAAAAAACCCCCAAACAAACCAACCATGCACTTGTGCTTCAGAAGAAGAAATCAGCTAGCTTGGGGTTGGACTGAAATGTCGATGGTTGAGAGGTTTGGTTGCGCTGCTGTAATTGCAAGCACTTTCTTTGTCTCTCCCTTGTTCTGGTATTTCCTGGTTGCAGATCTTTCTGAAATAACCCTGTTGGGACGGTCTTTGTTCAGATCCCTGGAGGATCTGTCCTATAGGCATGTGTCGCTCGTGGATTTTACGGCAGGGAGTCTCGGATGGTGCTGTATACTTCTCCCACATTTCATTACATGTACAGTGGTGGATAATGAGACATGTAAGAAGAAAATATACCTAATATGCTGTCTTTCGGCCTTTTTTTTTTTTCCCCAGGTGGATGATGATAGCATTGAAGATCTTGGAGAAGTCAAGAAGTGATAGTGAAAGACTACCTTTATTTAATTATATGGTTATAAATGATGTAGCCAAAGTGGGGCTTCTAAATCCGTTTGCTCTGCAGTGAAACTGTGGAGAACCCATATCCTTGGCATTTTCACTGTTCTGTATAGGCTGCTTGGTTTGTTTTTTTTGTTGTGATATTTGCCAAAGTTAAATTGGGGTTCTATCATGCTTATGCATGAAGTAGATTTAAATAAAATTACTGTTCTTCACTGAATACAGTTTCTGTTTTCTTTACAGCTACTTTCCTCTAACGTTTTTACAGGAAAACAACAATAATTTAAGTCATTAAAAGCTTATTTTTCATTTGCTGTCCTGTCTGCTGAACTTGAGTGAATAAGGCATGGGCCTAATGTACAGAAAGTGGAACCTCTCCTTCACCTGCATAAAACCTTAGAAATCAGAATGGGACAAACATTCTAAAGGTTTGCTAACAATTAAAGGGAAATGCACCTGGAATTGGTCAGGCAATTGCATTAGATGATTGTTGTAGGTTGAACTATTTTATTCTATTGAATGGAAACACTGAGAAATGTGTGTGAAAGGTTTAGCCTGTTTTCATAATTCCAAATGAACTCCTAACCCTGCTGGTCTTGTCGGTGAGGCAATTTGAGTGGCTGTGTGCTTTCAGCATACTGCTAGTTCAAGAGTGGTAGTAATTAACTTTATCGTGACTGCTGTTTGTTTCTACAACCCGTGTTGGCAGTTGGGGTCCAGTGCTGCTCCCTGGACCCCTGCAAACAGCCTCGGGCGTCCATTCCTTTCCTTGGACTTCACTGCCCCATTTAATAACACTAAATGCTCCCTGGCTGCACAGTCCTGGAACTGACATTCTCCTGGCTCTGTAAAACCCAGATGAGGTCAAACCCAAGGGGGCGACACATTGTACACCCTTTCCTCTACTGGTAAAGTTCCTTTTTTTCCTGTGATTTTTGTTTATAAGCTTTTTGTCTAATTGAGAATGGTTTATCTAATGAGGTAACTGTATCACTGTAATTGTTCCATTTAAAAGCTGAGCAGGGTAGTTACTGCCATCCTCTAACATCCAGTCGCGTTCTTTACTCGTCTCCTATTAAAAACATTATTAATTATCACGTTTTTCGAGGCAGCTCCAGCCCCACCGGTGGAGCGCGGCCTGAGGCGGTTGCGGGACTCGAACCCTCGGTCCCGACGCTGCGGGGGGGGCGGAGCTTCTGCCCAACCGACGCCCGAGGCGGCCACTCAACGGCTGGCGGGGGCGGGGCCCCGCCGTGACGTCCAGGCGAGGGCGCCGGTGGGTTTGGGCGCGGAGCAACGGGTTGGGGTGGGGGAGGCCCCTGAGGCGGGTGCGCTGGGGCTGAGGGGAGGGGGAAGGCCCCTCAGGCGGGGGTGGCGGCCCCGAGGAGAAGGGAAGGCACCTGAGGCGGGGGTGGCGGCCCCGAGGAGAGGGGAAGGCACCTGAGGCGGGGGTGGCGGCCCCGAGGAGAGGGGAAGGCACCTGAGGCGGGGGTGGCGGCCCCGAGGAGAGGGGAAGGCCCCTCAGGCGGTGGGCGCGGGCCCGAAGTGAGGGGAAGGCCCCTGGGGCGGCGGTTCCTGAGGGGACGGGGAAGGCACCTGAAGCGGGGGTGGCGGCCCCGCCGTGCGGGAGGGCTCGGGGTGCCCCAGGTGGCCGCTCGCCCGAGCTGGTGGCACCTCAGGGCCCTCCTAGGGCCTCGGCGGCCGTGGGAGGCCGCAGGTCCGTGCCCCCGCCTCGGCCGGTTCTCAGTGGCTGGCGTTTGTCGTTCCTGCAGGGTTGCTAGGTCAGCAGCACTCTCGGCGGGTAACCATGTAGTGCTTAAATCGGAGGCGGCATCCATGCAGAAGGTTACAGCCATAAATGTTTGCCAGTATCCACTAATGCCTGGTAGCACTCTGGTCGCCAGTCCCCTATGAATTCATCAGTGCCGTGTTCTGCTTCGCCCCAGGTAAAAAATGAAAGTACAAGTAACAATCAGAGCTCTATTTTTAACATGAGAGTACTCATTGTACTGCTAACGGTTTCAGTCAAGGACCGCAGGTGGTACCAGAAACACGAGGAACTTTTTGGAATGGTCTCTATTCATAATTTAAAAATATTTTAACTTAAATTAAAACCTCGAGTTTATTATCAGAGGATTTGTTGCTGCCTCTTTATATTGAAACGTGTTCCGTGCGTTACCTTTTATAGAAACTTAGCGAAAGCCTTGAGAACAGCACCATTCAGAAACAGAGGCAAGAACTCCAGCTTTTAATTGCGGAACTGAAAGATCGTGATAAGGAACTCAACGACATGGTTGCAGTGCATCAACAAGAGCTTCTAGCCTGGGAAGATGATCGTCAAAAAAGACTGACTTTAGCAGAACGATGCAGCTTATTAAACAGTAAGTATTGTGTGTACGAAGAATAAGACCCTGGTCTTTTAAGTAAATTCAGGTGCTTAAACCCCTCAATAATGGTTTTGCATCATATAATGAACCATTTCCTACCCTTCAGCCTTAAATTTGGTTGTCTCTTTCTGAGATCAAAACTTCCACAATGGTACTAGTGATCTGATCTTGAAGGGGATATGATAATCAGATAGCTCTTTCTCGTTTGAATATGTAAATTGCTTCTGTGGCCTCTTTCAAAAAAAACCTGTTTAAATAGAAGTGGGGGAAGAGAACAATTTGCAAACCTGCTGGTGTACTGCAGAGCCCTGTGCCCTGAGGTTCTGCTGCACAGCTCTGACATCATCCGCAAGCCGCACGGCTAATCACCTGGCAGCTCTGAGCAGTCTTGTTTGACAGCCGTAGTACAGAGGTGCCACAGAGTTTGTGTTCCATCTGACCCGGGTGGCTGGGGAATCCTGCTTCAGAGTATGCAACATGAGTGTCCGTTCTGAATCGCATGATTTTAGAACACTGGATTAAATTATTTCTGAGATTTAAAAAATTGCATGCCAGTATCTGAGCTGTTTTCTTACAGGTACCTTTGTCTCCCTTCTTTTCAGATGAGCTGAACAAGAGAAATGACATTATAAAATCACTCACCAAAAGGTTAAAGTTCTTAGAATCTCGGCAGAATGACAGTAGGGCAACATTTGAATATACACAACAGAAGTTTAAAGAGCTGTCTCAAAAAGTAACAGATGCAACTGTTCACTGTCAGGCTCTGGAGGTAGGAGTTGAGTAATGGTCTGATTTCGCAGTCCATGCAGGTACAGAATGCCAGTGGCATTTGTGAGTCTCACTAGTGAATAAATATTCATATTAAGGCTCTTGAGTTCTTTTTGTCCTTTAGTACAGTAATGTTAGATTAAGATATAGCTCTGATTCGTTAAAAAAAAAGGCAAAAAAGTTTTCTTAAGGTAGGATTTGGAGTCTGCTGTTTCTTTGCTTAGTTTTGGAGAACACTGCTTAAAACAAACTTGCCTCCAAAAATGTCAGGGACTGTGATGGCAAAGGCAGTGCTGGCCCCCAGAACAGTATTGGTACTTGGTTGGGAAGTTCCAGAAAGTTTTATTTACAGGTTTGATTACTATGATGAACTGTAACATTATGAAAACAATTTAAGGATATTGAAATAATTGTTATTCAAGAGTTCTAGATTTTTTTTAAAGTGATTTGGCAATGATTTGTTTATTGGGATAATTTTTCTCCCTTTATGCAGTACAGTAAAGCAGTATTCTGCGTTTTCATCTGTCTACTCGGTTTGACTTAAGACATGCAGGATATTAAGACCCTTGATTGCAAGCAAGTTTAATTGTAATAATTGGGGGGAAAATTTCTATCCAGTTCTCCTTTCTCCAGATCCTCACAGCTTGCTCAGAATCCCACATTGCTATTCATGAAGTTTAAATAAAGTTGTGCACACGTTTACTGGAAAAATAGTAACTTTGCATTACTGAAGTAGTAGCTGACGCTCTTATTTCCGCTCACTAGGAGAAAAATCGAAGTCTCCACTGCTCAGTTTTGGAACTGTCTGCTAAAACAGGCCAGCTGCAAGCGAGAGAACAAGAGCTTCTTACTATGCTTAAGCTGAAGGTAACATCTGTCATCTCATCAGGCAGTAAATGTGGTCAAACTGCAGTGCAGTTACTGGTGACTGTCCTGCAGTGGTGTAGTCACTGTTGATCTCACTGCTGTTTAATTCTTAGGCTTTTTTGAGAAGAGAAGAGTGGTCAACAAACAATAAACTGGTTTATTTTCATAAACAAGCTTGTTTCCTGGCTTTGATTTTTGGGATTTTTTCCTCAAGAGCTCAGAAGAAAATCTGTGAAGTAGCTGTAACTGCTGCAGTAAGATGTACTGTTGTTTTGTCAAAATCCATACATGAAGATAAAACAATAATCAAGAATACATTCTATTTCATATTTCAGGACGAGGTTATACTTGAAACAACTGATTACATTATTGAGTTTACATCTAAATTCAGAAAGCTGGAAAGTGCATTGCGTGCAGCAAAGACGGAGGAATTCAGTCTAAACGAAGAAAAGCAAGACCTCAAACTGAGACTGAAAGAACTAACACTTGAAACAAATAAGCTGAAAGGTAAATGTTTATACTGGGCACCTAATTCAGTGCAGACCAGCATGATTCCTTTTCATTCTGGGAAATACTACATTTTGTTTTAAAGATGACCTCTGTGAAAGGATAAAGGAAAATAATAAGCAGCAGGAAGAAATCATTCACCTCAGACAAGAAAATGGCTGCTTGAGGAATGAGCTTGCACTTATTGGTAAGTGTGGGCAGTTGGCATTTTCATGCCTTAGCTTTCAACAGTGCAGAGACTTCTAGACAGCAGCGGTTCACTAGTATTTGTGAATGAGGCAGCCTCTTATCAACCTTTCTTGCAGTTTAATAAAGGATGCGCCTTTGTGTGTCATTCTTCTATGAAAGCAGTAACTAGGGCTTCTGCAGTAACAGTTCGGAGAATCTTGTAAAAGCATAAAGTTCGCCTGTATGATTACGCATGAAGGGATGGCTTGGAGGATTCTCTCTTGAAAGTTTTTGAGACTTTTATGTCTCCTGTGGTGTCATTCTCCCTTCTGACATAGGTTGCATAGAAAATGGTGACCTACTGAAAAGAAACCATGTGCAAAACCTAAAGCTTAGGCCCTATGAAATTACCAGCCCATTCACTCTCTCCAGTTTTGTATGGAAGAAGTGTGTTTACAAATTCACTTTTTCTCTTGGTTTTTCTTTAGCCGATGGGTTTGGTTTAGACAGTTTAATATGCATGACTTGGTAAAACGCAACTTGCTATCTGTTGATGGCTTCACTTTGGTTTTGGGTAGAGAGGAACTCTTCTCTACTGCAGTGGATAGGAAAGGCAGGCTGATTGTTGCTGCAGGGTTCTGCAGACAGGCAATATACCTTGAAAGATAAGGTGGCCAAAGATGTCCTCTGCTGTGAGATTATTTACTTGCCTATGTCTTTTTATCTGCCATTACCTTTGCCAAATATTGATCCCACATCTCATTATTTTAAAACCAATAGTAATGGGAAGTATTTCCCAGCACTTCCCTGTACAAGGCATGAGTTAGAATTAATTACATAATTTCCTTTTCATGGAAGAATATTAACATGAAAAAGTAAACTAAATCAGTCAATGAAGAAGTATATTGCTGCTAGTAAAATAAAGCTAGTTGCTGGTGAAAAGTCCATGGAATATACTTGATCTGTTTAGTTTTCATGTGGGTTTTGTGCTGTTTTTATTTGGAGGGGAAACAGATCCTGTTGGTTTTATGAAAATCCTTTTGGTTAGGTACCTGTTTCTACTGCTGCATATGCATTAACAAATGTGCTTGCTTTGTGTCTATTCACTTTAAATAATTTAAAAATTGTATGTTTTGAAACAGTTGAGAAATCAAATAGGAAGGATCAACTTCTTCAGTTTGCCAGGTCTAAACAAGCACGGACTGACACAGAACTATCAAGTTTGCGACAGGTACAACCCTAAATGTGTTCCTACTCTGAGATTATGAAGGCATTTTTCAATGACATCAGATCTGCATGGAACAGTATAAAAAAGTTAGATCTAGCTATTCTTAGTTAAGAAAAAAAAATCAAATTTGCTGTTTCTGCCTTGCTGGGATCCCTATAGAATGTGGGGGTTTTGGTTAATATTAAAAACCCATGGTATAAATCCTTGTATTTACATGTGCCTTTAGCCATTTTTTGTATAATATTTACTCAGTCCTCTGATGAGTAAACACCACCCTCATAGCAGTAAAGCGGGGGCAGCCTGTTGAGATAACAGTTTTGTCGGTACGTGAGAGAGGGTGCTCGGCTCCAGCAGTCAGGTGAAAGGCAGTGGGAGTGGGGCGGGCCCAAGGTGAACTCAGGCAGGGTAAAAGGGGAATGGTGTGCTGAAAGATCTGTTTTTCAAGACAGACTTAAAACCAGCGTTTCCACCTGCACTCATTTGAGGTTCCCAAGGCATGTTCAATTTATTTATTTTTTATTGCAAATAATTGATCAGTGGGTTGTCTTCTACAATAACTTTACAAGAAATCCCTTCAAGTGAAAGCCAAATACCGTGATCATCATTCCATGTCCTGTAACTGTGCATAACTTTGAACAATGTAATAACAACATGTATTAAATAACAATATTGATATTGTATTTATGATTCGGTGTGGTTCCATTTTAGAAGACCACTACAGTCTTCTAATAGAAACACTGTTTAGTGCCGCAAAACATTATTTTCCTTAATACGTGCAGAGATGGCCCCGTAGATTTGGAATGCTTTGACAATAGTTTGACTACAGGTATTGGTTTATAAAAATGTTGTGAGGATATTTTGGAAGATGGGCAATGTGTTAGGACCTGATGACAATGTTCTTGCACTCCAGACTTTCACTAATGCACATTACTATCTTTAAACAGATCTACGTAAAACAGCAGCGTGACTTGCAATTTCTTCATGTCAATTTGGAGAGCTCTCAAGAATTAAGGCAAAAGCATGAAAAGGCGTCACATGAAAGGAGGTAATCTTTTTTTTTCCCGTTTTTTTTTTTTTTTAGTAGTTTATTCTTGAAGAGAGGGTTTGCTGTTCAGCCACAACTAACATCCTAAAAAAGGATGGTGTGTCAAGATGGCTTTGCTGGACTCAACCACAAACGACCACTGAAGTTGTCAGATACCTTCTTTTACTTGGTCAGGAGGTACCATGAGTGTCCGTCACAGAACAAGGCCAGACAGTTAATGAATTTTTAAAAAATGTTAATAGTCTGGTGATAGAAGTGTTAATCTGACCTGCAACTACTTTTGTTTAAAAATCAAAGTTTATATTGCTTTCAGATTAGGAAATTGGTGCACACCGTGGAGGTTCAGACAGAATCACCACACTACATAAAACATAAGGGAACTCTCAGATTAATTTTGGGAAGTAACAGCCAAATCTGGGCAGATCTCTGTCGGCTCTTGGCAGGACAACCTGCCTATTGGTGTATGAACTACTGCAGAACCATGGCGAGAGCCTCTGGTTAATGTAGAGTTTTAATCTTGAGTACAGTTATGTATGCTCTTTAAATGCGGTATTTCTGACTGTTTTCTTTGTCGTGCCGTTGTAGCATAGGTGTGGCATTCTCTGCCCCTGAAAGTAACAGCGAGACAGACACAGTTAGGACTGAGGGCACCCACGAGATATGTGAGGAGAATGGAACTGCACAGGTTCCAAAAAGTAGGGTAAAAATCACCTCTGAGATGTGTGAAGTAGATAAAAGACTGTTACTGAATGCATCAGACTTGGAGGAAACTACCTCAGCGTACTTAAACCGGTGTCAAAAAGTTGTGAAAGTCTTGGCTGTCCTTACGGAAGAAGAAGAAAGGCGGGATGTTGCATCAAGCTCTGATGAGCTAGGCAGCAAAGTATTTTGTGAGGCAAACAACACAAGGCCATTGAGAAACAGCGACGTTTCTGAGGATGGAATGGAAAGCAGAGACCAACAAACCTTTGAGTCATCTTCACCTGAATGTGAGCATTGGCTTAATGTCAGTTCTGGTGTAGATTCACCAAGTACTTTGGTCCAGAACACCGTCACATCTGACAAAACTGATAATGAAAATAAAATCTGGGAAGAGAGAACTGGAATTCTGTTTGGCCAAAAAACCAGAGAGGCTTCTGCTGCGATTCACAAGTCTGAATCTGATTCCTGTAGTAGTAACAACTTCACCATAAAAAATGATGCATGGTGGGAGCCGGTATCAGATCTAGAATGGTTGAAGATTTTCAAACCCATGAAAGGAGATGGAAATATATGGCATGGAAAAGATTGCAGCTTCAAGAGTGCACAAGAGACGAAATGTGCCAGCTCAAAAAGGTTATGTCTTGTTACATTTAAGAAATAGATAGGTACAAGCTGGAGTTATGTAGAAACTTGGGTGTACAAGCTTTCAATAATTTATGTTATCTTTAGTGATGTGTAAAGTAACTGCTGTTTTAAAAGTAGTCTACCAACTTGAAAAGTAGTAAATTTAAATAAGTTAAAATAGCTGTAAGGTATCATGATTCTATTTTTATGCATTTATTTTTTTGCATCTCTTAGCCCCAAGGGCTGCGTGGGCAGGAGAAGCTGTGATACCACATAACTTGCCAAATAAACTAATTGAGAAAAATGCAGACTTAAAAAATCTTACAATTTTTTGAAATCCCAGATGTTGCTTGTAAATCTGGTGGGTAAAATATGTTCCAACCAGAGTTGGACTTCTACAGTGATGTTTCTGTAAGGCAAGAAACAAACCTAGATCTTGTGTGATGCTTTAGTGGCTGTGTTATTTCTGTTGAGAAATCACACAGTGGCTGGGCAGGAATGTAGGACACGGCTCTTCCGCACAGGCTGCTTTCCTCACTCAGGGCAAGAAAATGAGATGGCAAGATTTAAAGGACAGCAATCTGTCCACTCTCCAGTGCATCTTTGTTAGTGGGACTCTATCCCTGTGTTTATGTTGGGGGAGGAAAAGGACATGTGCAGATGAGCAGAATGAGGTTTCTAATGCTGAGAAGTGTCGGAAAAATACTCGGGTGTCTTAGTCGTATTGGAAGGTATCCGAGATAGAAAATGCTGCTTTGCATTTATAGATGTGGTTTTATGCCTGCACAAGCGAGGGCATTGAGAGCTGTGACTTTCTGTGGATTTGTTGTGTTGGTTCCGCTGTTTCCTTTCAAAAAATTGACTGAGTTACCAGCTCTGTTTTAGAAGGATTTCTGAAGTTTTTTTCATAGCTGCTTTTTAGACAGAGAAGAGAAGGGGGAGTAGCTCTTCAGCTGGTAGTTTGACAAGTACAGTAAATGAACAGCTGTTTAAACCTGCTAAGAATTTTAGCCCGCAAGTCTGCCCAACGTCCAAACAAATTAAGGTTATGGAATGGAAATATCCGATGTACAGATGCTCTCATTCTGTGCTGCTTTTAAACAAAAATATTATAGAAACTGTTTACTGTAGTGTATAGAAATTGTTACTGTAGGGGGACAGACCTGTTCAGAAACAAGGTGAATGGGCAGCCATTGAAAAAGAATGCTGTCCTGGCACATTCCCACGCAGCTTAGCTGAGCTTCACACTGTGTATGGGCTCTCTCTAGTTTCCACTGTCCATAAATCATTAAAAAGACTCCATTCCCTTACGTCTACCTTGAACTTTCTTATCTACTCCCCCAGCAGCACAAATGACACATTGCCATTCCTCCAAATCTCTTCTGAGGCTGAATCATGAAAACTGCTTTCACTTTTTTGTCTTGTCCTTAAGGGGATTTTAGGGGAGAAGGAACAAATTCAACCCAGGCAGTGCAGATAGAACTGATATCCTTCAGTACAGGAGGGCTGCTCTACCCATTTGGGATTTACTGCTGAGCTATCAGGTTTTCTTGATGCCCACATTTGGTCTTAGAAGCCCTGCTAATTGGGGATGATTGACTCAGTGCAAATCCTGGACTGTCTGCGCTGCAACCTCTGCAGACTCTCATTTGCCACTGAATAAATTCTCACCCCATAAATGGGAGGAAGGCAGTAGTATTGCAGTCCTCAGTGTGGGCTTCTTGTTAAGGCATTAACGGCAGAGACCGAACACAACATTCCTTCTGGGACTTGAATCTGGATCCTCCAGTTTTCCATTGCTGGCTTTGTAGTGCTGATGATGTATTTTGTGTGTAGGGAAGGGTGCTGGCACCTCCCTGTCAGCCCAGCAAATATTTTTGACATGAGTTCTTGAATTCTGGAACAGCCAACAAGAAGGCTATTAACGCAGTTGAATACCTTATCCAACTGCAAGAGTGATTGTGAAATACTGTAGTGCAGGAATCATTTCTGTGCGCTCTTGACTTAGTGACTTCATTTATGTTGGACCAACATTTGCTGCCTTTGGATTTTTATCTCAATTCTGGTTTTAAAGATGGAGCGTCAGCAGTTACTTGTTCAGTGTGCTTCTGCTGGACTAAGCCACCATTCCTTGAGCCTTTGGGTCTCCCTGCCTCAAAATCAAACTGTTTGGTTCCTCCCTTCCCTCCCAACCTGTGTGTTCTTCCAAACTGGCTGTGCTCATTGCATCTCCTCTCATCCCCTGTTCTAGGAAGCTACAGCCTGTTCCCTCATATCTCTCCAGGGCCTTTCCTTGTCAGAAGCTCACAAACACAAGCTTTTCTCTCTTAAAAGAAAGCCCATTGTATCCCAGTGTTTTACAAGAGAAGTGAAATGAGACACAGACACTTCTGAGCTGGCATCTCTCACAAGGGCTTTTTCTTAGGTTGAAAGTCTTAAAATAAACCTTTTGGTAACAGTCTTGCCAGGTGGGGTATGTGTTGTATCTAAAGAATATTTAATGAAATGTTGTAAATTTGAAGATAGTATTTTCTTTAAAATATACGTGTTTTTTAATTATTTACCTGTTCCAGGCAGTGCTAGCACTGTGCTTCTGTTTTGTTCAGAAGTGTGAGGAATACAGAAATGTTTGATTCTGGGGAGATGGTCGCTCTTTTATTTACTTTTTAAAAACTGTGTCAAGTGGAAATTAGCAGTTGAAAATGAACACTGCGTAGCTTGAAACTGCTGGCAGAAACCAGGGTGCGTCTTTGTACAAGCTGCAGAGAGCACTCAGTGTTGTGTGAAAACACAGCACACGGGACAGAGGGCTCAGCTAGGGTGCTGCTGGGCTCCTGTGCTGCTAGAGTAGATGATCAAATTAATTTCAAACATGCTACAGCTTGTATTATTTCTAGTCTTAATTTGTGATTAATTGGTGCTGGAGCTGAGGGGAGGGATTTGGTACATTTTGATAAAATTGTGATTTAAGGAATTGAAATTGAGAACTGTTTCTCCCTAGGGTAGGCTATAACAAAGTTACCTTTTACTGTGGGAAAGGTGTAAGAGAAAAGTTTCAATCATTTGACATGCATATTAAGGGCTGAAGACCTTTTGTATGAGGACAAGTGTGGGATGGCTGTGAGTCAGTGTTTGGTCAGTAATAACGTGCAGGGTATGATTTGTTGCTTTAACTGTCATTTAAATTGCTTTTCAGATATTCCTAAATACACTCAGATGTACCCAGTGATAAATTAATATTTTTGTTTTGCTTTAAAACCTAGGGGAAGATCGTGTGCTTCAACTCCACACTGAAGTGGTAGTCAGGCAGCTGAGTTTTCAGTTTAATCAGTTTGCCTGAACAGCACTTTACTGTTTGCTGCTGTATTTAAAAATAAATAAAATAAAGCCTCTTTGGGAGAGCTCTCCTGTGATCTCTGAAGTGAGATGATGACTTTAAAAGACTGTGAAATTCCCTTGAAAAATACAGCTACAAATATTAGGTTGCCTAATGGTTGATTAAAAAAAGAAAAAGGGAGTAGGGTATGAGAGAAGAAAGAGTACGAGAGTATTGGGAGGAACTAAATATTGCCTTTTGTGTGCTCTTTACAAGGTTAAATAGACACTGAAGCACATGGTAATGTGTCTGTTCTTGAAACTGGTTGAATGTCAAACTGTGGTCCTCAGAGGATGAAACTGATCTAATGAAGCTGTTAAACATGGGCGCCGCTCTGAGGAAAAGAGTAATCTCACATGCTTGATGGTTTTCTTGACTCAGGGTCCATAATTATTTATGTTGTCCCGTGATTTTCCTTTGAAAGTTTAAAAAGAATGGTGATGCTGTTTCTGGCAATGTCTTTTTTTTTTTTTTAATAGTGAAGAAAACGTGGATCTGAATTCTTTTCACATGGGTTCTCCCTGTTTGACATCCACCCAGAAAGGAGACAGGCCTCAAAGATGTGAGAAATTCTCTGATGAAGACTTCCCTCTGGAGATCAATGACCTTTCAGTGACTAAGACGACAAATCGATGCTGCAGTGCTACCATTGACCAAGTCAGTATTTTATTGCAGAATGTATTTCATTAATTTTTAAGGCGGAATTGTGAGTGATGGTAGGAAAGCAAATGTCTGCTGGCGTGGAAGAATTAGGAACTTGAATTACGAGACAGCAGGTTTAAAGCAAAGGTGGTAAATTATTTTTTCAAAATAATTCCTTCTTGTCTCAATATGTCTGGGACAGCATAAGTGAGTTAAAAAACAATGACAGACTTTAGAATAATGGATGCTGGCTGATACATGTTAATTCCAGTAAAGCAGAATATCTGACTACTCTTGGACATAGTTATTAGAAGCTATTGGACACTGTTTCTTTCTTGTTCTGCCTGGTTTTCCCTCTTTCTCATGCCTTTTTTCATTCTCCCCTTTATCACTGAAGTACTGCTGTTGTGTGTGCTATGTACACGCGCACGTGAAGATCTGTTAAAAAGCTGACACTAGGAGACGTATCTGTGTTTATTGGAAATATCAGCAGTTAGACAGAGTCTGGAGCAGTGTTATGTAGTAGTATTTTGAACTAAGACATTTCAAAATGAAAGTGATGATTCTTGGTATGTTATAATCCTTTGACATGTTCCAAAAGGATAATTTCGTAACTTTGGCTCACTTTCTGTCTCCTCCAGGGTACCAGTTCCCCCGTAAGTAAGCTGCAGCAGGCGTTGGCCGAGTCTCGACAGATGGTTGCTGATCTGGAGCTTAGCACTCTCCTCCACGCAAGCCCCCGCTGCAGTCCTAACAGCAGCAGCATTAATATGGTATATATTACTCCTCTATGACTAGATTTAGATGGCCGGGAAGAGTGATTGGTAACATTCTTTCCCTTATACTTGACTTGTGCTGCGACATTATAAATATCCTCCTCACACTTTGCCAAAGAGAAAATTCCTGCATACCTTAGCATGAAGTACTTGAGATTTTGTATAGGATTCTTTATGGCTCCTCAAGGTCATGACAGGATTTGACTTTTGCATGTGTCTTAACAGATGGAAGGAAGAAGTCATTTTGGAGCAAGCTGTAGGAGGTCTAGAAAAAAGCGAGCACAAGTATGACTTAGATTCAGGACTGGTTTATTACACTGCGTATAGTTGTGGAAAGGAGGACAGTATAGGAAATAGGTAATATATAGAATAGTTTTGTATGTAATTGGAACCGGATTCCCAGCTTAAATAGGTTTTGTGGGTTAATAGTTTTCATTTCTTCATTGTGGAGTCAAAGAACTTACTCAATGGTCAAAGAAAATAACCTGTATGTAGCTGTCCTGGCAATTTATTTTATGAGCATGAACGCTGATAGGGAGTTTCTGCCTTGACTATGTGGGCAATAGGAGTAATTGGAGAAGGGTCACTTGTTTGTTTTCATAAATATCCTTAAGAATTTCTACCTTGTTTGACAAGGAGATTAAAGCACTTGTCACTAGAAATGAGTAAACTTGTGCTGATATGTATCACAAAGGGAGAATTTAGGCTTTTGTTTTTAAAACATACTCCTAATGAGAAGGCTGCACGCTGAAACCCCAGCTTTCTCCTGAAAGGTATTAACCTCTCTAAAAAACGTTGCACTCCTTATATCCTTAGATGAACTTGACCAGAGCAATGGTACTGTAACAGACAAAGCAATTTTGATAACATTCAGAGCCATGAAACCTTAGCTGTGCTAGGACTGACCGACAGAGTATAAAGGTTGTGTGCCAGCATTTGCATAAACTGAAAGGATATTTTGTTCAGAAATTCATCTGCAGGATTTCATTCAGCGTGAAAGACAGCAGCAGTGTAGTCTTTTGCAAAAAAGACTGTCTTGTAGGAGGGATTCCTGAAAAGCTCTCTAGAAAACAGTGGTTGCTTGTGGCTCTTGCCCAGCCCCATCAGCTGTCTGGCTCCTGCTTACTGGTTGGCACGTCACAGCTCGGCTAAACCGGCCATCCTTTAGTAGCGAGCGTGACTCTGCTTTATAACCTGATACTGCATTTTTGAGCTTGGAAACTGGCTTCTCATTCTGAATGGTTGCTTTAGTGGGTAGAAAATAAAGCAGGCTCGTGTTTACTGGCGGGGGTAGCTTCTGAACCACATCTGTAGAACTTTGATCTACTTTCAGAGCGGTTCTGGGTAAAGACTTGTCAAGCATGTTTTAATTAATCTATATGGGCCAACTAATCTGTGCTTAAAACCAGATTTACCTGAGGCTGTTTTAAACTGCGCTTTAAAACATAATATATATCAAATATAACCCTTAGAATTTAATCAGTATTTGTGCCTGTTAGATTCGGTGCCCTGCTTGGGGGAGGGAGGAGAAGAGGGAATTAAAAAGTGTATCCTTGCTGTTCACCAGTTTGAACCTGGCAGCTCTGTAATTTTTATTATGTGAGTTCTTTGATTTCTACATAGTGTTTTTGCGTTACAATGTAGACAGCAGAACTTGCAGAAGCTCTTCACAGAACCCAGTTATCTGCTGCAGAAGAAAGAGGTGCTAAGCTTACATTCTCTTCTCTATGATGTTGCGTGAGTATGAAGGTGTTTTCAACTTGACTTTTTTGTTGTTGTTGGGGTTTTATTTTGTTTCCCTCTTTATAAATGCACCTGCATTATTAATACAAGTTCGGGACTTCTGATATGAGTCTGGCACAAGATTCTAAGTGCACTGCTCAGAATGCATTTCCAGTAAAACTCTTGTGAGTACTGTAACGGCAAACAGATATTAAGGCAGCAAGTAATTCCTTTAGTCAAATAATTAAACTTTTCTCAAGTGTGTTCCTCATCCTGTGGGCAGTCAGATCTCGCAGCCCCATTCCTCAGTACCTGCACGCTGCTTATTGTAGCTAAAATCCTTCTGTGTGTTACAGATAACAGGATCAAGGATATGAACATTGTTGAATAAGAGACTGGGAAGTGTTTTTCAGTGCCACGGCCAAGGGCCGTTGTAGCATATTGTTCCTGGGCTCAGAGCTCCAAAAGTAGAACGTATTGAATAGAGCTGTTTCAGAATATAAAAAAGCAGCCTTGCCCGTAGCAGATTGTTTTTTCTTTTTGAATCAGGAAATTTCTCATTCTCTGATTGTTCTTCTAATGTGAATTGGATGCTTGTAATAGGCACCATGTTGTCTGGTTCTGAGGACAAGAGACTAACCAGATATGGTTAAAATACCAAATGCTACATGAAACTGAAAAAAAACTAGCAACAATGGGGGGGAAATCGACAAAAAAAGAAAGATTCCAAATGCTGCCACAACCCAAGCACATGTCTGCAAAGGGAAGTTACTACACAGCAAGCTGGAGTGTGAAGCTGTGTGGCGCTGGATTTCTCGTACTGGTTGACTTGGATCCAGCGGAGAGCTGGTGCTCACTTCTTTCTCGGTGTGTTGGAACAGCAGTCCCTGAACCGTTTCTCCCCTCTGGAGCTAAACCCTCCATGCCCCTGGGGAGCGGTGGTGGTTTGTAGCACCCTCGTGTTCTGCTGTTTCTGCATTAGGTATGGAGACACTAAGTCTTCTTTCAAAATAAGTTGGGTCTGCTTAGTGCACGCTAATGGGGCTCCCGTAGGAAATGGATGCTGAGTAGCTGGAATGCCGTACCTTACTCTGCTGTAATGTTCCTATGGAGACGTCTCTGCTTTTCCTAAAAAGAGCCCTAAGGTAAAAGAAGCTGGAGGTTTTATAGATCGAAACCAGCACCGTGACTTGCATCCTGAAACTACTGATGTTAAAAAGTTTCAGGAGCAAATCCCCAAAATTGCTGAGCACCATGCTGATACAGCAAAGCGGTAAGCGTACACTTAGCCTACAGAAATAATCTCATTTGCTTCAAGTGAGAAAGAACCGGTGGAACTAATGTGCCCACAATTCACGGTAGATCCATGGCAAGAATTAGTGACTGTGCAAGTCACTGGCTGCTGCAGAATTGTTATTTTCTTCATTTATTAAAAGGCACCGAATCACTGTGATCAGTTAAATCCAAAGCAGCTTTTTCAGATTTGAGAGCAGGTCCAGAAATAACTAAAGATTTGTGCGACTTCATATAGAGAAGTGATTGAATTGTTTTGGGTTGGCTTTGTGTTTGTTTTAAATCGCTTTGAAATCGGTTGAGGGCAGGTGCACTCATAAACATTAGGTTAATTTCCTAACGAGCTGACAGTGATTTAGCCATTTTCATCAGTCGGTTGTTTTTCCTTCAGAGAGATTGGGTGGGGAAGAGTTGAAGAGCGAGGGAGAAAAGCAATGAGTAAAAGGATATATTCGGGTTTGGACACACTAGCATGTGCCACTGCTCGTAAACTGTGACTCAGGGGCTGGCCGAGGGCACAAAGATCACTCCTAGTTGCAAAACAAACTGGAAAGGATTTATTTCCTAACGCTGCAGTGGTGTCCCTGAGACACTTGTCTTTCTCTGAAGTGCTTTGTTCACCTTTCTCCTCTTTATGTTTTTACTCTGTGTTTTCATTGTCTGCAGTGTGAAAATTTATATAGTCGATTGACATACACGTGATTGCGTCATATATTTTAGAGGAAATGCTCCCGCAATGTAATAAAAATCTTTACTTTTCTGCAGTGGGTGAAGAAGTTTCCAATATAGAATTAATTTTGAGAACTGAAGATCATCAACCCGTCAGCTACAATGGAAAGTTACCTGATTTTTTTCCATGGTTCTGTGAGTGTTTGAAAGACTTTAAAGTGGCGAAAAGATGTGACTATACAGGAATATATTTTATCTGGAAATAAAACACAGAATTATGCCAAGATTAACAAAGCTATTTTTATAGCTGAGAGCTCAGGTTAAATACTAGCTTGTTTTTTAAGACTCTTAAGTGTGTAATTGTTATGACATAGGAACTATTTTTCTTACCTTTTTTTTATGGTGGCTCAGAAATATTTATAGAGTATGACACAGCCGAGCATTCTCTTTTTTTTTGTTAGTTTATTGTTTTTGTTCTGGACTTCTTGCCGTGTAGAGAGAGATGAATAATGTTTATAGGAAGTTCCCAATTAGTGTCGTAACCAGGAACTGCCTCCTACATTGTGGAAAGCGGAGGGCTGTCACCCGAAGGATGGGCAAAACAACTCTTCCCCCGGCAGGAGCCATTTATTCTAACAAAAGATCAGGTGTGTGTATGGGCTCTGCTAGCGCTGTATGGCAGCGGCCAAGCACAACTCTTTTTAGCATTTAAACTGGTTTTATCTTTGACTGTTGGGCAAGACATGTTCCATTATCACCATTTGAACTTATTTTTTAACAAAAAGATCAAATAAGCCAATAAAGGTGATCCCTTTGCGGTATCTTCCTTGCCTATTTAACACTGCCAGAGACAGGAGTGGGCCCCGGGGTGGCATGGGGCGGGTGAGTGGTTTGGGCCACCCGTGCCAGTTCCACATCACGGAGCGCTGTGCCAGCCCTTTTCCTGCGTGGGGGCAGCTCAGGGCTGGGAGTCTCTCCCTCTGGCCACTGCCACGAGTTCATTGCAGTGAAATAGAACACTCACACCATGTTTTCCCCTTGTTAACTCTTTCATATAATTTTCCGCTTTCTCTTTAATTACCTAAATGACAGCCTGCTTTCCTTTGTGTACTAATGGCCTCAAAATTAGTCGACCAATTCTGATCGTAGCTGCTATCCCCCAAACTCTTTCCCTCCCTGCCCGCAAGCATTACCCACAGAGGGAATCTCTGCTCCTCAGTTTTTTTCCCCAGTTTCCACAAGCCTTTAAAGCCCATTTGATTCCTCTGTCTGCAGAGAAACTTTTCAGGCTCCATCCCCAAAATCCGCTGCTAAGCATTGTCACAGGCAAAAATTCCCCAAAAAAAGCCACCCATAGCACTACCATGATGCTCACCCCGAAGCTGTCCAGCAACTACACCCTATGTCAAACCCCAGAGAAAACGGTGCAGCTTCCCAGCGAGAGCTGTGCTTTCCAGTTTAAATGTGGTTAGTGTCAATGGATGAACGCGCTGAACCCCCTTGTGAACATAAAGTGCTCTACTGATGGCCTCGAAATCAATAGGGAAAACTGAGCTCCAGCGATACAGCAAGGATCCGCAGAGCCCTCGGATTTTGTGCCGGGGCTGCCCTGGGTTTGTGGAATGGGCAGAAGGGGAATATTCCGGTGCTAAGTGACTTACAAACCGACTGTGTTGTCTGCAGCGCTGTGAGGCTTGTATCGAAACTCAAGACGCGTCAAACTCGGATGCCTTATTTCTGTAAGCATTGGGAATACTCCAGGGAGCGCCTTTGCTATTGTATTCCCGTACTGAGTTATTATTAAAGAAAACAAAGCTGCTGTTCAGCCAGGGCCTGCGTTCCGCAGGGGTGGGTGCTCTCCCTGCGGCTTGACTCTTCTAAAGGAAAGGCGGAGAAGTGGGTAGTAATGAAGCCCCGAGCCTCTTAAACGCGTCGTGTCTGCGTTTGCGGGGTTTATTTGGAGGGTGGGCAGGTTGTGCCGTTGGAAACGGGAGGTATCGCAGGAGCGGGGACCGTGTGGTGGAGCGGGAGGGACAAGCCCCTGTGTCACCTTTCCTGGTGGTGACGCCCAGATGCTCATGGGCTGGGGGGGACCCTCGGTGCCCGCTGCGGCGGGGGCGCCTCGGCCGTTCCCCGCCGGGCCGTGGCTGCTCCCACCTGCCCGGGGCCGGGCGCGGCCGCCAGGGGCGCCCTTGTGCGCGGGGGGGGGGCGGCGCGGCGCAGTGCGCGGCCGGGCGGGGCGGCGGGCGGCGCCGGTCGCTGCCTGCCCGGTGCGCGGTGCGCGGAGCCCGGTGCGCGGCCCGCCATGAACAGCATCAAGAGCGTTCCGGCGCGGGTGCTGAGCCGCCGCGGCGGGCACAGCCTGGAGGCGGAGCGGGAGCAGTTCGACAAGAGCCAGGCAAGGGTGGCGGAAGGGGGCGGCGGTGCCTCGGTACCGGCGCCGCTTCCCGGTACCGGCTCGGGGCTGCGGGACCGGCCCGCTCCGGCATCGCCTCGGGGCGCGCCGATCGCGGGGGTTTCTCGGGGGATGGGGGGGCGGGTCCCAGCTGGGCTCCGGGGACCCCCCAGTGGGGCGGCGCGGCCGCCGTCCGTCCGTCCGTCCGTCCGTCCGTCCGCTCTCCCGTCCGTCCGTCCCCGCTGCCGGCGCGGCGAACGCTCCCCCGCCCCCGCCTGCCCCACCGCTCCCTCCCGCCGTCCCCCCGGGACGGTTCCGTGGGGGCACCGGCTCGTCCCGCCGCCCCCGGGCCGAGCACCGGGGCCGGGTCCCCGGCGGGCGGCAGACCCCCGGGCAGGCGGTGTGCCCCGTCCACCCCCCCATTCCCCTCCCCTCCCCTCCCCTCCCCCGCGCCCCCCCGGGCCTTATCGGCAGGTAAACACGGCCCTGAGCAAACAGGGAAAGTTTTATGGCCCCGGCCGTGCCGGCGGGAGCGCGGCCGAGCCCGGGGGCCGCCGTAGGCAAGAGCCCGGTGCCGCCCCCCGGTGCCCACCGCACCGGTAACGCGCATCTCTGCATCCCTGCCGTGACCCCCGGTACCAGCCCCAGTCCCGGCCCCGCGGCTGCGTGGGCCTCCCCGACAACCCCGGGGGCTGCTTGGATGTGTCCTCCCCCGCGGCTCTGGGTCACACGTGGGGTCTCCCCGCGGGGGTCGGGGTGCTCGGTCCCGGAGAGGGAGGGCAGAGTGAAAAGAAAGGCCAAATCATTCACGCCCCGCCGTGTCCGGCTTGGACAGGGGTGTCTGCAGCCCTCCCGGCGGCCCCCGCGGAGTGGGCAGTGCTCGGGCGCGATGGGGCTGGCGTGTGGCTCGTGGGAAATTAATGACTCCAGCAGCGTCGGTGGGGATGAACGGAGGGACGGGCTCGCCCGCTGCCCCGGCAAAAATAATAGTGCCCTCCCGGCACCCATCCTCTGACCCCTGTGATTTCACAGGCTGCACATTCCTTGCAGTTGTTTTTCCCCATGTCTTTGCTGGTCCTTCCCCGGCGGCTGGGCTGGTTCGGCCCTGGAGAGTGCCAGCGAAGGCAGGTGACGATTTCGGGCCTTGTAGGGTCACGGTGCCGCTTGGCCGCACTGGGTAGGAAATGGAGCTTGTTGGGTTTGGGGAGCAACACAAGAAAACCGGCAATTCCGGTTCCTTCTGGACGTGTCTCCTTCAATCATTCCCGCTGGGCACTGCTGATAAATAATCACGGCAGCCGTGCTGCCTCGTGTGCCGAAGGGCAGCCTGTGCCGGCTGGGCAGGAGCGCGTCCTTCCTCCCTCCCTCCTGCCCTTCCATGGCATTTTGGGCTTTTTGGTGGGATTTGTGCCCCACACGGGTGCGACTTCACTCCTGGCCGCAGGGATGCCTTGGGCAGAGCCATGTGCAGGCGAGCGGGGGACCACTCTCTTAGGGCTAAACCTGGGGCTCACTGGCTGACGGTCACATCCACCACCCTGAACTGACCTTTTTTTCCATCAGCTGCGGAAAACTGCCCTAAAAGAGCTTTATCCTAACGTGGTTTCCCATATCAGTGCTTCGGGTGAGAGCAAAACTGTTCCAATGTCAGTACTTGGGTATTGATTTGCCTTTTACGTCTAATTATAGCCACTGCGGAGACGGCCGCTGGTTGCCTTTGTATCACGGGGACACCGGTGGCACGTCCCCTCCGTGTGCCTTCGCGGGCCAAGGATTTCACACCACCTGGAGAACGATGCTGTCAAAACCGAGCGCCCCATCTCCTTTCCCCCTGCGAAGGCCGGGGCGATGCCCGTGGGTGCGGATGGGGGTTGCTGGCGCTGGTGTGATCCCAGGTGCTCATGGGTGACGTGAAGGTCACCTGCGTTCCCTGAAAATGCTTTTTGAGGGCTTGTGTTGGGGTGACGCAGACGTCCCCCTCGGAGCGGCTGTGCGTGGGAGGTAGGAAGCCACCGTACCACTGCGGGCACTCGCTTTCCAAGGAGGAAAAACTTGCCCTTTTCTGCAGCCTGTTTTTGCTTTTCTTAAACAAGAAGGTTAAAAATCCAACAAGCTCTGGAGCCGCCAGGAATACAGCGTGCGTGACTGCCCGGCGGTGCTTTGTTGGTGTAATTTGGGAAGGAGAAGCGTTAGGAAGGGAACTCCGGAGCAGCCGTTTGCAGTTCAGCTGATCCAGCAGCCCTCGTGCTGCCCGGCTGGGGAGGTTTCCAGCTCGATGTCCTGCTGCCAAAAAATCTCTCCCTGCCGTGGCGTCGCGCCGGGACCCGGCATCCACCTGCCGGGTGGGGATTGCGGCCCTGCGGGATGCCGGGGCTTCGGGGAGCCGTGGGCGGGGAGGATCGCGCCGTAATTAAAAGCAGCCTGGAAAGAAAGGGTGGATGTAAACTGCGCTCCTTCATTTGGGCGCTTTGATCCCAGCTTTAGTCACCGGCTTGGTACGTGAGGGCTGTGAGTAAGGCATTCGGGCTGCACCCATGTGGGCTCCCGTGGCCGGGCAGGTTTTGGGGTTCGGACCCCCCCCAGCAGCTGCGCCGCTCCCCGGCAGCGATGGGGAACCATCCGCAGGTGGCATGAAGGTTTTGGCCAGGCTGGTTGCATGTCTGCAGTGACAACTGGGACCTGCCCATCTCTAGATGTGCCCATGATGCCCAAGAGGCCGGGTCAAGGGTGAGTCTCCCTATTTCAGAGCCATCCTCTATGGCCCGGCTTTGGTGGGCAGCCGCAGGGACGTCCTGAAGGCGTGTGTGACCCCAGCTGCAGCATCGCCCCATGCTCGTCTCTGGTCCCACCATCCCCTTTTTGGGGACCTCTTGGGCCAGCCCGGGGTTTGGAACCAGCGAAAGCACACCTGAGCTGGCAGCCCCGAGGGATTGGCATCGGTTCGGTGCCACCGTGGTTTATTTGGGACCACGCTGGACACGGCGTCTCCATCACGGCAGTGCTGCGGGGGGGGCTGGGGGCTGTCCCTGCGCGGGTCCGCTCCTCTGTGCTGGATGTAAAATGGCCCAGGTGAAACCTCTGCGCTGAATCACCGAGGATGAAACCGGCCTCTCCGGCAGCTCCCGGGCTGAATTTTGGCTGGTTGGGCTGGAAATGAGATTATGGGTAATAAACGCAATAAAACCACCCGCACCAGTGGGAATTACAGCCTGGTTTTGGGATGGGCCAGCTGGGTCCCAGCCCTATCCCCGTCCTGCCGGGCAGCACCAGGCGGCCGAGCTCCTGTCCCTGGGGACGTGGGATGGTGTTTCCATTCCCAGGGGTCTGCCCTGGTCTCAACGCCTCCTCCCGACCCCGTGGCGCTTGAGGCTGAGCCCAGCTCCTGCCGATGGGGTGGGACCAGGTGGTGGGTTGGGATGAGGACATCGTGCTGCTCACGCACGCGGTGGGCGGCGAAAATCCAGGTTTGGGAGATGTGTCTGCCCTACTGCCCCCCGTGCAAAGCTCCTCAATAAGGTGCAATAACCCCTTTAGCAGCTCTTAGCTTAGTTTTCAAGCCCTGCCTTGCAAAACCGACGGCTTGTCGCTCTCCGACGCATGATAAACCTTGCTTTCTATCCATAAACCTTGCTTTCTGTCAATAAACCATCGCTTTGGTGTCGTACCGGGAGGTGCCCGCAGCCCTGAGGAGCACGTCTCACCAGCCAAGCCAGGGTCGAGGGCGCAGCCTCTCCGCCGGCTCCAGCCTTTCGGGGGGCCGCGGAGGTGCCGGGTGCTTTGGGAGTGGCGGCTGCGCTGTTCCCGGGCACTCCAGGCTCATTAACCTTCGGGGATAAGAGGATTACAGCAAGTCACCGGCTTAACTCCGCTGCTGCTTTACGGCCCCACATGGCGGGGTGACGCCGGGGCTTCCCCGGTGAGGGAAAGGCAAAACCAGCACATCTTTTCCCAGCACCTAGGCTCAGCGTTTCAGGGCTGGCTCCCTTTTTGGGACGCACTTGGGGTGTTTTTGCCACTGTAGTGCCTGGCTCACAGGCGCAGCTGTTTTAGGCTCATTTGGGGTGGATTCGGTGCATCGGCACCTTTGGCATCGCCCCTTTGGCAGGGCGTCGGGTTCCTCCTGCATAAGTCAGGAGCACTCGATAACCCGGCGTCGGGTTCCTCCTCCGTCAGGAAAGCGCCTCGATTCGGGGGCGTCCCCTGGACCAGCGGCCATGTCGAAGCAGGTGCTTTCCCCAGGAGGGGAGATAAGAATTTTTGTAAGGTTTCACGGCTTGTGGGGCTGCAGGGAGGGACCAGGTTTCTCTTCCGGCATGAGCGCCAGCGGCGGGGCCGCTTCCTGCCTTCCCAGCTGGGACCATGTTCCTCCGCTGGTGACCGAGGGCTCAAACACACAGGCACAGCCTGAGAGTTCGTGCGGGGACAAAGCAGCTCACTTGAGTCTGCAGGGGCCCGGCGAGGAGGAGGAGGAGAAAGAGAACCCTCATCGATCACAGCAGCTCTGTTTTACAGCCTGTCATCGCGCAAAAAGATGCAGCTGACCCCCGTCTGGGGTCATCTTCTGGAATAAACCCATAATTTAGTGCGCTGTGATCAAATACGTTAAAATGTAGATAATCCTCATGTGATAATCACGTTGCTCTGGATTTTTGCTCCATCGACATGGGCATCGCGGCTGCCGCTCCCTTCTTGCTTGGGGGCTGCGTTTTCCCCACGTGCTGTTTGCGTGCAGCAGCGCTGCTAAAAAAAAAACCCACCACCCCCCGGTTCAAAGGCTCCTTGTGCTTAGACAAACAACCCTGGAATTTGGCATCTCGCTGTCGTGCTTTTAACGTTCCCCGGGCACGCCGCTGAGTTCAGGCTGCAAAAATGCAAAAATTTGTTTCCTGGGATGGGGGACAAGGGGGAGCACCAGTGGCGCAGTTGGTAGTGGCCTGGCTCCGACCGATTGCGCTGGGAACGGGGGGTTTTAAAGGGCCACTTTGCGGATAAAAAAAGCCTATTTTGATGTATCACAAATGGCTTTGAGGTGACAAATGTGTTATAAAACTCAGGGTATTCCCCAAAAGCACCAGCGCTTTGGGGGAGGGGGCAGGGTAGTGGTGAGGGTCATGCTGTGTCCTGACAGCCACTCTCTCCTTCTCTTGCAGGCCATCAGCATCAGCAAAGCCATAAATACGCAAGAAGCACCAGTGAAGGAGAAACATGCCCGCCGTATCCTTTCCCTCGCCTCGCCTGGATGGCGCGGAGGAGATCCAGTGCCAGGGCAGGAGGGTTTCACCCCGCGGGGCTGCAGCCACGGGAGGTTTGGGAGATGGCAGACCCGTGCAGAGCTTGGCTGGGGGATGATTTCTTGTAGGTTCATCCATCGGTGAAACTACAAAGAAGGGCAGCGCAGTAAAATTGCATTTCTTTGGCAAGAAAATGCAAAGGGCCCCAGTGTGCCCTGCGGCAAGGGAAGGTGCACCAGAAAAAAATAAACGGGGGTTTTCTCTGCGGGTGCAGCATTGCGCCCGTCATCTCTGTGCCTGCAGTACGCGCGGTGTGTGCCCCCTTTTTAATGAAGGTTGAACGGGGATAGTCCCCAACCCCCCCCGTCCCCTGCTCCCATGTGTGTCTGGTTGGCCTTGACCAGGGGGAAGGGATCATTCTGGGGACGCACCACGAGAAGGGAGCGTTCACCTTCTGGTCCTACGCCATCGGGCTGCCCCTGCCCAGCAGCGCCATCCTCAGCTGGAAGTTCTGCCACGTCCTGCACAAGGTCCTGCGCGATGGCCACCCCAACGTGAGTGTCCCCTCCAAAATGTCCCTCCTGCATTGCTGGCGGGGAGTAGTTTTTGGCTGTTGCCGACGTCCCTCTGTGCAGAGGGTGGGTTGTCTTCCCTGCCCCGGCCGCCTTTCCCAGGCCGTGGGGCTGTGAAGCACTCTGTTATGTCGCATCTTTGAAACGTCCCTGTGCAAAGCCCTGACCTCTGGTCACCGTTGAAGAGCTTGAATTTCTTCTCCCAAAGCTGGAGTGGTGTACGGGGCCGGATCCGTCCCCTTCTCCAGCTTCAGGGCAGGCAGGTGGGCACTCACCCACCTCCGTGCTGGCCCCACCAAGCTGCATCCCTCTGGTTTTTGTCCCCAGGTCCTCCAGGACTGCCAGAGGTACCGCAGCAACATCCGAGAGACGGGGGACCTGTGGGTGAGTGGGGCAAAGCAGAGGTTTGTGCCTTCCTGGGGGCTTCGGGGTGGGTCCTGAAAGGCATCGTGGGCACGGGGAGGGCAAAGCACCCCCTGAAATAGCCCATTGCCCCTGACTCCGCTGGGTGATGGTTACGCATACAGTGAAGGGCAAGAGGGTGAGAGCTGTAGGGCTGGCGCAGGTTCGCTGGCGTGCACAGGCTCTGCCGGATCTGGTCACATCGCTCCGGATTCGCCACGTTTACCCTTGTGTCTCTGGCAGGGCCATTTGCACGACAGGTACGGGCAGCTGGTGAGCATCTACACGCGGCTTCTCCTCACCAAGATCTCCTTCCACGTCAAGGTGAGAGACTCCGCTGCCTTCGCAGCCTGCCATGCTGGGGTACAGGGCTTCACCGGGGGTTGTGTCACATCAGCAAGGACATTAGCAGCAACTGCCGTTTCTTTTTTTCTTTTTACACAGCATCCTGAGTTCCCCCCAGGCCTTGAAGTGTCAGATGAAGTGCTGGAAAAGACCGCGGGGACGGACGTGAACAACATGTGAGTGTCCCGGCAGGAGCAAAGCACCCGGTGCGTGGTTGCCGGCTCCGTACCCCCCCGGGTGGCAGCAGCCTGCTGACGAAGCGGCTGGTGCTCAGGCCGGCCGTCGGTGTTTTATAAATTGGTTGGATGGTGCCCGATTCCTCCTGCAGCTGCAGAGTGGCGAGGAGCATAAATACAGGGAGAAAACCCACCAAATTCTTGTCAATCTGAGCGCTTGCCTGCACAGGGACATGGAGGAAACATGAGCAGCTGGAGCAAGGATGTCTCTGCCGCCAGGTGACGGGGTTTTGGTTTTTTTTGGCAGCTTCCAGCTGACGGTCGAGCTGTTTGACTACCTGGACTGCGAGCTGAAGCTGTCAGAGTCAGGTGAGGAGGCGGCATGTCCCTCCCGCTCGCCCCGGGGCTCTTGAGCAATAGTTTCGCTCTTTGGTCGGGAGTGGAGTTCTGCCTGGGGAGGCTGAGGTCAGAGGCTCAGGTCCTTCCTCCTCCTCCGATGAGATTCCTGATGTCGTTTCTCAGCTGGATTCCCCTGGCGGTGCTCTGTAGAGGCAGTGGTAGGAAAATACTTAAGGAACGTAGCTGGTTTTAGTCCACCTGAGCAGAGCGTTGTTTTCTGAGTGGTGCTGCTCTGAAATATGTTTTTATTTCTTTTTGGTACAACCATGTTAATCGTATGCATTACCCAAATCCTTTCTGCCCCCCCCGAAGCAGCGGATGGGGCTGTACCTCTTGTCTAAATACTCATTTCCCCTTGTTGAAATACCCCCAGGGAGGGCTGGAGGCCCCTGCCCGTGTTTGCTTCCTTCACCTCCTTCTCCAGGAATTTTAGATGGCTTAGAAATGCAGTGGTTTCTTCCTCCGTGGCGAGTCAGGAACACGGAGCTGCCCTGGAAAACAGGGCACAGCAGGAGAGACCATGCTCCCGGCTCCCGTCAGCCTCCCGCTTCTCCTCCTGACCCAGTTATACAGAGAATTTATATTCATAAATACTTTAAAGCTGAGTGGGGAAGAAGGCAGCGTGGATATGCTGGCTGGATTTCTGCCAAGGGAAGGGATCCGTTTCCGAGCCGGAGCAGGCGAGGCTGTGGTGCCGGAGGGCCTGTCCCCTGCCCTGGGATCCTCTCCCAGCTCCTTCCACGATTAAATAGAGCAGAGCAAAACCCCTCGACTTCCCTGTCTGCGTCGTGCAGCGGCAGCTCCCGAGGGCAGCCGTACTGCCTTTGCATCGTCCTAGGGGTAAATCCCTCCTTTTTGGGGTCGGGGTATCGGGGGCAGAGCTGAGCACCCCTGCCCTCTGCCACCACGCTCCCCTTGGCTGTTTCTCTTGCACGGAGGGGGGTTGTTCCCAGCTCAGTGGGACAGGACGGGCCGCAACCCCGGCATTTACCCCGTGTCCTGGCAAAGCCACATCCGTCGTGGTTAATGATCAAGCCGAGTCGCCCGGAGCGGGACAGCTCTGCAAACACAGCGCCGGCGCCTCACCGCGCTCAACCCTTCAGTTTTCAGGCAGTTGAACACCTCGATGGCGGTCTCGCAGATGTCGGCGGTGCAGTGCCGCCTGGCCCCCCTCATCCAGGTCATCCAGGACTGCAGCCACCTCTACCACTACGCCGTCAAGTTAATGTTCAAGCTGCACTCCTGTGAGTCCCTGGGGATGTGCCCCGCGCTGGTCTTTTCCCGGGTGAGGCTTTTGGCTGGATTTGGGGATGAGGCTTGTGTGGATGGAGACATCCATCGCCATGTTGCCGTATCCCAGCCGGGCTCTAAGCACCCGCTCCATCCCACGTAGACATCCCAGATGAGGGAACTAGAAGGCCTTGTCCTTGATGAATTCAAACTGATGTACCTCGGCCTGACAGCCCCCTGCATGGTGTTGCTGGGCAGTGCGGCGCCAGGGGTCTCGCGGGGGTATTTTGGGATTCCCACACCTGCCTCTCCCTGCGCTATGTCCCTGGTCCTTATGCCAGGGATGGGAACATCCTGTTCCCATCCTGACCTCTCATATCCCACTCCCACCTGGCCTTTACCTGCTGGCTTTTGCAGCCGGAGGGATGTGGGTGCCTGGGAATAAATTTGCAGCCCTTTATCAGTCACGGCTGTCCCCCCCCTCGCTGCAGGTCTGCCGGCTGACACGCTGCAGGGCCACCGAGACCGTTTCAACGAGCAGTTTCGCAGGTAACGTGGGGCCGAGGTGGGGCACTGGGGTCCCCTCCCTCCTGCCAAGCCCCTCTGCCTCCCCTGCGAGCGGTTTTTCTTTTCCCCCTCTCCAGCCTCAAAAACTTCTTTAAGAAAGCATCCGACATGCTGTATTTCAAGCGGCTCATCCAGATCCCCCGGCTGCCAGAGGTACAGTGGGATTTTGGTCATACGTGATGCTTTAGAGAGCCTGTGGGTTCGGGGTGCATGGGGGTGTCCCCTCAGATGTCTTTGGGGCCTGGGGACACTGTGGAGGGACACACCGGCCCGTCTCAGCAGCACGGGGATGGCTGCCTCCCTCCCCTTGGTGGCCTGCCTGCGGCGGTCCCTGAAACCCCAGGCGATGCCACCGTGATTTCTTGTCCCCGCAGAGCCCCCCAAACTTCTTGCGGGCGTCTGCGCTGGCTGAGCACGTGAAGCCGGTAGTTGTCATCCCTGAGGAAGCCCCTGAGGATGAGGAGCCGGAGAACCTCATTGAGATCAGCACGACTTCCACCACGGAGCCACAGGTGGGGGCACGGGGATGGGATGGGGACCCTGGGACAGGGCGGAGCAGGCACCCGCAGCCTGGCTCAGCTCAGCACCCTCTGTCCTCCCCAGATCACCTCAGATATATTTGAGCAAACCTTCGGACCGCCCAACGGCATTCGGGACGACAGGTATGGGGGTCCACAGTGGCAGAGGGGGGGCAGCCACTCTTGTGTGGGACCAACCTGCCTGCCTCTGCAGGGACGCGCAGATCGAGAGCCTGAAGAAGGAGGTGGACATGCTCCGTGCAGAGATGGAGAAGATTAAACTGGAGGTAAAGTCTGGCCGGGGAGCAGCTGGTGTGGGAGAGTGGGGTGTTTTTTGATGCTATAGCCTGGAAAGCCTGACGGGACGCAGCAGGAATGGGGTCCTGGCACCCCGCGCTGTGTTTTGGCGCCTCTCCCAGTGCCAGGACCTGACTCCTGATGGAGATGGGGTGAGGACATGTGAGACCTGTCCTGTGCTGTCCTGACCTGCTTGCAGCAGGGACGGAGTGGCTGCAGGGGCCGAAGGGAGAGCTTTCCGGTGCATTTCGCCGCTGCTTTGCCCAAAGCCGGGCACTTGGATAGGGATGTTGGATGAGGGCAGAGTCCTCGCTGGCATTGGTGCTGGGCAGTGCCCGAGTGCCTGACGGTGTCCCGCAGGCGCAGCGGTACATCACGCAGCTCAAGGCGCAGGTGAACAGCCTGGAGGGCGAAGTGGAGGAGCAGCGCAAGCAGAAGCAGAAGGCGCTGGTGGACAACGAGCAGCTGCGGGATGAGCTGGAGAGGCTGCAGAAGGCGAAGCAGGACAGTGACCGCTCCCAGCGGCTCTGCGCCGAAGCAGAAAGTAGGTGCCCTACAGCGCCCGTCGGCCGTGGGACACCCGTGCTTTGGTTGCTGATGCTTTCTCACCCCATTCAGAGAAAGCCAATGCCACCGAGATCCGCTACACGAAGCTGAAGGAGAAGCACAGCGAGCTCATCAACACGCACGCCGAGCTCCTCAGGAAGGTAACGCTGCTGCCTGCGCCAGGCAGGGACTGACTACTGCCTTCATTCCTCTGCCACCGCCGGTGTGGCTCATGCATGCCCAGCACCACCCCATATCGGTCCCATCGTCCTGCACCCAGGGACCTCTGGGCACTGGGTTGGGGACACCCCTTGAATTCATGTCCGCTGATGGTCAGTGTTTCGGATGCCGTGAAAAAGGCATCTCCGAGCTACCCCTAAAGGTGGAATTTGGGCAGAACAAGTGCAGTGGTGGCAAGGGTCCCCCCTCCAAACACCCGGTAAGCACCATGTCCCCACGCAGAACGCCGACACTGCCAAGCAGCTGACGGTCACGCAGCAGAGCCAGGAGGAGGTGGCACGCGTCAAGGAGCAGTTGGCATTTCAGGTGGAGCAGGTCAAGCGGGAGGCCGAGATGAAGGTAAGCCAGCGTGGCCCCGAGTCCGGCCCCACCAGCCCAGCACCGAGACCTTCCCAGCCTGGGAAGCATGGTGGCTGTGCACAGTTTGGGAGCACGGGGTAGGGGGGGAAAGGAAGAGTTGCCCTGACTCCTTAGGAGGGCGTTATTTAATGCGTGCTTCATTCCCTCCTGCCCAAATCTGCCATTTCTTCCCCCAAGAAAATGCCACATTGCACGTTGGTGGTTTTGGGTGCTTTTGTTCTCTGGGGCCCAAGCTGGGGGCTGCTCCCGAAGTTCCTGCCCTGGGGAAAGGAGCCATTTCAGGAGACCAACCCCAAGACCCTGAAAGCCCCTCTTGCAAAACGTGGCCGGACTCGTTCCTGCCGTGTGCCGGTGCCGAGCGGGGCCAGAGCGCGTTCGCAGCAGCTGAGCCCCGGCACGGGTGTGCGGTTGCAGCTGGAGGATCAGACAGTGCAGATGGAGCAGCTGCGGCAGGAGCTGGACGCCCGGCGGGACGAGCTGGACCAGGCGCAGCGCTCGCTCAGCCATGCCAAGCAGGTACGAGGCTGGGGGCACAGGACGCCCCCAGATCCCCAACACAAGTCCCTGTCATGCAAGACGGCGTGCCTGCCACCACTGCCAAGCCAGCGGTGCAGACAGCTGTCCAGGAAGCTGTCATGGGGCTGAACGTGGGTCCACCCCATCAGTGTCATGAGCTGGGCATGTCCTCAGCTCCGCCCTGTGTTAGGGTTGTGACATGATGACGAGTGGGTGACAGGGGTCTCCTGGCCTCACTGGCAGGCAGGAGCGGAGCTCAGCGCCCAGGTGGAGGCCCTGCACGCCGAGAAGGAGGTGCTGAGGCGGTCGGTGAGCGAGAAGGAGTGCGAGCTGCTCTCCACGCGTGGCCTCATCCAGGAGAAGGAGCTGCAGCTGAGCCAGGAGGCGGACAAGGCCACGAGGGAAATCCGCGAGCTGCAGGGCAGGCTCCTGGAGAAGGTATGGTGCTGTGTGGAGAGCCCACCACCCCTCTGCTCGCTGGGGTGAGACATGTCTGGGGGGTGCTGAGCAGTGGGGGGCTCAGCCGAGTGTAGCTGGTGGGATGTGACCTGCGCCAGCAATAATGGGATGCCTGGGTCTAATCCACCAATGGGCTCTCAGGGGGCATGCTGGTGACATGGCCATGGCAACGGGGGTCCTGTGCCCTGGCTGGGCCACTCACGTGTCCCTCCTGCCCTGCAGAGCAACCAGGAGCAGAGCCTGCAGCAGAAGCTGCTGGATGAGCAGTTCGGCATCCTGCAGGAGACAGTGCGGGAGGCGGAGGACATCCTCCGTGACGCAGTGGCCAAGCTGGACGACCCATTGCACATCCGCTGCACCAGCTCCCCAGGTGCGTCCCATTCAACCACGGGGTCTGCGACCCACAGCCCCTTTTCCCTCTCAGACACATAATGTTGCATCTCAGCTACCTCCAGACATCTTTTCCCACCAAACATCACACACGAGGAGGCTGGGGTCTGACTTCCAAGGGTAAATTTTAAGCTCCGATCTCAGCACTATTTTGCTTTAATGACTCAGATTTTAGTGCTGCTCCCCAGCTGGGACTGTGAGGACCCAAGCTATCTTGGCTTCCACTCAGTGGTGCCTTGTGAAGTCAGCACTTGTGCTCATTCAGACACTCAGCAGCCTGACTGTGCTAATGAAGTTAAAATTCATTGCAGATTACTTGCTCAGCCGGGTGCAGGCAGCGCTGGAGTCCACGGACGCCCTGGAGAACGGACACGCGCAGTACGTGGCCTCCATGGCAGGTACCTGGGGCTGGGGACCGGCGGCATTGCTTGCATCTTGCTCTTATTTTTATCCGTGCAGCAGCCCCTGGCTGCTTTGGGGCCATTGGCAAGCGTGCAATGCCCTGGCGATGGAGGGACACGGCGGGTGGAGTTGGTGGGTTCCCATGCGTTCCTTCAAGGAGCAACCTGCAAGCTGGAGGGGTCAATACTGACCTCTCCAAGCTCTTGTACTAGTCCTTGGGTGCCTTCAAGAGGGTGGGTTGGGTGGGTTGCAGCCCCCAGGACATGGCAAGTGGTGCCCTGGGCTGGCAGCTCCTGACCACATGCTCTCGCCGGCAGATGCTGCGGGGCTGGTGGGGGCTCTGGCCCTCTTCGCACACTTGACAGCCGACACCATCGTGAATGGCAGTGCCACGTCCCACCTGGCTCCCACTGACCACGCTGACCGTGAGTGCCGTGCGTGGACGCAGTGGGTGTTGGGGGGTTTTTTTGCTCGTAGGGCTTCTTTTTAGGATGGCTGTGCCAAAGCCCCCTCTGCCAGGGGCTGGATATGGGGCAGATCTTCTCTGGGCGCAGCACAGTCCCCACAGCTCCGTGTGGTCCCCTTCCCGATATTCCCTCCTCTCCAGTGCCCCTTCCTGGGCCAGGAACATTGCTTTGCTCCTGGAAACCAGTTTACCCTCTTCTGCAAGAAATTTGCTGGATGTGACCAATGCTCAGCATCATCTCCACAGCTGAGGGGAGGAGGAAGAGGAGGGTGGCAGGGCTGGGATGGAGGGACCATTTTCCCAGCGAGGGGCCTGGCACCGACCCATCCTCTCCGCAGGGCTGACGGAGACGTGCCGGGACTGCGGGCAGCGGAGCCTGGACTACCTGGGTGAGCTGAAGGACAAGCAGACGCTGGGGCGTGCTGAGCTGGGGGACGTGCGGCGGGCGCTGCGGGGGGTCCTGCAGCTGGCCCAGGTAGGAGATAGAGCCCGGCGCACCCACCTTCTCACCCGGGGCTGGCGTGGTGGGTTATTTATTGGCATTGGTATTTCCTAAAGGAAAAATCAAAGCAGGCAGTTAATGCGGAAGGACGTTGCCTCCGTTTGTCAAGGTGGGATGTTTGCTCTCTGCACCTCTGGGGGCAGCTTTCTAAAAATAAATGAGAAATCAAACCATGGCTTTCCCCAGTGTCCAGAGGTGAAGTCAGAGATGCTGGGTTGGAGTGAGCACTTTGGGGGTGGCTTGTCCCCCATACCCACAGGTTCTGGTGCTGCCGTTGGGCTATCTCAGCTTCCGAGCACCGAGACCCTTCCTGGTGGTGCACAGAGACAGTCACCCTCAGATCAGCTGAGGTCTTTCAGCCCAGTAACCCCTGCAGAATAAAACTTCTCAGCTTTTAGATATTTCTTCTTGTGAAGCCCCTATTAGTCTTTTCCATTAAACCGCTGTTATTTCAAAGGTTGTCAACTCTCCAGAGGCCTCTGGAGCTCTGCCCTGGTGAAGCTGCTCCTGTGATCGAGTTTTGTCCCCTTGATTTGGGGCATTTCTTATCTCTGAGGTCCCTGTGCCATGTTTGCTGCAAGTTGGTGGCATACGTGTTTCCACCTTCACGGTCTGCAGAATGCTGCTCCTGCAGCTTTATTTATTTAGGGGGAGAAAAAAGGAGTCTGTTATCTTGGTTTGGTGTTATTCCTTACAAAAATATTCACTTCTCTCCCGTTGCCTAAAACCTCCTGATGGCTGCTGCCTCCTCCGGCAGGAGCTGAGGCCCAAGAGCTTAGACATCAAGCAAGAAGAGCTGGGGGACATGGTTGAGAAGGAGATGGCCTCCACCTCAGAGGCAATTGAGGATGCCGTCAGGCGGATAGAGGTGAGATGAAGCTGCAGGATGGGCCATTTGGTGGCCTCGAGGCAGCAGCGCCCATTCCTCCTCCACCCCACTCGCCATCACAGCAACACGGTGTCCAACCCTTCTTCTTGTGTTTCCCAACAGGAGATGATGAGCCAGGCCAGAAACGAGAGCTCTGGTGTTAAGCTTGAAGTGAACGAGCGGTGAGTTTTGAGGGGTGGCGTGTGACAGCCGCGGGCAGGTTTCTGTCCCGTGCCCATGCCCTGCTGGGCTGTGCTTTTCTTCAAAGCTGCACGTGCAGCCCAGTGCGGCATCATCCTGATGCTGAGCACGAAACTCTCTTTAGGAGGGTGACCTTCGTCTTGCATGTCTAAGCCAGTTGTTTGGGGCTGCTTTGTGGGCTGCTTAGAAGTAACCTGCAGGCTGGCCCGTCTCCAAAAATCCCCGTTTCCGAACTGAGGCCAAAGCTGCTTCCCTGGATGTGGCATCGCTGGATGCTGAACATTTGTCTCTTGTTCCCCTACAGGATTCTGAACTCCTGCACGGACCTAATGAAGGTCAGTACTGCAGAAACTGAGCAGGGGCATCAAAGACTGTGCAAAACTGTAACTTCCCACCATTGGCAGCATCAGTCCTTCTCTATAAAATCCCCATCAAACACCAAAACCTGTTTTCTTTTATTCCAGGCTATTAGACTTCTTGTAATGACATCTACGAACCTACAGAAGGAGATAGTAGAAAGTGGCCGGGTAAGTCCTCCGCTACATTCATCTCTCTGTACCAACATGAAATAGGGGAGCATTTCCCAGAGTTTGCAGAAACACGCTGAATTTTGTGCTTTCCCGTGTTAGCAGGGCTCTGGCGGTCTCACTTGCTGGAGACGGGCTGCTCAGCCCCGTGCTCTCCGCACACATCGCTGTCGCCTTTGCAAAGCCTTGGCCGTCTAAAGACAGTGGCTCAAACTTCTGGGCTTTAAACCCACAGGCGTGGGGCTCCAGAGCTAGTTTTCTCCATACTTATTTAAGCAGGCCAGTAAGAGCAGCCTGAAGGAGACGGAAATGCTGCCAGTCCCTTAATTTATGGCTTTATATATGAATGTATATATTGTTATGTTTTATATGGATACTTTATATAGATGTATATATTGCTGTATATTAGAAACAAGTTAATACAGGCCATAATATTCTCATAACAACAGGGGGCAGCAACAACTCAGGAGTTTTACGCCAAGAACTCGCGCTGGACGGAAGGGCTGATCTCTGCCTCCAAGGCGGTGGGCTGGGGAGCCACGCAGCTCGTGTAGGTACCCCGGCACCTCTCCCGCGGCCACTGCGGGAGGCTTCTCTCCGGGCACAGCTCCGCGTGCTGCGCCCGGAGCCAGCCCATGCTTCTCCATCGCCCCGTAACCCAAACTGTCCCCACTGCTGGGTCTGCATGGGAGCATTGCTGCTAGTTCCTCATAAAGCATCGTAGCCCGTGTCGGACTGGTCACCGAAATAGGGACCACCCGTTCCTCCCTGTCTGCAAAATGTGCAAGTTGCTGCAATCCAATGCTCCGTGTTCTGGTTGCTGCTCAGATGGTCGTGGGCAGCGTGGTTGGGGTCGGGGCAGGGTATCCCAGTGTCAGTGCGGGAAATATGGGGGGCTTTTTCGGACAAAGCTTTGAAAATCTCATCCACTTCATTACAGAAGCACAATCCTGCCTTTTTTGATATTTTATACCCATCCAAAACTTCTTGATCTGGGCGTCGAGTAGTTTGCTTTGTAAATGAGCTTTAAATAATCACAGACAAAGGTGCTGGTTGAAAGTCTGAGGTGGATTTCTAAGGGTATAGCTGGAGGTAAATAACCTGCACTTGCTTCATCGTGCTCGGGGTGTCTCTCTAATACGATCTCCCTGCTGATCTGTAACGCAGAGAGTCGGCAGACAGAGTTGTCCTGCATACGGGCAAATACGAAGAACTGATCGTCTGCTCCCATGAAATCGCCGCCAGCACAGCCCAGCTGGTGGCTGCCTCCAAGGTGAGTGTCCCAGCAGGGCCGTCTGCACGCAGCTTGTCACGTTTTAAGTCATTTTGTTCCCATGGTTTTGTCCCATGGATGCTTTTGGGCAACGGTGCATGGACGTCCTGTCCACCAGTCCTACAGCTTCCTCCTGGAGCAGGGAGGAAGGGAAGCTCTTGCTGTTTTCAAGTCAGTCTGCGATTTTAATCCACGCGTCTTCACCTGCATTGACATTCCCACATCTAGCAGGGCTTGCCTTGGAAATGAAGATGTGTAAAACCTCCCATCTTCCTCCTGTCAGGCTGATTATGTAAATAAAATGTTAATAACTGACAAGAAACCCTGAATAAGCAACTGCAGAAGCCAGCGTTGAGAATGATGGATTTTGGTCCTTCCCACCTTTCCTGTTGGTGTGGGCGAAAGCGATGGGTAGAGGTGTCAATGAGCAAATGGGGATGCGGGCTGGGGGGAGGAGGACCCATACTGCTTTTTACAGCAGATGGTTTTAAAATTAAGAGCAGAGCTAAAAAAAGAATAGCTCTGATTTCACTGATGCTGCTTATCCATGTGTGCTTGGCTCAAGTGGGAGCAGAGGTGGTTCGGTGTCCCGGGGCTGAAGGGCCTTGCAGGGGTCACCTTGCCTGGCCCTGATGGGATCGGCAAGAATAAATGTGTGTCCGTCTGTCCGTCCATCCTCTTCACCCCCCAGGTTTTCACACCCAGGGACCATTCTGACATGGTGTGCTTGATGTCTCTGCTCTAATGCAGAACATGGCTGCCTGGGGGCTCCCCTGAGCTGGTGAGCACCTGTGCAGAGGTGCCATGGGTTTGACCCGCTGCCATCCCCGTGCTCTTCGCAGGTGAAAGCCGAGAAGAGCAGCAAGAACCTGGGCCGGCTCCAGGAGTGCTCGCGCAACGTCAACGAGATGGCAGCCAACGTGGTGGCTTCCACCAAGTCAGGGCAGGAGCAGATCGAGGAGAAAGGTGAGGGTCTTCGCAAGGAGAGGGGAGAAAAACCCCACCCCAAATCCCTTTCTGGCCTGGGAACACCTCGAGGTGCCCAGCTGGCTTCGCTTTGGCACGTGAGGGTCCTCTGCAAAGGGTGTGCTTAGTGAGGACTTTTCTCCACAGATACCATGGACTTTTCGGGCATGTCCCTCATCAAGCTGAAGAAGGAGGAGATGGAAACACAGGTACGGCCACGAGAGTGGATTTGGTGCTGCCGGCTCTGGGTCAGGCTGAGGTCCTCATCCGGACCCACGCGAGGAGGGTCCCTTCTTCTGCCCCCCCCAGCGCAGCACTGGGGATGGCGGGGGGGATCACACCCCCGGGGGTGCGCAGGGACCGAGATGGCTGTTTGGGCGCAGGTGAAGGTGCTGGAGCTGGAGAAGCGGCTGGAGGGCGAGCGGGTGCGCCTGGGCGAGCTGAGGAAGCAGCACTACGCCCTGGCCGGGACCTACGACGCGGCGGAGGACGGGGAGGCGAAGCCGGCGCCGGCCCCCAGGCGAGGCATCCTCAAGAAGCCCCCGCTGGCCCAGAAGCCCGGCCACGGGGAGGTAGGGTCCCCAGGGGGTAAATATACACCGGGGCGGGGGCCGTTCACAGCAGGGGTGACTGACATTTCGCTTTTTCCCCGCTCTCGTTTCAGCCCGAGCGAGACGCCGGCCCGTACCCGCCTCACAGGGCGAACTTCTAGCAGGGGCTGGCTGTGTTTGCCACAGATCTCGTTGCCTTCGCGCTGGTGTGCCTTCGTGCGCGGGGGGTCTCCTTGCCGCCCGGCCTGGAAAACTGGATGATTTTTTTTTTTTAAAAAAATTGGGTTTGGTTTTGGTTTTTTTTTTTTTTTCACTTGATTCCCATGCGTGAAGCGAGGGGAGTCCTGATGGCTCCCCAGGCGGTGCGAGATGCCCTCTTCCTCCTCCTCTTCCTCCTCCTCCTGGCCTGCCAACCGGCTCTCCTGGTTTAATTTAATTTGGGGTTCGTTTGGGTTAATTTTTTTAAAAAAACAAACTTTATCAGCACTAGAAGTTTTCCGTAAATGTAGCTCTCTACTGTACTGCTCAGACCCTTTCAAGGAACTGTGAGCTGTTTTTTAAAGTAGGAAACTGTTGGGCTTTTCTTGCAACCATTTTTTAAATCCCCCTTTTTCAGCCTGAGGAATAATTTGACGTTATTTTCGGCGTGGGATCGGCCCTCAGTGGAGAGGGAGACGTTAGCCTTAACCGGCGCAAGAAGCAAGGCTTTTGTAAGGGAAAAAGCAGTTACTGGCATACACTGGCAATAAGGATACAAACATTTTTATTTTTTTCCTTTTCTATTTTTTATTACTACAGCAATGTCAGGGGCTCAGTTGTGTTATGTTTTCTATTTAAGATAATTAGCAGAATTAAATCTAACTGTGGCCTGCGGGAGCCAGGGGATAGAGAAGTCTGCAGCAATAAGGAATTACTGATGTGGAGAGACACGGGGGCAGAAGAAAAAATCCTGTCAGCTGTATCTTCCCTTGGAGCTACTACCACGATGTAGGTTATTAAAGAAGCAATATTTAAAATACACGTTGCAGTGCCTGGTCAGATCTCTCCGGGGAGGGGGCTGATGCTGGGGCCATGGCCGTGGCACGGGGCTCTGCTGGTTGAAGCCAGCCGGCCCTGAATCGTGGGGCAGTGAAAGGCCATAACGTGCCTTGAAGGAATTAGCTAAAGCACAGGGGCCGGGGCGGGGGTGGTTACGTGGTGTGGCCCTGTGCCCACCGGGCTGTGTGTATCTAGGTATATGGTGCATAAATATATGTCTCTATATGTGTGTAGCTACAGTTGTCTGTGTGTGTATGGCTCTGTGTGTACCTATATAGCTATTTTTCATAGAATCACGGAATGGTTTGGGTTGGAAGGGACCTTAAAGGCCACCCAGTGCCACCCCCTGCCCTGGGCAGGGACACCTCCCACCAGCCCAGGTTGCTCCAAGCCCCGTCCAACCTGGCCTTGAACCCCTCCAGGGATGGGGCAGCCACAGCTTCTCTGGGCAACCTGGGCCAGGGGCTCACCACCCTCACAGCCAAGAATTTCTTCCCCCCCCCCTCAACGTCAATCAAATTTCATACAAGCCACAGTAAAAAACATGATGACTGTTCCTGTGATTAACAATAGGTTATAAAGCAGTTAACTAGAATTGTTAAGTTGCTGTATCTTAAGAAAACACATTTACAAGGTATTTTACCATTTATTTCAGTCCTGTAGCAGTCTCATGATGACTTACAATTTCCGAGGTTACACGTCACGAAACAGACTGTACAGTTTTACAAGCAACTACCGCGGGCAGCGTAGCGAGCGACAGTTCTCATTTCCCAACCACGTGTGCATAAAGCGCCTTCCACATTAAAAGGCTTTGGTGTTAATACTGGTGTTACTGGGCAAGGGCAGGCAGCTGGTCTAATCCTGCGAGTTACATCGAGATCGTCTCCGATCCAAAGATTTGCATCCTTCTCAGCCTTTCCGTGAAGCTCCGGGAGAACCTCTTGTCTGCAGCGGCGGTGGGGGAGAGCTGGGAGAGGGTTACCCAGCCGCACGGCGAGTGACGATGTCTGTCCAGACACGGCAGCTCCCCACTAAGTTTCGTTTCTTTCAAACACCATTTCCCTCGGTACAAGGAAGCGCTTTGTGCAATAGCCGGCAGTCTATCTATAGATGGTGATAAAGATGTATTTGCTGAGACTGACATCATCCTAACCGCTCACATCATTACGTTTCATAATGGAAACACTGATAAATCAAGAATGTCAACTTTTAAAAATCTCACTACCATAACTCTAGCCGCAGCTGTATTTGAAGTGTAAAGAATTAAAAAAAAAAAAAAGGCAAAACATGGCTTTAAGAATGACGCTACGGGTAAGTGTAACTTCTTTAACACCGCTGCTGTTTCACTATGATTTACTTAAATGGGTACTTACAGAGGCTGCGGGTAAAACAACCCAGAGCAGCACATACAAAGTCTCAAAAAATATCAGCAAAAATAAAAACAAGCTCCAAAGGCCACTTAAAGTGTAACCTATGTGCTAAAGTCATTTTTAAACCAAAATTAAGCTTACTGGCCAGTCTCCGATTTTCTTAACTCCTATACTCTTTGGAAAGTATTGTCTAGTTGTAGCAGACAAAAAAAAAAAAATCACAACTGCAAAGTGTGTATGCAAAGGTTTATTTTGAGACTCCACCAAGACACCCCCCTGTGCAGGATCCGATGTGCTAATGCTGGTTCAATACCAGTATTGTATCTGTGGAGAGAGGAAGATGTTTAACTGGATGAGCTACCGAGAAGAAATTTTACTCGGCACCTGTAACAAAAGCAATGGAAAATAACCAAGCGAAAGTTGTGAAATATTACATTCTGCTCCCTTTCCAGGGAGGTTAGTACAGTACAATTTATTTTTCTTGAAGCAGCTTTCAAACAGCCTGCTATCAAAGCCCTCCTTTCCCCACCCTTTGGCGCTCTCAGCAGCCAGATCTCCAGTAACCACAAATTAGTTCGAACACGAGCACACAAAGCAGCTCAAGCTCAGTAACAGCGCTGCTACAGAGGGCAAAGTTTACAAAACACAAGGTTTACAAATCCCAAGATCCTTGGGCGGGGGGGGAAATCCATTGAAATCAAGCACACGAATAGAAAACTCCGCCCTTACATGCTCTAGGAAGTCAGGTAAAAAACGCTTCTGTAAAAATATGTTTTTAAGAGCCCTTAATTAAAGCTACGAACGGCAGCCGCCCATTTGCACGGTATTTTATTTCCCTTCTGCGCCCAACCTGCCAGTAGCGGTGACTAAGGCACGAGTGACGTGCATCTGGGCAGTGCTATTTTTAGTGGCAGTATTTCCTGAATGGCCCAATCAGGAAAATGACTTGGGAAATACAGAAATATCAGCTAATACAATCATTTAACAATTGCCTTATAGGTATGAAAAATACCAAGACGGTACACGTTCCCCTCACAAAGCATCTATCACCTCTGCTAGCGCGAGACAACTAACACACAGCACAGCCCAAAGGCCATTATTCAATTTCTCCACCATTTCCCCTCAACCAGGTGGTCTCATTCCAGCACTGAGAACTGCAGCCACTTTGTCACCTCCCCTCCTCTACGAGACGCAGCCGGCTTCTTTCAAGACTAATGAATCTCTCAGAAACTAGCCCATCCCAAGCAGCAGTTGCTGGAACAATGCGTAACTTTAAGAGCATGCAGCAAGGTGCGCAATTAGCTGATGTGGGGAGAGGAAACCTTTTTAGCTTTGAAGGAAAAAGTAATTCCTACTAGTCATCAACGAGCACGTAGAAAAAGCACTCTTCAATAGGTTGGAGATAGCAAGTAGTAATAAAAGACGGCCTTTAGCTTACAGCAGGTTCAAGGGATGCACCGAGAAGTCTCCCAGCCACAGCAGTCTGTGATTTGTCCTGCAGGTAGGGAGAAAAAAATGGAAATTTGGCTTCAGGAGAGGTTGAGCCCACCATAGGCTGCCCAGGTACAGGCTGCTTTATGGACATCAGCTAGGGCACCGGCGTCTCAAAAAGGCTTCTCTAAAACGTCAGTCGAGACAAAATTCTCTCAAAAGAACCCAAGGCAACACGTCTTGTTTCTAGTGACAAAGTCTCCAAGAGGTGAGCAAACAAGCCTCTTGTTTGCTCAAAAAGTTGACTAATACACAGGCAGAAGAGGACTCAAATTACAGGAACAAGTGCTACTGAAGGATCTGCGTGGGCTTGCACGGCCCACGGAGCCAGCTTCCAAAGAGATGGGACAAGTTAAGACCACGTGAAATCCTGCCGGTTTATCACTGACGCACCGCTTGCTGCTTTTGTTACTTTGCTTTTTTTTGTTTGACATCCATTACCCATCAGGGTCTGACCCTCCTGGGTTACCTCTCCTTTGCACGGGGAACAATCCCACCAGAGCCATCTCCTGGTGCTTGTGAACCCCAGTTTTGGAACAGGCAGTTCCTGAAGCTTTGTGCACACCTTCTCCAAGCTGCAGGACACGGGCGTTGCTGCAAGTTCTTAGAAGAGCCGAGTCGAAGAACTGCAGCTTTTACATAACACCGTCTCCTTCCCTCGCCCACCCGCGCTGACTCAGCCCCGCGCCTCGGCCTCAGCTCTAGTTTCCTATTTCTGCATCAGCAGGAGGTTATCAAATCTCCGTAGGCACCACAAATGGAATGTATCAAGAAACAATTAAAAAAGGGTTTTTCTCCCATATATTATCAGTTATTCGGCAGCAGGAGTTCTATTTCACGTTGCTATTAAAGCGACAGATATCACACAAAATTACATCAGGTCTTTTCTGTGCTCTGACTCATATTCCTAAATAACTCTGGTTGACTCATTTCTCCTAACTTGTCTTGGCTGAAATCTAAGTTTTTTCCTCTTTTAACAAATAAAAGCGGCTTTTCCCCTTCCTTCAGCTTTTCCAGGTGGAGATTACCTAAAGACTTCCACTATTCCAGCTAATTGTGGGAAACTAAAACAAAAGCGAAGGGATTCTACCTGGCAAGACAGCCCTCCTACCTCGCCGCCAGGATGACAACGTACAGAATCTACCCTGAGCACACCTATCCTGTATCAGCTATATACAAAATGGACTCGCTATATCCAGTCACTAAAACCATGGCCAACAGATTTACTACAAATAAGTAACATTATTTTCTTTCAAATTTATGTTCTACATTCACCCACAACTGTTTTTATGTTGCTAAATAAGCATGAACGTAACTCCACCGTGATTAAATGAAACCACAATAGGAACACGACACCAAGAGAGATATGCTATTTTATTTAAAATCAGACCACAGTAGATTACAGAAAGACTTATTATGCAAACAAATCCACTGTACGTTTCACAACTTGCTAGGCATATAAAATTGCCCCTTTATTAGACTGTCCAGGATTACACGAGGAACCGCTCGGGTGCAGGACGACTCTACCTCCTCAGAACTCAATGTTTGCCAAGTAGCTCTATCTTCAGGCTAAAGGAATTGTCGATTTGAGCTCTGTATCTAAGTCATTATTCCAGTTTGAGAGGGCAGAGAAGTCCCAAAAGAGGTCGAGACTGAGGTTGTGGAAGTTGGGGCACTAAACGTAACGGTTACCCATGACCAGACCGTGCCCAGGGCTCTGCCTCCTGGCATCACATCAAAGCTTATATTCTGTATAGTCCCTCCAGCGTCACTGGTACAAAGGTGACCTGCGTGGATCAGCTGTGCTAGAACAACCAACTTCACTTCCTCTAGGAGACAGCACTGAAGTGCAGTGAGACTCATCCTTGAGTTAGAACCACTCAACGCTGCTCATCAAACCACCTAACCACATACAATTGAATTAGTCATAACTTATAAAACTGCATAAAAAAGACTGGCAAAAGTAATGCCATCCAAAGAGAACATTTTCAACGCTACCAACACTCTAAAGCCATGTTACACATCGTATTTAAAAGATTTTTCTCCACTCCAATTGCTTTGGGGAAGTATATGCTATTTGCAGCAGACATTAAAAATCCTCAAGACAACATAATAATATATATATTTTGGCAAGCATACTGAGCCGCCCCCTCTCAAGTCTCAGCTTGCCTATGGCATTTTAATCTCGCTATCTTATAAACAGTGCAAATTAGTATGATTCTATACATCCTAGCCATAGCAAAATTTATTTATTAGCTATAACAGAACAGGAGAAGCTGTCGAAGGGCAACAGGCTGAAAGCACTGACACGCACCTCTTGCCCGACTCACTCAGGTTAGTGTTTTGTAAAGTTTGTTTCTGAAAGGATTTAAACAGCTTTCCACAGTCATCTTTCTCCTTTACCCTTAAACATCACCAGCAGTCAAGTATGTATTTACAGTTTGTGCGCACACACACACAATTAATGGCAAATCGTTTTCCATGAGCAGCTGGATTTCAGTTATGAGTTCGCTATAACTGAAACATCACATTAGTTACATTACCTACGTTCAAACTTATCCATCAGTGAAGGCAACTAGAAGCTTACAAATAGCAGATACGGCCTTTGTTTTTTCTGAAGTATGAGGGTGAGTTTCTTGTAAAAGAAAGTGCTCTTGAAGAGCCCTCAGAGTTAAGCAATGGCCATTCAAATGATAAAAACGCTAATATCCTAGTTTTACAATCACAAGTAGTGATCCTAAGGCACGTCAGCCACATGCATCTGCAATAATGCATTGTTTTGCTTTCAGACAGAGAAATTGCATTAGCTTTGTCTGTATTTAGTTTGCACAAGAGTTGGTTTCTAGATAAAGTATCCCTGAAAGGTCATGTTATCACAAAAGTTACCAAAAGACAGAAAATATAACAAGTAGTAAAAATATTTTTGGACTACTAATACCAATAAAGTTAGATACATAAAACGCAGTGCAAATTCACAATACACTTATCTATCACCTCCATCACTTCTGAGGATGTTCAAGCCTCGGGAAAAAAAGTTGGCACTTGATAAGTGTAAAATATACCTGGTTGTTTTTATTAACCGTTAGCAAAACTGATTTGAGAGTGTTTTAGAGTTTTTGTGTAGCAGGCTCAAAGTACGAATTTGTATACTCAGTCACCACCCCGGTAGCCCCCACCCACTTTAATTCTTTCTAGGACACAGATCTTTTCTACAGCAGACTTACGTTTAGCATTCGGATACAACAGTTGCCATCCAAGTACCAGCACTAATAGCACAGCAAAATTGCTTTGAAAGAGTCATAATTAACCATGCTTATATGAAGCTTCAGTGAGAAAATAATACCAAGAAAAGATATTACACTATTTAAAAAAAAAAAACAACAAAACAACCACATCCTGTACCATCACTAGATTACAGAAAAAACACACTTTGCAAACAAATCCAATGCACATTGCTTCACAAAATCCCCCATCTATAGAAAATTTCCAGACTTACGCTGGGGAATTGGTTCAGCTGCCAATAACACTGACCAACCTTCTGCCCTTTGTCTTCAGAAGGCAAAACAAGCCAAAAAAACATATTTTCAGAATAGAGAGCTTCCTGTTATGAGCTTAATTTCAAATTACTATTTGCTAGCAACCACCACACTCCAGAGGAAATGATTAAGGGACAGTCAAGGGCCTTACGTAAAGAAAAAAAAAAATAAATATTCTATTTTGACTGATGCTGTTTGTAGTACGGACTTACAAACAATGTAGTGCATTCCAGGACAATGATATGAAAATGCTTTGAAATAACGCAGGGGCTGTAACAGATTCTGGACTGCGAGTTTCTTAAATTACCATGAATTAGCTGAAAGTTGTTTGTGGATGGCATTGATAACGAATTTACAGACACATTCTGCGCAAGCAACAAGCGTTAAGATCTGCCTCCCCCGATGCTAGATTAAAATACCAGCATGTGTCTGCACCTTAGGCTTCAAGAGTCACATTGAGAGTGAAATCTGAGCTCCCTTAAAAAGCCTCCCCCTCCAGTGGCATAAGTCGTCAAGAATGGATTATGTCAGATGCAAACAGCCACCATGGATTTAAAAAAGCTTTTCTGTTTTGCCTGCTTGCAGAGAAATGTTACCTGCAAATTCCAGATAGATAGGCATGCCAAAACCTGCAAAACTAAATGAAATAGGAAAGTTAAAAATAGCTCTGCCAAGTGAGAGACTGAGTTTGAGGGATAAAATGAAATTAAGGAGCTTCAAGTGGGCATTTACATAATGTGAAAATGCAGTATTTGATTAAGAAAATACCCTGCCTAGATTCCTGGAATCACATGATATCAAAAGCTAAGCACCTGTGTAAAAAAATCACTTCTGTATCCAAGGTGTGGAAAAGAAAAAAAAAACCAACCATAAGAAAGAGTCTCAATAGGCAAGGAAATAAAAATGCCTGGTAAAGTTTCTATAAAACTCTAAACTGGCTCTAAAAACAGTTTAGTGTAATTTCAAGAGACCAGGACTTTCAGGATATCAAGCTATTTAGGAGTGGGAGGAGTGCGTACTTTTACTATGAAAAGTCTACGGTCAGGAGTGAAATGTAGAAATGAAACTCTTGTAAGTTTTACCGGCTAAAAACCATGCAACATTTTCTGACAAGAGTTTCAGCTCAGCGAGCTCTGAAAACATTGTGCACCTGGCCATGAACGCCCTTGTCTGGGCAGAACGCAAAGGATGCCGACGCGGCCCATTGCAACTCTTTGCCCAGTATTCAGATACGGTTGTTACTATCCAAACACTGGCACCGACAGAGAATTCTTTAGAGGGACAAATAGCTCCCAGTCTGCCACACATACATCCAGCTGCGATGGGAACGCATCCGAACAGAAGGGGATGCTGACTGGCCATCACTAAAGAATTCAGAGCGTGATTCGATTTGTAATGTCAAGAAATCCACTGTACGTTGTTTCACAATTTGATGGATTTACAAAACTTAGACCCTATCACCTTCCTAGAAAAACCTTGTTGTCACTGATATTTGAAAACAAAAATAATCATATTTACCAAACACAATTGCAAACCTCGGTGCCACAGCTCAGATTTTGTACTCCATTGTGCAAAAACCAGAGGCTTTCCATCGCCTACATTAAGTCTCTGAGGGGGATAAAAGGGAAATATAAGCACCAATACATAACTTAGGCGCACCAAAATATTCACTGGAGGATAAAGCCAGGATGTGGTGGAAGGCGAGGTGGTCTTTGGGGAAGAACTGGAGGATACTGTGGTACAAACTGAGATGGGTATCCTGGCTGTGGCATTTGACTTGCAGACTGAACTCCTGGTCGCGGGGGGAGAGGAGGATACGGAGCACCTGGATAAGAAAGAGCTGGTCCTGAACTCATGGCTGCAGTAAACGGAGTAGGAAAGCGTCCTGCTGGGACTGAAGAAGGTGGAGGGGGTGGTATTCGTCGGGGCACAACTGAAGGAGTGTTTGCATCCGAAGTGTAGGAATCTTGAGGTGCTGGTGTTGTCTCGGGTGCTCTCGGCTGAGCCTGTGGCTGAACCTGCAGAAGTCTCTGACCCTTCAGCACCATTTCTTGCAGCTTCTCGATTTTGACCCGGCGCAGGTGAGCCAGTTTACGCTTGCTCTGGTACTCATCAATGAAGGAATCCAGTGGTATTTCACCATCAAGAAACTTTTCTGCCATATTCTGTCAAATATGGAACAATCTCTTAGAAAACCACATACCGCAAGAGAATCTGAATGTCTTACATCCTAAAAATAGCATAATTGTGCCTGTGATTTTCCAGCTTGTACGTGGAAGATGACTGGCACGCTAAGAATTCTGAGCAGAATTTTGAGTGAGTTATTACTCAGAAGCACTGGGAGTTAAATATCATTTTTGCTTAAATTTATACTGAAGCAACAACAGCAGTGAGAACATCTGAATCTATCTCTGAATGTTCCCCCGATCATCAGAGAAGGGAACGAATCAAGTCCAACAGCTTTCCAGATTGCCAGCTAAGCTGAATTACAGCTCAGTACTGCTTGCAATGCCAACAGAGACACTGAGAACTCTGCAACCCCCAGTACAGAGAGGCAGATTATTGCTAAGCCAGGTTTAATACTCACGCTTACTTGTGGCTTTGGGTAAATGGTGTTTAATAATTAAGACAGGTGACCATACATAGAATCACAAAATTGTCCTGGGAATGTCTTTTTGTGATGACAACTTAAGGCCAATAAGGAGAATTTTTCCCCTGATACATTACAGAAAACATCCTCCAGGCAAATCGGCAAACAAAACCAAATGCTTCCATTATTCTGAAAAAAAGACCACCCTTCAAGCACAGCAAGGGATACTGGCACCTAGACAGATATGTTGAAATCCTAAGGGAGCATTTCACCGGAAATGCTGGAGAAAAAACAGTGCAGGCACAGTTTTTCATTAGGTTACTAATTGACATCCATAATGGATTAATAAGTATACCAGGCAAACACCATTAAAAAGAAAAATTTCCATATTTATGCACTGTGAATTTGAAGGCAATGCCAACGAACTAAGAGAGTCTGGCTTTCTCTTCTGAAAAGGAGCATTTTCTCTCTTAACTTCAAAGAGGCCAAGAGTAAAAAATTATTCAGATAAAAAAATTCTCACTGAAACTAAATGGCTGTTCATTGAAGTTCAAAGCAGAGACCAAGCCATATTCTTAAAGATATCCCTTTAGTCTATTGCATGTTCAACGCCGCACTGCAGCTACGTGCATGGAAAGTCTTTGGTAATGGTTCCAAGTGGCGGAATTGAAGCGTACTGTCATTACCTCTGTGTCTTCCTCAATCTTAGCCCCCTCTGTCTGAAGCAGCGCTAGCAGTGTCTCCAGTGAAGCATTACTGGATTGTCTGTCTGTAATGGCACACAAAGAACAGTAAATGACAGCTGTCTCTAAGTGACTTCTCACTGAAGCTATACAGCCTCAGCAAGCATAAACATTTCTAAGGCACGTATGTACAACTAGCATACTCCATTGGTCTAGACAGATTGATCTACAGTAAGGAAACATATTAAGTAGTTTAGGAATATTGTCAGAGTGCTAAAAGCTGAAATTTAATTACGATGATACATTTATAATATTGAAAGACAATGCACTTCAGCAAGTGCAGTATCAGACATACCATACTTCATAATTCAGCATGAAATGAGAAAGTTAAATGCAATACTCAGTTTGATTTAGAATTAATCACTGAAAACTCAAATTATGTTTTGCTTTTTCGCAAGGTAAACAAATTTGATGACTTAGAGAAGAGTAGGTCAACAATAGGTAGGTAACCACACAGTAACAGAAAGAATCCACAGTATCTTTTACTAGGTGTAACAGATACTTAATAAATCATTAGAAGCACGATCTATTTCAGAACTACACAAGAATGACATTTCATTTTGTACCCTAATTCACACAGCTAAAAATGAGACACCAAAAACTAAATAAATATCATGCAACAGATTTACATTCACTGAGAAAACAGCAAATCATAATTGTCACCAGAAAATGTTACCTAGTTTTGTTTTCTTTATCTGGTATGCTTCAAAAAGAACTTGCAGCTCTTGATATTTTTCAGTCAAATTTGATTTTAAGGACTCCAACTTCGGCTGGTACAAAAGATTGCCTTCTGCCAGACTGCGGTTGCTGGCGAGAGTCATGTCCTTGCTGTGTTGAACATTTTGGGCCTGGGAAAAAATAAAAAAAAAAGGGGGGGGGCATGAAATGATAGTGAAAATATTAAGCAAAAACAATGGTTATTTAGACAGTATGAGAATTTTAAAACTTCTAAATAAACAACAAAAGTAAGCTCTCTGTAAAAATCAGTACTATGGTATTGGACCTGCAACTAACAACAGTACTTTTGGACTTTTTATGAACAGAGGGAATGTCTACTGTACGGGTCAGCTTCAGCTATTGCGCTCTTTTCCCATCATCTCTTTTTTCTGCTACACAAAATCCTTTCTCACAAACCGTATTTTTACTGCTATACTATTTTACTATCATATCATCTAGAAGGAATAAGAAGGTCTACGCCACAAACAGCACATTGAAATCATCTAAAATGTCAATGGACTGTTGAAACTCACAGGGGAAAGACCTTCAGAGGAATTCCCCTGAGAATAAGGATCTCTCTTTTCAGCTATGAGAACCTCTATGAGCACCTGTCAATGAATCGCTTTCTGAACAGGAATACTGACCTGAAGTCACTTTCCTGCACATTTTTTTTTCACATGCAGTTGAGAGCTCATTAAATAGTTTTCTCCTCCAACCTGGAAATGGTAATCACTTGAAGAGTCTGTATTGTGGGCAAGGACTCCTAAGAACCCCCTCTCCTTTGAGCAGGGGCAGAGGTGCCGGTGAATGCTCCTGCGGGCGGAACGGCTTTTGCCCAACCAGAACAGGAACCGGGTTCCTGCTGCGCTGAACCTGCAAGAGGCAGGTTTCACCTCGGCGGTAGGACAGAGGTTTCTGGTCAGAAACCACTCTCCGGGCACTCGCTTAGACACTTCTGCAAAGCGGCAGAGGAGTGCGGTTTATGCCACCCGGGTTTCTTCTAATTCTCGTCACAAATTTGTGAGGTCTGACCTGCTGGTTGTCACAGCTTTGTGAGATCAGATTTTTACATTCAAGCCCTGCAAGCTGCAGATGCTTTGTATGAATTTTTACTCATTATTTAATGTAGATGCTTCTTCATTCCCACCTCAAGCACCACCCTTACCATTCCCCCATAATGAACGCTGACAGATAAAGCAACAGTTGCTGTTAAAAAGATCTTTGAATCCCAGCAGTAACATGCAACAAGGCTCCAAAAGAGTGTCATCCTTTATCTTATTAAAATGCAAAACCCTAGGACTGCATCATTACCATGCCTTCTCCAGAATAATCTTCCCCAACTATGTTAAATCAACCCTGGATTAATGCCAAAAGCTTGTTTTTCAGTTTAATCCTTCTGCTTAACATATCCTAGCCTGAAGACATTGTTCCTAAAGAACAAACGACAATTCTCAGAAAACCAACATGCGGCAAGATTCCGACTTTGCTCACACATACAGAGGCTATTTTATCAAGACAGTCTCCATGAGTTTTGGGAAAGCTGCGTGTTTAGGGAAGTCTGCCCTGACTGTCACATTAGATTCATTAAAATATTCAGACATCCAAAGAAAAAAAAAGAAAAAAAAAAAAGGCAAGGGATCTGATCTTAGATTTTCAGTGTGAATCAACAAGTGGTTCAGTTTTCCCATAGCGCAACAGACTGATTCTATTAAGCTGCGTTCAAAATGGACGAAACATTTGGTACACTTTTTGTGACCTCCTACATTAATACGTAGCCCTTCTAGCCCACGCCATCCCTGTTTAGCTGTAACAGATCTTACTGATGGGCAGTCGCACTGAATTCAGTGCAAACACGGAGAGTACAGTGCTTTCTTCCGTTCACACTGATGGGGGGACCCAGGAGAGCCACACCTCACGAACAGGAAAAGAGGAAACCAAATGATGTATTTAAAAGCCCCAGAAAAGGACAGGATCAGAATTCAGGTGTTCTTTTCAGTCTGAGCACATGACTGAGTGCATCAGGTGAAAATATTTTCCAAGTGTCACAGCAGTGTCTTCAAAAGCAATTACTTCCTTTTAAAATATTTATACGCTGCTTTAATCTCCTAAACTCAAAAGTGGCTCAGTCTTACTCAAACGCATCTTTGGCCTCAGATATTGCTCTTCAAATATCAAAGTTTTACTCTTTCACCCTGTTCTTGCAAAACCACTTTAAAAAAAAAAATAAAAATCAAGTCAGGGATAATGCTGAGTCCTAAAGTCTAGATAAATCAAAATAAAATTCTATTCCAAATTGTGAAAACAGGAGAAACTGTATTTGTGATACTGTTTTATCTTCGTGAGTTCTCGCACCAAGCCTAAAAAAGCTTCCAGCCCTATGCTTGTGTTCAACTTGAATCCTTCCCAAGAATAAAAACAAAATCCTCTCTTTTCACTTTTGAATCCAATGCAAAATAATTTAAATTAAACTGGTTGCTTCCATTTGGTGGTTCTCATATGATCTCATGCTGTTAGACTGTCGCTTTCGGAATGCCTAAGCCCCCCTGTTTTACATTTTTTCTAACTATTATGAAGGGAACTAAAATACACACGATTTAACAGCTTAATTACCGGCATCCAGCTTCTTACCAAATCACCTGCCATCACCGCAAGTTTTGTTAACTAGCTGTCTTCTGAACTGCCACCCAAAGAAGATTGCATGCAAAAAGATTCATGGTTTCTGATGCCTCTCCTCTTTCACCGCTTTAATGAGCAAACTACTTCCTTCAAGAGACTTCAATTTGATCTGGTGATTGTATTTTCACTGCTGATACTCTCGTTTCAAACCAGTTGCGCAGTCAGCCTGGGAAGACCAGTTTTATGAGTGAACTTTGATCTTTCTTCAGGATGAAGAATGTGTACATTTCCTCTAGAGAGAAAAAAGCCAGCGGACACAAACCTACACAGCTTTCAAGAGCACCAATCCCAGGAGCAGGAACCTTTTACTGAAATCATATACAATAAAGAGGAAAAGGAAGAACTCCAGGTAGACAGAGAGAACAGGAACAAAAATCTTCATGAAGTCAGATAAGGATTTTTGTGGTGGTTTTAAAGAGTACTTTTGAATAACGCCTGCCTCAAGTATCATAACAACTCTCAACAGAACAAGGAGGAAGCAAATGCCTAACTTTCTACAATGATTTTCTAAAAAATTTTACTTTTAAATAATTTCAAATGTGTAAAGACGAATAAATATCAGCATGACATGATCCACCTGACTTGTACAAATAAGGAAAAAATATCATGACCTACATGTAACACAGAGTGACATCCTTTCCTGTCCTTGGCACCTGATACCTAGCAATTATGCACTAGTCTAAACTTAATCAAAAGTCTTAAAACTACTCGGTTTAAAACCGAAAAAAGTTAAGGTATTTGTAATCGCACTTTAAGTTACAGTGCTTGAAATTAACCAAGACTTAATGACTCAACTTTTTCCACATTATAGCACTTCTAAAAAGGGCACACTTTTTCTAGAGAAGTTGAACAAAAACCATGATTGACATTTAATGATCAATTCAAGTGTCTTCACTTCCAGCATTATTCTGTGTCAAATTTCTTCAAAAAAATGGACAGCTGAAGAGATGAGAAACTCAAACTAAATCTTACTCAGAGCCATGAGAAGAAGCAGTTCCTCAAATACAAGGTAAACTTAGCAATGATGTTTAACGAAATTTCAGGAGGAGCTGGTGAAGACCCATCCACCTGTTCAGGACATTCAAATGCCTCATGCCACTGAAAAAAGTTTGAAGTCTGTGGAACGAGTAAATTCTATTTCACAACAAACAGAACAAACATAATCCCAAAGCAATGCAACTTGAATAAAGTCATGATTTTACAAACCAGAGTAATCTGGCACCGATGTTACGGTCTGCATAATAAACTTTTCTGCAACTGTTCCACTGCGTTTAGAAGTTAAATCAAGGAATCAGAAAAGCAAACACTGTGAGGTTACCCTAAAAAGCCCTACAGAAAAACTGTCAAAAAACATTGACTAATTTAAAACAAACAAAAAACAGTCACAAAATCATCCAAGGGTCAACGATACAGTACAGCGTGACCAGTCTATTAAGATTATTAATGCCGCACAAAGCATGCTTTCAGCATCCATTCACAGCTTTCCACAAGCCCAAGACAATAGCCAAGCAAGGAATAAATCCAATAGAAGTTATTTTGTTGTCAGATGTGTTGTGCAACAAAAATGGGTATTAGCAGGGAACTGCTACTGCATCAGATGTTCACCTGCCTGCTGGAACTGCAATGAAAAAACGTAATTAAGAGAAATAAGCAAACACCACACAACTCTCTAGCAGAATTGCTAACAAGACTATTGAGATCATGAGCACTTCAACAGGCAGGAAACATTAATCTGAGGGGAGATGAGAAATACCAGTCAGAATCACGAGACATAATGAGATAGGACAATGTTAAAGAGAACATATGCTTTTTTTTTTTTTTTTTAACTGCTAAGCTCTCACTGTGAATTCTGAATGGGAGAAATGGGGCAACAATACTGAGCTGGTTATAAAAGGATTCTAATGGGCAAAGGATTGCTCGCCACTGAGTAGACCACTCAAGCCAAATTGTGCGTGCTGCAAGAAAATAAAGCCATGGACACCTGGAGGTTATTAAAGACAAAAATCATGATTTATGCAGCACTTCAAAACATAAGATGCTGGAAAAATGAGTTTCTTTAACAGAAATAATTTGAATAATTTTACTCAAGGTTTTATTTAATAAGCACTTCCAAGAACAGGCAGCAGCAACTGCTTTGGGAATTGAGATTCTACTACTTTCATCAACTGCGGCTTCGTTTCATCCCACTTTTCAAAAAGGAAGAAAAATGCTGAATAAAATTAAAACAGAAGCTAGTACTAGCTTAGCAACATTTTTACTGTTTATCATTTACTCCAAAATAATAGCTTGCAGCAAGCTTTTTGTGAAAAATATCTCTGAGAAGCGTCGCTCCTGTTCATCCAAAAGCACGTTCCCAGAACAATTCCAGACCAGATGCCTCCCGAGATGCAGTCTGAGTGACTGAAATCCCAACTACCCACAAAGTCCATCAAGTGCTGCTATAATTACAAGCTTGCTTTGGCAAGCACCATGGCAAGTAGTCTCTCCGTACTTTCAAGAAAAAGTCTCCTAAGGAGCTATAAATAAAAAGAAATTTCAAGTGGTACCATTTTAATTGCTTTATACATAGCATACATCCACATTAGTTTTAGGTTTCTTCCGTCTTGCTCTAGCCTTTAGCATTCCCACATTCTCTCTTTCACTTACACATACTTGTAAATCAGGAATAAAATATGCAGTCACACTGCGGAAGTACAACGATGCACATTCGGAGTGTCAAATTAACCCGTGAAACAGGAGCTGACAGGTGCAGAGTAGGAGAATAGAGACTTCTCTTACAGAAGACTTAAGAGCGCTTTTCATCAAGTAGTGGTGAACGATAACACACCCTCTAACATCATCTGTTTGGTAATAAATATTAATACAAGTCCAAAGTAATTAGATTTGCTAAATTTAAGTCTTCTGATTACATAAGTACTAGCTTTAAAAACGACAAAATAAAGGTTAAAAGGTAAGTTGCAATTCCTAAACATTTATTCCAGAGGAAAGAGACACCCAGAACTGCAATTTGCACTCATCAGGCACAGGCAGGTTACTCATTCGATGCTTCACTGGAAGAGAAAAATCTATAGTTGTCACCAAGGCTAATTTCTAACTTTGTAACTAAATTCCATGTTTGGCAAGCAAGAACATAACCACTTACACAATGTGGTTTTAGGACAGGAGTGAGAATCCAAGAAATCTGGGCATGCATTCACATAGTTTTAACTTGGACTTTCCGCACTGTCCGATCTTTTCAATCGGCTTTTGAGAAAAGGACTACACTCAAAAACCCCTTCTGTGCTTGCCAGTGTACTCTGAAATCCTGGAATGAGAGGAAGGCAATACATTTCTGACTTCTTGACTTCATATAATTAAGGCCTTGAAGAGCAAATAATTTTTGGCAGTAGAACCTTAGTGGTCAATAACACAACGTTGCACTGTTACTGAAGTGATGTTCCAGTAGGTAAAAAGAAAACTCATTTTCACAGAAAAAAATTCATTGAGCGACTACCAGTGTCAGGTCACAAAATCTCTCATCTATGCTGTTTAGAGTTATCATGCCGAGACTGACTTTTATAAACAATGTACTTTTATTTCATGAAGATGAATACTGTAGATGTACTACAGATATTAACCTCAAAGAATTATATAAAAAAAAAAACAACTCCTCCTCAATTTTAAAAGACTTGGAGTACCAGACAATTGGCTTCCTTCCTCTTTCTATCAGACAAGATGTTCGTTGTTCAAACACTAAAAGCCCAGAGGCTTCAAAAACAACCGTACAGACAGAAAAAGCAGCTTAGCTCTTTGATGCCACATTTTCCCATACCTGGGGATACGGTGTGAAGGACACTGTATATGCACATTACCCCAGCGAAATGTGAATGTGCGCGTGAGCACACCCAGATAGAGATATATATACACACACACCCCCACCCACAATGACATATACAAATCCTGCTCAAATGCTGCACAGGAATACATTCCCTTTAAGGCTGGAAAGTGCCTATTTTTAGCTATTAGCAAGAAAGCCAAGTGGTTTTCCAAATCCTCTTCTTTGTGAACAAAACATTGGTTTTTGAGCTGGGTTTCCCTTGCAACAAGGAGAACAAAGGTTTTTTCAATTATGGAATAATCAGATTTAGCCAATTTTGCCACTGAAAATACAAGTGACCTCAGAGAAGTGACTCAGGAATCATGATTTAATTGGCATGCCACAATGAAATTACGAATCGAAGGACTTTGGAATAGCCCTACAAGCTAGATATATGCGGATTAACAACCGAATACCTACACAAGTAGCAGTGAAGTCACCATGGTTCCTCCTTAACTTCCAGGATTTCCCTCTCTGCCTCTTCCTGCCACATACTTCACAGTGAAAAATAAGGACCCAGCAGCACAAACTCAGAGAGTAAACAATTCAGTGGAGGCAAAATTAGAACAAGGAAGAAGTATTCGAGCATGGCCAATTCCTTCCAAGGCGGGTAAATGCGTTTCTAGTTGAACAGACCCTAGTAAAAGCCTCCACATGCAATAAAAGAGGATTATACCAGACAGTAGCACAGCCGTATTTCCACACAGCTTGAATACCTCCAAACGCAGCCACACTTTCCAAACACCACAAAATATTCCCTCAGGCCCAGAGAACTTTACTCTACAATTTAAAAGCCTTCTGTTGCCAACGAAAGAGGAAAACCGGAGGGTCAAAATGAGAATACGGTCTAGTTCTGCAGAGACAGAGGATCTTTTCTACTATGGTCATGAGGTTTTCAGTCACTTCTGACCTACAGTCTTAAGTGTGTATTGACAAATAAATAATTAAAAACGAGCCCACTGAGCCAGGCCTTCTGCTGATGTACCTTGTCAGAGGTCACACTGAAATCAGCAATACTGCACCCATTTATATCTTTACAAAGCCAAGCCTGTTATAACCCATTGACTTCCCTTAAATATTTTGTTTTGATATAGAAGGGTACTTCTGCCCCCTGGTAAACCTCGGTGCCTCCAAGATCTCTGCATGTTTTACTTACCACAGCAGTATCTGTTTCTTCAGCCGTTTAAGTTCTCAACATATAAGCTCATATGAAAAGGTATTAAGCCTGCCCCACTCTTGCAAATCTATTTACACAAAGTTCAAAATACAAATTATTGCATAATGCAGTAAGTAAACTCCCTAGAACACCTTATTATCTCGGCCTCAACCTTCAGTGGGCCTCTTCATCTCTAATACTATGACAATTTGGTTTGAGGTGATCCAGAACAATTTCCTTGGAAGTACCAGAAGGGCAGGAATGTTAGTTTGAGGGAAAGCAATTAGAATTGATTTTACTTAGTAAACTAAGCTTCTTTCTCAAGAACATATTGTAACTTTTTTTTCCTGGGGCTTCTGTCCTCTCTATATATATTAAAAAAATCAAAATAAAATAAAAAACCCCAAATAAATACAAGACCCAGACAAATACAGCACATTTTTTTCTTTTAAAATTTTCATATAAATGGTTTAATCATATTTGTTGTTAGCTCACTACACAGTTAAGAGTCTTTTAAGAGCATCTGTGGTCAAATAAGCCTGGAACAGTTTTGTATCAGAACTGTAATACACAGGGTCCACTGGCATATAGAAAAACCACAGCAGGAGGAAGAAAACAGGATTCTACTTTGTTTTAAGAAGGCTGGCTCCAAAAGCATGGCTTAGAGTCTGATAAATTGACAAAGCCATTCCAAATAGATTAAAAAAAAAAAAACAAAACAAAAAGAAGCCCTAGAAAGCCTGACAGCCTTCACTGCGCCCAGCATACCAACTGGGGCACACAGAAATCTCTTTCATATTGTTTTGAATTAAACTTGCGCTGAGACCGAGACCGCAAATAGGACCGACTTCACCCTGACAAAATCCTTCATCGTGGCCAAGGCACAAAAACAAGGGCTGTATTAACGGAAAAACTGATCCCACCTCCGGTCCGTCAGTGTCTCCTAATTTAGTACAAACCGAACGTTTTCGGCAGGGCCGGCCCTCAGCCCCCCTCCTCCGGCAGCCGGAGCCGTGCCTGGGTACAGACACCCCCCAACCCCCACCGAGGGCCGGCAAACAAAAGGCCGGGAGGGAGAGGGGGAGGGAGAGGGGCTGGCAGCGCCTCCCGCATCACTGGGGCTCCTTATTTACCGGCTACTTCATGGCGGAGCCCTGACGGCCGAGCGGGGCCGGGCGGAGGGAGTCACCTGCGCCGGGGGTGGCGGGAGTACTTCACATCCCCCCCTCCCCCAGATAGCTAGTGGTAACGGAGGCGGCGGCACAGCGAGCCCCGAGGCCCCGCGGGCAGCGCCCCGGCGGGCTGAGGTGGGGGGGGGCGGCGGCCCGAGGGGAGGCTGCGACCGGGGCACGGGGCTGCGCGGGCGCCCCTCACCTCTTCCATCTGGCGGGCCATGTCCTGTAGCTGCTCCTCGTCGTCCAGCAGCGCGCTGAGCTCCTGCAGGCTCAGCGCCTCCAGGCGCCTCACGTCCAGCGCCATCCCGGCAGCAACGGCGCCGCCCGCCCCGGCCCCGCTCCCGCCGGCCCCGCTCCCGCTGCCGCCGCCAACCGGAAGTGCCGCCGCGGTGTCGCCCCAGCGCGGGGCCGGCACCGCCCTCGGCGCCCCCTGCTGGGAGGGCGGGGCGGCAGCGCGCGGGGCGGGGCGTACCAAGGGGGCTGGGCGGCTGGGGGGGGACGCTGGGGCGGACGGTACCAAGGGGGGGGCCTGAGGGGAGGAGCGTGGTGGGCAATGGGGCTGGCGTGGCCTGGGGGGATCGGGGGGTGAGGGGCGAGGCTGGAGGGCTGTAGGAGAGCCCATGCGAGGGTGCGTGTGTTGGACGAAGCCCACCATGGGGTGACAGCCAAGCAGGGCAGCAGAAGGGTCCCGGGATGGCGGTAGCTGGCCTGGTCAGGCTGGCCTGGTCTGGCTCCCGCTGAGGGAGGCCAAGCGGCGTTTCCTAAAGATGGCGGGCCTCAGCGCCTCGCAGAGCATGCTTTGTCTGCCTCCCGCATGTGACGGCGCCCAGTGCTCGAGGCCCTCGGTGTCTGGAGGGATGGCTGCTGCTGGAACGGGGCTCGGCGGTGTCACCTCGCAGTTGGGCTGCAGGCCTTGGGCCGGCACCGGGAGTTGGCTCTGTCGTGTGCCCGGCCTGAGCCCTGAGCCTTCACATCGACACCTGACACAGCCAGCTACGACGCTCCTGCCTGGAAGTATTGTAGGCACTCTTGTTCTCCTTTTGTTTGTAACTGCACAGCTGTAAATTAGGAAGGAAAATCGGTAGAATTATTTAACTTGCACTTCCTTACCAGCTTGGGAATTGGCTACAGTAAATCTCAAAAGAGCGACTGCATTATTGTTCTCAGTCCTAGGCTGAATACCTATTTAGGTTAAAAATAGCTAAAAATTGTATCTTGCCAAGCTTTGGTGCTATGTCTTTTTGTCCGTCTTAAGCACTTTCTTCTTCAAGAGTGAAGGTCAAGAAATGATTTATCAAAGATGTATTTTATGGTGAGCTTAAATACTTTTGAAATGTAATGTAGCAAAAACTTGGCATCAATTAAAATGTTACAGCTAAAATTTGTTCTTCTGATTTCTGTCTATTAAGTCACCAACGCTTTACTAGGCACTCTGTGGTAACACTTTGGAGCAGTAACTCTCCAATTACTAGTGATGTTAGCATAGCCGATAAAGACGATTATGCCTGGAAATAATTAATTGCGTTAACATAGCCTAGGTTGTAGGCATCTCTAGGCATGCGTCACCTTCGTGGCCTGCGCTTGTGGCTAAGGGATCGTGGGCGTGGGTGTGCTTGTTTCTGTGTGTGTGACACCAGAGACAGAACCAAAAGGAGCACATGAGCCAAAGGAACAGGGTAGGGAATGGCCATGTGGTCATTGTCTTTTGTATTTGACATTTTTGATGTAACTGGAAAAAAAAAAGTCAATATAGTGAACTGAATCAATCTCTGATGTAGTGCTATTAAAATGTAATGATGTTACCTTCAGAAAGTGACCCGGTACTTCCTGGTGGAACTGAATGAAGACATGACAGCTATATGTTTGTTCTTTTGTCTTGTAGCTGAACTCAGCTCTCCTCTCCCCCCAAAAAACAAGTCCCCTCCGTCATTAGTATCCGCAGGTAGTAAAAACCAACAACGTGACACTGCTAGAAGAAGGTATCCTGCTCTTCTGGATGCTTAGTGCAAAGCTACTGTACAACCACGATGCAAACCGAGCGTATTCAGAGGCAGGTGAGAGCAAGATGTTTGTGCAGCAGGAAGCTGAGCTTGCTTAGGGTGGGGAGAAGGTGACTAGCGATATGGGCATGTGTCCTCACACCTCAGCACACCAGCCTGTTCCTGTGGTATGTGCTGAGCTCCTCCTTGTGTGGGGTGCCCTGCTCGCAGCACAGGTGAGTAAGCAGCTGTACCCAGTGGCAGCGATGTAGGTTTGCACGACCACTACGTCCTGACCTTGTTATTTAAAACCAGTAGATAGTTGCCATGCCAACGCGATACCATATACCGTATTTGCCCGTGCCCATCAAACAGACAGTGTTACACCAGAGGGTAAATCTGCACATGCAAACATACACAAACACACATACATATACACACACAAATAGAGGAATTAGCTGAGGGATTAAAAGACGCCCTTTCTTCCCAAGAACGTTAGTGATTTTAACTTCATAGCATAGCCAAATAATTGGTATGGGGGGAGTGTGGTTTGGAAGAGTCTGACTCAGCTTCGTGTTGTAAGTCTAGTTTTACCACTGCCTTTCGGTGCGATCCTGAGCAGAGTGCTCAGCTTCCCTCAACCGTAGTGCCTTTTGCTTAAACAGAGGCACAATAATGACTGCTCAGTCCCAGGCTGAGCACGGAGAGGAAAATTTCACACCGAATAATGCTCGTAGAGGTACTCTGGGTGAGTATCTCTGGTGAAGGGCACTACAGTATGATAATAATTGTATTGTCAACATGCTGTCAGGAAAGAGGGTTTACAGGGACCTTCTAAGGAGCTTTTCTGTAACTATCTAATTTTTGTTTATGTTGCAATGGGTTGATGGAAGTTCACTGCTCTAGACATCAAGGAATGGATTATTTGAATTAGTCAGCAGTAATCTGTATTAAAGTTAGAAGCCGCATAATGCAGAACAATGAAGTCCTCATAAAACACACAAATGAACATAACTCATTTGTGCTCAAGTACGACGTATATTAAAAATACCACTTCGCCCTATGTAGTTATGTTTGGGTTCCGGGAATGTTTGAAAGGCGTGTCGATATTAAACCTCTGGTCTGCTTTTGTGTACTTGGATCAGCATCTGCATGTGATTGAGTTCTCATGTTTGGCCAGAAAAGTAGCTGGGGTTGAGAGACAAGGTAGGGGGTCAGCCAGTTTTGTATAATTATAAATTCTGTTTTTACAGGTAGGAAGGTGCCTTTCCATTCAGCAGTTTTCGTGAAAGAAAAAGGTTTTGTGACAGCACATCACTTGGACAGAATACGAAGGACTGCAGATAAACTGGGACTTTAGGCTACGGGGATTATCAAACATTGCAGTGCTGCAGGCTGAGATTTATCAGCTACCAAGCCCTGGTTCCTATTTGCCTTTGCTAAAATCCTTTTGAAGGGTGACAGTATTCATGAACATTAAAACTGTAAGCAGGCAAAGTGCAGAAGTCAGGGTTTCTTATAACAGGAGAAATGGAACAAAAAAACTGGGAAGATTGCAGTGGAAACCATGTCATGGTGAATAAGGAGTCAGGCTTCAGTCTTGGGGAGAACTGGCATCCAGCCTAGTTTAAATTAATGTTAGATTTTTTTTTTCTTTTTAAACTTGATCCTGGATTTCCTTCTGTCACCTTATATCCTTTTACGGTCAGTAGCACTGTACCCAGGCATATTTATTAGATTTAGACATATTTTGCAAGTCACCTTCACAACAACTTCATTTCTTTTCCTGGAAAAACTGGTTGGTTACATAGAGGCTGAATTTGCAAGTCTAATCTTCGGCGTTTATTAACCCTTATTAGCCTGGTTGCTCAATGGACAGATAAGTTTTCAGGCTTGTTTGCAACTTAATTTCCTTCTATATATTAATAACAGTCCCTACGTCTGTTTAGATTTCATAGTCTAGATTCCTTCGCACGTGAAAATGAGCTGCATATTCAGAATCCTGGGTGAGAAACAGTGGTCCTGCCGTTTGAGAGAGCAGGAATTAATTGTTAGTACTTCTTTCTTTTCAGGCAGCCACAGGCGTGGGAAGGAGAGCAGGTTTATATACCTGCAAATACTTTCTTTGCCTTAAGCTCATAGTGAAGCTGCAGTAGAAAAGGCAGATACTGGTTTTCCTCCCCAGACACTTCTCTGCACCTGAGCTAGAAGCACTCTGTCTATTTGCCTGTGGTATTTCCGGACCTGCTGAAGGCCTAGAAAGCGCAGCCACTGAAACACACGCAGTTGCTTATTCAGGCAGAGGTTGGTGCACCAGGAGACAAGTTGTTGGAATAAACACAGCTGTGTTTTTGCCATTACACGGAGTTCTCATTTACTGGGTCAGTCAGCCACATACCTTGTCTGTGCAAAGGGACGGAGGTAAATATGTGTCCTTGGGGAATCGCTAGGACTATGAGATCTACTCTGGAACATCATCTTGGATAGAGTTCTCCAATGTTTAAATCAAATAAAGCTGTGGTTATAATTATTACAGGGAATGGTTAGAGCTTATTTATAATGAGGAAAACAACCTGCCATGGAATATACAGTCAACCTTTGTAATCAATTGTGCTTTCAAACGCCTAACTGCTTCCAGCTCTGCCATGACAGTCTTCAAGCTGTGCTCCCCGAGTTAAGGTTTCAGATAAACCCATCTGAGTTCCCTGCAGAGAAGACTCTTCCTTTTGAGGAGAGGAAACTTTTTATCTGCATGGCTGTAATGGAGAAGCTCCTGAACGGATCTTGTTCGCGTTCCCATGTAAACGTCAACTCTGGGCAAACCCACAGCCACAAAATACTACAGTTCAGGGTTTCAGAGGGAACAGTGGCCTTGTTCCCAGGAGAATGGCCTGAAAAACAGAGACTGCCCACAGGCAGCGAGGCCCAAGGGATGAGGCAGCCCCAGGAGTCGGCTCAAATTCCAGCACTGGAGCAATGCCCACTGCTACACTGGGTTAAGCTCATCTTCGCTGCCGGGCTCAGGCTGGCTAACGGGCACCTCTGACACCGGTTTTCACTTCAAAAAAAAAAACCCAACATAGTTGGAACGATTTTGAAAAGCAGGATTTTCTGTACAGTCAGAGGGTTGGTACTGGGCCAGCAGAAATGTCTGCATGAGATGAATACTGCTGGATCCCCGGTGGTGTGTGCGGCTCCCACCAGGCTTCCAGGACATAAGAAAACCCTCCTGGCTTTAGCATACAGTTGGATCCTCTTGTCACACACCACCAGCACAATGAAAGGACCTTTTCAAGCCGCGAGATGTAAGGCTCAGTGGAAAAGTAGCCTTGAGTTATCTGGATGCAAAAGAGAGACTTCATCACCTGTGGCAATGAACAAAGTCGGGCCCTGTTATCAGCTTGGACTGGTGCCACCAGCAGAGACAATCTGCCGTTTCCAATGTGCCATTTCAGCTCAAGCTGTTTGGACCTGACCTGGGAGTACGATGCTGGGGTTATCATCACAACAGGCTTGGGAAGCAGGGCTCCCTTCCTGGAATTCACTGTAGCCTTTGCAATAGAACTAATCCCATTGTATCCTCCAATTCCCTTTTTTTGCAGCACTGCCTGGGAGGGACACGCACGATATGATCAAATTCTCTGTTCTGGCATCTCTTGTACTAACGAGCATTGTCCTCCCAGCGCTTCCCAGGGTGAGTCCGCTTCCCTAGTTCCCAGGTGACCCAATTTTTTCCGCTGCCAGTTTTTCAATTAAGCAGAAATTAATTCCAGTTCTATGAACCGCTGGCCACATTCTGCTCACAGGTACTGATAAAAATGCAGAATTAAATCACTTGCCCTCCGGGGCTGGGTGGAACCCCAACCTCTTCATACCCACAGTGCAAGTTTTCATCAAGCAGGAACGTACCGGCCATCTACTGGCATGGTGAACGGAGGAGTTCAGAGCACAACAGAGGTTTCCTAAGTGGAGGGAGATAAGACAAAGGGAGCTCACGTTCTTCCGAGGAACAGATTTTTATCATATCCCAAAAGCAAGCAGCTGAAAAGATTCCATTCACAAAGGACTGTGCTTTGAGAACGGGTTAGACTGCCTGCCCTTTCGTGCGAGACTGACGACCGCATCCCATTCGGGATGAAAACAAGTTCTTAAACAGGTTATACCTACCGCTATGGCTCACAGCTGTTATCAGATGCTGAAGACTTTTACATACCTAATTTTCTGTACGTTCTTCTTGTCGTTCCCCGCAAGGGAGCCAGAACACGTGCAGTGCGCAGCTGTATTCAGCCATCGGCTCAGACGAACATTACCTTGAAAACCCTGAATGCAAAAAACACTCCCACTAGATCGGCTCCATGTTGAGTGGCAGAGGTAGTATTTTATTTTTTGAGCATCCCTCCTCAAGGACACTAAAGAGTTTGTAAAACATCACTAAACGAAAACAAAACATCGGCAACAACAAAAATGCAAACCTGCTGAAAAGTAAAACACAGCAGCATTCAAATATCGGAAAACATGAGAGCTAAAGTGCTTGAGATAATTTCTTAACTATGCACAGTCTGAAGTCAATCTTCCCCATATAAATGCTATTTTTTAACAGCACCTGCCTGGCTGCGTAGGTTTCTTCACCCGTCTATAGCAGGATAACACTACTAAGCCAGAGCCATTCCCCAAAAGGGCTAGGAGCAATGTATTTCTTTCTATCCCTCATACCAAAAGTAAGTTAATAAATAACATTCAAAGAAACACATTTTCAAGTTCAGGCAGCTGAAGTCGGACTTCAAGGAAAGTGACTGTATGGCTTTCCCATGCAGTGAAGTCACTCGCATGGCCTGAAGCTGAACAAAACTTTGGTGGGATTTATAAAGTGCTGTCTTTTAGTATTTTGTGCCTGTCTTCAGTAGTGTCTTTTTTTTAAACCAGCACCAGGGCCGAGAGTTTAAAAAAATTATGAAATAAAAGAGCAATTTTCAGTGGATGCTGGAGCCAGACAGACATTGCACAGTGCACACAAATATAAAAAAAAAAAAAACAACAAAAAAGAGCAAACCCAAACCAAAAAAAAACCCTAAACCCCAAACCTAACCCAATTATGGTAAAACTTTTCGTCCTTAAAAAACAAACACCCACCAAGCACCAAGAGCAAATTTGAAAGCAACATCTGCCTCCCGGTCCCCTGGCTCGTTCCAGCAAGGATGGTTACTATGTGGGACAAGCTCAGCAGCAACGGTTGTGAGCCTGAGCCTGCAGGCACTCAGTGCAAACCTCTCCCGGCGTTCAGCCCCACGGGAGCGATCCAGTTTTCACCGAAGCCAAAGGGAGCTCCCTACAGACTTCAGCAGACTTTGGATTGGCCCCAGAGATTGACAGCGGGAGCAGGACATCATTTGACAGTCACTATTTTTCTATCCAGCCACAAAAGCCACCCCCTGAAATTCCTGAAGGGGTTTTCAATCTTCCCCTCCGTGCATGCATTTAACATCCATTACAGTTATTAGCAGTTACACATGCATATCAACGGGAGAAAAGTCCCAGAGAGGAATTACTGGTAGTAAGAAAAGAAACCCAGTAGAAATGCTGGGAATTGCTAAAGACCCAACTCCCTCGAGTAAATCCGTTTTTCTGTTTAACCAGCCGGCATCTGCCCGCCGGACTGCAATGCAGGAAGCTCTATAGTGTGTGTGTGTGTGTTCGTGTGTGTGTGTGTGCACGGGTGTGTGGCGCGCGCGGGGTGAGCAAACGGCCCTCGTTCTGCAGCACGGAGCCCATCGGCAAGGCAAGTCGCCTCCTGTCTTGGCATCCCAGCAAGTGTCTCGAGCGCCGGCCCTCGCCGCTCTCACTTGTGAGCCGTGTTGTTGTAATCGTCCTGTGCCGCGGCCGGCAGGGAATGGTCTATCCTGAACTCTTCGTCCAGCCCACCAGGCGCCTTTGCCGAATCCCCCCGGGCTGCGGGTTGGCGACTGTCTGCGCCGCCCCCCTCCAGCCCCAGGATCTGTCTCTGCACCAGCTTGGAATAAAGGCCTCCTTCTTCCATCAGCTCCTTGTGCGAGCCCTGCTGCACCACGCGGCCCTTGTCCAGCACAATGATGTTGTGTGCCTTCTCCACAGTGCTCAGTCTGTGAGCTATGACGAGCACCGTGTGGTTCTGCAAGTCGCCGTAAATCGCCTGCTGAATCTGTGCGGGAGGAAAAGACATTAGTGCCCGAGCATCACCGGCTCCGCTTTGGAAGGGAGAACAGCAGCTTTGTGGCTCCATGTTAAAATACCTCTGGACGGGAGGTTTGCTCTCCTCTGGCTATGCAGAGGACACACGACTCCCTGCAGCACTACCAGCTCCAGCACGTCCATCCCAGCTCCCGGCTCTCACTGTGCAGCCCAAAAGACTCTCCGTCCAGCCAGCCCGCAGGTGCGGTATGCACACAGGTCTGATCCGGCAAGCTGGCTTCTTGTTAGAGCTGGACCACAAATTTGGAGGTCCCGTGGTGTTGGCATGGACTGCAGGAGGCAATACCTGGTAGATGCAGCTGCTCAGAAGAGCAGGACTATTTCTTGGGTGTATCAAGACAAAGCTAGAGAGAGTTGTTTGCCAGCCAAGAGACAGAAAATGGCGCTAAGGTCTAAAGGCAGGCAGATGGCCACCAGGCCATGTCACGCTGACACCCCTGGCTAGCCAAAACCAGCCCCTGGATGGCATCTGATACCACACACACAGCTGAGGACCTGCAAGCCCACAAGCTGCTCCAAGGTCAGATGCTCACGCTGCCCCACATCTCCGGGACCAGGAGATGTGTCCTCACACCTCAACCTTGAGCTAGTTTTCCCTCATGTCATTAAACCAGCAAGGCCGATCTGCTACTGGTAGAGCCGTTTGGTCATGACATCCCAGCCAGATAAACCCAGCTCATTTCACAGGAAGCTCGGGGCCTTTCCTGTCAGTGTGGTTTCTTTGGTGCCTCAGCTGGGACTTTAGCTCGGGCAGTCCTAGTCTGCCTGCTGCAGTACCATTTTTTAGGGTCTTCCTCCGTATCCCATCCTAAAAGGCTGCACAGTGCTGCTGTACGCCAATAAACACTTTTCACATTTCAAAAACCGGCAGAGATCCCTATCTCATCCGGTTTGTCAGGCGTTGGCTGCTGTGAGCACAGGATTTTTCCCTTCTTGGTGGCTACAGCAGTGTTGGAAAGCAAATTCTTGCTCAGGAATTAGCGTCTTACCCAAACCTCTGATTGCACCATGTCAAGACTAAGCTTGTCCACAGGCTGGAAATTGAAGCTACAAGTCTTTCCTCCAAACCCAGATTGCCTCTTTGGCCCAAACACCTGCGTCAGCTACTCACCGCATGCTCACTCTCCGCATCCAGCGCGCTCGTGGCTTCATCCAGGATTAGGATGGGGGGAGTTCGGATCAAGGCCCTGGCAATTGCCACTCTCTGCTTCTGGCCACCTGAGAGTTGGGCTCCTTTTTCACCTGCCTCTGTTGGGTCAAGGGAGAGAGAAAGGGGTCAAAATAAAAATCAAGAGCTGCCACCGAGTTCAGCTCCCAGCCGGCAGCATCAGGATGTTGTCACACTTTGAAGCAAAGCCCAGGTAAATGTTTCCGATCGCTTGGCAGAGCGGTTTAAATGAGTTAAACATCTCTGAGGCTGCAGTCCTTCCCTCCTGCAGCAAGTTCTCCACTGTTGTCCCAGGGTTTGAGGCACCGATGCTCATGGAAACAACACAGAGAAGTCCCTGAGCCTGGGAGATCATCCAAACCCCGAGCCCCCCTCCTGCCCTGGCCCATGCAGCTGGGTCGCTACCATCCCTCCCTGCGAGTCGGGCTCTGGAGGGTGTGCAACCGAGGCACAAAATGCTTTCGAGTGCAAACGGAGGGATTTTGGTACCTGTGTGGTAGCCATCTTGTAACTCCGTGATGAAGGCGTGTGCGTTGGCCTTTTGGGCAGCCTGAACAACCGACTCGAAGGAGGCTGAAGTTAAGCCGTAAGAAATATTATCCGCAATAGAGCGGGCGAACAGCACCGGCTCTTGGCTCACCAGGGAGATCTGCAGAAAGGGAGGGAAGAACAGGCGGTTGGGAGCAGGAGAATTGCCAGCTGGTGTCTCGGATCGTCAGCATTTGCTCCTGCTGGGTAAGGACTCAAGCGGGCAGAGCCTCACCATTAAATGCATCAATACGAGCTTCCAGGGAGGATGCTAATGACGGGGTGCCCAGTGGCAGCCCCAGCCCAGTTTTCATCATCTGCTGGGAAGCCATTTCGCAGGAGAGAAACCTGATGCAACGCTGTAGGTTGGCATCTGGGACGGGCTTCCCCCTCCTAGACCCTGCTGTGGTTTTGCTCCAGCCCTGTCATTCCCATCACTGTTTGCACTTCCCAGAATGGGAAACAAGTTGCTGGGACAAGGCAGGCTGGAGAGACCCTCTCCCAGGGTGTTGCTGATTTCCCGTTCAAGGCCAGTAATCACGCTCAGGACACACGAATGAGCCCCTCCTGCATGTTTAATCCAAAATCAGCAAGTTAGGGACAGAGCTGCTGCAATTCCTTAATTGCTTAGCAACCGCCTCCCTGTCCTACCTTACAGCCGTTGTTGCTCACTCTCAAATTCAGCCTGCTTTGCCAAACACTCAAAACTGAAATAAATTGAGCCCTCCAAATTATTGCTCAGAACTTGGTATGAAGAGAGCCAGCGGGACATGGTCATATTTTAATTGACTTCTCCCCATGCTCCTAACACCACACCAGGCTTTCTAAACTGAAAGACTGGCTTGTCTTTTAATTTTTGCTCAGTAGGGGCAGGGAATGTAAATTAGTCACACTGACTTTGGCTTTCCAGCCTGTCTCTGATCAATTGTTTTCAGGTTTTCCTGCTGACTGGTGAGGCCATTTGCTCCGGGGGCAAACAAAGGCGGCAGTTACTTGCCGAGGAGATGAAGGCTGATCTGTGCTGACACACAGACGAGAGCCGAGGGGCCCGGACCCCTCTCCTGGGCAAACCACCCAGCCCCTCTGGTGCTCCAGCTGGTGCCAGGATCCTGAGAGGTTTAACTCCCCATTAGCTGAGAATTACTCTAAGATCTTAAGGGAGAAAGTGATGGAGGAGTGCGGAAACACTTTTTTTCCAAACGCAATTTAGACAATAATTAATCCAACAACCAAAAACATATTTCTACTGCATTGGCCAAAAAAATATAAAACAAAACATGTTTCTTGTTCTGTTTTCAGAAGACTTCCCCCTCCCTATGAAACCACTCTCCATCCTTTTCCCTTACGCCCCCACAAATTATCTGAATTCATTTCCTGGACCACCTCCAGCCTCCAGCTTTCTGGACATTCCAGAAGCTGCCAGATCAAATCCAAAACAACATGCAACGCTACCATCCATCCCCTCTGATTACGGCAGGCGATAGCTAGAATACACATACAGTCGCTCGTACCACTGAGTGCAGGTACTTGTGATCGTACATGTTAATGGGACGCCCGTCCAGCAGCACCTGCCCGTCTTGCAGAGGATAGAAGTTCTCCAGGATGTTGACACAGGAGCTCTTCCCGCTCCCCGAAGGACCCACCAGCGCCGTCACTTTGCCAGGGTGCAGGGTGAAGGACACATTCTGCAACACGGATGGGAGAGCGTGATCAGGTCCTGGCTTTTCCCAGGGTCCCGGGGCAGTGACTCAGGTACTATGCGAGAAAGGTAGCCAAAATCCAGCCACGGTGACCTTCCACCTTGGGGATGTGTCTCATCAGCCATCTCTCCTGGCTCTGAGGAAGCAAAATTGCTTCAAATTTGCCTGCTGATGTCGCAGGACCTCTAAAAACTGCACAGCAAACTAACCTCTTTGCCGTCTCCCCTTGCCTTGTGACCCCCAGCCCCTCTCCCATGGAAACAGCCTGAGACAGCTTGGCACAAAGCCCTGTACCATGCTGACGCGTTTAATGCCTGAGCGGGGAACAAGGGTTTTATTAATAAATCTCATTCCTTGTAAGGAAGGCCGGCCCTAAACACCCGCTGGTCCTTATAATCTGTTTTCCAGCACGCTGTCGAGCCTGCCTTTACGCATCTCCAGAAGGGCAGCTGACGTTTCCTGCGGGCTGGGGATGGGTTATTGCCAGCATGGAGAAGCAGCTCGTGATGCCTCGTGGTGGGGAGCGCCCTGCGCCCGCGGGGCTCACCTGCAGGACCTGCGTGGCAGAGCGAGTGCGGTAGGAAAAGGTCACGTTTCTGAACTCCACCTTCCCCTCCACGTGGTCTGGGGCCAGGGACCCGTCGTTCACCATCGTTGGCTTGCGGTCGATGAACTCAAACACCTTCTCGGCAGCTCCCACTCCCTGCATCAGGCCGCTGTAGACGGAGCCGACGGACTGGAAGGGAAGAGGCAACGGTAAGACCCTCCCGTGCGATGGAAAAGACAATCGGTGCGACTTGTAAGGAGAATGGCTGAAGCATTCTGAAGTCTATCATCTGACATCAACTACAGTCATGAGACACAGCAAAAGAAAGCTTTTCCTCTATGCAGTGTACAGAGGGGATATATCCAGGGAAAGGGTGCCTAAAGGAGTTTGTGCATGGGTAGACCCAGAGGAAACAGATGCATTGGGAAGAGAAGACATGCACCAGGAGATACATGACCCAAACTTCTACCAGAATCCTCTCCACCTATCTCTCCTTGCTCAAGACCAGCAGCTCCCCAACCCAGTAGTTGAACCGAGTCGGTGTACGGCAGCACATTGCACCAGCCCCAAGGGCACATGTCTCAAATGCAGAGCAGCTCCAGGCTGGACCTTTCTAGACAACCATTTGGCAGCTGATATGGCTGTTCCCTGCTGGAATATGGTCCCAGTGGATTTACTGTTGTGGTTTCCCAACTACACCTGCTGCACACTGACACCAGCTTCCCTGGAATAAACCCCCGACACGTCGGCTCCTTTTGATATTAAACCCAGAGCTGCAGAACAGCTTGTACTGCAACTGCCCCTCCCATCAGGAGGGGGAAAAAAAACCCAAACCAGACCAAACTCACACCAAAACCGCAGCCTGGAAACACCACCAGAGCCTGCAGTCATCTGAACAGATGGCGAGAGCCGGGCACGCTGCCTCCAGCTCCGCTCTGCCGCTGCACAAAGGCTGAAGCACTGCCGAAACCACACTTGGCTGCGAGGAAACCTCGACTTGATCGTTTCTGCCTCAGTTAGCCAAGCTTACGCCTTTGCAAGGGAAAGGCAGCCCTGGGTGGGCTCCACCATCCCCCCCACAATCCCATCTTGCTAACGCGCTGCCAAGGCAGCAGCTTGCAGTCTATTCCAGGAGGGAAAAAAAAAATAAATTAATATAATTAAGTTTTTAACGAAGCCTGAAATTTAACAGGCAGCTTCGTAATCCCTGCATCCTTCACGCCAGGAAACGTGCTTGGGAGACAGCCAGGACTCTGCCCTTCAGCAGGGCCAGCCTGACCCCTCTGGTCCCCATTAAGGCAATCGGGGGACAAGCTGCTCCGGGCGCGTTCAGGTTGTGAGGCCGCAGCAGGAGGGGAGCGGGGAGCAGAGGGGAGAATCAGCCCCCCGGTGGGTGAAGCCACAGCACCAAGGAAATGCGTTGCAGGGACGTCAACACTGGATCTGGCCCTGTGACTGCCCTGGGACCTTCTAGAAGACAAATATCACCTTGATATGGGGTAGCCCAGAGGGATAAAACAGACTCACCTCCATGCAGTCTCCTAAGACGAACTCGTAAATGATGAAGGATATCAGATTTCCACTTGTCATTTGCCCCGAGATCACGAGGTGCCCACCATAGTAAAGGATGCTGACCTGGACCACCAGGAGGGTGAGCTGAAAGCAAGAAAACACCCCAAAATCAGCAAGGACAACTGCGATTTGGTGCACTTGTAATTACTCACACACAGCCCACAATTCATGTGCTGACATTTATTCTTTGAGCCCTGAACTGAGCATCCCTGACAGCGCACAGCTGACAGCCCTAGCAGCGAGCATGGATGTGAGAAGGGAAAAACAACTCAAGTATATGCGTGATTTAAGGAGCTGGGCTGGCATCTTTCAACAAAACAGGAGTCCAGAGGGGCAACAGCCAAGGAGGGAGAATTTATCTGAAATAACAGAGCATCTCATGAATTTTTCTCTTGGACTGACATCCTGAAGTGCAATAATCTACGCGCAAATTATCCAATGCATGCAGTCACCTCGCCACTAAAATACTTTCTGTTATATGAGTGTGACACATTTTAATTTAGAGCACAAAATCAAGCCAAGAGTTAATGCAAAAAATCCTCCTTGCTTGTACAAGTCCCTGAAGCATAACCTCATCTCTTGCCTGAAAGCAGTGTGGGGGGGTACCACCTACTCCAGAAAGGAGACAGATCAGCTCTGCTATGACAAATACCAGCCCCTGCCTTTATTCAGCCACTTTTGTTCCACGCTGCCTGGGTGCTCAGAAGAGCGGCGATGCCCTGGTGCTCTGTGTGACGTCTGCGGGACAGGCTGTAAATTCACACAGACAAAAATACTGGGGGGGAAAAAAAATTCCTCTTCTGTTGGTCTGCCATGACCTGACCTTAAGATCCTGCATTCCCTTCAAGAAAGGCTCTACCGGGGCTGTGCTAAATCCACCATCTTCTTTCTACGTGAGCCCCGCCGGAGCAGTTTTTGAGGGGTTTTGCCTTCTTTGACTCATTGGGATCTGTGCTGACCCAGTTAATGCTCTGGCTTCACCTGGGAGCTCAGAAATGGTGCTAAAAATGCTCAGATGTTGCTTCCAGACTTGGGAAGCCATAAAGTCTCCCATGGCTGCACAAGGGCACGTGATTCGCAAACCCTTCACCAGAGGCCACTTTGATCCTTGAATGTGCAGAGATAAGGGCAGCCTCAGGTGAGGGTTTTGCACAGCCTGAGTTACCAGCCAACGCAGGAGAAGTCCCAAACCATCTGGTCCTGAATGATGAAAAAGCATTTTGAAGAAAAAAAAAAACAAACAACAAAACAAAAACACAAAACCAAGAAAACCCAAACCTAAACCTCAGCAGCCTCCCTCTGCCACCACCCACACACAGAAGATCTCCGTTCCTGAGCAGAAGCTCAACCAACGCCACGGCTGTTTCCCAGCCGGAGCCCCGGAGATGAGCTGGCACAGGCACGCAATGCAGCAGCACAGAAACACGGGGTTTTCCACGACCTTGAGCCGTTATCAATTATATTCTTATTTGCAAGAGAAAACAGACCGTTTGGTGGCACAATGCAGCACTGCCCTAAGGGGGAACGGAATATATTTTTTGAGGAGTGGAAAAAAATTCATAATCAAGAGACAGAGGATTACTGGCAGCAGGCATCAAGGCTGGGCTCACCCCAAAAAGCTCCCTGAATGCGGAGGAGAAGCACGTGCGTCGTGCCACGTGCGTTTTGGGATCCGAAGCAACATCCCCTGCCTGTCCCCAGCCCTGTATGGAAGTGCTGGCCACCTACCCCGCTGGACCAGACGTAGTAGGTGTAAGCCATGGCCTCCCGCTTGTTGAGTTTGTACACCTGCTGCAGCTTCTGCCAGTACACGTTCGCCTCCGCCTCCTCGTTGGCAAAACTGCGGACGGTCTTCATGGCGGAGATGGTCTCCTCGGCAGTGTTGTTGGCCTTGGCCAGGGCGTTCTGCACGTCCTTGGAGAGCTTCTGCGGGGAGCAGGGGGAGGCAGAGGGGGCTCAGCAGGCGCCGGGCTGCCCATGGCACCTCTCCCCACACGCCCTGGGCTCAGGAAAAGAAGGCACAGTGACATTTTCCAAGGCCACAGGCAACGAGGCTGAGCACTAGGATATATCCCACACCTCGGGACGGCCCTGGGGCACTGTGCCAGGAGGGCAATGGATTCCTTGTGCTGTCCCCGAGGAGGGACCTGGGCTGCAGGAGGTGAAGTGCCGTGCCCACAGCCACTTGGGAAGCCTGCGGCAGAGCCGCTGTTCCCGGTGCCCTGATGAGACAGGGTCAGCCTGGGCCAGGAGCCCTTCCAGGAGTTTCCAAGTCAGGGACAGGTCTGGAGACCAAGGGCATCCCCACTCCTCCCACAAGCACCTGACCCACAGGAGGAGCCATGGCTGCAGGATGCAGCACCCAAGGACCCAGCCCCGGCAGCACCCATGCATGCCATGTCCCCAGCACAGTGGAAAGCTCCGACAACTGAAGTGGGGAGCAGCAGTGCAGGACTCGCATGGTCCATGGGACATGGTATTAGCCACGGGGCATGGCCCTTGGCCCATGTGAGCCCCAGGCAGAGGGAGGGAGCTCGGCACTGGATTTAACCCCCATCCAAGTCACTCCAAAGGGAGAGGACAGATTGCACAAGGGCAGGCAGGCACATACGCAACATCCCAGAGCCAAGCTACCTCTCCGGTCAGACCCAAGATGCTTCCAACTCCTCAACACAAAGCAAGTTAAGAGCCGAGGCTATGCTTGTCTGCCCATACACATTTAATGCCACCCTCCTGCCTCCGCTGCCGGGAGCAAAGCACCCGAGCATCAGTCCCACCAGCTCCAAGGCCACCCACAATCTCCACGATGGCTTCACAAGGGGAACAGCCCGGCGTCGCGGCACACCATGGCCATGCCAGCCACCCCTGCCTACCTTGTAGTACTTCCCATAGACATCAGAGACCAGCATGATGATGGGGAAGCCCATGAAGGTGACGAGCGAGAGTTTCCAAGAGAGGCTGAACATGAAGAAGATCACCCCTGTGGCCTTCACCACGTTGCGCAGGAAGATGTTGATGTTCTGGGATACCAGGTCGCTCACGATGGTTGTGTCCGACGTCAGGCGGGAGATGACATCCCCTGCAGCAACGAGGGGTTGGGAAAGGGGAGAGCAGGGACATGTCACCACAGCAGGTCACTGCCTAGCTGTGTCCCATGTCCCATGCCAGGGGCCAGATGGAGCTCCCCATTCAACCCAGCCCGTTGCTGGGGGTCTGACAGGTGGCATGGAAGAGGGGTGACCCTGCAACGCTGGGGATGTGAAGCAAAAGAGAGGAGCTCGAATTGCTGCATGCATGAGGGACATGAAATGCACCTGAAGCTACACCCCTGGGTCACCACAGATGGCTGCAGGACAGCGAAGGGGCCTGTCACAGCACCCTACGCTGGAGGGCACCCCATGGGCACGCAGAAGGGCAGCAGGCGTGTGGGTGGAGTGTTTGCTGGGCTGCTGAATGCACCTCCCTGTGCTGGGAGCTGACAACCCAGCCCCGAGTTCATTTCTAAATGATGCTGAACGTTACAGCCCGCAAACATCACCCTGAATTCCTCAATACTTGGCCCGTGTTGGAGTCCAGCTGAATTCCCATGCTTTTGTGTAAGTCCAGGGTTACCCATATCCCACTTACAATAACATCTCCGGTGTCCTCAGCTACCGGGGCATCATGCAGCGATTGCTAAATATGGCAACAGCCTCAAAACTAAAAATACCACCGAGAAGAAATTAAATGTGGGAGAAGTTACAGCAGGCTGGGACCACACCAGAGTGGCACAGACCAGGACAGGACTGAATGGCAAGCAGGGAAAGCCACAAGCGTGCCCAGCAAACTTCACACATCTGCGGTTTCCCATGCCCGGAGCAGAGCTGGAGGGCGGCTGATCAGCAGGCACCGACGGGAGGTACAGGAGGAGGAAAGTAGGTGTTTTGGGGATGAGCACGTCAGCCCCCGGGACTGCTGGATGTCAGGCTGATCAGTAGCAATGGGACATCCCCAGGGTGCAGGGCAATCCTGTCCCAACCCCATGGTGGGAGGCACTTGAAAGGGAAGAGCTTTCTGCTGCTGTTTCTACACACGAGCGCTTGGGTGCCGTCTCTGGCTGCCCCCAATCTGCTATGCTAGGGCAAACCAAGGGGAAAAAAATACCGGGATGGGATAGAGGGGTTAGAGCAAATGCAGGGGCAAGAGGAACCAACCTGTGCGATTCTCATCAAAGAAACTCATCTCCTGAGACACCAGCGACCTGAAGAGGCAGTTGCGAAGGCGAATGTTCAGTCTTGCAAATATGAGTGTAAAAACGCCACCCCGGATACCTGCGGCAAATGAGCTAATTGCAGATAAGAAACGTTATAGACCAATGGACACGAAACCCGCTCCTCAGCAACACAAACACCCCGACGCCCAGGCCAAGGGCTTGGGCAATGCTGTGCTGGTACCACTTTCCACCCCGGGAAGCGATGGCTAATCCAGCCCATGTGTCTTCGGGACACCACCAGCATGGCTGGTCCTAACCCCAGTAGTGACAAGCTTCAGGAGGGGACGCGGCGCTGCTGGGACAGCATTCTCTGGGGAGCCTGTTCCCTGTGATTGCTCCTGCTCCCCCACCACCAGCAGACGGATGTGGAGGGCTACGCACCGGCCTCGTGAGAGCCACCACGGCCTCTCTGCACTGTGACAGCACAGAGAAATCAAAGCGCGTCCCTGGGGTCTGGCAGGAACCTGGTGGAGCATCTGAAGGTGAGACAGCCCGTGCCCAATGCCACCGCGAGCTCCTGTGGGAAAACTCCAAACTCATCCTCACCAGGGACAAAACCAGCCCCTGCGATTACCTTCCTATGGCGAGCAGTGACATGACCAGCACCGCCGTGGAGAAGCGGTCCATGCTCTTCTGCACCACGATGCCGTCGATGGCCAGCCCCGTGTAGTAGGGCAGGAAGGTCTCTCCTGCCAGACAAGCACAGGAGAAGGGGTTTCAGCCCCACCACACGGGATTGGCACAGGACCTGTATTTCCAACTGCGATGGCCCATGGACTACCCTATCCCCACCATGGAGATACTCGGCCATCACATGAGATGTCTCAGGAGGTGCAGCCGTTAGTGGCACATGGGGATGTTTAATTTCCCAGTGTATTTTACCCCTATTGCATTTTTTTTGCCCCACTGCATTTTCTTTACCCAGCCTGTGCAGGATGTGCCACCCAGCACCCCCAAAAAAGCAAGCCTGGGGTGCTGCCAAGTCCTCCCCACCATGGCTCCTTCCCTCACGGTGAGGATGGGAGCAACCGTGCCCCCCCCACGTCCCTTCGCTCACCCAGTGCAGCCACGAGGAGGAAGAAGGAAGCGATGCCCAGGAAGAAGGCATCTGGCTTGGTGTAGGACAGCAGCTTATGGATGGTAGGACCTGCTGCCTCCTCCCGCTTGTCCCGTGGGGCACCACCGTCGCAGCTCTCCTCCGCCTCGGCACGGGACTCGGAGCCGGGCCCCAGCGCCTCGCGGGAGGAGGTGACACAGGCCAGCAGCTGCCACAGCCCGAAGGTGGCTGCCAGCGCCACGTAGGTCCAGGCAAAGAGCCCCCAGAACCAGGGGTCCCTGATGGTCCTCCGCACCTCCGAGTAGAGCAGCAGCTTCGCCATCATGTAGATGCCCATGAGGAGGCAGACAACGGCGATGAAGGTCCGCGATGCCCTGAGACGCCGGGGGCCATAAGCTGTGTTGGTGGCCACCCCGATGGCAGCCCCCAGCAGGACGCAGCTGCGGTAGAGGCAGCCCCCCCAGATGTCCAGCAGCGAGTTGAAGATGTTGAAGTGCCGCAGGTCCTGCAGGATATCCCGGCCACCCCGGCCGTGGGCGTAGAGCAGTGTGGTGACCACCACATCAGTCCCACTGAGCGCCAGCGTGCTGGCCACTGCCTTCCAGGCACGCATCTTCGCCACCGGGCTGGGGGCGTCACCGAGGCGGTGGAGGGCAGCCCTAGGACAGGGAGGACATGGTCCTGTTGGCCTCTGCTGTGGAGCAAGAAGAAGGGGACGGGGTTGTTATTCACCCTGTGGAGGTGGTGGGGAAGGGGAAGCAGGATGGTGGGACAACCGTGCCAGCACCCCACCAGCCCGTCCTGACCCCAGACACCGCTATCTACTCCTTCCTCCCCTCCCCTACTGCATACGCTCTGAGATGCTTCATAAAATGAGAAGCACAAATGAAGACAAACTTCATTTGTCTGCCTCCGCCTGTCCTGAATCCCTCAGCAGAAATCTGCGCATCTCAGTGGGAATCTTCATCCCCCGCCTTGCTGTGGCGGCTGTGGGGCCACGAGGTCCCCGGCAGCTGGGCGATGCCGGGACATGTGTGCAGCCCGCGTGTCCTGTGCTACGGAGCCACGTAGGGGTTAAACTTGGACATTTGTGATCTGAGAGTCCCTCCTCACCTTTCCCAGGACAAAGCTGAAACCGAGCACTCAATTGTTTGATCAAGCACGGTCAAACTCGTATGGAAGCAGAAGGGAGAGCAGCTTGGCGTTGTAACAGACACCCCACCCCCCTCATCCCCCCCGCCATCAAAAAAAGAATAAATCATAGGTACAGCAGCCTGTCACACTTTTCTGTCCTCAGCCCTCTTCAATATTAATTCGGAGTAACCCACTAAACCCGCTGCGCTGCCAGCGTGCAATTCAGTGACACAACAAAAATCCCAAGAGGAAATCAAAAGGGGGTCTTGGAAATCAAGAGCTGCATCCCACGGGAGAGGGAGGCTCTGGGGCGGAACGCTGCCTTCGCTGTCACCCATGGGTCTGACAGGTGACGGCGATGGTGGGGCTGGATCTGAATTGACACAGAAAAGGGCGAAAAGCTCAACTTCCTTTAAACCGAGCGAGCTGCTCACCTGCTCCTGCGCCCTGCCCAGAGGTGCCGCAGGTTGGCACGAGGGAGGTACCTGATCCTTGGATTTGTGCTGGCCAAGCAGCTCATGACGGCGCGCGGTGCGGAAGGCATGGCACAAAGGATGCCATGCTTTGGCCACGCTCCGGCCTGCGTGACCGCAGCCACCTCTGCAGCCGTCCGAAAGCAAACCACGGGGAAAACCAAGGGCAGCCCTCGGCACCGGTCAAGCAGCACCGAGAGCGGCTGGGTGGTTGGGCAGGCGGGATGAAAAGCTACAAAGTGGAGTAGAACAAGGCAGGAGCTGGAATCTGGGGGAAGAAGGAGGGTTTGTGGGGTGGGTGGGGATGGAGGGATGGAGGCAAAGCGGAGCAGCGGTGCCAGGGAGGAGCCGGACACGCTTCCCAGGGTGCTCGCTGCTGCCCTCCGCTGCAAAGCTGCGCGGATCCGGCCCGGCGGCGACGGAGGAGGAGGAGGAGGAGGAGGAGGAGGAGGAGGAGGAGGAGGAGGAGGAGGAGGAGGAGGAGGAGGAGGAGGAGGAGGAGGAGGCATCCACCGCAGCTCCCTGCCACCCGCAAAGGTGTCCCCAGCGACAAAGCAGGAGATGCCGAAACTCCCCAGCCTCCCCCCGGCCTAGGAGATGCTCGTCCCGGGGGGGGACGCCGCTGCTCGCCAAGGGGAGGGGGAACACGCGTTTCTCCCCCCACCCCACTTTTTTTTTTTTTTGCAGAATCAAGGGCAACGCGCTCCAGACCCCCCCACACCCCCCCCACCCGAACCGGGTCTTACCGATTGCAACGGCGGGGATCGGCCCGGTCCTGGCCGGCGGCGGCGGCGGAGGCGCGTCCCGGGAACAAGGTCGGTGGGGGGCGTGGCTCCTCTCATGGCCACGCCCCCTTTTGACCACGCCCCTTTGCTGCGGCGCCGTCCCGGTCCCGCCCCCCCCCCCCCGTTCACCGGGCACCCCGGCCCCCCGCTACCGCCCTGCCTACACCCTGCCCCAGCAGCCCAAGGGGTTTTCCCCACCTTAAAAACGTTTTGTTTTTTTTTTTTCAAAAATTAATATTTTTATTATTTGTTTTTATATTAATTTATTGGTTTTACTGAATTTCTGTAGCGGAGGGAGAAAATACAACACGCGGCTTGGCTTTCAAAAACCACCAGGGCAAGGGCTCGACGCTGGGTGTTTGGGTGTTGGTTTTTTTTAAATTAACCCCTCAATAGCAGCTCAATATCATGTTGTTTGTTTTTTTTTTGTTTAAATTACCCCCTAAACTTGGGCTCAACAAAGGTTCCAGATTCCAGAGGGGTCCAGTTTCAACGAATCCAACTTATAAATTATTTTTTTCCAGCAGCTCCGGAGGGATGGCAGCGCAGAGGCTCTTCTCTGCATCCAGCTGGGCTATACAGGTGACAGAGGGGCTGGTCAGTGTCATTATCCCAAAGTTTCCCTATATTTTTTGGAGTGCTGGATTTAAAAACACCCCTATAACCCCCACCAGCACAGGACTGCAGGATTCCTGGAGTTCGTTCCATTTCTGGAGAGAACAGAATGGCGACTTTACAAAGGAAAAATTAATTTTTCTCTGCCTGGACAACCAAAAATAAAAACATTGCGTTCTAACGTTGATTTTATTTCTGCTAATTAGTGCTTAAAACTTAAAAAAAAGAAAAAAAGCTCACTCCAGGTCATTCCCACGTCCACCAGGAATGCAGCCAGGCCTGGCCTGACTCTTGCCGGTTCAGGCGGACAGCAGGGAGGACACTTTTAAGCTGTAGGAAACAAACTGCAACGTGGCTAAGCTGGGCCTGGTTTCGTTTTTTTTTTTTTTTCTCTCATTTGCACCCAAGATCACACCCTGGGCTTTGATGCAACTACTCCCACGCTGTAGTCGACGTGGAGCTTTTTTGGCAAGACCGAGCCTCTCGTTGCCAAAGCATCCATGAGGATGGTGCCACTTCCCTCGGGATGGTCCAAGGGCAAACCTGGACCGGGAAGGGACTGACCAGACACCCTTGTCTGAACCTTCCCCTTCCCTTCTCCCCAGGACACAGCAGGCATGTCTGCGCCCTGGACTCCCACGCAGCTGGGCCACAAACCTCGGGGACAGTTCATGCTCCTGTCCCCGGCGCCGTGGGACCCCCAAAAAAGCCCCAGAGGCTAACTGCTTTTCTTCATGCCGGACATACTCTGCTCAGGCGGCAGGACCGTCTCGATCTGAAACGACACAAACTGGCCCTTCTTCAGCTTCTTCAGGGAGCTGGCAGCGTTGCTCCCAAACATGTTCTCTTCCACTTTGAAGGCAAGAGAGGGCAGGCCCCGTCTTTTCCTTTTCACACTCTTCCGCTCCCGCTTGTAGGCTGTGGTCATGTTGGCGATCACCTGTAAAGCAGATTGCTTGGGTTGGGCCTTGAGATGCCACTTAAAAAAAAAATAAAAAAAAAATAAAAAAAATCAACTCGCATCCGTCTCACACGAGCTCGGCGAGTGAGAGCCGGCGCTGTGGCGTGCGGAGCTCAGCTGGGCAAGCCGAGGCCGTGCCAGCAAGCGCCAGCACAGCTGGGTACACCCGGGGGCAAGGGAGGGACTAAGCAAGGTCTTTCCAGCCTTATTCTCACCAACCTCAAACTAGCAGGAGACCTTACATTAAGAAACTGATTTCATGGCCATGCTCAGAGGAGCTGTTAGTTCTCCATCAGTAGAGGGCAGAAGGGGATCTAAGCTGGAGTAACACAGAGCCAAGAGAAGCTTTTGTCACCTCCCGTAAATTACAGCCCCCATCCCGCCCGTCTGCAGGTGAGCGTCAGCAACCCGGACATCAGAAGTGTCCTTATGGAGAGGGCAGGATGCTTCGGTGTCACCCAGACGGAGTTTTCGCTGCCCTGTGCCACGATGGGCATCTCCATTTCTCAAAAGGGGAACCCGAGCTAGCGAGCCTGAGCTGCCAAAGGGATCAGCTGGGAATAGATCCCATGTGTTCAGCTCCCCGGCCTCCTCCCTCCTGTCCTGTTTTACTGCTGCCATTCCCTGGAAAGAAGAATCACGGTCCCGGTGGGATCAGAGAGGACCACATAACCCTGTCCGAGTGTAAGGAATAACTGAGCAAACAAAGCACTTGACCCTTGTCTATTATTTTTTGGCACACAGATTGCCAAGCACTTTATAGAGGACACTGAGGTCATTTTTCAAGTCAGGAAACCAAGAAACAGAGAAACTAAATGACTTGCCCAAGGTCACCCAGCACACTAGAGACAGTCAGGAACCGACTGCTGGCCTTGCTCCCCAAATCCAGCTCTCTGCCCACTGGGCCACTAGTCTCCATGGAAGCCCCAACCTCCCCAGTTTCTCTCCTCCCATTTTGGGGCAGGGTTACTTTTAACCTTCTTAATTCCATGGTATGTCCCTAAAGGCTTTTTGTCCCTGCCTAAGGACAGACTCCCTTGGCTGATTTGAGATGCAGATTACAAGGCAGAGTGCTGGGCAGGCTGGGACACAGCTCTCATTAGCCCTGATGGGGTAAGACCATCCCTCGTATTTCATCACAGCTCTGAGCAGCAACACCACCTGCTTGCCTCTGGCACCAAATGGTGCCAGCTCAGAGGGTCTGGCTCTGCTCCTGCTGCCCTTGGCACACATCGAGGTGCCACCAGCCACCTCTCCTCTCAGGCCAGGCCTCTGGAATCTCAGGCAGTGCTTAACCGGATTCTGCCTCACTCCTTCCCAGCCGGACACGTGGGCTCCCTGCCACGCTTGAGCCCATCAGCTACCTGCTACACTCGGTGACAGGAGAGAGCCTGCAGGCAAGAGACTCCTGAGAGATGGCACTTCTGGACAGCCAGGACCAGGGGCTCTCTCCAAGCGCCTGAGCAGGCGCACGCTGCGGCATGATCCTTGTACGGGCAAATCCCTTCTGTGCAGCTTTTGCACAGCCTGGCACAAGGCTTAGCTGCAGAGTCGTTTCAAAGCACTGCAAGCAAGACTTACAATTTCTTTCACCGCGTTCTGCTGCTCCTGCACCGTGGCTGTGAATGGCGGGAGGCTGTCTGCCTTACCAGAGCTAGCCCCCTGCTCTTTACAGTCCTTGGCAAAATCCACCTGCAAGGTACAAATATTTGGGTGTTAGTGTGTAACTGTGCCAGCGGCAAAGCTCCTACAAGGCTCTCCTTTGTCGAGAAGTTACCTCAGATGATAGGCACACGTATCTGTTGAACATGAGGAAGAATGGGGTGTACTTTGTGACGGAGTTGACTGAAGTGCGGAAATCGAAGAGCACAGGGTCGAGGTGGGCGTCCCATTCACTGGGTTTCTCGTTCACCACATTGCAGATGGAGGATTTGAGCACCTCGGCGCTGCGGTCGTCCAGGCCTGTGCAGTCTGCGGGCTCTGCGGGGGTGAGGATCTGTGAGATGTTCCAGCGCTCGCATAAATGCCGGCTGACCTGCAAAGGTGGGGGTCATGCCCACGGGAGAACAAGGCAGGTTTGCACCCCAGCAGCTATCAGTCTCCACAGCATGAGACGGCACTGTCCCCATGCCAGGAGATGCTGCTCAGCAGAAAAAGCTCCCCAGAAAAGTTAGAGCCTGAGAAAATGTTTCGCGATGACTGTTCCTGTGCTTGAGGCTTTCCACAGCACTGGGAAGCTGGGTTAATCCCAGGGCAGGGCAGGAATCTCAGGGACATGATCTCACAGGAGCTTTCCTTCTGAGCAGAGAGGTTGCAGTGTGGCTGGAGGACTTACACCACAGAACCACAACCTTAAATCCCTGACAGGGTGAAAGCACTGGCAAATCATCTACCGCTGGCAACAGGGCTGGGGCAGGGAGAAGGCAGCATCAGCTCCTTGTGCCCCCCTGCATGGCACACTGCAACTCTGCCTTCAGAACCTGCTGGCCAAAAACACCACTGAGGGTCATGCTGCTTTTCCCTGCTGGCCAAAAACACTGCTGAGGGTCATGCTGCTTTTCCCTGCTAGCCAAAAACACTGCTGAGGGTCATGCTGCTTTTCCCTGAACCACCCAGCACCCGACCTACCTCCTCACAGAAGTCCCAGCTCTGACTGGCGTAAATGTTCTTGGACGCTCCAAACCTGAACAAGGAGACACAACTGGTTTTACTCCATCAGCTGCAGGTAAGAGCCAGAGGAGTTCAATCCTCATGGGAAATGGGATACAAAAGGGACAGAGACCCTCCAGTGGAGCTGGCGCTAAAGAGGCTGGCATGACCTCACCTCCCCAAGAGCAGAGAGAGGGTCTGCTGGTTCCATCTGTTCCAAAACAGCCAAGCCTGTTTGCTTTTCAATGATAAGGTAGCAGGAGAAACAAGCAATGTTTCTTGCTCTGAATGCAATTCTCACCCAGCCACAGGCATTTTCCACAAGGACAATGTCACATGGTGACATGCACCACGTGAGTGCAAAATAACCACCTTCTAGGAGGGATCAGGGAATGGTATTAAAACTTCTGCAGAAAAGTGGGGCACCAGCTCTCTTGGCCTTGGGGCTACTCGGAGAACCACCTCTGCCTCTTCCTCCCCTCCCTTGGTAACAACACGATAACAGGCTCTTCCCAAGTTCTTTGTAAAGAACAACTGAGAGGTGCTGCATGGTGTCTCCTGTAGAAGGAGGGTTCCTGCTCTTGTGAACATTGAGCATTTTTGCAACACACATCCCAGCGTGCCATAACTCACTGCAGAGGTGCAACGTAACCAACAACAGAAAAGCCCACCTGTAAAAAACGGTAGCTAGAGCTTTGGCCACTGACAAGGGATCTTTCTTTTGCAGAGGAGCAGCCTCCACCCACTTAGTGAAGTAGTCGGTCACAAGGAGGACATGTGTATTGCTCTGGCTCGTCTCAGGAAAAGGTCCTGCATAAACAAGCATCAAGAAAAATCAAATGCGAAGCTGTAACATCACCCAAATGAGGCAAGTTAAAAACCCAGCCCAGCAAAATAAGCACTGCAAAAATGACCGTGACTCTATTCTGCTATGTCATTTGGCCAGCGCATTTCTGTGACCTTTGTCAACAAAAATACACCCATCACAGTGTGAGTTCTGGGAAGTAACGCACGCCCACAGCTCCCATTGTGTGTGGAGAGGGAGCCGAGCCAGTCACATGGATCAGGTCGCACCCTGGTAGGCTGCCGTGGCCTCCTTGGCACCTCCTCACTGCAAACACAGGCAGCTTTCACTCACGTGCGTGCGTGCGGCAGTAAGTCTGCCACGCTTCCTGACGGCTGGTGTGTAAGCCTTGAAAAGCCTGCCTGTCAGCCGCAAACACTCACCGTGAACGTCTAATCCCAGCACTTCCCAGGGTGATTCCACTTTGACAGGCCTCACTTTCCGCGATACGTTCTTATTGTGCTCTGCATTCTGGCATGTTTCACACATTTTGATCTGGAAAGGGAAAAGACATACTAAAGGACTTTAAAATATGCTGACAAATTCCATCAGATTCAGACTGGACAGGTTACGAAGGGCTGAGAGAGACAGCGCGCCTAAGCAGCCTCCTTCTATCCAATAAAAATAACAGGACGCAAGAAAAAGAGGACAAAACACAACAGGCTGACACAGCTCACCTTTCACAACACTTACCCGACAGCTTTCTCTGACACAATAACCAGTTTTCTCAACATGGCCTATAGCTAAGATATTTCTCACCCTGTTTATAGGCAAATATTTATTGTATTTTAAACTTCTATTGCCGGCTAGAAAAATCATCAGCCCCAGGATGCTGGAGGAGCACGGGCTGCTCGGACCATGCAACACAACCACACTTCTTCAAACCGCACTGTTGCAGAGCCCTGCTGCAGGGAACTTTTGGCAATAAAACAGGTGAGGCAAAGCAGCCAAGGAGAGTCAGCAGAAACACTGAGCTCCTCCTGTTACAACAGTTTAGGGAACTGGGCAGCTCTGGTAGGAATTCAGACTGCTCAAAGCCAGACTCAGCAACACTCTTCTGAAACAATCACGCATTCCCACGCTGGCCAAAACTGCCCTGCACGAGGAGGCCTACCTGCGCAGGTTTCCTGACGCTCGGGGGAAAGACATCCTCCAATCTATCCAGCTGCCTCGGGACGTTCCAACAGTTTCACCTGCAGAGTTATTTAGTGCGTGGCTTCAAAGCAACAGGCACTAGAAACATCATCATCCCTGCATCAGGGCTCTTCTAGCTGCTCACTTGGGACTGCTGCCTGAACATCCTGGGAAATACTGGTGTCATTGACATGATCAACGCTCTCAACTTACCCAGTCCACAACATCCTTCACAATCCCCAGCCAGTAGTACCGGCTCTGAATCCGGTGCACGGTCTTTTTCTGGCCCAGATGGCTCCCGATTTCAGTGAAATGGCTTTCCAGAAAGACTTGCCGCCTCCGTTCAGGATCCACAATCACCTCGCGTTTTTCCTCCTTCTTGGGTCCCACATAGTAGAGACAGCCACCTGCAGACGTGAGAGGTTTATCTAAAATGACACATGATATGCTCTCACAGCCATTTCAGCTACTCAGTCCCAGTGAAACGCTCATTTTCTACGGTGGGAAAAACAGGTGAGACACAACAAAGGGGAACTGTTGTCTTGGGAGGTTCTGTAACGCCTCTGGAGAAGCTGCTAAACTGGAATCATCCACAAATAAACCCAGGGATTGAGTTTCTGCATCCAGGGCTGAGCAAAATCCTCTGCTACAATAAAGCCACCCTAGTTTCCAGAGGCCGGCTATAGTCTACCCTGCTGTGCCCCGGTGCTACCGCAATCCCCACTCTGCGCCCCGAGAGTGATGCCGAGGCACAGAGATGGCATGAGAGGGGCAGCGGGTACCCGCAATGCTGCATCCCACGGCTCTCTCTCTGCAGGGGGCAGAGAAGCCTCATATCCTCCCTGTGCTATGGGGAAGGTACAACTGTCCTCATGTGTGTGGGCAGGCCAACACGCCTCTGCCTGCCACCTGTCCCCACACACCTCTGCAGCATCCCTGGGACCTGCCAGCCTGCTCAGGGAGGCCTTCCCCTGAGGAGACGCCTCTCCTCAGGGGGAAGCCTCCACCTCAGGGGGAAGACTCTCCTCAGGGGAAGGCCCCTCCTCAGGGGAAGGCCCCTCCTCAGGGGAAGGCCCCTCCTCAGGGGAAGGCCTCGGCCAAGGTAGCCGCTGCCGCTGTGCCCCTCACCCCACCTTCCCCCTCCCTTGGCAGGCCCCGTACGGCCTGTCTCCGCGGTGCCACCCGGCTCCCCACCGTCGACGACGAACTTCTGGGCGTAGCGCTTGAGGTTCTTCCTCTTGATGGAGCAGAAGCTGGGCGGGAAGCATCCCTCGGCCAGCAGCCGGTAGATGTCCTCGAACTTGCTGCTGGGGCCGCACGACTCGGCCGCCACCACCTCCTCCTCGGCCACCTGCAGCGCCGAGTCCATGGCCAGCATGGGCTGGGCTGGGCCGGGCCCGGCCGGGCGCCCCGGGGCCGCGCTCCCCCCGCTGCTCGCCTCCCCCAGCCGCGCGCGCCCAAGCGCGGGCGCGGCCCTGGGAGGGGCGTGGCGTGGCGGGAGCTCTCAGGGACCGTCTGCAAATAACCTTCGGCGAACGTTGCCGCCCCGGCTACGCTCCTTAGCACACTCACACACTACCCCCCTCCTCAACCCTCTTCCTCCGTCAAGGGACAGCGTGTCCCCCGCCGCGGCGCCGTCGTCCTCTGCGGTGTCAGCGCGGGCCCCGGGCGCTCCTTGCCCGTTGCAGCCACCACGCCGACAAGGCCTGCGCCTTGCCAAGAATTGGGATGGGGAGGCGGGGCTGTGGGGAAGCGGCGTCTCTGCACGCCCCGTCCGCGGCGACTCCGCCGAAACGACAAGAAAAAAAGAAGAAGCGTAAAACGGGAGAAAACGGGCACGTTTCTCCTCCCCTCGTTTTAGTCCGCGTTCGGAATTGGCCGACGCACCCTCGGCCCGGCCGGAAGCGGCGCTCTGCGGCGGAGCCGTTTGGCGGCTGGACCCGCGCCCGGCACCGCCCCGGCCCTCCCGCCGGCGGGAAACATGTCCGCCCGCCGCCCGTTCCGGGCCTGCGCCTGCTTCTTCTCCGACAACGTGTTCGTGGGGCGCTACGGGCTGCACGTCCGGTACCGGGACGAGGAGCAGCTCCGCCGCGAGCACGGGCGGGTAACGGCGGGGCGGCGGGCACCCCCCACCCGGGGCCGGCGGCGGCCGAGGGCGGGCGGTGGGTGACGGGCTGCGTGTGTTGCAGGCGCTGCGGGAGCGGGGCTGCCGGAGCGAGGAGGACTTCCGAGCCGCGCTGCGGGAGGTAAACGGCCGGTAAATCCTGTCAGGGCGGGCCGGGGGCTTCGAGCCCTGGGGGTAGGGGGGGGGACACACCGAAGGCCTCACAGGGAGGGACCCGGGGAGCCGCCGCCTGAGGGGGCCCAGCCCCGCAGGGGGGACACACGCCGCCCCCCGGCTGCCCTCGGCGCGTCCCCCCGCACCCGCGGCACACGGGGGGCGCTGGAGGGAGCCGGGGGGTGTGTGGTGGCGTTCGTTGAAGCCACCAGCCCAGAGGGCACTGGGGCGCAGCTCACCGGCGCCCGGTGCTGATCAAACCCGGTGCCGGGCTGAGACCGCCGGGGAAAATTCCCCACTAACGCCTTAGAATCATGGAGTTGTCCCGGTTGGAAGGGACCTCTCAGATCATCGAGTCCAACCGTCAACGTAACACTGACAAAAAACATCACTAAACCCTACGCAGGACATCTACTTCTCTTTTAGATACCCCCAGGGATGGTGACTCAGCCACTGCCCTGGGCAGCCTGTTCCAGTGCTTGACAACCCTTTCAATGTAAACATTTTTTCTAATACCCAATCTAAACCTCCCCAGCCTTGATCTGGGGCTGGATGCTGTCAGTGATGTGTTTGTACTGAGAACGCCCTGGAAGTAAATACTGTAATTCATCACGTTATTTAAATTCTGTGCCATCTGGCCTAACTGGTTTTGGTCAGCTGGCTCCCAGCACCCTTCTAGTTTGTCTTTCCTCATCCCTTCTTTTGTCAATTACTTTTAAATGCCTTGCGGTGTGATTCCCCAGAGTTCACACAAGCTCTGCCACAGAAGGTTATCCCAAGAATTCCCCCCCAGGCTCTCCTTTAGGGAGGGATCTGTCTGTCTTTCCAGGCCAGGGACAGAGATCTGTCACACACACAACCAGCTCCAGTTTCACCCCAGCACTAAGGGGAAAGACAGGTTCTTTTAGGGATGCTTGTCAGGTTGATGCCAGCACCAAATCGTAGTTATAATTAAAGCTTTATTTTCTTAACAAGGTCATGATTAGTATAGCACAGAATTTATGATAAGAATGGCACAGTATTTCTACAAGCAGAATCAATGTAGCACAATAAGCAGCATAATACAGAATTTATAATACAACTTCACTTAGGATTTCTAGATCCTAACTTAATTTATAATTTCTAATATCCTAGATCCTAATTTAACTTAATTTGTAATTTCTAACTACCTGGACCCTGTGCGGATTGGGTCAGATCTTAATACCTGGTTTGCTGTACCAACATAACCTAGACTCAAAAACTGTATAAAAGAATACGAGATACTCAGTCCCTGGAGAAAGCACACGACAGTAGAGGCATCCCTGGCCACCGGAGGGTCACAGCTCTCACTGTCCAGCAGCAGTTCAGGTCCAAGTTCCCCACTTCAGACTTGTAACGGCTCGATTTTATAGATGGTGCTCTGGGTGCTGTTACGCTTCCCTCTTCGGTGGTGGGGTCGTCACTGCCACCGGGCTGGCTGGGTGCCTGGGACCTTCAAGGCCGTCAAGGAAGGGAGTAACAGGCCTGGTGCCCAAGAACCTTGGGGCTGGTAGGGAGGGGAAGAAGAAATCCGTTTGGTTCGTCTGCTTGGTTCACAGGACCTTCAGGGCCTGATAATGAGGGAAAGGAAACAAATACGTGACCCATTCGGCCACAGAAAGTGGCTGCTTGCCTTATAAAATGGCGTTAGTTATGCGAACCACATTACCAGGGGTCAGGAGCAGGGGGTACCAGTCACACCCTCCTTCCTTTTTTGCTGAAGAATGTTATAAACTAATCTCTTGGGGGGTTGTTAGGAAGAGCTGCCTGAATCAGCTGCTAGTACAGCTGTTTCCCCTGAAATGACAGATTAGCCTGTCCCCACAACACTTAGCAGTAATCCCTTCATGACAAGTCCTGTCTCCCTCCCAGCAAATGTCTTTATTTTGGACAATGCTTATACTGTCAGAACATAAGCCAGACTCTTAAAGCAAAGGTCGGCCATTCACGAGGCGTCAGAATGCCTGAAAGGGCTGAAACCTTGCAGCTCCACTTGACACATCCGTGGAAAGACTTCAGTTATTTTTTAAGCCATTTGTAATGAGAATGTGTCTCAAATCCCTTTTAGGCATTTGGCTTTTCAGATATTTATTGGACTTGTCTTGACTACAGAAAAGCAAAGGCATACACTCTGTCTCCCAGAGGTGCCCACAACAAAAATAACTGGTTTAAAACAATGAGCAAGTTCCTGCAATTGTTTTAGTTATCCCTTTTGATTTTCTAACAATATGCTCTATTGTTTACTTGTAGATTGAGGCAGAAGTGCAGAGAAGAAAACAGTTAATTCATCAGTCAGAGGAACGCAAAGCCATCATCTCAAAGTGCTACAAACGAAAACACCCAGAACTGTACATTCTGCAGGTAGACTCTGTTTGGAATCTATTTTGCACCCAAGGAATTGCCTGACAAGTTTTGCAGCAGGAAGCCCTCTTCTCGGGATTGCTCAGAGTGCTAGAGCTGGACTGAGTTAAAACCAAAGCGTAGCATATTGAAACTGAATTAAAAACTTTCACAATGTAGCGTGTTCTCCAGGCAAGATTCTGCCTGGCTTATAGCCAGGTAAGGGTTATTCTGTATTGAAGCTGCACCAGCACCTGGTGCTAGACTCTGAATACCATTAGTAATTTAGACCTAAAGCATCATCGCAGCAAACAGGGCTGGTGAGTTGTAACGAACAGCCACAGAAATCAGCTTTTATAGGCTTAATACGCAGGGAATTTACTAGTTACTATCGGCAGAAGGGGGGGGCAACAGGCTGCTCGCGTGTGTAGGCTTCACCGCAAAGGCAGGGGTAGCCCTCTTTGTTGTGGGCTGCTCTGCTTTGAATTTCCTCGTGTTTGCCAGGCCCAAGACATCCCAGCTGGATAATTGCCACAGATCAGCAGTAACGCACAAACAATGATCCCTTAGTAACAAGTTCTGCCGTTATCTGTTCTGCCTTTGTCTGTCACGATCTCTGTGGGGGAATACTTAAAGCAGAGCATAGTCACTCTCTTGTGCTGAGGCCGTGACAAGATGCTGAAGCTACTAGGAAAGGCTTTGTGCTTACCTGTTAGGAGTCCTTAATGTGAGCCAGGCTCTTTCCCACCACGCTAAGGATAAATCTGGCCAGTTATACTTAGAAACCCATGAACTAGAGCCAGCGGCAATTTACCTAAACCACCAAGAAAAACCACTAGTAACATTCTGCATTTCCTGCCACAGAAGTGACCCAAGTGTGACTATCAGCCTTGCTCCCTAGACTCTACATACTTTCCTGTGGCTGCCTGGAAGACCATTTCCCTCTTGGGCTGTAAAAGACCGCGCAGGCTAATTGTGCTTCTCTGTATTTTTATCATCCTTCCCTTGATGCCAGGATTCATTCCTGGCCCCGGATTTTCTAGAAATCGTGAGATACTGCACATCGCCGGATGCTCATCTCCAGGGCCTCCTGTGCTACATCAAGTCCTTCTCAGGTAAAGAAAACAACACATCAGTCACAAAGATCTTCCCGTGTGGCACTGCAACTTCAGTGATGACAGCTGTTTTCAAGCCCTGTCTTTAATAGCTCAGATTTGATACACAGCTGAGACAAACAGGATGTTACTTGCTGCTTGACGGGAGTCCCTGGAGAGGCAGTATTGTGCAGCAGTTATGCTCTGGATGAGATCCTGTTTTCTGCATTTCCAGTCCCAGTCTGCTGATGTCTCATCAGAGGCTGTAGCTGCAGCAGGGCTGGGGTTTTGGTTGTACCACAACTTCACAGGGGAGCCTGCCGAAGGAACACTGTTAGGCTGGGGAGCTTGGTTTCCCTTCCCCAAGCACTTTACCATTTCAGACAATCACTGTTGGTTAGTCTGAGCTGAAATAGTTTGTCTAGATTTCAGTCTTTTAAAAAGAGATCTGGGTTTTCAGCTTCCCTGATGGCATCCACGAAGCTCTCTCCCTACCAGAAATGACGACAAAATATAGAGGGGAAACTGCAAAGTTTCCTCCTTTTCTCAAGACAAAAGGAAAGACAAAAAAAGATGTGTATGTGCAGGGCTCCTGGATATGTCCAAGGCACAATTTCCAGACACACGGCCTTTTCAAGGTGTCTTTATCTCAGCTTCTGTACCCTCAATACTGAGCTCCCCTTCCACAGACCTTTAGGGCTCTGCCCTGAAGGGCAGCTCAGAACGCCTGGTCTTCCCAGAAAGCCGGCACTGGATGAGTGAATCCCCCATCCCCTAAATGACCTTGAGTCTCCTTTGTCCAGGAGGCTGTGTTCACACTGCCTATGATGAGCTGTTGGTTCACCATGCTCCCTCCAGACCCACTCAAAACATTTCCTTGGCACATTCAGCAGGTGTTTAAATCAGTGCCAGATCTCCTCACCGGGTGGGGAGGCCTGGAAACGAGGGGCCAACATGAAAAACAACAGATACATCCCAGAGCCGATCCTGAGGAATTGTTCCAGCCCTTTGAGCAGCCTAAGCACGGCGAAGCACGTGGGTCCTGCATTCTCACCGACACCAGCACAGTGTCTATAGCTAGACAGCATGACAGCCAAGAACAGTCTTTGCCTGTTATTTTCCCCAACACTGTCTCCCTTCTCTTGACAGATAAGAGGATCTATCGACTCCCAGTGTTCACAGAGGAATTCTGCAAAGCCTTTGTGGATGAGCTGGAGAACTTTGAGCAGTCGGACATGCCCAAAGGCAGGCCCAACACGATGAATAACTATGGGGTAGGACTCACTAGCTCCCGTGCTTCTTTAGGGGGAGCGTTCACAAGCAGACTCTGTTTATCTCCTGGCTTCCCACTCCTTTCCCTTCCAAACTGCCTGTAATTTGAGCACAGAGCAGTTTGAGTACAGCCCCTTTGAACTGAAAGGGTTGAGGGAACGTGTGTGACAACAGACAAAAGAACAGGGGAATGCAAGGAAAGGGGACTGGAGTTGGTACCTCAGAGGAAAGAGCACCTTGTATTTAAGCAATACACATGTAAATCAAGGAGTCCAGTTTTAAAGACCACCTTACCTTGTCTTTTCCCCATCGCTTTCCACTGTGAGCCTCCTTCTTTTGCCTGTAGCTGGAGCCTTTGCTCTAAAGTTCTTTATCTGAGCAAGCAGCAGGGTTGGAAGAGACCAAGACAGCTCTGCAGCGGCTCTGATGAAGCAGCAGATATAGTTGGTGAGCTGTTCCTCTCTCCTCTTTTTGAGACAGGTTTTGCTAAATGAGCTTGGGCTGGATGAAACTTTCATCACACCCCTGCGTGAAAAATACCTGCGGCCCATAACGGCGCTGCTTTATCCCGATTTGGGAGGCGCTTGTCTGGACAGCCATAAAGCATTTGTTGTCAAGTACTCGCTACACGAAGATCTGGATTTGAGCTCTCACTATGACAATGCAGAAGTCACCTTAAACGTTTCACTGGGAAAAGAATTCACAGAAGGCAACTTGTACTTTGGTGATTTCAGCCAGGTACTGAGCGTGTTCCTAATTTGGACCTCGATTCTCTTCTTTACTGCCTCCTCACCCCCTGATTTCAAGGCATTAACTGCGTTCTGAAAAACAATTATTCACTTCTGACAGTCAAATCTGCTCTGCCCCTTCCCCCTTTTTTAAAATGTCCTGGTTATACAGGAGCCTTTTCTGCTCTAAGCACATTACCAATATTCAAGCTAATTGCAGCCAAGCCAGAGAGGAATGTCATTGTAGAAACTGGAGTGAAATAAACCAGCCCATCTTTCCCTGACTGCAATAAGGAGCAGGGAGGTGCTGAGAGAGAGAGAAAGTAATTTGTTTCAGATGAGACTTAAACCTAAATCTGTAGCCCCTATTTCCAGGGGACTCTTGGCAAGAGAGGGGTAAAAGCACCCATACACTGGTGAAATGTTTTTTTTTTGATTGAAACTCTGTCTTTAAATTCCCTCTGGACCTGGCAGTGATAGCATCTGTCTTGGAAACAGTTGTACTAAACTGCTGCCAAGCCACCCCTGAAGTGGCTGCATTTCGGAGGTGCAGCGGGCCCTCTCCATGTTGCTCACTGGGTGCTGTGGGTGATGAGGTGACAAGTAGAAGTATCAACTATTTGAGCATTGTTCTGCCAGGGACTTTCTGGTGTAATGCTGTACCCGCCTCCCTTTGTTCCAGGATCCTACCCCGGTGCCAAACTACATAGAGATCGAACACGTGGGAGCCCAGGGGCTGTTACACCGAGGAGGGCAGATCCACGGGGCACTTCCCGTTGCCTCCGGGGAACGCTGGAACCTCATTATTTGGATGAGATCATCTGCTATCCGCAACCAGCTCTGCCCCATGTGCAACAAGAAACCTGAGCTGGTGGAAGCAGAGGGGTTTGGAGATGGGTTCACAGAAACCCTTGAAGATGATGCGCCTGAGACTGTGAATCTCTGTTCCTTGTGGTAGCAGACAGTAGGGCTTGATTTCTCCAGACCACGTTCCTTAAAGCTCCTTTCTGACCTCTCAGACTGCCCTAACAGACTCTTTGATGGATGCGCGAGTCATGCAAGATGTAGATACCGCCTTGGAAAGTGATGCAAACCCAGTCCTGCTGGGGGTAGGGAAGCCAGCTGCTTGGGCAGCTGAAAGAGCTGGTACGCAGCTCACCAGGGCTGACGCTCGGGCTAGAGGACTGCTTGGAAGATGTGGAAAGCCTTAACACTTTGAAGAAGGGGAAGAGCTTTTTGTTGCTGGGTGACAGTGGCGGATCTGCTCAAAAGCAAGATACAGGCGATTCACATCAGGCTGCTGGGAATGGCATGGAATGACCATCACCAGAGGTTTACCTAACCCAGGCTCAGAAAAATCCTTCAGCAGCAGTATGGGGAGAGCTGATCCCACAGGGTGGCCGAGAGAATCTCTGAGGGACTCCACGAGCTATTTTGAGCAGAAATTTCCCTTTCAAAGGTTCTATGAACCTTATTAAGCAAGCAGAAATGGGCTTCAGAGACAAAGCTCTGGGAGCTACCTGCAACAGAGCAAGACTTCCCAGAGGAAGGCAAGAGCGTACATTGAAATCCCTTCCTTTAGTTACGTGAAAATAAAAAATAACCTTCTCAACCTGGATGCAGTGTGGAGCTGGGTCTTCTTTATTTGGCACCAAATCCCCCGGCGGCCGATGTCTTTGGAGGGTGAAGTGCTTTCCCCGTCTCGCTGCCGGAGATCACAGGCTCCCCCCGTCTACAAAACTAACTAAAGAAGCCGAATATCTTCTGATTTGGTGGCTGCCTTATGCTCTGTGGAAAGTTAATTGTATGTATTTGATATACACATACACCGCCGCATTTCTAAGGGGCTTTTTCATTCACTCATTCCTTCATTCAGCTGCAGTAATTACAGCGTGTGGACTGCGTGTCACTGATAATTGTGAAAGGCTGGCTGTGAGCCGGCACAGCTCGCGCAGAGGGTGCTGGTTTCAGCCTTCCCAACGGACCCGCTGTATTTGTGGCCGGGGCCGCCATTAGCACACAGCGCTGATTAGCTTTTCGTTAGCAACACCCCATTAAAATTGCACCTCGGGAAGGAAACCGGCTGTTTTATTTGTGCGCGGGGTCAAAATTAGCAAGAAGACCACTCGTCAAATCTCCTTCAGCATTTCCTCCAGCAGAAGATGTTAGCGTTTCCTATCTGCGCCTGATTTAGACCCAAAAATTTAAGCCGAGGGGCGATGCCAGCGCGGGCCCGGCGGGACCCGGAACCAAAGAGCGGATCCCGGAACCAAAGGGCGCGGCCCGGTTGCCGGCCGACCCCGCGCGCGGCGGCCGGAAGCGGGGGGAGGCGGGCGCGGAGACGGCGGCGGGTGCCCCGCTCGGGGCCGGCGGGGCCGGGCCCGGCCGCGGTGAGTCCCTCCCTCCCTCTTCTTACCTGCCGCCGGGCCGTCTGAGGGCACCGGGGGGGCGGTGGCACCCTCCGGCGGGGCGGGGGGGCTGCTAAAGAGGCGGACATGGGGGGGCCCTGCTTTTAAAGGGGCCGCGCCTTGCGCCCCGCTCTTAAAGGGCCAGTGCACGGAGTACTGAGCTCTTGAAGGGTCAGCACACCGCGTGCTGAGCTCCCGAAGGGCCAGTGCACGTTGCGCAGGTTCTTAAAGGGTCTGCGCGCCTTTTGCTGAGCTCTTAAAGGGCCAGCACACCTTTTGCTGAGGTCTTAAAGGGCCAGCACACCTTTTGCTGAGGTCTTAAAGGGCCAGCACGGCGCAGGCTCCCAGTGTTGTGGCGAGCGGGGCCGCCCCGGCTGTGGAGGCCTGGGGCCACCCGCCAAGAGCCAGGCCTGGGCCAAGCTGGGTGGGCAGGAGGAGCCGCCCTACTGTGGCCACGAACCTGGTGGCAGGGGGGAGGCGAGACCCAAGCTTTGGGGCACAGCCAGCTCAGGGTGCTGCCGCGGTGGATGTGGGGCTCATCCCTGCCCTGCAGCATCCCCCTGGACTCACCGGGACGCTCCTGTCTGTACCCAACCCCACACCTGCTGACCCCATTGCCACGGTTGTAGAAGAGTGTGTCCTGCGGGCACGTCCACAGATGGAGCGGGCACGGGACCCAAATGCCATCCCACCGGCCAGGCCCTGGTGCGAGGGACGGCTGCTGGGTGCGTGTTGAAGGGCTCTTATCAGAAACTTCCCTGCATGTCCTTAATTGTTGTGGGTTTTTTTTTTTGTCTGATTGAAATTTCCGTTTGGAAATCAATTAAAGGTCTGATTCACTTGGGAGTGAGTCGCCACTTGGGAACGTCGAGGTGGTAAACATGCAATTAATTAAATGCAGTAGTTGGAAGGTGGCTGTGAGAAAGCATTTCCCAGGTAGTGCTCTGCTGATGGTGCCAGTTTGTTTTTTAAATTAATGAGAGCATATATCATGCCGTCTCTGGCCTGTGGCTGCTGGCAGCCGGTCGGGCTGATGGACGGGGATGCCAGCTCAATGCATAATCTGTTTTCTAAAAGCAAATTGGAATATTAAAAATTCATTCTTCCCCTTGGCTTGCTCCTGCTCTTGGCATTTTAAATAATGGGGTGATTGACTCCGTGTTCGGCTTGGGGAGGACATTTTATTCTGCTGACTGTCACTGCAGCATTGATCACACCTTGCCAGCATCCGTCTGCGGGTGCAGTGTCCTCCCGATGGCTCCCAGCCCCGGGGTTGGCCCGTGGCTGCCGGGGGGTGGCCACGGGGCATGGTGTTGCCTGCAAATGCACCTCAGGCCCCTCAGCACCTGCCCACAGTGGGGATCAGCCCGATTCTCTCCTACATCATCTCTCCCATCTAGGGACAAACATGAGAAGCGCGGGGAAAACCTGGTGGAAGTTTTTCCTGGTGGAAAACCTGCTGTGGGGTGGTTGTCTCGAGGCGGGCGAGGGCTGCCCGGGGATGGCAGTGCTGTCCTTGTACGGTCCCAGCTCCCCACCGGGGGCTTCATTTTGTGGGTTAGTGAAATTCAGTTTGGCCACGGCTGTGTGATGGGTAACCCCAACCTACCCCTGCGCGTCAGGAGCTCAGCGAGAGCAGAGAGGGAGTTTGACAGGAGCAGGTCTTCCAGGGCTGATTGGCTCAGGGTTGGATTTAAGGTTTTTGGACACGTTGCCACTGAGCGAGGGTATTTTCCCCCATAGTGCTGATGTAACCTGTTCCCTCCAGGGGCTGATGCACGATGGCCCACAGCCAGTCTCGGAAGCGATCGCGAAGCAGGAGCAAAAGCAATTCTCGGAGCAGACAGGAGAGGAAGGAGAAGAAAAGGAGGAAAAGCAGCAAGGACTCACACCGGGGCAGCAGCTCTCCTCCGAGGAAGCGGACCTCTGGGTCTCACAGACACAAGTCAAGCTCAGCGGCAGCTAAGGAAGGTAGGGGAAAGGCCTGCGACCCTGCACTTCCACCAGATTTCCCTGGGCAGATGCACAGAGAGGGCTCAGAGGGTCCCTGTTTTTGGATTAAAACAGGCAGCTGTTGCCTTGCTGTGCACTTTGTGCCCACGTTAGTTTCATTCTGACAAGTGCGGAGCCCTACAGCCCCTCCGCGTGCTGGTCGGGCAAGATGGCACCACATGCTGTGATGTGTTAAAGGTATTGGCACAGAGGGGTCTTTGCACTGGCGTTTGGGGGCTTTGCTGTTCAGGCAAGAAAGAAACCAGGCTGGGAGGGGGATGACCAGCTGCCGTGGGGCCAGAGCTGCTCCACTCAACCTCTTATGTATTGCAGAAAAGAAGAAGGAAGGAAAGGACAAAAAGAAGAGGAAGGCAAGTACCTCTTCCTCTGAGACAGCATCTTCATCCACCAGTTCCTCGTCTTCCTCTTCCTCCAGCTCCTCTTCTGATGACTCCAGTGACAGTGACTCCAAAACGAAGAAGAGTCGACACAGCAAAAAAAAGCGAGAGAAACAGAAAGACAAAAAGAAGAAGAAGAAGAAGAAACGAATAAAGAAGAAATCAAAAAAGAAGTCAAAGGAAAGGGCTAAGGAGGAGAAAGACAAGGGAGAAGTGATGCCTGGCCCCTCGCTGGAGCAGTGGCAGAAGGAATCACTGGTGGACTCCGGACCAGGTAACGATGGCGTTTCCCTCCTGCTGAAGCCAGGGCATACAAGTCTCGCACTGGGGAAAGACACCCACATGTCTCCCTGGGACCCAGGTGAGGTGTCTGAGGGAAGCAGGGCTGCGTACAGGGAGGAGCTCCAGACTCTCCTCCCTCCTACGGACCATGTCTGCCTGTGAGCCACACCAATAAACAGAGCCACATTCAGAGATTAATTTCTGAAGTGTTTAGATAGAGTTTATAGATGTTAGTGGGGAACAAAGATGCGAAATGGAAGGTCACGGTCAGCAGTAACACACCAGCAAAGCTGGTACCAGTTTTGGGCCATGAAGTGGCCCTTCCTTTGCATGGTTCATCACTGAACCCCGGGTACCGCCAGGAAACTGGTGCGGGGTTTGTGTCTGTTCACTGCGGGTGCGGTTCTGTGTCCCTTGGCCAGGAACCGCCCCCCCCAGCACGGCTCTGACTAACTGATGCATTCCAGTTTTAACAGATGAACAAAAATCCCGAATCCAGGCTATGAAACCGATGACAAAGGAAGAATGGGACGCGAGGCAGAGTGTCATAAGGAGAGTCGTGGATCCCGAAACAGGGAGAACCAGGTATGATCCATGGAAAAAGGGAGACAGGTTGTCCGTCCCTATCCATGTTGTGTGGGTTGGAATCCTGGAGGATGCTGCTCCACAGCACTGCAGTACCGTGCATGGGCCCAGGTCCCCTTCAGTAGCAAAGGCCTGAGCCGCTCCCTTGCACGTCCTCTCCCATCAGACCTGGTGTTACTTACCCAGAAAGTGACATGTTTGATGCCAAATTACCAAATTGTGCTGGGGCTCCATCCAAGGGGCACTGGTCTGTGTCCCAGCCAGCAGCTGTGGGATGCAGACACCAGAGCACCCTGCTGCCCAAGGCAGGTTTGTTCCTTGTACTGTGAAGGGTTCCGCTTCTTCCCATTAAATGGGACTCTGCAACTGGGGGCAGAACAGGCACCGGAGGGATGACTGGCACCTCCTCACCCCGCTGCTTCAGGCACTTGCCTTTCAGCTCCGAAGCACACACGCTCTCAGCCCCGGTTAACATCTGGGTGCAAGTGAGGAGGGAGTGTGTGCACCCCTTGGGGTTACAGGCAACAATCAAACCAAAGTCCGTTTAGCTGCCAAATAGAAATGACCCATTTTTTTTTTATAAACTGCAAGCAGAAAACATGTTGCTGAAGAGAATTGGGTATGACAAGTCCAGTTTTAAAATAGAAGGCAGCCTGCAGGGCTCAGGGAGGTGTGGAACAAAGGTCGGTTCCCCGTGAGGCACGTAATGAAGACAATTAAATTTCTGTTCATGTTTGGAGGTTTGAGCTGCCTCCGACACCGCTTGGAATTTGCTCGGCAAGGTGCTCCCCGGTCTGGCTGCCTTTCAGGCCCAAACTGGCTCCTGTTTCTGAATGTCTCTGCAGTGTTCTGGGGCAGCCAGGACCAGACCTAAACTTGGTGTGAAAAAAAGGATGAGGTTTTGCAGAGTTTGGGGTCACTGCTGTTGACAGCGAAGCCTCTGCAGATGGTGGGGTGGCAGGAGATGCTTTTGTTACAAGTTTTCTCTCCCGCTGTGTGCAAGCGTGACTAGCTCTGCACACAGCAGACATGCCCACAGCCTGGGACAGCTGGCCCATGCAGGGGGATGCTGATTTCTCAGGGGACCACACCTGTCCTTGCTGTGGCGTGGTGACACTAATCCCACAGGAGCAATGGAAAAGTCTGCCATGCTATTTAAGCTAGAAAAAGCCAGAAAAGGTCACATAATGCAACTTCAAGGGTAGGTCCTTGCTGGCCTTGCCTAGAGGTGCATCAGCCCAGCACCTGGTCCCGGGCGTGCTGTGAGGGAGCTGGTGGCTGCGTGCCTGAGCTGGGGCACAACAGGAGCCCTCGGGGTGGGGAGTCGGCACCTTCTCCAGCTGGAAAATAGCATTGCTGGTAGGAACTTGCCAGTAGCCCTCACAGCTTGTGGCCCTGTGCTTGTCTTCCAGGCTTATTAAGGGAGACGGAGAAGTACTAGAAGAAATCGTCAGCAAGGAGAGACACAAGGAGATTAACAAGGTAGTGGGGGCTTGCCGCCAGCAGGAGGTGCTGGTGGGTGGGCGCAGGTGGGGAGCTGCTGCACCCAGAGGTGTTGTCTTGCCTCCCTGGGGACCCCACCAACTCTACCAGGGCAAGCCGAGCCCTGGCAGCTCTGCAGGGGCCCCTGCGGGTGGGTGCTGGTGGTCCTTCACCCTTGGGCAGGTGGTGCTGTGAGTGCCCGTGTCTCTCCCTTTGCAGCAAGCCACCCGGGGGGACGGGCTGGCCTTCCAGGCAAGGACGGGGATGCTGCAGTGAGCATGCGGGTGCCAGCCATGCCAGGAGCCTGCCCTGCTGCCGGCGTCAGCCCAGGTGCGAGCCTCTGCCTCTGGACCACGCAGACAGCACCGTGTCAGGATGCTTCCCCAGGGGCAGTTTCCAGCCGCTCTGTAAGTTAGTGACTGGGAAGGAGCGTGGCTTTAATGGTTCATCTCCCAGTAAACAGCTTCTCCCCTCCCTCTCCTGACTGGGGCCAGCATAGCTGTAAGGGGCCAGCATGGCTGTAATGCACTTGGGCCTGTTCACCCCCTGCCCCTTTCAAGGCTGGAGGAGCTCTGCAGCACCCAGGGAACAGGCTCGCTGGCGCTGAGCACCTAGGGGTGCTGCTGCCCCTCAGCTCTGGGCTTTGGTGGGCCAGAGACCAACACTGTGGCCAAGCCAGGCTATGCACTGGGGCTGCAAAACGTGCAGCTGGCTGCCACTTCTTCCCTTCAGGGGCTGCTCTCGGCCCCTTCCTTGTTGGATCTGCACGCCCTGTGCTTACCTGGTGCTGCAGGCTCGCAGGCCCTTCCCACTCACCCACCCACTCAGAGACGAGCAGCCGTGCCGCTGCGTGGCTCTGCTCAGGCTGCATCTCCTCTGCGCCTTCCAGTGCCACCCTCCGCTGGGCCCCAGCGGCTTTTCTCGGACTTTTTGCAGCTTCATCTCACCGGGTGGTGGTGCTGGGGGAGCAGGGGCCTGGCACGCTGCACAGGGGGGTGCGGGCAGGCGTGCTTTGCAGAGGGGTGGTTTTGCCTTGCTTGGCTGTTCCTGCATGCAACTCGTATCCCTTCCCTCCAGCGCAGGCCCCAGGCAGCGTGAGGGCTCTGGGCTTTTTGCGGCCCGTGCCCATAGATGCTGTGAAGCCAACAGCTGGCTTTTCCCCCACTGCAAAGTCCATATATCTACAAACTGTTAAAAAAGAAAAAAAAAAAAAGGACAAATGGTTTAAAGGACAAATGGGTCAAAGGACAAATGGGTCCTGCAGGACTGATCTCTGCAGAGGGTTTCCATGTTCTGTTCATTGCTGTAATCCCATTAAACTGGCACCTGCTCACGTCTTGGGGTTTCTGACTTTGTTTCTAGAGTCTCCCAAAAAAAAAAGCAGACAGAGAAGAGCCTTCCCATTTCTTTAATCTGTGTAACTCACAATGATACTGTACACAAAGCACACCCAGGCATTGGAACGATGCACTAACAGCAAGGAGGAGAAGGAAGTTGTACAGAAGGTTTGTCACACACAAGCGAGTCATCGGCACGGTACTGTACACACAGGGGCGTACCCAGCGCGGCTGCCGGCGCCCTCGGGCATGCCCTCCGGTGGTTCCCCACACGCGTCTGTTACCCCTAAAGCAATTATTTTTTATAAATAAAATATAACTAACATCGTTGGAATATAAAATTGACAGTCAAGGGTATCAACAGGCAGAGGGTGCTGAGGACAGGGAGGGGACCGTAAGGCTTCTAGAACTAATAGGAAATGCAGCAAACGGTGGCGATACCTGAAGAAGGGGCTGCTACAGCAAGCACGGCGGCTGCTGGGCGGAGCGGGAGTTCGTTAGTAACCCTTTGGCTAGTTACTGCTCTCGGCTCGCGTGTCGGACACTGTAAACGTTTTTGGTATTAGAATTTCGCCTCATCTGATGGAGTGATCTAGCAAACCCAGGAAAACAGCTCGGAGGGAATGCACGGGCTCCTCTTTGTTTTTAAAAGACTTTAAAGGGACAGCGTCAGGTAGGAAGTCTAGCCCACTAGCGCAGTAATACAAAAAGCTGCTTTTTATAAAAAAAAAAAAATCTGAGCTCCATGGCAGAGTTTGATTCCCATGGAAACAATTAAAAAAAAAAAAAAAAGAAAAAGAAAAAGACTGAGGCAGCCCGTGCAGGGCGGGCCGTATTGTGCTAGTGTGCGAGAACAGGACGTGGGCTGCAGCAGAAGCAGCGCGACTCGCCGGCCGCGCCAATGGCTGCCCAGACAACGACAGGGAGGAGTACAAGAAACGTCGTATTCTTTCATTTCGAAGCAAACAAGTTATTTGTAATAAAGATAAATTAGGTCTGTAACCTGACAGTGCCCCTTTAGTAGGGGTGGAATATATACATTCATCTTTCCCTCACTGCATCCAAACGGATCCTCTTCCATACACGTGGAAAGGCATCGGGTCACATGCATTGCTCTCCAAAACAGCTCGGAACAAACAGGTTATAAACACAGAGTTAAACTATTGCTATTGTTCTTTGAGTGAGTAGCACGTTGATCTTTGCTTCAGAGAGATGAGTGCCAGATGGGGGCGGCTGAGGATAGATTGATGTAGACTACGATGGACTGAATCGGTGGAGAAAAAACTTATTGGCGTATTTCCTGGTAACTACACCCACCTCATCTGGTATTATTGCAGCAATAAAGGTCCTGCTCTACAATTGCTTCTCCGTGTCGGATCCGTACAATGGCAACAGATGGGGGGGGCCAGGGAAAGGACCCGGGCAAGTTTCAAGAAGCTCAACAAAGGATGAGGACGGAGGAGCCGTGATTGTCAGTCTGACTGGTTAGTAGCTGATTAAAACATGAAGTGATGGAGAGGTGAGTATAATATTGCACTTCTGCATTCATTGACAGTTACATTAAACTTGGTCCATAAAATAATTGCTTTGTACATAATGCCTGAAACAAAAAGCTACATTTTTAAATATTAATAAACCCTGAAGGTTCCAGTCCCTCCAGATATTTTTTTTCCTCTACATAAATAAATAACTTTCAATTTTATATATCCACTTTTTATGTTGAACATTTACATTCGCCTCTGTTTTACACTATCTACACATAGGAAAATGTGAACATCTCGTCAGCATTGGAAAATGTACAGATCATGCCTTGGTTGTGGGCTTGGAGGACAGTTGAATTTCGCAAAGGCCATATCCAAATTTACAGAAATGATTTTGTGATGTGGTTTGGTGACTTCACAGGATGGATTGTGGCTTGGCTTCCTACTCAGATGGCGTCTGATAGAACATTCGACTAGCAAAAAGCTGGGACAATTCACATAGTTTTTAAACCCAGTAAGCTCTGGATGTACATTCAGAGAGAGCTAAGCTGAGTCGGCAGAAAGGGAAGTCAGCTTTCGGTAACAAAAGTCATCAGATACATTCTGTAATTGAATAATTATCAAAGAGAAGTGGTTAAACATTTTGCAGTCAGGCTGCAAGACGTGGGAGACGCACTGGGCGGCAGGCGGGCAGTTGGGTTCGAGCACTCCACCGGCTCGGACGCCGTCGGCAGCTCAGCACTGTCCCTCCTCTGCCTCCGCTTCGACCCTCCAGCGCCACGAACACGAGATCTACCTTGGATGTCTGATGAGTTAGATTTGCCTACCGTGGCCCAGAGCCAGTTAGCAGAGCAGCGTTCACAGTGCTGTGTGTCTCAGTGCGGCCGTCCTGCACTTCATATCGAAACAGTTAATAAAATGAAGCAGCCAGTCTAAAAAATTCTTTGTTATAAATAAGATCCTCATAAGTAGAAAGTGATATAAAGACGGGAAAGTGTGGTGGGGGAAAGCAGGGTTACACATAGTCGGGGAGCTCGGTAGGACTATAAAATCTCCACGTGAAGAGGCCAACTGGAGTCTAAATGGGCAGCCCGGAGCCCCCGGGGTGGCCGTCCCTCCGCCCTGGGCGGCGTGTGCAAGGAGGGAACTGGGCCCCGCGCCGGGGCTGACCCGGGAGGGACAGGACTAAGGGCCTTTTTGGCAAGCCCTCGCTCTAGGCACTGTTCTCCTCCGCTGCTGCAGAGCGATGCGCTCCCGTTCCTGTACCGCGCACTGTCTCGGTGTCACCGGGGACGCCGGCCGGCAGCGAGCGCTTCGCCCTGCGCACCAGCAGCTCCCCTCTGCCGCGCAGCCAGCCCTGGCTCGCTCCAGCAGCGCACAAACCATCAGCTCAGGCACATCCACTGAGAAACACACCAGGAAAATTAAGATATGGCCTTTTCTTAAGCTTGCCTGACATCGTTGGCACACTTCCTTACAGTCTCCTTACTGCTGGAAAAACTTCTGCACAGATTTTTTTTTTTTTAAATATATACATATACATATATATACGTGTGTGTGCATATGTATATGCACATATGTATATATATACACACACACACCCTGGCTTAGCAATATTTCATTGTCATGCACTACAAACAGTTAGGTGTAGCTACATGAGATGGTAACAGGTTTCCATTCTAAAAATCATCAGTGCAAAAAACAATGAGGTTTTACAGTTCAGTAACTACAGGTAAAAGAAGCGAGTCTAGTTCCCATGAAAGCTGCTACTGAACTTGGAGAGAACCTGGGAAGAAGAAAACGTCTCAGAGGTGGGTGTTGAGAGAGTCAGACCCTGCATTTGGATGAGAAGAACTGCAATGCAAATCTGGCTGCTGAGTGCCTTCAGCTGCTTCCAAATATACGGTGGTTACTTTTGGAAATAATATATAGCGAGAATATTTGGAGACTTTAACAGCAAATTAAGTGTCTGAGGTTTGCAACAGCTCAAACAAAATAGCTTGTATTCCTCTTTTAATAGGTCAACGCATTAAATTCCATCGGCTTCTAAAAGGTCTCTTTAAAAAATAACAGTAATAACAATAACAACCCCACTTTCTTGGGCGTGAATCTGCCGACATTCTGCCTCTACCAACAGCATCGATACATCTTTATGCTTTGCCACTGCACGTACTCCTTGAGAAAGTGGCTGAACTTGAAGCTCTTTGTACAGGTAAAGCTCTCGGTTGCTCTGCCTGGCACAGCCCACGATAAATCCCTCGCTTGGGGCTGTCTGTGCCGGGGAAACAGCGTGCTTTTTGAACCCCAAACCCACCCTGTGCCCGCACTGGCAGAGCACCTCAGTCTGACTCCTGGGACAACCAAGAACAAGTTCCCCCAGCCTCATCCCCTGTTCCCGTGGCTCTGAGGACAGCTCTCGGTCACGCATATCGGAGCGATGGCTAACAAGGCGAGGAGGCACGTATTTACAGTCACTAAACCTGGATAAGAGAAGGAGGCAGGAGAGAGCGCGATCTTGACCTGGAGACTTTTCCCCCCAATTTCCAGCTGTTCCTTGGGCTCGTGCTGCACAAACCTGATGCTCCCGCTGCAAGGCCTGCACATTCTGCGTGGGAAACATCCCGTCTCTTCCCAGAATACCATGATGTTATTAGAGTAGCACCATATTTACCCTTCCAGCCCGTAACGCCGGCCTCGTCCCTCTTTCCTTTTGTTTTCTCCTCCGGTGGTTGCAGCCGACAGTCGCTGGCTCTGGCCTGGCTACTTCTGCCCCAAGAGGCCAGACTCCAGCCGGGATGCTGCACTCCGGCCCCAGCACCCCGTGGCGATGCTCATGCTTCTTTGGCTGCGTTCCCTGTCCCTCTCCTTGTCGCTGTCGGACTGGCTCTGGGTGCGCTCGGGGCGGTGGCCGGCTCCGCTGCCGGTGGCCGAAGGCTGGGAGGAGATGGTCCGCAGCAGGTGATTCCTCTTGCGCAGGAACTCAGTCTGGCTGGGCAGCCCGAAGCTGCCCTTCCGCAGCGCCATGCGCGTGGTGTTCTTGGCGGGGCGTGAGCGGTGGTTGTACTCCAGCTGGGCCAGGTGGGCCGCGTACCCCTCCGTGATGAACTGCGAGACAAGAGGGATGAGGGCAGGCGTTAAGAGGGATGGGACACGTTTCCCTGCTAGCCACCTGGCAGCCAAACGGGTTCACTGTGCCAGGTTCTCTGGGGTGACGTACAAGACGTGGAACCACTCAGACAGATGTGGCAGGTCCTGGTCTGTGGGACAGTTCCTGTCCTCTTGGCAAACACTAGCTCAGTCACTAGTCTGAAGATGACCGAATCCCCATCACCCTCCCATGGGAGGCCCTTGGCAGCGTCTCCGGGGCTCAGACAAGCTGGCTCCTACCTGACACTGGCTCTGCAGCTTCTTGGTGGGTCGGCCAACGATGTAGATGTGCGTGGGCGGGAGGCTGATGGAGCTGTACACGGAGATGTCCTTCGTAGATCCATATGCCGCATGGATCCTCATGTGGAGCTGTGGGGAGAGAAAGCAACACGCGGTCAGAGCATACGGGCGCCCCATGCTCAGCAGGCCGGGCTTTTTTTTTTTTAAATAGCGTTTGTGGGAATCGCAGGTCAATAACTTATGTAAGTTCCCAGCTGGATAACGCAGCGCTGTGCAAAGTGCTAATTAACAGAGCTGGGGATGTTTACAGGCCAGAACAAGAGGAGTAACAGCAACACGAAAGCAGATCTCCGCTTGCTGAGCCACAGCCTTTCCTTGAGGTCTGCGGGGGGCAGGGACGCCGCACACTTCACCGCCTGCTTGTCACTGGGGGAGAGGAGCTGTCTGCAACCCCCCCATGCAGTAATCATTAGCGGGGAGCGTTCCCCTCCACCGGCCGTGCTGCTGCATGCAATTCTGCTGGTTAACTCTGCTGGGCAGAGGGAGAAGGGACAGGCAGCAAAATACTGCTGCTTTCCAGGGATTCGTCTGCCTCCGCTCCGAGCAGAGAGCAGCTCCTGGCCAACCCTTTCCTTAGTGGGCTGAAGCAGGAGCTGGCAGGGGAGGTGCGGACACCGGTGCCACCACAGACTTTGTCCCCGGAGCCACAGGCAGGCCAGGGAGACTGAAAGGAAAACTCTGACCCTGGTCACAAACTTGTTCTTCTGGAGGACAAGGGAGAGCAGGCAGCAAGTGAGGGCCAGCTGCTCCCACCACTGCGACACAGGCCAAAACGAGAGTCCAGGAGAGTTAACGAGGGGCTTTTCCTGCTATTCGAGGCAGGGCACAAGTGCTCAGGATGCTGGAAGTTCCTTCACTTGCCAGACAAAGAAAACCTCATTTTACCTAGAGCTTTTCTGAGGCTCTGGGCTGAACGACGTTAAGACCTCCCCGGGGTCACACACTCGGGAAGATGCTCGATGCAGTCTCCCGCTGAGGCTGGGTGGAGCAAGGCCATTTTGGCAGCAGCTCCATGCCCTCTCAGACCTGCTGGTTACACCACAGGCAGCCAGGAAGCCACCAAACAGGTGAAAAAAGTGCACGTGTGGGGAACGGAGGCACCGCTGCCTCTGCTTCATTAGGCATTTGGTGTTGGAAGGACCAGTGATGAAATGGAGCAGTGCAGAGCAGAGATGACACAATTTAACAGCGCAGACACTTTTGTAGAGCAATAAAAGGATGAAAATAAAATGAACAGATTAATCTTCCACTGCGGGTCACATCGCTGCCAAGAGACTGGTGCTGACAGGGGCAATTGGACGAGGAGCAATCTAAACCCGTGCTACGATCGTATTTCAGCAGACCCAGGCTTACGTCCGTGATGAGGGATTTCAGGAAGTTGGCCTTGTGCCGCAGCGGGTCGTGAACGAGCCCATCGCAGAAGGAGACGATCCCATGGGGGAAGTTGTGCTGTGCTAACCACGCTACCACCCTCTGCTTCTGCATGTCGGGGCGGCCTGTGACATAGATAATGAGGTAGCCGAGGTCTTGCCAGTGCCTAGAAGGAAAGCCACAAGTCAATGGATCGCAGACCTTCAGCGATGTTGGGGTAAAATAGAGCGACTGCCCCAGCCCCTGCTGCTGACCTTACAACGTCAACCGCTCCGGCGCGGACTTTGGGGTCGCTGCCCATGATGGATACACTGGCTGCAAAGGAGCCGTCGATGCTGAACACCACAAACTCCGTCCCCTTCGGCAGGACCGTGATGTAGCTGTCCGCATACGTGTGGTCGCCCCTGAAAGGGATGCAGGTACTTCTAGGCATCAAGATATTCAGAAGGTATCACCAAGTCCCGCAGTGCACTACAAGCCCAAATCTGGCCCAAAGGGTCTAACAGCGATGCCACCCTCAGCTACAGCAGTGACAGGCACTGCATGAGGGCCTCTGTGCTAAAGTGGGGATGGAAATAGTACTCTGGCATCAGTGACTAATCAAAATACCTCCAGAAAACCATTGCTGGCATCACCACTGAGAAAATGTTCCCTTCCTTTCCCCTTCCAGAGCTCAACACCAGCAACTGGAGCTGAGCTGGAGCCCCTGGGCTGTGAATTATCACGAGTACAAAGTTCTGTCCCTCAAGGACAGATTTATGGTCTTCAAAATATGCTCAGCTGTGCAGTTTTGCAGATGACCGCGAGGCAATATGTCTTGTGGTGCAGAAGGCCTGCTCCTGCAGTGCGAGCTCAATTACCACGCTGTTGATGATGCAGGAGCCTGAATAAAACGTGGATCTTCCTCTTACAGCTGTAGAGTACAAACGGCTTTGTCCCTGGTTGCTGGCAAACCAGGCCCTGAACCCACCCAACACGCAGAGCTGCCCCCCTATGGAGGGGCCATGTTTTACAGTCATCAAATTCCTCTTTTGTTCCTCTTGCAAACCAAGCCCCAGCAGCCCAAGGGGACCTCACCTGACCACCATCTTGACGGGGTACACGCCAATGCCCAGACGCCGGTTCTCAGGGATGACATAAGAAATCCTGCCACTGCTGTTGCTGATCTCTGTGTCAAAGTAAACCCACTCTCCTGACGGCGGCTGGGTCATGATGTGAATGTCCACCTGCAAGGCAGGGTCAATGACAGCATTAAAGACACAGACAACTAGTACAGGCGAAACATGGGGACCTTCCACCCAAGCTCCTTTGGACGGCAGCAGGGCTGGGTCCTGCTTCCAGCCTCTGCACTTCACAGATCGGAGCTGAGAAGCACCCAAACATCAGGATGCTGGAATGAAACCCGGCCTCGGTGGCAAAGACCTCTGTGATGGATACTGTTCCTGGCAGGGGGCATCACACAAGCTGGCCAAGATGCCAGGGTAGCAAACCCCATCAGCGACCAAGGGAGCACCGACCAGAATCGCCTCTGTCCCTGTCCCCCAGACTTTCCACCCCATGGTGCCCACCCCCCATAGCAGACACAGTACCTTTTCTCCTGTGAGTGTGACCATATCTAACGGACCGTACATAAACCTTCCGGTTAAGGTCTGGGGCCCATCTTCATTAGCGATGGTGTCATTTATCCTGTGGTTGGCTGTGACATTCTGCACAAGTCAAGGGGGAAAGGGGGGAAAAAAAAAAAGAAAAAAAAAAAAAGGAAAGAAATAAGTTTGCAGCGATGGACAGGAAATGCCCAATATAATGGACAAATAGGAGCGTGGGTTTCTCTGTGCCATTCCTCCCCTCCACCCACAGCTCTCAGCTTTAGAAAAGAATTTGACCTGTGTCAGAGGTGACTCCGTGCCCCACACTGATGGGGCGGATTGGAGCGTACATGGCTGAAACGCCAATTTCAACGGCAGTTTGTATGTGCAATTCTGATACTGTCTATTAACTCTTACACTTTGGATTTAAGAGGCAATACAAGCAGCTGCCGAGAAATTTGCTGACATTGTTTCAGTTCTAGCAGAGAATTGCCCTCTTGCGGGAACTGGAGACATTTACTGGGAGCGAAGGGCATTTATCAAGCAGAGAACTGGCATTCTTGGACTTTGAAAGACATTCTGTCTCTTTCCCTGACCCACAGCCAACGCTTTCTGTATTTTACATAGACTCAAGGCCAAGAGCAGACCTTGCTGGTACAGATCTTTTGGGCCACTCTTTCACAACCACACGGGTAGGATAGAATCGATACAATCACTCATATACACCAGCACTGCAACGGGATCCTCTGTCTCTGCTGCAGACAGACACAGCCATGCCCATGCTGCCCGCCTTCAGCGCTGTTCTTCCAGCCCAAATCAAAACCCCTCTACGTGACCACGCTCCCGCCTGCCGCAGCCCCCAAACACCCTTACCCGGAGCTTCACGTGCGTCCTCTTGCGGAGCCACTTCTCGCGGGGCTTGGAGGGGGTGAAGACAGACACCTCTTTCCCATCCAGTTCCAAAACGCTTGAGTTCTCGTGCCTCATCACCTGCGGGAGGACAGATCCCACCGAGACATCAGCCACTTGCACAGTGACCTCCCTCCTCCCGTTCCCCCCCGCCGTCCGCATCTCCCAGGCCAGCGCTGAGTAAGGGCAACGCCTGGACAGAGGTGGCCTGAGTCTTCCCGCTGGGCATTTGGTTTGCCAGCTGGCAGGTTTTACTGGCTGCTCCCTTAATTGCAGGGACAAGTGGTCTCTTCCCAACTAGCAAAGCCTGTGGCCAGCACTGACTTAGTCCTGGCTGGGACACAGGTTGTTTAGACAGTCAGGAGGTACAAAACTGCCTCAAACACAGCAGGACGAGCTCTGCGCTTAGATATCTGCCCTTCCTCAAGGCGTTCATCAATATCTTCCCATGTTCTGCAAGGGACCCCCCTCCTTCAAATGCACATTTTCTGCCATTCCCGTAACAGATCCAGCGCCCGCTGCCCTGACCAGCCTCGTGCCAACAGGTGCCATTCCCTCAGCTTTTCTTACTTCTGTTTGAACACGTTTTGGCCTGCTCCTGCCCTCCCGTCCTCTCATTCTGAGAGGAGACAAAACCATTGATTTAACCCCAGCGCAGGCACACAGGGGTCTGCCTCGGCCATGCACGAGGCAGAGCCCAGGGTGTCTGTCCATCCTGACCCTGTCTCTGAGGCTGCCAGAGCTCAAGGACTTTGTGCTGGTGGGATGTCACTGCACCAAAGCAAGGATCAGGGAGGGTGCAAGGCGATACCCACCAGCCAGCCTTTGGAGGCGATTCCCGCCTGTCACCAGGGATGCAGAAGCAGGATTAGATCCTACCTAGGCTGCTCTTAAGCTCTAGAAGGGAAAGGTAAGAGTAACACCCCAGAGCCCAAAGGTGAGGGGACATGTCAAAGACTGCTGTAAGACTGGGAAGTGACCCTGGGAGGCCTCTTAAATGTAGGCTCTTTTACAAGGTCTTGAACGTATTTTGTGCGGTCACCAGCTCTCCAGCTGATCCAGGCTGTAGCGGTCTGACTCAAACGAGGTCACTCTGCAGAGCTGAAGCTGTTTTTCTTCCAGAGAAATGGAAAAAGGACCCCAGGGAGGATGAGCTTGCTGGCAAGGGAGTTTATGGAAACCCAAGGTAAACAAAGTAACAAGTTTTACTGAAAATTATTTAAATCAGGAATCTATTTTGAGTTCTATTTGGGCTTGTTTTAACAAGCCTTTGGAGGCTAAAACTATTCAACAGCTTGCTTTTATATTTTGTACAGAGATGACTTTCAAATGCGATTAGAAACAAGTCCTTATTAGGGGAAGAAGTGGTGTGGTGCTCTGGAAGGACAGCGAGAAGACAGGGAAAAAGAAAAATCCCGGTCTCAAGACAGAGACAAGTGAGTAGAGACAGGCACCGGGGAAGAGTGGTCCCGAACTACCCAGGCAGCCCCTGTCAGGCTCTGAATGGACGGAGAGGTACCTCAAGCTGCAAGATACGAAGCACCACGCTGTGCTAGAGACCCAGGTTTGGGCTGAATCCCGAGTAACTGGCTATTTCTTGAGTACAGCATTTTGCGTACGAGACTGTCACGACTGTTCCTACTCACGCATAGTTACAAGTCTCTCTCTCTCTTCATCCCCCTTAGGCTCGAGTTCGATACGGGGCTGAGGTTTCAAAGTAGCTGATGCGGCAAGGTGTGTGCAAGCACAGAGGTGCCTCGCTGGGCTAGACACAGCCCGGGAAGAAAGGGTCTCACTGGATTATCGCTACCGCTCAGCTGCCACAAGCACTGTCATCTCTGTTGTTTATGGTTCCCACACTATTTGGAAGACAGCACTGGAAGAAAGTTTGCCAACAGAGTCATAAATAATTGAGAGCTGCAGCCGAGGAGGCTGGAAGAGAGCGGTGATGGCTTAACAGCCGAGCTAACACAAAGCAAGCCCAAGCGCCGAAGTGGGCAACATAATCCACAGAGTTGCTTTTAGTTTTGTTTCTTCCAATTCCATTCTTTAAGAACTGTTCCTTGGGGGGTTCGCACTCTGTAAGGCAAATAACGCCCCCTCATCCCCAAGGAACTGAAGGAAGAATATTTATTTTTAGGAAAAACATGTTTTCAACAGTAGATTTAAATATAGGTTGCTAAAGTCTGAGATGTCAGACTCCAGACACCAGCGATCCCCGTTCTCCCATCCCCAAGAGAACTGCTTTGTACTGGAGGAACAAAGACTAAATCCCAGTGCAGTGACGACGGTCTGAGTTCCTAGAGGAGACCACAATAACACAGAAAGCCAGAACGGAGAACCAAACTGTCTGTCAACTAATCTCAAATTCATACAAAACTTCTCCTTTGGTTTTGTTGTGTTTGGTGCTATTTTTATTTGTACCTCAAGAAGTTTTCTTTAAGTTTCAGACTCAAGATCCAAACTTGCACACACGCAGAACAGCTCACTTCAAGAAATGAGCGCCACTGACTTTTACCACTCGGATGTGATAAGAAACACATCCTTGGCGAGCCCATCTGAAACCTGCTCTGATGCTAAAACCCAGCCCAAAACTAACCAGGTGTGCCAGCACACGTCTGTGAAGTTTGAGTGGGCGCAGCTCCACTAACACCGCAGGTGAGGAATAAAACAAAGGGAAAGAAAATGGATCTACAGTGGCAAAGGGTATTTTTTTATCTCTACGTGTCAATGAGAGTTATGAAAGGTGCAGTGAAAAAAACAAAGAGCCCAAAATATTTTTCAGCCCAAGGGAGAGTGGGGGAGGGAGGACGACCGTACCTGTCTCAGCAAGAAGGAGACAACGTCTGTGGACTCCCAGTAGCTCGCATGGAAGAGGTGCGGCAAAGCGACCGTGGGGAAAGCCGTCAGAGCGTCAGGACAGTAGAGAGCGTAGTCGATCCTTTTGGTTCCCCACCACTTGGCAGCAACTAGAAGCAAAAGACTCGTTCAGGCAAAGGGGGTTCACACGCACGCGCGGTCTCCGTCACAAACGGTATTTCGAGGCTCTGGCTCCTCGCTCCAGGTATGCCGGGAGGTTGCTCCCTGGCTGGTCACACTGCTAAGAGGGAACAACCGACCCAGGGCTCAGTGTTTGCTCAATCCAAGGGAGGAACACACAGAGGCACCACCACTTAAGCTCTCCTTTATTTAAGTAAATAGGAAGGCACTAGAGGGCAGGTATTAATTGGCTCTTAGTCCAGACCCTGGGGAAGGGGTCCAGGGCTCATGTGCAATGAGCCAAAACAGAAGACAAGAACACATCTCCCTGGAGCTGTGTAAGGAAGGGTGTGCATGCTCTGCCCACCACAGTACATGCCCAGGCCATCCACGGTCCCCCTTCCAACGCCTTTAGCTTTCACCAAGGAATAAAAGACTCTATAGTACCCAGGTATTGGCCATACTAAAGAGGATCTAAATACTGGGAACCCACGTGAGATGCTAAAAGGCACCACAAGGCAGAGCATATGGCACATGCTGCTGGGACTGGCAGTCCCCAGCACGTCCTGGTTGCCCTCCTGGGCTACTACGTTGTAGGCAATGGAGACATCCAGCCCAGCCTCCCCAGGAGCACAGCCTCTGCAGTGGCCAACGAGAAAAGTGTCCAGGGGTGCCAGGAAACCATTGCACAGGGGACCGAAAAATACATCGGGATTTGGGGTGAATACGGTTACAGACAACGCAGAAGAGTTTCTCCCTCGGGGAGTCAACAACTTGCACATCAGTGATCGACAGCCACCCATGGGACACCACCACATTTCAATGCTGCCCTGAACTCTGCCCACGCACACATCCTTCCCGACTCCCTAGCAATGAACACGTCTCAGCCCAAAGCCTCAGACCCCAAAGGCATGGGCTGCTTTCCCAGCAGTAAGGAGTCCTCAACCCCCGCGCGCTCTGGCATGGAAAAGCAGCCATGGAAAGAGAAGACGGATCAGATCAAGAGAGCAATAGGAGGAGCTATGTTTGCATGCAGGATGCAAGCTGGGGCTTTGACAAGAGCTTTCTCAAGCTTGGTTTTTCTCTGTGACAATGTTCCTTTTTACAGACTTCCAGGAAAGCTGCCAGATATAAGGTATGATCCCCTCTTGCTGAAGGATGTCTAGCTGGTGATAAGCAAAGATGCTGAACTGGAAAAATAGATCCACCAGCTCCTTCCAGAGACCTACACAAAGCTCCCACCACAGCAACGTGCAGAGGGTTATGGCATCGGCACATCCCTTTGGTCCAGCCCTGGCTGCGCTGAGTGCCCGGGGCCATCCTCATCCTAATGGCCTTGCTTTTCTGAAGAGGAAAGGAGGAGGAGGGCACTGATGGATCAACATGGCATTTCCAGAGCACACCGGCACCTCCTCACAGATATTTCTGTCTCCCTGTCTTCCAAATTGGCAGCTCCTGGTCACGTCCCAACCTTTCACTTCTCATGCAAGTCCCCAGCTTGGGTAATTTCAGATTCTTTGTAGGAAGCAGACAGGATTTACTCTTCCATGCTCAAAAGACAGCGGTGGAGGCAGAAGCACTGTCCCCGCAGCTCTGCCCAGAAGAACTCCTGCTCTTGCCAAGTTGTTAGCCGTGTTATGATCGATCTTTGGAGCAAAGTGACAGAAATACTTGTTAAAATGCAATCAGAAATTGCAAGTGCCTCAGTGAAAGAGCATAGATTTGCTGTGAAGTTCTGTGACTATCGAATGAGAGAGGAGGTCGACCGGAGTGGATCTCTCTGGAATACCTGTCTTGATGTCCAGGTCGGGTATCCGAAGAGCACAGTCTGCAGCCTGACTCCACGGCCCTTTGAGCCTTCTTCCCTTCGAAGGGATTTCATGTTTATGCTGTCTAAGTCTCTTGGATGAGGTTTGGGTAGGGGATTTGTGAGGGAGGGCAAGCTGGGACAGAAGGCTAAACCCTCTACAATGATTAACTTGGTGTTTGGTTTCTAAAAGGAAAAATAAAATTAAAAAAAAAAAAAGCAGAAATCACACTTATTATGGCACACACATGCCGCAGGCAACACCGGTTTCATCCTCCAGAAATTCACAGTGCGAGGGAAGCTGCACCCTTGGGAGGGCTCCCGGGAGGGAGCCATGGATTTGCAGCGCCCCTCTGGGCCTCCTCCGTCTCTCCCTGCGGGATAAGCACGGACCACATCCAACCCTCAGTGCCGCAGCTCCACATTAATGCCGCACTAGGAAGGTCGAGCGCAAGAGCGGCAAAGCCAGAGCCAGGGCTCAGAGGACACGTCAGCCCTCGGGAGGTGAAGGAAAGGGCTGCGACAGCCCGTGGGACAGGCTGCACGTGGGGTCAGGGCATGCGCGCAGCCCGCAACGGGGCCAGACTCTTCCTCTCTGGTCTCAGAAACAGGTTTTGGCGGCTGTGAAGCACGTGGAGGAATAAATTACACAAACCAGAAGCTAAATAATCAGGGGGGAACGCGAGGAAGGCAAAGAGAGGCAAGCGTTGCGTGGGCCTGATCCTGCCGTGAGCTCGCAGAGGCAGCATCCCTCCGTCGCGTCGTGTGGGCCCTCAGGCATCACCCCGGCGTAAACACTTCATCGCCAACAACCACCGCCCCCCGCTTCCCATCCCGGCCGGCTGAGCTCGGCAACTCTCCATGGGCGTGAAACCAGCACAACACAAACACCTTCTCCCCCAGGAGCCTGCTTCCCAAGCACATTAATATTTAGCAAGCGGTTGGCAAGATGTCTGACCAGGACAGACACAAGAACGCACGCAGGAGTGCGGTGTCAGCTCTCGGATGCACTTTGGGAAAGAAAAACTCACTTGTCAGAGCGCAGGTAGTTTATTCCTGCTGCTGAGTGTTGCCTCAAACAGGGTAAAAAATTACAGCAACCCCTGACCAGCACCCACAGACCTTCAGTAACTAACACTTGCCTCAGGGAGCATTATTAACCTTAGCAATTAATTATGAAGTGAGTTGTTCATCGCCCGGTAGTCTAACGTGCTGGGAATGGAGTATCTCTAAATTTTTGCCACCTTCTGGAACAATAGTTTGGGCTGAAGGTTTTTTTGGTGTGGTGTGTGTGTTGTTTTGTTTTGGGGTGTTTTGTTTTGGGGTTTTTTGTTTTGGGTTTTTTTTTTTTTAATAATAATTATTATTATTTTAAATTTGCTTGGTTTTCAGCCTTTTCTGGTCTGAGTTATCAGAGGTCCCCGAGAACGCAGACTGCTAATCTCACACTTCAGCTGAAATGAAGAAGGGGCTGAACCTTTAACAAAGGCTGCTGTTCTCCACTGCATTAGCTGAGAAGTTATACAGGTCTTGGGGAGAAATAACAAATAAAAAATCCCTTTCATCCCTCATTCAGCTCTGGGATACGGGTTGTAACTGGCTGAGTCTCTGAGCTGCCCTGCGGGCTGAATTTCTAATGCAAAGTAATAAATAACCCAAACCCGTTTTTCCCTTTCGGCATTACAGAGGGGCTTACTCATCCCCATTTTTGTGGACGACATGTAAGTGATCTGCATCAAGCCACATGCCACGTCCTGCATTATCAGTCTGGCACTGCTGATCCCTACCAGTTCTGCGTGACTTTATCAACGGCAGCGCAGGAACACCCCTTTGGATTAACCCTCAGCACGCACAGCAGCCAAATGGTGCTCAGGGTTCTGAATTATTATTACATTTTTCTGAATAATTTATCACCAGCACAGTCCAACGGGCATAACAGAGCGGTACCCCCTGTATTATAATCAAATATATCATCTGTTCCTCCAGGGGATACCATAACACACGGCACTGACTACAGCGAAACCGGGCGAAGGCGGAAAAATTCCAACTTTTTGTTATAAATGGAAAGCGTAACCCCAGACAGACAGACAGACAGACGGAAGCTGCGTGGCTCTGGCCGGTGCGTGGCGCTGAGAGAGCGGTGCGGCAGCGAGCGGGAGTCTCGGAGGGGGCGAAACACTTACTGTTGGCTATGTTGGAAGCAGTGTAACTGTCTGCCATTCCTGAGACCTGGCTGGCAATGCTGATCTCACTGGCTCTCCGGAAGCCCCTGAACTGAGGGGCTGAAATGGGGGTGGACAGGGACGCGCTTTCCATGAAGACGGCACCATGAGACTGAACAACATCTGCTACAAAGTTGAAACAGGGAAATCAAAATATTAGACCAACAGACAGAGGCTGGGCAAGATGAACTCGAGGGGAGGAAGGAGGCAAACAAGGCTGGGAGATGCAAAAAACCCTTCAGAACTGATCGGAATGAAAAAAAAACATTTCATCAGAGCTCTGGTTTGAAAAGAAAGCAAACACCACAGCAGGCAAAGAGACGCGTGGCTGGAGGAGCAGTCTTTGATTGAGAGAAGCAAAATAAGTAGCTCAAAAACCAAATCCAAAACCCCAAAGAAAAATCCAGGCAGACTTACTCAAGCAGCAATAACAGAAGCATGTGTCATACATACAGATGTGAATATACGCAACTTTATATATTCACATCGAGACAAAATAATCAAGGTAAGGAGAACAACAAAAAACAACCTCAGAAAGGGGATATTTGTTTTCTTGAAACATTTAGACTTAAATTAACATCTCCGAGATAAAAGCATCGATGCAAAAAAAAAATAATAAATAAAATCAAGAAAACATTTTCATGCCTGGCAGGGACTAAATTTGAACTTGTATTTTATTGCTAATGGATACAGCCAACACTGGTTAAACTAAAGTAAGGGCTATTGCAAGAAAGGAGTCTGGTGCTGAGCACTTACATCTCCAATCGGTGTTGGCGGATCAGGGAGCGCTCAGTCTCTGTGAAAACAGAGCTTCTTTTGTACAAGGTGCAACTCTGGATTTTTAGATCCCAACCTGAGGTTTACCAAGTGTGGCCTAACCCTTTAGTACATAAATACAGAAAAGGAGGATTGAAAGGCATGCTCAGGTGGACCTTCTACATGTATTGGAGGGAAATGGACCTAATACGGTCAGGACTGGCAAACCGAGAGATGCTGAAAGTCACAATAAAATCTCTGCATTTCAGTTTTCTCCCCTCTGTGGATGCTATGAGGTCGAATGAAGCATCTGTGAGATACCCCACGATCCTGCCCTGCAGAGGGTTTGTAATGCCGATACCAAGTACTTCATAGCAGGCGGCACCGGTACGACACCGACATGCAAAAGCAAAGCTACTTGCTACCATTTTAACATTGCCCACCTCTGCTGTACCTGAGGAGCAGCACCTGAACTTTATTCCCGGGTATCTGACAGGGCACGGGTTTGTGCCCAGCCAGGCAGCAGATGCCACGGGGAATGCAGGTACGCTACTCCCACACACCAACATCCTCTGCCTATTTCAGCCACTTTAGCTATCCTTGGATTTCATCCCAGTGTGTGGTTGACATAGGGCGTTGTTTTGGCAACTGGTTTATTTTAATATCGATCTTTTTTGCTTGCGGCTACTGATTTGCTTCCTCCGATCTCTCAGTTCACAGCAGCAGTGTCTGTGCCCACACAAATCCTGCTGCAGCAGAGGGAAAGGGAACGCATGAAGCAGAAAATGTGTAGCTAAGGGTTGGTAAAAGAGTTCTGTTCTCTGCAGGGAAAATCAGGCCACAAGCTGCTCTGTGTAAAAGCTTCGTGGACTGCAATATCTGAGCCCTAGCGGGAGCCTGACCTGATGATGAGCTGCACACACTGCCCACGTTGTGCTTGAAAGGCCATTACCAGCATCACTTTCTCAGCACCTTCCTCCTCTTTTCACCTTGCCTTGAGCTGCTGGCTGTCAAGACTGCTACCAGTGCCCGCGATCCAGCCAGCCCCACCGGGCCAGCATGGCTTTCTCACTGCAGAAAGCACCAGCACAAGCAAGAGGAGACAATTCAAGCAGAGGCTGTACTCGGAGAACATGAGCCAAGCCAGGAGCTGCGTTCAGCCCCACAAAGGTCTCAAGGGTAAAGGGTCTTATTCCCATTGCTGCATGACCTGGGGCAAACCTCTCGTCTCTTCCCTGCTTACCCCTTCCTCTCCTTTCCCTTGTTTATACAGACCGTGAGATCCTTCTGCAATCATACCCTTGTGCGGTAACACCCATGGTGACCATCGGCTTCCCCGAACTTGGTCAGATGCAATGAGAGCTTTGGCTTTGTCTGCACTAGGAAAAATGCCAGGTTCAGGTTTAACTAACACCTACCAGCGAAGCCTGAACTTCTTCCTCTCCCTTAAATATAAAACATCTGTGGTTTGAATTAGGAAGCAGCTGGAAGGCACACTAATGAGTGTTACAGCAATGCTACACAGGAGAAAAGGCTGGGCCAAATGTGGTGCTGCCTGGGTCGATCATGGCTCCAGCTCCATTAACGTATCACCACTTGTCTCTGCCTGAATTTTATCTCCTTTTTCAAGAACTCATAAAGTGGCATGAGAATAAAGACAGAAACAGTGGTATTTGGGGCTGGCTCTTTTTAGTCAGTCTCGCTTTCCTGGGCCTGACTGGGGATTTTTGAATACAATGAGTTTGAAACAAAAAACCCCAACCTCAACAGCCCTTCCAATACCATCCCAGCTAGTGTCACCAGAGGAGTAATTTTCTCTCCTATAAAAGCCTAAACTGTTTTAGTGCTGCTGAACTGTTCAGTTTATTATCGCCCGTGTCGGTGGCAGGAGTCTGCTCTGCAGGGGATGAAGAGCTCGCTCCCATGACTCCAGCCCACTCAGGTTTCTCCCTTTTTTTCCAAGATACACACCCTGAAAAAGGACAGTTTCTAAGGAAAAACAAGGGCCAGGAAAAGGCAGGGCAGGAAGCGTAGACAGAAAACCTGTTTTCTGCATTACCGCCCCTTCAGCCAAGCTTCCTCGACTCCAAAGCTGCAGTGACAGCGACTTCCAGATGAAACACTGGGACTTGACTCAAGGGAAGAAAAACCCTAATAAGATACTTCCTTAACTCCATGTATTCGTTGCGCTAAATCCCATGTGCAGCACCACTCTTGCAATTTTGAAACCAAGGGGGCTTTCTTGGGGAACGCGGGGACCAGGCTGAGATGTCGCAGATGCTGCCACACCAGCACAGACTGACCCCGGCACTGCAACCGCTCCGGCTCCTAAAGGGCCACTTCCTCTGCGCTGCAGAGGTGACATCCCTGGCCACAACTCAGGTCCTGACAATCGCAGGGAGGTTTTTCAGGCAAGCACTTTGAGCCCTGGGTGAAGTCGGATGGCTGGACCAGGCCGAGCAGAAGCAAGACTTTCATCAAAATTAGCTGTTCATTTTGGTCACTAGATAAGGACAGAGGTGTCCTCGGTCTACTGCGCTGGCTGAAGTGTACTTTGTACCTTGTCTGAAGGGAGACTTTATCAGAACGAGGAAGCTTCAGGAAGAGGAGACCTGGCTGGAGCGGTGCCCTGAGCACCCTCTCTCTCTCCCAGCGAAGGACCTGCCGCTGCTCGACCGGCAGCACACACACGGCCAGTGCAATGACCCCGGATTTAACTGCGCTGCCAGAAGAGGTGACATAAGAAGCAAAATCACATATTTTTTTTGCCTAGCTATGGTTCTTTAATACTCATTTCAGTGCTATGCCTTTTCATTTATGGACTCGTTTGTCAATGTTCTTACTAATTGTTTCCCACTAAGTGAACGGCACCGGGCCATCCTCTAATGTACTGCTGGCACTGAGTTAAGTCCTTGGGGTATCTGAATGGCAGATTTCAATATAAGCTATTTGCAGGCTGAGCTGTGGCACTGAAGCGGGAAATACTGAAAGCAATCAAAACCATGTAAAGTTCAATAACAATAAAAAAAATAATAGAAAAGCCAGCCAGCGGCTCAGCACAGGCCAGACCCTGCTTGCACTGGAGTCACGGGTCACTCTGCAGTCACTACCCTGAGATCAAGAGCAACATGGACTTCTGTTGTCCCTAAGTTTTTATGATTCTGGAGATTTCCCGCAATCCAGTGGCTCGACTGGGATTCAGCAGTTGCTACAGTCAAGCCAAGCACTGCTTGGCCACACTGTGCTCTTGACACACAAGGTAAAGAGCAGAGAAGCTTCGAAAAGCTCTGTGCTGACAGCAAGAAATATCAGATGACAGCCACACGGCATTTCATCAGTGACCTCCAAAGTGATTAATTAATAGTGCCAGATCCTTTCCCTCTGCTTTGTTACAGAACATCACAGCACAGGCAACATGGCAACTGCATACCTACAAATCATCTACATCTTCAAAAGACAAAGGGAGAGACTGGAATAGTCCGCAGTGTTGCCATCCTGTATGACCACATAACTGGACTGCTCATAAACAGCAAGGGTCAGCTTGTTAAAAACAAAGCAGCAGAACGAAGCTCTCAATGCAAAACACTGAAAAAGGGGTTAGAATGGGCAAGTAAGACACATGGGGATGAAAAAACGAAAACGAAGTCAAGACTCATTAAAATCGCAGATGTAGCACCAGCCACAACCAGAATAAATGAGGCCATGCAGCATTTATGATGGAAAATAAGGGAAAACAAACGCATCAAACTTTGCTTTTAAGGCAGAAGTCGAGAAATTAATTTTAAAAAGCCAACATGTATAGCCACCTTGGGGTCTGAAAACCTCATTCACTGTATTCAGCAGAGCTGAGCCACAAGGAGTGTCCAAACATGAAACACTCAAATGGACAAAATCTGTTCTGACATAAACTAGACTTCTGGCCACGGCGCAGTGTAGCTGACGGCTGGGGATCCTGCACATGGCGTGCACCACGCGAGCAGGGCCACCCAGGGACTCTGTCCTGCTGTGCCAAAGCCTCTTTCCAGCAGCACAGCCGCCACCGACGGACAAACGCAAGTATGTGGCAGCAGTCTCCCCTTCCAGCATCAACACTGGAATGGGACAAAGTCTGTTAATTCCAACTCGTTCTTTGCATGGTGGGTCTCCCAGACCGGGCCTACCCAAGCATGATCCCAAGTGGTTATTTCATGTGGCCCAGCCTGAGACACAGCATGAAGATTTCAACTCCAGGAGGCAACAGTATGATCTCCAAAAAGCACCCCAAGTACCCAACACCATAGACAATACAAAAGTGTAGATTACACACACTCAGCAAAACCAGCACTTTTATTGGAAACATCTTGCCAATTCAGTACGGGAACGGGGATACTTGTTTCCATGAAGCTGTCCTGGTGCTGGAGAGCACCCAGAGGGCTACTTTCCATGAGGAGGATGGGATTGTTCTGGATTGTCTCAACTAGAAGCAGATGGGAAAAAAAAAACAAAACCAGAAGGACAAAGAACAACAGACATGCGGCCACAAAGTGTTAACATACAAACAGTTACAACCGAGCACTTCAACTATGAGTCTTCAATGAAAGGACAACCTTCAAATAGAGTAAAAGAAACAAAACATGGGTGACTTTCCAAATAGACTTACATCAGAGAGAATAACTGGTAGCAGAGGAGAGCACAACAATGGCATTTCAACAACAAAAGAAAAGGGAGTCCTCTTAACCAGCTCCTCCAATCAGCCAAATCCATAAATACCCAGCAGATCCGGAGAAATCTTTTTACTACGTGAAAAAAAAGTATGCTCTAAGGGGAGATTTCCTTGAATCAGACTCACAGCCTACACAGTGCAAAGCACAGGAGTAAGCAAGGATGTGAATTTGATTTCACTCTGCAAGTTGGTTGTAATGAAACAGGGACCCAACATTTAGTACAGATGGGAAAACAAAACAAAACAAAGTCTAAGAGGCTTTCTGAATCGTGGACTTTAAATAAGCTAGCTATCTGCATGAGGAAATACGCACAAGCAGTGTTACACAAGGTTTCGTACATAACTAATTATAATTGAGCACCTGAATTTTACATGATCACCAAATCATATAGCTTAATTATAGCAGCAATTAACTTTTCTGGAGCGCCCTACAGTGAACACTAACTTCAGTAGCAACTTTGCAAATCATGGTTAGAACAGTCCTTCTGGGTAATGTGTAAATCACAACATGGAAATTTTGACTCTAATGGAAAGGAATAGCCTGTTATTTTATGACAAGCAAATGAAGAGGCTTTGTTTTACATGAGAAGAGAATTTAAAGCTGCCTTTTTGTCAGTTCAATGCATCACAGCAGAGCAGCATCTCTTAAAATAACAAGGCTCAAACCTGGAGAGGGTTTTGAAATCACTCTACCCTTCTTACAGTTGAGCTAATTGCTGTTTAACTCCTCTCCACTACATAGCAAGTGTCTCTCTAAACACAGTCAACCCAACAAAGGTCTAGGGAGACACAGCAAACTAACAAGATCCCTGCTGTTGCACAGAACGATAACCAGAACGCAGGTCGCTCCGTGTCAACGGGGCTTCTACCTCTGGTTTCAGTGAGAACAGGGGATTCAAAATGTATTTAAGAGGAATACGGTAAGATGTTTAGGATATTTTTTTTTTATTTTTTTTTTTTTAAGAAGCCACTTGCAGCTGATACCTAGAACACGCCCAAAAAGCAAATTGCTTTTCAGGTTGCTATGGATTCCCTGAGCTGTTGTAACTGGACTGGGTACAAATGTAATTGTGGGTGGATCCATTTTTAAAAGTGTAAAAGTGTTGCAGCAAGATCTTTGCTAAATTTGACAAGCGAGTGGGGCCTGCAGAAAGTATTTTATTCACTTTATCAAACTCGGGTTTTAGTTTATATCCATTTAACAAATCAGACGTCCAGATTCAGCAATTACAATACAATCTTTAGAGATACTGATACGTAGCAGACCACTGCTTTGCATTTTCAATTTAAAAGTGAAGCAGAGTATCGCCAGAATTATTCGTCTCTAGATACACATTCCTCTTCATTTAGTCCTGGCTGATTCAAATATTAAATAAACGAAAAGCTACTTTGGGAAAAAAAACAACCAACAACCAAATCCCAACCTTTCTAGCTGGTGGCTTTGATATTCTCCTCTGGTTTGCCAGCATGATTTCCTGTGTGCTGTAGTCTAGCTTTATAGTAGCGACTCTTAGTTGCAATGTTGACTTTAAGTAGCTATTGACTAACAACCTCTAACAAGGGCAAAATTACGGTGCAATTCTTCTTCCTGCCCCAAAGCCTTGACTCTGCAGGGAACCAAAGCTTTAGGTGAAGCAGAAAGGTCAAATTTAGTTCTGCACAGTGAGGGGTGAGCTTCCCTGAGAGCTCCTTGCAATGCGAGCCTGCACTGAAATGGCAACGGACCATGAGAGTCTAGGCACAGAAGTGAGGTGAAGATGGTAGGAAATATAATTTATTTTATTAGATCAACTGCAAGAGCACTGATGTAATGGGAGCTGAGGCAGGGCATGGTCAGGACACAGTTGTTTCAAATGCAACCCAGTAAGACAAAAGGGCATGCACACAGCCATTTCATTCGTTACTGCCGCAATTGGGGTAGAGCAAGTGAAGAGGCCACTGATGGCGGAGCCATCCTAGGTATCCTGAGACGATTAAATGCCTCATTGGCAAGGTGGCAAAGGGCAAGGCACTGTCACCAGCCCACTGCTCTGCAGTAGCCTGTCCCATGACAAAGCACACATTGCAACCAAGTAAATCATCTCGTTATCTCACTGTTGACACTGCTCCTTCCAGTCTTCACTGGCCCTCCAGACGTCAACGCCCTAAACTCAGCCAAGTGAATCGTCTTTCATTCAGTCCCAACCACAAGCACCAGCTTGGGTGTAAAACAGGGACCTTCGCAGAGAGGTCACCACATCATGACTCTCAGCAGCTGATGGCCTTTGTGTGACAAATGAAGGGCATACAGGTCACAAGGCACTGATTTTATTGGAAGAAAACTACTTTTCTAGAAAATCAGGAATCAGGCTAACATTATAGGGCCAATTCTCTTTCTTGTCATTCCCAATTGCTTTGATAATTTCATGTAAAGTGTGGATATAACCCTTCAGACAGCTAATATGGATCCAAAGTGACTTACCCAGAACAGCAGAGTTGCCATCACCCAGGGGAAACCTCTGGTAACGGGGAATATTAAAGGGGGGCAAAAGGTAAAACTTCCTCTCCAGAAGAGGCTCGAGGCGTGAAGCAGATGGGTCTGCAGGGTGGAACAGGTTATAGACCTGCTGACAAGCTGGTCTGAGCTGAAAGACTAAAAAGATGGAGAAGAAAACCCCTCAAGTATCAAAAGATTATTTGTTAGATTACTGTAAATATTTGTCCGTAAAAAGGACAACTGTTGGGTTAAAAAAAAGAGCTGAAGATTTATCATCTCCCTCATCTTCCAGTCTAATTTATCACAATATTTATAGACTCAAAAATTGCACGGTATTTTTAATGTTTGGAAGTCCATTGCAAATAAATTGTATAATCAGTATCGGCTAGAGCACACAGTGATCTGCTTCCTTACGATGCAATAAATATTATATAGAGATGTTTGTTTTTTACCAGTTTGTCTCAGCAGATTACTGTATTTGTAGCAGGAGGTGCTTATGCCATCCACTAAGTGAGTTCAGCAGTTTACATCAGGACTTACTGTCAAGAGCTGGAATGACAGTTTTTCGCAGTGCGAGAACCAGACCCAAGGGAGAACCAAAAAGGAAGAAGTCGGTGATCTCAAATTCAAACTTTCCAATATTTCCTCCATCCAACATAGTAGAGCTACTAGATCGCCTGGATCCAGGGTCATTTTTCAGCACACTAGAATGTAAACTGGGATAAGAACAGAAAATAAAGTCAATTTTTTTTCCCCATGCTCTTTTCCCTTAATCGAAGGCCAGATAAGTGATTGACAGTGAATATAATTTCTATCTCTTTAGTGAAGGGACTGTGACAATCAACCCACCATGCCTCGGTACTGTAGTTTCACTAGCCAGTAAAATACCTCCCCCAAAACAATTACCCCGTTACATTGGCATCATTTAGACTGTACAAATCCAAGCTTCAAGTGGGTTCATTTACACACTCCTATCTCCTCAAAACGTTTATTCTTTGAGGAGTCAAAATCTTGGTTGATGCTAGTAGGACAGTCGTTTGCAAGATAAAATAACCAGCAAGCCAAAATTTCTAGAGTAGCAGGGAAAAAAGCAGGTTTACGGCGATTCACTCTATTACACGTTACTGCTATGCGTTCTGGTTGTCAACATTTGAGTTCCTTCCGTGACCTCATTCTCAAATGTTACGGAAAGCTGTGCTTACCTATTTCTTCCTCGTGCAAGTAGTTGGACAAATGTTATAGGATTGAAAAGGAAAAAGAAAACAGGAGAGGAGAGACAAAAAGAAAGATCAAAATCTGCGAGAGGGTTTCTAATATCCTTGTGCACCAACCGAGATGCACCACAGCTTCCATGCACTTTGGTGTGTGGCAAATTTGCAATTTCATGCAATTTGGGTGTGGCATTCCCTGGGAATGGGAATTTGGAGTAATTAACTCAGTGGCCGCATGGTAAATTGTATTTATTGTGCACCCAGGACTATCCCGCTTCTCTTTTGCCCATGAGGCCACAGCTGTCAAGTTACTACCAAACTACTTCTCAATCCCAGCCCAACAACTCCAGGTAACTGTACCAAAAAGAATAATGATATAAAACATGTCTAGATTTCCCTTCCTCTTTCAAGCGTCAAATCTCTTTGTAAAATTCAACTTGTGCGCAGTGCAGGCGGGGCAACGCACACGTTTAACACAGAGATATAAATTCATATATCGCTTAGACACCGAGGAAGAAGCAGCAGGAACTCTTAGATGAAAATCCTGGGAATCCTCCCCCAGGAAGAGGTGCTTCTTTGCAGTCTACATCTGGGATTAGACAACGAAATGACAGGTGGGTAACACTAATAACCTCGTGCACAAAAGGGTTTCTGAGATTCTTCTGTTACCACCCAAAAGCAATAAAGCTGCAATTTCTTCTGCTCTCCAGGTTCTACAGATTCAGACGGCAGCCTTGCTGGGTTATCGTCGTTATAATTAGAAGCAGAGAGTTGAAGAGAGAACACCAGCATGACTTAACAGGGCGTTTGCAAACACTTTAAAAAGCATCCGAGGAGCTTCTATAAGATATGTAGGATAAAAGGATACCACAGCGGTTGGGTTGGATAAAAGGTTTACTGGCCCGGAGTCAGGGATGATGCAAATGCAAGAGTCTCTTGCCAGCTCTGTGGCCCCAAGTCAAAATCCCAGGTGGCCACCAGCACTTGCCATGTCTCTGTACGCGATAGCACTTGCTCATCAAGGCCACTTCTGAAAGCAGCGTGCTGCTGCCCGCCTGGGCAGCGACGTCCCAGCACTGCTCATGGGAACAGGGCTGCTCCCTCCTCGCCATCTCTAGCACCGGAGCAGTTGCTCGCACACACGCCTCCTCTGGGACAGCCAGTCAATAAACAAACAGCTGCAAATACTCACACATTTGAGAAGTCGCTCGGACTTTGTTTTCCTGCTTTTGCAAATAATGCGTTATTGCAGCGACAGCACCTCTGCTGACTGCCACTCCCAACCAATGCTGAAAAACCTTCTTCTCATGCCGCACTGTCACGTATTCCCTGAAGGTGCATGTAAACACACGCACGCTACTATTCTCCCTGTTACCAGCTGCAGGGAAATAACAACCTTACTTATGTCAGACACACATATCACAGAAAGTCAAAACAGTGATGTCAAAAGCAAGAGGAAGAAGAGGTTACAGCAGTGACAGCTAAAATGAGCATGTTCCCATTTCTGCGATGTGAACGAGCTTCCTCGAGATCACGCTGCCAAGACGTGCAACGTTGAAACACGTTTAAAAACAAGCCACCTTCAGTGAAGCTACAATTATTTTAGCTGACAAGACTGCAATGCATTAAGTTTGCTGTGTGTGAGGAATACAAAGTTATTTAGAACACACTCAGTTTTGCTGAAGACAGGGCGACAGCAATGCGATTCAAATGAAGGCACAAAAGGAAAGACCATCCTGATGGCAGGTGTGTTACGGCAGGACGGGTGCAAGGGGTTTTTGGTGTATTCCATCCATCTTCCCACAGCATCTCTTCATGGGGAACGGAAGAGAACGAGAGCGCTCATACCGCTCAGCAATTTGGACAGCTTCTCTCCTTTTACTGGGAACCTGATAGTCTTTTTAGCAATCAAAGAAATGAGAGCCAAGGGGAAGTCTGAATCCGTCATGCTCCAAGCAACCCACAGTGCCCTGTTCTCCCTTTAAAAAGCAGCAGATGTACTGTGTGCATTAATTAAACAAGAGCTTATGGATTTCAGAAGCAAATCAACTCATTTACAATAATACAAGTACAGCACAGCCAGAAATAATGTAGTTGTGCAGAAGGACTGAATTTAAAAATAAATGTGTGATCGTAATCTCCAGATGCTGCTCTGGCTTGCTGGGCATTATCCCAGAGAAGCATGTTGGTCTGATACATGAATAAAAATGAGTGTCTTTGGCACAAGCCGAAATCTGCAATCGGCACGGACAGAAAGGCCCCCGTTTGCCAGGCTGCCTCTCTGCTGTACCCATTAGGAAAACTTGGCTCTGCTCTGCCGATCTCCTGCACGAAGCCACGTCACATCAGGGCTTGGTTTTAATACGGGAAAATCATTACTTTGTGACAGAGAGGCCGAAGGGGCATTCTGCTGACTCTGTGCTGCTCGGTAATGACGGCTGTAAGCACAAGGTCCAGGGCCGGGTCAGGGAGTGACGCCCTGCCGTCACGCAGGAGGGGAAGAGGTGAGTCACTGCACCCCAGCCTCCCCTGCCCCAGGGAGCAGAGGGGGACAGGTGTGGAGAGAGCTCGTACAGCACCTTCAACCTGCCCCTTTCCCTGGGGGAATCTTCCTCTTGAGCCATGAGAAGAGACTCGTTTTTGACCCAAGGTCTAAAGGTAGATTTAAAAGATATAAAACTCTTCAAGGAGTAAAGATGCACCAATCCATCAGAGCACTGAACACCAACAGCCCTTGCCAGGGACCTCCAAGTGCTTCACGCTGTGAGTGGGCACAATCCTTTGGAGATGGAGCGGGAAGGACCAGGACAAAGCTATCTGAAATGACAAACTGTGCAATCCATTACCCACATCAGGCCCAGTGCTTATTCTAAACTAGATGTCAAACTGCAGCAAGATGCCGGCCCGCTTTCCTTAGCTCAGTCCGTGCCCCTGAGGTCAAGAACAAGGAGAAGAGCAAGCATATTTTTTCATGACTAGTATTTTCTCCTGTAATACAGGAGGCTGTTTTGATAAGGTATGAACAAGAGACTGATTGCCTTTTATTAACCTGCTGGAAATAGCTAGGAAGCTTATTGTGTTTTTTGTAAACGCAGCTGTCTTTCTGAATATAGTATCTCTCTGCACCAACGACATTCATTTTGATACTTTCTCCTACGAATCTTTTATAAAAGAAGCCCTGACGTGGCAGGACAACACGAGTCCTTGTACTGGAGCAACGACTGGAAGTAACGAAGGAGGGGCAGAAGTGCAGGACAAGCCTTCAGCTCGGCACAGGGCAAAAGGAACAGCCTTGGGTGCCATTACTGCAGGCAATGGTGTTTGCTGCGGAGGGGGCGTTGCTCCCCCGTACCTGGGACACGGGGGAAGAGGCATTAAGAGGATGTTGCAGTTCCTCTGGATGTGCAGGAGGAAAAGGTCTGGGCTCTCCAGTTCCACAGGCTGAAGAAGATGTTTCAGCCAGAAAAAGCCTATGGGCTTTCAGAAGTAATCACTGAATGATCAACGGCAATGGGAAGACTGCTATGAAAATGTCATCGGTTATGTTAACCGATACGTTCCTGAAGTCCATTTGAAGAAGCTTAGGAATGTGATACGGGGGACTTCGATAGTGAGTAACGAATTTGAAACATGACCTTGGTGCAACAGAGCGGCCCTGGCAGGGGACAGAACACAACCCCTGTCCCTGCTCCATATAGGGGACTCGGGCTGCTTTGCCGAACAGTCGCACAGACAGAACAATCCTCACGTGCAGTTGAAGGTTGCTCCATGAACCAGCCAACCAGCTAGGGTTCAGGATGTGTCATCCCGAGCATCCCACCACCGCTACAGCAGAAACCTACTCCTGTGACAGGAAAGGGCACTGCAGTTCAATCTCACACTTGAACTAGGCCAATATCAAAGGATACTCGGCTCACCCCCACCTTTCCCAAGAACAGACCAGCCAACTCAAAACTCAACTGTCAGAGATGCTTTGAAATTAATGCGACACTGGATTCCCAGTTCTCCTTCACTGTCTTCCCTCGCACGATTTCTACATTTGCTTTATGACGTCCATCCCGCACTTGCAGCACAGCAAAAAAGCAGTTACCCAATTGCCTGGGCTGTCAGGCAACAGGATGAAGGGCTTCTTGCCATTGCAATACAGATGCAGTAGAGCAGCTGGATTCTCTCACTGCCACTCAGGAAGAGTGCTGTTAAATATTTTTTTTTTTGCATATACAACACACTGAAATTCATACCCTTCTAATCTAAATTAAACACTTTCCTCCACCTTGCTTATTACAGGATGACAAAGCAACAATCGGGTTCCACAGATGCATCAATCTCAGCTCTGGAATATTCCTGGTTCTGTTCCTTCAAAACGTTACCTTGAAAGAAAGGCTTGATGCTGCTTTATCGTGTCCAGTTCATAGGTTGATGAATCACTCCTTTTTCGTGGCAGCTGCTTCTTTGGATCTTCTCCGTTGCTACGGGGAATATCAATGTTGCTCCTGCTGAGGTGTCTGCTGGCTTCCAGATTAGAGCCACCGGAACAATAGCTGTTGTTCACCGTTATTCCAGGAGACAGGAGGTCAGTATCCTGGGATTTGAAATATATGGATTTAACAGGAATACACCCACATTATACCCGTCTCCTCCCATCCTCCTTTCCCCATCTACCCCAAGATCCAGTCGAGGGAAATACAATATCTCAGACCAAACAACTTCCTAAGGGTGTGGGTGAAGCAGGTGCGGGTGATGCTTCACACCAGAGGGTGAAGCATCCCTGTTCAGAGCAAATGCACCCAAATTGAGACACGTATGCACCTTAAGACACATTTGCCATGGATAAGGAGGAGAGTCTTTGTGTTTCATGAGACGATCCTTACTAAAACCAGGGGCCACGGAGGCACTGTGGCCAGCAGACCTATTCCCAGTAGACACTGGGAGCCAGCATTACCTGGACACTCACAACGCTTCCTCGCCGACTGCTGTTCTGGCTCTCAGACACAGTCTGATTGCTGTAGCATAAGGCATCAAATCCCAGGATTCCTCCAACACAGTCCCCTACCAAGCAGACCTGAAAAGGCAACAGAAGCAGGGGAGGAGGAAAAAAAAGCCCCTTGACTTCAGTTCAGAGATGACAGTTAAACGGAGTGCTGGATTATACCTAGGAAAGCCACAATATCAGGATGCCCAGTGCTTTCATCAATAAAACTATTCTGTCAATGAACCATTGACAATGAACTATTCTGTCCACTCATACCCTGCAGACTCTCATCAGCGAACACAGCTGATGTGTTCTGCCTGTCCCCACCAGCCGACTGGAGTGAAGTAAAAGCAACACAGAGCACTCATCATGGCGCTAACTCCAGCCGCAGGAAACCAAGCTCGATTGCCTCCTTGCCAGTTGTCTGTGCGACTTCAGGCAAGCTTCCCGGTGCTTCTGCCCCCTGTTTGTGCCCTGAGGAGATAACGCTGTCCTACTTCCAAGGGCATTAAGCAGACAGGCACAATAAAGCACCAAGACCCCCGGGCAGGAGAGGGCTGTCCGGGTCCCCAGGCACAGCGCTGGCTGGGAACAAGCTCAGGGTGGATAAATCACACTACAGCAGGGGAATGTGACGGCCGGACCAATAGCTCAAACCTCGTGGGGCGAGAGTCGCTTTGCTCACAGAGGTGCAAGGCTTAGTCACGGTCTTTTATTGGGCGCAGCAGCTACGCCATCTCAAAAAAGAAACCCACTCCTGTGACAACTCCAGCATGAGCTGCTGAAGGTCCTTAAAAGATGGGAATGCTTAAACAGCCTTGGTTTGCAAGGGGAGCAGAGATCACGTTTAGTAACAAAAGTAGCATTCCTGATTTGGAAAGGTGTGTCATGCTGAAAATTGATTAACTTCACAGCTTTGTAGCTTCATTTCTGAACACAAGCTCAGACTTTACTTTGAATCCCAAAGGCTCAAGACAGAGCATAAGCAATAATCTCTCCCTCTCAGAAAGAAAGGAATGGAAGCACAACACTTTCTTATTGCAGCTCAACACTGTCATGTTTCCATCCCTCCTGAGAGACTAATGGAAAAGAGAGCTTCAGAAGGAAATCGCTTCCCTTGCTCTTCCTTTCATTGTGGCTATAAACAGCCGCTGGCTCACCTGGCCGTTGAATGACGTGCCCTCCTGGGATCTGATGAACTCGCTGTAGGCCTGGTTGGCTCTGACGATGACTGTGGCTACCGCTTCTTGGTATTGGGGGGACGATGTTGCTAGCAGAGGGAGTGCAGCAAGGGGAATGTGATCCTGGCTGTTGGACAGGCAGCCTTCATCGTAGCTATATGGGCTGAGGCTGGATAGGGCAAGAGGCATTGGAAATATTCAGCCTAACACACAGAGCAGGAAAAACCATTTGCAGACAGTATAGCAGTCAGTATCGTGGCTCATTAAAAAAAAGCCTCAAGATAGAAAGGCCATTTATTCCACTGTGAATGGGTGAGAGCTTAATAAATCTTTCCCTCCCATCAAACGTAAATCTTCAAGGACAACATACTTACATTGCTAGAACAACTCTCAGACAAGGAATTAAAGCCTTAGTATTTATTGGATTAATTAGAATAAATCAATCTCAGAACTCTTACTGCATGATTACTGTATTCACTTCAGCTAAGTATGAAATCGAGATTGAATGCCTCGCTGGTATATTAATAAGTGCATTCTCAAAGCATGGTCAGAGCTTTCAATACTACATGCAGAACACTTCAGGGATGCAAAAAAAGAAACAAAAACCAAGAGTGAAATTCTGTATGTTTCTCTCTGTGACAAAGTTGCATCAACTTACCTGGACACCAGCGAAAATGCTTCAGAGCAGATGGCTGGGCAAGGGACTAGCCTGATGGCAATGTGTCCAAGAGCAGCTGGGTAATGTACCCTCATCACTGTGTCAAACACCGTCGCGATGGTGTTGACATCCCCTTGCTTAGAGCTCTGATCACCACTTCCTGAGTCCAGGATGTTCCCTCCATGGAGTACCAAGAGGAGGACATGGATTTTACTTGGCTGCATTAATGGCTGTACCGATTCATCCTAGGGGGGAACGAAAGAGAGCACGATAGAAAGGCTTATTTTACAAAGAGGTTATGTTTGGTCCAAGTGCATTTTATGCAAATTTTATAACCTTTTCTCCCCTAAGCTCACTTATGGTGCGTACAATAAACACACTATCCACATCAAATCCAGTCAGGGATGAGGCAAACCACAACTTGTGAAGGAAGGTATTTCCAGCAGAAACAGTATTAGCCATGATACAAGGCCTTGGCACCCCCATCTAGAGGGCTGAGTTCAGTTTGGGCCATCCACACACAAAGGTAACGGCAGCATAAGGACAAGAAGCACGGAGACTTCCCGAACAGAGACTGAAAGAGTTTGGCTTGATTTGCTTCACAAAGCTACCCAAGAATAAAATGTCTGCTCTCAAACACAGTGGAGGTGAGGAAAGCAAGCTCGGGAAGGAGGAGAGGCGCTTAAGTCAAAGGACAGTGCAAGCGCAAGCACAGGAGTCTAAGCCGATCCTGAATAAGCGTAGACTGAAAGTCAGGTTTCTAAACACAAGAGAGAGGAGATTTTAGAATAATATCTACAGGTTTGTCCGTAAGAAACTAAACGGTCTTCAGGAAGGAATGTGGTTAATTTATGGAAGTGGGCATTAAATACACCTGGATACAACAGGTGAGAACCCGGCTGCTCCTTCCAGGTCTCTTACCCTGCACGCGTGCATGCACAAACGCACACACACGGCCTCAGCCAAAGTGACTGTCCTAAGCAGAACGTATGCTGAAAGTTAAAAAAAGAAATTGCAAAAAATTGTGACCAGGTAAAACACGGCAGCAGTAAAGACACTACTTGGGTGCAAAAGGGTGGAAAAATAAAGAAATAAGAGATGGGTGTTGCTTTCTGTTGGGGTGCTGAGCTCAGCTGCAGCAGTTGACAGTAAAACACATTCAGCAAAATTAACAAAACAAGGTCAAACAGGTCAGCAAGTGGCAAGTTACTGGGGAAAGAAGTTGGAGGAAGGGATCAGTCATTGCATCTGCTTGCCTACCACAGAAGTTATAAATAAGGCTCTAGATTTGCTTACGCTGTTGCAAAAGAGGAACTGAAGAGAAAAAACTTCAAGACCCCACGACCCAAGGACTGGCCAACATCTGGCTCAGAGACTGCTGCATGAGCACAGTCAAGGTGTTTATTTTGGCTGTCCAGGTCATTTGTGTATGATGTTGACGCAATTCCTTGCCTAAACAGACAGGCTGTGGCCTGGGGGAAGGAGGGAACTGTATCTGAACTCCAGAGCAGGTTATCATTAACGGAGCAGCTGTAAGCCCAACCCTGATGCCCCAGGAGCAGGTACAAGAGCATCCATTTGTACTGGTCGCATACGATATACAACAGAGCAGTAACTATTTTTAATACCTGTCTGTTACACCAGGGCTTTTGTTGCTCACGGCTCCCATATGGGCTCAAATCCCCACCCCAACACCTTTGAGATACACGAAAGCAGACATTGATCTTTCCTCCCGTGCCTTATCCCTCGTGCTAGCAGACAACATTCGAGAACATCCTGGGCAATTCCCCGTAGAGGCAGAGCAATAGCCAGCGGCATGGAGTGTGGAAAGGGTGGAGGGCAGCAGTATTTTTCCATTTGGCAAATTCTTCTCATTTTAGCATCTCTAGTCACCTGTTGTCCTGTGAGCAGCGACTGAGCCCCTGACAAACCTGCTGGTGGGAGGGAAGCATGCCCAGGCACACATTAGCAACCTAACAACTAGCTTACATTTTTACCAGATAATGTTAAAGCGTGTCTTAATACACAGCCCACCAGAAAGTATTAAAATTCACATCCAAGTCTGTAATAAAGATTTTCCAGACCTCCTGCATAAGAATGGCCTTTAATTATTTAGTACCATTACGCTGTATTAATGCCTGCTCTTTAAACCTTTTTGGATTCCAGTTTACAGTGCCTGCAAGGTGAGCTTTTGCCTGGCTGGAGGCATGGGAGGAGCGCTCTCAGCATCTCAGCACTGCTTTTGCTTTCAGACAAATGTTTTAAGTGCTCATTCAGAGAACAACATGAGTCACGGAGCTCAGGTCATCGGGAGGTTTATCAGCAGTCATTTGGAGGCACCTTTGCCTTTCAGTTCATTAACCTCTGCTTTTGAAGGAAGTGGCGAACATGCAAGCAACTGCTGATTAGTTTAGGGATGGAGGTGGCTATTTAGAACTTTCTTGTAAGATCTGGAGTCTCTTAAGACACCGGATTCTTGAACTACCTTTTGGTGATGGAGGCTCTTGCCCCGAAAATCCCTGCAGTGGTGGCTAGGAATGTCATACTATCGTAGTAGGCTAATTGTGAAGAACTACAAATAACTGTCTTTTTCATCTCACTTTGAAGCCTGTTCTTTTTCTAAAATGAAGGCAGAAATTGGAGGGAGTTGAGATCGTGCAGCCCTCTGAAGACGACAATAAGTTCCCCACACCACCTTGAGCTCTAAGAGAAATCTTAGGGTTGTGACTTGCTTATCTTGAAGTGGCTAGTGCCGTTCCTGTCCCTAGCCATACGCTCTCCCCTTGGCCTTTGAGCTCTCTCAGTCTATTATGAAAAAGCCAAACTACCGTGAACCTACAGCCTGGCACACAGAGTAATACTAAATCCACGCTCGCAGTCTTTGACAGACCGCGACATAACTTAGGCCCTCTGCAAGCAGCTACATCATCTCTGTGGAGCAGCCAGGCAGATTAAGGGCAGGATGACTACAGCCACTCCAAGACACGCTGCCTCACTAGCACACTGAACTGCAAAAGCCTGTATGCTCAAGTCTAGAAAGCTGGGGTGACTGGGCATTATTTATTTATTATTATTTTGTCCAGAGTGCCGACACAGGCTATGCTATAACTGGTTTCCAAACCAGCTCTAAAAGAGTGGGCTACAGCTGAGCTGTGTCCCTTGGACCAGCGCAGCCTGCACCCTGCTGCTGCAGCAACGCGGCTCTCCCGCTCCCACCTCCAGGGTAGCTCATTCCACATTAGCAGGAGAGCTCTGCCCAGCAGCGCCTCGGGCAGCAGTTATCCCCACAGGATTAGTATTTTTTTCCAGCTGGATACCTGACACTGCCTGCAAACCACCGAGCATTTTCTATATCATGTTCTAAAGATGGGTGAAATAATCCCTTAAACCTGGCCCTGAAGTACACAGCATGCTGGTGTGGCTCCAAATGACACACAAAGACAATAGACCCCTTGCAGCAAAGGGAGCCGATTGCCCCATTTACCTCACACGGACACTTTCCAGCAACAAAGGATCTCCTTACAAGAAACGGAAGCACTTACTTCAATGATGCTGAGCCTCTCCACGCTGGAGCCAACGTGGTACTCTGCTGACGTCTCGTGATACAAGTCACCTGGAAGCACAGAGGTTTGAAACATCAGCGCTGCAAGATGCTGTCCGGCAAAGATGCTCTTCTCCAAAGACACTGTTTGTGCCAATGCCCCTCAGCCTCTTCTGCCTCACATCTCCTTCATGATTTCATCAAATTGCCCCCTCCCTCCCTCCCTCCCACCTGGGAAGCCCGGGTAATGCTGGGTCACTTATTTTCCAGCGATATCTCATAACCTTGGGAAGCGCTGAGGACATTAGCGAGCTCTTCTCTCGCTACAGGGACCCAGTACCATTGCTTTATTAAGCACGGCAACAACGGGAAATCCCTGCACAATTGTCAGAAACAATTGGTTTGTGGGAAAATGAAAGGAATTGCTTGAACCGTGCTGGGGTAGCAGAGATCTGATGTGTTCATATGTCTGTGCTTACACAGGCTGACTTTGTACCAGAAAGCTTAAGTGTCATCTTCCACCGTGCTGCTACACGAATCGATCTGGCTGAGGAGCCAGCTTCCTTTCAAAATCTCATAACGATGAGCAGAAAATAAAACCAAGGCAGATATAGACAAGATCAAAGGACGGAGGCAAGAGGAAAGCAGAGTCAGGAGAAATTCAAGTAATTCGGAATGGAGCTGGAATATTTCATCATTATATGAGAGAATCCTGGCTGTTGCACAAAGGAGCCTAAACCAACGCGGAAAAGAAAAGAGAATCAAGAGCTATCCCAACTCCCACTAGGCAATTCTTTTTTGGCAGCACTGGCCAGTCATCCTTCTGCTCTGTCTCAGCTTCTCCTTTTGTGAGATGAAGATAACAAGTTTTACCTTTTTCAGAATGTGGCTGTAACAATTACCTGGAAATACTGTAAAATATCACATGCAGTTTTTACTTAAAAAAAAATAAAATAAAAAATTACCCTGGACATCATCGCATTCGGGGGTTTCAATTTTATCCATCAGATCATTGGAACTCCATTTGGTTATTTCTTTCGGGAACATTTCCTCATTGTCAGACAAGTCCTCTTTAAAAAACAGATTTTTTTGAGAGTCACACATACAGATATGTATACAGACAAGAGCACAGAACAGAATTTTAAATAAAAGTAAGGCCCCATAACTCTATGTAATCTTATAAACATTCGAATGGCTTAAGTCATAACAAAACATGACACTTTACCAGCTTATGTTATACAGAAACCACAGCACTATTTGAATAGTAAATAAAATGTTTTAGTTGCATGTTTTTACCAAACAAAGCTCCTAAAGGTGTGGAAAAAATAACAAAATGGTTTTTTAATGCTACCATTTCAGGCACCAAGTTTGATGTTTTTCTTGCTATGCTTTCTGACGATGCTAAAGCAGCCAGGACGCTCCAGTACAGGAGCGAAGACAAAGTAATATTTGCTACTGGGATCCTCCCAGACCTGTCTGAAAGCTGCTGGAGGTCTCTGGGGGAAGCAGTGACAAGGATCACTATTGTTAATAGGACCGAACACCTAAAAAGGCATGAGTAATAAAGGAAATGTGAACTCCCTGGGATATCTTTCGCCTGATTTCCTTAGGAGATGAGACTCGTTTGATCACACTGAGCGCAATGTCTCTGCCATTTCCCTCCTGCTTCAGGATCTTCTGAATCCCCTGGCTCATTTCAACTACACTTGATAAAGAATTAGGGTCCCAAAAATATTGTTCCTAGAAGCGTAATTAAAAGGAAGGGGCATACAAAGGAGAGACCCTATAAAACACCCACAGTAGCACCCCGAACATGAACAAGTATCCAGAACAAGTATCCTCCTGCGGAGGAATCACTAAGCAGGCATTAGCAGCCATAGCGCTGAACGAATTCATCCCAGTGCCCCCACCGGACACCCCCCCACCTGCTGGCCCAGGCAAGGTTATCCAGCACACATGGACTTCCCCCATGGGAAGCTGAGCTCACTCTCAGCCCAAGTCTGAACGCGGGGAGGCCAGTCTGGACCCGAGAAAGGGCTCACAAAAGTGTTTACATCAAACCAGAGGTCCTCTGAGACAGCGGCAGCCTGGTGGCTCCTTTATCGGGTGAGAGCAGGGACCCAGCGTGAGGACGCTGCGGCCTCCACGCTTTGTGCTTAATCCTGGCAGGTTCTTGGGAAGGAAAGAGAGTCCCGGAGCTCCCACCTGAACCCCTGGGAAACCAAACAGCAGCAATTCGAGTCTTACAAAGATGCCTTTGGTATGGGCTGCTGTCTCCTTTTTTTTTTTCCCCTCCATTCTCTTTTCTTTTTTTACATTAAGGATGTATCTTTTATCGTCACAGAGGTTAAGTGCTTTCTAATTTATTTATTGTTCTGTGCTTAGTATTTCTTTCCTGAAAATTTTGGGCTTGTAAATTTAATAAAGAGTTATAACCATAATAATAACAGCAGCAATTACAGATGTCTTGAAAATCTAAAAGCTGTAATCTTCGGAGTCCCAGACTAGGATTCCCCCTTTCTTGTTGCTGTACAGTGACTAAGAAAAATAATTACTTGGAAGAATCCGAGGATGAGAAATAAAAAGATTACGAAATATATTCATCTTTTCAGCAAATCTGAGCAATACCTTAAAAAAAAAATATGAAGGGGACTAAGTGCAGAGCAAAGCAAAGACCAATTATTTTTAGGAGTTTCTATTTACCCTTTGACCATAAAAACAGAGCGACCTGGAAACTTCGCATCAGCATGCCATTTCCTTTTTCAGCTATGGAAAAAATCTGAGTAAATCCCCATTTCCCTGCACAAGGGAGTGCAGAGCTACCTGTTCCGAACAACTGGAAAGCACAAGCACGCAACACATGCTGGCAGAGAATTAAGAGGACAACTGTACTCAAAGCTCTTCCAGCAACTTAATCTAAATATTAAACTTATTTCCATGAGAGGTTTAATTACAGTCCTTATTGCTGCTCAAGTGATCACTGCATGGGATATTACTCCCGTTATTAGCATTCATTACAGGATAGATATTAGATATTACTGTATTTGTCACTATCTGTACCAGAGTATGCCAGTGAATGAGGATGAGTGGGAAGCCGGCGACAAGAAATCTTCTTGGGCTCAGGTTACACCCACTGCACTGCGAGGAAACGCGTGTGTGTATATGGGAAGCACTTCTGAGGAGCTCTGCTCGGTGTTGACTCACATCCTGGTCTGTGCCAGTTCCCATGGCACCGACCCCGCGAGCCTCCCAGCAGGATGAGCCGCAAGCGGGTGCTTCATCCCTGCTCACAGACCCGGGGCTGGGACATGGCATCTGCGGGCCAAGGGGCAACACGAGGTCCCTCCCGAAGAGAGGGCTGCGCTGATGAGCCCGCATCAAGGCTTCAGCTCCTAAGCCAGAATCCCATCAGACTGGGCAGACTTTGCAAACCCAACTGTGAGGGCTGGGGAGGACAATCTGTACGTAAACAGAGACACGCTGTGTGCTAGCGCAAGAGGAGCTGCTTTTTCTGTTAGCAAGCTCCTCTAAGTACGGCAACAGAGGTGCCGACACCAACCGTGGCACAAGGCTCATTTTTGTTAATTCTCCTTCCCAGGCCTGTTAGGAGCATGTCAGGGATTCCCTGGGGACCCGGATCCCAGGCAGAGCTGTCTGATCCCAATTTTATTACTGAGTAATTAAAAAGGCAAAAAAGAGGGTGGATAGCAATGACGCCGTTTCGATGACTCACTCCTCTTTTCTTGTATGTATATTGCTACAATAAATCCCTCACATAGTTTTTGTAGATGCTACATAAGTTAATAAATAGGGACACTTAAACTAAATTGGCCCTTCTCCTTCCAGGCAAGAGAGACATTCATCCCCCGACTTGCACGCACCCCGGCCACTTAAGCTGCTCTATTGTGCAAGTCACTCCTCTACGATAGCATGCCACTTTTTACCCCAGAATTTGAGATGTATGGTAAACACACGATGCGAGAACTCTTCTGGAAGACAATACCATCAAATTTTTGGAGACTGAAATTTAGCCAAACATCAGTGAAATCCAGATGAACGTCAGTGAAATTCTGCTTTACAGAACCGGGGCGTCATCTTTTAACAACTGCATTTCACAGAAAGGTCACCAACTTCATCAGCACACGTTGCGCATCCAACTCAGATTAGCATTACAAGCTGAGAGAAGAGTCCATCTGTTGTCAGTAGAGATGGAGCCTTTCAGGCTTAAATGCGCATTAAGTACAATATATAAAAGGAGTGCAGTGGAACAGAGCTTCTTCACAGGCACACGCACAGAGAAAAAAAAATACCACAGCTTTCTCCTAATACGGATAGTCAAAATTACTTTGAGAATTCTGGAATCAACACTGATTAATTTTGGCACCTGAAGTACCTTGTTGCATTCACTATTGTCTTTCTTGGAATGGGAAAATAAGGAGTTAATAAAGGCAAATTTGGGTCTCTTCAGGCCCAGACAGGACAATTAATCATATCTCCTACTGATTAAAAAATAAATTAGAAAAATAATCAGTCATACTGAATCAGAATCATTAGGACACACCCACAGTCCAGTTAGTATTGCTGAATTTCACCCACATTCATTTGCACCAAATAAAATACAGCTCCGAAGATACGACTGTTTAAGATCCCTTCAAACAGATCACGCTGAATCTGAAATGTCGCTACATGAAATCTAAGAGTCTGCTGGGTGATGCTGGGGATGCTTGAAGAAGCTGCACTGGTGCTGCACGGATCTTGGTTAGAAAGGAACAGACTTCAAACAAAGCAAAAAGTCTCGCTTCCTTCCCCACTCACCCCCCACCCTCATGCCTTCCGTTCTCTTACCCCACCATTTCAGGGAACAAACGACGGTGATTTAGGCTCCACATACCATGTGCATCAAAGAATTCATCATCTGAGCTGTCATCTGAATCCCTGGCAATGCTCTGCATCCTCCACTCGGAGATACTATGGCGTGAGGGACTTGCTGGAAAAAACAAAAAAGCCTTACGTGATACGCTACACCGACAAGACGGAGAGTTCCCAACATGATCTTTGCTGGAGGAAGAGTCGTGTGTTCTCTATGAAAATTCACTGCTGCAATATTAAAAACACAAAACCCCGATGATGCTGGTGTGATGTCAGTGTACCGCTTTACAGATCCTGTTTGTTTACTGTTGTTAGAACCTGCCAGCAAGATGCTACATTAAAGCAAGCTGTTTGTATCACTCCTATGCTATTTTGAATGGCAGCTATTTATAATTGTTAGTAGGACGTGCAAAATCAGCTGGGTTTTAAAGTTTGCAATTAGGAAGGAAGCAGGCTGATTGGAAGCTTTCTCTGTGCCTCTAATCAGCACACAAACCATGCCTCTGCTTCGCTAACTTTCGGGTGGGTAGCTAAGCAGAGCAGCCTGCATAGAAATAATCTGTTTTCTGGAAGGAAATTGCTTCCACACAAATTGGATTAGAGATCTATTTAAACTTTAAACTTGAATGATTTAAACAACATGCTACCCAACTACTTCGTAGGGAACTGTCAGAGCGGCTGTCCTGACGGAGCGAGGAGAAAACCCAACGGGTCCTTCTCGTTCCTGTTTGCCCTCCCCTTCTCACACCTACCTGCTCCCTTTCATTTTCCCCTCCAGAGTTCTCCGTGCTATATATAAACATGGTACGCCTTCTTTCTTTTTTCTTTTTTTTTTTTTTCCCCCTCAGATATAATTTAGCAATGATCCAGCCTGAGCTCTTCTTGGCTGAACTCGTTACGGAACAGCCGTCTACGAAAGGGAGCACTGTCCAGAGAACGACGGGAGGGAGCTTTTCTCCCCTCTTTTGGACGGCTCTTGCATGTCACACGGCGCACACAAAGCGCTTGCAGCAGCCACCTAACCTAACGCTGCAAAAACCTGAGGAGACTGACAAATTCTCGTTTAGCATATACAAAGACGCTGAAAGGTTCTGGTTACTGTGACAGCTGCACGAGCCGTTCCGTGCTATTGTTGTAACGGCGCTAAATCTGTAAGTCAAATTCTTCTAATTTTGCCACCCGGTTGCCACATGGAAAAGAGGATGGAGACCCGGTGCAGAGTCATCTAATTGCAGCTCAGCATCGGCTCAGCAGCCCCCAACTACCCCACGCCCACCCCTTCGGGAGCAGCGAGCGAGGAGGCTGGCAGAGCAGAGCTAATTCACGCTGGAGTGACGTCAAGGCACTCACATAATAGTTGCTAAAAATAGAGCATATTATAACACATGGGATGGCGACAAGGGTCCTGCTATCACCAGAGGTCTCGCTCGGATGGTATAGAAAGGACCAAAATCTTTTGCAGAGAAGGCGTTGCTTTTTCCAGCTGGAGGTAGCGGTAAGGCGAGACAGCCCTCCTTGCTTCCGTATGCTAATACGCTGCCAGCATGAAGAAGGATTAAAATATCTGCATGACGTACTCCCCAGCACATCACAATTCATTTCTTTCATTACTTTTTCTTGTAAAAGCTGAGACATTCTGCAGTTTAAAAGAAATTCACGCTTTGCTACCAGTGAAAACCTTCAAGTGAAATCCTAAGAGGTCTGAAAACTACAGCTTCCAATGAACACGTCAGCACTGGCAGAGGGGGTTCATTACAAAGAGCATAATGAGAGATGGACACATCAATATAAAATCCTGGTACAAATAAAGTAGCCAGCATTTTTATCTTTATACAATGATTTATGAAGCAGCCGGTACGTTCTTCCCTGGGGCTCACTCCAGTGAGTCATCGCAAGGTAAAACTACTGCTCATCTCTCATTCACCCCGCGATGCAATCAGCGATGGAGTGGTAAATAAAAATGGAGACTCAACTCACAATAGTTAATGCAAATGAGAGATGGAGAAGCTTCACTCACCCAAGATGTCCCCTTCCACTGTCACTGGAAGAAATGCTGTCTCTTGGGGTTTACAGAAAAAATCAAGATTTTTTTTTGCCCTCTTGCTGTGACGGCTATTACCCAGCCATCAGCTGCGCTTGGCAAAAAGGAGAGGGAATTGCTGAGGGTTCAAGCCATCTGCCTGTAACTCGCTGAGGACTCACCCCTTTGTACAGAACGGTCTGAGGAAGGGAAGAGTTTAACGCAGCAAAAGAAGGGTGACTGCCGAGGGAGAGGTGAGTAACAAAATTCAGGACTTGAGTCTTTACAGGGTATCCTTAGGGGCTTTAACAGCAAAATCCTGAAAGCTTGCCGAATGGCATTTAAAAGGGAACATAAACGAGATCCACGGTCCCACCTAATCGCAGGCTGTGAGGTTTGGTTTCTGAACAGCTACCGCACAGTGGAAGGAGGCAGCCCCCACCCACTTTTTGGGGGGTACCTGCCTTGATTTCCCCAGTAGGTGATGGGGGTGCTTCGCTGTGTGAGCTACACTGCAGCACCCGCAGAGCCAGACGCCCGCTTCGGAAACGAATGGCATGTAGTGGTGTATAACCCCGGCCAAGGAGCACGGGGTTCTACCTGCTGTAGCTGTCTCCCAGCAGTTAACAGTGACCCACAGCCGGGGCAGTTCTGTGACACAGCAGACAAGTAGAGATCCAGAAAGGGAACACCGCTTGAAGGACCAGGCCCTTTAAAAGCCACCAGTGTCTCTTGGGCAGCAGGGACTAACTCCCTCTGTGCTGCTCCTTGTCATCTTCTGAGTCCCAGCGTTGCTAGCCAGCTGCCGTCTGCTCTACTGTTTTTTCATAGTTTCTCTGCTTTTGAGATTGGCAAGAATTCTGCCGTGTGCCACTGAGGCACAGTTATGGAATGACTAGAAACATTCCCAAACCCATAACAGGTCACCTGAGAAGACTGAGCCTGCAACACCAGCAGAGAAGGCCTCTAAGTTAAAAGGACTCACAGAAGAAATATGCATGGGCCCAACAGTGCCAGCCACCAGGAGACATGGTCGTACCTCCCCAAAAAGCCCAACCTCTATGCAGTTCAGAGGAGCAAGTCATCAGCAGCATCTTACCTCCTCTCTTTGAAGATCGTGAGGACTTGGAAGAGGTGGACCACTGTTTAGTGAGTGATCTTCCAGAGGCTGTTTCACTGTTACTAGCGACATCTTCTGTGTCAACAGGTGAAACTGTGTTGGCTTCAACATCCTTCTCACCAGGAGTGTCTTTGACTCCATGCTGCTCACTATCATTTTCACTGCAGAACTGGGCCATCTTCTGAGCCAGCATCAACTGCGCCTCCTTCTCCAGCTGCCGGATGTCCTCGATGGTGAGCCCATACCATTCATCCTGCCAGCACCAAGCCTGCCGATGGGCACGGACCATGACCTTCCGCAAGCCTGCAAAGCCAGAACACCCCGGTCACTAATGCTACAAGACTGCAGGAATCCACGTTCCCTTCCCCAAAACCTCAAGGCACCGTGGAAGGGACATTGCAGTGGCATCAACAACACCACGCCACAAGCTGCAGTAAAGGACCTTCATATAGCAAGCGTCAGGATGGCAAACTGGTCACTTTATGTACTTTATCTCCTCAATCCTTGCTAACCAACCATGCACTGACAAGTCAGGCAGTCTTCTGCGACTGCTTTTAACTCGGGAAGGGATTGGGTTTCCTAATTCCAGATCCAGGACTTTGTCTTGTGACCACCCAACTCCACCAAGGAGAAGCCAGGCCCAGACCACAGCTGCATCTCCCATGAAGTTCTGGGAAGTTTGGATCCAGCCTTCAAAGTGAAGTATGCTCCCAGAAGAAAAAATAAAAATGCCAACATCAACAACAAAAAACACTGATTTTTTTTTTTTTTTATGTGGGAGAGTTTCAAGTATTTCCTTCATGAACACTACGTAGCTCACCACATGACAGAAGCACACCCCACATCACCAGTGCTAAGACTAAAACCCCTCCTTTCCTTGGAAACCCAGTTTCTATATATCAGTGAAACTACATCACAAATACAAGCTTCTGGGATAATGGGATGAGAAGAAAAGTAAGGGAGGGAATAAACATGCTTTATTTTGCAGATACTATTTGTCTTCTGCTGCATGAGAAAAATGAAGCAGGTAAAGCCAACTTAAAATATTTCAACATATCACACATCTGAAAGGAAGAACTGTCTCAGTATCAACACACGATGCTCCTGACCGGACAACAGAAACATTCCTCCGAGACTTAAACTTGTTGACTGACATCATCATACCACCAAGACTTTAAAAACAGTATAGTCACTCAGGATTTTCCACCAATATTATTGCTTAAAAGCTCATGACAGGTCAAAGCTCCAAACTGCTATTTATTACTGATGGGAGCACACAGCACTAATGGTGCTTTTAAAAGCTTCTATAAATACTGACAAACTAATTCTCAGAAGCCCTTCTGGGGAGGAAAAAAAAAAATAAATAAAAAAATCAATAAGTGTTGTTCCCCCTTTAATTACCGGGAAACTGAGGCAGAGATGGGTTGAAGGACTTGCCAAAAGCAGCAGTGGGAATTGTTGTCAGTGGGATTACGGATCCACAATTCTCCTCTGCTAAGCCTGGAGCAGAAACATGCTGCGCTGGAAAGCCGGCGGGCAGGGAAGCTAGGCTCCCGCTCTAACGAAGACCCTGGCTGAAGACCACAGGCCACAGGCCACACCACCACTACTGCTATTGTAAGACAGACAGCAGTCAACAGGCTACATTACAATAATTTAAAAGCACCACCACAAGGAAAGATGGCCCTCATAAGCCACCTCCATTTCCAGGAACACGGCTGAAGCTGGAGAGCCCCACTGCGCGCAAGGCTTTTAAGGTGTCTCCAGCAACATTTGCTTCACTGGTGCACAGAAAGTCATAGATCCCACCACTGCCATGGTTTCTTCAGCCTAAATATCCCTTTTGTTTCAGCAATCACTTTTTTTTTTTTTTTAAATCAAATCTTTATATAGTTATTTCCTTCCAGGCCTGGGCAGTTTATTTTCTGCTCTGCACTTTGGTTAGTTCTTAATGCCACCAGCCATCACAAGTCAACCTGTCAGGAGGAAATAACCATTGAGATCAGCAGCTAATGCAATGGACCAACTCAACCTGAACTTCATTGGTACAGCAAGATTAAATCGATCAATATTTTATGCATTTCTCTGCCTGACTTTCAGAAGAGAGCTCCATGTAGGAGAGGCAAGTTTGAGCCAGCAGACTGTGACCTTCTGGGGGCAGAACAAGGGGGCTCGGCAACTTAATTCTGTTCAACCTTAGCCGAGATTCGGAGTTATTTCCCCCACCAGATTACTTTTTGCAGAACTACAGGAGAATGTTTTAGCCTCTTCACCTCCCGTTATGATTGACAACCAGCCGAGCTTAAAAACGAAGATTAAACTCACATCACACCCACACTGAAAGCCACTAAAAGGTTTCCCCTTGCTGTAATTCAGTGTCCAACACCACAACTATCCTTTGGACTTCCACAATGCCCACTTCTACCTTGCTTGAAACACCTTGACAGCAGACTATGACCAGACAGAGAAGAGAACGGCCCCCTCGCTCTCATCCCAAGGCTTCCTCCGTTCCAGGTCTCAGCAGCCTCTGCTCTCGCTCCTGAATCCAGCCTTGATGTATCAGTGCACCAGCTCCTTGGAAACGCTGCGTAAAGGCAGAGATGCCACCAACTGCATATCTTTGTTTTAATGGACTAACATCAGAGGGAACATGAAACCCACTTGGGGGTAAAAAAACGTCTACTGAAGTTCCCCCTCTGCCTTCTTTCACCTCATCTCTTAGATGACAAAAATTGCCTGTATTGCTTCCTCCCAACCCACAGACCTCTCCATCTGCACTGCTCACATCGCTTTGATTAGACATCCCAAATCACCCTTCCTTAAAGCCTCGTTCTTTTGAAAACAGGGTGGCATTACAGGGCTTCATGGCTGTTGTGCCTCTATTGCTCCAGATTAGTTATGAAGTCAAAAAGAATGAGATTATTTTCCCAGCCTCTGGCCTTCACCTGGGATGTGTCAGCGATGCTGCATTTCTCTTTCTTAAACACCAGGAGAAAACCTGGAAGAGAATGAGGCTGTCCAGGTACAGAAGAAATTGAAAAATAAAAGTCATGGCTTGCCGGAAAAAAATCTTCACTGCTAGAGATGGAAAACTTGAGCAGTCCCTCAGTGCACAGCCGTGAGTATATCACCGAATTAATCTTCAGCCTGCAGCGCTGAAGCCTTCCAGTAGGCAGCAGAGACCCAGAAGACACACCGAATGCCCCCCCCAGCTACACAGATTCAAGATCCAGCTACGAATGACTGTCCTCACCTGTCCAGACACTGCTCCCCTCCCTGTGCAATGGAAAAAATCAAATCTTAAAGCATTTTTTTTATCAAAATGTTAGAGGAAAACAAGTTTTTTGTTTGAAAAGTAAAAAGGAGGGGACAGATCAGACTCGGGAAACAGAGTGTAATTGGGAAAAATTCTCTTTTTAACAGATCAGAGAGGCCCATCAGGACAGTGCTGAAGGCATCTGTGGTCCAGTTCGCTTTCATTTCTCTCTCTGGCAGGAGGGGAGGTGCAAACGCCTCCTGCTCAGCCGGAGAAGTCCCTGTCCCACACTCAACCCCACGCACTGTGCTTTCAAGCCATGCCTCAGGTCTGGCTGCAGCCCTTTCGGCAGTTTGCCTCGCAAGCCTGTGACGTGCTGCCCCGGGCAGCGGGAGCTGGCCACAGAGGACAGGTTGGGTACAGCATCCCACCCGACACCTTACTCCAGGTGGGACAGAACGCAACAAGGCCAGTGGAGGTGAGGCTCTGGGCAATGCAACGCTCCTCCAGCCCTCCTGCCACCACCTGCCGTGGGGTGCGCGCCCCCTTCTCACCCACGCAGCAAACGAACCCAATCGACTTTTTTCTGGTTTAAATCTGCTTCTGTATGGAAGAACTGCAGGGTAGGAGGCGGTCTCCCAAAGAGATCTTTCTGTTGTGAAGAGAGAACTGAGCAGCCCAGGAGAATCAGGGAGGATTTTAGAGTAGGTTTTCCACCTCCACCCAGTGTGCACCATGCTCATCCAAGCCTTCTTGCCCCCAACTGGAGAATAACCCCACAGTCTCAGCAGGCAAGTCACCCAACTGAAGTCAATCAAGAATAACAGGAACAGGGGTTTTATACGGTTGCAGGTACCAGCCAATTTCAGTAATATCAGTAGTTAGCAAGACTTCATTGTTTGTCTAGAGAGCACAATGCTTTGGTTCAAAAAAACCAAGGAAACCACACATGCACAAATGCACACATGCAGACTGAGTTCAGAAGTACCCATCATTGTTGATTTAATTATAATATTTCCCACTGTGTTGTGCAGAAAGATCATCTGTGAAGAGTCTAGCAGGGTGCAAACATTTAAATCACTTGCCTTTCAACTCACCACCTCAACAACTCTGCTGCAGAGGCTGGCTGAGTCCATGAGGTGCTGACTCTTGTAAATGATTTGCCTGCAGATTGCGGTGTTGAACTTAGTCTCACAAAAGAAGTGTAAACGACTATGAGACAAGCCAGGACGGAGAGAACTCTTTAGCCGAATTTAAAAAGCTTTTGTTCATAGTTCTGGGTTTGTTTTTCAAATTGAAGTAAAAATAGTAACTGAAACAAAAACTTAATGGAAAAAAACCCAAAACAAACCCCCCCACACCATCAAATCCTGACCAAACCCCCTCAACTATCCGTATAATAAAACTGTTCAGATAGCCATTGACTATGTACCCAGTGGCAACATCCCAGAACATTTTATAATGCGCTCTCACAACATCCTGGCAGCAGATAAAGGATGCCTGATTTTCCTTGAGCAACGCTATTTCCTTGATAGTCACAACAGATCCCATAACCCCGTCAGCACAGCTCTGGTTGTCTGAACGCATTTGATCAAAGGTAACCCGGAGTTAGATCTACTTGCTGCCCCACCTTCCCTTCTTCCCTTGCTCAGACCACTCACAAAGAAAAACCTGTGGTGACACCTGCGTCATGCTATGAGCGACCTGCCTATCCTTCTACCTGCAGGCCCCACCGGGCAGCGTCCTTCTGCACGAACTTTCTGTTTGAGGGCTTAAGTGAAGCAAAAGTTCTGCAAGAGAGCTTTGTAAAACAGCTCCCACTTCACCACTGTGCAACAATTCGGGCATATTTAGCCTAAGACACACTGGTTTAGACAAAGCTGCAGTTACCGGGATGGGAACACACTTTGCCACAGTATATAATCAATAACCCATACACAGTCAACACACTTGTTTAATAGCAAAAGAATCACAGCCCACGTGCACCATTAGGAAGCAAGTGGGAGCAGAACATTATGCAGTGCCAGTCCAATTAAACTTAAATTCTATGGGAAAGGAGTAAAAAAGCATACAAATATTACAGCCAAGTAGACTAATAGCCCACAATTTTAGTCTGTGTCTCAGGCTGTCAAAGCACTGAGTAACTGTCCAATTAGTCATAAGAAAAAATGGCTGTTGCACTCAGTACGACTGAGAACATTTCAACACCATCCCCCAGAGTTACTCCCTCTGCACTCAGTAGCCTTTCTACATATCACAACCCGTCCGTCACTTAACTCAGACACATTCTTCTTCCAAACCATTCTCTAATTTTAGTTTGCGCCACTAAAGGACTGCTCCCCTCCTCGGGCAGCATTTGGATCCAGCTCTTGGTTTCTGCATCAGATTTCTGGCTGCCTTGGTGACCCTGCACAGAGAGCGCTAATTCCCCAAGAAACAAATTGGCAGGAGCTGGGAACGGAGGAACCAGTAGAAAAATGCCAAGGAGTGGCTGGCCCACAAGAACATGTCTGGCACCAGAGAGCTTGGTCCACCATCGGCTGCACAATGCACAAAGGTCTCCATCTGCTTTCGGTCACCAGTTGAAACCCCAAAACTGGGAGCAGTATATAAGCCCGGTCAGACGTGTTGTAGCCCACATCTTTCCAACTTAAACATCCTCTTACCTTGCTGTCTTTGGTAGACGAGGTCTGGCACTTGTCCCACCCACTAATGGCTTCCCCACGGCTATCCCATTGCAGGGGAAGGCTACGCATCTTCCACAGACACCCAAAGCTTTTGCTTTCACTTTTCACTCACTCAACTTTGCCTTGCCTTAAAGACTTTTCTGATTTTATGCATCTTAACCACTTTGAAAAACAGTATTTGCCATCATTACAACAGCGTGGAAAGGCTTTTGAAAGGCAGACAATGAGCTGGCTCAGCTCTCTGCAAAGCCTCAATCAAGAGGAAAATGTCAGGCAATCTTTCATGAAATACAAAAGAAATGTTTCGAAGGGACCACAGTTTAATCTATGCCAAACACCTCTGAACAACTGGAAGAATCACATGCTTCTTTTCCATTTAATAGATACAATGGAGTTGTTATTCTGCCCCCGTGTTTTGCAGTGTACACTAAATTAACCCGTGTCACCAAAACACCAAGGGAGCTCATTGCAGAGCGCCACTTCTAATACGGTCTGTAACAGGTAAAAACTTCCATCTGGGGGTAAAGTAAAACCAAAGGAGCTTTAAGAAAGCAACCTGTGACTATTCAAAGAGCAGTGCACACTACCAGCGTTTTCCACATCAGCTCTCAGGAGCACAGTATGACAGAAAAGAGCTATAAAATTACTTACTTATGCTAGCATCAGGCATTTCAAAGCAGCTTTGCATATAAAAGGGACAGCTCTAGCGGTCATGTAGGAGAAGGACTATCCTCGTTTGAGGTAAAACAGCAAGCAAGTAGCATCCTTTACAGGGCCTTTCTTTGCCCTTTTCTTTGCCCTAGGACAGCCATAGCTCTGCACTTTTTTTGAGATGGGAATGCTTCTTTGAAACATTCTTTAAGTTTTCCACCTGGCCACAGATCCTGTCTCTTCTGGCAAGGCTCAGAAACTATCTCGGTTGTGTTACAGATTTTCTGCAAAGAACAAATTACTGCCAGCACTGCCACCACCTGCACCGTCTCCACTTAGTTACTTCTGGGACACAAATAATACCTCCTTAAAAGCATTCGCCTAAGAAGGATGCATCAATCAAAGCAGCATTTACTCGCAACTGAGAGCTGTCACGGGGGACAGAGAGGTACGGCCACACAGAGACCCACCACTGCTGCCGCACGGCAGGTGGAAGCTACAGACACTCCAGAGAGCGGTTTTCTGAAACCACTTAGGACTCACAGGTGAAGCTCATTTCTTTGAGCAGCCTCTGAGGATTTTGTCCAAAATGAAGAAAACTGGCAGATTTTGAAAAAGATATGGCAAAGATTAACAGTCAAATCCTTGTCTAAAAAAAGAGAACGCAAAATCTCGCCTACACAGGACTTGAAACCCTTTTCAGCGGCAACCCTTCCAGTGGTTTGGATTCACACATACAATTATAAGTGACAGAATAACATGATTTTTTCTGAACTGACCCACAGCTCTGCAAAAGAGCAATTAGATCTGAGAATCTCTTCACAGACACGTCTTGGGATACGATACATTGCACATACCTCACCTTTGTGTTTCAATTCAGAAACAACGTTAAGGAGTCAACAGTGAACTTTGGAAGACTATAAATGCTCACCAACATCGTGGATAAACCGCTCGATTTTCGACTGCATGCCCCAGTATCTGAACTCGACTTTACAAAGTTTATATGCACACATGATGGGGTATTTCCCAGGGTTGTTCTTGTACTCTTGAATCCAGTCTTCCGAGAGGGGGCCTCTTTTAGTCTTCACTGATTTATACAGCTTCGGATCCTCCTCAGCTTTGTATTCATGCGGAGGGATAGGATCTTTAACAATATCAATAGGATCTATAGAAAGAGAGTAGAAACAGTTAGTCATTTCCTTTTCCCAAACAAAAGAAAATATCATTTTCCAGGAGTTATTTCTGTTTTGGTAAGTCCCAGAAGCATTATAGCGATTTAGTTTCTTTTTACTTGCACTTAAACAACTGATATTTAAATTGTTTACACATTGCTCCTGGGCAGCAACCAGCTCTGACAGAGGAACTAGTACGTGCAGTTCCAGCAAACAGAGGCTTTGCTCCAAATAGATATTTTTGCCCACAGTGACTGAGATCCACAGCACTCTGGCAGACCCGCACACTCCGTCTTTCCAGCTACAAAAAGATCTTTTGCACATTCCACCTTTCAGCTTTTCTAGTGTCACTCAGTGCTACAACTCTGTCTCATCTGAGACAATTAAATACACCTGCCCTTTCCTAGCACTGTTACAGAAAGGACGCTGCCCACTGAACAGCTTATCTTTGGAGTCCCTCAAGTGAAGGTACCGGTAACTCCTCAGGTGCTATTGTTAGACCAGATGTACTATGGAAGGCAGAAAGTTTAACTTAAGTCCGAGTTCAACAATGGAGAAGTGGGAACTGCAATGGGAGCAGGGTGAATGAACATATTTTAAAGATCTGCAACCCTCACGCCAGATCTCAGACAAGCATCTGAGGTTTGGATTGAAGGGCAGGATCGCACTTGCCAAGGAACAACAGCTCTTCTGACACTTCTCAGTGAGGCAGCATGACTCAGGCCTGTTTGCTCAGTACCGAAAGCCCGATCAGATAGGCTTAGGAATGAGGACAGTCAAACTGAAGTTCAAAACGAAGAAGTTCAAATCACGTAACACTCAAGTAAAATTGCATGGGGTTACTGTCATGTGCCCCATGTCAACAGCGCTCCAGAAGCCAGAGCAGCCACTAGATGTCCTTCCCCAGAGCTCCCGCCGTGGCCAACGCAGTGTGGGGCTGCCAGAAGTCAGCAGGAGCTCAACAGTTCTCCAGTCTCGGCAGCTCCAGGGCAAGGGATGCGTGGGTCCTGCGTGGCTGCAATTGCCAGCACTCCCTGCCACGGAGCCGGGTCCCCAGCAAATGCCAAGGGCACAGACCACGATGGACAGCAAGAGAGAGGAATTGCTATGACACTTGCTATTCTCTGCCTTTTTACATTCCCTTTTGCCTTTTCTCGTTACATCCTTACATATATAAGGTTCATTGACCCAATCTCCCAAAGACAGCTGCAAAGCTGAAGTGTTAACCTGCATGAGGGCAAGACTAAGGGAAGGGGAAGCAAAAATGAAATACACCTTCACGTTTCCGAAGTGCAGATAGGAGCTACACAAATATACAGCAATATTTTCCTCCTCTATGGTTATTTCTACATTTTATCCCCAAAATCATTAGATGCCATACTCCCTCAGGAGCTGCACAAATAAGACAGGAAAGCATCAGCTTCATTTTACAGATAGGGGATTCAAATTATTTCCATGTGATTTACATCAAGCCTAGAAGAGAACTCATGTGTCCTCACTCGATGTAACCCTACCCAGTATCCTGACACTGACACGGATGCAGGTGTGTGGTTAGGGGGGCAATGGGACAGAGAGATGGAACATACCAAGCAAAAACCTCTACATAAAAGCGCGCAGAATAAAGGAAAAAGTACAAGAAAAAAGCTATTCACCTAGAATGGTTTGTCTTTTTTCTGCAGGAGAAAGGTTGAACACGTTGACATGCTCTCCCGGATCAGTTTTGTAGTACGTCTCAATATCAATAGAGAACTTCTCCACAAAAGGACACGTATACCTGAAAATGAGAACAATGCAGCGTAGAGTAAATCCCGCTCGGCTTGGCAAGCGGAGAAAATGCTTTCCTAAGATGTACAAAATCAGCCTCAAATCCAAGCCAGTCTTCACTCGTGTTTTACTTCAGGTATGCTTAAAATACCAACTGTACAGGTTCAAATCTTCTTTAATAACTTCTTAAGACAGGAGCTCGCCTCGGTCACGTGCCTTCACTGAATAGCTCTGGTTTAGTACAATCCCAAGCCCACAGCAAATGGGTGTGCTCCCCGTGAGCTGTTACATGGATTACAGCTGAGAAGATACCGGTGTGAAGAAGAACCGCACACAGTTATTGGAGACTGGGCACCCACGTTGACAAAGAAACAACTTCCCAGGGTGGCAACCAGCAAACGTTGGCAGGAGAAAGCCCGAGAGGACCACCAGGTCATCTCACTTTGCAGAGACACTGACAAAAACCTGCAACTTAAAGTTTGAGACTGTCTCCTCCAGGAGAAGATTATCATGACAGACTGCTTTTAAAGGGGCAGTTTTCAGCAAGGAGATAACTTTCAGGTCTGCTATACTACCAAGTTACGTTATCCTTGCAGGTATGACACAGATACAAACACAAGGACACCGTGGAAATGCATCAATGGAGTTCTTGCCCAGAAGCTATGGCAGAATAAAATATGGACTGGTTCTGTGCAGCGCCAGGTTTCCTGGCCAACTGATTGACTCACGGGCATTTCAAGAGAATAGATAAAAACAGACTGGCAGTGGACTTTAATCACTTGAGAGTCAGACAGCTCCATTATATTTAGTCTTGAGCAACTGCTCGTACGCAGATGCTGACTCCCCAACCTTTCCCCAGACTAACGTTGCTTGTAGGGAGCAGCAAAAACAGAACTATGAAACTTTTCTAGATTTTTGATAAAAATCAAAATATCCATTAAAGCCTTTTTATTACGAAAGATGACAGCAACATCAGACTTGTAAACCTGGAAAAGGGCAAATGCTCTAAACCAGTGTAACTGGCATACAGGCTATTTATTCCAGGTTAGCTGAAGCCCTTCCAGACAAAAAACAGCCAAAATGAGGAGGTTCCAGAGGGCTCCACAGAGCCTCTGGCACTCTTCCCTTCTCAGGGTGAAAACCATAGGATGTAGATTTGTTATTTTCTAGCTAAATGACAGTAAGACAGTTTCCAGAAAAGAAGCACCAGGTTTGTTTATTTGTTAAGATTTTCTTTCCCCCCTAGAACAAATGAATCCTGTCTTACTTGACGGCGTTCAACATGACAACTGTCCCATCACTGTGTACATTTATAACTTAAGTGAGCTGGCAGATACCTGCAACGTTAGGCAGAACATGCAGTGCAGGATACAAGACTAAATAAAAACCATTCAGGATTTCCCATGCATTGATGAACAAAACAGCTCGCGTTTTAGAGCAATCAGCCACAAATTCTCAAGTATGTATGCAGTCAGCTCAGGCAACACTCGCACTCCTGAGATGAAGCACTGCGTAAGAATTTTAGGACTTGACCCCAGTTACTCTAAAGGACATTACTGGAGATGGAAGAGACGCCACTGCCACACAGAGTGACATCAAATCCTCTCTCTAAAGTAGGAAAACACCTCTGAATATCTTGGTAAGTTTTACCTTGTCCTGGTATAAGGATATGCATTCCATGATTCTTCTTCGACTCGCAGAGCTGCCTTGGGCAATATTGACCGAAACCAGCTGGGTATGTGCATACCAATGTGGTACACTTTGTGAGTATACTGCCCGTTGCCGCCCGGTCCATCCATGTATGGCCTGTTCTCCAGGATCTCCACTCCACTGCCTTCCCCACATGTCTCCTCTCTGCTCTTTTTCTGAAAGGAAAAATATATCACGCGGTTAATCCTCCCAATGCATTGCACACAGCAAGGTCTCAAAAGCGCATGAACATCGGGGATGGTTTCTAGGACTCCTTTTGAGCAGCGCTTCATACAGACAGCAGAACAGTAGCAGCACCCTGGCAGTAAGATTACCAAACCTAGAGATTATAAAGGAAAAGATTGAGAGACTCGTGTGGCCAACACAGGAAGAGAGATCTGATTTGTTAGGGATCCTGTAAAAATCTGGATTTGGACAGCGAGAGACAGTTTGAATAGTGACTCAATGACACATCAATTCCTGCTCCTACCCCAGGTTACATGTGGCTCTTCCGAGAGCACACGAAACCTGGGCTCCAGCTGTGAACCACCCAAGAGCGCAAGAAGCTTTCTCATCAGCGGGTGACACGGCGAAGGGGAGTTTGTCCGACTTGGCACATTCTTGTGGTGTTGTGTCAGCGTGAAGAATCATACACACGCTCGGCGCAACATCACAGTACTAAAGACTATTTTATGACCTAAAACCACAGGATTTGGGGGCTTGTTGCTTGTGGTCTGGCAGGGCAGCAGCTCTCCAAGAACAGCTTGGAGACTATGCTCTGCTAATTAAGATATTTAGAAGAAACAACCCAAGTTTGCCAGAATTCACACAGCACCCCCTGGCAGCCTCCATATTTTGGCTTATTTGTACTATTGTCCCTCGTTGAGAAACTTGGCAAAAATTCCTTCAATAAAAAAAAATACTAATTTCAGTGCTTCTAAGAAGAGCTATAGGCAAACCAAATATTTATTCATTTGTAACACATTTCAGCAGATTGGATGATGTATAACCTTCATCATTTCCAAACATCAGATTCATATTGTTAGTATTTTGAGTTTATTGTTTGTATTTGAGAGGACAGTACTTTGGAAATTAAGAAAAAAAAATGGAATTTTATACAAGAGTCAACTGTGAAATATAACACAACAACCACCTCCCGTTTTTGGCATACAAGCAATTCAAAGGATAACACGGTTTAACAGAAAATTATTAATAAGATGCACGAGATCAGCTTCTCCTCTTTTGAGGACAGGATGATAAGCCAATACAGCTATTTAGAAGTAAATAGCCCTCTTTTTTAAAGAACTCCCAAGTGATTTTAAATTTAAACAGCTGTAACCGACAAATCCAAATAACTGACAGCCTAAATAGTCTTTTTTTTTCCTGCTCCAAAGCACTTTTTTTACAGTTTATATCTAACATTCATCTGGCAGTTCATTAAAACACACATCCTCTTAAAACAAATCACTGTCTTTCAGTTCTTATATAAGCACTGACCAAGTCCTGTACAAATATTTATGACAGTAACATTAAATAATCTTGATGACCCAAAAATCTGGTTAATTCAAAGGTCTCGGAAAAGGCAGTAACCCAGCAGGCATAGCGAATGTGTCAGACAGAGTAATAGCACAGCATCTGCTCTGAACAGTTGATACAAATTATGGAGATCTAGAGTTTTATTATATGGCATAAGCACGTGGAAATCATAAGCAGAGGAAATACATGTTCTCTTTGTGCCAAATTATCACATGTAGAATCGTACATCAGCTAGATTTAAAACTCCATTCTACATTGCGTGGTTACCAGCAATTCCAAGGCAAATCCACAAGTCCTCGTTAGGGACCAAACATATTTAAGTAGTTTTTAAATTTCAAAAGAAACCCACAGCACCAAGTGGACACAGCACCTCGTTCCCAGATTTACAAATGCTTGTCTTGCATTGGAAAACCAAAACACCGAAGATTTCTTTTTGTTTTAATAGCCATGGTTGATGTGAAAATGGATAAAAATTCTCTGTATGCTTTCTTTCTCCGAGTGTGATTTCATACTCTTCCTTTCAGAGCTACGTCCGAGATACGCCTTATGCCTTGTCTTCCTCCAATAGCCCTCCACCTCCTGACACTCTTCAGAGGGTCTGGGTTTGAAGCCGGACACACAGAGCTAACACTAACACTCTCCGCTTTTCTTTGCCCCGTTTAGCCATTCTGATAAAATCCTGCCGCATGAAGACGACTTGCCTGGTTCTCATCCTGCAGCTAGAACCCTGGCGAACCTGCAGGATCGGCCAGATTTGCTTTACTTCCACAAGCAGCTTTTCCCCCTGACCTGGTAGCGCTAACACTCAGCTCCTCAGACAGAGCTGTCTGATCAGCAGAGATGTGAGGGGGGGCAGGGTCCTGTGGTCCCAGCACTCGGTGAGGGAAGGAAGAAGGGAAAAACCCAAATTAACTGAGACTCTGTGGAAGTCAGTTCACGTCCCACTTCCGATTTCTGGTTATTATAGTCATTTCTATGCACCTGCAGGAGCCTGTGAACCCTGTTCTGAGAGCAGAGCATGCTTCCTCCTTCAGCCAGATGATCAACTCCTGCCCACAGCCTCTTTTACCCCGTTGCAAGCCTTGAGCAAATTTTGGCGATACGCATTCCTCCTGCTTTTTACTTATCTACACAAGATACGTGTCGATACGTTACTTATCTACACAAGATATGTGTAGATACATTACTTATCTACACAAGATATGACACGGGACAGCAAGAACGTTTGTTTAGATGAATGCAAAATAAGAGCTGCACCTCTGCGTGACAAAAAAAAAAAAGAATAATCAGAGCTGCAAAGTTTGTATCCCAAACTATCTTTTGAGCCAGGCCAATTTATATTCAAAACACAACATAACTGATTGCTGGGAAGGAGAGTATGGTCAAAGAAAAACTCCACAGGATAAACCCACACAAAGCTGCTTCCCAGCCCTGCATGCTCTCGTGCTACCAGCCAGCTTACCGAGAAGGCAACAAGCCACCGCAAGGTCAGGAAGGCCCGAACAAGTCAGGTTAGATGCTGAACAGTACAATTACTAACCAGTCATAAAGACAAAAAGAAGATACGTTTCTCAGACAATAAAAATAAAGACATCAGCCACGCGCACTCGAGAGACCAGGATGATACTCTGCGCTTAAGTGGTACTGTGAAAGTACACCACTTACGGACATGGAGAGCAATTTGCTTTTCAACCATATAGCCTCTTCATGTCTATTGTGACTCAGCTACAGCATCGAGAGGGCCTGTTACAAGGAAATGGTCTGCAAACAACAATTAAAAAACAACCATCGATTAGGAAAGCATTTGACTTGCAAAGTGCCTGGCAAGCCCTCTTCAAAGGGTATCTGTCTGCTGGGAGTGGCAGATGTGCAGGCATTTTAGAGTCAGTCTTGAAGGTTTCAGCCTCATAGACCCACGCCCCTATGAGAAGTAGAGACCTTATTTAGCAGATTACCTGTGTTATTATTACTTGCTACCAACTGACAACAGTATTTTCCCTCTGTCTGAGGAACGGTCCCCAACAAAATCAAAGAGTAGCTAACAGCCTCTATATGCAAGTTATCTAAGCTGTAATCACAGTAAACTGTCTTATATTGTATTACAACAGGAAATCCAGTCATCCCTTTAGAAGTCCCTCTCTCTGCTGATGACACTCCACGTTCTGCACAGTCCCATCAATAGCTTTCCAGGACAGATGGTGACACAGATCCCTCCTAGCTAAAGTAATAGCATTAAATTACTCATAACAGGGAACCCAGAGAAGCAGATGCACCATGATTAGCAAGAATGCCAGTTACTTAAAGGCTTCTATTAAAATAAATCTCTTGGCACGGCAGCATAGCATGGGACACAGCACATGACCTCACCATAACAATCCCAGATGAATAATTCCCATGAATGTCATCTAAACATTGGGCTAGCCTAACCCCATTTATCATCCGCCCTTCACAACAGGAGACAAACGGCTGTAAACAAAGCCTTCCACTAGCAAAGACAGGTTCATCAGTTCTCAGATCTTCCATCCCCTTTCCCAGTCAGAAATGTGCGTCTCTATCAGCTAACACCACGGAGCACATCTTGCAAAGCCCTGGCCCAGCAAACTTCTCCTGGCACAGCTGAGTGGGACCAGGTGACTAAACGCAGCTCATACGTGTTTCTAGTGGGGTACAGCTCAGTAAAGGAATGACGGTTGATGGCATGAGAAACCCCCACAACTTGAGGAATCTCACTACAGCTGGAGGAACAGCATTCACAGAACAAGAATGCATAATGCTGGGTAAAAAGCTAAGATATGCCTTATTGCATTAGCTCGAGAAATACAGAAGTCAGACTGTGGAAATTAAACTTGCCTTGTAGTGTTTTGCTTTTGGTGAATTAGAAGAAAAAACAACCCCACCAATCAACGCAGTATTGCTCACAAGACGACAGAGAAGATTATTATCCTAAGCCAACAGAGTCCCTCTCCTTGGGCCTCAACCCCCGAGTAAAGCACAGGCTGCAGCCAGGCTCAGGGGCGTACACGGAGAATCCCTGCAAAGCCTCAGGGCTTTAGTTTCTCCTAAAGTTTTTTTTTATTGTAACTTCCTACTTTGAGCACTGCAACGGTACTGCAGAGAACAGTAAAGACAGGGTAGGTTGCACAGTGATAACAGGCGATGCAGGCATTCTTTTAGTTTTTAAAAATAGACTATAGCTATAATCTTACCTTGTTTACCACTGATCATTGTTTACAGGACAACCCCTCAATCTAAACAAGTTAGTGATTACAAAAGGTTGACATGCTTTAGCTTCACGATGAAGTGTCATGGTGTGCTACAGCAATGTATTTACACAGTACCAGTGGCCTACTTCGATGACCTGTGAGAATTTTGATTTGAGGTTATTCAAATTGCGAAGACTGACAGCACTATGCTTGGTAGACCTATTGTCCACAAATAACGAAGACACAAATCGTTGTCTGGAAACAATAACCAGATTTTTTGCTTTTTTCCTCCAGCTCCCATGAAGGGCAACAGGGTATTTTGTTGATAGTCCAGACAAATTCTTCTGGGAGAATCCATTAACATAACGCTGAAGCCTTGGGATTTTTTTTTTTTTATCCCATTTAGACACAGATAGGGATACAAGAAGTTTACAGCTGGTTGATGGTTTCAGTTAACAGCGACAGCAAACAAAGGCATCTATGTAACCACTGAACAAGAACATGACAGCAAATATCCCCAGAGGATCCTGCTAACATACTTGCTCATGCTCTTGTGGCAAGGGAGGCTGGAAAACATTTTCTATGGCCAATTACTATTTTTTTTTATTGTTTTGGATGCTAAGGCTACCACAAATGCCAATTAAGTCCCCAGAAACAGACCTGTCCTTTGGGAACCAGAGAAAGCCTAAATTGCCTCACACAATCCACCAGACAACAAAATGCCTAAAGCCGCCTAGGATGGATGACTCCTGCCAGCACTGAATAGGTTTTAAGACCTGTTTTCACTAATCAGACCTGTTTAATTTTTTTTTTTCTGTTCAGTTTCAGAAAGGAAGCACAAAAGTTCCTAAGACGTAAAGGGTTGAGTAACAAAATTTAGGCTGGGAGAGGAATAAACTACTTGTTTTCAATCTCTTCCACACGTTAAGGGAAAATACTCCCAACTATCTCCAGTTGGACATTATTTAGGCTGATGGAGATTTCACTCTTCTAATTTTCCAAAGCGTTGCCTTCTTCCCATCACCAGCTGCCTTTCTTGATGTGCTCCAGGCAGCTGCCTACCAGCCATCATCATCTCCTGCCCGCGGGCACTGTGCAAGAGCGGAAGCTGCGTGTACGAAGAAGGTGCCAGTCAGACAACGACTGGTGCGTTGCACACGATAGCCTTCTACGGAAATGCTGGGAGAGGTTATAGCAAAGCAGCCTGTTAGCCTCAGCCATGTATCTGGGCTTATTGTGGTGATATTAGCAGTCAAACACCACAAATAAACCAGCACGACAACAGACTCACCGTTTCAGCCATAGCTGCTGCAGGCCAGAATTAAACAGCACCTAAATCCAGACAGCCAACGAGAGGGATGCTGGAAAATACCAAAAAGGTCCTGAAACTAATGCACGGTTTATTCTTAAGAGATTTTTCCCAGCATAGGATTTTTGGTACACGGATAACATGTACAGTGACGATGTGCGTGCACATAGGTGTATCCGTTCTCTCTTCAGCTGTCTCTTGCTGCAGTATGACTCAGCTCTGTGTTCTGTTAACCACTCCTTCCCGAGCATTTGAATTGACATCTCATTCATTATGAGCAATCTGCTTTCACCACCGACAACCTTCTGCCTGCTGATACAGATATCTGATAGACCAGGCACCATTCATGGACAGTATTTACTGCAGGTAATCAAAAACTGGGTCTTTGACTAGAAAAACAAAATGTTGGTTTATCCTTGAAGTACAGTAGAGTCATACTTCCCAAGCCATTTTTTGTTGGTTTGTTTTTTTTTTTTTTTTTCTTTTCAAAATGTGTGTGTCAAAGGCCTGAAACACTCAATTAAAATGATATCACCATAACCAGGGTGATACCTGAGCAAAAAGCTTTTTTTCCAATGTGAAAGAAGGGTGCAGAGGAGATGGTACTATTCCGCTCTCACAGAAGCCAAGAAGGAGAACTTCCAAACAGATCAAACCCAACATAATTTTATCAGTGCATAACATGTTCTAAGAGCAAGCAGGAAGTTACACGAATTAAATTAAAAATAAAAATCACCCTTACTGTTATTAATGCATTAGAGTGCAGAAGTAGAACGGCACACACAACTTCTTGCTGTCAAAGGCTTTTGTATCACAGTCAGAATAGCCGAGTCCTCTCACATTAAAGATGACGGAATCAACAAGAGAGCATCATTTCGAAGAGGCAGAAAGTAACCTGAAGAGACAGAGCTGCTAGCAGGCCGGTGTCTAGTACCCAGATCTTTCAAGCCCCATTTCAGCATGCTAACCATGATGCGGCAGTCCTCTTCATTGGGCTTGGGTAGGCACCTTTACCAAAATACAGCAAAACAGTCCTCAAGCAGGGAAGCTTCTCTATTCCTGTTTTGCAGGAGTTGAGTGTAGTCTTACTGGTTATATTGAAAAGACAATATTAAAGGTAGGCAGGAGCTAGGAACCCTGTTGCCTCAGGGATGGCTTTATAATGGTATTTTTGAGCTAGCACAAGCGGGGTACAAGCGAGAAACAATCCACGTCAAGTTGGACTGACAGTCCTTCAACAACAACAACATTGCTGGAGGGCAGTACAGGACTTGTGAGTTTTGTTCTTGGTACTAAAAGGCAAGGCTTACTATATCTCATCACAGTTAAGTTGGCACTACCTTAATGGGAAACGAAGTTCAACTGCAATGGGATTTCCCATTCTCTCCACGGACACTATTCCTGCCCTTTCAGAAGTTGTGGACACCACAGGACTATGTCTTTGTTTATGCCACGTGCACCACATTATGAATGCAGGCAACTTTAAGCTGCAACATCTGTTTCCATGGCAATGGGACTGCATCAGCAATCCACTGGGTTTAGTTTAGGCCATCTTCACTCAGGCTTCAGCGCTGCACACAAATCATTACTGTTAACAGCAAACCAAGTGATGTCACTAGTAACCATGGTGCCCACAGCTGAGGTTTCCGTGTGCCCTTTGCGCTCTAACATGCATCCTTCACGCATGACAACTATTTTAATCCAATTAGTGCTGTTAAAAAAAAAAAATACATGAAGGGCCAGTGTCAATACTTATTTGGCAAAGGAAGGTTAGTTTGAGTCAACAAGATAATAATCAGAACATGAAGCTTTACAATAGCACTTTGACTCCAAGCCTCGTTGCACTGTACACATCGGAATGACCTGAAACCCTGGGGAGAGGGGAAAGAAATCTGTTCCTCATCAATGGCTTTATTAATAAAGGCAGAAGAGCAGCTGTTTTAAACATCCTCCTCTAGGTTTGATCAATGGCTGGGCAATGTGCAGTGCTTCATTCCATCTAGACAACACCCCTTCCCCCAAACACCGGTGCTTCACCAGCTGAACATAAAACCTGGTCGTAAGTGTTCTTACCGTCCAATCGAAAACAAACAAAAGGAGTCCTAAAGTAAGAGCGAGTGTTGTAAAGTGTGTGTGTTGAAGGAGATCAGAAGACTCCCTGTTCTGGCAAAAACCTAGTCATAATGCCATGGAAAGACTGCCACTTTCCAGGCTGCTCTATCAGATGGCCAAAGAGGACAGCTCTATCAATACAGAGACATTTCGGAGAGACTGAAGACTTCACTGACCATGAGCACAGTCTCCTCCAGATCCACTCACTTTACAGATCAATGAACCACCTTCACATCCCTCCCCAGCACTGGGTTTGGAAGCGATAGATCCTCCTGGCAGATCAGAAATCCCAGCAGTGACTCCGTCTCAGCAGGAATGGGGTTGTCCCCTACACACTCTGCAGCTGGGGGTTATGCTCAGAGCCATCAGGACAGCCAAACACCTTTTGACCTTCCTCCTCAAGATAGTCTGGTTTCACTGGGGACATCTAAACACATTAGCTTATTAGGTAGATAATTTTGAGAGTAACCATAAAGTAGTTAGCATCAGTCTTCCCAACGTAGCACTGCATAGCTGCAATTTCCAGGAGGGTTCCCCTTAGGGTCCTTCCCAGCTCTGCTGGAAGCTGCCATCTGATCACCTCCCTGCCTGCAGCAGGCATAGTATGGGGCTCTTCCCTCAAGTTTACCAAGGAAGAATTGGGACTATCACACAGAAATTGCTGTCCTCTTGTCCCGTGCTTCAGTCACTGTGTAATGCTGCCTCCAGGGAGATATGAAGCACACAAGAAGAAAGAAGATGTCACCCATGAAGGGTCTTTCTGTCAGAGAGAAGCACATGTAGAGCTGCTTTCTGACAGGAGGTAGGTTAGCGTCCAGGAGATCCCAGGTCTGCTCCTGCCACCCCTTCACTGTCCTGAGAGATGTTTGAGGTGGGGGTCACAGCCCTTTGCAGCTGCAAGAACCTCCCCCTCTGAGCTTCCAGCCCCAAATCCTGCCAGACTCCCAGCCGGCAGAAGCAGAGCAAAGCTGAGCATGCAGAAAACCCTGAAGAAGGGACCGTTCTCACCCAAGCAAGTGCAGGTTACAGGCGCCGCATCTGCAGCACTATCATTCTTGGCTGCTTTTCTTGTAAGGTAAAACACATTCTTAAAAAAAAAGCCCTAAAAGTTAAAGGCAGGACAGGTTGTCAGCAGCAGCCTCTCGCAAGACAGAGCAGAAATATGTGCAGCATCAATTTGTACAAGTGTTGTATGCACTGCATTATTTAGAATCCGGTCTCAATATTAATGAAGCTGTTTGTACAAAACCAGGATATTTTGGGGACAATCAATTGTGCAGGACTATAAATAATTTACAGCATTAAGAGAACCGTTCTCACGGCCACTCAATCACTTCGCCTTACAAAGACGCCCAGTCACACTCCTACAGAGCCCGGGCTGGATGTGCCAGAGGCACAGGAATTAGGAATCATTTTATTACGGAGATACCTCAAACTTGTTTACCGCACATGCTCCATCTTTCAAAACGTCTACTACACTTCCAGCTCAGTATTTTATCTTACCTTGCGTATTTCCTTCCTTGTCTTCAAATGGATTTTTCACTGTATTAACTATTCCACAGACACTGTCTGGGAGAATTACTGTCCCTAGTTTAAAGGGAGGTAAAGCAAATTGACCATTGTTATACTGCGAATTGCAGACAAAATTCCAACTCAGTGTGTTCTGGTCCGACTACATCCCTTGGATTTTAGGAACCCAATGCAACTCTTCACTAACAATAGGCTGTATGCTAAAATACTGAAGGAGTGGCTTAGAGAAATCCCCACAGTTTTCCTAATACTTAATTCATTACTTGCCTTCAAGTATTTGAAAAAGTCAGGACCTAATCTGGGTGAACAGTCAATATTTTGTCCACGTGTCAGAAATCTTCTTTCATAAGAATAAAAAAATAAAGAAGGAAAAAGGATTTTTGGCAGCCACAAGCTCAGTAGGATTCTAAGCGCTGCATCCCGTATTAAAACCAGTACAAATCGGAAGTTTAAAATAATTTTTGTGTTATAGACTTCTCTCAGCTTCACTCAGTTGTGTTTTTTTAGAGAAAGAGAGCATTTGTGAACTGCCAAGGCAACATAGTTCACTACTCTAAAATCAATCTTCTTTCGCCAGGTATGGAATAACTGCCACTATAAGAACTGGATTCCAGGATAATGAGTACAAAACAAGAAAAAAAAAGTAAATGCTGAAGAGATGTTTGCTCTTTCTGTACGTTTTCCCAAAATGCTAACCCGTACGGGTGTCATTGTTACCTGTGCAAATTAAACTGCAAGTCTGGTAGCACTGAGCATACCTGTAGCCCCCTTGTTCTCAACACTAAGCGACTGCGAGTATCTTACTCTCCTCTTTCAGAAGGATGCAAGCACTCATGATCGCAAAGAAAAGGTTATGAAAACCAGAGGAAGAAGAGAGAACACAGAAGTCACAGGTTTTTAATGCTGCAGCATAGAAATTGGCGGAAAAGCTTCAAACCAGGCTTTTGCTTTCAAACTCGTAAATCTTCCAGGGTCTCTGGAGCTGCCAGCAGTGTCACCTACTTTTAAAATTAAAGCATATATGTCTATCTGTCCAGATGGCCAAGGCATCTGCAAACGAAACAAAAATAATCAGCCATCCTGTTCTTCAGTGTCCAGAGATGAAGGGTCAGTTTGTTTTCCCCCACTTAATCAGTCTCTCACCATCTGCTGAGCCTGCTGGCAATTGCCAAGTGTAGCTAACAGTTTAAGGGACATGACTTTTGCACCCAGATATCAGGACACGGCCTCAAGAATTACCACCACCAAGCACGTTTTCTTAAGTCTATTCTCAAAGGCGCTACCTGAGAGCTACACGCAAACGAAGGAGAACGCGGGACAGTGCAGGGGTCTAGAGACTGAGATGACGGACAAATCGTGATCCTTCGGAAAAGGATTGAAGCGACTCGGGGTACTCCGTCAGCAGTCACGCCAGGTGAGTACAGCACACCGCAGATGCTCGGAAACATGCTCTGATTTGTCAGGGAAGGCAATAAATGCAAAGCCCTGAGGGACTGTAGGAGAGAGGCTCACGTTCAAAGATGAGAAGAGAAGAGCCCTCAATTCTGACGTTCCTGCCCGAGCTCAGCAGACAGCGCTGAGCAGACGAGTTATCTCTAACAGATTGCCTCAAACAGGGGCCAGAGTCCTTCCCCATTCGTGGGCTCTCAAAGTGCTGAATGACACAGTATTAAGGTTATTAGCTTATAAGGATGACACAGCATCTTAAAATAAGTCTCATCCTCAAAAGGCAACCACTAGGTCCAGAATAATATTTTTAAAGTACACCATCTTCGGAGGAAAGTCACAAGTACACAGAGAAAATGAGGACCAGACTTACTTACAGCAGAGAAAGCAAGCTATGCACACCAATACAAAAATAAGATTTAATAACAAGAGGAATTTTCTCGTCTTATGTAAAGGTCAGAAGGGCAATGGTCTCTCAGAATCTCATGGCATATGGAATCGCAGTAATGAACAGTATTAAGATGATAAATGGACTGACCTTTGGCTAATAACATACTGACCTTTCTGACAAACATATATTGGAATACAAGCTTTGATGAGATAGAGACTTAACATTAAAGCATGCGCTATTTCTGGGGTGAGGGGGAGGCATACAGAAAGGTAGGTTCCCTAAACACACAAGAAAAGGAAGCAGGTATTACAGGAAAGGACAGCTGTTGAGACACAAATATGCAGGACACTTAGAAGAGGGAGAATTAAGAGATCCTTCAATAAGATCTATCTAATGTATAAAACTTCAAAGTGGCTTCAAAGCCCTCGCAGGGTCAGAAATATTGTTCGTGCCTTTGATGTGATGTGCGGAGTCAGAGATGACGTCCTGGACGGAGTCAGTATTTCTGCAGGAAGAAAGAAATCCCTACAGACGCTTACAGCTGTGCCCTCCATAAACAGTCTGTGCTTCATGAAACTCACCTCAGCGCCCCTCTCTAGTTACGTCCCGCTTACATTAGGATCGGAGCCTGCAGTTCCCCCAGATCAAACTGCAGCTCTCCCAGTCCTATGGGCAACTCTCGAGGTTGAGTTTACCTAGAGACCTCTCACCCTTGGGAGCTGGACAGGCTTTTAAATGCACATACAGATTTTTAGGAAAAAGCTACACTACAAAACTATTGTCCAGAGAAGACGTACAAAGAATGATTTCACTCTTTTGAAGTATGTTGCTTGTTTTATGCACCAGACTAGAAAGAGGTCACAGTAGGAAGATCACTGGTTCTGAGCTCAGATACAGAAATGAGTATGTTTTAATTTGGATAGCAAAAGAGACAAAAACGCAGCAATGATGCAAAAAACCTCTTGTGCGTATGGAAAAGCTCAAACCTAACTGCTCTGCGGCCAATGCAGCAAGGGCTCACAACCTGAAGATGTTGACAACACTGCGTGAGAGGTTTCCCATGAAAATACGGATACTGATAGTCTAAAATTTAATAGAGAAAACCAATTCAGTTCAGATCTGCTAGGCTTCAAGCAAGAAATCAAAGGTACATTAAGCCCTTTGCTGTAATGTAAAATTAACTTATTTATGGAAGAATTTAAGTGCTACTTAAAGTACTGAAACCACCATCTCTGTAGATAACATTTCAGAAGCTAGCAGAAAGCAACACTTAAAGGACTTGTTGCTCCCCTCCCCTCCCCCTCAAATTTAAAAATTAAAAAGCAAAGCAGCAAGCCACTCAACCTCAGTTTTCACAGCTTTATACACCAGCCTAGAGAACTTTAAGCATAAGAGGAATTATAGAGCAACATGGGCACCCACACAATGATTTATTGCATGTCTCGCTTGCCCAGCGGTGCGGAGAACCAACAGAGATGCTGGATTATATACTGCACAATTTTAATTCTCCCATCCAGTAAACATGGCAAATATGAGTACAGCCTGTCCCAGTTTAATGGAAGGACCCTTTGCTACTTGGGCGTGATGCTGCTTACCATCAAATCCGGTGGAAATTTTTGTTAAGACTTCTAAGAAGAAGGAAGGACTTTTCTTTCATGGAAGAAGATGAAAGGACCTTCCGCTGCAAAGCGAAAACCTCCATGAAAACATCTTTGAAAAGTGACCACAGTACTACAGCTTGAGCGTGAACATCCCTGCCCACGTGGCTTTGAGGCACTACTGCCATAGAAAGGGTTCCCAGAGCAACTGCACGGGCCAGTTGCTTCATCCCTCAGGTGAGAAGGTCCTTTTGGAAACCTTTCATTTGGAGGATGCTGAAATCTATGAAAATTATTTGATTGCTCTTAAAAGAGCAACCTTAAACCAACCGGTTTGGAGTTTAATGGGGATCTTCACTCACAAGCTTGAAGTTAAATGAGTGATCAACCTCAAGTACATGCTTAAGGCTCTCTAAAACCCTTGAGGAATATTTGTGACATTTCTTTTTTACACTGTTGGAAAACTGCTTCTTATGGGACCAGGCTGACTAGTGTCTCCAGCAATAATGACACCATACTCTACACAATAAATGTCTTTGAAATGAACCTTTGCTTTTACGAACCGCTCCTCTCCCCGGGAACAACTAAAAATCATTCTGTTCTACATTTCAGCCACAGATTTCTAAGAAATGCCTCTACACTGCTGTTGTATACAGATATCTCAGCTTGTTCCCCTAAGGGGGTTCAACATGCAGAACTTGCTTCTCCTGTGGCCTCCTTATGCGTTTCAGAGGAAAAATAAAAAGACAGACATGAAGCACTTTCTCACTCTCTGAAAAGAACGGAAGTCAGACTCCCCACTGCTCTCTCCCCAGCACCTGTCTCAAAGACAAAACCTGCATACTTTTAAATCAAACTGAAGAAAAAGGACATTTGATATCACGGCCTAGGAAAAGCTCCCATTGAAGTTGGCAGGAATCTTTCCACCAATTTCTGGAAGAGCTGAAGCAGATTGCTACCAAACACTAAGAAACAGAATATGAACTCCACATTCTAACCTCAGGTGAGTTTTCTGGTTTTGCTATTTCTTTTTTTCAAATTTGAGCCCAAGACTAGTATTTTCAATTAAAAGTACAGCTAACTTATCCTTTTTTACTGCTTCTACACATAATGCAGTAAAGTCACTTGCTTGTCACACGCTTCTCTAGCTCACCTGGATCCTGGGCTACACGCAGTGTTTCCAGTTCCCCCTCCTGCTCCGGGTAAGTAAGTGGAGGGACATCAGAGACCTGTCTTGACACCAGCTATTGCACTTGATCGAAGAGGAAACCTTACTTTGCTGCATATCAGTGCAGCAGAAAATTAGAGCAGGGCTGACGCAGGGCCGGTTGGCAATTCAGAGGTGCGGTTTCTCGAGTAGTCTAGTGGGCCAGTGAACTTCCCGTCGCACGAAACCCTAATGGCTTATCATGCCCTTTGACATTAGGATATGGTCAAAATCACTGTCAAGTGAACTAGGTGGAATCCAGCGTTCTGCATTGCTGAAATAAAAATAAGTATTTTAACTTCTGAAAGCGAAGAGCAAATTCAGACCCCTGCTCAAGCCCTCCACTCCTTGCAGGGGGTTCCCACAGACACTCCCCGGGAAACGATTCATCCTCTGTTAAATCAGGTGGGCTCCTCCTTCTTAATCAGATCGTTCCCCTGTACGCTCTGCTGCTCGCTGCCAAGTTCCGCATAGCTAATACACTGCTCCTGTCAACCAGCTCTTTATTCAGAACAGCTGAGCCAAACTTGGAAGAAAAAGTTGTAACAAAATAATTACAACAATATTCAAAGCAGCTACAGTGTCAGGAAAAGATACACAAAAATGAAGCCACCTAAGAAAAACGTTTACTCATTTATGCTAACATTTAGGTTAAACGCACAAAGATGATACATGCTTTATATTTGTGTCAGAAAAAAGAATTTGACTGTTATTACTGGAAAACACACACCATACACTGTTTTAACAGTCAAGTCCAAGTGGATGAGTCCTTAAAGGAACAAAGTTGGATGGTCTGGGGAGAAATGGGCTTTTGCTTTGGTTTTGGGGTTGGTTTTTTTGTTCTTTAACTCGTTTTAAGTTTTAAGCCAAAGCAGATTTTTCTAGCATCGCTTTATCCTGCCACAGAAACCAGAGTTCTACTGCAAACTCAATATTAGACGCGTGTTTTGCTGGATGAGCAAAATTAAATTTTATTTAAAGTGTGGGACAATGAAATAACACTTCAGATTCATTTCCTTTTAAACATGCTCCTGGTTGAATTTCAAACACTGGGAGAATATGGGCACAGAGGATTTGAGTTACAAAAACCCAACGTTTTAATTAACTGCTTTATTGCAGACAGGGAATTCAACAAAAATTCCCACCAGTATTCAGAAGCCTGTTCAAAATAATCTAAGTTTTATGCCTAAACTGATTAGTATCTGTTTCATAGTGGTACATAAGCAAAGAAATATTACATCTAGATTTTCCCCCCCACTAAACTCAAAGTTATGCCTTTGGTTTACCTTCTCTTAAGTTTATACTAGACTATTTCTTCCCACCGAAAGAAGCCTTTGGTTTGCAGCTGGAACTGGCATGACCAGTAACCACAGCCCAACTGGGAAGCAGTGGCTGCTCAAGCCTTACAGCTTGATCACTTCCAATTAGGTAGCCCCACACTTAGTGCTTTTTTCCACAGGAATAGCCTATCCTTGAGCCGATGTTTCCCCAGGCAGGTCAAACAGAGGTTCTCTAACTTAAGGACAAGGTGAAGCAAGTCATAAACTGAAGTTTGTATCCCTTTTCCCCCCCCACTTCTTTATAAGCGCACAGCAAACCTCAAATTTAAAACATCCAGTTCCACAGCAATACTCCACACTTCCCCACGAAGCCCCGTGTCAGCCTGCACTCATCCGCACGGGCCGAAACGTTACTGACCTGTATCATGTACAGCTGCGCAATTCGATATTCTTCCACACTCATCGGAAGAGGAATACGATATTCCTTTATGAGCATTTTGAATACAAAAATCTTTTGTCCGCTCAGAAACACAATCCAGATGTTTTTAGTAAAGGCTCCTTAAATAATGGCAAGCAAATGCATTGAGGATCCCTGAAAAAGAGTGAGAGAGAGAGAAAGAAAGAAAAAAGAGAGAGAAGCAGTTATTTTCCATTCTTATTGCAGAACATCCTATTAGGAAAAAAAACCCACCCAATCAACAGGCAAACATTAATTTTTTTAATAGCTGTAAGCTTAATAGCAGACAGAAGAATCCCTGGAGTGCTACCAGACCCTTGGTATCAAATTGAACAGAATCTTTTAGAAGAATTTTGATTTGCTTCAGGGGATACCATCAAAGCTATTACCCTCCTGACCTTTGCCACCGTATCAATCAGACTTGCATCTGCAATAGCATCTCCATGGAAGAGATGTGACAAAAGCTCAAAATGGATGGGCAGACCTTTTGCTGCCAGACAATAAAGTATCTCTCCAATGTCTGCAACACACCAGAGATGCATCCACTCAAAGGTATCAGGTTTTATTCTCTCACATTCATTCAGCAGCAAGACAAGGCAATAATTAGACTTCCGCAGCGCTCAGTAACGTGAGGAAGAAAGTCATTTGGATTCTAACAATAAAGACAGCAGAAATGTACTTTTCTTCCCTGCTTTATTCTGAATTACTGTCTTGGTAGGATCCCTTCTCTTTCACCTCCAAAGTAGTCCACAGCCAAAATCCTCCTGCCACTGATGTCGATGCCAGACTCATTCTTACACTCCCACCACATAAGAACACAGCCAAAGATCAAACTGCAACATAAAAAAATCCCATCATACCCCACATCAAGGCAATTTAATGGAACTATTGCTTAAGAATATGGGGAATACAGCATTTCCTACACCAAAGGTTAAAGCAGTAACTTTTCAAATATTCTTAAGATTCCCTATGGGCTGTGGATAAAGACAATAAAAGCACATAAGGGATCACCAAAATCCACCTGTCTGCCGTGTCTGCTTATTGGAAGTCTTCAGATATAGCTGCTGGAGCAAAAACAGCCCCAAACCATATGCCTGGGGAAAAACATCCAGAACAAAACCCACCAATTTATCTAGTGGATTAAACCGTGGTCCGGGAACCAGGAAACCACACTGCTATCAACAGGCCTCAGCACTACTCGGGTGTTTGCGCAGCACTTCACCAACCTTTTACAAGGTTTAGAGAGGATAAAACACATGCCCATGGTCACAGAGCAACAAGGGACAAAATTCAGTACTCACAGCCCAAGTTTACTGACTTCTAACATCCGCAGGAGTCAAAGGGCACCGCAACATCTCCATCTTGCATCAGACTTGGCCCACGCTGAGTTTACACAGGGGCAAGGCTCACCGCAACCCAGCCCAAGGGTTTGCCCGACCCAGGACCCAGGCACGCAGCCCCCGCGCAGCCATGCTGTTAGCTGGCTTTCGTTTGATTGCGGCATTTCTAATTTGGCAGTATAGCAAATCCATCCCGGACCGACTCTTCTGGTATAGCTACCTGTCTGGTGCTGCATCATCTAAACAACTCATTTACAAATTCAATTCTCTGTTTCATTTTATTGCTGTCAGAGCAATCTGTGTGTGTGGAGGGGGGAATAAAAAAAAAAAAAGATAAAAATAAAAAATATCTTTGCCATGGCAAACCCTGTAGAGAATAATTCTGGGAAGACTGAGCTTCCCGACACTGCCATGCCATGTACAGAACTGTGCGCATCCATGTGCACGTGCAGGATTTCCTCCATCAAACTAATCCTCCAGAACAGGTGGGGATAATCTTATTACGCGGTTTTTAATTAGTGGCATGGCAAAGAACAACAATAACCACCAGAGGATGGATCTCAAGCACTGGCCCAATGCTAGGATCCCACCTCCTGGAGCTAATGGCAGTGGGAGACTCAGCTACCTGTCTTGAGCAGTTCGTTATGCTTTAGAGATCTTTGAAAATTAGATTTAAAAGCTTCCTCCCCCCATTCCCCAAATGCTCTGAAAGTGATTCTGCTCCCACCATAAGGACATCAGTCACGTCTGCCTTTGCTGCTTGCTAAAAACAGGATATTTCTATCGATTGGAAGAGATGAATAAAACAAAAAATAGAACCTTAAAAGCAATAAAATGGCAGGAAACCAGTACCAAGATGGAAAAAATGTGCTTATAATGAAGTGCCAGGCAGGTAATAATTCAGATGGCCAAGACACAAGAGGGCTTATTTTATTACAGACTAAAAAACCCAACCATTTTGGCCCCAAGCAGGCACAGCAGCAGCCACCAGCAGCGGCCTCGAAGCACCCAGCGTGCGGAGCGTGCCTGCCCACAGCACTGGCTCCTGCTCCAGCCTCCTGCTTGGCTTTCACCAGAGCTGAAGTTTCTCTTTAAAGTTCCCCTTCAGGTTTCTACTTCCCCACAGTCAATGTTGAAAAGCCGTGTTTCAGCCCAGCCTGCAGGTCTCCGGGTAGCAGCAGGTCCTGATGATGTGCCTGTTGGAAAGGTGACGCTCCCAAAATCTCCTCCAGCAGCTGCCCACTCCAGCTACTGCAACCGGTCCCCAGAAGTTGGGTAGAAAACAACCCTGGAAACACACTGAGCAACAGCAATAACCACGGCGTAACCTCAAAACAAGTGGGCGAGCAGGAAAGGCACCTGGGATCAACAGCCTGACCCAAAGGAGGCACAGAAAAAGGAGACCTCGCTTGTTTGCCCTTTTTTTGTAAGCCAGACTGGTTAAAAAAAAGTTATCAAGATAAGTTTGCAGCTTGGGCTGCCTTTGAGCTGAAAATAACCTGCCCTAACCCTTCGAAGAGCAGTGGAGCCCAGGTGGCAAAGGGTGAAAGATAAACACGGGTTTTCACCAGGTTCAGATCTCGGGGACCACCATGCCAGGTGGGACAGAGGTGACAAAACAGCACTTTCAGACAACTCACTGAGCGCAGTGGCCTCCTTCCAAAGTCTTGGGACTTCATAGAGAATCAAAGCTCACCAAGACCACTTACTGCATTTTCCAAACAAAACACAGAAGTTTGACTGCAGACATGACGGCTGCTACGGAGAGAAGAGAAAGCCCTTCTGGAAGCAAGGGATCCAGGACACAGCTTTGGAAAAGGGGTGTCAAAACACCAGCTGCGTCCCTGGCACTTCCCTGCATCCAGCCCATCGCTATGAGCAGCCAGAGGTGTTTGAATAGAGATGCTCAACATGCCGGGGCTAGCAAGCAGCCGGCGTTTTGACAGCAGGGCTGGATTTCGATTGTCCAGCCGTCAAGCACCAAGCTGGACTTTCCATAGGTTTGCCAAACCCCCGTGGCCACACAGCCAGGGCCGGTGGCAGCCCAAGGCTGTTTGCAAAACTCAGCTTGCACACGGCTTCTCTCAGCAAGAAGAAAACAATGGTGACGCAGGACATTTCCAGACTGGCTGCTATTTCTGCTATAGCCAAGTGGCACATTTGTACAGGCCGTTATTCAATTTATACACAGAGCTGTAGTAACTGTGAAAGCCAGGCGCATAATTTTATACCTCAATTATTTTAAAATCAGGTTCTCAAAGCATCATAATTACGCTCCAGAGTCAATATCCTGCTGCGATGAGTCAGGTCCACCTCTGAGCTATTGCCTCAGGCTGTCTGAAGGCTAATGCACAGCGTGCTGCATTTACTTATGATTTTAACGGCTTCCCTTGCAACAATAACAAACTTTTTAAGAAAGCGTCCTTTCTTAAAGTGGGGGGCGCTATCGGGATCTGCGGAGGCTGAACAGATTCAGAAACGCATCAAAATCTCTCTGTTTAGCCCATGAACTTGGTGTTTGGGGTTGTCACTTTGGGAGCGTCAGGGCCAGTTTCCCTGTTACTAGACGAGGTGGCAGAGGACCAATGACAACCGACAGCTTGTAATTAAGGAATAAGAGTTAGTGCATGAAGGTTATTTAAACTGTGCTACTGGAGGCCTGGAGGCCAAACCCTGGCCAGGCTTGACAGGCTGGCCCTGAAGGGCACGGAAATTGAGTATTACAGCAAAAATCCTGGCTCCTTGACACGGCGGTTGGGTTCAGCGCAGAACCACACTCATGCTGGTGGGTTCAGCCTACAGAAGGGCTCCTACCACCCTGTTCCCAGCTGTGCTGTTACAGCTCTCCTAGCTGTCACCTCAACAACTAATTTTTGACCAGCTCACATTTTCCACGTCCAGGCTGCTGAACACAGGCTTTTTAGGGCTGGAGAGAGCTACGCCACGGCAGCAACAACCCACCCTGTAGAAAGGACTGCTATTTCCCATTTTCGACAGGGAAGAAAAAGCCCTAGATGCAGAGAGCAACTTATAATGAGCTTTTTCTAGCCTCATGCAGGAGGTTCATTTCACGCTATTTTAAAGTTAAAAGACTCGCCCTAGGAAGGAAAAACCCATCCCGGCGGGTCACAGAGCAGCCAGTGGCAGAGGCAGGTACCAGCCCTGGGACTGCAGTCCCAGGTTTTTATCAACCACCGCCCACTCAGGGCTGTGCTGCCTTTTGAAGTTGAGAAAAATCTCCCCTATGAGCTCCCGTGAGCTAAAGATCGATATCCTTGACTTAGCTATTGAACAATTTCCTTGCAATATTTTCACATAACTGAGAAATGAAAGATAATTAACAGAAACAACTGTAAGAAAACCAAGCCAAACATGTAATGGCAAAAGGACAAGCAAAGGCATTTTCTGGAGACCTCACCTATGTCCCTAAAGATTTTCTTCAGGTTCTCTGCTTCTCCTTTATCCACCCAAACAGATGCCTCCTTGACGAAAGCAGTATCAGAGATGTTAACTTTAGTCCCAAGTGTATCAAACACTTGGACTCTGGGAAGCAACACCATGCTGAGCAGCCCGGCCACCTTCCCTCTCCTGTAGCATTCCCTGAGGGAGGATACAGTGCCCTCCTGCAACTGGAAGCTCTGCATATATATTGCGCTTAGATTTATTTATGCCGTTAGAAGAAGCAGCATAAACGTGAAACAGATTCCCAGGACCTAAGTCAGCATTTTTTAAAGGCAGCCTCAACACTCACACCTTGATTAATGCGGCACTCTCCCTCCTGGCCCCAAAGTAGCCTTGCTCAGCTTTATCCATCCAGAATATCACTGCTGCAAAGACCATTCCCTTTATCTGTCACTCCGATCCCATTTGTGCACGGTGTCCCTGTCTCTCAGGAGAAGCTTCCATCAGCATCTGCAAAACATCATTGTTGAAACCTCCTCAGCCCTCGCTCGCCAGCTTTGCCTACCTGGCCCTTGGCAAGGGCCGCAGCACACACAGCCCGTGATCCATCACATGGACCAGCGCGGCCTCGGCATTCTCCTGCCCACATCCCGCTGCCATCCCATCAGGAAGCACCACAGGATAGAGAGGAACTTCGTGTTTTGTGAATGCATGACGATTAGCGCAGTATCAGCTGGAGCACAACTGCCTCCTCCGATCACATGAATGACTACCACTACGTAAAGGTCAAGGGCAAAATGCAACTTATGAGTGTTTTCCAAGCAGATGAACATTGAATGCTCATATTTTACCATCAACTCCTCTCCCCTCTCCTCCCAACCCCGCCACAGTGCTCTCTCCTGTGCAGGCGGTGGGACTGTTTCGAGCAATGTTCACATTGAAAGGTTAAAAAACCCCAACATTTCTATTTAGTAATTTTGTGGCTACCATTATTTGCCGTTAACACTCAACGCCACACTGAAAACTGTCTCTCACGCACACGTGCGTGTTTGATAAACTGAAGAGACAGAATGAGCTTTTTAAAATCAGCAATTTTCAGTTTCCGTAGAGCAGGTCGTACCTGTTGACTGACAGCTAAGCAGGTTTAAAAACTCCTCAGGCCTTGAAAAAAAAAATATCAGAAGTTAAAGCTCCTTCAAAGTGCACAGTTCACACGCTCACTGCTTAAAGGCTGTTGTGTCAGTAAGCAATGTTCTTTGTAATCATACATCTTAATCGTGCATCTAATCTGTCACATATTTTTCGAATAGAAGTTTCTACACGGATGCTTACACGTCCAAGTTTCACGACTGAGCTGAGGTCACATCTGACAGTGAATCATCAGCTAATGAACATTTGCCCACATTGCAAAACCACAATACGGTCCTCTCAGCGCCGGAGGAGATGCAGCGTGTGGCCAGGGTTGGCAGCTGAGCCGGGGGAGCTCCCTGCACTCGCCTCCGCCAGGACTGGCCGCAGCCTACAACACAGGCAGAGAAAAAGGAAGGGAGGGGAAGAGGAAAATGCAACCATGCGTGGAAAACAATTTTTCTCAGGTGTAAACCTCAGGGCAAACTCAAAAGACATCTCAAAGGCAGGTAGGACCGCAATGGACCGAGGATAAAACACTGCTTGAGAAGGTAGACACAGAGCGAACAAGTCGCATTTACAGAGTGAGCAAGTTGCATTTGCAGTACTTGATCTTTTTTCCATTATTAGATACAATTTGACGTCACTTATAGAATTTAAGAGCTCATTGTAAAGCAGACATTTATTACAACAGAAGGATGGAATCAGTCCAAATGCAATATAGCTACACTGGAGCTATTAAATCTTGTTATAGTTCACTGGGCAGCCAAATACTAGCTTGGAGCAGCGAGAGGGAAAAGGGGGAAAAAAAAAAATAAATAATCACACCACACCAGAGCGCAAGCACACAACTTTTTCTCCTTAAATATTCCAGGGTATTGTACTCCTTCTTCATACTTTCCATTCCTATTACTCCTCTAACATCTGGGGAGAGGAAAACTTTACTCCCTTCCTTTCTGCTCTGTAAGTGATGCTGCGGTGCAGAGCAAGCCAGCCCTCTCCATTCACATGCTGACTTCAAGGGGACCAGGGGAAGTCTGTCAGCTGAACTTTGCTTGGAAAATTAACGTTTCAAGTCCTGCCATGCCTGGAGGTTATGCAATAATGAACTAATAAAGAAGCCATTAAAAGAACTAATACGCACACTGAAGTCACAGATGAGTTCAGAGTGAAAGACAAACCAGCCTCTAATCCTTTTGCTGATGCTGGAGATAAAGCTGAATATTAAAAAGAACGCATCTGAAATTAAAGGTTAAAAGTTTCCAAGTAGTCTGCACGAACACAGCAGCCACAAAACCCAGCGTCCTGTGGCCTCGCTGCAAAGCCAGACTCCTCCGTTCAGCTGAGCTAAAGGAACCAGGCAGATCCTGCTTTTAATGGGTTGCTCTTAGTCCAAGTCTCTCAGCGTTACGTACTGAAAATAGGCAGACATTACACACGCACATATAAATACATATAGATGTGTAATATGTGTTTTATATATAGACACGCATATAAATACACACACAGAGTAACAAAAATAAAAGCAGCATTGACAATGTGGTAAGTGCAGTGTGTTGGCTGAAAACAGATTGAAAATTGCTGGCGGGTGAATAAACTACTGTAAAGAAAAATCCATGCAATGCTACAGGCACACGGCAATGGACAGCACTTTCCTTTCATTTGTGGCACGTCCATTAGCTGAAGGCCACTGCCAGGCACAAGTCTGCATACTCTGTGGGCAGCAGCGGCAGAGAGATGGGATGCTGGCCAAGTTTAAAAAAAAAAAACCAAAACAAGTATATCTCATTTCCAAGGTATTTGCATTTACACTTCACATCTCTGGGTGCCACAACCTCTCTTCCTAAGGAAATTCAGGAGGAGAGTGAGCAGAAGTGTGCTTGGTGCCGTCCCCACTGGTTGGTCAAGGCTTCACTTGGATTAAGAAGTAAAAAGCCAACAACAAACCAAATCATGCTCTTAGTGTCCCATGAACAACCCTTTTACCTAGCTCACAGCAAACATGCTGGCAGCAGCAAGGCATGGGAATGTAAGGAGAAAGACCAAGGATGAACCAGAGTCAAGGCATGACCTCACCTGTCTATCTCAAGAGAGGATCCACAATATCCCTCTTCTCAATCTCTCCAATAGTTGCTGCACTGGAAATTACATTAAAACTATCCAATACCCTCCATTTTTTCCTTTCTTATTACAACAACAAGAGCTGGAAGTCATGAGAGCTGCCACTTTTTAATCTTACCAATGACTAAGCATGAAAATCAGAAACTGAGGGTAAGAAATGTTGAGAGCAGCGAGGCCGAGGCGCAAGAGCTCTGCAAACCGCTGGTGACCAGCTCACCCAGAGGGTGCTCAGGCACCCAGCTGAGCACAAACCCACGCTGAGACTTGCTTTGAAAACACACGGCCTTACAGATAAAAACTGCTCAGGAAACAGGACTATTTATCTTTTTTTTAAAGAAAAAATTAGGAATGAAGAAAAACTCTTCAAGCTGCAGAAACAAGGCATCTTGGAGTCTCCAGATTGCTTAGAGATGTAAAAGGCTTTTGCTGTCCAACCTCAGTTACCCTCAATACAGTTCAAGCCCCTCTCTTTGTGAGCTAATCTCAGGAGAGGCAGGAAATGGTTCATTATTTTCTTCCACGATTCCTCTTTTTCATGTTCAAAGACCATGCAAGGCCTCTCTCTCTTGCCCTTCACCCCTTCTCCCACCAATCCTCACCTCCAAGACTGGTGTGAGCCACAGCAGTCCTGAAGAACAAGGACAACTTCATGTCTTCCCTGTACCCCAGCACGATATTTGCCAGCAGCGTAAGGCAGCGGATGGCCGCTCTGTCCGAAACCCATTGCAGCCTTATTTCATCTCCTGCAGAACGGCAACTACACCAGCCATTCCTCATTTTATAGTTTATTCATGGGCCTTTGCACTCATCTTTTCCAAATTATAGCCCGCTGTAGATGATTTCTCAAGGTTATTTTGAATTTTTATCTCCAAATACCTGCAGATCCACCAAACCTGTTTTTGAGACACAAAAATGCTACTTTGGGATTTGAGTCAACACTGGACAGACTCTGGATTGCTTCCTCAGTAACTCCCTATCGAACTGGAAGGAGACATCAACAGCTATTCCACGTTTTCAGTAGTTACAGTCTAGATGGAAATAACATTTTATTACCTCACTTATGCAAATATGATGTGGAAAAGGAAATAACATTCATAGCAGGTTTAAAAAGACTATTTCATGGAGGGAAACACTGTATGATTGCAAAGTCAGTGTTACAGCACCGTAATACTTCACCCTGGTTTCATTAGGCTGAGATTTACCTTGCCTAAAGGCAAAATAGGGATAGAGAAAATAAGTCCTGCTCCATCAGAAGAAACTTGTAATGATGCCTAAAATTCTTGTATGGGAGGCAAGACAAACGCAGCAGTGAAGGCTGATGAATAATATTGCAATTGAGATTGAAAGTAAGAGGCCATTTTGCACAAGAGCGGTAAATGTTTAATACCTCTGTTGCCTCTTTCATCCACAACACCAAGAGATTAACAAGGTTTCTTTGGCTGTGTAATTTCTTTGGAGTTTTGATCTTGGAAATAATTACACTAAATATTTTATAAGTGCTTTTGAAAGTTTTTTGGGTTTGGTTTGGTTTTGATTTTGTTTTTTTTTTTTTAATAAAGAAAAAAAAGAATCGCTAGCTGCTCTCAGACTGCAGGAGGATAATGAAGGTGCATGGATAATCAATAACCATTTTCAGTTCATTATTCAGCACATTTTGGGCTGGTGTTATTTCTTCCCCTCTACCATTCCGCATCCCACATACAGAGTGATGTAGCATTTTTAAACCATCAGATCTTACTGCTTTTGCAAATCATCCTTAATGCTAACCACAACATGGAACCCTCAGCCTCTAATAACGCCTACATAATTTATAGGTTTCCAGGGCGTTTTCAGCTAAGCAGATTGCAAGCTGAGGCAGAGGAGGCCAAATTGAACTACATGCCAGACTGGTGGAGTTTCTTCTTTGGCCTGGGTAACAAATTGCAGGGTGATTTCTTATCACTCAAACTTGTTAAAAAGTCTAAAAAAAGGGTAAAGCTTCTGTTTTAAGTCACCTCAAGAGTTCCCAGCTCAAGGGCCATGGGACAGGTAACTCCAGGCTCCTCCGTGGGGAGCCGTTGTGGGGCTGGGGCTGCTGATGGGGCCAGGCCCTTTTCTTTGCCCCAGACCCAGCTGCTGCACCTCCTTAAAACTCAGGACCTTTGCAGGTTTTTCCAGGACCTGGTGTAACATCTTCCAGGAAGAAGAGACGCCCTTGCATTGCTAGTGGTAGGGACTGAACGGAGGCACAGCAGTTCTGAGCAAGGACAGAAACATTTCCATGTTCTCCTGGAAGAGGAGGCACGTTCAGGCACGCGAGGATTAAATCAGGAGCCTTCTGGAAGTAGGAGAAAGTCCTCCCTAGAGGAGGCTAACACCTGCCTCTGCCTTCCCAGAAGGGAATCCACATTTGCTGAAGTGGTTTTAAAGCCCTAGGAGAGGGCAGCTTTTCCTAAGAACTACACAATATTGGTTCATCTAACTACTAAGACCCAAGACTGGCCCAAGCAGCCTAACGCCAAAGCTAGTTATTTTTACATTACACATCCAGGAGGGATATACATCCCAGCACATTTTTCACAGTATTCGTATAATGACAAAGACAATTCCTGGTGCCAGTTCTCCCTCTAACAGCGTGGTGACTCATTGCTGGAGCGCTGCTGGCTGCCAACGTTTTCCTACGCTAGTGCCCAGTCATCCCCAGGGGTGACAAGCCCAGGACCAGCGCCATCGTCCTGGAAGCTGCTGTGACCGCTGTGCTCGGTGAGATGAGAAGCCCTGAAGCAAGGTGAAGGCGTGAAGGTCCATTTTTACTTCTCCACACCTTTGCGTCTGCGGGGTGTTTCACACGCTTCTTCCAAACCAGGATGCAATGGCCAGTTCAGGCAATGAGACACCCCAGGGACACTGCCAAGTGTTAATCCACATCCCCGTTCCCACCTCCCCTGGGAAAATCCAACACAAAAAAACCCCACGGGAGATACTAAAATATAGCCGGACCTGCAAACTGAATCCAGGACTTGGCAAGGATGAATCCATCAGACCCCACTCACTTTCCAAGAGCATAAGCAGAGGAAAAGCAGCCACCATGCACAGACAATTCTCTCTTTATGAAAATCAAAACCTTACGATTTTACAGAGTGGCGTTAAATTGGAATCTGCCTGAGACACCAGCATCCCCACTGTAACCCCAAAACTCCCGTAAGATTTTGATTTATTAGTTTAGCTAGAAAATCGGAAAAAACATGCTATTTATTAATGCCTTTTTTTTTCTTTAAAAATTCAAGTTTTCATGGCAGAGAAATGGAAGTGAACAGTCTGTTACATAGATGCAATGCAGGAGGCAAACTGAACATGTATTTTGCAGTTAGATACAGGCTGAAAAGATAAAAGACAAAAAATGCAGGATGCCCTGCCATATGGTATTGGAAGAGAAAATAAAAGTCAAGTTATATCTATACCTTCAATGCAAGCAAACGCTAGAAATGAAATTTAAAAAGCATCCACAACAGATAACTGCAAAGAATTTAAAATGCTATTTTAAAATAAAACAAACAAACAAAAAAACCCCACACACATGCACACGTTTGGTTTCACCTTCTTGCTATGTTTTTCTTTTTTAATCACCTCTTCACTTCCTTCTCTGAATGTACCAACCACCTTCCCAACAGTCCTGACAGTTCACTGCCACAGCCATCCATCCTCTGATGTCCCACAACAGAGAAACCTTCGTGAACCTCAAGGCAGAGGACACCTGCAGTAAAGTTAATCATAATAAAACACCCAGGTGCCGAGACAGAATTGGGCTAGAGGAGGCTGATTACACCGCAGAGAGTGACATTGTCACTCCCAGGAGGGAAGCCAGCTGCACCTTTGTATATTTAACTTCTGTACAAGCTTTTGTGAACACGAAGTACGGCGTGTTTCTACCTAATACTTATAAACCCTTCTCTAGATGAAACTCAGGGCCAGCTGTACGGTCTTCCATTTGTTTGGTTTTCTTGACACGCAATTCGATTACCATTCCCATCATTTTGCAGACTTGATGTGAAGCAAAACGTGATATAATAGGGAAAGAAAATGGCATTGCGAAAGGAACGTGAGCAGCCTGGACGCTCTCAGTCAGAAACACCCATGTCAGGGCAGGCTCCGAAAAAAAATAATAATAAATGATGAATTCACCGCAAGCCAAGGACAGGAGCAGTGCCTAAGGAGACAAATGCGGGTACTGTCAAGAAAAGAGGAAACAACACTATTTGACTGAGTCACCCACCCCGAGTAAGCACACGCGGAGTGGCGTGGCTGCTCCAGACCTACGAGCGCGGCAGTGCCCGGCTGGTGCCCGGCTGAACTCCTTGCAGCCACCTCGCACCACTTGACAGATGCATTAAAGCTCTGCCCTGGCCTCAGGAGCCAGGGCAACCATCATTATCCCTCATTTGCTGGTAAATTGAGGTACAGAGAGAAAAGCGATCTGGTCCAACATCCAAGAGAGAATTAATGATGAAGCAGATTCAGGAGTTTCTGGGTCCAGCTTTTGCTATAAAATAATATATTATTTTTAATAGAAGAGGGAGCGGGGGAGCTCAATTAAATTAAGTTTCCCTCATAACAAGCCCAATTCTGCAAGAATAAAACGCAGAAGAAATTTTTTTTCTTCTTACCAACTACCTTTGGAGCTATCAGTAATTTCTGCAGAAAATAAAGTAATTCCTAAAAATTATCGCAGTTAATAAATTTCTCCAAGAACCCAGAGGTTCTCCGCACACATCCCACCCCATCTCCCCCAGCACTCAGGCACACCCTTTTCCTGCAGGAAAGCACCTGGAAGCTTCAAGAACTTTTCCGTTTTGTTTAAGTTTGGGTAGATCCGGATTCCCTTGATGCAGTAACTTGAATGAAGACGAGCAGAGCCGCCCAGGCAGCCTGCCATAGTGCGTGGCTTCATTACACTGGGGATAAGCGTGGCCACGACCAAACGCTCACCCCTCCCTCCTCTACGAGGGCTACAGATCTCCTGACTGTTTCTACAAATGAGAAGGGAAGAAGCTAGTCAAGATCAAAAGATGCTCAAACCCTCACTTAAAGCAGTATCCTCAGAACCCCGTGCAAACAATCCTTGCTGCCGATAACATTATCAGATGTAATTAAGTTGTTCTCCGAACCCAACTGTGACATTAATATCTTGGGAATCACAAAGCAAACTAATTTTTCAGCTGTCAAATCCACAAGACAAAACTCTGAAGCAATTCCTTTGGCCTTTTATTACGACCCGTTTTGCTGTTGAACCCCTCCCATCGCCTCTCCCCACTGCCACTGATTTCAAAAAGCCAGGATCTGGCTTCACGCAGACTGCTCTCCAGGAAACAATTCTCTTTCCTACAGAGAATTTCTGGACATAACAAAGCATTCACTAGCCCTAGACCACATATTGTAGTTTTAGCCCAAAAAGGCAAGCAGAGAGCTTTCCCAAGGGTGGATTTCTCATGTTCCTTGAGGACTTGTGTGGAATTCCGTGCGGTTTTATTCCCCAAAGTAAATTGGATTTCAACTGTCTTCTCCAACTAAAAATTAAACTTCACAAGTCAGGGTGTCCTACAATGGGTCATTCTGTGCCCGTGGGGTGAAAGAAAGCAATTTAATGAGGATCAAAACAAAACAAACAAAATCTGTTTCCTGACCTCCGAGACCTGTTCAAATAAACTTTTCTCCTCCCTTCCCCACCACACATCCGAATTGTATCGAGTGTCCTTTTTTGCAACCTCCTTTATAAGAAAGTGTGACAAAAGCAAGCCCACGAAGGGTTATGGCACAAAACTTTCCTTTTCATTAGATGCGCCATAGGATGGAAACCTTGTTCCAGCCTGACAAGAGCTGAGGAAGCAAAGCACAGAGCAGAAAGCGTCACTCTGTCGGTTCAGATTTCAGGGACAGCTCTGAAGGCCTTGACCAAGCGGTGCAGTTTCCTGTCCTGCCTTTACAGGTCTCACCCTGGTCTGGCCCATTGTTTTACACCTCGAGAGCTTCTCCGTCCTCGCTGTCGCAGTTTCGCGTGTCAGCTGTCAGATAGCAAGAGTGCCGCACAGCCTTTGCAAGAGCCACGCATGCCCTTCTTTAAAGGGCATTACAGCTGTATTTATATCTGACATAAATCTGCTTTGTAAACAGTGACCTGATTCAGGATCTGGACTTTCTTAGACGGCAACATCAAGAGCACACGTGTACGCTGGCCCCTAATGGGCAGCACCAGACCTGCCTGACCACGAGAGGAGACGCTGCTCACCCTCCTCGCCTGCTGCAAGGTGGCGGCATCTAAAAGCCTCTGGAACTGGCAGGTGAAAGTGACAAATCACCAAAAGCTGGAGGTTTTGGCATATCCAGAAACTATAACGGTGTCTTGCAGGTAGAGGAGCCCAGAGGGCTTGAACATTTCAATTTTGGTCACAGCGTGGCATGAAGAAAAGGACAATTAGTCCAAACGATACAAGTTACCTGCATTTTACAGGTAATGCAAGCGTCTGAGGGACAGTTAAGTTTATATAGTTTAGTCCAAAGTTCACCGCAAGTGCTGGTTCACAATCAACCCAAAAATCAGTAGCTGAACTGAAAATAATATCCAAGTCCTCACTCCAGGCACCAGAACCTGTTTTCTCATCTCATTCCTATTTTCCTATTTGCTGCCAATTCAAAAACTCAGCCCATTAGACTTGTTCTTAGATGTCTTAAGCTCTTATATGAGGCTGGTATTATCAACAGAGACCATAAACTGCAGCTAAAGTACATAAAGGAAGCAGTCATGACATAGCCCCAGTTTAATCTGTATCAGGTCGCTACAGTCAAAAAAAAGTGTTTTTCAAAATGTTAATTAATTTTTTAAAGAATGGATTAAAGGGAGTTCTCAATTAATAGAATACTTTAAGGAGACAAGCTAGAGAGGATTGTCCATTTTATTAATATAGTGATTTAACAGCTACTCAACATCTAATAACTTCTCATTAAAAGTCAACCCTCCCCCTTTTCCAGCAGATTAGCCACCCATGTGTCAGACACAATACAGCTTCATTAGCCTAGAAAAGTTCAATTTCTGCTTTTCCACAGATTTGCTTTTATTTCGCTTGTATCGATAAGCTGAAATCCTGAATGACGGCAAAGTCCAGAAATCAACAACACAAATAGCGCATTAGTCTTTCACGAGTTCTGGAGGGCATTGTGGTGTAGCCTTCCCAGCAAAGCCGGCACATCCAGTCAGTCGCTGCAAGAGCCAGCTGGGAAACCCCCGAGTCCACCTACACAATGCTGCCCAAACGCACAAGGCGAAGACTCATCCATGAGCTGTACCTCGCGTGGAAGAGCACACAAATGACACCTTTTCCCGACACCTTTTCCACCCAAGCAGCACCCCATAGCCTGCCTGGAGTTGGAGGATGTTGTTGAAAAGGCGACACGCAGCAATTCCCACTTTTACCAGAAGGTTCCCACTACAACCTTGAGTTCCCAGATTAAGCAGGGTCTTCATATATGTAACCCCCGAGCAGACGCGTTGTTCTGGGTGGTCATTTTAAGCAGCAAGGACACAGTCAACCCGCACCGAGGCCCCACAGACCTCGCAGAGGAGCCGGCTGACCGTGAGGTAACTGCTGCAGGTCAGAGCTCGGGCAGGACAGCAGGGACAAGTCCTGGGGTAGGGCACCAGCAACACGCAGTCCTCAACACCCCTGAAGAAACCTATACCTAGATATCTTACGAACGCAGACAGGAGACACGTTAGCAGAGAAAAGCTCCCATCAGGACAACCCTAAAATAAGTAAATAAATAAACCCAGAAAAGCCCTGTGACTCCAGCAGGAAAGGCTGAGCAGCGCCGAGCGGAGGGGCAGGCGCCAACAAGAGCAGCTCGGCAGCAGCCCCGCGCTCCGTGTCTGGCCTCATTACGGCGACCTAAGACTTCAGCGCAGAAGGACTCTATCGGCATGGATTTCACTGCAGGATCAGAGCTCTAGGAAGTCCGTAACAGAAACTGAAAGAGGTTACAACTAAGGCTAATACCACCCAAAAGCTAAAGCAAACAAAAACATTCCACTCTATCAGCTTTATCTGCAAAGACTATTCAAGCTACTCTTAAGACTGTAACAGCCATATGCACAGGCTTTAATAAAAAGGGACACCTTTCCCCCAGCTCCTGCTGTTGCAATTTTAAGGAACAAACCCAGACATCGGCAGAAGGGGAAGTTCAGGATATATACAGCATCAGTTTCCAAAAGAATATTTATCGTGTCACACGAGGCCAACATTTTTAGCCAACTTGGCAGAAAATAGACAAGCTGCAAAGCTACCCTAAAAATACCAGTCTTGGTAATTAGAAGAAAGAAAAGCAAAGCATAAGCAATGGCAGCACTAAAAATCCATACTTTTCCTGACACTCTGCTAACAATTTTTTTTTTTAATTACATACACTAATTCTACAAAACAGTCTCAGTTGCTCAGGTGTACAATATACGTGTTTAGTTTTATGTCATTTAAGTAAGACACAAGTCAAGCTCATTCCAAAAGGATGCTTTATGGCTTCATCTGTGTTATTTACTGATAACCCTCTTCACCTCTCTTCAGCACAGCACTATGAAGTTTCCAAATTCTGGAAGTCAACTGCATGCAGGGATGAAGAAATTCGGGAGACAGATTAGGAAAAAATGAACAAACAAAAAGATAAACTGTCGTTGTGCATCAGCTCCATGGTCCCTCCCATCTGGTGTGGCATCTGAGGGGTGTGCCATGGGGGCTTCAAAGGGTGCCCATAACTCGCATAAGCCGTTAGCTGGATCGCACCTGCCCACACAGGAAACATCTCCAAATCCCAGCCTGCTACAGGCAGGGTTATGTCTCGGCATAACATGCAACATAAAGCTGTTTCCTACCAGAAGTAGGAATACTATTTGAGGGATGACAAGGCAGCTTAGAAGGAAATGGAATCAGAGCACCGTTACTTGGGAACTGAAGAACTTTGGACCCGAGGGCAGACCATCAGCTCGCCCAGACTGGCAGCTCCACTGGAGTCCCTGCAGCTCTGGCAGCTCACGTCAGAGAAGCTGCCCAATGTCTCTGACCTCTGATGGAGACAAATCCTTGCAAAAACAAAGCAAGGAGGAGCAGAAAAAGGTACTTTGAAACTGTGCTTCTTGGGAAGGTGTGAGGTTAACGAAGTAAGAGGTCCTAACCGCTCTCCTAGCTGCTTTCCCCCTGAAGATGAGTGCTGCGTACCATAGCCTGTCTGCCCTGCTGATGTCTTCCACTCATTCACCATTACCTTTTAGTGCAATTATACAGACAAAAGACCAGAGGGGAGAAACCAACAACAAAAAAAAAAAAAACGGCATCAACAATTATGTAAATCCAGGACCTTGTCCTCTCTGTTCCCCCACTAAAATACAAACTTTTGCCAAGAACCAGCTACCCCTCCTTCCTCATGACAGCACTATTCAGTTTCAGCATTTTTAGTAAAATTGATGAAGTTCAAATATCTCCAAAAGCTAGTAAAAAGCTTAAAAACTTAGCCTTAGAAACTACAGGTGGAACGGCGAGAGGCTGGCCCCGCACAGGAGCCACACGCGGGTGAGATGCCACCCCAGCCAGGCGCTGGTGACAGTGGCTCTTCCCAAAGCACGAGCCAGAACACAGACCAGCTCCTGCTCCCGCAATGAGTAACTGCGGGGCTTGCAGGAGTCAACAGTTGCAAAAGAAAACTTAATTTTGTCACTAAAATCAGCAAGGGTGACTCACAATAGGCTCGGGGAGCCTCGTTGATGAGTTTCATTGTTATGCAGTCACATTTCACCCTTAATTTTCAAAAATACCCTCAGTGACAATAACAATAGAGCGTAATAGGCACAATTAGCTAACACCAGAGAAAACGTCCAAGTTTCAAACCGACCTGAATTGCTACTTCTAAACATGCATCAGAAATTAGTGACGCAGTCGATCCCTGTTGATCACTGACATTAGAAGCGACAAATCTGAGGGGACTGGCCATTATCTTCTGCAAATTCAGCAACAAGATCCCAGTAGCCCGGTCAGGAGAAAGAACAGCAGCAAGCACCGTTCAGAGGACTGGCTTTGAGGATGATTTACTGCTAAATACATTAGAAGCATCTTCCACTTAACAAAATAAACAGGTCTAACTGTATCAAACCCAAGCAAATCATTGTCTTCTCAAGCACAGGTTAATGCATTGTTTTTCAGTGGGCTGAAGAGGAAAAAAGGAGGCGGCGAGCTTTAAAAATAACTTGCCAACTAACTGATGGCTCAATACGTACATTTTGGAAAGTCTTCCATTTTACGCAACTGAAAACAATCTCTTGAAACGACTGAAAGCACCAGCAACACTGAGAAGCCAATGTGAAACCTGCTCTGTTGACTTGGTGAATGCAAAGAGCAATGCAGAACAGCAGACGTGTTAAGCTTGCAGTCAAATTTAGGGCTACCACTACTGCTTCTCAAAGCACCAAAGTCATCTGGAATCTTTATTTAGGACTAAAGTCCAGTAGCTTTCCTCTGAATAGGGACAACATGGAAACTATTCTCCTTGTAGAGTTTATTTTGAGCTGAAAATATTTTCCAGTTTCATGCTGACAGACACGATTGTAACTACCATTGTGTTACAGAATAATGACCAAATTTTCAAAGCCTGTCAGAGGGGAAAGTAGAGAAAGCTACATTTTCCTCTTTATGGTATTTGTTCCTGAAAAAGTTTTTACAGTTTCAAAGCAAGGCACACAAGGACCCAAATAAACAGAGCACAGCTATCTATCCCATCTATCATCCCAGGCAAGATGAGATAATCACATTAGCCAAACAGTTATAAATTGACCATATCTGAAGAAGGAGGAAGTAATTTTCTCATATTCCTCTCCCTGGCAATCACCTCCAAGATTTTCAAAACAACAGTATCAGCCTCCCAGACGCTTCCCAGTACTGAGCTCCTCTGGGATTTAGGGACAAATTCCTTCAGCGTCTCTGGAAGCCCTGGGTTAGCTTGTCATATTTATTGGAGAAAATGGTTTGCTAAGATGACTTGGTAAAAGCATGCATCAACACCTCTAGTTTTATCTACACCTCTGGTGATGTTGTCAAAAAGCATTCTTGTGAATGGCTGCAGAGACCCTCCTGGGAGAGGCTCTTCCACTCTCTTCACCCAAGCCAACATGCATTGGGTGCAGCACAAGGGGAGATCACAAGGACAAACTGATGATTTTCTATGTTCCTCTAGAATCTTCCAACCTGAGCGGCCCAGCACCTCTTTCTTCAGAAATGCTGCCAGACCAAGGGCATTGGGAGCACCCAGGAAGAAAGCTAACAAGCGTAAGGAGGTTCTAAAGGTCACACCCAAAAGAAGAGTGAGCTGCAAAGCGTGGTATTTGCACCAAAGGCAGCCGTCTCTGAAATCCCACCTTGGCCCCTTATTTATGGTTTGAGGTGACAATGCTTAAGTCATCACTTAAAGTCCAACTCCAGGTAGAAGTGGATTAGTTAAGTAAATGCATTTATACCTTTAGAGTTCAGTTTTATACCCGAAGACACTTACGGCATCTGCCATCTGTACTGAGCGGTTCTTTGGAAGAAGCTCCCTAAGCCGGCACGGCAGACGAGCACCCACAAAGTTATGGTAACAGCAAGCACAGCCCCCTTAAAGCTCTTCAACTGTGAAGGTGATTGACAGTATTTCCAGATTAAAAGCCTTGCTCAACAGGGAACCATCAGCTAGACAATACCACCTGTTTTGGGGTAGGGTTTTTTTGTGAATGGCAAGTTGCTGGTTTGCTGGAACACAAGGTGCCTCATTTTACCCCCCTAAACCACCACTAATCCTGCACGCGGAGCGAATATATCTCCGCTGTCCGGCCTGGCATTCTCAGTGTTGAGAAATACTGGAAAACAGAGCGCTTTGAGATTCACACCAAGGGACAGCTGAAAGAAATGTCAGCGGTTTTTATTTTAAAATGCATGTAGCTCTATGCACAGAGCTAGGCACGCCCCCAGTTCCCTTAGATGTTTTAGGATGTACCAATTCTTCTGAAAAAAGCAGTAGAGACAAACCTTTCAGTTGGCAGAAGCGTCCTTCTTGGGGTCAGCCCCAGAAGCCCCGCTCCTCCTCCTCCTCTCCCCAAACCAACAGTGCTGTCCCTGGGACCGCTCCTAGTGTGCATCACGCACCAGGGGACTGATGACCGCAGGGTCCATCCTCAAGCCTGCCTGGCGATGCGGGCTTCTGCTGCTTTTTGGCTTATCTTCTCAACTCCAGGGGAAGGCATCTCTTGGATTGCCATTCCTGTGAGTGGCACCCCTAGTTAATGTCAAACACTCTCTGCCCCTTTCCTGCAGCACGATTCAGGCACAAAATTAGCACAAGCTAAGCAATACAGAGAGTGACTGTGCTGCAGTCATGAGGGTTACTACACACCACCCAAACCCATGACATTTCCATAGAAACCACAGTGGGAAAGAGAAAAGCCTCAAAAAGCTGACAAGATAAAACACACATGGTGAAATAAGTAACTCTGGTAGGAAAATATACATGTGCAAGATCCTCCTCAGTTCTCCAGCAGCTTGGACATTCAGACCTAACACAGCTAACACCAAACTGACCCCAGTGAAACTTTTTTTCAGTCCCTCAGCCTGTCCCTCATACTTTTCCAGTGGGGATATTTCAGCAGACTAACTTGTTAGGCAATATAATAACTTTCTTCCCTGTTACTTATGGGAGTGCTCTTGTTAGTGTCACTAACCATAAAGGAACTTATCTCAACTTTTTCTTAAGATTGGGCAAAGCCTTCCAGAACATACATTTTCCTCATCAGCAGCATCAATTAAGCAAATAAATACTGGAATGTGTAAGAGAAGCAATTGATTCTTTTGGTCAAACAAACATCCCTGCAGAGAAAAAACGCTCAACAAAAAACCACATTACTGCCAACGGCACAAATTTTCGTCTGTAAGCAAGTAAGCCTGTCCCAGCAAAAAAGAGCTTAAATACGTTCCATTACACACTTGCCTACTTCAGAGAAGTTTTTTTGTGTGACAACGAAAAAGAAAGAGAAAAAAGAAGAAAAAAAACCCAACCACAGTCAAGAACGCTAAACAGCGGCTTTTAAACAATTCGGGATGCTCTGCTCTTCTCCTGGAAAACTAGTCATATTCCAGTGCTTGGCAGAAGCAAGCCAGCTTTACCGGGAGAGATGCAAACATGCACGGAAGGAGGTTGTTTGTTACAAACCGAATCATTCGGTGAGATGCCTGATGCATCTCCAAACCCTTCCCAGAGAGAAGAATAACATCCACAGCTTGCCCGGTCCTAAGCTCAATTGACTGTACACGACAGTACCTTTCTACAAAAGCCAGAATTAAAAGCCAAGCCAAATTCCAGGCAAATCTGGACACAAACACTTTTCAAAAGGTCAGCAATGTTTGGTTCAGGCTCATTAGCTCAAAGAACAACAAATTTTAGTGTGACTGTCACCGGGACCGCACAGAAATTCCCACGACAAACACCGTCTTCTTACAATAAAAAGCAAGCTTGCTTACCGTGGCACAACACGAAGCTGCCTGCAGTACTTAAAGAGAAACTGTTCTGCTCAAACAGCCCACCTCAAATTAACCTCGCTTGCTCCAGGCACACATGCACCCAAGTCATGTGCAGGTTACGCCGAGCAGCTCACGCCACTGTATCTTTGCTGGTTCCCTCTGCTCAGCTTATCCAAGTCTACGAACCGCACCAGTCGTCAAATGGGGAGCCACACGAGCAAGAATGCGATGTGTGCATCTTGCTCTCCTATTATGGTTGTGATGCTATGAGCTGATTGCCCCGTTTTTCCCTTTGGTAAGCCAAAGCTTTACCACTAGCATCTTTCATACGTAGCACATGACTTTCTGCTTAGGGAAAAAAAAAAAAGAAAGAAACAAACACGATTGCTTTTTGGGTCTTGAAAAATACTTTAGTCTGACAGATGTGTTTTTTTCTGGAATTAGTTTCTAAATATATACTTTACCTACCACTTCATCAAAATCAGAGCTAAAAGACGCTAACAAGTCAATACATTAAACGGTTTATCTTGTTAGAGGTTTTACAGCTACTTAATAATGAGTTCTGGTAACTGCTGCCTGTATATGCTTATTATTGCAAGAGAGTCTTTAAAAAACAGATCTGTGTAATAGCATAACCTTTCCTTTCAGCTGCATAAAAAAATGCCATGCTCCAATCAATATCATCATTAGCAAGAAACTAAAAAAAGATCAGCAGAAGCTATAAAAATACAGTAAATTACGTTCTGAGAACAGCTTTACTGCCACCATGTTTTATAGAAATCCTATTTAAAATTCACACGTGGAAAAAAAAATAGATATACACAAAAAAGCAAATCTGGGCAGGAGATAGATCAAATGTTGTGTTCTCTGACAAGCCGGATAATAAAAGCAGAATGGTAGACTAGAATCTGACCTTTAAGGGTCAGTCACATTTTCCATGTGCTGTTAAATATCCCTTGCAAAGGCAGGAGGAGGGGGGAATCAATTCATAAAAAACCCAGTCAGTGTTTACATGAAGTAACCAGTGGGAAATTATTATTTTACGAATCAGAGCAAATCTCCCATTACTTTTCTGGACAAGAAGACAGTTTAGCGTCACTCTGCCGCTATTTTGGCATTTAAACGTTTTACACATCTCACAGAGTTTAAGCCTCCGAAAACAGGCACTTCCATCGCACAAAATAACATGCATTCCTCCCTCTCCAAGTACAGAGGCACTGAAGGGCACAGCAGCTGAGTTCACAGAGCACGAGAAGGAGCGTAAGCATTTCTTTAGCCAATGAAAACAAAATTCAAAACAAAGCTACAAATATAAACTCAACCTGGACCGTGAGCCCGCTGCTTAGGGAACAAGCTGTTTGCCCTTTAGCTTTACTTACCTTCCTGAACAAAAAGTCATTAAAAGATGCTGACATGTGGACTCAAAGCTGCTGCCACCTTATTACCTGGACTAAAGAGCCTTAGGCTTATACCTCAGAGCCCCCATCCCTTCATCATCTCCAACCAGTAAGGAATCTGACATTTATTAAGAAAATATAGTCATTAGAATTGCACATTGGACGAAAACAAACAGGTCCAAAATTTAGATAAGCCTACCACAACTACAACTTAGGGAACAAATAAAAGGAAAAAGAAAAGAAAAAAAAAAAATAAAGGAGCAAAGCCCACTGCTTTTTCTGCTTGCTCGTTTCACAAAAGCTTGGAACATCTGCAGGAACTGCCTCACCAAGTATATCCCAGGGCGTACTTACTATTTATTCCCAGGCAAATTTCAAACCACCACCCTTTGCCAGAGATGGCTGAAAACACGACCCTGCGGCCGCCCACCTCTGGGCTGCGTTCCCAGGAGGGATCGACACCGCGCGGGGCAGCAAGAGAACACTGAGGCCATGGGTCCGGTGCAAGGCAGCAGCCACCGGCCGTCCTCCTCTGCAAAAGCTGCTTATCTCACCTACGGCAAAGGTTTCCTTAATTCAGCTTTTCTGGAATGAGGCTACTTTCAATCAGACTTGGGAAGATGAAAGGAAAGGAGATACAGAGGCATAGACAGAAGTAATAAGGATGCTGGAAACCAAATCAAAATGAAGGTACAGGTTTTAAGGAGTTCACCTCTATTAATCTCTGTCTGAGGGGATAATAAAAATGTTTCTATTCTAACGATGATCTTTGATGAAAAAACCTCAGTATTTGGTACAGGAAAAAAAATAACAAGCAAGTAGTATTTCCATTCATTTCCATTTCCTTAGCTGCACCAGGTGAGATTACTTGCACCGCATATTTACATGCACAATTCAAAAATCAGAAATGTCCCTAATTTAAATGAAAAAGAGGGATTTGAGACACTGTAGCCAGGTGACGCTCCCGGAGCAGAGCAAATATAGCAATGCTGTAATTCTCTTTGAAAAGTTGGGGGTTTGGGGTTGTTTTTTTCCAGAGACTTTTGTTTAATGGTACACTTTTTTTCTTTTTACCTTTCTGCCAGCTTCACTAGAAGAAAACAAAACAAGCCTCTGTGACTAATCCTTAGCTTTGCCAGCTGACAAAAACCACTGCATTACCACACCAGGTTTAAAATAAAAAGAAAATTACAATTTATCTTTGGGGGAAGGGAAAACGTGAAGCACGCACTGGTCCTCTGCCTTCCCCCTCATCCCCGAGGCATCGCCCTGCACCGACATCCTTAAGGACCCAGGGCTGGCCCTGCTCCCTTCACTTCGGGGAAGCCTGCACGGTACCGTGATGCACATTGACCGGGCAGAAAAGCCACATTCGAGCAGAAAGAGAGAGAACTGCCTCTCTGCGATACAGGAACCGCTGTGAGAAGTTGCCATGGAGAAAAGGGAACTGCTGAAGTGTCTTGAGGTACACGGTGCCGAGAGACGTTACAGTAAAGCCAGAGGGAATACAGAAGCAAATGCATTTAAGTGCTCCCACAAACCTGAAGCTTCCAGACAAGAAATTACCAGTAATTACTAATAATATAATTTTCATGCAGCGCTCATCAGCATGAGCCAGTTCTGTCCTCACAACAAAGAGGAACAACAAAAGCCACAAACAGTTACCAAATTAGCTTATTAAGATCTCTGGGATTTTTTTGAACCTTCATAACCATCAAAATTGGTCTGAATGCACAAACACGATTACAGTAAAAAGGCCCAGATATCTTCTGGACACAGCAGCATCAGATACATCATCGTACTGCAGAAAGCACGCACCGAGGAAGCTCTCTTTCAAGGGAATGAGGGCTGCTCCCCCGGAGTCACTATCCATCCTGCAACACTGCTCCTTTGTGGGAAGAACTGCTGTATGGGAGGAATTTAGGAAGCTGTTACTCCAAACATGCTCTTCTTTAAAAGAGCATATGCTTACCAAACGGCAGATGCAGTTAAGCAGACTGTCCAGACCACAGCTCACAAATACAAAAATATAAAAAAAACACAGCACAATTAAGAGGTGCTAACTGAGAGCCCAAAGGCTACAGATAATTCTCCTCGTGTGTCTGTCCCTATTTCCCATCAAAGCACAGCCCCATAGTGCAGAAAGCCCAACCACGACCAGATATTCTCTTCGTTAAGATCCAGGCACAGACAATATTGCCTATGGACCAAAGCAGCTTCGTCTGTCCAGCAGGACTCCCATATATCAAAAATTTAACCTGTAAGATGAAAAGCTCATAAGGCCACTACTGATGGCCCGGGGCAGAAGATGCAATCATTTCATCAGCAAGGTGAAGCAAGTCCTGGAAAGAGGTGCAGCAGGACAGAGCTTTGCCCAGCTCTGCAGAGCCCTCGTCGCTGCCTCTCGCCGGGAGCTGGGGCACCAGGAGGGGACAGGAGCCCTTTGGCGGCCGCTGTCCCCAGCCGGCAGGAGCAGTGGCCAGACCAGGACACAGCTCATTCCAGAGACATTTTTAGCATGAAGAAGGAAAGAGAGCGCCAGCTATCCTGTATTACTGCATCCACTCAGTTTCCAGAATTTCAAACTCTATAATGATATGGTTCCTGGAAGAGCACTTCTAACCGAATTAGAGGACATCTCATGAGCACGCCCTTGGCAGCAAGATGACCATGATGTGGAAAGACTCCTGACTGTATGATCCAGGCCCCCCGTAATTCAGTTACGTGCCCCTTTTAGCAGAGGTGAGAGGCAGGTGTTTTAAAAGCAGGTTGCTCATAATTTTGTGTTTTGTGGTTGGGAGTTTTTTGTATTTGTTTTGGGTGGGGTTTTTCTGCTTTGTTTCCCTGCACCCCCCCCCCCTTTTTTCTTTTAAGTAGGAAGATGAATTGCTGTTCCTTCTCCTTTACCAATATTGGTTGTGCTGCTGAGAAAGCCCTTGCACCAGAGCAACTCAATTAAAGATGAAGCATGGACTCAGTTTTATTTTGAGCAGGGAGGAGAGAGGCTCTAAGAAGCTTCACCCTAGACTAACCAGGTCTGGCATTGCCCAGACACGCTTGCTTAAGGAATTTTTATGCAGTGGAAGAAGAGATCTTCCACAGCGACAAATACTTTATACAGTTGTCCAAACTAACACACCTATTTGACAGTAAATTCAGCCCATCCTTTGATTCATTCATGCTCAGAAACGTGCCCTTAAAAGGAGAGTTAGTTGTTCTTTTGCATTAAGCAAAGCTGTGTAAAAATGTTTGTTTCCAATGGAACAGGGAGACAGACATCGGGAGGAAGCAAGCTGTGTCTGAAGAGCAGAATTTCTGGCAGATGGGTCAAGAGTAGCAGCTGTGTTCACAGAAAACACATGCATCTTTATATACTTAGGGTTGCCATTTGGAAAACATCACAAGAGACAGTCTACGGCAAGGGGAAAAGGGACCGCTTTTGACAACAGGTGTCAGGATACTGCTCTCCTGAACCGTTCCAGTGGGTGCTGCAGATGGATGTCTCATTGAGCAGGGAAAAGGTCAATGTTAATAATGAAGCTGGACCAGTTCATGACTACCAGAAACACCATGTAGAAATACGGATCTGTACTGCAGTGTGATCCCCACATGCGTGACAACAGCCCTCACTTGCCCTAGTCCAAGTTGAGACACTGCTGTTCCCAACCAGGCTTCAATTTCCTTGGCAGCACTGTGGTCCCGTGCTGTATTCCTTGCGCACATCAGGAGCACATTCCTGCCAGGGAGAGGGTAGAATTTGCCTACACAATGCGCAAGGGATGTGTGAAAGGGGAGAACAAAAAAAGTGATGTGTTTTAGCCTACATCCTTGATGTGAAGCAGGTACCTAGCGCAGGGATGACCAAAGACAACTGAACCTGAGCAGCCAGAGCCCAGCAAGACTGAAATGAAAGTGTTCGTGCTTAATATACAAACCACCAGGTTTTACAGTGCTCAATAGGCACCAACTCCTGCAGCAGAGTCAAAAAGCAGCTCCATAGATTCTCTGTGTGTCAGACAGGCAACCTCAGTAAAAGCAAAGGGCTGCTGCTGGATTTACTAAACTGTGTCACAGAAAGAGCTACAGATGCCTTATCATCACTGAAATGTTACAGAGATAACATATGCGTGCTAACCGCCTCCTGGAAACACAGCTAAGAGTACTTTTGTGCTTATTCTGCATTGGAACCAGCGTATCCAATCTTTTATGCTAACAGAAGCTCCAGGCACCCAGCAGAAAATGAGAGCATCAACGTTACCACCACATATTTTGAATTGCCCCGGCCTCAGCAGGCTCTCTCTTTCAAGATGTTTTAAGTGGATAATATTCCCCAGGTAGGGCCTGGGAGACCCAGGAATTGTTAGAAGCAGAACAAGTAATGAGTTTACCAAATCCCTTATGCCAGTTACACTTAAAATGCTGCCGTAAACACACTACATAGTAACAGTAATTAAATGAGCAACAACATTGTGCTCCCAGGATCATTCCATCGAAGGACTGGGAAGCACTTTCAAGAAGCCTTTGTCATGCAGCCGTGTAGGTGCAGCTTTGTCCTCTTGGCTCCTAGTGAGGACCGGGAGGCAGCACTCCATTTTCAGAGGAGCACTCCATAGGTTAACAAGCACTCTTGTTTTCTCCCTTATAGCTCAGGGACACAGAGGAAGATGAAGCGTGATGTGAACATCTGGTTTAGCAAACACGCGCAGGAGGGCTGCAATAAGAGGAGGAAGAGTATTAGAGATAATCGTGTCAAAGACGGAGCCAGTCCTACAAGCCTTTTGCAAGTGAGGGCACCAAGGATTACTCCTGAAAAATCAGCCTGTTGTAAAGAAGAAAGCAGGGCAGCAGCAGGATAACTCGGCTAGTAACGCTGATTATAAAGGAAAATAAATCATCACTCTATTGCAGGTGCCCTCAGCATTTCCAAAGATTACCCTACCGAAAGCACCTCTTCAGCCTGGTAAGATCAGCAGGATTCAAGAGAAGGAGATCACCTCCAAGTGCCTGGCTCGACTTAACTCTGCGTGGCAAGTCCCGTAACAGAAATACACTCTTATCCTCACCAGGGCCAGCAACCAAAGAGCTGACAAGCAGGAAAGCTGTTCACTTCATCACATATTCAACAGGGTCAACTCTTCTCAATTGTTATTCTGAGGACTCGGTCCTTCAACTACTTGGTATTTATGCACATTGTTCATCCCAGCGCACGTCGTACTTGTAAGCATTCCCAACTCTTCAGATAAGACTTGCTCTATTCATAAATAGCAGAGCTCAAACAGAGAAAGATCCCAGCATTAGTCAGAGCTCTTGAGAGAAGGGAAATTAGGTAGCAGGTAGAGAGAGAAAGCCTGAGCATGTGTTACATATTTAAATATGACATTGACATTTCTTCAAAGCCTCATTGGGTTTTTTTATGGCTTGGGGGGTTTCTTTGGGGTTTTCTTTGGTGGTGTTGGTTTTGGGTTTTTTTTAAAGCTTGCAGTTGCAAAGGTAAGATTCTTACCAAAAATGATCAAACAGCTGTTATTGTCACAGCAGGAGAGGAAGAGGATAGAGAGAGGCAGAATACCATATAAATAATATCCAAGCTTATTGTGGAACAACAAGAACGTATGGCTAAAAGGAGGTGAAAAGTCAAACTAGAGAAAAACCCCCACAACCACCACACACGCAACCCAGAGAGTTTAGATACTTGACGTATGCCCGCAAGTTACAGATTGCCCAGAACAGAAGTACACACAGCTGAGGAGGGACGCGGGCAGCGTGTGATGTGCTCACACCAAGGAGGAACGCGCATTTCACTCTGCGATCCTACCTGCTCAAAGGGAAACGTGAAAGGGTTCACGCTTCCTTGATACCTGGACCCAGCCGAAGGCTGGAAAACACATGGCTTCTGCTAATAAACCCCTTAATAAATTAAGGGAACTTCTCGTCATAGAAAAAAGCCATACCCACTAGAAACCACACTTAGTGACCACAGTAGCTAATAACTATAATGACAACTCAAGCCATTTATTTTATATCTTAATTCCTTTCCTCATTAGTTTAATTATAAACCAGCATTTTTCTTCTTCATCTTCTAAGATTTTTCCCCCCTCCCCCCTGTAACTAGCAAATTGCATTATTGCTCCATTGCTGTTTTGAGGATGTTTTTCCCCTCGCAGTACAAGAGCTAACTTATCACTTGAAGCCCCAAACCTGTGAACACACTTGTGGACAGACAGCTTTCCTGAACTTGAGGCTACAAATGTAGGTAGGAAGCACAGTCCTGTTTTGTGCCGCTTCAGGAGAAAAAACAAGAGTGAAAACCAAATGCAAAACCTTTGGAGAAACCTTTTTTTGCCACTTGGACTATGAAAACAGCTTCTTGCAACCAGGCTTTGGCAATCCCCCACTCCCTTCTTTTACACGAAGCAAACTGATCCACCTACAGCGTTATATTGCTCCATAGACACTTTTCTTCCAAAAGCGTCCACTCTGAATTTTCATCCCATCTCATTTTCATGCCATCCCTTCTCATTCATGGACACAATACCTCTCTTCAGGCTAAAAACCACATAAAAGAGTTATAGGTTGAAGAACATGCAGGAACAGCAAAATAAAACTAGCGTTTCTGACATTATTGTGCCGGTGAGTCATCAATTAATTCTTGTTTGTCAGCTCCTATAAAGGCCAAGATCTTCAAAGGCAGCTGAGGCCAGCAGACCCTCGACTGAGACGGCAGCCAGGCTTGGGCCCAGATGCCCAGAGCCAGAAATGCCTTTTCCCCCCTTTGACTGTTAGCTGCCAACAAAAGCGGGAGGGATCAGAGAGGAACTCCAAGTGACAACATCCTTCCCTCCAGGAGCCTCTCCCCACTGCGAGCCCCACGAGAAGACACTCGGCACACAATCAGTCCCCGGGAGTATTTTAGCCAAGCCCAACTCTGCCAGTCAGTTCTGTCCCTCTGGCGAAGCGGCTCCCCCATCACAAAAACCGCAGTTTCGGTTTCTGTCCCTAGCAGAGGGCTCCCTGGCACAGTTGTACTCCAGATTCAGCAAATGACCTTTCGTCGCTCAGCCAGAAGCCCTTTGCCGCAGGTGGCAGGTCTAACAGATGCCCAGACCCCAAGTAACAACAGCAGCAGATCAAAAAGCACCATCGCAGCGACACGGCACAACAGCGGCAATACAAAACGCAGCTTGCTTCAAGCCAGGCAGAAGTGGTTCAGGGGATTTGTTTGCATAGTTTGCCCTTCATTAAGATCCTGTTGGCTGGGATGCAGAGAGGAAAGTCAGGGATGTATTTGTATTTAATGGCAGGGACCACATAATAATTTGCAGTCTCTATACCCAAGTGTCACGTATATCACTTGTATTGAACACACGCTTTATTTCCTTTATTCTTACTTTCCAGTTTTTCTTTCCCATGGCGACCCACTGTGTCCTTCCTATACTTCTGCCTCCTCCCCTACCATGAGCTCTGTTTGAGCAAAGCTCTGCAGAACAGAAAAAGCTGTCCCCTGCTGGAGCCAGCCAGATCAGGCTCTTTTCTCTAAAGGAAACAGCCTTTAAATATAATTGTAATCTTCCACAGCTCACGAGCCAGGGAAGCTGGCGATTGACAATACAAAAAAACCCAAATCAGCGGGGACCAAGAGTCAAGTTTCTTATCCCTAAAAACAGTTTCCACACACCCCCGTTGCCTTGCAAATTTAGATCAGCTAAAAAAGAACCACCACAAGGGGAACGGAGCTTGTTCGGTCGCCAACACAGCCTTCTCCAAGTGGGATCAGAGGTAAAGTGTTCGAAAGTCCCATTAAGAAAGTAGCAGCCTTTTGATGTTTAAGTGACTTAGAGCTTTTGGAAAACAGGGCTTGAGCGTGCTGGTGATCCAGTATGCCATTGGCAAACTGCTTCTGGTGCTTAAAAGCTTGTGGCTGTAGGAAAATTCGAGTTACAGGATAGGTTTTTGAGCAATAAAACCTCACACTGAGCAGCTTGAGTTTTTCTTTGCTAATTATCAAAAGCCAGCGTTGGCAAGGAATATTACGTGCTTATCCAATGGATTCAGTAAGAGATTGCTCATTCGTGCACATTTTGAAAGGGCAACCCCTTCTGCCTCGCCTCTCTTTCACTGTTATATTTAAATACATTAATATTTTAATCTTCTAAAAGCACAAGCAATTTATCTCTTCTTTAAAAATAAATAAGGTGGGGAATGTGATCATTTTTAGAAAGTGGTATCTAGAGAAACATTTTAATGTAGATACAAACATGTTTCAATACCTCAAAAGCACATAGAAGGTCGATCCAAAGTCACAAGGGACTAGCAATTTTGGATGCCCCAACCGACACCTTCGTTTCAAAGGAACACAGTTTTAAGGGATAAACCTGCAACCACCTACTAATCTCCTGAAAGACAGAGGAGGAAACAGACTTTCATCACTTCAGAGAAATATTTCCTTCCATGTTTTACAATAAAAAAGATAAATAATAATAATAATAATAATAAAAGAGACAGAAGGAGACAGACAGACATCTGGGTTATGTTCTAAGCATAATTAGAAGCCTGACAACAGGACAGAATAATGTCAAACAAATTACAAGCAATGTGTTTTCATTCACAGGGTGACAAGTCAACAGGCAGTCAGTTAATTTTAAGACTGATTATGTACCAACTCCTTAAATAAAATAAACACACTCATGTACACGTAGAGCAACAGGGAGTCCAAACACACTATTGATTTCCCTTTGGGCAGGGCCGAATATCTCAGTTGTATCTGAGAAATAACGAGCGTGAGTATTTCGGGGGGGTTGACTGGTTGTTTTACAAGCAGCTGCCACTCCTTTTTGGGTGCCCAAGCCAACATGCTTTGGGCCCCAGCCTTGGAGCTGCTGAGCATCCTCAATAGCCACTAAACACTGACACAAGCACAGACATAGTGCATGTATAAAATGACATTACAAAGCGCAATTCGCGCTCACAATCCTGCCTGAGGCTATAACCTTTGGGAAGAAAAGCTGTAGGATCCTGAACAAAGCTCTCTGGAGACCAGCACCTTCACGCTGCATCAGATGACTCCTCTCCTGGATTCTCCAGCTCTCAGATACCACAGTGTGCAGACAGGGAAGAACTTTGCAGTCTGAGCTTCAGTACACATCCAGGGGCTCAATGGCACATCCCCTTCCTACTCAGGGGCTCTTTTGTGTGTGTGTTTGGGCTTTTTTATTTTTTTTGTTTGGGTTTTTTTTTTTTTTTTGGTGAGGCTAGGGAGATGCAACCTCACAAGCAGAGGGGAACCTGATCAAAATAACTGTCAAACTGGGCAGTGGTGGTAGAAACAATACTTCTCTTTTAAGTGAGATGGCTCTGCCAAAAAGCCTTTCAGAACAGACCAAGCCTCAGAGACTTAAAAGTGTTGCCTGCAACAGACTACGGACACAACAGGGACAAAACGCAGTTGCAAAAGACTCCACAGTATTCCCCTCGCTGAGCTTTGAGGTCCAGTGGGGGACAGTTCTGCTGAGTATAAAAAGGCGTAAAGATGAATGACAGCAATCCCTGGGCATAACCGGGGTGTGCTCTTGCAGCACCTCTCCTTCTCAGTGATCCGCAGGCAGCTCCCGCCTGACAGCAGGTTTCCCAGTGTGGAGCTGCATCCCTGCTCCGACGGACCCATTCCGCTTCCCACATTCACACCTACAGGGACCAATTTATACAAAGCCTCAACTTCCCATTTCTGAGGCAATTTAAAAAAAAAAAAAAAAGAAAAGAAAATAAATTAATCTACCAAGTAGCAGAGGGGGAAGATGATGTGCAGCCTGGAGAGAGAGCAGTTGCGAGGGCAGAGCTTCATTTTCTTGCAGCAGTAAGAACTACCTATTTGTTTGAATGATGGTGGCTTCACGGGAACACCAATGCAGAGCCAAAAGACGACAGCTATGACGTAAATAGAGGGGAAAAGCAAACAGACTCAGTGCAAAGCGTTAAGGCAGCCATGGGACATGATGGTGGAGACGCCAGGCTGCAAGGAGAAACAATGCAGCAAGACAGAATGACAGATGAAAAAAGAAAGGTTACAAAAGCAGAACAGACTAGAAAGGCACTTATAGGATAATAATCCTTGCCTGTGTTTCTAATTATATCTGTAATACTTAAAGCTGAAAGGATTTCAGAAGGCCAATTTACTTTTCGTCCTCTGTGCCGTTTTCTGTTGGCGTTTGCCCCAAATGCCTGAAGACAAATGGTTTCAGTATCTGCTACGGCGTGTGTGCAGCTGGGGTGAAACACTTCCCAGGAACTCTGCAAGGGACAGAGTTCAACCAGCTAAAAACCCCCCATCGGGGCAGGGACAAGCTGGGCAGCCCCCATCCGACACGCGCCCGCCCTCAAACCCGCCAGTGGAAACACGAACCCACCAACGCCAGGCACCTTCTGGGAAAAGTTTTAACAAGCCAGAAAACCATGGAACGGCACCAGACTGCAAGGTGGTGTCTAACTCCAAATCCTTTGAATAGTTAAATACACACGCAGTTTAGGATGGGCTACGGTGAAGGCTAGTGAGACTGGCTGGAATGACGACAACACAACAGAACCATGCCCGGGCAGAAGCAGACATGGAAAGTGCGGGAGTCGTCTTGATAAGTTTCTCCGGACTCTTCAAGCAGTTCTTTAAAGCCTCACATTAACCGATTAATATATCTAAAAGCTTATAGCTGTGAACAACTTCATTTAAATCAGATCTCTGAAGCATGAACTGGTCCAAACTACTCAAATTTGAAACAAAAAGGAAATAATAGGTATTAGATTAACCAAGTAAAGATATATCAATTTTAATTGTAGAGCTATTCAGAGTAGAGTACTCTGGAGAGGAAGAAGTACTTAGCCTATCTCCTTGGGAGTAGTAGTGCTTAGGTTTAATCTGGAGTGTTGTCACTCTACAGAGATGTAGCGCTCTGAGAATTTTAACGCCATATGCCAGACTTCAAGAAGTCAACCCAAATTTCAGAACACCAAAGCCTGTAACAAACAGTTAATCAGGACAAATGCCATAACTGTAAGCATTTTAAGTTTGGAAAGACACAAACGTAATGCAAACTGCAGCAGCGCTACTCTGAGAATTAATGTTGCCATCTGAAGGGCAGGGCAACATCTCAGCACCCGCTATCTGCTGCATGATTCAAGAGCCTGGCACATTCGCTGACACCTGAATCTCCCTGCTAATTAGCGTCTTCTACCCAGAAATAGGGGGAAGGGAAAGACTTTTGGAAAAGAAAAACTACACCAGAGATGTTGTTATAACAGTTCAGAGTATTTCCAGTAATGCTTCAGATGCTGCAGCGAGAGATCTTACCCAACAGCTTTCGGGAACAAGGCGGCAATATTTACCATCGTCACCTTCCCCAGCTCAGTATGCTCAAAGCACACAGCGAAAACACACACAGCCTTGGAATAGTTAAGTGTTTGGGTTTGGGGTTGTTGGTTTGGTTTTGTTTTGGTTTTTTTTTTTTTTGTTTTTTTTTTTTAAATTACTGTTAATTGAGTCAAACCGAAAAACAGCCTAAGAGCACAGCCTTTGTAAACCACGCAGGACCTTGTCCCACGGCAAAAGATAAACACAGTTTTGCAAAAGGACAAAACTGCTCCAATATATTGAGCAGACATTCTTGAGATCTCTGAAGTCATCTTTCTGAGTGTTGGCTGAAGAGGCCGAATCCCGGACTCGGCATGAACAACACGGCCTGCCACTCGGACACCCCACAACACAAGACACGAAGGCCACCATCCTCCCAGCCTGACTGCACCGGGAGGTTTGGTACGCCAAGAACACGCCTGTTCTTGGGAAGGGATCTTTCAACTTTCTTAACCAAAAGCTTATGAGCAAAGGGCCTCACTGATCTCTAGAAACACCCAAGAGTCAGAGCCCAAACCGAGGATGAGGGAGAGCCAGCTTGAACCCCGTATGAAAATGAATGGGCCAGAGGCAACCTACAGAGCTACCATGTTGCATCTGCAATTATTTTAAGCCATCAGCTTTAGAAAAACACTAATAAGTAAGGTTCATTCCTCCTTTCTCATAACAGTACAACTTGTACTTAACCTTCCTGTCACTAAAGAAATATTCCATTTAAGAAAGCAGCACAGTATCAGTTTAACGACCAAGCAAACAATACCTTCATGTTGCTATGCCTGTTAACCTTTGATTTACAACTGTGTTTCTGTCAGTTTTGTTTTTTAAATTGAGATGCTTATATCCTGACAGGTTACAAAGTTCACTCTATTAAATTAACATCTGCTATAAACAATGCACTACCCGAGAGTCAAAGAACAACTACAAAGCACTAAAACCAGGTGACTGAGCATTAAACAGACTTTCTCTGAATAACTTAAAAGATAAAAAGATAACAAACATCTGAAAACTAAACTCTTTCATTGCACACATTTTTGGTATAAGAATAGTCAGCTCCAAATAATTTGCTTTGTGGTTGCTGTCAAGAGAGACCTGAGCGAGACGGCAGCGGCTCCGTGGTGTGCTGTAGGAACGGCTGACGTGGAAAGGGGAGGCTTCCAGGGATGGACAATTTTTTGATACCAAGCGTAGATTATAACACTGACTGATCTCCCAAAGCAATCTGCATTAATAAAAAGTTTCCAAGACCAGCCTTTCTCCTTCCCTAGCCCCAGAGGAAGCTTTACACAGGACTCCTGGACACCAATCCTGCCCTTCCTGCAGCCCTCTTGCCTTTTTTTTTTTTTTTTAAAAATAAAAAAAGATGGGAGAATTGAGTTCAGCAATTTCTTACGCTATACAGGTATGGGTAACAGGCGAAAACAGTCAGCGAATCATTTGGCATTGGCCTCCCTGCCAATGAGAGCAGTATATGCTCTGTGTAAAGGTTGTATTTTTTATTTGCATGAATCCACGGAGCCCACTGCTACAACATTCAAGTACCCGCTGTCACTTCTGCACCATTTTAAAAAGGCAAAGGAAATAAAAGGCATGAATTATCTTCTAAAACAAGCACAATTTTTTTGTGCTGAAGTCTTCAGTGAAGAAACATAAAACACTATTGCAACAAGAGCTTCAGATTGCTGCTTTAGACTCTAATGGCTTCAAAACAGTAATTAAGGCTTCTTCCTGAACTTCATAACTACGCAATAATGCATTTATCAAACGCACATTACCGCAATGGACGCATTCACTCTTTCTGCAATATTTCGACAGCTCCCTTTGGACACTATCAGTAAATAAAATCTTATGTGGTCCAATTAAAGAAAGCATAAATCCAAATCATTTCTCTATGGCTATCTTGTTTTGAATGCATTGCTCTGTCAAATTCTTAAATGGAAAATGGTAAGTGTTTTGAATACAGTAAAAAAAAACTTCCTCCGGGATGCCGAGTCTTTCTTAAGAGCCACAGGAAGGAAGGAGAGGAGTGTTATTCGGGAGCTTTGTTTTTATCACAGAAGGAGGAGAGGTTTTGACAGCAGAGAGACTATTGTCAAGTGCATTTGGACTCACGTCAAGTCTCTGCCTTGACAAATTGGACTGGGAGTCCTTTCACAGTGCAAGTGCACGAGAGAACATCACGTGCGCTGCAGAGCCATTTCTCCACTTCAGTGAGAAGCAGAAGGGAATTACAGAGCTCTCTTCCCTTTCCTCCCATCCAGTTGCCTCCAACGGGCTGCAACAAGCACAGCACAGCAGCGCTCCGCAGGGACACGTTCACAGATGTGAGCATCCTCCCACCAGTCCCTCACCCACGCAAACCCCACTATTTTATTGTGGGGAATACAAATTGGTGCTGCCAGCTGAGCGCCAGGAGGAGCGGCACATGTGCGAAGCTCACACTGTGTAATGACTGCTACCGAAAGTGCAAATGCAGTGGGTGAGTACTGGCACGAACCGTGCCGAATGTAGCTAAAATTAGGGCTAACGATACGGAGAATCCATAATATCCTCTGCACCTGGGCAGCTCGGCACACTCTAGCCCAAACATGCTTTAACTAGAGGGAGGGTGAAAGGGGGAAGATGTAAAACAAACATGACCTTCCTCACCATTTTTTCCCGCCAAAAGAGGTTTTGCATTAGCCATCCTGCAGCAACAGCTCAAAAGATTTTAGGGTGGAGATAATTTGGAAAACGTTACCCTTTCTTTCAGCACATGAAAGACTATTTTAAACCAAACGTACTCTGTTCTAGCAATGATCCTCAGCCTTTGCCATACTCTGTTTTTGCCACACAGTTCTCCCTCATACGTCTTAATTGCTACCGTGGGGAAAATTCACCAGTTTGTTTAAATATAGGATTATTAGTACTAGGTCAGTATTCAAGCCAGAAGTAACAAAACCCACTTCACGTAAGGGATGCAGAGTGCTTAGCATCCCTTACCAGTTAATCTGTGTTGTTTACTCCCTTGGTGTGGAAGGTTTTACACTGATGAGTTCTGACTGCTCCTAATACAGGGAGAGCTGTGGGCAGTAACCTTACCAGGACTCTTTATGGCGTAATTCTGCCCCCACGATTTCAGTAGCCTTTGCAAAAAATCACAGAATCTCTCTAGGAGTATCAGAGAGAGGGGTAAAGCAGCCAGGCAGCACGCAAAGGAGCTCTTGGGTTTTTGTCTCTGAGTTGCAGGGGGTGGGGGAGATTTGTTGAGAAACCTTCTAGAAACCCTGGGGGCAAAAGGAGAGTACTAGAATTGGCTACAGTAAATGAAAAGCATAATTCAAATGCTGACATGTACTTCACCAAGCTGTTCTTTAAACTACATGGGAAGGAGCTGCACCAACCTCCATTTAAAGAAGAAAAAAGGAGGGGAAAAAAAAAGCTTAGGTACAATATTATCCAGGGGCTGTTCCTGAGGCCTCCATCCAGAAACAGACTACCAAGTTTTCATTCAATAAGGTACTGCTACAACAAAATTACCTCCTGGGTGCTAATGGTCTCTTAGTTATAAACAACCTCTTTAAATAAGGAAAAAAAGCTGCTTATGAAGAAATTTGCCACACATTTCCTTCAATAAATCCTTCCTCCATTCAGTGCTTCCCAACAGGAGCAGCTCTACCAACTACCACCACCAGTAATTCTCTCCCACCAGGGGGAAAGTAAAATAAAAAAATCAGATCATAAAAATATCTCTTTTATCATAGGAGAAAGTTATTATGAGCCTTCATGCTGCCTGGCTGATGTCTGTGCACACCGATGGTCCCCTCTTTCTACATTAATTGCCTGCAGAGGGAGAAAGGAACAAAGGATGTAAGGTGCATCCAGTGACTCAAGGTAATCATACTCACTTAGTTTTATTTATAGTAACAAGTATTTCATTTATTTATTTACACCAAGAAGAAGAGGTCCAAAGGCTCCTGGCAAAAGCATCCTGTTAGGGCAGCTGGATAAATTGCTATCACACTGTGCCAGGTATTCCCCTTCTGAACCACCTACTCTTGGCATATGCCAGAAAAAAAAAAAAAAAAAAAGAAAAAAAAAAAGATTCCCCTCTAATTTCCCAGACCTCCCGACAGTTTCTACCCGCTTGGTTTGTTCTCTGCCAGCTCCATGTCACTGCCAGCTCCAGATTTCTTGGCCAGTGCCCTAGTCTGGAGAACGTCTCTCTTTGGGACAGCCAACTTGCTTTCTAGTGGAGTCAGAGCAGAGGGACTGGCTGCAGAAGCCCAGGAAGAGCTATGGGTGAGGCTGTGCAAGGAGAGCACCTAACAGGCTCCTACCCAGAGCTCAAAAATTCTGGAAACACCCTTGACTTCCAGGCCTTCCAAGCCCAGGAGACAAGAGAGGACATGCCAGCTCTCCCCAGGACTGCTCACACGCTCCAAGACCAGGTGGTGACAGAGCAGGACCACACATCACATACTTTGTCACTGCATTTGCAGTGGGGCAAGCAGCCACCAGCATGCAAAGCCTCCCAGCTATAAGACCCCCATGCCAGAAGAGCTCACTATGGTGAGGAACCCAAGAGAACAAACACCACCCATCCCACAGTCCCCTTGCAGGACTCTTGCACCACACTCCTCAACAGGGAACGCCAGAAGGTCACACTGATCTGGAGAGAAGTGGCTTGGACTAAGGTGGACTGGTCAAATCAGTCTCCACAGGGAACACGGCAGCAGCCCTCTTGGGGCTGGACAAAGAGCTGCTCAGGCAGGGAGAAGACGCATTTTCCTTAAGCAAAGCCCAGCCAGAGAGATGGGCAACTTTCTTTTGTCCTCCAAATGCATAAGCTTATTCCTCATAAAAATTTTTACATAGACTAAAGGAACTAACACTAATAAAGTTTTATCACTTCCTACACCCAGCAGTGTAGGGAGCGGAGCCCCAGCAAAGCTTTGCTGGCAGCCACAGCAAGAGCCTGGGATTGTGCTGCAGCCCATCTGAAGGGGGGAAATATTTCCTGCTGGCAATCAAAAGCGTCAAACAGATATTCAGGATATATTCAGCCCTGAATCAGAAAAGAAAAAAAAAAAAAAAAAAAAACAAACCAACTTCATCCGCGCTTGTAAGCTGGTCACACCCTTAAGCTCTCCAGAGAAGTTTTATAGCTTGTAAAACCCTCATGATTCATTTGGAAAGAAACCACAGTCTGTGCTGCAGCCACAGAAGTGAAGGGTTTCACAGGGAGGAAGGGATGCCTCAATAAACTGCATTTCGAGGGGATATGTAAAGACCACTAATACATTTCAGGGCCCGGCTACAAACACAAAAGAGGGGAAAAGTAGAAGGATTTCTGCCCCATATCCGCAAGTCACTTCATGCAGAGAAAAGCACACCGCTTTTTTTATACAGAAATTTCTTTTCAGCGTGCACCACTTAGCTATACATTATCAGCCCAAAACCAACAGGGCACAGGAGACTACTTTAATGAACAGCGTGAGCAGGAAATACAAAGATGTGGAGCAAGATTTAAAGCACAAATGGTTCAGGCACTCTTGTATTTTACAGAAGGTCATTTACTGGGCCTTTATACTTCATTTATCAAATTATATCTGAATTGGTGCAGTCATCCTGATTCAAGAAACCATCACGCATCTTTTCCCTTCAAAAGGGGAAATAAATACTTCATCTGTAAAGCATTTTGCATCAGAGGATCTCCGAGTCCTTCCCCGGCACTTTGCCTCATAAAACCACCCAGGCAGACAGCTGCCTACCCTACAGACGGCCTTCAGAGGTGCAAAGGAGTTAAGCGTTTTGCCCATAACTGCTCGGGCAGTGCATAACCAGATCCCAGACCTACCCCTCCTCCCCCGAGATGCACCTGACTGAGCCCATGTTGCTACCCTTAACGAGTGGGATTTTATGGCCTCTATTTTTCTAGTGCTTTCCTTGTCATCATAAACATCCCAGTGTTTGCTCACAAGTTGTTCCGTTAAAAACAAATATGCTGCCACTCCACCGCAGTGGAATTTGCTGCAGAAAATCATCAAAAGAACAGCACTGTCTTGCCAGCCACCTGCACCACCTCCCCCTTTAACTCAAACCCAGAGGCATGTTACAATTACATTATTCCAACTAAATAAAATTATTTTCCCCTGTTCCAAGACATAAAACAACCACATTATTATGGCCATAGCCACTGTGATTTAATAATTTAAACAAAAGACACACACGATGATAGGAACATAGTAAGTAGCACAGCACTTCATTACAGCTGGAACTAGTATTTATGATCCCCGAAACCAAAGATGGTCTTGAAAATTATATGCCCAAATGCGTCACTTCAAAATTACATCTTAATCATATAATGCTCAGCACAGAGCTTTAAAAAACACTGATCATCTTTTGTTTTTTTCCAGGGTGAAGAAAAGCTCTGAGAGATAATAAATCATTTAATGCATCGGTGGAAGCAGCTTACTTACGAAACAGGATTTGCAATGCAAAAAGTGAATCGTGAAGCATCACCTTCACACTTCACCCTTCCTCACGCATTGCTGTTGAAGTCTGTCTCTCCAGCTCGCCCACTGCCTCCCACGGCAGGTCAGTGACAGGGACAGTCACCCATTTCTCCACGATGCCTCTATAGGAAAGGGTTCATCCTGCCCTCCGAGCTATGTGAGGAACGAGCTAAAATGCAAGACAGTCACCCAGGACCTGCCAGTGCTTTGAAAGCTCTAGACCATGCTGTACGGAGAAGTTAATCTAGTAAAAATGCTTTGGACGCACAGTCACAGCCCAAATAAAGTTCTTCACCAAGACTGAGGACAATATGTTATTAACTAAAGTTTAATTATATCCACAAACATACATTTTAGCTGAAGCATACAACCATGTCTCTGTAGATTTGTTTGTTCTTCTAGTGGTCCCATTAAGTTTTGTGTTCACTTTCATAGTCCAGAACACACGCTTATCTGGTATTAAATTTGCTCCTGTTTTGTTTCCATAGGAATTTTACTGGTTCCGTATTAATTAAATTATATCAGAAACAGAAAACACTTCACAAAGGACCCTCTAATCAGTGGCTAATAAGGGCGGGCTGCAACACAGAATTTATGTAACATTGGTACGATCATGTTCAAAAAACAAAGCAAGTGTCAAAGAACAAGCTATTGTCTCCCCATCCATCAAGATCTACTTAATTTCCACACTTAATCGTTACATTTGCAATGCTTTGGATTAGGTGAGATCGATTTCCAACAAGTATCATTCCCTGTAGATAGAAGAATTTGGCCACTTGCAACACATAGATGATGTATTTTTCTTTTTAAGAGAAATTCTGCAGGAAGAATGAGTCAGCAGCAGACACCTAGCCAGGTCTCCACAGCCAACCAACAACTGCTACCTGAGCTTTGGTGGGAAACCTTCCCACTCTCGAAGACCCCAGTATAAGTCAGTCGCGTTGAAAGGCTGCCCACTCTCCCCAAAACAACCCAGTAGCCCGACTGCCACAGAAGCAATGCAAGTAGCTCTGAATATTTTATCTCTTCCCACACTCTTTCAAATGCATCAACCCTAACTGCAAGCGAAGCGCACACACTCCATTCTAATGGAAGAGGCAGAATTCAATTAATGACACCAATCTTTAAAAGTCAGCAGAGACTGCAGAAATGGCTCATTCGGGAAATTTTTTCTTTCTGAAAGCTTCCATGCACCATAATAAAGCAACTATTGCAAGCATTTATTTATTAATACAGAAAGATTTATTTATGAGAGATCTGCAATCAGCTTAAGCTCTGAAAGCGCTGCTTGATGTAGCTTAGCCCCTGGCCAGAGTTCCTCTTCTGCTTTTACGTCAGAAAGCAGCGTCCATTAGCTCAAGGGTTAGTTGAGAATAGCCCAGGCGACACCTCGGCACTTGCTCACACTCGTGGCTGTCAAAACCGGCGGGCAGCCTGCAGTCACCCAAGCTCCACTTTTACGGATACAGTAGAGGGCAAGAGGCAGACTCCACAGGCAAGGAAAGCGGGTAGGTGGCACAGCCAGAGTGCGCACGATGGTGTGCGTGAAAGGAGACAGAGAATTGCTGCTTTCCCTTAAATTAGCATGGCAGGCAGAATTATGAAAGGCTGCTGGTGTAACGTAAGTTACCCAAATCCTGCTTTTCTGAGAGAGGAAGGCCACTGCCAGATGGCTGCAGCACAGAAGATGCAACACGAGCACATCAACAAGCCTCTGCTGGGCAGAGTACCTCCCAGAGCTACCAGCAACAGGAGTTTGGCAACAGTAAAGCCATGTGATTTAAAGCAACTGTACTATTAAGTTAACATATTTATTCATGATACGGACTAGCTCATATTTAACATAAAGGAAAGGGAACAGCACGGGGAGCTGCTTCAATTTGTAAGAGGCAGCTATTAAGAAGACAACACTAAGAAGTGGGGAAGTTTTCCCAATGGTTTAGCTACATTCTTCCATCATGATTTCACAAAGCCCGAGGAGTCAATAAAAGCATATTTTAGGTCTTCAAGGAAGCAGATCCACATACTGTCTCAACTCTGTCTGTTACAAGAGACAAACCGAAATTAAAGCATTGCCCAGTTCCCAAGTATCTGGATCCTAGTCCTCTTCAGCTTGGCCTTTATCAGTAGTAAACAGCCCTGGTGATAACAGTAAGACAGACTACAGCTGTCCAGAGAGATGGCAGGTACTGCACTGAACACACCACGAAATTAAACACAATCCTCACGAACACAAAACAAGCGCAGATCTAAAAGCAAGGGTAGTTTTTACCAAAAGTAGCACAGGATCATGCAACTGCTTCCTGCCGTCCCACCTCCTGAACTTCCTGCCATCCTGTCCAGGGAATATGCCTTTGTTCCTGACCATAACATGCAGAAAACAGCCATCGGCCCAGACGTGAGCACTGAGAAGTCCCTCCGGCACCATCAGAGTGCTGGGACAGTCCCTTCCCTCCAGGTTATTGGAAGTTGAGCTCTGCAGAGCAGTAGTGCTCTACCCACCACGACCTTGTGAAGGGACACCCTCCGTACCCTGCTGCTTCTGGCTCCTCACAATGAAATCACGGGTACCAAGCCAAAATTGGGCATCCCTCTCCTCAGAACACAGGGCGGGAGAGCGCTCATCACTGCCTCTGACACAAACCAGCAAAGTCAATTACAACAGATGACATTTTGCATACTAAGTATACACGTAAAATACTTTGAGATGTTAATGTTTGTCACTGCTGTACCTCCCTCAGATCCTCTTCCCTGACCCCCAGCAAATGCCGCAGAGTGCTCAAAGCAATGGAGAGCACAGACCAGAAGGCTGACTTGAAACAAAAGAGAAACGGCCCAAAAAGTTTGCTCCACCTGCAGAGGAAATGGCCAGAAAGGAGTCAAAGCGCTATTTTAAAAGTCCACCTGAAAGAATGGCATCAAACAACTGCCTAAAAGACCCTACAGTCAATAGTTATCTGCCAACCGTTGCTATCACAAGACTTGTAATATTTCTGCTAGGGCTTAGGTGCTGCACTTTCTTATCCAGGAGTCTCAGTCGTAGGCAGGAGTGCAGTTGGGCACCCGCCTCCACCATCCATGCAACCGCCCCTCTGCTGAAGACCTCCTCAGCTCCACAATCCTCAGGAACACCCTTGGGTCCTGCTGACGATGCCACGAAAGGGACAAGAGTGCTCATATAATCCTTGAGAAGCAAGTACCTGTGGGGCAGTAACCTCCTGGGTGCTGGGGAGCCCCTAAGCCACTCTCAGGAGCATCTCTGCCCACAACCCCCGCTTCCATTTCACACAGCAGTTTCTCACCAGCTGCTGATTAAAGCTTGCACTGACATCTGAAGAACTCAAAGGCAAATAAAAAAAAGCCCTGCACTTCTTAATCTGATTCATGCCTTTTTAATGACTGGAGTTGGTATCATGTGGAAAGCATCTTTTGCAGGATACTACTTTGACCACTGCTGTTCATAAATATAAAAAGACTTGCTAATGCTGTGCTAAACTTCTCACAGAAGTATTTATATCACCACCTCTCTATTTTTTTCCAACAATAATCTAATTCATGTGCCTCTTAGCTTAGCTATGAAACAGCATGTTAAATCCAAGATCGCAGCTCATTTAGATAAATGGAATTGGGCACATCCAGCGAGTCATTCCTGCTGTGACATTTCTACTATTGACAGAGTTATTTCCAGGCCCAGCGTGGGCAGGGAACTGGGAGGACTCGCACACTTCAGCACAGTCACTGCCCCTCGCTGAGGATGCACAGAACAGCCAGATTTTTCAGAAGGGAATCTACCTGGGTCTAGTCACATGTTAATAAGCATTCTGGCAGCATTTCCCAGAAATAACCTTCAACAGTTACCTAGAAACATAATCCATCAAAATAAACCTCAACATAATAAAAAAGAAGAAAAAGAAAAAAGAACTTTTATTGGTAGATTGCGTTCTAGCTATATACAGAAGAATTAGTAGACAAACTACAGTCATTGATCAAGGGAATAGCTCGAATTAATTTCAAGGTTATTTTCTTAGACAGTTATTTTATAAACACAAATAGGGCTGTCAGAAACTTTCCCTTTCCTCGTTCTTTGTCACTCTGCATGAGCTCTTAAGAATGTAGCTGAACCTTGTGGGCCTACACAGGACTTAAGAGCACCCAGTGTAACCCAAGCACTTAGTAGGTGATGAGCTGAAGTGAGCCTATTGCTCTAGAGCTTAACAATTAAATCACCCAGAATAGATTAAAATTTCCAGCCAAATACATTGAAAGTTCTCCTTCAGCGCCATACGGTTCCCCTTTTCTCTCAGGCTCCATCCCCAAATTCCTTTCTAATCTGAACAAATATGGTATTTGCATCCCCCCCACCTTTTTTTTTTTTTTTAATAAGCACAACTGCCGGGATGATGCAGATATAGCACAGTCGAAGGATTTTCTTTAGATACTCAGAGCACTCCTCATCTTCCACTCATCATTCTTCATAAAGGATACAGGAGAGTCAGTCAATACGTCGGCTGGTGCCTCTTTCTCTCACAGCCAGCAAGCCCCTGCACAGAGATTAATGCAAACTTGTACAGCAGAACCTACTGCCTCAGTGAGAAATGGTTCGTTTTGGACAGTTTCCACTGGAAGCTGTAAAGCTGCGATGCAATCAGAAGCGGTCACAGCCGTGCAGCCACACCCGGCAAAACACTTTTAGTGCTGGGGGCTCGGCTGACGTTATCTCACTGATAACCTATGTACACCCTGGGGACGTGTGTGCAACGTGCGCATCCACGCGCTGGTGTTTTAAAGGACAGAAAACAAAACTTGGCTGCAGCACGTAATTTCCCAGCACTGCCCCAGCGGCTGCACGAGGCACGCTCCGCTCAGCCGTCAGAAAGGAAGGTATGATTTAGAGGGATGCATGTGCTTTGTGTAAGTGCACACACAACAGCATGTTACTGCCCATTAACAATTTTACACCTTCCTGAAAATCGTATTGTCACCTAAAAAACCCCCACACTTGATTATTAAGACAAGGCTCTCCCTACCATATACCCCAGAAATTAATCACTCCTGTATCAGGGACGTGGTACCCCACTAAGACCCATCACAAGGTAGCTCGCTTCTGGAAAAATAACGCTATGGGTCAGTCATAAAGATACACAACCCTTCTCTTCAATAATCAAGCATTTATCGGATCTGGCACACACATTCAACTCATGCTGACAATCAGTCTGGTTGGGGAGAGATGGTGGGGGCTCCACCTGGAGTGGGTTCTCTTCAAATCTGTAAAATTCTGCGTTTGGCCTCAGTGGAATTACGATTAGACCCTAAATAGGTCCACCCACAACGACACAGGAAAACTTGCAATGGATGAAGGAAGACAATACAAGGAAAAACAATCTCAACGCAGGATAGTTTCGTCAGATAAGGGTATATTCTATGCAATAAAAAGAAGCTAACATCATCCTTATCTGCATTACATCAAATATCTTTCAATTCCAAAAGCCCTTAAGGCTGCACAGTTTTCAGTTACCTTTTCCCCCACTTCTATTTTCACTAGCATTAATACTCTTCCTCAGAAGTCTGCTGTCAGTCGCTGCATGGTCTCTCTGGATATCATGAATTAAATTATTGGTTTTTCTGACTTTTTCTACCGTTAGAAGGACATTTATCAGGTTAAGTCCAGATTTCTTTCCCTGTCTTACCAGCAGAGTTTTGGATGACTAATCAAAAGATTGAATATATTTTAAAGATCTAATTCCCTTCACTATTTATACTAGTCAATGTCACTTTGACACTATTCTGGCTTTCAACTGAAAAAAAACTTTCTGACTTAAATTCCCTTAAAATGAACACGCTCTCATAAGCGGACAAGAGTGCTGTTCGCTCCATCTTTCCCTCCCCAAGTTAGCTTCAGCTGTCACCAAAAAACACAGTAAGCATTTTCCTTCTTGGGAACTATGTGTTCCTGCAGTTATATTCAGTGGACCAGAAGAGTCTGGCATCAGAAAAAGAACTATCTGATTTCTTGGACTCACTGCAAGAGAACCTGTCTTGGCCAGATACAGTTATTACCACCAAGAACCAAGAAATCAGTTAAATTAAAGATACCGTGGGCAATGAATATTGGCTCTACAAACAATGATCAAGCATTTACCCACTAGAGATAGAGCTTTGGGGTTCTGACTGCTCTTTAAAGGGTGTTTCTTCCTGCAGTTATAAATAACTACGAGCAAAACACTCACTTTGTAAGTTAGCATAAAGATTTTCAGAACTGCCATCCATGAATCGCTACCACTATTTTAGTAAATGGAAAGCAGTCAACAGCTCTTGAGAACTTTTCACATTTGTCTCTGTTTGCAGTTTGTTCAGATCTGAGAGTGCATTTCAGCTTAACTCAGACCGAGCATTTAAGTCAAGGTCAAATTTACTATTTTTGACATGATTTGCATTGTCTTCTTTCACCTACACCCCCTGTAATTTCTGTTTCTATGCCAAGTTATGAAGAGGGCAATATGGCCTGCAAAAGCAGCTGCAGCTTACACCTACCTTGAGATACTGGAACCTGTGAGTGCCCCTGTATGGCAGGGGAGGGAGAGCTGCCCTGTTCAGATGGCTAATCCTTGTGTGACAAGACTTCGATGCTGCAGAGAACACTACCGCTGGGCAGCAGTGAGGAAAAAGTACAAAAAGACCAAACGGATGGATACAAACAGTCTTCTTAAAAATCTGCCGAAGGCAAGTGTTTTCCACAGATCATTTCTACCACGGTTTCCACCTTTTGCCTCACCACACGGAAGCCCAGTCCTCGGGCAGAGAAAAGATCTCTGACGACTTCCAAGCCAGTCAGGTCTCCGTCCAGATCTGCCTCTACTTTAAGTGGCCTTCTCTCACTTCATTAACTGCCCCTTTGCCATCAAACTATTAAGAAATGGTAAGAGCAGCCCTGCAAGCACGTGCCTTGCTGTACCCCCCAGGAAGGGTCCTACCTCCATTTCACAGGAAGGACACCAATGGGGATTTTACTGAATGTCACAGTGCACAGCACCTGCTCTATGCTATGCTCAGGACAACCTTCTCTATAGAGCTTTTCCATGAGGGGTTGTTCATCAGGTCTTATTTTTAAAGAATCTGGGCCAAGTCATCCCTGCTGTAGCTTTAATGACGTCAATGAGCTACAGCAGGGGTGAAATTGGGCCATTATTTTTTATGTCCATATGTCATGTGCCCATTAAAGGAAAAAAAAAATGCAAAAGAAGATCAAGGAAGAAAAGTTATTGAATCAAAAGACTATCCTGTGCAGAGATTAACATCTAGATGTGGAATGTTTCTCTTTTGTTCCTGCTGTACATTTATAAATATAACAGTTTATGGAAAAAGAAATACTTCTGTAGTGTCAAGGTACAACGCGAGTTCTGTAGTGACAAATTATATTCAGTTTTTGTATCCTGTTTTGATGAAAAAAATAACAAAAAATCTTTACTGGGAAAAGGCCTCTTCAAAACTCAACAAAAGTAAGACACAGTTGCCAGTAACTGTTAGTTTCTCCATTGTAAGCCAATATTAATCACACTCTGCATACCACCACCCAGTAGTAAAGCCCAACGGACCTTGTTCTGAGCTCATTTCTTAGTAAATCCAGAACAGGATTATACAAATACCAAAAGCAAAATTATGAAATATAAGTTTAAACCTAAGCAGTGTTTTCTGTGAATATTCAAAGCCTCAAACACCAATGTGGAAAGGGATGCAGCTGAGGAGACCTAGCCTGCCAGATGTAGGACACCAGTCGTGAACAACGGCAGTAACAGCAACCGCAACGCATCGTGCTGATTCTGTGATGATTTTCAAAGGCAGAACAGTATCATTTATCCTGAACGAGTGTGCACACATGTTTTCCACCCAGCGTGCCCCAGACCACCAGGTACTGCCCTCGACTCAGGCTACCCAAACCACAAGATGCATCACAGCCAGTAAGACCTACAACCAGAATTTCTCAATTTCAGATTTAAAAGTCCACTTAACTGACATTTAAGCATATGAGTAACTGTATTCGTATGAACACAGGTAAAATTACTCACCAATATGCCTTTAAAACTAGACAGCAAATTTTTCAAAAGTGTCCAAGAACAGCAGTAGATCACAGGAGCTTGGAGTTCAGGGCCTTCATTTTGTATATAACTTTTCTTTCAAAGCTTAGTAGAAGATTCCTTTGAAATACTTGACCCCAATTCTCCAAGTCTCAGCTTTAGTCAAAGACTAGGTCTTCTTTGCAAAGGCCTTTTTTCCAATTGTTTTCCCTTAGCATTAATGAGTTCTTTTTCCCACAATAAGCCAGCGCAGTTTGGGGTTTTGCTTTTTTTATTTATTTCCCTCCCCCCTCCCTCCCCCAGTTCCAGCACTGGAATCAAAATAACTTGAGATGGAAAACGTGTGACCTCCCAAGCCTTTATTTACAGTATCACAAACCACAAGGGAAGGATCTGTACAAGTTTTCCAGCTGGAATGGGAACAGCAGGGAAAAACGTGCTCTCATTTTTGCAGCCGTGATATTTAACACATCACAGGAGAGAAGGATGGGGAGGAGGTAGGAGGGTTAAAAGCAAGTAATGATGCCATGGAAATATCGGATGAAGAGGTCTCAGCCATACACAGGTAGGTTCACGTGATTACATCCTATCTCCTCAGAAATAAACAGGGTTTTATACATGCAAATGTAATTGCAAAACCAGTCTGACACATTTAATGGGGTTGCTTCTTGACTTCTACATTTATAGAAGACTGTAAAATATAGAAACCTTCCGGACTTCACCTGAATTTGTATTAGTGCTGTAATGATCTCTCTTCATGCCACCATCCCCCAAATTACTACAACAAAGTCTTTGTCAAAAACAAAAAGCCTAGAAGCAGTGGAATCTTCCTCAGATATTTAAACAGCGCAGACAAACACAAATGAACAAGGTTTAGATCTATAGAAAGTTACTTGCAGCAGGAAACTGTCAGTTAGTTTGTGGTTACAACCACACCAGTGTCACAGCTCTTTCCTCCCAGTTAAATATGTATGTCCAAACAGCTCCTTGTGTCTAGTGTTTCTATTGTAAAAGGAGGAAAACAATCAAAAGAAAAAAAAACTCACCCATATTTCCACTAGAAGTTTCACAGTGCCAGACTATACAGGAGACCATCTTTTTTGAAAAGGGATCCTTCTGTACCTTTCCAAATATTTTTGTGCTAGACTGCCAGGTCTAACTCAGCTTACCTGTAACTACCTCCTGCCTTTATGAGATCCCATTCCCTCTGCCTTACTTATTAGCAGCTCCCCCTTCTCCCTGCCCAGCACTGTAACAAGTGCCACACTAACCCACAACCTTCACACACTGAGACAGGGCAATGCCACAATTGTACTGCTCGGTTACGCTGCCAAACAGGGTTTCTCTCCTTGCCAGTACAAAAGCAGACATCACCCAGCTCTCTGAAGTCTTATCGCCTTGATCTAACTCACTGTGAAGTGTTTTGCAGTATAGTCTATGAAGGATCCAACACGAGGATAGACTTCTCTGCATTCAGTCTGTTTCCATAAACTCATCCCTTACAAGGGGTACAATCCTCATTCAACAGGTCACACAGTAAGTCCCCGGGTAAGTACAGGGCACCGAAAAAGTACGATTCAGTACAATTTGTGCCCATATAAAAGGGCACAAGGCTCTGGAAGGGGAAAAGCTTGTCACATTACACAGCCAGGGGTAGAAACGTACCTAAAAAACCACAGCACGGTGTGGCACAGGCACAAAAACAGGTGCTACAGGCAAGGCAGGGAGTGCTGGAGGGGCATTAGAAGGAACCAATTGCAAAGCAAACCTGTGCTTCCTTTTCACAGGACACCACACAGTGATGTGCACAAAGCACACCAAGCATGGACACCGCTTCCCCAGTGCGCAAGACCTCCGCCCCCAGCCTGCCTCACATCTCCTCAGGCTAAGGCACCCTGTAATTCCACCTGCTTTCCCCTCTCCTATGTATTAGCCTCCTGCCCGACATCAGTCTCTGCCTCTTCTCACAGCGAGAAACACTCACCCCTCATCTCGTCCAGGCTTCTGCAGTCACAGAACCGGTGCAAACACAAAAAGGCAGTGCAGTGCCCCCAGACAGCTAGAAGTGAGGATGCTGAGGGACAGAGCAGCAGGTACCTCCTCATTCTGCATCAGCATCCTCCATCCCCCCCTGCCATACTGCCTCCCCCGCTGGCCTCTTGCCAAGGTCCCACAGCCACGCTTCGAACACCACAGGCACTTCGAACACCACAGCTCGCGATACGTACACCTGCCCCTTAGATTCCGCTCTGCCTTTCTGCTTGCACCAGGGATTGAGGATGCCTTCCTAGATTTTGAAATCATTGTATGCAAAATACTCCCAGGTATGACTCGCAGAGGAACGCCCTCCCATCGTTTTCACTCTGTCCAGATCACAGCCTCCAGGTTTGGAAAAACAAAAGGCTACACAGGAATGCTGGCAGAACAGAGGGAAAAATTATCCAGTGCCTACAGCATTTTCCTGGACGTTGCTATTCAGCTCTTTGTTTTCATGAACGCTGCGCTCCCTGACAAGGTTTAAAACCCATTTTTCTCCCTACGTTCCTTACCTGCCAATCCACGAACGTTAGTAGCTCTCTAGTGACGCAAGCCGCATGGATTCATTCTGCTGTGAATACAATTCTGAAGGCAGTTTCCCCTCACCTGCCCAGGAAATTAATGGCCACTTGGGCACCTCTCTTGCCAAGCATCGTCAGCCCTGTTTAGTCCTTCAGGCAAGTGAAATGAGCAGAGCCACAGCCTCCGGGCACAGCAAACCCTAAACATTGCTAAGGACTGCATTTCTTCTTTGCTGTTACCGCTAATTCAGAGAAATACACTCTCCTCTGCAACAGCCTACACGGGAGCAAACGAGGAGTGCGTGACCTAAAGGAAGGGAGGCAAAGCTCTTGGGACATAGATGTTCTCCCCTCGGCACCGGAGCACAAATCCACATGGCAATTAATGCCTCTACGAGCATAAACTCCTCTGTTAAAGCTGCTGACAGCAGCTTTTCTTCCCAGAGAGACCTGTCTGCAGCTCCTTCAGAGAGCTGCGGCAGACAGAAGAGAAGCTGGCGGGCTCTCTCCCAGGGACCTCAGGTATCCCAGAGGGACACATCTCGGCACTGGGAGCAGCCTACCCGGACTGGCCCTTGGCTCTGCTAATCCTGAAGAGAGAGGCTTCAGGAAGGGAACCAACATGGGAACTGGCGATGAATTCGTTGGGAGCCAATTTCCCAACAGGAGATAACTGAGGAATTCAAATCACCCTTAGTTTTCAAGGATTTCTGGTAAGAATATTTGCATGTTAATACAGAGCTGGTGTCGCTGTGGTTTCAGTGTAACTGCTGCAATCCTAAGGTATAAAGCCAGAGAAACTGAAAACACATTTCAGTCTGGTAAGTCAACAGTCTCAGATACAAACTCATTTATCCTTTCTCTGTTCTTCCCAGAAATCTGTTGCTCTTAAAGCAAAAACCAGCAATTTTTTGAGTTTTAGCATCCAGCAGCAAAATACAAAGTTGCCCTATCACAGTATCGCCACAAAGAGAAACATCTGGTGGAGCTAAGAGTTAAAAACACCCTTTCTGACACAGGAAAACAAAAAAATCTGAATGGTGAGGAACGTACTGGAGGAAAGTAAGAAGATGCCAAACTACACAGTCAGGCTAAAGGCTTACACCCCATCTATTGAAAATCTCCTGTTCAGACACTAATTTTGTAGGCAGATTTAACATAACGATAAACATTTCTAGAATTCACACAAAGAGGTTTGGCAAGAGCCGGACACGTACACAGTGAACTCACACGCAACACTCCAAAGGTTACAGCATAAGAGAGCAGCAGGTACATGTATTCATAAAAACCATTAAAATCTCTTAAAATTTACTTGTTAAAAAACACCACAGGGTACTTGCTTCCCCCTTACACCCTCTACTGAGGAAGTTCTGCATGTCAATCTTCCTGGCAATATAAAGCAAATTTAAAGTTCAGAGGGCAAAAAAAGGTAGAAATTAACAACAATTCATATGGTAGTGCCAGAAGCTGCACACTGTTTATTTCAACACAAATAAAATGCAAGAAGATTAAGATTTTTTGGGGGGGAAAGACCTACACAAGATATAAATATACACAAAGAATTTACGTTAATCACATATCCTGTGCAGCCTTCCTCCCTTTTAATTTTATTTACTTTAAAGATTTTAAATAAACAAGGATGCTGACTAAGCAGAAAAAGGCGCAGAGCATGAGTTTTCTTTAAAAAGAGGTTTATTACTAATACAATGTCTGTGCAATTGAAGCCAACCACGTCCTGTGACTGCCAAGCCCTTCTCAAAGGCAACTCATACAGCCATGCTTCCAGACTCCATTTTGTCGCGTTTCCCCCCAGCATCTATTCAAGTGGAACCCAAGCTAAGGTTAATCCCCTCTCTCACCAGCAGCGAGCTACTATCCGTCAGACTCATTACCATTCTCCCTAGTAACATCTAAATGGTTTTCTTTAATATAGAAGAAAAAGAACAGCCATCCAGCTGAAATGCCAGAACCTACCTTCTGCAAAAAATCTCTCTAGATGCTTCTGAATGCAGGAGGGAGTAAAGACGGCATTGCTGAAAAAGGATGTCACTGTTGGTCCACATGTGTCAACATCCTACAGAAAGATAAAACACAGTTGCTTAACTGCCATGCCCATGGGAAATCAACAGCAAGAATAAAGCTGCGTTATTTTCACAGTTATACCATGCTAATGGCTCCTATGCAAACAACATAAAGCTACAACATTCTATAATTGCACATCAGAGTTTCTCTGCAGACATCCCTCCGGTATGTCAGAAATTCAATACGTGATAGTAGGCGGCAATGAGCACCTCGGGGATTTAAAGTGCGTTCCAAGCCATGAGTCATCGTCATCTTTAACTCATGGAAATTTAAAAAAAAAAAAAAAAAAAAAAGAGAGAGAAGAAAAAAAAATACACACGCGTGCGTTGCACTGGCCACTTTCATGTGCTCTCTCTGTACAGTACCATAACTTCCCCCGACAGCATTTCAGCATTTCCCTTTTAAAGACATTGTCAAACTATTTCCATGAAGGGGACATCATCACAGACAAAAAACATCACATCACAGCATTCTTCCAGACAGCTCCCCAGAGACTGGGCAGGATCCCACATTGGAAGGTGGAAACAGGGCTGGAGATGAGCTGCATTTATAAACCCCACAAGTCCTTCCACACCTGAGGAGGGGTGAGGAGAAGGCACCTCCCACCGCTGCCGCTGAGGACAGTGAGGCCAGGCCCGAGGGATGGCCAAGAGAGGGGTGATGAACCAGCAGCACCCAGGAGGACGGATCCAGCTCCCTTCCTACACAGCTTGGGAAATGTCAACCCCAGGCAGCCCATTTACACTTCATTTTCCAGCCATCAGCTACCTGCTTTTCCCCCAAGGCTGGTTTTTGTCAGGAGAGCTGAGGGCCAGAAGAAACTTGTAACCATTACCTGCCGAGCAGCTTATGCGGTTTGCTTCCTTATGCCAAGCAGCCCATTGCCTTTCTAAGGGATTCCTTCAGGCAGAGTCTCATCATTACCTCCAACCACTGGAAACTTGTTTTTAATGCTGCTTTTAAAGCATCTCGCTTGCACTTCAGGGCACACACATGTGCGCCCCCCTCTCAGCCATCACTCCCCTCTCTTCTTAGACCTCCCCAGGTATATTCACATTCCTTTAGGTCTTCTTTAATTTCTTGGCTTATCCTTGGTTTGCCAGCCCCTGCTGTCCTCCAAGCAACAGCCAGGACAGAGCAACAGCTCTCGGTAGTGTGAGGTCTAACAGGGTGGATGGAGAAGGGACGGCTGGAGCATTTCAAACGACCCGCGGGCAGCCAGCACAGCTTCAGGAAGTCGACTGAGATCAGAAGATAGCTTGGCTACACGTGTGGGGAGGACAACAGGGCCTCAGCAGCTCCCACACACTCCTGAAAACCACCCACTCAGATTAAAGCTGCCTTAACTCGCTGAACTCCCCGGCAGCAGAAACATTCCTTTCCCCTTCAGGTCAGGGAGGGCACAGTTGTCCTTCCCTGTGTCAGGAGCTGTGTTTTGCACCAGAACATGCAAATCTCAGTCCACATCCACACAAGAAAGGCATCTCCTTGACTGGGACCAGGATCCAAGCCACACCCAAAGGCTTGCAAAAAAAACCAAACCAAACCAAACCAAACAACCACCAAAAAACCCGAAAACACCAATCTACTCTGCTCCCCGCACCAAAGAACCTGAAATGCTTGGAAAAACCATTGATAGCTTTAGCTGCAATACTCTGCTTCAGTTAACAGACAGATTTATGTCTTACCAACAATTAAGAAAAACATAACGGCTCTTTACTCTTGTACCTTCTTGCCCAGCAATTTAAAAAAAATAATAGTGCTTGCACAGGTCAAGATTCATCCCGAAGGAAGAGCAAACAAATGTGAGTAACGTCTCAGGACCACTAATCTCAGAGATCTCACCAAGAGCAAGCAGCCACACAGCTTAAAAATATATTTAGTCCACAAATGCTTATTAACGTCACTTGCTGATTCACAGCTGAGCCAGTTGCATGGAGCCCAAATGCCACGTCTGCTTTCAGGCTGGCTTTCAAAAAAAAAAAAAAAAAAAAAAAAAGTTGAAAGAGTTGGGGAGAAAGTTGCTTAACCCATCTCAAAACCTCCTGCAATGCAACTATTAGATGTGGATCTGTGGATCTGTCTGGGCTGAAAACTACAGGTCCAGTCTGTAGACCTAAGGTTTACGAGTCTGATCTGAGTTTTAAAAGCAAGGGATTCCCATGTGTTAGGTCTGGCTCGCGTACAGCTTTCCACTGCGGTCTCAAAGCAGCCACCACACATCTCCGTCCTCACGCGCACAGAGGAAACGCTCCTGCCGCACAATGCTATTGCGGCGTTTGCTCAGCTTTGCCAGACGCTCTGAGTTGAAAGCACCAAATCTGAACAGCCAACCTGACCCAGCTATCCGGGATGAGCTACAATTCAGTACTTGCAACACGTGTACATAGATGCACTTGTCTTACGTACTCACTAGATGCCATTCCTTGGTGTCACCCAACTATGACTGCAGTGTGCTACAAAGCTGAATCTTAGTTTTCTTTTATTTTACTGAGTATCACTTTTGTTCCCAATATTAATACAGTCAAGATCAGATCATAAATAAAATGGACTCTGCAGGCTTAAAACAAAATTCCCAGTGAAAACCATTATTACTTTTAAAATTATATCTTAAAATCAACTGAAGAAAAATATTTGATAGATATAAACCTGCGTCACGAATTTTTGTGTGTGCTCTGAGGCAGAATTAACCCACTAAATTCCTAAGGTATCCTTTAAGCAATTTTTTTCTTCATAAAGGGAAATTTACAGTGTTTCTTCCCCTACTGTTATACACAATGCGACGATTTAAAACCCACAGGATTTTCTCTTTAAATCACCTATTCAAATCTGTATAATAGAAATATATTTAAACATAACATTTTAATCTTGCTTTGTATTTGAACTTTGAAACGCTTTTCCAGCAAAGCGAGTATCTCATTAGTCCTTTTAGCCATTCTACCACACTGATCTGCAAGTAAACAAGAATCCTCACATTACCTTCCTTTTTTAAAAAGGATTCATTATATCTACATAGTTTTTAACTCAATAAACATCTAGCCTGATTGAGTCTCACCACTTTTTAAATGTTAAACAACAACTGACTCCTCGTCAAGTGCATGTCAATATCCATTCTCTATCTGTTTTCACGAGCTAGATAATTTTCTGTATGGGTATGCAACATCCTCCCAAGAGGAACATAACCTACACCTAAGAAAATAAATTTTAAAAAATGGAGTCGGCCAGAGCCCTGCTCCATTTCACTGGTTTGGCAGAGCAGAGCGCAGTTCTCAGGATTCGCCGGGGCCTGGACCCACAGTTCCAGAAAGAGTTTCAGTGTTCGGCTGACCTACTGTGGGGGCAGTCTTGAACGCCTCACTGGGTAGCTATGCAAACCTGGAAGCGCAGACGCAAAACCTCTTCAATTGAACAAAAATCAATCTTTCTACCTGCTTTATTCTTTCTTGTTTCGGGGTTGGGGTTTTTTCCTTTTTTGTAGGCTGGGGAAGGATGACAAAACTTCTTATTTTCAGTGACAGCAAGTCTGAAACAATTATTCCAAAGAGAAAGACAAAATTCTCTACACACTTGCTAACAGTACTGAAATCAAAAGCGATTAAAAGCAAAAACGTTTCTGAACAACAGAAACTGAAAGTATTGCCTTTGGGAAAACAATAAACAGAAGCATTTTCTCTACAGTAATCACTGAAAGTAACAGATAATTACTGTAGTCTAGGACATTATGACATATTTATAAAACTTGTTTTCTGGACTAATCATACACAATTCACCTTGACTGTATTCCCAAGTCATCACTTTCAAAACTCACTGCAATTTGCAGAGCCCTAACTGATGCTATTCTTAATTTACTTATTTTTAGGTGTAAGAACAGATCACCGATGCAAAATTTAAACTTAAAAAATGTCAGTTTCAAGCCTCTTTTAGATTGATAATAATTAACTCTGTGTTTCAGATACATTCTGTGATAAGTGGTAATCAAATACACAGCTAAAACTGCTTAGCCTTTAAAATTATACTACTGAAGTGCAGGAGACTTTGGCATTATTAAACAAGGGACATGTTTGTCCAAAGCAAACCACCAGGAAAAAACAACCCAACAAAAACACTGAGAAACGTGAGTTAATTCAAGAGTTCCCAAAAGCTACAAGAACATTTTTATTATGGGTGATTTGCAAAGACAAACATTACAAACTGCCACCCTTCCTCGAAAGGCTTTCAGGGAAAATGTTTTAGCACAAACGTTGAAAACGCTACATGACACTAACAGAACTGGCATTTACCTTTCCATGGAGGGCAATTAATTATAAGATGCTTTCTGCTGGCTTCTGAAGGCTTCTCTGCTTAACTGATGTGTTGTGCTCCACTTTTCAGTCCTTCCTCCTAATAGGTATCATCACTGCCACCACTAAAACACTTTGTACTGGTGGGATGGGCAGAGCTCCCACCTCACCGCTGCCTGAACAAACACATTTGGTGACAGCCACAGACCAGGACACCCTGGCCTCACACCCGAGATCAGAGTCCTGCCGAGCAAGGGCAAAGGCAAGAGAAAGCGAGATTCGCGTGCTGTTTCTGCAGAGACACTGACAGCACTATCTTGCAGGGATAAAAGAACTAGCAAACCTGTTCCTAGCGAGCACCACAGCTGCTTTAGCTCAGCCTACTGCTTTTGCACAATCTGCATTACTAGATACTAAGCCCTAACAAGTGTCAGCTGTGGTCAAACACTGCATGCCCGTGGTTTGGAAGCATCAGTTTCAGACCACGGAGTCACAAGAGTCCTTTATCCTCAGAGAAGGTGTTTTCTGTTCCCATATCAGTTAGTCACTGTAAAATACTAAGGGGATGGAAGTGAGCAACTAAAAAGCAATAAACCAGAAAGAAATAAATTCAAAATCCTGAAGAACTCTGTAATCAGAGGAACAGGCTCCAGGATGCGCCAGGAAATTAATGAACATGCAAGATAAATGCAGCAGTTAACTAGAAAATACGAGCGGCTTGGAAAGGCACCTAGACCATTTTCCCCTGTCTGATGCTTGTAGCATCTGGACCCTTCAAAGTGCCTCTGGGGTCACGTTCCCTGAGGAGCACAGGGGTCCTGGCCTCAATGCGAGCAGCCAGACCCAAGGGGAAGGGAGAGAAAGCAAACAGCAAAACGTTTCCAGAAAGCTGCTTGGGCTCTGGACGTTGCTGTATAACGAGCTTTTCATTTGCAAAGCCCTCTCCCGCCTTTCTTAAAAGTCATTATTCCCTTATCTGAAATGGGAGACTGGGATGTGAAGTGCTACAACCCATTCCTCTGATTAAGCTGCAAGAAAAGTGCATTTAAAAAACACCAACTACGCTCTCTATGCACCCTTACAAGATTTTTTTTATGAATCTCACATCAGTCTATGTAAAGAGGGCAAAGTTCACATTTGAAATCACACATCAACAGTGGCAACCTCTTCCCCGTGTCCTCCAGAACATCTCACCTTCCCGGACAGAGGATGACCTGCCTCCACGGTGGGAGCCCAGGAATTGCAAACAGCAGCACCTGCTCCACGCTGGCATGGTATTGTTTTGAGATGGGCAGTTACAATTCAGATCTTAAAAAGCAGCTTTCCTCCGCCTCTGTTTAGAGCCAAGTTTCAAACTCCCCTCTGAGAGAAGTATAACCTACGACATTCTTTTCCCAGGAGCACAAAAGTGGGGGAGGAGGGGAAAAACAAGAAAAAGCCTCTTGGTGGGTTCGGCACCTGTGTATGGTAAAGGCACTTCACGTTTTATGCATGAGAATGCTATCACCCCTGTGAAGATTTCTAAGTGAATCAGCCAGACAGGGTCTCTACAGCCTGCTTTTAGGAGGACCTTTTTTTTCAAAAATTTATTTTAATTCAACCATTTGATTTATATTACTTTCCAGTCATTTCTAGCTGGGTATATTTCAAGCAGAGAACTCTGCATCAGCTTCCACCTTGCCCTTTCCCATATAAATGTGGCAATTAGCACAAAAAAAATTAGTCAACTATGCAGTATTTCACCTTAAATAAAGCAGCCAAGAAATAATACACCATTTAATCTGTACTTGACAGCCAGGGAAGAAACACAGCATCTCAGTAACATGCTTAAAGAGGGTTTGAAATCCCTTCGTAGACCTTGATGGAAGCCTGTCCTTGTCAACAAAACCCACAATCCATAATAATGCTCAGTATTGTGCTTTTATCCTCGGGTTTATCAGAGCTCATCTGCTGATCAATGAGGAGTCCCGTGGAATAGCACTTTGAATTTCAATGTCAACACAGCAGTACTGTGGTAATGATTGAAAATATTTACATATTGCCTCATTGATCGTGGGGTGTTCTTTTCCAACCATCTGGCTACTGGGCACTAATTTTTTTTTTTATTTTTAGGGCTTTAAATAGTTGTAAAGCAGGTTATTTGAACATCTTTACAGCTAACATCCAACATTCCCCTTGAATCAGGTTCTCCTGTTATTTTTAACCCAGAACATTAGCCATAGCATTAATCAATTTCATCCCATCTCAGGGAGGGGAAAAAAATAATTTTCTTAACGAGGACAAAAACAAAAAAAAAAAAAAAAAAGACAAACACCTGCTCCGTGCTTACCAGAATGATGTGCCAATTCAGCTACAAGGTCTCGTTTTTAATGTGACTCAAGGGTGTCACCATTTTGACAACAGATGAGTCAAATGGAAATATGTCACTCACTCCGCACTCGTTGCCAGCCTCGAGATAAAGAAACCCTGTAAGGGCTGTTTTTCCCACCTCCAGATGGAATACCTTCTGATAACTGCAATGCTAAGCCCCTGGGCTCTGTCGTGTGTGCCTGTGTTTATACTGCCTTTAGTAACTGCTCGAGTTATCCAAGCCAGGCAGTTGAGGCCAGCTGCTGCCATACAGACTGCAAGGATAAGGCTTAAACAAGCACCAATTAGTAATTAGTCTCCCTCGTCTTCCCCCGACTGGGTCTGTGCACTCGCCCAGCTCACCCGGGCCATCACCTGCAGCAGGCTGGGTACGCCTCGCCTGGCTGCAGCCTCTGCCACTCCGCAGGTCCCGAGATACCCACCAGGGTGTCACAGCAAGAAACTGCGGCAAGAAACAGGGATTTAACCTCAAGAAAACACAAACAAAAGCAAAGGGACTCTGAGCACCCCAGCACAGCACAAGCCGTTGTAGTTTACTCTTGCCTAGCTGATCCCAGGTTTCCACATAAAAATAAATTTTTAAAAATCTTTGAAAAGCTTGTCTAGATGTATTCTTCTAGAAAGTTGAACGGCAAGTTAAATAAAATATGCGGGAAAGACCGATATCTACAAGATCTACAAGTTTGCTGCAAGAGACCTCTGCAGAATACTCAATAAGAATATTAAAAAGGTGGTTCTCAAACAGTTGTCAAACTGATTTCAAGGGGGGGTTTTTGGTGTCTCCAAACCTGTTTATAATCAGAACCTAACTCTCCTAGCTACTGCTGCCATAAACTTGATTTAGGAACAATGGGAGGTCTAAAAGACAAATCATACTGTTTTTATTCCTGGTTTAAATGCAGAGTCTCTCAACACGGTTTAGCTGATGATTTTTCGTAATGATCATCATGACAAAAACGTTCTTACCTCTTTTTTCAGTTCTACTTTGATAACAAGGAATAAAACACAATTTCTGTCAGCAAAATGACATATAGACAACAGAAGAGACAGCAGGGGGGAAAGAAAAAAGTGTTCTAACATATCTACCTTTGATAATACAGATGCTCCATTAGATAATGAACTCCTCCCTCTATGTCAAGCCTGGGGCAACCAGATGAAGAAGACAGACAGGAGGAGGGCAGGCAAAGGCTCTTTGCCCTACATCCTCTCCGCCTAGACAGCCCAGGTATTTCTGCAGACATGGTCCAGTAAATCTGGCTCTTGACCTAACAAAGTCCACTGAAAGCCAGGCACGGAAGGAGAAGCACCTATGAAATGTAGGGAGCAGTTTCCTTACAGCTTTGCATAAGCAGCTATTGCTGTTAGAAGCCAGTTTATAAGACTCTATAACACTGAAAAGTTCTACTATCCAGAGTCTTTTCCCTCCCTACCCCGACACGGTGATGCTGCATTTCCAATTCCGCTATTTCTCTGAGCAGAGCGTCAAACGGAGATATCGAAGTGCACACCCTCAGCAAGGCAAGTCAAACCAGTTCTTGCTCTTCTAAACAAAACGATAGATCAAAACTGGGACGCCAGAGCAACACACAGAAGCTGTACTAAAAAGGTTAATCCTTCAAGTAGGCTTGCCCAAATATGCTCTTCCCTCTCACAGAGGTAGTGTGTTAGATAAACGTGCCTTTTTGAAAAGCCTATTTATAGGCATTAAATGTAAGCAAAAGAGAACATTAAAAATTATTCTGTGGTCCCAAAGCAGAAAAAGGACGCATGGTGCCCATGCTAAACACGTTTTTGAGGATATTTGCTGGAAGATGTTTACCATCTGTTGAAGTTAAAGCTTGGAACAACGTTTTACAATCCAGATACAGGTTAGACAAATAATGGGTCTCAAGAGCCTGGATAAACGATGCTTAAAAACAAGGGAGAGAGGGAAAACAGACAAGCTATCTGCTCTTGTCCGCCAGCTTGCTTTGGTGGATCAGAGGCCAAAGAGCACCATGCTAGCCCTGCCCAAAAAATAACAGCCCACCTGGAAACAAGGTTCCTTACAAGACAAGCCACCTCGCTAATACAGCCCAGGAAAACTGAGTGTTGGACTGGAAGACAGAGCAAAACTGGAGGCAGAAAGCTCTGGGATTTTTACTGTCTCTCCTCCTGGGTTGTGACCTGCAACATCTCAGACTTCTGCTCCTGGTTTACCCTTGTTTAAAACAGAAGCAATCCTCCGCCGCTTCTTGTAAAGAGCGCTGAAAGTCAGCCCCGGAGAGTGCTACCGAGGAGATGAGGATAGCAGAGAAAAAGCAAGCGAGAGGCCTTCCTCCCCCTTCTGTTCTTTTTCACAAAATATCTCTGAGTTATTTACATACTCGTATCCTGAACTCCCCCTCCGGTTTCACAGTTTGCAGTTAACTCTGCATTCTGCTGGAGATAACACATGTTTAGCTTTCAGCATGTTTAGGCTAGAACACCCTCTGAATGTAACGCCAGGTCACCAAGCCCACAGAGGGAAGTATTTCCAGCTGCAGACACTGGCTAGAAGATAATAGACAGAAATATGAGGCTCCATCTCTCCACCACCCCGAAGAAAATCAACCTACTCAGTGAAGGAGACAACTAAACAGCTTGGCAACGCCTACAACTGGTGCTCAACCTCAGATCCAGCAAAAAGATGTAAATATTTAGATTTCGATTTCATCTGATATGATAAATATAAAATGTCTATTTCCTTCTTTAAAAAAAAAAAAAAAAAAGAAAAAAGAGTAGCATTAAAATAGGTAAGCCACCCACACAGAGAAAATTATTCTGCAGCGTTTCTACCTTTAGGAGGAGGTTATTTAAGTTATTGTGTTGATCTTGAAACAAGTTACAATCACAAGTTAAGTTATTCCCACTGAATTGTCTTCTGATGTATATAAAACATAATTGCACCATGTCTATATAGAAATACCTACATAAAATTGTTTTGCTCTTCATTCCAAACAACTAGTGGCTGATGGCGGCACATTATTTTTTACCTCCTAAGAAATGGCAGGGTTCCCTACGCAGCAATAACTCTGACTCCAACCCAAATCGACTGAAAAAAAGCCCCAAAACGATCCACCAAACCCCGATCCGGACTCCTTACGAGTAACCCATACAAGACACAGCAGAAGCTGAACTGCAGTTTGCCACGGCTGTACTATAAAAACCTGAAATCCTTCCATAACCTTTTAAAGCACATAATGGAATTAAGGCCCCACTACACATCCAGAGTCAACAGCCATGCAAATATCAAACTACTTTGGAGCGGGAGATAACACAGCCTCGCCCCTAAAGTGCCAAGATATGCCAAAGCGCTCAACAGCTCAACCTGCTGATGTGATTACACGCTCCCACCCTCCCAATTAGTTATTAGTTAAAGTTAAAAGAGAAACGCCCTCTCAGGTCATTGCTCTGTGGGTTAAGTCAGCTAATATGCTTGAATTAGTGTCCCGAAGCTCAGCCATCGTTATGTAAGTGCCAGCAATCCAAACAAATCGGAGTTAACTTCCCTGTCCATTACAAGAATTGCCGCTGCAATGACGAATTACGAAACTTTCAGCTGTTCATTCACTATTATCTTTCCCAAGTCCTCCCAGTTATACTGCAAGAATCTGAGGTGCCTTCCCAGCTCGTAGCAAACTACCTCTTGTTTCATTTACTGGATTGTCCGGACCTCTGCTCCCCCCACCCATGACGAGAGTATAGGAACTGGTGGAAAACCCCTGAGTAGAAATCCCAGTATCTGATCTCTGATAGGAGACCGAGCTGTTTAAAGAAACAGAAAAGGATGAAAAGAATGAGTGGCAAATCTCTTTTCCTCGTCTCATCGAGGGAGTCTTTCCAACTTACCTAAGCTCAACTGCTTTCCTGCAGAGGAGAGTGTTAAGGTTCCTGCTTAGAACGTCACAGCACTCACCAATCTCAGCTGTCCAAACACAACAAAGTCAGGACTGTAAAAGCTGTGCAGAGTCCTTGCTATCCAAGATACTCACTGCTCAGGGATGGGGTTTTTTTGTGAAAAAAACCTGAGGTCCACGAGGACGCAGATTTTGGGATGGTGTAGCTCTTCAAGTCTGTCTGAGCAAGGTTTTCCAGAGGCTGTTTCAAAGTCAGAAGAAAAAAAAAAAAAAAATCTAATTTGGAGTTCTCAAGCACTAGCTCTGTAAGGAGAAGCCGAAGATCAGCCTTTGCTATGACAGTTGTTGGAAGACCGAGCCGCTGCTGAGGGTGCCCGCGCTCCTACCCGGACAGCTGCATTCTGCCCAGCGCACTTCTTAATCAGCCGAGGTGTTTGCTTTCCGTTCCTGCCCTCGGTGGCACTGCGGCTGCGGAGTCAGAGTGCTGGTATGTGCCCTCCCGCCAGGCAGCGGCCAGGAGGACGCAGGAGCAATGACCCCGACACCTTCACTCCTCAACTCGAGAGCACCCTGCCAGGGCTGACGACTTGGCTGTAGCTTTCTGTGCCGTTCATTGACCTGGGCTGTGTTAAGCTCCAAACCCAAGATAATTCTACCCTTGTGACCATCTGTCCCTTGCACATGGAACCCCACACGCAGGAGTGGGTTTTCCCTCTCAGTGAGGGACACAAAGTTTCCCCTCCTGGACGGCCTTTCATTGCAAAGCCAGCACCTCCTTTGCTGGGATCTCTCAGATGTGCCGAGGCTCTCCAGGGCAGGTTTTAGCCCTATGCTTATGAGATTTCTTCCTGTTCTTTCATGACAAATCATAGAATCGCCTAGGTTGGAAGGGACCTTTCAGATCATCGAGTCCAACCATCAACCTAACACTGACAAAAACTATCACCAAACTGTATCTCTAAGCATTATGTCTACCTGTCTTTTAAATACCTCATCACGCAGCTCCCTGCACCCACACATGCTCAATAACTATTTGTCTCCACTTGCCTAAGCAACCTCTTATTTCTTCTCCCCTCTGCAGCTCGACCCTGTGTCAGCCACGCTCAGGAAGGGCTGCAGGACAGTGGGAAGCAGCTCTGCCTCCCGATACTGCCCTCCCGCAGGAGGTCCCTTGGATCCCCACAGCCACCCTTCAAAAAGAAAGATAACTTTTTCGCCACTGGTTTCTAAGTAAGTCCATACTGGGATTTACTGAAGCATTTTACTGTGAGCGTCTAAGGATTTATTTTAATTTAAAAAAAAACAAAACACAACCTTGCTTATGGAAAATGCTCGAGTATGACTTCAGGAGTTCTGTGTATTGACTTGGCATCATGCTGATTAAAACTCCCTGAAGCGCTAAGATCTGAGTTAGCCCCATGCTAAATTATTTTGTACTTCTTAACATTACGAACATCTAAATATCATTCGTTACTTTGCTCATTTAAGATTTCGCAGGACTCCTGGCATTGACACCATGATTAGAGAAGCCACATTCCCTTTTAGTTCGTGGGCGAGTTCACACAGACTCCTCTGCCCAAGAACAATGTTGTGGCATTTGGGTTTCCTCCAACAGCCAGGAAACAAAGTTATAAATAAAGTGTTTTATATATATCCTCCCCCCACATTAATTACTCCACTTCCATTCACACTGAATACTACAGAACATTTTTGTTTATAAGATGCTTTCAGGCTCAAAATTAAATTTAGACATATCTCACTAATTTGGGGAGATAAGCAGAAATATTAATTGCATCATACTCTATGTCAGACAGCTTTAAAATTAAATTAGAAGGCATCTTCACCATTTAGACAAATTAGCTATTAAGAAAACCATGGGGTTTAGATGTTGCTTTTTCTTTCTAAGACAATAAAAATAAAGAGAAGAAAAACACTGATGTCTTTTCCTCCCCTCTCCCCGAAATGAGGCACGTCTCTTGAGTAAGAGGGAGCCTAAAAGAAAAACCATCGTGTGAATAAAACGTTTCTCGATGGACCCTGCTGGTCCTAGAACAGGACATTACCGTGAATATGCGTGAATGACATGAGTCAAACTACACTCAGGAGTAAGCATCAGCTTTCACGTGCCATTTTCTGAAGCCTTCCAGTCAGGCTGCCAAGACAGCAACCAAATGACACGATTTTTGTTTGAACGTAGTGGGGAGATTAATGGTCATTGGACTAATTGGAGGAACCTTCTTTAAATTCGCCTGCTTGAAGGATGTGCTGCTTCTCTGTTTGGCCAACTTGCAGAAGCAGTAACCGAATGTGAACAAAAAGAGACTATTCAAATTCAAAACCCCTTAGCACCACCGTCAGTTGTAAGTTTTGAGAATTTCTACTTTAAAAAAAAAAAAAAAAATCAGGACAAGGTCTTTCCGAACTGGTTGCTGTCAACTAAAATGAGAAGTTAGATAAAACTCCCACATGCCAGATGGTAAATCACAATAAATGCTTGGGCTGTTAGATGCACAACAAGCGACAAACTCATTGAAATGCACCATCAGAAGCAAACCCAAAATAGAAAGGATATTTTAATAAGAAGTTATCATTTGGGGGAAAGATCCTTGTTAAGTTCATCAGAATCGGAAGTCATACACTGAGGGCTTCTTACTTTCCTCAGCACTTCACAGAAGCATGAGGAACAACGAAGAATTTTAGCAGAGTTACATTAGGCTAAGGGCTGCTGTCACCAAGAGCCTTGGAGTTCACTATTTAGACATCACTTACGATGCTTTCTGCCAAGTTACTTTAAAAAATATTGCTAAAGGATACCAGGGAATTGTTTAGTCAAACCGTTACTGTTTCCTGAACACAGATGCAAGAAAAAGTTATATTAAGAAGATAAACAGCTGCTACTGTATGCTGTTTAAATGGTAACAAAAGCATCTAAGTGCCATAAAGGGAATAGTAAGGGAATTAAAAAGCATTTTTATGCATGAAGATGGCTAACATCCGTACATTCATTAAAGTGGTATCAACCATGCTTTTAATTAAAAGTTAGTGACAGAAACTTAAATATGATTAATAAAACCTAGCAGCCTACCAGAAGTCTGCTCTATCAAAGGCACGAAGCACAACAAGCTGTTTCCAGCCCTTGCTTGCTCGTTTCCCTTCCCCTCTCAGAGACGCTGCCACACTCAGGGCACATTGCAAGGACCACAAAGCAGCATTCCCGTGAAAAACAGCAAGCCGGGACAAGTCTGCAAGTGTGCTTCCATGTTTGGCCGTTCTTTATTTCATATAGCCCAGGGAGGCGTTTCAATTACCGGGCAGCCCGGAGGCAAGACGACGAGCTGGTTACCTGTCAGAATAACCAGCCACACAGCGATCCATCGACCACGAGGTCTGCCAAAGGCCGGGAAAAAGGCTGCCCTACAAACCGCAGTCTCCTACCCAACAGTGGCGGGGGAAATCGCTCAGAAGCCAGCGCTGAGCCCTGTTGGCGCAGTCGGTCCTCTTGTGTTACTCGGGAGCACAACGCAGTCATGACAAAAATAAACTATGCGATAAAAATACAGCGCGAGCGAAAAGATGTGGGCAGGGAGAGGGAATCAGTATGCAGTAGGAGGGTAAGGAGTCCTACAGGCCATAGATATTTCGACATGCAATCAAACCACCTCCTATTTACGTCCTGATGTCCACGAAGACTGATCTATTACCATTGTCCTGTTGAACCGCTGTCATGTACAGAGCTCGGCGCATGCAGATTACATCTTCAAAGACCAAAGACGGTTTTTGGCATCGTATTACTCCCTTAGCTGCTTCCAGGCGCACAGAGCACTTCGAAGATGGAAGCTCTCATTTTACAGCAGGTACTAACACAGGAAGAAACTTTCTTTTCTTGTTTAAACACACAATTTAAAAAAAACTTTGCCTCAGACATGTCATTTTAACATAAAACGTGACAGGACTGAGCTGCGTGGCTGACTGAATGGGGCTCTGCTCCGAGGGGTTCCCCATTCCTGGCTCTGCTAATGGCGCTCCAGCACCTCGGTGCCTCCTCTGTGCTTTGGCTCCTGCAGGGGAGTGCGAGGGGCTGGGGAGGAGATGAAGGATGGGATTAAGCTGGACGAAGAGCTGAAGTTGTTCGTGGGGCAGCAGCAGCACGCTGCAGAATGGAGCCGGGGGTTCTTCGGGAGCATCAGGCAGGGCCCCTTCCATCAAGTGATGGCCAGGCCGGGAGAAGGGGCCACCAGGCCCAGCAGAGGATCCCCTCTTGTAGCCCATCGTCCAGCTCAGGAATGGCCATTCTCCTCTTTCTAGAGGGAAAAATCTCCATCTCCTGCTCCTGAGGCATCCTGAGGCATGCCTGCATCCTGAGGATGTCTGCATCCTGAGGCATCACCTCAGGAGCGCGGCCAATTTCCAGTCGGCCACCCCGCAGTTCACTGACCGCAGGGGGGTCTTCAGCCCCCCAAACCCACGAGGTTCCTCCTCAGCCGTACTTAGCCAAAGGCGTTTCTTCTGCCAGGCCGCTGCAGGTCTCGCCCCTCGTCCCCTACCACAGGCAGGGAGGCCGCGCCCGGGCAGGGCCTTCGCCCCCTCCTCACGGCCACCGCGCAACGAACCTCCGCCCGGTGCCTCTGCCAGAGCCGAATTCCTTGAAATTCAAGCTCGAAAGAGAGGAGGAGGAAAAGGGGAACCGGGACGAAGGCTCTCCCGCGGGCAGGGCGCTCCAAGGCTGCCGGCGCGGCTCCTGCACGCCCGGCCGCGGCCCCTGTGCCATTCCCCGGCGCGGAGAACGCCCGGCCCCGGCCGCCGACTCTCGAAGCCCGGCGGAGGGCAGGGGAGGGAGGCGTTTGCTGCCTGCGACCCGCCGGTACAGGGAGAGGAATAACGTGTAAGAGAACCAAGCCTCATTAGCACAGCGGCAAGGCGGTGGATCCCTATTTCGTGTGCGATAGCGAGGAGCCGAGCTGCGATGGCTGCAGCGCCCGCAGACCCCGCGGCGCAGCCGACCCGTCCCTCCCTGTCATTTACTCTATTCGGGAAACTTTTACCGCCGCCGCATCCCGCCGGCGGGGACGAGACGGCCCGACCCCGCTGAGGCCGCGGCGGCACCCGGAGGTACCGGCCGCGCACCCTCCGCCGCCGCGGGCCCGCCGGGGCCGTTCCTCCTCCTCCGCCGAGGCCCCGGGGAGGGGCCCGCCGAGCCGCCCCGGCCCCTCGGGGGAGGCTGAAGCCGCCCCGCGGGCCCGGCCTTCCCCCCCACCCTCGGGCCCGCGGCGGTGCCCGCCCCCGCCGAGGCACAGCCCGGGGGGGGGCCGCCAGGTGCCGGGGCCCGCCCCGCCGCCCCCCGCGCGTCCCCCCACCACGCACCGGCTGCTCCCGGCGCAGCGGCCGCGGCTCCCGCTGCTGCTGAGGATGATGATGGTGGTGCCGCCGCCGCGGGTCGGCGGCTGCCGCTGCCTACGAGTCGCTGCCTGCCGACATGCCCGCGCTCCGCTGGCATAATCCCCGGCGAGGGTGGGCCGGGCGCAGGCAGCTCCTCGCCCGCCGGCTCTGCCGCGGCGCGGGGACGGCGGAGGCGGGGGGAGGCGAGGCGGGCGGGCCGCTGCCGCAGCTCGGCGCTGCGGAGGCGGGGAGAGCGGGGAAGGCGAAGGAGCCCCGTGCCCTGCCGCGGCGGCCGGACGGCTTTATTTCCCCCCGCCCGAGCCGTGCCCACCGCCGCGGGGAGCCGCCACTTCCTTCCCCGCGGCGGGCCGGCGCTCCCGCGAGGCGGGCGGGCCGGGGGCACCGCCTGCCGGCCGCGGTGGGGAGCGCCGCCGGGCACTGCCACCCGCCCGGCCGGGGGACGAAGCCGCGGGGACCCCCGGAGCGCGTCCGGCAGCCCCGGCTGGCCGCGGAGGGGACGGGACTTACCGGCTCCCTGCCCCGCGCCGGGTTCGCTCCCCCGGCCGATACCGGCTGCCGCGGGAAGGACGGGTAACGGTGCACCGAGCCGGGCTTCAACGGTGGGCGTGAAGCCCCAGCCCAGTCGCCGCTGTAACCCTGCCCCCGGCACCAGGCGGTTTGCAGGCGGGAGCCTGCAAACTTCACCCCCTGCAAACCCCTGGGGAAAAAAAAAATCACTAAAGGTTTAGCAATCACTTTATTCAGAAACCTCAGAAAAAAAAGCAGCAACAAAACACACTACTGTTTGTCGTTCTGTTTTACCTCAAACCAGGACAGTGAGTTTGCTGCATTTTTGTTTTTTTTAAGGATGCATCGCTTCCCCTCGTCAAGACCAGCTCCCGTTCCTGCTCTTCCTCACAGTCCCCCCCAGAGGTTACCCCTGTCCCCGCGGGCTACCCCCCAAAGCCACAGCTAGCCCCAGCCTGCCTGGTGAACCAATGTGCTTTGTAAACACTACCTGCATTGTCACAGGAACTTCTAGTCCATAATATAGCTCTTTTTAGAGACGAAGTTCCCCATGGAAGGCAGATTATACCCTAAAGCTATCAAGGGTGCTGAGAAACACTTTTTTTTTTTTTAATTTGCTTTCTAGAGATGTGGACAAATAGAAAATTTATTTTCCAAAGGTTAAATCTCAGAGTTGAAGGAGCCGTGATGTTTATTACCACAGAGAAAACTATGCATGGGAGTGCCTTGCAAGGGCAGCCTGAGACAGAACAAAGCCTGGGGCTCTGAGCAAAACCTAGTAGATCTGGAAAGGCGATAAATGCCTACATAGCTGAGAGGTGTCAGGTGGAAGAACGCCAGAGGAAGAGGATTAAAGTCCTCCTCAGAGAAAGCACAAGCTTCTGGAAGTCCTTATTTGTCCCCAATATGGAACAAGGCAATTCACTCGTGTTAAGGTGAAGAATTTTAAAAGGGATTAATAAAAAAAAGCAGCGTCCAGCAAAGCACACAGCAAGTAAAGTCACATTTTCCACAGTAAACACACACTTCATGTGGCCCACTTTTTGGCGCTTCGTGTCTGATTTTCAGAAGCACTGAGCACTCAGGCCTCCCACTGATTTAATCTGGAACTGCAGATCCTCTGTCCCTCTGAAGAATCAGGCCGAAGGCACCATACTGAACAGGTCACCCGAAGCCAGACAGTTATGTGACAAGGTTGTCCTAGAAGTTTACTAAGAGCAACACTCACATCCTACCCCCCCTTCAGTGTTATAACAGAACAGAAATAGCCTAGAGAGCTCCAACAGATGGAGGCGGACTTTTGATTAAAAAATAAATTCTGACTCACAATTCAGTTTTCTGGATGTAATAAAAAAAAAAAGTACATGAATATGAATAGCACTGGAAAGAATAGAGTGGAGATAAAGGGAGGTTATAAGAAAAGGCAGTGAAATAACTGATTTACCTACGCGTTTCTAATGCCTGTCAGGAAAATTGTGTTTGGTTCTGCTGCAGTACTGATGAAAGAAAACAAGACCATTAGTGGACCCATGTGAAGTTTTCCTTGGAAAAACCCTGCTGGCTGAATGATACTTTTGAAAGACACTTTTAAATTGTGCCTGTTATTAACTTAAAATGGTGGGAAAAATTCTTCGGCTAAACAGTAGAGCTGCTCAAGGAAGTCAAGATTCTTTTTTCCTCCCTCAACCCCTTCTGAGTAAAAATTACAAGCAAGAATATGGAATACGATCAAAATTGTACATCTATCTATGTACCTGGAAGGTACATTTGAGCAAGTTATCTCCTAGCATTGAGGCCAAATCTCTGCATTTTAGCGTAAAAGGGAAAACAAGTAACTAACATCCTTGACTTCTCCCCTACACTGATCTTGTATTAAGAGAACCCAGAGGGCAGAAGTGGCTGCAAAAAAATACTTTCCCCCCCACCCCCAAAAAGACTGTGCATGGATAGGACAGTTCTTCATCAAATATCTTAAAACACAGCACTCTAATTTTAGAATCAGATCTTCACAAGCTTCCTTTATGACAGCTATTCTGGCCTTATAATCACATCATTGGTGGCCAAACATCTTGAACAAGGACAGAATTTGAAACACACAATATGATTAAAACCTACATTATCGCTGATGTAATATCCCAGAACCTATTATTGTTCTTGGGCAGGAGGAATGAATCTAATTAAACATTTATTTAATATTAAAATACAAACTAAAATATCAATGTTGGACAGTAATTCAGCAATATGCCAACTAGCAAATATGTATTTTTCACCAAGAAAAATGCATGTATGTTCACAAATACAGCTTGGATTTTGTTTGGAAATGTATGCGACCAGAACACTGGCATGGCACAAACCCCAGTCTGGCATATTAAAACAGTAACTTGGGTTAAGTAGTTACAGTCCTGGAGCGGAGCTGGGAGACAGGGTGGCTGCTGTCAGTCTCGGTAATCCTGGTACTCGCGGTATCAAAACACTACTCATGGCGACTGTTGGGAGACAGCAAATAGTTTAGAGCAATATTTTCCTAACGCAGCCAGCAACACACATACCAATTCGCAGCCAGCCAGCCATCATGGAAGTAGGGCTCACAGTTTTGTCACAATGAAAAAATATACGTTATAAGGTTTAAGTTAAAAGGATTTATGGCATAACAGTAGTTATCTTTAACACGGGTAATTCATGTTGCTTTTTGTAGTAAAGTTCAAAGTTTCCTATTGGCTAATATTTACATCATACCATAAATATTTATAAAATGGTGAGGAAAACGAAGTGCAAAAGGATAATGCTATCATTTTCTGAAAACAAGCTGCCTTTTAGTTTCTTATTCTTATTATAAATTGAATATCACCATTTAAAAATAATTAATATTTCTAAAAATATTACAATACAGGATAAACATTGATTTCTCAAGTATAACAAAAATATGTTTAAAATATAGGTGGCTGTTTGAAGTACAAAATATTGCTGTTTGTAAAGGGTAACATGGTTGTAAAACTACTATTGAGGGTTTATAAAAATACAAAACAATTTGCATTTACTGAGTGCATAATTACATATAGTGCAAACAAAAAAAAAAAAAGCATATTTGCATTCAAGAGAGAATTGTCAAAGATTCGCAGAGGTACGTAAAACATGAAATCTTTTCAGAGTCATGCGTATTGATCCCAAATCTCTATTAATCCTTTCCAAGCGGTCTTCCAGGGCTTCCTAAAAGATCAGTTAAAGAAAAAAAAAAAAAAAAAAAAAGGATTATAACAACATGCAAGAAGATCCAATGATCCTTCTAAAATGAAGGAACTACTATTATTCCTATAGTATGTATCTTTTTTAATGCAATATTAGCATTCTGTTAGCACCCAAAAACTAGAGCCAGACCTACAAACTTTTTGTATTATTTTTATGTATGTGTGCGTACTTGTGGGTTGTTGGCTTTTTTTAAAAACTGTTTCAGGTATTTTGGCTTCCCCTCCCCGCGACTTACGACACTCCATGAGATAAACTTGACACAATTTAGGACAGGCTGATAATTAGGGAGACACATTGAGGAAACAGCAGACCACTGTAGTGAGTGGCAATATTGATTAACTAAAATGCAATTTTACTGTCAAATTGATAAGAAGCTCTGGGATTACAATTTTGGAAATGCTGAAGTTGTAGGCTTCGCAGAGACCTCTAACACACAACTTTGGGACACTTGTTTTTCTTAGAAGAGTCTGCAGAGCTATCCCAAGAAGGCACTCTCCTGTATTCCACCTACACTACTATTTTTGCCTTATTTTCTTCTTTATATTTTCAAGTAGACAAAAAACAACCAAACAAACGAAACCTAAAACTTTGCACTTTCTTCCACAGCATAACATCCTCCCTACAGCTGCAGGGATCTATTTCACAGTCACTGCATTTTCGTAATGTATTGCCTTTATCTACCTCTCAGCATTATCACAAGAACAGACTATTCTTGCAGTAACTCAGAAAAATGCATCCCATGTACAAAGAATAGAAGATATAAACAGTCCTATGCAGAATATACACTATGTAGTATGTATACATATGTATACACACACACACTTTTTCTTTATATGCATGTACACATACGCACACACACAAAAGAAAAGGTGTGAGTTTGTGGTGGCAGGGAGGGATGAAATGGTTGCAGGGGTAATTATTCTTTTCTGAATCAATTGCATACAAATTATCCAGACTTACACCTTTTACATAGCAATTCAGAGTGTGTTTATAATTAACTTGCAGTAATTTCACAGTTATCTTCTAATACAGTAAAGTCTAGAGAACACCTTTCACACAGATTCAAAATTCAGCCATATTCAAGAACAATGCTCACTGCTGTGGAAAAATTCCCATAGTAATTGTACTATTACATAGTAATATTATTACATTGTACTATTATATAGTGGAACTTTGATCTAACTATATATTCTCAAATTGTGGAAGAGCAACTTAAGAGAAGTGTCATATGTAAAAGCTTTTTCACCTGATTTAATCTTGCTTGCAAGGTCATTCTTCCACCAGAACAAGGTATTCGGCTCAATGCAGCCTCAATCTAATAACAGAAAATACTTCAGCTGTAAATTATAGTTTCAAGAGCCAATATAGACCTTCCTAACTATCTTACAGAAAGAGAGGTGAGGTGTACGCGTTACAGATACATGTCCAATATTCTTAAACACTAATTTATGTCACTATAATGCTGTGCCATACAAAACTGACACAAAAGTTAACACTCATAAGCAGACCCTCTCAAGGATGGTTTTGAAGAGAGCACTCTTCGTTGCCAGAATAACCTTCTTTGTTTGAAAGGCTGATTTAAAGCATTTTCCATTAAGGAAGAAAGTAAATTCCCTCCCTCCAACTCTTCCATTCGCACTGCGTTTAAGTTACAGAGACTCTCCTTTCATGAGGTTAGGGACAGGAAAGGACTGGAGTATGGGAAATAGAGCAGGGAATGATAATGGAACATTACAATTGTGTGTGAATTTCAGCCATGCATTGCGTAGGTATATGGCTACATCCCTCACCTCTCATACAACAATTATGTTTCATCACAACTTTAAAATAAAAATAATCTTTGCCTGTTGCTTTTCTTGAGTCAGCTCATCAAAAAGCCTCTCTGTTTCAGCCAGAGTCTTAATCCTTGTTGCGTACTTGAAGTCTTCCTCACAAGGTGGTAGCACCGGCTCATATTTTTGCGCCATGCTCCTCTCGTCCCACGCCGCCTCTTTCTTCATTCCAGTATTGACGGATTCAGCACAAGAGCTGTGCCTGACACCTGAATGCTGCCTTCCTATTGACAAAATAGGGCTCTTTTTATTTGTTTTGTGATTGTCCGAAATTATTACATAGGACAGAAAAAGAAACTAACAACAAGAAAAGCAGTGTGGTTTTGGAGCTATATTACTGAGGACAGTGACTAGGAAAGCCTTATTAGCTCGCCTTATGCAAACTTCTCAGAAGAATGTGAAACATTTGTATGGGTCATCTTCCGAGTGATCTTTATAACCCAGCACATTTTTTTGTTAACAAACAGATTACTGTACTGTGCTAATTAGGACTATTAGTAAGATTACTTTTACTGGTACAACATTTCTAAATATCACCACGTAGACTAGTTGTCATGAAAACACTAGTCTAAATAAACGCATTAATAAAAACAAAAGCAGAACATTGTGACAAGAATTACAAAAGTGAGAAAAGATTTGCTTCAATCAATCATTTAAAAAATCTGAAACAACTGGCTTTATTATGGTTGCTCTTTGCTATCTCTAATGCAATGTTTAGCAGTAGAATTTTATTAGTATGACTGAGTATGTACATCTTAATATAGACCCTACTGAGATATGCATTGTATAACTGAGTTAAGCATAGGAAAACATATTGCCCTTCTTTCTCAATTTAATTATTTTTGTTGTTCCATTGTGTTTGTGCACACACACATATACATAAAAATAAAACACCGTATGAATGGTATTTTTCTGTCTATAGGCATAAGACGAGATGTAGAGGATTTTTAAAAGTTGGACTTCATAGCGTAAAGTGTCAGCTTTCTATTTAAGCATCTGTTACCAGTGTGGAAGAAATTATGGTAAAAAAAAAAAAAGAACAATTTTCCCCCACTTAGACAGATTACCTTCTACGTCATCTAGTGAGAGAAACTGGAGCCTTTTTCTTGGATTATTGTGCTGTGAAGTAGATGTAGGACCAGTTTCCAGGTCATCTAGAAGTATATCAAATCTACAGAACAGGAAGCACACAGCAATTACTTGCTAGAAACTATGTATCAACCAATACACTACTTTCTACTTTCACCTTTTGGTTAAATAAACAAATTGTCAATTTCTATCCCACTGGTTAAATAAACAAATTGTCAATTTCTATCCCACAGGCATTGCCAGTCTTCCGATGGCTGCTAATAGCACCTTACCCGGCTATACTCCTATTTGCACACACCAAAATAACTCATTCATGTGACTTTCTTTCAGGAGCAGGCCAAGCTGTCACTCCCAAACACACTGAGCTCCCGTGTTGCCATCCTCAAGAACTATCGGAGTGGTGCTACACACTACTTCTTCCTCATGCACGCATCCTACACTTTGATCTCACAGCTAAGCACGTTCTCTGAAACTCTACAAGCCTTGCCAAGCAAAAATCTCTATAGAAACCATAGTATCTAGTACAGTTAGCAGGAAGTTAAGTTTATATATTTCTTAACACGTCTGTAAGTGCCATGACAGGTAGGTAGATACTACTTTCAACTTTTATTTACATTTCCTGATAAGCAGCATGTGGATCTGGACTTACTCCACAGAACAATTCTATCACTTTGTCACCGATCAATGTTGTGCCAATAGTAAACCAAAGATCTGATCTTGGTGAATGCTCATCTTTCTCATCTTGGTGAAATCACTCTAGATTTTTCTTGCGAGATGTTAAAAAGTAAAACTTAGCTTTATACTCAGAAATCTTCGCATGACTCATTTGCTAGGACTTAATGAACAAGAAGCAGCAGGAACAGCACTAAGCCTGTATAAACATACTGCTGCTATAATAATGATCAGAACCACAACTGTATTCATAAAACTTGTACCTCGTCACCGTGTTTTCATTTTTGCTGAGCAAATGGCTAAATCCAGGTGAGAGGTTTTCTTTTGGAGATCGTTTCGGGCTGTATGTCACAGACACTGGTGCCAACATTATCTCTCTTGTTGCTGCAAAAGACAAAGTACGTTTAACTACCTAAAACTTTTCCCAATGCAGTATCTCCGATCCATGTGATCGGATGCTTACATCCTAAAAGGCAGCTGTCTTTTCAAAGCTGTCTACATGTTTATCTAAATTAGATGAAAAGTGCATCGCAACATAGAAAAATGAAAATAAACGTAAAACTCTCACATTTTCTATGATTATACACAAGCTTTTTTTTTTTTTCAGACTATCTCTTAGAATAATGCAGAAATCCTGTCTTTATTTTTCTTTCTTGTAGAGCAGCCTTTCATTATTTGCTTCTAGTTTTTGCGTAAGGCAAAACAAACTACAGAAAAGCACTTACTTGGAGTATTTGATTTCCTGTTTGAAGGAGGAAGAGATGATGACCTCTGGCCACAAGGAGAGCTGTACCGTTTCGGTCTGTGTTGGTCTTTACCTTTCTCTGGGGATCGGTTAGCAAGTAAAGAAGTTTCAACAAACCCAACAGTTTGTCGTCGATTTGATGTTTCTAATTAAGAAGAAAAAAATATTATATTAATCAATATTTTTTCACTACAAGAACTCACAAATATTCTCCTTTACTCAGCTTTCAGCGTACAAAGACTGTACTTAGTCTGCCTCACGTCAATGCGTTTGTGCTGTTTTGCTCAAGTCTTGCTTCCTGCTCATCATATTCATGAAACAGATAGTTTAAGTCATGAAAATGGATGCTTTGCAGGATGTGTGAGAGAAATGATGCTAAATAACACTGATTTAATAAAGAGACAGTGGAAAGCAGGACAAAAGCATCTTTTGGGAAAGAGGGTTGGAGTACCTGCCTGAACCAAGAATATAAGCATTTAAGAAAAGACTCAATGTTTTCTAACAACAGGGCATCCTGAATCAATGTTGTTAGAACAGCTCAGTGCAGTCCTACAGCACGCACGCCAGCTTTCTTCATAACATTCTCATACAGCCCCACGAGAACAAAACTAAAATGATGTACTGCCAGCAAGAGCTTTGTTAGGACTCCATTAACTGTTTATAAATACCAAGATATTCTTAGAAAAAAGACATTAACTACTCACTAGCGTGAGACCTAACAGCAGCTTTCGTATTTTCCCTTTATTTTAAACAAGTCTCTTAGCCATATCGTTTTGAATTTTCTTAGGAAAGCCCCACAAGTTTGCATGCTGAAGCGGTTTTTATCCCATCACTCAAGCCTGATGGGCTTTAATGCTGAGCATAACAAAACCAAAAGACATGCAAACAAAGAAAAGCCAGTAAAGACAAATTCAGGAGTATAAAAATAAGAGTTACTAGTTGATGTGTCTTCTTTTTCTGTCTGTGTACCCCAATCTTTAAAGGCTTTTCCTTCTTCAAGTTCTTTAAAGGCTTGTATAATTGGTGCTTCTGACATCTCATTTTCTTTCTTTTCTATTGTGTTTGTTGAAGAGTCTTCTTGTGAGGAGTCTTTTTCAGGAGGAGAGTGGTGCCTTAAAGAAAGAGAATCAAATTTTTTTTACTTCATTTCATATATCCAAATAGTAGCTGAATAAACAAAAACCTGGAGAAATTTAGTTTGAGGTTTAGAGTCATCAAACCAAGAATTTTAAGGGTGCTTCTTAATTTCAGCCAAGAACCTCAGAGGATTGTCTAATAGCCAATTCAAGAATCTGAAGTTGAACAGCGTGAGTTAAATTTGGTGACTTGACATGTTCTTAGAACTAAATACGTCCTGGCAGAGCCTTTAGAAACTTCTGAGTAAGAAGACAAACTACTAAATTACACCCTAAATTACACCTGAAGCTTCACACTGACAGAAAGCTGCAGACAACGCGACAGCTCCCATCCAATACAACAGAGCACACTGTGTCCAAACTCAGCGCAGAATTGGACACAAACACTGAGAGCGTAAAGACAGTGGCACAGGATGGAGTTGAAGCTTTCTGACATTTCAAGGAACGTACTACAGGGCTGCTGCTGGTTGCTTCATACCACGCTAGTGAAGGAAGAAGGTTGTTTTGTTTTTAAGGCATTGCATAGCATCTACAACATCGAGACATTGTTTTAGAGCTCTACTTAACAAGAACAAAAATCTAGAAATACAAATATAGTCAATTCTGGATAAAACTAATTTTTAGAAGTGTTCAACTTCACATCATTGTGAAGACTGAAGGAAACCAGCTCACCTAGAAGGAATATAGGTTTCTTCTAATCTGTTATCTTTGGGGCTTTCCTGGACTTCCAAAGGCTGGCCAGTGAAGATTGAATACTCAGCTCCTGGTATCAACCACTTTCTCCTGCTGACATCAGGAGTTGCCAACTTGCTGTTGGAACAAAAAACTTCAAAATTATGAAAAGCTTTGGAATTTTTTTTTTTAATTTAAGAAAAAAAAAATCCATCTATTTATTCTAGTTAAACAAAAATAACAAATATGCAATAAACCTGTAAATACTGTGGAAAAACAAGTTTTAAAACCATGTTTTTTGTAAAGTAAAAATAAAATATTTTAAAAAAATAATAATAAGTTGAGTTTTCAGTCTAAATTACACAATATGCTCTGAATGCAGAACTCCACAAATACCTTCTTGTAATTTAATGCTGCTTCCTCAGACCAAGGTTTGGGTAACAAGTAGTTCCCAATTAATTAGACAAGAACATTTTGGTGTGGATTACTCCAATAGTTCAGAGCACCTGACCCCAGCTTTGCTTTTGACACCATTTATCAGAGAAATAAAAAATTAAACCCAAAAAACCCGAAAAAGAAACTGTTGATGACCTGAGAGTGATAAATATTAACTAAGAAATATCAATGAGTATATAATCTTGAAATATCAAAAGAAAAATGTGATTTTTTTTTTTTATACACAGGAAAGCATATAATAAGTAGGAAAAAAGGGTTCTTGTCTACACAAGCTGCGAACCATAACTACTATTCTGTAACGCTATCCTTCTGTGCATTCACAATTGGAATAAGCTTTCCTTGAGCCTTCAATATCAATTAGGGACAGATTAACTTCCAAATCCATACTGGCTCTTACAGCCTCCTCCCTGATGAACATGGTCTGCCATGTTCAGGTCTTCCTTGTTTCTGTTCATTGTTGAGGGATCTTGTTCACAAATACTAAAGTAGCTCTAAAAAGAAACCTGTCCCTGTAATATTTTAATAAATAAATTACTTGCATCTTCATAATCATAAAAAATCAGATCCTCCCAAAATACTACTGTTTAATAACACAAATGGACATCCACAAAACACGTTACATTATCATTTTGTGCTTTACAGCATCAGTGCTGAACTGGGAGAGACACAAAAAGCCATAACTAAGTAATGAAAAACTGAGGGAGACAAAGCTTTTCAGGTCTTTAAAACATAAGAAAACCCACAAACAAAAAACCGGAACACAGGCCAACTTTAATTTCCTTAACATAAATTCACAATTCAAACTAGAGTATGCATTCTATGAATGCATGAATGCAAGTATGAACTTCCACTCTACTCTCAAGATACCTGTACAAACTATATTTAGAAACATAAAATGTAGTTATCAGCCTTTCAAATCAATGACACAAAGAAAACCTCTAATGTCTAATTGGAGTATTAGATTTTATTCCCAAGATCTTTGTTGAGCATGGGAATCCCTATTTAGCTGAGCAACTGAGACCTATCAAAGGCTCATTTAGGAAGACTAGAGACAGGCTGCCAAGTCACACATATATTATCCAATTTATTTATTTGTTTTTAAGAACTTCTTGGCATGTGAAGTCTCTATTACATCACGTGTTTAATTCAGTTTAGCCTATAGACTGACATTTTTATTTTTACCCATTTTTAGCCAAACCACATTAAAAAAGTATTCTGAAACACATGACCCATTTTCATGTTGTTGGAACATTCACTTACTTGGCACAAGAGGTTCTTAAATGACTTTCGGTAATATGACGAAGTTTCAACATATTTTCATGTTCTACCTGCTTGAGCTGAGCTTCAAGTTTTGAAATTGTCCTAACGTGGAAGTAGCAAAGACATAAAAGAGATATCTAAGAAACTCTTAGAGTTTACTCATTTTTATTCAGATATCCTGGGTGAAGCAGAATAACAAGAGCAACTACTACATTTTTATCTATCTATCTAAATACGTATCTAAATATGTATTGGAGTTTTGAGTTAAATAAGTTAGGTAACCTAGCTAGAAAGACAAGATCAGGAGATACTGCTGTGGATCAAAGCATTCAACTCAGAGGGGTTGGGGAAAGCAAAACAAGAACGTTTTTCCTCCTCCCTGACTCTGGTTTTAATGAGTGGCTCCTTCTCCTGTGTGTCACTCAAGTAACCACCAAACTGCTGCTGAGACTCTTCATGTGATTTTCCCCTCTCCCACGTACTGCACTCAACATCTTCAGTGAACTAGCCCTTGGCAATGCAACACAATCTTAGGCATCCCTCACTTGGGGGATAGAAATACAGGGGTTTGGAGCAGAATATAAAAATCTCCTTTTTCTGCTAGTGTTTCCCCAGTCTGGAATGGTCCCTAGCCTGCAGCATCAAGAACCAGGCAGGAAAATAGAATCACCAGTAATTGACTGAACTGTCCTTCACTATTTTCATTTCCTCAACAGTTCCAATAAAAATTGAAGGCAGAGTGGTTTTGGCTTCTTTCTATTTCATTCTTTAATTCTTCCTATTTGTTCTTTCTATCCTTCTTCTTGAAAAAGTGTGTGATCTGAGCAGCAAAGAAAAGGATTGTGACACCTTCCAAGGACCACATTTGCTATTTTTCTGAGTTTGGCTGAAGATTATGCCCACGTTAATGCTTGGTGGCAATGACATTTTGAATGAATTTTGAGGTGAAACTTGTAGCCACATTTCTAGAAGAATTTGATAAAAAAAAAATAAAAATCACACATTAAAAAAAATATCTTCCTAACAATCTGGGTTTCAGCTGCTCATTTAAAAACTTAAAAGGAAATTATGACAGCACATACCCACAGAAGAAGGTCAAAGGGAGATGAATGATGTGGAACATCACCTCATTACAGTTCTACAATGGCTGCCCTAGGGCCTTCTCAAATGTCCTCTCCTCCCAGCTCTCTGGACTTTCCTGAGCCAGTGTGCTGTCTACCACCGTTGACAAGGAAAGGCTGAGAAATCCCAAACTAGAGGATATGCTCATAACTGTAAACCCCTTGATGGGCCTACCCAGAAAGTATAAAGCTCAATGGATTTCTGTTCTCCCAAGCAAAAAAAAAAAAAAAAAAGATCCAGGTAGCATGAGGGACATCCACATGAAATATTATTCCTGCTCTATACACAGAACATCTTTCCGTTCTTTATTCATGTCTAGGAGCCATAATCTTGAACAGCAAACTCCTGTCAGCATCCTCACTCCTGAAAACCAGAACAGAGACTGCTTAGCTGAAGATGGGAGCTCCTGAGGAGACAACTGTAGCAGTAGAAGCTGGAGCAGTGGACTGGCTGGGCTAGCTAAGCGACAACCATCAGAAAGGAAGCAATTAATTACATCCCACTGGAAGATGTTGTGATCAAGGAAGTAGAAAAAAAAACCCCACACATCCTAAAAGAACAAGATATTTACAATGTGTACAAAGTAACATAAAGCAACATGAAAAGCTTCATAAGATATAATTAAAATTGCAAGATCTACAGCCTTCATAATCTAGGAGTGAATGTGTAGGCCATAGTCTACATTTCACATTGCTAAAGTGTTAAAGCAGCAATAAGACAGTTTCTCGTTTACCTTTTCAGATCAGAAATCTGCGTGTTTGCATCAAGCAATTTGTTTTCAGTTGCATTTAACGTATCCTACAAGTATACAAAGAAAAAAGTAAAAAACCTAGAAACTAGTGTATTAAAAGAAAAATAAGTAACTCTACATCAGTCTTGACAACAATATGCTAAATATGCCTTCCTATTTGAAAGGGAGGTCCATTAAATTTCTTTGGCTTTGACTTTGCAGTATTTTTACTATCACTGGGAAATGATACATCCTCCTTTTCCCTTTCCTAGGGCTCTAAAGATGTAGTAAGAAGCCATCAGTTAAAATAAACATGGATCTTTCTATTTGATCTTTTTCAAAATATTTAAGTTAATTCTGTGGCACATTATCACATATTTTGCATGTTTGGTATTTTTAATTAACTAGCATGTGCTTACCTTTACTCTTTCATGTTCTTTTCCAAGGGACTCATATTCTCCTAAAAGCTAAAGCAAAACAAACAAAAAAAGAACACGCAAACCCACAATGAGACAATTATACAGTTAACAGTTTTGTTGACTGCTGTAAAATCATCTAAACTGCTTGTCTAACATAGGCAGAAGCACTACAGGGGATACAGACTGTACTTTAATATTATTTGTTAAGTTTTAGCATCTTCCAATTGGAACAAAAAGTTATAGACAGGAGAAGAGGAGACAGAGCTACTTACACAATGTAAAACTTCTAATTTTCAAATTATTTATCTTAAAGAAACTGAAGGACCAGAACAAACAAGTAAAATTCTTCACTGACTTTTTAAAGCTGACTTTGTATTTTGAAATATTAATCGTAAAAAGAAGTTAAAGCATGAAGTAGTTTTCCCAGCTAATGCCCATTTTGCCAAAACAAATCCATTTAAACATTCCATGAAACTATTACTGAAGAACCAGAGGAATAATGCTTTTGATTCAGTCTGAAATCATATATAAGATTAAGTTTTAGCAAATTGTGATGACTTATGAAAGACGTTCAGTCCATTTCCACTAAGACTGAAAGAAAAAAACAACTTGTTCCAAAATAATTTCCTATAATACCTCTAAAAATAAATGCCTGAGACGGACTATGACAAGCGTTATCACATCAAGTACACACTTGCTGCATTAAACACCTGGTTTTAAATATCTATTAGGATCATAGTGTCACCTAACACCTCGCCTACCAAGTAGTCAGCTGAATAATTTCTGTTCTCTTAGATGCGCATTAAGACTTTACAATGGTAAACTTTAAGTAGTTTTCCAAAACCCAGGACTGTGTTCATAACATGCCGTGCGACCGTAAACATCATTGCCCATTTTTTTACTTACATTTTGGAACATTTTATTTTCTTCCTTTAGCCTTGTATTTTTATTATCAGATAACTTGTAAGCCTTTTCAAATGCTTCCTCTAGATCTTTAAGCCTTGATTTTAGTCGACTGATTGTATTATCCTTCTCTTTATTATTTGTGCGCATTTCTTCAATTTGTTCTTGCAAAACTTTGGAAGTATTACTCACTGCATAAAAGCGTTCTCTCCAATCTGCCTGTAGGAGAAAAAACAAACACACACACACGTTCATTATAATACTTACCTAGCAGTTTTTTTTATTTCAGTACAAAGCAAATCTAAAGATCACCTAAATAGAAAACAAGAGTACACCCGTACAGGAACTAAAGAAGTTTTTTTGCTCATTTCTGTGATGTATAAAGAACGAAAACAGAGACTCAAAACCCAAAAAGTTGCATTTATTCTATGGGACTTAAAATATCTAGAGTTTAGGCCTCTAATCCCAGCTGATTGTCTTGCTTCCCAGCACAGAAAGATGTCTAAAAAAGGTGGAATGAATTACTCTCTCCAGGTGTCTACCTTTCATGAAAAGTGTTCTGTTCTTTGCCCAATAACTGCAGTCATAAGCAAACTGGTCTGACCTAGCCAGAAAGACTGTATAAATATACTTAGAATATTTGTGCCCTGGTGCAGATGGGATTTGCTTTTACCACAGCTCTAATGAGAAATCAACGAGAAAGTAACTAAACCAAAATCAATTAAAAAAAAAAAAAACCCTGAAGAGATACACCATAAACACATCACAATATTTCACTCTTAAACTTTGATCCCTGATAACAAGGAAAGGATGTTCACAATCAAAAGTAGATTCAAGTAAGAGTGTCCTAAGGAACTCAGCTAGGAAGTCACCACTGTAACATATTGGCTGATGTCAATATTAAGGAGAAAGGCTGAAAATAAAGAAAGATATGGAAACACAGATCAACTTAATAATGAACAGGTGCATTCTCTTACCCTTTTAGCTAAAAAGCAGCTTAAGAACATATACTTACCACTTGCTTTTCTAGCATATTATTCTTATTTTCAAGGGCTTTTATGCGAGCACTTGCTTCATTCAGAGCTGCATCTAATTGGTCACACCTATTTAGAAGAAACAGATTACAAAAATCTCTTGAAATTTTCAAATAATAAATTTACATTTTACAGCCTTTTTTCCTTCCTCAAGCATCCCCACAAATTTTGGTACCCAGCCTGTGACCTCTTCCCATAGTCTTTGACCGTTGCAGCGTGCACACGGCATCTCTGCTCGGAAGGGCTGTGGTGCTCATGGTGGGCAAGCAGCAAACCGTGAACACGTGCAGGGACTCCAGATGGCTCAGAGCATAAGAGCTGCAGAACTAAAAGCAGCTGAGATGCACCAGAGCAGAGCTCCACTTCAGCTAATTGATGATGCTATGTGATAATTAATGACTGGAATCATATTGCAAGCTACTTTAACTCAATAAATGACTGCTCAGAAGTCACTTTTAATAGTTAGAACCCACTAGTGCTGGAAGGTAAGTACAAAAGACTCCCAACTACCCACGCATTTTTACAATTATTCTGAGGGGCATAAATTTTATAGAGCATTTTAGCTGTCTAAATTTACAGTAAGTATTTTGACTGGCAATAATGATATAAAAATCACATCAAACTTCTATATATAGCAAGCATTCAAGCTATATCTAATGGAATATATAGGTGAGGCACACAGATTCCAGTAGGAATATCTGGTCGAAGAGCATTGCCTGGCAAAGTGGCTTTATAAAGCTACCAATGAATTCAAGATTGGTCATGTATCATCTGTAGTTTTGATGTGAAAAATAAAGAGGGGTGATGTTCACCAGCATGACAGGTGAGCACTATCTTACGACAGAGATAGTTCCATTACAAATTGCTTACGACTACCTCAGCCTGCCATCCTTCTTGAGCAAAAACTATATTGTCATCAGGAAAATCAGGTCAAACAAGACCTCTGGTCCAACATCACACTTGCTGTCTACCAATAATTTTAAACTGATCTTACACAGCTCCATTAAGTAATGCAAAATTTATATTTAATAGGAAAATATTAGTATCATGGATGCATGAAATTTTCATAACTGAAGTGGCATAAACGTTTCAAGATTATAAACAAGCACACTCAGTTTTTAAAGTGGAAAGATACCATGTAACAGAGGAAGAGGACAAGTAAGGACAAACAGTACCTGTCAGCAAGATTTTGATTGATTTTCTTCAACTCTTCAGATGAAGTATTTTTATGGCTTGCCTCTAGCTGCTGTTTTAAGCTCTGTATCTCAGAGTCATAGTAAGCTCGTAGATCAGCTATGTGTCGAGCATGTTTTTCCCTCAAGTTCTGCCTAATCCTATTTTCAAAATTAAAAACAAAAAAATTTCCAGTTATCCACATGACCATGCATTGCTGTATTCATTCACACATAATGAACTCAGCATATAAATAACAATATATAGCCTATAAATATCAATATATAGGAATAATATATACTCTCTCTTCTCTCCTTTGCTATGCACTAGCAACTATGCATGTAAAATTAAAATAGGAAAACCCAAACACTGAACCATCTTGAAACCATGACCCCTACAAAAGCCCTCACGCATGGAATATATGCCATGTCTGCTTGTCCATGTGCAAATAGTGAGAGCTTCAATAGCAAATGGGGGGTGTTTAGGCAGTAAATTACTAAGTGCAGTAATTCTGTGCTTCTCCCACCATTTGACTCTAAATAAGAAAGCATAACCCGCCCCAACTTTTATATTCTCTGCCTAAATTAACTCCCTCATACAGCCTATGAAGTAAGTATGTATCTTTATTTTAACATATAAAAAGAAATAACCAAACCATTAAAACATAGAAAATGTTTTGCCTTCCAGTTAAGGCTTTGACATCCAAGGAAGACAGATCATAAATATCGTGCCTTAGATTAAATAGCATGGTCTAAAGAAGATTAAATAGTATGGTCTAAAGAAAGACAATTGTAAGAAGTGGAAAATGACTGTTCTATTTATACGCCATCTGTACTTCAGGGGAAGGAAAAAAAAAAGAAGAAAAAAGCTGCAATATGCAGCTATGTTCTAAGCAAACAGAATTCACATATTTTGTTTGTTTTGCTAGTATTGTTAAATTTCGCCTCTTTCATGAAAGTACCAACTCTACGACTTTTAAAAAAGAAAAAAAAATGTACTTACTTTGACATTATCACAGGATCTTCAACAGATGTCACTGAAAGACTATATTCTGGCAAACTGTTGTCAGCACACTGAGTAACAGAAGATGGAGTTAGAGTCAGTGTTTCTTCCTCCTCAGTGTTGACTGAATTATCATTATTAGCATTCGTATATGCCATTGGAAAGGGAGAGCTGGTCTTGTTTTCATTTTGGAATGGGTGATTTCTCCAGAGGTCCAAATGCACAGCTCTGCTGCTGGCAGGATATTTTGGAGAATCATCTAACTGAGATGAATTACTTGTCTGTGAAAAAGAGTCTGTGTCACAATGACTTGAAAATCCGGGCTCCGCCATAGAGTCTGGAGAAAAAGGAGTAGTCTCTTCAGGAATATTGAAAAAACAACGTCCTGAGTTCTGCTGACCTGGTTTCATATGCAGGGTTGGGTCCAATGTCAAGATCTAGGAAATAAAGTTATAATGCTAAAAAAAACTGTGATTTAACTTTTGTTCCTGTAAATGGAGTTTATCCGAAGACATTAGTAATCCATATAATATATTGCAGGAATTATGTTGACTATTACTACAATCATTTGGTAGTCACAAGCAAGATGAAGGGACCTGTAACAGCTCAGATGATGATACATATTCTCAATGTTTGCAACTTGAGTTTCTAAGTTTCCATTAAGAATAAAGGACATATCTAACATCTGTAACTGTCTAGAAACACCACTGAAATTTCAATTACGTAAATAGAAGGACTATGATGTCTGCCTGCAGGTTGAAACAATAACTTTGTACAGTTATGAAAATCACTTCATGGATTATATGAAGATAGTCACACAGCAGCCATTGTTACTGGATTTTGAACAACACTGAAAGCTGTATAAAGAAACAAATATAAGAAAGAATATTTCCACAACCTGTGCCTCTTCTGTTTCACAAGTGAAATTAACTTGTCTTGTGGGAAGTAATAAGAAAACCCTGCTTCTGTGACTGCAGTTCCACATGCATTTCATCAGCTGCAGCCTCAGCATAAGCAGATTCATCCCTGCGCCACCCTCAAGGTTGTGCGGCAAAGGTGCCGTTTACCCAGGGTATTCTTAGAGGTTCTTTTCAGCTGGATGCCTTCCCTATCTGCTTCATCATACGGCTGCACAAATTGCTGTTCCAGCATAACACTGGAGGTGGCAGCAGGGGCCAATTAATGTGAGAACAGTCTGTAACCATATCTTCAAACTGAGATGAGAAGTAAAAAAACTAATGTTACCTCTGGTGGGTGACTTGACTGGGAAGAAGGCATAAAATTCTGGTCCGGCAGCTGCTTGTTCTCCCTTTGTCTTTTATGATAAATATCCTTCAATGACGATGGCTTCATTTCATCAGCAGTAGACAACTTCAACAGGAAAAACTGCAGCATGAGTTTATCTGAACGCAATCCTCCATCCCCAATATAGATAAACAAGTTGTGGGGTGGGTTTAGCTAGTAAATCAGTTCATAACAGAAGGTGGCTTTATTCAATGCACCCTATTTAAAAAAGTGTCCTTAATGAGGCAGATACACCTTTAATATACTAATTAGTCTCTTTTCATCTCCTATACACATCAATTTCTTTTAAATGACAGAAGAAGGTCAATAAATTCCAAGTGAGTTTAGTGGGGGTAAATGAATAATGAAGGAACAGAATACAAAAGACTGACTAACAAAAGAGTTCTCACGGAAAAGTTAGTTTCTGGAGGGCTGATTCTTTCCATCGTAGAAAAAAGGAAAGATGACAAGCAACTACTTTAAAAGACAACTTTTAAAACATGTACAAAGCTTACCTGGTCTGATGATACTTTTGTGGAGAAAGCATCAGTGAACTCGCTTCTGAAATTCTCTGGTAAAGAGCAATACATCTCCTTTTCATCTAATTTCCAGTATGAAAGTCCTGATAAGAAGAAACAACGAAAAGAAAAAAAAATTTAGAAGTTTCAAACTCACAGCTATAGAACAGGAATCCTAAAATCCATTAGTAAAACATTACTTCGTCAGCTAACTGTTAGTATGCTGTATTAATTATTACATCTATTGCTTAAGAACCTCACTAAAGCATCTGTTACCAGAAATTACAAAAATCTCAATGCAAAGCACAAGCAACATAATCAGTATTACATCACACAGCATCAGTAATGAAAGCTATAAATCACTGAAAACATATAGATTTGTTCTTCGGTGTTCAAGGAACAAATCCTCATTTACCACAAACTTTTATATTTCTACCAATTCTGGTATGGCACCTAAAACTTGTATTACCCAAGGAATAATCCTAGAGAGCCACTTGATACTACAAACTCTTTGGTTTGATACTCAACAGCACTCTACAGCATGGAAAGAGACAAGACTACCAGGACTAAACAGGATGGCACATAGGAACAGACACTGTCTCAATCCCACTTCCATTTCTTATATGTGTCCCTCTCTCAATGGGTTGTGAAGAAGCAATAAATCTACACACTTTGCAGGGCTGCATCTCTGTGCCCCTGTTTGTTACTGAAATGAATCCACCCTGTTAGGATCAAAATATGTGAATTAGTTGTTTGGCTTGGCAAAAAACCAACCAACCAAACAAAAAAAAGCCCACCCAAATCAAACACACCCTACTCCATCATCACCCTCAAAAAACCCCCAGACACACAAACAGGACAAGAGGTAATGGGCACAAACTTGAGCATAGGGAGTTCCACCTAAACATGAGGAGGAACTTCTTTACCCTGAGGGTGGCAGAGCACTGGAACAGGCTGCCCAGAGAGGTGGTGGAGTCTCCGTCTCTGGAGACATTCCAAACCCACCTGGACATGTTCCTGTGCAACCTGCTGTAGGTGACCCTGCTCTGGCAGGGGATTGGACTAGATGATCTCCAGAGGGCCCTTCCAACCCTATGATTCTATGAAACCCCCAAAACCACAAAAAACCACCACCAGCCACCCCGCACACACACACAGAACAACAAAAGCAAAACCATACTAAAACACGAAAAACCCAAATATTCCTCCCAAAATTAAATAACCACATCACACACTGCATTATTTTGTTCTTGCCTATTCACACAATTATTGAATCCTGCCCTTGCTTACAGGAATTCTGTCTCTGTTACCATGCACTCTTGTGATTACTAGGCCAATAACACTAATATTTGAAAGATCATTTGATACCCCACCATGATTTTAATACTAATTACATTATGAAGCAGTTTTAAACATAAACCTCAGCTTTGAAATGTTGAGAAGCGAGGAGAAAAATATTGCTGCATGTCCTACATCTGCCAGCAGCAATACACAGGAGCTACCATCAGCTTCAAACGCAAGAGCAAGAAAAGCGGAATTATGCTATATCAAAGTTTAATACCTTGTCAGTGCTCAAACCCTCCTCACCTCCCCGAAGGTATTGGAGATGCATTCTAGTAAGTTTAAAAAAAAAAAAAAAAAAAAAAAGAGAATTCAAAAGAAAAGGAAGTTTTAGTGCAAGAAATTAACTATACCTGAGGCTTCAGACACTAAGGAATTCGGACTTTCATTCGGTTGATTGAGGTAAAAAGTGTAATGTGGCAAAGCAGCATCAGTAAGGTTTGTCTAAAATTACAAAGGAAAAACAAGTTTATAAGGAAAATCACAATGCAAGGAAAAAAAAGTCAAGGGTACAATTTTTAAAAATGGCACGTAAATGTTATTAGTCTTTTTAAGCAAAGAGATTAAATTTAATTATACAGCACAATCCAAACCTATACAACTTATATTTAGGGCAATCACAGTCAAAAAGGTAACTAAGCTAAGCCACATAATTAAAAGATAGCAATATTTTCTAAGTCATGTGCCTGTCCGCTTGTGGAGCATTTTTGAGATTAACTGTTAGAAAAAATACACATTTTTGACACCCATCTAAACTTTCTTGCTCCTTAAGAGGTGCAAGTATATAGAGGGGATGAGTTACCAATAAAGTGTTACCCTTTCCTGATCCTAAGATTGGAATTTCTTGTATTCAGCTGTTATGACTCCACCTACCACAAATCTGGAGGTAAACACTGCCTATCATCTCGGATAGACAAGACACTACATATCCTTCTTCTCATCATTCCATACTTCCTAAGCAACCTCCCTAGCTCATTAGAAAAAAAACTTCAACCAATACATGGAAAAAAATTCACATAATTTAAGATTTGCTACAATTCTCATCTTCTTTAATCAAAGGAAGAAATGTCATTGATATAACACAGTGATACAAGAGCAACTGAGGAAGGGCAGATAGCTTTGAAATGGTCCTCTCGTATTGCTATTTTCTACCATACCCAGGGCTTTTTGTTCCACTACAGCAGCTTAACAGTCATGCTACTTTGGTAAATTCACACAGCTTATACAACTGAGGACTACGACAGGATAATAACCATTGAGTTAACAAAAGTAAGAAAAAAATTTTCCAACTAAAGCTTTTCAAGTTTTTGCATGAAGTACCATCTCACCTCAAGGCTATTTTGTCCCTCTTAATGTTTTTATTTAGGTATTCTCCTTTGCCTAAGGAGGAAGAAAGGAAAATGAAGGGGTATCAACTGAATTCTTACAAAGGAATAGAAAGATAAAGGTATTTTCAAAAGCTGAGAGAGAAAAGCAACAATCCACAGCAGATAAATTTAACTCCTGGTTTGAAATATCCCCAAGTAACATCTTGTTTCCACTGACAATGGAAGACTAGAAACAGCAAGTCCAACCAGCTGCTCTCACCCTCTCTGCATCACCCCCAAAGTGACCGCAGGAAAGAAAACAGACCCTGCCTTGAATTAAGTGATTCATATTTGCTAGTTCTCCTATTCTTTTGTAGGTGGAGTCATTCACAGAGTTTCAGGAATTATTTCCTTAAAAATAGCATAAGGAGAGAGGTTTGGAACAATTAATATACCGAAAGTAATTCTAAAACGTCATAGTTACATGTATGATGATTATTAATACAATCATGTTGCATAACGTCATTTTGGATCAGAAATATTATGTCATTAAACTTCCCTCCCCAAAATAATCAGATTTGTGTGCTTACACAATCATTAACTCAAGAATATGGGGGGGAACACACCAAATTCTTCTCAAAAGAAGTATTTTGAGCGGATTCAGCAGCCACAGCAATAGGCACTACTGAAAGTGGTTCTAAAGAGCCAATTAGATTTTCTAAATATCTGTTGTGAGGTTGGTTACTTTTAGTAACCAGTGCTGTAACTGTGCTTGGAGTAGTTCAACTTAGCCAAATCGTAGTGGCACAGCCATAAAAAAAAAAAATGTATTATTTTTACATAAACAATACAAAAAAGAAAAATCCTAATCTGGACAAATACTATCTTTGCCTCTATCTAATGCCTCCAGACGCAGAGTTCTGTGTAGCAAAAGTGACACTACCAGCTGAAACCAAAGATCCTTCCAGAAATTTGTTATGGAAATTATGCATGCCAATCACCATAACAGGGTTCGACTCTAGGTGTCCTTCTACAAATTATAGGGCACAATAAATCACCATGATCTGAAGCTTCAATTAAGAATGTGACTATTATCTCTATAAGGAAAGAACATGTGCCACCTAGGTAAATAAAGACAAAAATTAGGCAAGGAATAAAAGAAGCCAAAATAGCTATGTGAGCAAGTATAGAATGATCCAAGAGGTAAACTCTGCCCACATAAACTTTAAACATACAAATGGGAACACCACTACTCAAATGCTTAAAGCTAAGTATGAAAGCACATACTGAATCAGAACATACTATAACACTGAAAAAACATCAGTGACAAGAATAAAATTAGAAAAACTTCATAAAATAAAGAGAGACTTACATTCTCAAGCGGTATTTTCTTTGCTTGGTCATTTTCTTGCATAGAGGTCACACATACTCCTTCAGCATTTATTCTTTTTGGTTGGTTTTGTTTCAACTTTTGTGCCCATGATGTTAAAGATTTACTAGATGATAAGAGACACACACATATACCATAAGTACATTTGCCCTCTTCAGTGGAGACATGAAATTATTTCTTCAAGGTGAAACATAGGCACTAAAACTCCACTGCTTTTGTGCATTTCTAAGAAACAATATGAAGTAATGAATGCTGAAATACTTTAGGGCTCTTGTTTTTAAAAGTAAACACAACAACAACAAAACAAGTCACTGAAAGGAAAGGTGCTAATCAACTGCACCCATAATCAAAATGGCTTCCCTACTACCAAAAAAAAAACCTTAACAAAGAGCACCGCATTTTTATCCAGGCAACTATTTTTTTGGTCTGTTGAAGTAGATATTAATCAAAACCCCAAAATTAAGCTGGAATGCAATGTAGTTTTTCTTATTGTGTTATCAGCCTGATTGTAAAGATGATGTCACCTAAAACAAACTAAGGACGCCTTCCAGCTCAAGACAATCTTCAAGGATAAGGAAGACTGAAACACGATATAGAAGGAAACAGAAAAAGGCAAAAAAAAAAAAAGTTGGGAACATACAGTGGAAAAAATGAAAAAAGTTTACAACTAAAAATTAAAAGACACCACCACACACAGTTTGGGTTAACTGAACTATTCCGCTTTGGTTTGAACCCTTTCTTCCTTCAAACAGAGTTCATAATGCAAAACAGAAAACAATTTCAAGGGAAAAAAAACTTGTATTTTTTTTATAAAAAGGACAAAAAAAAGTCATACGTGATTTCAAAAGTTGCCTTAGAAAGGTTTTTCGAACTGAAAACACTCTTGAATTGAGCTTTTCCAGCTCTAAGTTTCCCTGGCAGCCCATGAATCGCAGCTACACCCCTGATGGAACTGTGCAACATGAATCACACGCTGGAATAAATCCCAACAGAAGGCAGGAAGAGAACATACATATCAATGAGGTTACGATCTACCCTATATGCTGAAATAAGACATTTCCAAACCAAATTCTCTAAAGAAAGCTGGTTCTGTTATTATCTACCAGCAAAACTTAAGTTTGTTTTCACGATTTTCCATTTTTCCAATAGAGAGAAAGTTTTTATCTCTGCAAACTACTATCAGGGACTCACAGGCAACGTGCTGCCCACAAGACCTCTGATACCACTCGTGACCACATGGAGCCACTGCCATCACAGCCCAGTCTGACAGGGAGAGTAAAGTACATTGTCAAGTTCTGTGCAACTAGAGCAGCACTCGGTCAGTATTATTGCCAAATTAGCTAGCCAAGCTTTCCAAAAAATCTTGGTAGATCCACCGACCTATTGAATACAGCAAAACAAACAAAAGTCAACCAAAAAAACCCAAAACAAAAACCCAAACATGTTTGACTGCTGTCTGATACAATTTATTACTCTAACACATGCAGATAAGCTAGCAAAAAAGACTGGTTGAGCACAATAGCAAAGTATCAGTCGTATAAAATTGGTAATTGGCACCTAAAATTCTGGTGCACAGATAAACATTATATGCAAACTGTATCTTAGCTAAAGTTTTCAGGGGAAAGTAGATTTTCATATTTCTCCCCCCCCCCCTCGTAAAATATCTACAAACACTGCAGATGCAAGTATGCATCATGCAGAAACATTAGGCTTAACAAATAACTTTGAAGCATAGTATTGTTTACAATCAAGAGGTTCCATTCAATTCCTACAGGTTTCCAGTTGCCAACAGCGGTTTACTGAATTGGGACTGTCTACAATAAATCAACATATTTTGAAAGTTTATCACTTACCTGGGTTTTTTTCCACATTGAGCTTTATCAACTTTGTGTTCAAATTCAGCAGGAAAAACTAAAATATCGTTCCTTCCTGATGAAAGATTTTCCTCTATTTTTTGGAAGGGAAGTTCTTTTTTATTTTGAACACTGGCTACAACGGCGTCACTCTGCAATACTGCTGCATCACCCTGTCCTTGTGAAGTTTTCTCCATGAAGTCCATGCACTCGTTAATGTCGTTAGATTTGCCAGGGTTCAGTTCGGAGGCAGAAAGCGTACCATACCCACTATTCATCGAAGCATCATTTGCGAAACATTCCTGATGCGGATCAGATGTGTATGGCTGACTTTCTGCTTCATTAGATCTAAGTTGATTGACAATTCCCCCATGTTCTTCAAAGATTTCAGAACACATCCCCATTTGACTTTCTAGTGATGAAAAAGCGTCTGTGAGCTTGGCAGGCAAACTTCTGCTCTTGCTGGCACTCCAATTGCTGCTCTGCAATTTCACTAACTGCCTTATCTCATCCTGAATCAGCTACAGGAAAACAAAAGGCAAATTTCCTGTGACATCATGCCACAAATCACGTTTCTGTTTTGATGCATCTTCAATTCATGTTATTAGTGAGAGAATTAGAGTACTTATTTCAAATAACTCCATTTTTTCAATGTGTAGACATCTCATGCATAAAGTAGATATATGCATACTGTGCATAACAGTAAAATGGGCATGGTAACAATCTTTAATTCCATGCAGTGAATTACAGTCTCAGTAGTCATTTATTAATGTAAAAAAAAAAAACCAACAAAAAAAAAACACTCCACGCATGCATGTATTCACTATGTGCCTTTAGAACCATAGTTACCTACCATCCAGATAAAGAGAAATAAACTATCTACGTACATCATTAGAGGTAGACAAAAGTCTTTTGCTAAATCTAGGTCTAAAAGAATTTATAATTTGGATATACATTTTTAAAGACTGCAAGGATGCTTTAATGGAAGTATAAACCATTATTCTATTACACCAATAGGAATAATGTACCTCTGTAAGATTATTCGCATAAAACTTGACTTTAAAATATCTGATTTAGATAATATGTCATTAGGTGGTTCATGTAATACAAAGATCTCCATTTTGATTGTTTTGGTATCTGATGGAATGGAGCAAACATGTAAGTAGATCACTCGATTTAACAGGTTACTTATTCCTTAGTCTACAATGTCTGCGAAGAGTTATTTCAATATACTAGATAAGTAATTTTTTTTTTATTTTATTTTTTTTTTTTAAAGTTTTACAGTTGTGCACTGGTATACTGAAACAGCTCTGAGAAACAACTAATGCTTTTGTCAAGGGCTATGAAAAGATTTCATGCCAGTGCCCATGGCTGTGTCGTTTGGCCAACGATCAACACTTCTGCAGAGTTGTATTGAGATTACTGAACTCTGCATGAGCACACAACTCTTACTACACGTTACAAGATCAGAGTATATAGTTGTTTTCAAGAACACATTTCAAACTAATTCCCTCGGGGGGTGGGGCAGGGGAAAGAACTTGCAATAATTTTAAGAACACGGAACTCTACTAACGTTTTTTCACAGAACTACAGTACATTACTCACATATGAGCGGCAAGTAGAAAGCACAAACTGAACAAAAATCATTTGTTCTCTGAAAGTAAGAAATAAAAAATATAAAAAACTTAATTTCAGAGAAAGCTACAGGTAATGCTACTCAGAACTAAGCCATTTTGTTTTACTAACTTCCAATAGAATTAACAATTGAATTTCAGCTCAGTCTTTCTATGCAAAAAACAAAACCACAAAAAACAGGGATGAAGTTTTCTGCCACAGCAATTTTTTTTGTTGTGCTAATGATTTCAATCTTGACTGCAGCAATCACCTATGCTTTAATTCTGTGATTCAACTCCAGCGAGGAAAGGAGGGAAGTGAGAACAAGAGGGAAGAAACAGAACTGTGGGGGGGGAAAAAAACCCCACCAAACTGACCAGATTCCCTGATGACATTTAATCTTTGTCATTAATACTTTGTGCAGGAAAAGTGAAAGGCTACTATTCCAATCAAATAGCATTTTTACTTCTCTTTGCATAGTCACAAATAATTCCAAGAGAAGAAAAGACCTGGGAAAAATAAGACAATGTTTCTATAGTTTTGGGACTGTAGGTAACTTTTTCTTTTTTTAAATCCTCTTCTACAAAGTCTGATCTTAGGATGATCCACAGGTGGTGACAGTTTGTCATTAGCACACTTGTCTTCTAGTGTATAAATCACATAAGGCAAGGACTGACCCCACTGATTCCAAAATTAACTCAAGGTCATGAATGAACAAACTCATCCACATTTTCACACTGATGAAGATGCATTTTTATAAGCACAGTTGGTCTTTAAACACAGCATAGTGCAAGGTTTATCTCAGAGTTATGTCAATGCTCATGCAGCATCTTGCTTTTCTACCCCAAATAGCACATGATTAGTTTCGTCTTTTTATTATTCTTATTAGAATGTTTTGAGTTGCCTGTATTTCGGTATTTTCACTAGGTCACTTGTATACCAGTTTAAGTTTGGGCTAGCTCCATCTATTTTATCTAACACACTCACATAACTGAAAGTTATAGCTGTTAATTTTATATTTAGTGTAGCAATTCATGCAGTTAGTGAGACCCTGCTGATACCACAAACTCAACTCTTCCAGAGGTAGCCTTTCCTATTAACAAAGACAAAAACCAGCAAAGACAACACAATGGATTAATCAAGACTACAATTAGCAACAAGTGAATCAATCCACTATAGTAGAAGAAAGGAAATACAAGGGATAAGGAAACACTGGTGGGACAGAATTAACGAGATGGCGGGGGGGGGGGGAAGCGTTCAGTGGGGGAGAAACAGAAGATAGGATAAAAGGACAGTACCTCTTGTTAATTCAGTTCAGGAACTGTTGATTACTACTAGTGTAGAGGGCACCAGGAAAGGGAAGGGAAAAACAGCAACCAAAATGATGAAGATAACCAGCATTATGTATTTATAGAATTACTGTCTCTTATACATACGTATACACATTTCTTCTGTCTTAATGGATAAATATGGTTCAGCAAAAATGTGCAGCACATGGGTCATTTTTCATTCTTAGACTGTTCAACTGAAGGGTGAAGTAAGTGTTCAGCTATTATAGTGAACGTTTTCCTATGCTACATCCTGTCTAGATGAGGGAATGACAAGTTGCATTAACATTTTCTAATGAAGAGAAAACTACAGTGTCTCAAAATTAGAACTCATACAGTCTAACAGTTAATAAAAAACAGCTTGTACCTACAAAATTCAATTATCATGTGGGCATTCTGAACCAAATGAGCAATTGAAAACAAATAATCAAGAATCTTTACTTCTGAAATGGTTCCTACCAGTTACTTTGTTAATTAGCCAAGACTGTCTCAAATATACATGCTGTAAATCGGTATTCCAATCACCCACTTCCAATAATTGCCTGTCTGATATACTTACAGGAAAACACAGGAGTGCCAGAGACCATATTGTATTGGTTTGGGGAGGGGGGCCGGGGGGTGGAGGGGGGGGGAGACAAGAAACATTCAGCCTACCCTTCCTAAATGAACAAATTATTACTTACTTGGATTTGATGGCGGAACTGCTCTTGCTGGGCAACTATTTGTTCCTGACATTGTTTTTCTACCAGTCTCAATAACTGTAGCCACCTTGTCTATTAAATCGCAAAGTAAAATACAGTCACAAAGTAAAAAATACACAAAGTAAAATTAAAGCCCAGTCACATTGCATCTCTTGCCTTTTACTTTAGCTACAGAATAAGATAAGATTTTGCAATCTTATACTTAGGTGTTGCCATAATACAAAGTTTAACAGCAGCACTGGTTGGTCACCACACAATACAGGCAGCCCGCTACCATGCCAGTCAATGGAAACAATTCACTATGGACACATTCACTTAAAAAAAATGTCCTTCTAGGCAGCAAGATAACACATCTCTACAATTTAAGTTTGGTTTTAAAAAAACCCAAACAAACAAATGAACAAAGGAAGAGAGCTTTTCTATCAAAAAAAAAAAATAATCAAATTACTTAATAGTAGAAACAGCTAACAGGAAAGTACAGCCAAGTTTTGGAAAGGTTGATTACAGTTCAATAAATTCTAGGCAATTTTTAAATTTATAATTAAACAACCCTATGTCCAGTGAACCATTCACTTCAACAAAAAACTCTTCCCTTCAAGAATCCAGCTGAAGTCCACAATGCATAAGTAGTGAAAACAAAAAGATAATTAAAAAAAAAAAATCAGAATATATGGGGTTCCTAAAATGTGGTAAAATCTGAATTTTAAATACTATCTTATGCTAATGTTTACAGAGCCTGATACTTGAAGCATAGGACATGGGACACAGAACGCATGTGCCTAGACACAGACATCTATATTCTTTTCTTGGAGCTGTTAAAGAGCACCAAATTAAGCATCTGTCAAGAGACAGTTTGATGGACCGCCGCCAGAAAGCTCAAAAATTCTGCAGGAACAAGCCCATGGTGTGGAAACCTGACGTTCCTTATGGAGACTAAAAATAATGATAAAATTTAAAATAAAAAAGGATGAAAACAATATTAAAAAAAGGCTTTGAGAGAATTAGCTCATCGAACCTACATTATTATTGTTGTGTTGTTTTAAATCTGGAAACAAACTTATCATCTACACATCTTTACGAATGGAACAAATAAATAATTCAACTAAAACAGAGCCATTTTTAGTAAGAAAACTTCAATTTCTAGATCACTTCAGACCAGTTAGAAGTGCTAGAATTTTAAAGATTTAAATTTTTCAGTTCAAAAACTTGCCATCTTTAAGTACTGTAATTTCAAAAAAAATAATATTCACATATGTATTGTAAAACACTAATATAAAAACCTAAAATATTGTAAAAAGCTAAGACAGAAGTGCAATAAAATCCATCCATGTGATTAGTCCATACATTGTAAAAGGGCTTGTCCCATCACGAAGAATGAACACGTACATGTATAGACCTTACTGCTGAACCTATCATCATTAGATCTGTCTTCCAAAATGCAAAGCCAACACATTAATTTTTATTTTTTTTTTAAATAAACCTTAACATCAAATACCTCGCAGTTCTTCACAATTTCGGAGTCAGTATTTCCAATGTTCTGGATATCTTGCACAAAGGAGGCAAGCAGCTTGACAGAACCAGGCATTAACGAGGACGTGGTATTCCCTGAGTAACCAGAAACTCCATTGGGATTGGATGAGGGACTTCTGGTGAAACACGAGGAAAAACATTTCAATTATTTATTGTGCCAGTTGTCCAACACAGTGGCCAAAATAATACACTACATACGCTATGCAGCCATAGAAGAAGTATACACTTTATTTACCCTCATCATGCTAAAAAAAACCCAACCCTGATACGTTCATAAGAATGAGGATGTTCTTCAAGAAATATCAAAGAATCTACAGCATGCTTCATTCTTATCCCACATACTATTAAGACACAGTAGCTTTCCAAGAAGAAAGACAGCATCATCAGCACACATATTACTGCTCACTAGTACAAACATCAATAAATACAGCTTTCCATCAAACCTATCTGCTTCTTCATAGATTCTGAGGTCAGAAGCTTACAGATATAAGCTTCTGTGTGACAACGATTTATGAAGTCCAAGACGCCTGCCCCTTTTTGAGAATCATAGAATTGCTGAGGTTGGAAGGGACCTTTAAGATCATCAAGTCCAACCTTTAACCTACCCTGACAAAAGCCACTCCTAAACCATGTCCCTAAGTGCCCCATCTACCCTTTTTTTAAACACCTCCAGGGATGGTGAATCCACCACCTATTCCAATGTTTAATAACCCTTTCAGTGAAAGGGGTTACAGATGCAGTAAGCAACTTGTAATTCTCAACAGGTCAGTCAAGAAGAACCTCTCCTAATCTGTCGCTTAGGCCATTAGTCCATATTTGCCTTTCTTATTCACTGGCAATACTTTGGCCATTGAACTGAAAAACAATTTGTTTTTTCTAAGCTGCTGTTCTCTACAAAATGACTTAGCATAATGCATGATCTTTCCAAAGAATGATCTCTTACAATTTGTCCAAGACAGGTTTTCCCCCTGCCCCAGAAGATCAAATGTCAGGCTGGGTGGAAGCCTTCCCAACAAGAAAAGCTGACACAAAAGGAGTAGTAAAAGCTTTATTGAAAGAAATTATACCAAGATATGGGGTTCTGGAGTCAACTGAGAGAGAGACACACTCATTTTACAGCAAATATAATCAGTCAACTGTGCAAATTGTTAGGAATAGAAAGAAACCTACATACTGAGGAAAAGAAACCTACATACAAACCTGTCATTCAGGAATAGCAGAAAGGATGAACAGAACATTAAATGAAAAGATAACAAAAGTATGTACGCACACTGGTTTAAAACGGTCGGAAGCACTGAACTTAGTTCTGTGGGATGTCCGAAACACTCCGCAACAACCCATACGACTAACACCAGCAGAAATTCTCTTTGGGAGGCACTTAGCTATACCAGGGACTTACACTGCAGCTAAGAGCAGCCTGTTGGACAGATGAACAGTTGACCCAGTATCTTTTGTATATGCAACAAAGGTTTGAAGAGAAAAGGAAATACGATCAGTGGTATCAACCTACACCACCTGAGATACGGGTACATGACATACAACCTGGAGACAAAGTCCTTGTTAAAGGAGAAGCTGCTGCCCAAGCACTCACACGCCGTTCAAGGAGTCACACACACACCACACGGGTCTTTAACTACCAGGACCAGGGTCCCTTCGCAGCAGGTGACCCCAGTGAGCTGATGGGTGCCCCTTTCGACTCCTCACACACACCCTCACTCACTCTCGGGTGTGCTCCCTCCTTCTTCAGGATCAACCCTAGGTTTCACACAGCAGAGTCTCAGGCGTCAGATTTTATAAAAATAAGCCACTTAATCAAAAGTAACAGCAGCAGGGTCAGCCTGGGCTGGATGCCTCCAAAAAGGGAGGGACGTTGAACAAAGGAATCCCTGGGCAATTACATCCTTGCGATCTACACACCCACCTCTCACGTTGTTCACAAGTATTTTAGTCCAATGGTGATTTTTGGTCTGCGGTCTTCTAGCACCTTATTGGATGCTTTTTCTGTGCCCAGGCAGGCCATTGACTGCTCTTACCTTGTTGATTTGCAGTCTCTGATGAGGGTTGTAGGCTCCTCATCTTCTGGTTTACGCTTCTCATGCGCCTACGCTCACTGGCAGAACATGGGGAGCTGAAAAGTCCCAGACTTAGGGAAAACACTACCAAAACATCAGTGTATTATCAACATTTTCCTCATACTAAAAGCCTAAACACAGCACTGTACCAGCTGCTAGGAAAATTACTAAGAAAATTAACTCTGTTGCAGCCTAAAGGCTTCAGCAAATCTAGCTACTCATGCTAAGTAAAGTGAGGAAAATAGCATAGATCACACCATATTATAAACCTAAGTAATTTATTCTAATTAAAACTTACTTATTTAAGCTAAACAACTAATATTTCTCAACAGTGTTAAAGTATTTTCACAAAAATCCAAATTAGAACCTAAATGGGAGGGGCCATATACCATCTTACTATGTTCTTACTTTGCTGTTAAAGTTTTAGGAAAAGAAAATTGGATACGCCATTCTCACATCAAATGAATGGTGGACAGCCAACCAGGTGATGAATGACTGACTTCTGAAGAACCCTTACACCAATAAAAACGAAGTGGGACATCTCACCATTCTTGACACTGTTAATCCCGATGACCACTACAGCACAGCTAAGTATAAAACTGACCCAGCACAGTATAAAAGTAGTTGTATAAATAGAATATATGTTAATGTAACCTGTGAAAAAAATTTACTTGACACCAACCACTGTCCCTATGCCCAGCATAACGAGCCTAGTTTCCACACCTCCACTGACAAGAGAGAAGCTGACCCCACAAATTTCTGGAATTAGACCATATGCGATCAAAAATACAGGTCAACAGCAAGCATTATGCAATGCATCGTGGTCTCTTAAATGAGTAGAATTATTGATGCAAATTAATATCTCTATGATCAAACCAACCTGTTCTCCATTCTTAAGTATGTGCTATGCCAGATGGTTAGCATGGTTATGTGAACGAACTCTTCCCTCCCCAAGATAGACAGAGATGTGACTCGTATCCTCAGAACTGGGCTGGGAATCTGAAACAGTTTAGATGCTGAGGTGCTCACAAATAAATTAATCAGAACAACAAGCAATTTAAACAAATTGGAACGCCCATTACAGTCCTCTCTGTTAACATTGGGAACTAACCAATGGCTCTCGTCTGATGTATTGCCTCAGTGGGAAAGAATTAATGAAAAGGGACCACCAATTGATTGTGGATGTGTTTGAGGTAGTCAAAGATAATGTTTCAGTAGCTCTGAGTTCTATCCAAGCACAACTGTGGATGCAATCTACAGTAGCCGCAATCGTAAGAGAAGGTGAAGAAGGTATCATATCCACTGAAATCCAAAAAATAATCTGGCATAATGCAACTGGATTTGAGAAAGAATTCCCATCATGGTGGTATCTAGACAATTCCACCTATAGACCTACCAATAATAAGGCCACAGCTTTTGTCTTAACAATACGCAATGCTTCAGCATACACCATATATCAAATCATTGCGTTAGGATTAAATCACAATCTAAGTCATGCTATCCATTAGAAGACAGAATATGGGCCCAGTAAAATGGAAACAAATGGCAAACTGTCAGCGTTGATCCATGTGTTGCACAGGAACAGGGATTTATTTGTGAGAGTAACTCCCTCAAAGCCCAAGACATTTGTCTTGACACTGAACAAAATGTTTGTCATTTTGAAATACATCCCAATGAAACCCTTGAAATTGTACTTGTGTATATTGGAAAGGGATGTGTTTGTATAAGAACCCTCTGTGAATCTCTGTTTGTAGCTAACACTACCGTAGATATAAGTAATCACTCAAATATTTGTGTTTGCCATTTACTAACATTATAGGACATCACTTTAATTATTCAGCTCCTGTTATGTCTTATCAATTGTTACAATCCAATTATACATTAGCTAAAGATTTATTACCTACCCCCTTTGGAATGAATCTTACACTGGTGAAGAAACTGCTACAGCATGATGACCTGTATCAATTGCTGAAACATGTTTGAAACAATGGACAAAACACTCTAATCACTGTCCATCATGATAGAGACGAGACACATCATATCTTGGAAAAAGTGAAGAAGGATAGAGAATACCAACAGTCAGAAACTCATTGGATGGTCACCAACAGCTACAGGAATCTATAATCACATGCTCCATCCAGCAATAATCTTGTTAGCTTTGATTCTATTATGCCTGTTACTTATAATAATACTGTATATGAGACTAAAGGTGATAGTCAAACACCATAAAGGACTTCAAGAGTTTTTGATATATTAGCAGGAACGCTTACATAAAAACAAAGGGAGGACTGTAAAGGAATATTTAAACTGAAGCACTAACATTCCGTAAACTTAATTGCATACAGTTAATCACTTAGTATTAGGCCACAATGGTACACTACTTATATAGAACTCACCTAGCATTAGTAGCTAAAGTTGCCAAAGCCTTAGGCCACAAGCTTCAAGCTTTCACTGAGATAAGCTGAATTTGTTTTGAGCTTCTACTTAAGTTACACAAACGAAGGCCCTGAGGCCGGTACAAACCAGGAGATAAGGAAGCTACTACCCTCAGCAGAGGCAGCTTAACGGCCATCTGAAGACAGAGAAAGAATCCCATGAGGAATAAGACGACCCCAGACCACAAATTACCATGGAGCGCATACAAGCTCCGTGAAGAATGCATGAAGGATGGATGCATAGATTGCAAGGGTATAATCGCCCAGGAATTTTGGTGTTCTGTGTCCTTCTCCGGAGGCACACAGCTCAAGCTGTCCTTGCTGCTGTACCATTCAAATAAATTATCTGGGCGCTGGGGGAGGCGGCAGGGGGGGACGGGACACGTTGCCTGAGACTGTGTTACAGGAAACCTAGGACGAAGAAACTTCTTTTAACATAGGAATTCCTTCAACACATTACCTGTTACAATTCAAGTTACAGACAGAGCTGTGGGTATCTCCAACATCAGAGTCTCCAGAAGATGAAGGGATTTCTTGTACAGTATTCACCACATCACAGTTTTCCATACCTTAGGCTCAAGTATGACATTAGCCTGAAAATATAAAGAAGTAAGCATTACCCTCATATTTTAAAAAGCCACTTGACTTCGTTGTTTTAAGAAACCAAATTTGATTAGACACAGTTGTTTCAGCCAAACCATGCCAGAAAGTGCTAGCATTCCACAAAACAACCTCTCTTCCTTGCCCTGCGCCATGCTTGCAAACAGGTGCTATTTAGTCAACTTGTACTTGCTGGGACTCCTACGAATCAAAGAGATTCCTAGCTGTGCATCACACATCTAGACTGGGCTGTAAAGGGTATCTGAATCCAAAACATTCCAGGTAGAACAGCGTTGTTGGGGTTTGTTTGTTCAGTTTTTTAAATCTGAGCCTCCACAGATAGTTTTTGACACTTCTGTGAACGGGCCTATTATCAACATATTTAAATCTGCTGAACAGGGATCTGCACATTCACTGGAAGAAACACACCCTCCAAAAAATAACATCGAGACCCACTGAGTTAGACTGCAGTTGACCAATTCTGCCATTTGTGCGTGTAATATTTGGTTCACTTTTTTCACAGAACGCTTGTTTTATTATTACTATATAACATTAATTCAAAAAGCTTTAAAACTGTTTTGAGCTAATTTCTTACCAATTAACAAAAAAAACCCCACATAGTCAAACAGAAATCCCACAGCAGTTAAAAACAGCAGCTAGTTAACCAAAAACATCATAAATAAATAAACACAAAATACTTGTGTGGTGGTGTTGCAGCACTCAGAGCAGCAGTTTAAAAGAATAGCTGTAGAGAGACTAAAATATTCTTCCAGTTTCCATACTTCCACTAAGAAAACACTTGAAATACATTGATTAATCAGTTATTCTATACTGCTTATTTCAGCATCTCCTACGCCCTGGTGAATTCATGCTATGTTCTAGCCCTGAAGAAAAACCTTATGATCATTTCATGGATGGAGAACAAAGAGGCATTAAGAAATATCATCCTAGTAGTCTGTGACAATACTAAGAATAAATCCCTGCTGCCTTAAAGAAGCACAACACCTTCAAAGCACGACCATTTGTCTTTACGGGGCTTACAATGACATGCCACTGGCTTTTCCAGATTTAAGTTTTTAGTATTGTAATTACATAGAGATATATGTCTAACAGATAGCTTTGGAAGTATAAAAAATTATTTCTACCAGAAGGAAACAGATGGACAACTGTCCGAATTTTCCCTCTTTTACTGGAGCCTGTTTGGCTTTAGCAATAAAGCATTTTCCAGGTACTCACTCAAGCTATCTCCTTTGGGTAGCACTGAAAACATAATTGGAAGGAAGTTATCACAGATACACATATCCCTTTGGTAGAGCTTCTTGGGATAAATCAAAGAAGTAAAAATAAAGCCTTTCTTCTTTTTCTAGTGGTCAGAAGTCCAGAAAACTTGAAGGTTATCAGGCACCTAACCTGACAGATAAAGCAGAAGCTGCAAGTGTCTCAGGAGCAGCTGGATGGCAATGGGTGGGGGCTACATCAGTCACCCCCAGGATGAAATCATGGGTGGCCTATCTCAGCAGCACAGCAGATGGGTGGGACTTAGCTGTGACACAGGCTTGTTTCATAACCTCATTAGAAGTCTGTTCGCATTAAAAAAATAAAAAGTGAGCTATAACTGGACTGAGGAACAGCTAAGATGTCATCTATTGTTTCCATAGCACAAAACAGTCCTTATACAGCCAAATCTCTACATAAAGGAGCAGGATTAAAAAACCAAGCTGCAAAGTATTTTGACTCTTAATTATCAGTGCTGATGTAGATGCAAACGCCTGGGCCAACACAGACACAGACACCGCGGTTCTGCCTCTCTTCCTGAGCCAGGCCCGACTGCTGCCATTCTTCACAGGTCACCAAGGGGTGACAGAATGCCTCGGTCCCCGCGTCCCCTCCTGCCACCAGGCCCCCATCTCCCCAAGGACTTCCCGAGGGACGCTGACAAGGGACAACGAGCCTCTAGGCTGTAAAGCCCCGCTCCCCTCAGGGAACGCCCTCGCCCCAAAAGCTAAGTCCCCTCTAGGGACTCACTCCCCTCACAAGTGACCCCCTCTCACCACGTCTGCCTCCTCAGGGTCGCCTCCACTCGATGAGCGACCTCCTCCCCAACTCTGCCCCTCTTCCCCTCACAAGTGACCCGCTCGCGCACACTCGGCCCCCTCAGACTCCCTCCCCTCGTAAGTCACCCCCTTCCCTCACCTCTGCCCCCCTCAGAGTCTCCTCCGTCCCCCCCCGGCCTCAGGCCAAGCTCCACCCCCACACTCCCATTGGGCAGCTGCCACTCGCGCTCCGAGATGTTGACAGCGCCACCGCCTCGGATTGGCTGGCGGGCCCGCCACTCGCCGGGGAAAGGGGCGGGGCTGTGGAGGCGGCCTCGCGGCGCTGGGAGGCAGCCAAGCGGCGGTAGCGGCGCTGCCGGCTCCGGGCCCTACCCGCCGCCCCCGGGCCTACGCCCGGTTCCTACCCGCATTTCTGTGAGCCCGCGAGGAGGCGTCCGCAGCGGCCCCAGGAGCTGCCTCCTCCGGCCGCCGTTAGGCGATAAACAGGCGCGGCCCGCCGCCTCCTTCCCGACGATTGGCGGCCGACTTTCGAACGTGGTGAGGCAGAGGGCACTCGAGGCGGAGCCGCGCTCGGCGATTGGCCGCCTTGACCGCGCGCCCGGCCGCGCCTTCCGCTCTGATTCGCTACGCGGAAAAGTACGCGCGCCGCCGCGAGGGAATTGGCTAGTGCGGGTACGCGCCGCACGCTTTCCCAGAACCTGATTGGTAGTGCGTGGGAGGCGTGCGTAAGCCCGCCTCTTGCGCAGCGATTGGCCTCCCAGCTGCCAATCAGCCTGGTGGTAACGCCCTCCTCCGTGAGGGGTGCGCACGCGCAGAGGCGGTGTGTGAGCGGCAGCACAGGGTGGTGTGCGCCGGCGCAGCGGGCCGCGCATGCGCAGGGCGGGGGCGGCGCGGGGCCAGAGTCGCCTGAGGTAAGCGATGGCGGCGGGGTGGCTGTAGCCCGGCGGGGAGGCGACAGGCCTGGGAGGGCCGGGGTGGCGGCGCAGGGACCGTTGCGCCGCGGGTGTGAGGCGGCCGCTGCCATCACCTCGGCAGCGGCTGTGGAGCCGTGCTGGAGCCTCTGCTCAAACCTTGCTGCTCCCTGCGTTCCCCGTGCGTGTGGGACGGCGAATGCAGTTGTTTGTGCAAAGTTTTCAGCAAAACACTTACTTTAAAACATAGTTTAATCACGGTGTCGCTGCACCGTCACCGCCGACGTCCCAGCTGAGAACGGCCGGCCGCTTCTGTAACTGTTTGAAAACTGGGAGATTAGTGTTGTTATTGACGCAGCTCTATCTATGCTTAAAAGTCTCATAAGCAAAGCTTTTTTTATTTTTTTTGAGAATTAAAGCATTCTTAATTTTGCATTGTAAGGCATGTGTTTTTTGGAGACTTTCTGTGCTAAGCGAAATCCCGAGAAAACGACTGTCTTCTCATTTTAGTCTTGCTTTATGGCTGTAGTGTCAAGTAGCAGAAATAGGCTTCCAGGGGACGCGATTTTTTACCGTGATGACCTACTGAGGTCAGGCAGCTCGGGCAGCTGTCAGTCTTGTTTTCAAAATAGGCTGCTTTAAACGGGCAGAGCCCACGTTAAACGCGCAGGTAAAGGTTCACTTCAGGACTAGGTAGTAGTTCTGCTAATTTTTTCTCCATTTTTTTTGCAGCAAAAAAAACCCGTTACTACCTTCTAGTGCCACCAAGTGGACATCTTTACTTGCCAATAAAAGCTTTCTTAAAAATTACTTTTATTTCAACAACTATGTTCAACTTTTATGGATGTTTATTGCTAAGTGCCACTTTTTCACATGCTGAAGTATTTTCTTCTGAATCAAATAAAATATTTCAAGCATCACAGCATGTATTGGTTTAATTGCTTACCTGATGTCTTGTTGAAGAGTGCCATTTGATGGCAGTAGAACCTGACATTCCTCATTCTCCATGAGGATGATGCATCCATGTGTACTTTTCTGCCTTTTCTAATGACTTGACCTGGGAAATATCAGCACGTGAAGTAGTAGTTGCAAACCTGGTGGTCTGCCTACTCCTTGATTCTTCTTCCTCCATCTATATAGACTCTATAGAAAATTACGAGAGTAGAGCAGGGCAAGCTTGTTAACAGGATCAACGTAGAATACTTCTGATTTGAAATAGAGTTTTCCACACTGGTTGTATTAGACCGCTCACCAAATCCTATGCATGCTAGAGCCTGACCTCAAAATCTGGGAATTTCTGTAAGGTCAAAAGACAAGTCTAGATCATGTAATCTGTTTAGGTAAGGACTACTGTTTCCTGGACTAACATTAAAAAGGATTAAAAAGGAATCTCAGAACTCAAAATCATAAATCAGTCTGTACTGTAAATATACATACCAGAGTTCTGCTGTGTAGCGTTAGTCGGCTGTTTTGACTCAGCAGTCATGCATCATTCTTACAGGTAAAAATCCGTCTTTGCAGTCTGACTTGTTTAAACTACTCAAGCTCTGTTCAGCCAGATCTGACTTCCGATGTCCATATCCTTGTAACAGAAATGTTCCATATACAATCTTGTTCCTCTTTTTTTTTTTGATTGTTTTGTTTTCCCTCCACCTCCTCTTTACAGTCTTCCATGACTGTAAGCCAGCAAAGATGGGAAGTCCAGATGCCATTATGCCAGTTACACAATATAAATTCACTGCTTCTTTCAGTAGTTCAGAGCCCTGTTTAAGGCAACCTCAGAGGAGGATTCCTGCACCCTGACCTGTCCTCCCCTCATGTAGTTCAAGCACATGTCAACGTGAATTGCAGGTAGAGTTGCCAGCAAGACACAACCTGGCCACAAGTAGACTGAGTGTCAGGAAAGGCTTCCCACTCACGTGGTACAGGTCTGACTGCAAGATAGAAATATCCTCTCTTTCCTCTCCTTTGCTTTAGATACCTGTAATATTTTCCAAGTGCTGGTTGGAGTACTAATTTATTTACTGTTTTCCACATCCCTTTCAACAACAAAATAATAATCATGGCTATTTTAAGAATCCTAATTGCAATGAGAACTGAAATTCCATTCAGAATGGTAAATATTTCAAGGCAAATGCCTATGAAACCAGTTCAAATATCCTTGAAAATCAATCTGAATATAAAAATATTGCTCCAGCCTAGCTAAGCTAAGCTAGATCATCTTAAAACAAGGATTCTCATGGTAAACTTCATTCCCCACTTCTATTTCAGGTTTCATTCCAGAGAAACTGTGTCTTCATTTCCGTATGAATGTTCCAAGTTTATTTCATTTTACATTCTTACTGAGAGAAATACGAACACCGTCATGGAGACCATGGATTTTGAGGAAGCAGCAATTTTCTCTGCCCAGAGTGCCCTTACTTCAGGCAGCAGGAAAGAACTCCTCTTTCAATCTCCTTGAGCTAACGGAGGCAGAATTAGAAGAACAGTTTGTAAGAGGTGATGGCCCAGGAGGTCAAGCTACAAATAAGACAAACAACTGTGTTGTATTGAAGCATATTCCATCTGGGATTGTAGTGAAGGTATTCAGATTTTACTTCATTAAGTCAGGAATCGCATCATGTCTTCCATGTCTGCTTTCACAGTAAAGCATAATCACAGTGCAAATGTCCCGGAGGAGAAGTTTATATGTATTGTAAACAATCTCAGCAAGCAGCAGTTTTGTCTATCAGTAGATAAATAAAGTTGGGGTCATAGCTGATCTTCCTGGCTTTGACATGCAGTACTACTTTGTAGTTTTCAATGAAATGCATCTTCATTGTAGCTGCCTTTCAGTGGCAGCTGTCACATTCTTATCCTTCTTGTGAGGTACTTACAATGTCTTCCTTAACAGTTGATCATATTCACTTTGCATTCTTTTTAAGCATTACTCTTACCTACTTCTTCTGGATTAATACTTTTAAATTAATCTTTGCTGTCTTATCACAAAGGGAAGACACAGTTAAGTTAAACTCAGAAGAAGCTTTCCAAGGTAATATGGAAGCAATCTTGTTCGCTGACAGAATTAAAGATTAATGCAAAACCATCTGACAACTTACAGTTGCAAAAAATTATTAGGCAACCTCTCCAAAATATACAAAAGTCCCAGCAGTTCTTGGTGGGAGGATGCTCTTGGCTTGGGGGTGGGGGGAGAGTTTCTGTATTGTAGTGGCAGGAATATGTAGACTGAAAGGGAAAGCAGAATAATAAACAGGTTAAAGTTCCAGTAAAAATGTCCTATTGTATTTCTTCAGTGTCACCAAACAAGATCAGCAGAGAAGAACCGAAAGATAGCCAGAGAAATCCTGCAGGAAAAAGTTGACCTTTTCTACAAAGGTGAAGATAGTGATGTTTTTAAAGAGAAGAAAGCATCAGAGAAGAAGAAGCAGGAGAAAAAAAGAAGAGCAAAGGAAAACCTAGAAAGGAAAAAGCATTTGAAAGAGATGCAACAATTGGATAAGAAATAATAAACACATAAAATACTGACTTGCCATAGTAGGGTAAGGGAAAGGTTTGTCGTTATACCTAAACACAGTTTTCAAGCTAACAGATGATGTAGGGCTTCGTAAGCACAACTGAAATACTGAGCAGTGACCTGCTATTACTGTAAAACCGAAGTGATAAAAGCAGTCATGTATTCACTCCTACAGCTGTCTGCCATCATCTCATTAATCACATTTAGCAATCAGTTTTTCTGCCAAGTTCAGAAGATGATAAACCAATCCTTGTTAAAAAGGAACTATAAACTTTCCGCCATTGTTAATGGAGACAAAAAAAATTCAGTAGATCTCCTTCTGCCCAGATGATACCTTATGATGCTTCGTAGCAGTTCCAATACATATGGAGAACAGCCCTAAGAGGTTATAACTTTCCATCCTTACCCAGTCAATGCCTCTGCTGACACAAATCCTCTATAAACAGTGCCCAGGTTTAGATACTGGTTCTGATGGGGTACACAGACATGCTGATAGAAGAGACACCAGTCACTGGTGGCCTCCTTTAGATCTGTTAGCTGAACAAATGCTCTGTCCTACTCAGTTCTGAATGAAATTTAAACAGAAACTTTACAATCTTATCTGGAGTGGAGAAGAGCATTGGGGAGGAAGGCACTCCTGCAAGTGAGGGCTGGTCAGTCATGGTCTTCCCGTTCAAAGGTAGAACCGGGTCATGACAGTTAAACACCACATGTTGGAAGCTGCCGGCCAACGCAACGGAATCCAGTTCATCCAAGTTGTGAAGTAATTAAGTTTGCTTCTTAATACTGTATTTTCTTCAAGTATCCATAAGTCCATAAGTATTAGATGTCCCAGATATCACATCTTCCTTAGGATACAGATTTGACTGTACAATAGTGAATTTGAGTTCATTTATTATGTTTATGCTATGCTACAGTTAAGCTTGGGCATTTTGGTATCTTCACTCATTTTGACAGTTTCACATTTTATGCAAACACATGCAGCTGCTTTTCCTTTGTTACTATTACTTTGGAGCAACTAATGAAGTGTACTTTCCTATTTTGATCCTGTTAAGAACTCTTAATTGCTTAACCAGAATTTCTCTTTCGTTCTTGGACAGCATCCTCACTGGCTGCCACCGAGTTCTCACCTTCGACAATACTTTGAAAGCAGTAGAGACTACTACCAACTATACCACCTTCTCACAGAGTTCGACTGCATCTGGAGTGTACCATGGATGGAAACTCTCCAGCAATCTGCAGGCCCTTTCCCTTGTCTGTTCCTGAACTTGAGCCTCCTGCATGAAGGTTAAATCTTTATCTGTTGAGAGTTCCTGTTCATGGAGTATGATTAAAGTGACTGTACATAGCTTTAATACAAATTGTTAATGAAAATAAGCTTTATTACGTCAAGTAATAAATACATACAAAGATGCAAATAACAGTTTTAGTAATTTATCCAGAATTTCCTTTTTTTGGCAAACTTTAAACTGAAATCTCCAGCCTTAATGTAGAAATTAGCTTTCCAGGACCTTGTTATTATTTAATAGGTTTCCCTATTTTCCATGTAACTCATGCACTTTAAATGGACTTCAAAGCACTAACAGTCATGCAAATGTTTATGCAAAATGAACAAAAAAGGAAAAATAAAAGAAGGGAAAGGTTATTTCTAAGCAGGGTCTATGCTGTATGACAATTTGTGACTTAGCAGACTACTAGGTACAGCATGCTATTCTGCATTTATTAAAAAAAATCCTTAGAGCTTATGTCAAACTTTGAAAGATTGACAGTTTGGGGTTAAGTGAATACAGTCAAAGGAAAAAAAACAGAATGAGGCTGTGGCTGGATAAGAAGAGAACTGAAATATAGCCTGGGAGAGAAAGAGCATTCCTCTGCATGCAGTTCAGTTTTCATGTATTAGAAACATTTTAGGGAGTTTTAACGTCTTTACAAAATGCAAACCCTCAGTAAGTTGAAAAATCCTTGTTTTCTCATTCTTAACTATACATTTTTGTAAGGGCAAAACAAGAAAGGTAAAACATTCAAAATAAAGGAATTTGTCTGAATGTTTCAAGAGTCAAAAGGAATAAGTGTTACTTTTTCTTCATTAAGAGATGGAAAATCTTGCAGCTGAATTAGTGGGCTAGGATCTTGCATTTCGTTCCGTCTCAGCCAGGCATTCCCGAACTAATCCTCTAGCATGAATAATGCCTGCAAAAGAATTGGACATATTTTAAATCATCTCATTCAGGTCACACTTGCAGTGGCAGTTCAGAGAAACGTTTACGTATTTCTGTCCTGAGTTGCCAAGGCTACCAGAGCATGCCTCAGAAAAGGGAGAGATCCCTCACTTCCCAAACATCAGCTGCTGCTAAACAAGTTTGCTTTCCCAACCTGGCATTATAAATTGAGAAGTGACTTAAACCAGGAATCAAAGCATGATAAGATGTGTAGGTCTGCAGTGACAGGTATATTTTAATGTGCAGTGCAGGCCTATTTAAAATCAGAGACTTAACTAGAAAGAAAAAAAAATCATCTTGCCTACCTGTAAATTATCTTGCTACAGTGGAATGAAAAAAAAGCAAAGTTATTTGGGGAGTCATTTTAGCAAGCTCTAAGTCATAATACCTTGGGATAATTCTCATCTGAGAGGATGCATCAAAATTCAAGCCTTCATAACACTGCTTAAACACAAGTTGTGTCTCTTGTAAGAATAAGAAGAAAATTTTATGGTGTGTGCAAAAAGTTACCTCCTAACACTGGCTCAGCTCCCAGTGTAAATCATCACCACTTTACATGCTGCCATATCTACTCTCATCTGATAGACATAATGTGGAATTTTCCACTACGAGTCCTGTTGCCTTGAGTTCCAGCAATCTGGACCTTGATTCTTAATCCTGGAACTAAATCTAGATTCATGTTCACAGAGCTGCTGAAAGAACAGAGCTTGAGATAGATTTTAAAATGAGAGACGGACAGATTTTTCTACAACAAACGAGCTTATATTTTACTGACAGGACAAGATAGAAGGCGATTTCTCTGCTCAATGATGCTCCTTAACAAGGTGGAGAAAGGACAATAAGGCAATAGATGAGGTTTAATCTCTATGTGGAGATAATGGATTCTGTTTCTAGAGGGCTGCTAGTCCAGATCACAGCAACAGCCTTTACATCCAAGGAGTACTGACTTGGGACTTGACAGGCGCAAGGCTTTGCAGAGGGTTAAATTGACACAGACAAGTAAAGCTGCATCCCACAGCTGTGGGATGCAGAAACGCCTACTCAAAGCAGTGCATTAGACCTGGATCTGGTGGCAGGACGCCCAGTTTATGCAGCAGAACTACCCTGAATTATGTAGAACACTGGGAATTTGGCCAGTTTTAGAGGTCAGTAGCCTCTGTGCTTCGGAGCGGGTGGAGCTGGGGACAGGGACTTTATTCAGGAATAACCTCCACGCGGCCATGGAGGCTGCCGTCACATGGCTACCCTCAGTCACTTCTGCTCTCGCACATTCTCCTGCAGCCATTAGGCTCCCAAAATGGAAAGAGAGGTATGCTTGTGACCAAAAGATGGCAGCAAAAAGTATTTATTTAGGATTCTTTGCAACACTGGTAAATCACAGTGGCAGCACTGAATCTTAAACCTACATTAGCCAACAAACTAAATACTCACTACAAGAAGCAGCAAAACAACTTTTCCTCACTGAACTGAACCATTCAGTTCGGAGAACATCTGCATCTCTCCCAGTCTCTCTCAAGTTGTCCCCATTAGCCTATTGCCATTCATGATCTATTAACACTGACTCAGGCAATACAATAAAGAGAGACTCCAGCAACATTGATTTTAGCTGGGCCAGATTCCACTTACCACTCATCAGCAGACTTTATTGCATCCTTTCCCAGAACAGCTACTAGTCATTTTATTGCATGTCATGGCAGATATATTACTCTCCCATAATGGTTGAGCCTTAAATAAAGCTTTGTAGTCTTGGGTAAACCTAAGGGGGATTTGCAAGGTGGTGAAGTTAGTCTGTTACCCATTCACGGTTGAATGCATGAGCCAAACTCAGCACACGGACCGAGGACAGGGAAGAAAAGGTAACTACACTATCCTGGCAAAGGGCAGAACTGCCAGCACAACTGTGGTCGATGGCCTTTCAGGGTCATTTCAGGAGCTAGAGCAGTGGAATGTCCCACTGCTCCTTCAGAAATATCCCTTGCACGTCCCCTGCAGAGGACAATGTCAAGCTGATGTCAGCAGCGGGGCATGCGGGGGTTTCTTTTACACTGCAAGGAAAGGGCATTTATTACCCCTTTTAGCTGACAAAGCAAAGCTAGAGAGACCTCATCAGCCAGGCCTAAAAGCTTCTATGTCCGTTCCTAGTGGACTCTTAATGACATCCACTTGACAGCAGGTAATGGCACCTAAGCAGCCCAGCACTCTGCAGAGAGGAGGAAGGTGTATGTTTGACATCTCGATCTCAACAGCCTTCACTGACAACGTTTTCTTCTTTCTTTTTTTTTTTTCAGATCTTCTCTCCACCAGCCTTAGTGTGAATTACCACAACGTAGTATTTCTTTAGGCGAAATGCACTTTAGTAAAGACTCTTGGGTCAAGTAGATGGATGATGTATATGACAAAAAGTAAACAATGCTTGGTTGTATTTTTTGAAAACTGGGGAGAAAAGGGAATTGAAGGGGCAAGTCAGTCACCAGGAACCTAGACGAACATATCCATTAGACACCTTAAGGGTTCTAAAATAAGGTTTGAATTACTAACTGAAACTCCCCTTGTACACATGAAACACATTTGGTCACTGGTTGATCTATCAAATACAGCATGACTAGAGTATCCCAAGGTTTCAGTTGCTCATTAATACACCTGGTTTCATGATGAGCTCAAGACAGCTGATTCCTTTCAAAGGCAACAGTTGTCATGAAGCTGTATACAAGCAGTCAGTGCACAAAGTATATGTGACACAATTATTTTGTTTTAAATGAATTTAAACGTTACCTCTTTTTAGCCTCTCCATCGCACTTTTACTCCCAGCATATGTGGGTCTAATCTCTTTTCCTAATTCTTCTATGATAGCTAGAAGTTCTGCATATTTGCTTTGCGGTACTTGACTGCTGCTGGTACCCTGTAGTAGAAAGTAGATTAGTCTCAATTAAATACTGCTAAAACCAAAACAATTACAACAAACAACAACTGGAAATTCATGGAGGACCGGAAATAGCCCTGGAAGCCGCTTTTTTTAAAAAATAAAATTTCAGGTTTTTTTAATATGAACAGGATTTTCTTTTTGCAGTTGTTGCTACGGTTGGACACAATGCTATGTGCCCTTCAAAAATTGGGATCAACTGGAAGGATGCAGCTGTAAGATTGGGATCTTAGGTGAAACAGAAGTTAAAACAGTCCTGCAAGAACAGAAAACTGAAAACTGCGTATTTGACTCTCTCTATGCTTTTATCAATGTTTAGGTGTGTATTTTGTGGAGAAGTTAGGTAGGCAGGGAGAGTAAGAAAGATACACACAAAACTGCCCAGATGATAAGGGAAATCCTGTTAAGTCAAACACATTTCACGGAAAGTTTACCACCGGATTCCTGATACTGCCCACAGGACACACAATTCACGAGACTAAATTTTAGAGTATAATTTTGCTGAAGAAAACCAGCACAGGAATATTAATTTTTTTAAACAAATAATTTAAAAATATGTTAGAGCCCTTACTACCAGAACATAAGATGTGTTTCACTGTGACTCAGAAGGGATGGGACTAACAGTTAATTAGTAACCAATCTCACTCAGCACTGCTCAGTCTAATTTGATCCCAAGACATGTGCGATGAATCAGTCTGCCATTTGGGTTTGATTTCAAATCTTCGTGGGAGGGAGGAACACCTCAGATTACAGGCCACAATCCACACTACTATGCAGAAGCAGGGTCAGTGATCTGATTAAAGAAAAACAAGCAGCAGAGCTCTACCTGCATCCCTTGTGTATAGCCTAGAGATGGGGGTCCGTAGTCATTTATAAGCTGTCTATATTGCGCAGATGTTGCCATACTTGTGGAGGGAGAGTGAACACTCCCAGCTGTGAAGAGAAAAGGAAAAAAAAAATCTGTTATTATCTAAAGATTAATTAATCTGTTACACTGGAACACAATTTAGATCACTTTTTTCTAAAGCTGTGACTGCTCACCTTTGTCTAAGCCCACTAATGCCATTTCAGAGTCACACTATTTGCTAGGAAGAGAATGGTTAAATTAATGCTTCTCTAACATTTGCTGTACATTTGAAAATAGCACAGTCTGCAACATTATCAGTGCAAATTGTTTGCCTAAAAGTGAAGCAGAGAGTAACATGACAGGTTGTTCTGCCTAGACAAACTGTAAATATTAAGGAGCCCTATTTTTGCATATATACATTCCACATAGATGAGTCTAGTGTACTGTGCTATTTTTACTTTTTCAGTGCAAGTTATCTGAAAGTAATTTTGCAACTCAAAGTGTCATTACATGGTCAATGCAAGTTACCCTCAGTACTATTTTCAGCCAATGCCAAAACTATTCCAAGGGAACAGTCAGTTGAGGTACATCACATCTGCTGCTCATTGACATCAGAGGTGACGAGTGCTACCTTTATTCCTCTTTGTGTGACACCAAATGTTTTTAGACAGTCAAGTTGTGTTATGTAAGTAAACCAAAGGAAAAAGAACATCATTTTGGGTTACGGTTACTTTTTGTAAAGTTATAAAAGATTATATTCAGATCTACAGGGTTCTGAGTCAACCAAGAGTTCGGAAACAGACTAATGTGATCATTGACAAACCACTCCACAAATGAGCAATCAAAACACTTTTTCCCCCTCACCTTCAACGGTAAGAACCTAAATTTTTCTTAGGGGGCTTAATTATGCTCCCCATTTCACAACAGTGCTAGAGGACCTGCTGATTATGGACTGTACACTCAGGACTAAGGGAGCATTACACCATCCAACTTGTTCACTCTTGCAGCTGAAGTGCCCCTGCATCCGCTGATGCTGCTGTCTTTGCCTGTGGGCACAGACTGCCTGCTGTCTGAAAAAGTCTCCCCCCTTACAAACTACTTTGCTGAAAATTCCCAACTGTCTTTCATATGAGGAACAGATCTCATTTACCAGCCTTCATTTAAATCTAAATTAAACTGATGCTAAAAGTCACTGGGGCTCAGAACTATGTAAATCTCTAGCTTTGTTTTAAAGTTGCAAATTATTTAATTCACATTTTCCCCTCACTACAAAAAGAGCAAGCCAGCAGTTACACTGTAAAAAGCCATGCTGAGGACAGTGGATAGACTCTTGTTCTCAGTTGGGAAGTCTATTTCCACTTCAGAATTAATCGCAGGATACCTCTGTGGTGTTGTCATCTTTACAAGAAAAGAGTGTGTTCTTAATTTTTCTAGTTAACCAGATGTAAAACCCTAAAAAAGGCAAACTGGGCTGGTCACTAGGTCACCTTAAAAAAGCAAGGTTTCTCTTTGTCTTTAACTAAGCTGCTAAATTTTATGGCATTACAATCTGCATTTCCGTCGCTAAGGTTTTACATGGAGCTAATTGTCACACTTTGCTAAAGCATAGTAAAACCCCAGAAAACTAAACAACACACCTATAGAGCATGGCACTGTGAAGGAACACCACACTTGTCATCTATTCTCTCAATTAGTTCTTCACATTATCAGCTCAAAATGCATGCACAATTATAACTTCTGTATGTACAACTCAGTCAATATTTCAAGTCCAGATGACTGAATTTCAACAGTTATCAAACATGACACAACAGCAAACCGCGTCTTTCCTCCAAGGACTTCAAAATGCTTCAAAAACATTAATGAGCTCCTTGTGCTGCAAGGTAGGAAGGTTTAATTACCTCAATTAAGCAGAGAAAGACTTAAGCAATTTTTCCTCATGTACAATAAAACAAAAAGACCCATCCTGCAAAGACTTGTTCCTGAACTATTATTGCAAGCAGTCACATACAAGACCTGGGAGCTCCAAACTGGTTCAGAATTAAGGCAAGGACTCCAACGGCCAGGCTCAGGAATCCTTCTTTACCCCCTGAGCAAACCTTAGCTGCAGCCCATGCAAAACAAAAAACAGTTTATCACCACCTTATCAGTTAATGATAATATAAAGCAGATAATTTAGTGATTGTTTCAGATTATGTTGATGTAAGCAATGACATGTGCTTGGTCTTTAGGAAATAACACAGTAGGGTATGTCCAGATAAGAAAGAAAACCCTACTAGAAATGTGATGTGCCAAACAAATCAAAGCAGTGAATCTAGGAGCCAACCAGGAAAGTTTCACAGATGTGAAAGCCAGCAACATACAGGGCTGCGCTGGGCAGTAGTTGGTCTCAGCATGGGAGCTTGAGTCCAGCAGTGACTCAGTCAACACTGAATGGCAAAAACAAGCAAGAACTTTCCGTACGCAACTATGAGTAAGAACCTGCCGCCGAGTTGGAGCATTTCTCCTGATGTGAATTAGCAGTCAGATTGGTGGAGTCACGTCGCTTCAGCAGCCGGGAGTGCAGTATTGTCTACTGTACCCAAGACATATGCAGAGCTGTGCTGCAGACACTAGAGGCCATTGCTGAGTACGGCGTGCCCTGCCAAATGACAGATCGTGGTAACCATGGTGAGTTTACCCGTTTCTTTGCAGTCTGCATCAAAAATGTAATAAGACATAATGCCATGCGCCGACCACTTTATCAGCAGCAGCAGGCCCAGAGAACAAAGAAAAGGATTTGACTTGGCCATGGTACCAGCCTCCCTACACCCATGTCAGAAGTTGTGCCAGTCAAACTCAGCTGGAGGGGGAAAAAAAAAGAAAAATCCTTGATTTCACCTCAATTTAAGACGATGCAATCATGAAAATGAAATTAATTGTGGGGGTATTAGCATCTCACAGTGTAACGGACCTTAAGCTTTTTGACCTATCACTTTGTATGTTAATCTCAAGGAGAAGCCCTGGGTCTTGGAGGACTATTACCCAATTAACCCAAAATGCATCTGCATGTCTGAACATCCTATCTCAGATTAAAAAAAAAAAAAAAATTTTTTTAAATCACCAGCTATTGCTATTATAGTTAGCAAGAAAAATTAGGGCAGCAAGTCTCACAGTCAATACCCAGTCAGAAATATCAGTGTGATGATTAGGTATTCACTAGAGAGAAAAAAAAGGAGGGGGGATCTAAATTGAGGCTTGCACTCTCACGGTAAAGTGACAATGGAGACAAGACAGTAAAGAATTGACAGAATCGAAAAGGGAGCGTGCTTGGTACCGAATTCAAGTGACACTGTATCACATACCAAACTGTCTTAGTGCTTACTGCTGTTTAAAACCTAAATTAATATACACACTTTCCTCCCTCCACTTTCCTAATTAAACATACACAAACCCCTTTATATACCCATTTATTCTTGTGCCAACAATGTCTTTTATTTCTGTATTCAAACAGAAGATTGCCAGAGGCATTTTTCCCCGCAAAAATATAGTGATTTTCTTGTTAATCAATATTAATCTTTTTTAATTGAGGGGGGTGTCTAACAATACAGCAAACAGAAACGAGATTTTTGTGTCAAAATCTCTTCCTTCCAGTAGCCTCTCTGAGCCCAAATTACTACCCTGGGAGACAAAGGATCTAGAGTCAATCTTTGTTTGCCTAAACTCCCACTTACCAGGAATCTTCCCATTAATTTCTGATAGGTTTGTAAGGATCCCTTCAGCTCCTCTGCTACTGTCTCCAAGCCTAAGCAGCGATACCAATTTGCTCATCTAAGTTTTAATTCTTAATTCTATTGCTGCTGCTTGCTGGAAAAATTAATGGCAAGGCAGCTTACTGTGCACCCTGCAAGGAAGCAGTGGGAGCAGGAACACAGGGGTACTCTCACCTGCTCCACTCCCAGCAGATGCCATGGTACCTACGCAGCTTAACTGCCACCCTGTTTTACTCTCACAAACAGCAAAGTAAAATCAGGAACAGTTACTCAACTCACCGAGTTACTCCTGTAGAACTGACTTAGACAAGTCAAAAGCCAACCCCATTGGATAACTGTTTCTCCACTGTTCTGTACTTTGCAAGGTCCTATAACACTGCACAGGTAAACTCCTGCCATTTTACAAACTCTCTGTACACATGAACATGACAGCATCCAAGAAGAGATACCTGTAGCCTGGAGTTTATCCAAGGTACATGGTATAGTCTGTGGAATCTCACTGCTTCTACCTCCATTTCATAGTCTCTCCAAGCTGAGGTTGTTTGCAACGTAAAGGCTGTTGCTGCTTAGATGGCTAGCGGTCATCACTTCTTTAAATAGAGCTCAGTGCTGGGGGTTACTGCCTCTGCCACACAACTGGAGAACATTCCTCATCTGCTTTAGATGATGGCAGTTTGATTCCTAACGGCATGCGGTATGAGACAACCCGGCTGGAATATTTTAACTGAAAGGATGTAAGTTCTTCTGTCCTAAACCAGACAACTTTGCAATAAAACACATGAGAAATGTTCATGTAAGCTGCTCTTCCCAACGTACATTGCGAGGCATCTTCAAGCACAAGGGGAATGGTAACAACTTCAACCAGCACAGCCATTTCTGGAGCAAGTATTTGAACGCAGCCTGAATCACAGTTGTAGTGTTTTAGCTGACTACAAGAATATTTGATTCCTTAGCCCTCTACGCACTTTGGCTTAAGTTCAACAAGAACTCCTTGCCATCCATGGGACACCGCACGCATGTCTACACAAGCGGATCTGCTGCACAGCCAAGCCACACACTGAACTCTACAGGAGTTGCCAACCCAGAGCAAAAACAGACAGCCCCCATTTCCCCCAACCTTCCAATAAATTTTTTAATTTAAAATCATGGTCCCTGTTCTCATTTGCACAAAACATTCCTTATAGCACTGCCTGTGAAAGCTATATTTTCACCCACTATTTCCCCCTTAAACAGCCCTTGTGGTAGAAACAGACCTTTCTTTGAATAGAAATATTTCCTTTTAAAAAAATCCAGAGTGCACATGCATAAATACGTTCTCAAGAACTAGGACATTCTTTATTGTAACAGCCAGAGGCCTTGCTCTTTTGATCTGTCACACTCTGGGCCTTTCCTCTAGCACTCTCGTTCTTTTTAATCTTTCCATGTGGATAACGGTCATGTTTTATGTCTCCTCTTCCTACCCCCCTGCCATTTTTTTTTAAATCGGAAAAACCAGACACTTGGACTCCCCACCATTCTTTTTTTCTAGCTTAAGACATGGGCTATTTCTACACCAGCAAGTTATTTCGCACAACAGGAAAGGATCAAAAGATTAAAGCATTTGGTACATGTATATCACATGCAGTTGGGGTGAATGGGTAAGACTTAAGATTAGGTTTTAGTCTGGTCCCCCCGACAGCTAAGTGTCTGTATTGTGGGTATGGTTCAAAGCTGTCCAATCTTTGGTTTGGACCCTTGTGTTCCTGCTAAGGGAGGGAGCATTAGCGGTGCACAACTGGAGCACAGCTACTGGTTCACTTTTATCCAAAATTAATCAAGTTAGCATCAACCAAAACCGCTCTGCAACTCAACCAACATGAGATGGATGGGAATGATGAGAAGATTCGCTGATTGTGAAAACCATACTGTTGCTCTGAAGCTAAACGCTCCGGTAGACAAAGCCAAAAATGCCAGTTTTCTAAGTGTCCAAACAAGTCCACTTGAAAATTGCTACTTCTGAAACATGCTTAGCAGGTCATTTTTAACTTCGCATAGACTTCAAAGAGATCAGGGAACCAACAAATTTCAGTTTTAATTGGAGGGGGGAGTGTATTTCCTAGAAATTATCCCCTCTGCATGAACACTTTGCTCTCTGCTCTGCCTACAAACTGTATTCTTTCCAGTACCCCCACTCCAAAAACCACCTCTCAATACGGACAACAATATCAAACATAAGCTGTCTCTGTAAAGGGCGATAAGCAAGCCATGTGCTTATGCAAGTCTGCACTGCAGTCTTAATAATATAAGGAATGGCCTAGTGCTCTTGGTATCATTTCTCAGGACTGAATGAAATTGGTCTCTCCAGTTGCAAGCTACAGCCCCAGCTAGGGAAATTCTTTTTGCTTCACCTCTCAGCGAGAATTTGCACTTTTCACCAAGAAACTCCTGGGTGCTGTGAGGTGCAGCAGGTGCACTGACAGCCCTGTTGGTCCTCAGCTACAGCAGTACCTGTTGTACAGGCCACCACTTGTTCATGTGGAGCCAAGAGGCAGCTCCTTCCCTTGTCACAGTCTGCTGGAATTTGTTTTTCCAGGTCCTACATAAAACAGTTTTTAAGCTTTATTACAGGAACAGGGTTTTATCTGCAAACGTGACATTTTGCAAGAATTAGAATAAAACCAAAGGCAAATCCCAAGCTGTTTCTGATGGCTTCTGCATCTTAAAACTTCTTTTCTCTGACCTATGCAAACTCTGAACAAAATAGGAATGCCGGTGAATATCCACAGAGCCAGAAAACACATGGATACAAGGGGAAAGACAAACTACAGACCAGTTCACATCTGGTGTAAATCTCTCTGGTCCCCCTGAAGTTAATGGAGATGCTCTACCTCACCTCAGCTCAGCAGCTGGCCCTCTTACAGAGAAATGGTTAAACAATAAGAAACACAAGACAGATGAGGAGGAAAGAGTACTTCACAGGATTCAGTACGATAAGCAAGAGAATACAAACAAATCAAAACATGGCTGTTAGAAAGGGTAGCAGAGGTTCCTGTGGAATACTGCAGGGTCAGGTGAGGCTGGGAAGGCAGAGCCACAGCATCGCAGGCCCCTAAGAGTGCCTTTTTACTGCCCAGGCAGAGAAGCTGCTTGTGCAGGAGATTAAATCGGTCTCCCCAAGAACAGACAGTCTGGAACCAACAGCCTGAGGTGCTACAGCAGGGGCACAATTCCCAGAGCGCAAGCCCTCCAGGAAGGTGGCTAATAACTTGCTGCAAGCCTGGTTGCAGACACCCTGGGTCAAGCGGCACCACTGACCTGGGCAACAGGGAAGAGGAAGAGGCACCAAATTCTGCTGCGACAACACGTTCTCCTTCCCTCAGCCTGGTGTAAGGCAGAGGAGTCAGCACCCGGATGCTTCCAGCATCCTGAGTCACTTGCGGAGCAGCTGCATTTTCCTCACCCGCTGTCATCCCCAGATCTGCCAACAACCCACGGAGCCTTCCTCCCCATATTTCCTCCCCCCCAGCCAGCTCCTCTCCCTCAGGACTTCAGCCCAGGTTGCTGACTCCCCAGCATGCTCCCGTGCAAGAAGAGAGCTCAGTCACCCACCAACCACAACTGCTTCATCTCACCGATCCCCTTGCTGAAAGCAGTTTAAAAACGATTTTGCAGAGTGGCCACTCTCAGCCTAAACTTGAAAGGAGTTAGCTCTGCAGCAAGGACGCAGCTCCAGGAGCTGACACTGCCTTTCCAAATACTCCTGCACCAGAAGCCCTGCACTGCAGGGAAGCAGCATTACCTCCCAGAGGAAAATCCCTGTGAGATCCACAGCTGCCCAGAGCCCTCCGTCGGCCGCGACCAAAATATTCAGCATTCATACAGAGAGGCTTCTGCAGGGCTGATTTCAGGCCAAAAGGGACAGATTTCCTGTTTTCCTCTCCTCTGCAGGACGGGGCGGGGGGGGGGGGTGTCCTTCACCCCAGGTTTGGAAGCAAACCTAGGATTCCTACTCCTGTCTGGGGGGCATTTAATTTAAGCACAATAGAGAAGCAACCTCCTTCAACTCAGAATTAAGCTCCAGAAAGGAGGGGGCCATTTGCAGACATATCACTCTGAATGCGATATGTGCAACTGCAAGGACTGCTTTGTCTAACTCCCTTGGCCTTAGGCCACGGTGCTGGCAATACCACTAGCTAGAGGAAGAGCTGGTGCGTGAGGATAATGGCAGAAGACAGGGAGGGAAGAGAGAGCCCATTTTGGATTCCGAGGAGGACGTTCTTTCATTGAAAAGATACTGGGGGTGTAGAGGATGATCCGAACTCAGAAGAGAGGACAACTTAGACAAGAATAGTTCCAGCATGACAGCAAACTGCTGCTAACTTGCCATTACGAGGGAAAAAAAGGAGCGGGGAGGGTGGGGGGGAAGGGAAAGACAGAACTGCATGAAAGAATCTAAAACCCTGATCGCAGCCGGAGCGTTAGAAAGCACACAGACACGGCAGCAAGAGGACCGGAGACAGAAACTTCACCACTCAGCTCGCATTGTGAGCGGCACGGCTGACCCGGGGTTTCGCAGTCCTCGCTCACAGAGCAGCCAGACCCCGAGCCCCCCCCAAGCATGACCTAATCCCCAACCCTCACCCACCATCGCAAAATACCACCTTTGTTTTCCCTGCAATTTTACGGCTGTTCCAGAGAGAAAGGCACAGGTTCTCGTGGGAGCCGACAGGAGAACGGTTTCCCTTGCTGGGCTTTGTTTTGTTTCTTTTTTTTTTTTTTTTCCTCCGGTGACACTTCTGCTTTTTGTCAAAAAATCCTCAGCACATCCCCTGCTTCCTGACCCCGTTGCAGAGCAGCGCTAGGGCCCACAGTGCTCCCCACACACAGCCCCAGCACACCAAGCCCTGACGTGCTCGCAGCCCCCCCGAGCTCAGATCCACGCAGGATCGAAGTGTCTGAGGCACAGGGACCTGAGTTCATCCACCAGCTGGTGACGATTCCTTGCAGTAAAATAAGACTGTGCCACTCTCCTGGTAGCTAGAATAGAGGTGTATCTTGTCGATCCCTTTCGTTCAGCAATCTCCCAGGATTTACAACCACAAACGGCGCTGTAAAAAAAATCACCCAGGCAGATTTCCCTCCCTCCTAAACCCAACTGCAAAACTTTCCTTTCTGGAAAAAAAAAAAAGAAAAAAAAAAAAGGAAAATCAGCCTTATTTCTGGCTGCGGATGGTCTGATGCCAGCCCTGCAGGCTGGGGCTGCGGGGAAGGGAGATGGGAGTATTATTTTATTAAGTCAGAACCAACTTCTCCATTTTGGTTCTGTTTAACACCAGCCGGCGCGCGCAGATTAGCGAGATCCCCTCCAAATATCCCACAGCGAAGCAATTGCTGCTGCGGCTTTGTTCAGGCTGCACCGATTTACACACGCTGCCCGCCACCCAGACCCACTCCTACAGCAAACACCTCAGCGCAAGAAAAAACACTCGTCTGCTGTTACCTTCGGAAATTAGGGAGGAAAAACAAAAAAAAAAAGGGGGGGGGGGAAATGTTGGGGGAAAAAAAGAAAAGTTAATGCCATCAAGGAAACTTTTTAGAGAGGAAAGTTGGAAAGACTCCGGTACAGATCCAAGGAAGAGACATGATTTTTTAAAAAGGGCTTTTGTAAGAAATAAAGAGCAACTGCCGCCCCCCCATTCCAAAAAACCTCCGGCGAGCAGAGAGGGCTCCTCCGCCCGGGCTGCTCCGCGGAACCGGCAGGCTCTGAGGGGGGAGCGGTGCTCGAGGATCCCCTGAGGCGCTGGCGGTCCCCCCCCCGGCGGCGGAGGGTGCGTGGCCGGGGGTCCCGGGCGGCTCCTCGGCGTGAGGAGAGCGGGCCGGGGCGGCCCCTCCGCCTGAGGAGAGCGGCTGGGCGGCCGCGCGTCTGAGGCGAGGCGAGGCGAGGCGAGGCGCGGTGCGAGCGGCACTTGCGGCGTCCCGCCAGCAGCGGTCCTCGCTGAGGCGCCGGCGGAATATTCCTGATCCAGATCAATCAGCCGCCCCGGGGAGCCGAGCATGGAGGAAACCCGGCGGCCGGAGCCCCGGAGCGGCGGCGGCGCGGAGCCGGCTCGGGGGGCGCGGCGCTTCGGCGGAGGGGCGGCCGCGGTGAGGGCTCAGGGCGCCCGGCCGGCGGGCGGGCGCTGGTAATGGCGGCGCGGAGCCGTTGCCCCGCCGTACCGGACTGGGCAAAAACTCGAGTCCAGGGCTTCCCTCCCCCCCCCCAGGTGCCGGTGCGGCACCGCGGCGCCCCGCCGCACGCCTCCCAAACTTGCCACCCAGTTGCCGCCGCGGACTTACCCGGGTTGAGGGGAGTCCCGGGGATGTGGGCGTTCAAGTTGGGCTTGTAAGACATTCCCAGAGACATGGCCAGCGGGAGGAGGAGAAGCGTCCTGAAATTCAGTGAAGCGTCTCCGTGTCTCCCAGACACTTTGGGTTGTTTACAGCAGTAGCAGCACCGGCAAATATGGCCGTCAGTTATATTGACACCCACAATGCAATATATCATCCATACATCATGAGGAGACGCGGATCCAAAAACTTTGGGGGAGACGAGGCAGCCACCCACCGCGGCGGCCCGGCGCCCCGCGCACCTCGGCGCGGAGGGGGCGCGGAGGGGGCGCGGCGGCGGGGGGTGCTGCGGACATCCCCTCACAGACAATGGAGCTCCCCTCAGGGACGCCGCCGTGAGAGGAGCCGGGCGGGGAGGGGAGGGCGGGCGGCGGGGAGCCCGGCGACGGCGAGAAAGGAGGGGGGGGGGGCGGGGGGGGACGTTTTAATTAACTTCGGAAAGTTTTGGCACAACTTCTCATTTAAATCGTCTCTGCCGGCGCCGTGCGGCGGGGGGGGCCGCGGCCGACGGCCCCTGTCAGGGGAGGAAGGCTGAGGCGTCCCTCAGGGTGGCCCGGCTGTCGCTGCCTTCCCGCCTCCCCCCCTCACCTCACATCAGCCCTTCACCTCTGGTTTATTTCCCGTGTCCCCGTCCGTCCCCCCCCGCGCTAATTTCGATGGAAAATACCTGTTGATAATTTTAGAATAAAAGAATAATTTTTTTTTCCCCTAGATGCCGCCAAGGAAAAATCTGTCATGGCTTTTTTTTTTTTCTTTCAAACCACTATTTCTCTTCATTCGAAGGTTGAAGGTTAATGTAGATTGCAGCTTCTGAGGGATTAAAAAATAAATACGAATCTCGTTGATAATTGACTCATTCTCTAGATTGCAAGCAGCAATAAAACTTCCCCACAAAAAAAAAAATTAATTATAAATTTACAGGTTAAATTATTAATCTTTCCAGCCTGTGTCTGCCACTCTAGAACGCATCCTTTTCACTGCGAGATACTCAGGTTCGCTCCTTCTGTCCATTAATCCCAAACACAGCTCTATAATCATTAAATTACTCCAGATTTACACCGGTATTACTGCTCGGGACCTGGACAACCACTCCTGTACACAGCTCAGCCTGAGACCCACAGGACCCACATGTCTATCTCACCAGGAGCCCCCCTGAGATCGGTGAGGTACTCGGTAGGTTTTTTGCACATGCTAATTAATGTCCATCCAGGGCTATATACTGCTCTTAATGCCGGTGACAGCAAACACACAGAGCCCGATCCTGCTCCATGGAAGTCAGGGACATTCCTTGTAAGTGACACGGATTTAGGCCCATGGTATCTCCCACCGTGGGCTGCCCTGCAGAGGGAGGCAGGCAGCATCTCCATCGCAGAGACACGGAAATAAGTCATGGAGCAATTAGATGATTTCCACTGCATAAAGGAGAACTGAGGCAGAGTGGGAAAAGTGAGCCAGCCTTTGAATCCCCCTGGCTCATACCCTAGCGACTGCGTGAAAGAAATATCTAAAAATCATGAGTGATAACACATGAAATATGTGATCTTTTTACGATTTTGTGTATTATCTCCAGTCCGAGTGTGTGACTCCAGCCATCGTGGCGAAGCCCAGAGTGGCACAGACTACCCGTACAACAACTGACCCACACTCTGGTCTGTGAGAGAGTGGACTGGAGAGCCCCAGGCGTGGAATTAACATGTAATTCTTCTTAGGGCCCTGAAAGATTGCACTGGTAAACCCTCACATCCAGCAGTATGTGATGAGAACGTTGCATCCCTAAAGCTTCGCTCCCAGATTTGTAAATAACTGCCTTTCTGTCGATTCCTGGAAGGCCCGCAAAGCCCTGCAGGCGAGGGGCATGCTGCTCCGGGATTTTCCTCTGCTGTGCAGTTGTTTACAGTCACGCCAAGTGAGTGCGAAATGGGAGTTGTTCTGAGCTTGCCATGTTTTTCACGGCTTTACACCAACTTCACAAAACTGCGCTCAGAGCAACACTGTGAAGAACAAGATCCCCTGTGTTTCGCTTGGGTTTTGCAATGACAGCTTCAAAATATACAGTATTCCAGGAGGGGAGAATAAGGAAGCGATCCCGTACAGATTATCCTTTCTCCAGCACAAGACACTGCGAGCTTTGGAGGAAACTGTGAGGGTCAGGATGATGAAACGGTGAGGCTGGTAGGGCCAGATCAGTTGCGCTGTCAGCAGGAACCCAGCAGTGCCACGTCTTGGCACTTTCCGTCTGCTCTGCAGCTCTCCGGGCACAGGTAGCAGTGGTGGCACAAGACAGGACCGTGGTAAACAACCACCTTACTGCTCGGCTTCCACTGACTCTCCTTGCTGCCTCTGGTGTTTTTTTGCAGTCAAAAGTTGGCTTGGGTAGGAAGTACTTGCAAGTTCTTCCTACCTGCCATGTGCTCTGTGCGTTCACTTCAGTTGTATTGAACCAGGTGAGGCCACAAGAATAAAACCACAGCCACGTTGGGCCCTGGGCCGACAGTTTAGCAGGGTGACCACAGATTCGAGCTCCCTTGGAGGGGCTGCCTGTGCTTTAAACTTGTTTTAAGTCACGAGCACGGCTTGCACCACTGAGAGCTGTGTTCCACACATGCAAACCCTGCATCGAGTGTGACAACTACAGCTCCGGGCTGTTTGCAGCGAGCCACAGGTCCCTGCTCAGCAGACCGGTGGCACAGTCTTGCTTACTGACAGCAAAAGCAGCTCTTAATCACCAAGTGGCCAAGTCATCGAGCAGGAAATACAGCAGAGCCATTTTATCACACGTGTGACATTTTCAAGCCTTCTCCACACTAAGAGGTAACTTCAAAATAAATGTGTGTGCTTATGGTTTTTCAGCAAGGGATGATGGACAGTAAGAGACGCCTGCCTCTTCAGTCATCTGAAGTCATATTTTCCAGGTGTGGCTACCTCTTCTCAGCTGTGTAAGATCTGGAATATTCACCCTGTCCCCTGCCTCTCATTTTTTCCCTTTGTATTTTCTCTGTTCTCTCTCCTGGTTTGACTTTCTCACCTCTGCTCCTCCCAAACCACTGGGAATACTCAGCAGCCAGTGTTTCCACAGAGTAAGCCTTCCAGCCCCTGCTTAGCCAAGCTCTGACTGATCTCAAGGAGGTTTTCCCTTCCCAAAGCTCTGCGAGGTTGGATGCCGTGCCCCTCTGGCGAGGGTGTAAGGAATACACATGCAAAGTGTGATGTTGGAAGGCGCTGGCAGCTGGTTGTCAGGACAGCTCTCCGCGGTAGAGCTAGGGGCCTTGGGCCATGCTTTAAGACGAACTTGTTTGTCCCCTTTTATCTGGAAATAAAGCTAAATAGCCATTAATGTCTGCAGAGCTGGGCTGCAGCACTTGTGGAGACCTGCAAACAGAGAGCACAAACTGGGCTTGTTTCTTATCATCTTGGATTAAATCAACAAGGAGAAGAATTAAAGATGGCACAGCAAGACCCTGTGTTTCCCTGGCATGTTTTTGACACGTGTAAAACATCACATTTGCGCATTAATTTCAATGTAATTAATTGTTGTCAGGTTTAATGAACTGAGTGACTTCGGGATGTTCTAACTGTCCTTTACCCACCACAGAGCCCCGCGTAGCAGCAAGGGGAAAGAAACGGGAAGCTTGTTCCTTTTTCTAGGGGGAGTTTATATTAAAATACTTTTATAGGGAATCCAGCATCATACATAAAATAATCATAGATGCACCTACTACAAGTTTCTGAGCACTAACTTAATCTGCGAACTCCAAGCACTAATTTAGTCTCCAAACAGCGCTCTCGTGCTAAAACTGAGATGATCATCCAAAACGAGGTGAAAAGTCTCGGATAGGCCCAGGCTAAAAATTAAGCTTTGTAAGTCCTGAGTGAAGGTAGGCTCAACCTCTTTGAAGAGCAGAAGTGGTGGATGCAAGTGAGTGTCAGCTGTAACAAACAACATTTTAAAAGCTACTTTACAGAGCCAAGCACCTTTCTTACTGGGATCGTGATGAGCTTGAAACATGTCGTTCCCCAGGCCCTGCTCCAGGGACACCTCGCATGCTCCCGGCGCTGTCTGGGGCACTGGCACAGAGGGAAAACTGTGCATTTTATCCTTCTTGTCTCCGTCATTGCTCCCTTCTTATCGCCTTGCTACAGCTCCTTACATTCCTGTCTCTGTTCCCTACAACTGCTTCCTGCTGATGGTACAAGGTTTCCCTCCTGCTCTTTTTGTTCCCGAGATAAAGCTGACGGCCCTTGGTGTCCCTCCACCGCGATCTGCTTTTTGGCTGATGTTTGCTGCTGACTGTCCCATCCTCACCAAAAGGCATGAGAAACACCCAATCCTGGACAGAAATACAGATTCCCCAGTGCTACCCTGCTGCCTTTTCTTCTCACACCTCAAAATCCCCCTGGAAGCTCTGGATTGCTTCCCCCTCCCGCAGGAAAGAGCCCCCTGAGACCCTCAGCAAGGGGGGGGCTGCAATGCAGAGTGCCGAAGCCAGAAGCGCGAGCCAGGCCCCAGGAACTCCTCTCCCAGCGCCTGCCCCATGTCAGCAGACAGGCTTGCAGCGGTTTTGGATGGAAGTTTGGATGCCTATCCTGGACAAGCTCTCCCCTTAAATTCTCCCAGACAAACTTTTTTACTTTTTTCTTTTTTTCTTTTTTTTTTTTTTTTGCAGCCGAGTGCCCTGCTCCCCACTTTCAGATGGTTCCTCCCAGGCCAGATGCCGTATTATCTGGAGCGACTTTCCCTCCCTGCCTTGTTTTCCTCCTACTCCTGAGTCCTTTGTCTGGCTGCCAAGTGGAACAGCCCTGCCAGGCAGACAGCTGCTCAGCATCGCCGCGCGGGTGCTGCCCTGTGGGCTGAGGAGCTGATTCCAGGCTCATTCCATCTTTGAGGGGGACATTCTGCCTTAGAGATGGCGTCTACCAGAAGGAGAAAAAGCAAACAGCACCTGTGAAGCTGTCGGAAGAGGCTGGAAATGTTTAAGATAAAAGAGGCCTTCACGCTACTCTGGGTTTACCTTCCAGATAGCGTGAGTAGCAAGCCTGCTCTCTCCTGCTGCGGCTGGAGGTCTCCCTGGAGGACCACAGAGCGGGAATGAGAAGTTTCCAAGCCCTCAGCCGCAAAAGCATAGGCCTGGAATCTCTCTAATGAGACTTTTCCTCTTTGCAGTTTGCCAGGCAAACAAGCACCAGGCACCAATATCAAAACCAGCCCAGATTCCAATGAAAACCAGCAAAGAAAATAAGAGCAGAGAGGAAACAGCTTCGTTTTGCTTGTTAAGAACAGGCAAATAAAGCTACTGAGCCCCCCCTCAGCGGCAGGAGAGCTCTCCCTGCCCGGCGGAGCACAGGGTGAAGGCAGGCGGGCTGCCCAGCCGGGGGCTCGGGCCACGGAGCTCTTGCTTCCTTGCTGCTGCTTGCAGGGATTACCACGTTATCCCCACAGTACGGGGCTTCCCTGCATCGTCTTTCCAGACAAACGAGCGCTCCACCCTGCCCGATTCCTTTGGTTTGCCTGGAAGGACTCTCCCTTCTTGCCCTGCGGGCTGGACTCTGGTTACCCTCCCACTCCCCAGCCCTTGAAGTCTGTGCCAAGGAGGGCGGCCCGGCCCAGGGCACAGGGAGCTGGCATGGCCCTGCCTCGGCTGCGGGCCCAGGGCGGGCAGCACCCCACCCTTTGGCTGGGGCAGAGCAGCCCTGGAGACTTGCTTTCATCCCAGCCCTGTCTGGGAAAGCTCCTGAACCTGCTCTGCGTCCAAGAGCGGAGGGGAATCCGCAGCAAAGCCGAGTGCTGGCTCGCCTGAAGGGCTGGTGTCACACACCCAAATGCCCTGATCAAATTGTGCCTGTGTGAAATCAGCATCCACGTGACACCTGCGATGGCTGCAGAATCTAATGGCTTTTTGGAGGGACACTTTGGGGTTAAGTCTCACAACTACCCCTCCAAGTGCAAACCAAGTATCACCAGAGCAGTGACATATTCCCAAAATAAATAAGAGGCAAGAAACCCCTCTGTCCCTCATAGTCTCATCGCAACCCCAACTTTAAAGCCTGATGGGAGCATCCGTAATTGTTTTGTTACTGGTCATTTGAGCAAAGGAAGTGGAGAAGAGAGTGGAAGCAAAGCCCAGGGCTGGAAAATGGAAATGACTGTGAGGAAAGGAATGTGGAGCTTCACGACAACTGGGGTGGGAAGAAGAACACAGAGCCGAGGGAAGGAGGAAAACCAGGGGATGCATCGCAGCGGCACGGCCACACAGATTGCTGCAGAGCACGGTGCACGGCACGGGCAGCTCCTCGGCAGTCTCTGTTCGGGGCACCAAATGGCCCCCAGCTGGGCACAGCGCTGCCTTCCCCTGCCCAGGCTGGCACCTCAGACACGGCTTTTGCCAAGACGAGCCCAACACATCTGCTGAGCTCCTGCCCCAGGACAGCACTCAGAGCTGAAGGAGAGCCCTGAAGACGGCTCTTGCTAAGCTGGCGTCTGCCTGCGAGGATCGCTGGGGTAAAAGCCTCCGTGCCCAGCTCGGTGAGCGTGTGGAGTCTTGCCCTGATGATTGCTGGATTTCACTCTCCCTGCGGAGGCCGTGGGTCGGGGTGATGCCCACAGCGTTAGGGCTTGGAAATGCTAAGTGTTTTTAGGCAGCCGAAAAATCAAACTCTGCCTACATGTCTACCTGAAGAGTGACAGCAGCAGCGTACTGCCCTGGAATACTGGAATGCTGCCTGCGAACCCCTCCTTCTCCCCCAACAAAAGCCAGGAGGGGAGTCCACGGGGTCCCTCCAGGTCTCTCTGGAGCGGTGGGTCTTCCCCATGGAGCCGCTGGCCAGCCGGCCGCCCTGGCGGACGCTGCAGCCTGGCAGCCGCCGCACCGGCCCTGTGGTCGGGGTCTCTACGTGTGCGCAGAGAAAGGGAGGGACAATCCCGGATGTGAAGGATTTACAGCCCTGGCAGACGCTCGTCACAGGAGGTAGCGTCGTCTGTAATTTAAATAGTGCAGTCTGAGGCCGGGACTTGCCAGCCATCGAACACAGCGCGGCTGAGGCAGGAGCCAAAGGCAGAGCCCCCGAGGCCCTGAAGCATCGTCCACCTGCCCAAAAGGGCTTTCAGGGGGCCAGGCCAGGCCCTGGCACCCTCCCCAGGAGCGCGAGCCTGGGACGGGCTTTTCTCTTGCCGGGGAAGGGAGGAAACATGGGTGTTTTGCTCGATTCCACCCTGGGAAGCAGCAAAGGGCCACGCACGTGGCTCAGCAGCCACCCTGCAGCCCCAAAGCCCGAGCTGGGGGTGGGAGAAGTGGGGGGTCCTCTCCAAAGCAGGCAGGAGCCAGGGAAATCCCGATCCTGACTGCTGCCTGCTCCCAAAGGCTGGTTCTCCTGCACGGAGAGGGTAACGCCGGGGATGGTTTGCAGAGACCAGCTGCAGGCTCAGGTCTTCAGTTTCTTTGCTCGCTTCTACCTTTTTAGTCACTCCAAGTAACTTCAGGGGAGATCTTACCCAGGAGCAATTAAATCACTTGCGCCCTGGTTTATGATTTAACTTGGTCACTCTGGCTAAGCTGATACAGATCTCCGTTTCATGCCCTGCAGTTCGTTGTATACTCAGCAGGCCCAGTCAGTTCATCCAGCTTATAAACGTGGAAGGAAGGAACATATAAACCAGACCTGGGCTTCCAAAGGTAGAAGCCCAGCTCACAAGCTGCCTCTCTGGCATTTTTAACGTGTATTATTTACATACTGGAAAAATGCCAACCAAAACCTCTCTTCAGACATTTCTCCCTTACTTACAGAACAAAGTCTACTGCTTTATGAAAATAAATAATTAAATTCTGAGGTTTGGGCATCTTCCTTTGTTGCTGAGAACTTGGCATCGTCACCTTTCCAGATTTGGGGAAAATGAGAATAAAAGTCAATGTAAAACGATTCACAAAAATAAGATTACATCAGCCTGTTTATCCCAAACGACCTCTTTGGACAAAGGAAAGACACTTGCCTGCTACGCACAGAGTATGAAGCAGTTGATACTTTCCAATCTTGACACAGTTTTTATAAACTCTCCTCCCTTTTTTAAGATCATTGCAATTAGCATTCAAAGAATGTCGTGAATCTGCTCTTAACTACCAATAAAGCCAGTTTAATTAACCGGTGAAATTAAACAGGTTAAGTGCCAGGTATTTAAATGGATTGAAAGAAAAGATGTCTGGATTACTACAACATGACTTCGACTAGTCTGAAGGATCCTAAAATGGAGCGGCAATGTTTAACGTACGCAGACGTTTTGCTGAGAGGCGTTCCAGTGTAAACAACCTGTGTGGATAACGTCCACAATAGAAAATTAAAAGGGAAAAGACCCCAAACAAACAGTTGGCTTTATTTATTTAACTTTTTTTTAGCAAAAAAAAAAAAAAAAAAAAATCAATACAGAATTCATTGTGTTCCAGAGTTTGAGTTTGTCATTTTTGTGAGTCTCAATCTTCCTAACCTTTGCTGTAATATTTTATGGCCAGGCACTGGAAGTTCTGCGCCTCCGTAGGAGGGCCGCGGGCAGGCACAGGTACTGTCTGCTGACGGGGAGGACGCAGGGACACGCAGCTCTGGAGGACAACATCTTTGAGGTTGGCAAACATCTCCACTTAGGCCAGACACATACAATCAATCTTAAATGTTACATGTCTTTGGAATTCTGTCGCATTGAACTATTAAGTATGTAGACTGAAGAAGCACGAATAGCCAAGCTCTATTTAAAACAAAAAAGGCGTATCTGTTGCTCAGAGGAAATCTCCCAGCAAAGGGGATTGCAGGGGTGCGGGACAGCCCTCCACAGGGCTGCTGGAAGGTGCTGCAACAAGGAGCACCCCGCCTCAAATAAAATTCAGTGGGATTCAGGTCAATGACTGAAAAATAAATCAAATGACTTGCCAAATAAAAATGCCATTATGTGCCTGCAATGAATTTAGCATTTTACTGGTTATCCTCCCCAAATCAGAAAGCAGATATGTAAACGTGGATGTAAGCAGAAACGTCAGTAGAAATGTCTCTCTGTCCTTCCCAGTGCAAATCAAATACAGGAAAACTCCTCTTCTGCAGGTGCCCTGTCTCATTAAAATTATGCTCTAAGCGCAGCTAAGTTCAGAAACACTAACCGAGCTTAGTTCTTACAAAATAAAACTTAACGCATGTTGATTCAGGTATTTAAGCACTGCAGGACTTCTATAAACAAAAGACATTGCTTAAATCCGACTGCATTTCCAGACTGGCTGAGCTGCCTGCTTAAGCGCACCAGATGCAGTGCCCTCAGCCTGTCCTCCAGCACAGACGTCTGGCTGCTGGGAAGAAACATCGGCATCCTTTACGCAGGGTGACAAAACCCCGCGGTATCGGTTCATGACACAGCAGGCGAAAAATTCCTTGGAGGAGTTTTGACCTCAGCTTAAACCTGTCCAGTTCCTATTCTTGAATCTTATTTCTGCCTCAAACTTCATTCAACAACTCAAAAATTGTTTTGGACTGATTAAGAAACAGCGAAGCCCATCAAATCAGCTAAGTTCTTGCTTGGTTTTTACTTCTCACTCCTTAGCAGAAGCTTTTAGAGGCAGCCTGCCCTCAGCTGCTCTAAGCGTGGCTGGGAAACACTGGTATTTCCAGTCTTTTCTTCCCTCCTTCATGTTTTTCTCCTTAAAAAGAGAGTTATTGTGTTTCAAACTCAGTGTACAACCTGCGCAGCAACTGAGGCCGAAGCGCCAGCCCTGGGGGTTTCCCAGGCCTCGCTGCGCACCCGGGCACCGTTGCGGTTGCGTTACGTCGGTACTTCTGCCAACTCCGTCCGCCTGTAGCGTGGGAGCCTGACAGGGAACCGCACGCTGCGCCTGCCGGTACACGACACCGATGCCTCCGTTATTCATCCACACTCATTGTTAAAGCTTGTATCGACCACAGGAATGACCAGAAGTATTTTGTTGCCATTTGCAGCTGGATGCTTCTTGCAGTGACTCTCCCAGTCAATGGACTTTGCAAACCTCTGAATTCAGGAAAGAACCGTGTAGACACAGTCCTTCCCAGCAAGAGAAGGGCAAAGCCTGCGTGACAACTGCTGGAAGCTTAAGGGCCAAATAAGAGACAGATAATTCAAAGGATTTCTCATTAATCTTTGATAGATGTATCTTTATCTGGTAATTAAAAATACGCACTATTTTTTTAAAGGCAGGGAAGTTCCATTGCCTCCATTTTGCACATTTTGACATTAGAATCATAGAATGGTTTGGGTTGGAAGGGACCTTAAAGCCCACCCAGTGCCACCCCCTGCCCTGGGCAGGGACACCTCCCACCAGCCCAGGTTGCTCCAAGCCCCGTCCAACCTGGCCTTGAACCCCTCCAGGGATGGGGCAGCCACAGCTTCTCTGGGCAGCCTGGCCCAGGGGCTCACCGCCCTCACAGCCAAGAATTTCTTCCCGATATCTAATCTAAATCTCCCCTCTTTCAGTTTAAAGCTGTTCCCTCTTGTCCTACGGCTCCACTCCGTGATAAAGATCCCTCCCCATCTCTCCTGGAGCCCCTTTAGGGACTGGAAGGGGCTCTAAGGTCTCCCCGGAGCCTTCTCTTCTCCAGGCTGAACCCCCCCAACTCTCTCAGCCTGTCCTCATAGGAAAAGCTCAAAACTTTCCCAGGCAATACTCTACAACAGATGTACCTTTGCCGCTTTCAAATTACCCACCTCTCTAGAATGCTTTTAAAAGTTAACATTTAATAGGAATGTAGTAATCATACTTTTACACGTTAGGACAGTGGGCAAGTCCTATTGATAATGCATTTAATTCTAGAACTTGTATTGCTGGAGCTCACTGAATGCCCAATTGGAGATGCTAATAAGTGGAAGAAAATGGGAATATACCTAGGATTAAAGCTTAAGATCGGGAACGCAGTGAAAAAACTAAAGAAAACAAACTACATGAAAATTCAAATACTTGTTTCTCTCTGATAAAGGCACTAAGAAATGAATAGTACCAGTCGCCGAAAGACACCGGGAATCAATCTCTCTCAAGAAAATGCATTATATGCTAAAAATATAGAATAAAACCACATAGCATCAAAAGGATCACGGAAGACAGACAACTGATAGTTTTGAAAAAAATGATGACAACATAAAACATCTACAATGTATGCAGACATCCCTCGCAAGTTTTATATATGCTATATATATTTCAAAGTACACACAAACTGCCTCTTTGGCAGGTTGAGAAAATAGGAATACATCTTGGGAAGGTCATGAAGAAAAAAAAAAACAACACAAAAGGAAAACAGAGTTATTTACATTCAATAATTCAGTAGCCTTTAACATCTCTATATACATACATACTCTTTCTATATATGTACAGACTGCGATGGGATCTGAATGAAGCTTATTCCAAACGCAAACAAAAAATACAAAAACCCCTTGGTAATTCACTTGACAAATGTTTACAGGTTGCAGAGCTTTCTTCATTTACAAAGAAAATACTACGCGCTGACGAGACAACCAGCATCTTTGGGCAACTTTAAGTCCTTACAAGAGGTGTGTGCTCCCAACGGACCATACAGCGATTGGAAGAAAATGGGAAACTTGCTGTGCAGAGGAGGGGGGGTTGCGTGGTCTAGAATTGCATTCACTGCGTCAGATCTTAAATATGAAACTAGTTAACAAGTCAAAATTTAGTTGCTGTCAAGGGACAGTTTAAAAGAGAAAATCCCAAATTTTATCCCTTTGGTTCCCAAGTCAAATAGGTATCTTCCCCTCCTACAGCATGCTTCCAAAACTCAGTGGGTACAGAAATGACTAGCGCTTCACGTTTAGCTTAGCCCCTGTTACCAGACATCTATGCTTTATGGATTTTATATCCATTTCGGATGGCGATTTGTATGAGGCAGATCAATTCCCCACACACAGGAAAAATACAGAGACGACTCTTGCCTGGCCTGGTAATATATCCGACAGGACAATTGGTCTCTCCTTTTTCCTCCCTGCGAGGATGTTTGTCTTTGGGGCAGCGCTGGCCAGGGGAGGCGGCGTCGCTGTGCCTCACCCCGTCCACAGCACTATCGCTATTCCTTTTCTTCCCCCAAGCTTTATCAGCAGCTCATGCAAGGAACAAACTACCACCACAAAGCCACACCCCAACCACTAAGCAGGAATTTTCAAGAGAAAAATGTTTCTGTAGCTTGAAGGTGATTTTTTTGTTGTTGTTTTTTTGTTAACAACTAACACTCCAGTGCAGCGGATGCAGCCATTAGTAAGTGAACGACAAAGCCAAGGCGCTGATGGTGGCACGCAGCAGAGCAGGCGAAGGAGAGCAAGTAGGGGAAGAGCTTTCTGGAATGGGAACAGTTCTTACGGATCTTCTAAGTGCTCTCAGGGTGTTTTTATTTTCCTTCCCACGGACACAAGTCCCTGGGAAGTTTCAGAGGGTGTGAGTGAACAGCATATGCTATATAAGTAAAATAAAATAGCATGGTCTGGTTATCAATACAGAGAACATCCAGTCCAGTATTTGCTCATCCCAACACCCAAAAGTTAACACAACAGCCTGAGAAGAGCACTTAGGAACTGAAGTGTAGTTAAATAATGACTTGTTTAAAAATAATAATCAAAACCCACCATCGCTATTTGTGAATCTACCACTTCTAAACCCACCTTAGTAAGGATTAAGATCTAAAAATATGTAACCATCTCAGATGGTAGAAATTTCTACACCAAATAATAAGACGACAGACAGACAGTGAAGTCCACACAGCTTGCTGTTACTAGCTATTTGGTTCACTACCTGTTGCAAACATAATCTGTCAACATACTCCTCAATCCCATTACTTCTCCTGGAACGGATGCCAAATATATCCAATGGTGGGTACGAAACACATGAACATCCTCCCCCACACCCTGCCTGTGGTCTACAGTTCTCCAGGGCGTGATCAGCTCCTGCTGGTATCACAGCACCCAGGCAGGCTTCCCTTTACTACCAGAGGATTAGGAACTCTCAATGCACCTACCACCTGCACTACAAGTTCTTTAGAGAGATGTAGCAGGCGCTACAGCAACAGGGAGACAGCTGATTTATTCTAGATCTGCATTTCCAGTTAGTGACAAGCGTGTGCAGGGGATTCATCCCCTCGACCATTTCGGAGCAGGAGCTGAGGACAGCAGGCAGGCCTCCTTCCCCGACACAGGCAGCGTTAACAGAACCTCAAGCGAAATAATTCACGTAAAGGAGCTCACTTCAGCCCAAAATTGTGGAGCTTCTGGCCCCATTACTTATGGAAAAACTCAAAGACACTTGGATCTGGCTCACTGAGTGTTTACAGAAGTGACACAGGCTACAGCGGATCGCTGCTCTAAGTCTGTCAGGTGAACATTACTTAAAACACACATCAAGGTTTAAACACAGTTTCCTTCTTGCCTCATTAATGAGTTCAACTGAAGGAGTTGGACTGCAAGACAGAAGCCTGGGTAAAGCAGACTGGAACATGCCAAGTCCTGTCGAATTCCAATTGTACAGACTTGTTAGTTTTTTTGGAATACAGTGATTGCCTGAACAAGACTCCACTTCTTGTTAGTACAATAACTTTTATTTGACATCTACAAGATCGTTATCTTGTAGTTTTTTTGGACAGGTTTATACAATCTCAATTTTTCAATAGTGCAACCTGTGCAAGCAAGAAATGACAAACATTGTCCTTCACTTTCTTATAAACATCTACTATTATAGGCAAAACAAAACTTACCCATATTATAGATAAGTGACTATTCACATTTGTACATTACAATTTCTTTTAAACAGCTCCAGATAAACTCTACAATGTCTTACAACATATTAAACAGTATTCAAGTTACTGGGTAACAGAAACAGCACATACAGCGGAACCCTCAAGTGTTTCCCATTCTCTAATTTACAGCTCAAGTAAGGTTTCATCTTACAAGTGACAAATTAAATTACATTAATGAAGTAAAAAATATAAGATTGTATGCGAGATGGAAGTGAATTTGCACTTAAGTTTCCATAACCACCTCAGATTAAGGAAATGCTTCAATTTAAGGAAAATAGGCATCCAGCCATCTTTGCAGTACACATTAGGAATACCATTAATACATTAAAAATGAACTAATTTTAATTTAAGATGTTTATCACAAAAAGAACATGTTGTAGACTCAAATATATAACCCCCAGGAGAGAACCAGAAAAAATGCAACACCTGGGTATAAACACTATAAAAATGCAATAACCAATGCTGTACAACTAAGATTGTGTTTCTCTCTGAATTCCTGTCTTGTGTGTTTATCCTGTCCATGCCCGTTTCCAAAGACATGCACTGTCAAACAGAAACTGGGAAGGAACCTGAATGCATGATGTGCAACCTCTAGGTTTCATGCTTTTATAAACTCATAAATTGAAGAGAAAAACCCAATATATATTTTCTATATATATACTCAATACATGCATTCAAGGAGATCTCCCACAGCAATGGCATTGATGCACTGCGTTAAACCCTGAGCACTGTATGACAAGATAAAAATAAAGCCTGCTTGGGGATTTTCAAGCATTTTCAAACAAATTGTGGTTTGTAGCTTAAAAGGCCAAAAGTAAAAGCAAACAGGAAGCACTACAGAGAGCATAAGGAAAGACAGATGCACCACCATAAACAACTGCTGGCTTTCAGTTCTACCAACCTTTTTAAGATCTCTTTATTCCCAAAGTATTTGAGAGCACACAACTGAACTGAAAAAGTTATATTTCTTTGGAATCTGTCCCTGATTTTTATGCAAGTGATATGCTTTTACAGCCTTTTCCTCAAACACCAAAGTCAACACCTGTAGTTTGTCCTCTTATGCGTTGTTGAAATTGGTGATGCTTTGCGGGTGATGCTGCTGCCATATCTGCTGCTGTTGTACTGCGAGCTGTTGAGACTGGTCTGACGTTGACAGGAGGTTTACAAGGGGCGATACACAATTTGCAGGAATGATCAAACCTGGAAACAGCAACAAATCAACTGTTTCATAAGCATGCAAACCATTTGTTCATTAAAACCTCAGGCTGATGATTCCACCTTTCAATTTATGCAGTAGTCAACGGTGACCATTTCCAATGTCAAGTCTATTCAAATGCAGCTACAAGTTGTGCTTCTCAAGAAAAGTTCTATCTTCAGAAGACACTAGATCCTTTAGGTCATGAATCAATAGAAAGTTGCCATTTTGCCCCCAAGACAAATTTTATTCTTACGTTACCCGCTGCCACTTATTTTTGCTTTTCTAGTCTCGTGGAAGTTACACCATTATCAGAGTTTAAGCCTGAAAAACCTAGTTTCAACATCTTAGAAAACTGTTACTAGAGTAGGAGCTGCCACGCACAGCCACAGGAAGTCCACATTTAAAAAAAAAAATAATAGAGATTTCAGCCTCTGAGGTACCTGCTATGAGGGCTTCGCTAAGAGGTTTAGCTACAAGAAATGACACAGTCATCTTGCAGTCATTCTAAACTATTGATTATGTATGACTTTCAGTAGCTCAAAAACCACAAAAAACACCATTTCAAGGGCTTGCTATTCTTTGCCAGAAGTGTGAAAAGAGTGCAGCCCTTACAGTTTCCCAGGTAGCTTGGTGGGAACAGGCCAAATATGACACTTTTGTTTCTAGTAAATCAAGAGAACTGAAAGAATAAATGTTCCAAAGCCTGGCTGAAAAAAAGTCTTCCTCCTTTAACCTGACTCAAAACGGTGTTTGTACTACACACACAGTTTTCAATAGTTGTACTTCTGCCCCTCCCCAACATACACACTGAGGAGCCTTTTCTCTTGGAAGCATCTCTATGAAGTCTACTACGTGACCGTCAACATGAAATGACTTTTAAGTTACAACTACTTTCTACTTCAAGATGGAAATAAAGGAGCAGACGAGCCACTTACCTACGATCCTCTGCCCATCTTCTGTTCTTAGACGAACTATTTGCATTTTCACATTTGTACCACTCACAGAGGCTAGAACGCCTTCTACTTTTGTCCAGACGCTCAATACTGAACCACACAGGACATAGTAAGTTCGGCAGCGGAGTCCCACTTCACAAACTAATCCCAAGCCTGCCTTCTTACAATTGCCTCTCCTACAGTAGAGAGGAAAAAAAAAAGCTTTCAAAAGAATTCTGCAAACAGGAAGTATCCAGTTGAATTAAAAATGAGACCTGAGGTTATTTAACATGTATTCAGAGTTGAGCGACAGCTGCAAGTACACAGTAAGGGAAGGATAATCCACAGCATGCCTCTAATGGTAACGCTTTGAGAAGGGTTGGCCTATTTAGGACCAGATCTTCAAAGTGTACAGACAGAGCTCTAAGCCAGAGACACCACTCGTTCAGATCACCTGAGAACGTGAACCTCTTACATACAAGACTGGTATCTGACAAGCGTATTTCAGAAGCTCCAATATTAACCTGAAGCTTCTACTAGTTATGCCATTCCTCAGAAATTAAGACATCAGCTGCCGAGTTCAGACAAGAAGAGGTAGCACAAAACCAGCTGTTTCTGACATCTATCTCTTCTCTACATGAAGTATAAATATTTTTCCCTCCAAATAGCATTAGAACTATTCCACCACAATAATAGAATACATCAAGGCACAAAGCACAAGCTACTCCTGGGTCATTATATTTCTACTGGAGTGCAATTTATACATTAGCATTCCTCTAATATCAGTACTTTAAGGGCAAGTGCAAAGCTTCATGTTTCCACTCAACAGTTGGGTCATTTGACTGGTCGTGGGACAATTTTTCTTAAGCACAAGAAACACAAGATTTCACATGAACAGCAGAAAAGCAGAAGTAGTGATAAACCCAGTTTGGGTAAACAGTTTAAGTTAAAGCGTCTACACGCACAGAAATACTAACCAATAAGCATGGGTGCAGGTATCCGCAGAAGAATTGTACTGCTCTAACCAGTGTGGCAGAGCATCTTCGGAAGGTACCTGGAAAAGTTACAGTGGGGATAATAATGAAGTAAAACACATCAAGACTTGCATAAAAACAGCAGCAATTTGGTCATTACTATGAGAAAAGCAGGAGCACCAACGTTCTGAGGGTGAGGAGAGGTACGTTATCCTGTAGTTTGAGGCTATTCAATGAAAATGCCATCTCAAAGGATGCGCAAAATGCTTGAATACAGCAGAATCTTAGAGCTTTTCCAATAATCAACCTGACTTCAGAGTTTCCTTAAGTTTTTACAAATTCAATACCATGACATTGTTTAAGAGTAGTATTGCATATTTTACCAGCCCCTAAACAAAATAATCCCTTAAAGTATTTAAAACTTCATCAGCAAACAGCTGAAGCTTCAGCATCATTGCTTAGAACATACTGTACATAGCTGCTTATTTAAGAGCGTGTTTGTACAACTTGCACAGAAGCAAGGCTTTTCCTTGCTAGACCCTAGAAAACCTCATTTTACATTACCACACCACAGATCATTTATATTCAGAAAGCTTGGTATACAGGAATGCAGAAACCATGTAGGATCCACTTAAAAAGCCTAAATACAACCTCTGCTCTGGAAAGATATACTTAGTTTTTAACTTGCTGGAATTATACACAAATACCAGAAAAAGAAAGTCCTTAATATTTCTTTTCAAAATTTTCTAAGTTTAAAATTAGCATAATTTTAATGATTACCTTCTTATATTTCTTTTTCAGGTCTGCACATGTTTCTAGTTTGAGTTGTTTCCCAGTATTTGGTCTGTACACTAAAAAAAGCTTCTTTTTAGGATTCACTTCTTTTACTAGAATAGCGGTTTTCTTGTTATTTCTTATCTGGAAAAGAAAGAGAAACCAAAGACTTCGTAAGTTTAAACGTGCCGACAGCATCAACCTTAGTGATGTGATACTGTGTTCTTTACAGAGTAATAGTGCGTGTGTGCCAGAACAACAAGGACACCTTTAGAAGGCAGTACCACTAATCTACATTAACCCCACAATTTTACTTGCAGTGAAAGCATCTGGTTTCTTGATGCAGCTTTAAATAGAAACTATTAATTTGGGCTCACATTCCTATCAGAAGGTATCCGGAGCAGCTAAAAAGGAGCACTTCATACTTAGCATCGGAAACAAACTTAACATTAATATAAGATTGAAAGCATTTTGCAAAACTGAACACTAATTAATTTCATATGAGACAACATATTTGGTTAGCCCCCCCAAAGCTTCTCTAAACATAATCCAAGAGACAGAGAATCTTACCTGTAGTGATAAATAAAATCCATCATCTGGACCCGTCTGTTCTGCCCAGATCTTAGTTGCTTCATCCCAAGACATTCCTCTCTCTACACTGATCTAAAAGAGAGCCATGCAGAGGTATTTAAATCTCAGACTTTAAACTGGTTACAGGAACTAAAGAACTGTAGAACCAATTATTGCCCAGTGAAAGTCCTGGAACCTCCCCTCACTCACCACCCACTGAAGCTGATTTAAAAACTTATTGGCAAGCAAGTTTTATTAGTTCATACAAAGAAGATACAGAATTAACTTACTGTGTATAGTTCTACATGTCCAGAGGCAGAATATCCGGGAGTTAAAAATTTCTTAACGTCCGCCTTCCTTACTTTTTCATCCCCAGAGCCCAAATCTTAAAAGGAAAGGACAGAGTTACTCTGCTTGTCTGTTCTTACTTAAGTGCAAGAGTACCGAGAAACTGATTTACTCACCTAAGATGCCCATATCGTATCTTCCATTCTTTTTAGCATTTTGAATAACTGCATTTAATGTGTCAGAAAAGTACTGGAATAAAGCATTCTGCTGATGTACTTCCATACCAAGAATTCTATTCAGAAATTTCCCTATATTGTTATAATCTTAAAAAGAATAAGAAATACACATATTAGGTGAGCAAAGGTTAAGTTTGATAACAACAAGCTCTCAATCAGCGTTTAAAGAATTTCAAAAAGACTACTCAAATCCAATCTTCAGAAGTGAGGAAAACATTCTGAAGTTCTCCAAAAAAGTGACTTTTTAGATAGTTACGACTTCAGTTCTGTTGCTAGGAATCCACTATCATGATATATGATATTCCTAGCAACATTCTAAAGATACACTAAACACACAAATACCTTTATCAAGCGTTAGTATTCCAGATCTGTCTTCTACATTTATCAAGCCTACGCCAATCAATCCCTGACGAACATCTAGGAAAAAGAAACAAGTTAAATCATTGCTGCTTTGCCATCTAAAAATAAACCAATGAAGTAACAGCTCGTTTAGCAATCTTGTTTCAGGATCCAATTCCAAAACTTCTGAAACCCCTCAAATACATTACTTGCAATTTCTACCTAATACATCAATAAGCAAGACAGAACCTTGCCTTCTGTCCTTCCAGGAAGCACAGGCAGGGAAAACTGTTAATGGCACTATACGTGAGCCCAGAGGAGAACAAGATATTGTAACTGATAATGGGAAAATTAAGTTAAAGGACTGTATGCAATACTTTGGCCAAACACATATAGAACATGCCTTATATTAAGAGAGTTCACACATCTTGTTTCATACATGAACTTCAACATTCAAGCAGGGTGCATAGGAATAACATCCCGTGAGAGTCTATCTGGGCCAGCTTATCAGTTTAAATAGTAACAATGTTTTCTAGCTCTAAAATTATTTGCATTTTCTGCATAATAGAGAATGATCAAAATGTAGCTGTTGCATCCAGTGAACTATACTCACCTTTGAAGAAGTCTCCAGGAAAATCAGGAGGCGGCGAGACCATTGGGGAGTCTAAGTTCACAATGGATTTCATAACAATCTCTAAAGCATTTCTGCCATACTGCATAAGAAAAAGAAAGTTGCTATAACAACGTGATCCAGTGTTTGTGCCTCAGCCCCAAGCACACATGATTTAACAAGCATTTGTAATTCACAATAAAACGTTTTTCTCTGCAATAGTAAAAGGAACTGGTGATTAGCTTTTCAATATGAACTACACTATATGAACAGCCCAGTCTTAATAATTAGGATTTCCAAGTTAATCTTTCAGTTGTGACTGAAAGGACGCATACCATTTACTTAAGACTTGGATTGTTAGCAAACACAGAAAAGTAATTTACACACATATTTCTGTTCCACATGGCTTTGCAAACAGAAGTAAGAATGTTTACTGGCCAGCTCAGAAAGGGGCCTCCTATCAGGAATTAATCCAGTTAAAAGTAAAACACTTCACAGGAGATGGAAGAAATTCTTCCTCAACAAGTCACTTGCGGAATAAGCACCACAGCATGAGCTTTCAAACAGAAACAGAAGCATCACCTTGTTGTCAAAATTGAATCTGCTGAGGTCTCGAGTTTCTGTAGCCCGTCTGTCACCATGGGTGAGGGCTCCCTGTTAAGACACACCTTTGTCATTAAATCAAATTTTAAGAAAGAGATTTAAGTTGTATTTTCTCAAATGAAGGATCAGATTTCTTGAAACAATCTTACCAAGCTCTCCAGTCTTTTTGCAACTATAGATGCAAATCTTTGCTCTCCTGCCAATTCAGAAATTAGGAACACATACTCCGGAGCAGTCACTTGGTTGGATCTATGAGTTCTTCCTGGATAATTAAGTACAAGCACATATGTTAAATAAATTCCACTTCATTGAACATTTCTAATAAACTATGAATTGAGGAGACTAAAGAAAAAAGCTAGAACTTAATCCTGCTGAAAGTGAGTTTCTGCTGTAATACAGCCAACAGAAGGTAATACACAAGTGCTCTAGAGCAACTTTCATGAAGATCCCCGATACATGAAAAACCCCGTAAGCTGCAGTGTTATTTGCTAGGTTTCTTCCAAAACTTTCAAGACTATTAGCTATGGCTATGAACAAAGCTGATTCTGTCCATAGGTAAAGGAGATTGGAAGGGTCCTTAAGAGGAAGCTTAGTCAATCTTATTTTCCGTGAATTAGCAGTAAATTCAGTTAGCATTACTGAGTTTGCTAGGGGAAGGATACAAAAAAGTTATTTACCAAACTGCTGTATTGCTCTGTCCGCACTCCATGGCAACTCCAGAGTCATGTGAACTCTCCGTCTCTGATTCTTAGCTCTACGGTCTGCTTGCAATGATATACCGGAGCTGGCAGCCTCCGAGATTATGGCAATGTTCTTTTTTTAAGAAAGGAGTTGTTAGTTAGCAATAAATCCAAGATCAAGCTTCAGTTTTCAGTTTCTAAAAAGATTTAATTTTGCAGCTACTAACATGCACGTGGAACGGTTTCACTTTTATTTGGTCTTCCTATTGCAAGAAGTGTGGGGGCAGGAAGAGGAGAAAAAGTATGGTTCTCTATCAGTTTGAAATGCTAATGAATTTTTTTGAGTGAAAGGAGTGGTTTTCACTTTACATTTCACCAGCAACTTTCTGTGCAAATGAAGAAAGGCAGTCTGTTGCAGCATTGCCATTCCAAAGGGCATGTTTCTGTGATGTTGGCATTGCACTTCAGAAATAAAAGGGGAGGGACACAAGGAGACTTGCTCTGATAGCAAACAACACAGAGAAGACAAAAAGCTGCTGCTAATACTGTATAAGGAAGCATACGGCCATTCTAGCATCTGAATGCATTTGCCTTGAAAGAATGTAAATGTTTGGACTGCGCGCAAGTCACTTACAGGAACATGAGTATTTACCCTCAAGTGTAACAAGAGGCCACAGAAGTTCCATGCAACAGCTACATTTACGAGACTTGCCCTCTTGTGGTAGCATGTCTCAAATGAACCACAGGGAAGTTTGTTGTGAATGGAAAATGCTTTCTAACTAGTACTTACTTATAGCACCTAGAAAGTCACTGTGGGATAATGATAGAGCCACAACTTGAACAACTTAGTGTTACTATGGCATTCAGCAAGTTTTTCTAAATGGTGTCTCTTTAAGGACTACCTTATCTCCATCCATGAACCTCTGCTTTTCTGTGATGTTCAGAATTTCAACAGGCACATCAAGTTCAGACCTTGACTCATAAGATATGCTGCCATCATCATTGCTTACAACTCTTCCTTTGCGGCCTGTCATCTTTAAAAATAAAAGGGAATAACAAGCTCATTATGGTAATATTAAAATTATTACATGACCAAAAGCTTCAAGCAATGATGCTATTTAATCATACATTGACCTTAAAGCAGATTCAATGATTTACTCCAAGTGCAAAACTACATTAGAGAACCTGGACTATTTTTTGGTTGATGACATTATCTGCTACGTGGAACGCTTGGAGTTAACTCAGCAAATCAGAAGTATAACAAAGCATATCTATGTAGAAATGATGTAGTATTATCCTACTGTCCATAAGGGATTTGCCAGGAGTACTAAGAAAATACACTAAACTAACAACTGAGATTGTCACTGATTTTAACAGGGTCTTTTAAATCAGTGATGCTTCTACTTGGATAGAAACAGGTAGCTTACTGAAGACATGTTTCTCAAGTTATTGAGAAAAAGAGATAATTTATCAGGCTTTTCACTATCGCAGTTTTATTATACATGTCCTTAGTTTTCATTGCCTACAAAGATGAACTAAAGCTGCTTTCTCTCTCATATACACCAGCTTCAAATTGACTACGACTAGTTAGAGAAATATAGCACTATAAAGCAAAAGAGAAACTAGTATTGATTTACCCATCAAGAAACTGTAAGTCTCAGAAATAACCTATTTACCCATTCAGAACTCTCCTCCGTATTCTAATACTATCTTCAAGTTTCTCTTGAATACAGAGGCATTCGGCAAGAGTAACCTATATTCTTATCCCTGGGAGATTACTGTCTAAAACTGATGAACGAGTTCTCTCACATGCAGCCTTGAAGAATGACAACACTGATTTACTGCAGCCAGATCATGTATGGCTGGAGCAGAAAAAAACCGCAGTTTTTTTTTTTTTTTGAAATGTGAACATCAGCCTACCTCTGCAACATTTTCGGGACCACCCAGTTCATCAATAAGCTCATCCAGTGTATTAGGTGGAAGATCTTCAGCCAGCTTTTCCAGTTTATCAAGCAGTTCTTTTTTCATTTGTTGGGCCCTTTCAACAGCATCCTGACTTGTTACAAAGCTGCTGTTTGTGTTACTGTTTGCTGAAATGTAAGAGAGACTTTAAGACTTAGAATTTCGCTGCCTAATTGCTAAGAAAGCGAATCAACGTCAAAGAAACTTTTTCTTACCTGACGTATTGGTACTAGAAGTGGTGGTACCAACGGTGGAAGTAAAACAGCTAGGTCGTTTTGATCCAAGACCAGAAGCTAGTAAGGCACTTTGAATAGAATCTGGATCTATACTTTTCTTCTTTTTCTTGTCTTTATTTTTTTTATGCTCTTTTCTAATTAACCAGGGATCTAAAGTTAAATAAAACATTTTCAAAAAGTTTCAAGCATTTACTAAAAAGTCTTCCTTTACTTTGAAAAACTACATTCTCATTACAAAAGGTGAGTGACAGAAGCCTGAACTCCAGTGTGTAAAACCTACTTAAGATGCAAATCAACATTCTAGTACTAATTCCAGTCTTATTAGAATTAAGCTACATGCTTATCAAGCACTCTTATTTTTGGCTCACTGGAATGGTTAGGAAAGACGTTATGCTTACTGTCTGCAAGTACAGTTACTCGCTTGATGAAACACTTAAACTGTCTTACCATCTTCATCATCTTCACTGGATTCATCTCTGAACGGGTTGAAGTCATCATCATCTCCAGAACTCAAGAATCTGGAGCTCTCATTGTCACTTTCTTCATTATCTGAAGCATCAGACTCACTTTCACTCTCATCAGAGCTGCTACCTGCAAGGCCACCTGTTTTGCGAGCTTTTTTGGCTTCTCTGCTTATTTCTTCACCTAATTCCATCACCCCAGAAGAAAAAAGGATTAGTTTAGACATTGTGGTCTATTTTGAGGTTTGTTTTACCATCACTGCATACAAACTAGAAAAATATTCAACTTCTAAAAATAGAACTATTTAAAAGAATCTAATCTAAGTTTCAAGTAAGACCTTTCACCCAAGATTTATGATCACGTACTTTTCGGCAAGAACATAATCAGTTTGGGAAGGGCAGTGATATTAGGCAGGAAAAAAAAGCAATTATTTGTGTGACTGCATCAGGAAGCAGCCTGACCTGTACAAGGCATTTTGGGATATGGTCCCATGCTCAATCAACCCAATTTTGAGCAAAGTAACAACCAGAATTTACAGGCTATGTTGCTTCAGCAGTAGTTTTAAGATCTGTTAATGGAGATGTCTAGCAAAAGTCTTAAGGACTTGTAATACATGCTCCTTCCCGGATGATTGTACTGATATTTACATTCCTTTATTTTTTTCAGAATTCACTCTTAGGCAGCTCTAAAATTGCCATTTTCACTATGGCATTAGCGTAAGAACTTAAGCATTACCTTTCCGTTTCTTTATTTTGTTCTCCTTGCAAGGGCTGTCTCTGGGTGAATTGTTATTACTTTGAGCAGTCAAGTCAATTCCCAACAAGCTAAACAGCTTCTTCCTGTCAGGAGCTGGAAAGTGCTTTTCAATAAGAGACTGGAATACTCCTCTGTTTAAGAAAGAAGGGTTCTTCAGTCAAATTTGCATTTATTTAAAGTAGAAATCTGTAACATTTTAACTGACTTCTCTGCAGAATTATTCCTTGTAAATAGTTCTTACACAAGCACTCTGTATAATTATCAAACATATTACTGTATTTGTCATCTTAAACATAGGAGACATTTACTTTACAGCACTGTTACTTATAACTTGTTAAATTTGGTTTTGGTATCAAGTGGTATTACTACTGCCATTTTCCTATTGCTCAGAGTTTAAGTGACAGAATAACTTAATAAATTAAGATCTTCAGCCAAGGTAATCTCAGGATTGTATCTAGCTCATCTGATAAAAGAGGAAAGTCACAATTGTAACTTGCTTTGGTATAAATGCAGTGTACACTTGGCAAGTCTTCCCCTCCTCCCACTTTGAGTACAAAAGTACCAGCTGTTCACACCCGAAAACGTCATTTCAGAGTGCCAGCAGAACCAGGAACTAACCAATGGCTCACTTGAGCAATACTGTCAGATTTTGCGTACAGGCAGCTTCAGTAAAGAACACGGCTAATAAAGGATGCCCAACTTTGTGGGCACTGATGCATGTTTTACAAACGAAAGGACAAATTGCTACACAAACTAAGTTGGATTAAAGACACTTTTGTAAAGGGCAGTTCAACAAACTTCAATCTTACTTTGCTGTAGAAACAAAGTCATTCAGTTCACCACCACCTTCCTCCAAAGCTTCTAATGTTCTTGCTTCTCCTGTTGACTGCAGGCCAATAACGACACACTAAAGGACAAATGAATACAAGGCGTTGTCATTAAGATGACTGACTTTTCAGTTTATTTTTTCCTGAATTTCTGCTCATTAAATAGCTTCGACACCATAAAATACAAAAGCATGATACTACTGTGTCTGAAAATCTTTGTTATAACAAAAGAAAATTTAATAGCTTTACATTTAACAAAGATATTTAAAAATAGGTCTTTATCAACTTACCTTCCCATTCTTGATTTCTTCCCGAGCGAGCTGCACCACCCTCTTCACTTTAGATGCTATGCAAAGGTACTTGAAAAACCTCTGATGAGCTGACCAAAACTGACCCCACATGGACTTTTTCATTCGTTGTTCTGCATCAATAAGATCAGCTGCTTGTTGAAACCTCTCTCTAGCACTGACCCACTGAAAAAAGAAAGTGTTGATTGCTTTACATGTCATATTTCGAGGCTACATTGGTACATTGTTTAATATCAAAATAAAGACAGAAGAGAAGTTTAAGTTTACAGTACTATGGGACCGCAAGTCACAGAAACTCATCATACATCAAACAAAGCTCACCAAAAAAACCCAACCAGCTACGGCTTAGTAAATTCAGAATGTAATTACTCTCATAATGAAAAACAGATACATTCACATTACCACCAATGCAAACATACACAGTATTTTCTAATTATCTAGTTTTTTCCATTAATACAGTCAGGTTAAGAAAGCAAAAAGTACTGCCCATAATTAAGTGTAAAGCAAGATCCCAAGAAGACAAAAATCCCACTGCCTTCATCTCTATAACATTTTGTTATACCAGTTCTTTCCAGATAAGGTAAAATAAGCTTTGGACACAAGTTTAGTGATTCTTTTAAACAACATTCACAAAGTGAAGTGCTGTTTTAAAGTTGATGTCATAGACTTGTCAAAGGTTAATTTTAATTATTGTAGCTATACAACATGAATACAGAGTCATGCTTAAGCATCTCTTATGCAGGTGAAGACCCTGCTCATTTTAATCTATGTCCAAGGAGTAATTATTTTTACCTAATACAGCAGTGGCAACATACAAGCAGAATGTGCATTTAGGAAGACGACACTCAGCTTAACATATGGACAAAAGCAACTAAGAACAACATGAAAAAGATAATCAGCAGATGAATAAGGGAAAACATTAAAGAGAACCACAGCTCCAATGCCTTGGATTTGATCTGCCACATGAGTAAAACTATCACCCTGCACTGTTTAACTAGAAGCACCACTCTACCATACTGCTTCAGTGAAGTGCATGCAGCCTGTCTAATGTTTTGCAGCTCGTTCTCAGCTCAGTTGCCTTAAGGGGGAGGACTGGAGCACAAAAATATGACCAACAGGTGAACGGCTTTATCTTAGGCAACAATGACCAAGGTCTCTGAAGCACTGCTAGAAGGCAGTGGGTCTGGCAGACACTGGAAGATGCAGCCAACACCACAGCTTTTATGGCTCAGAACAAGAATTAACAGCTTTTTCCAACTCTTAAGTGGAGAAATCTTTACATTAAGATGAGACAAGATGATGCCATACCTGTCTCTCAGCAAGCAACAGTACTACATGCAATTTCAGGAGCATTCAAGTTTAAACCAAGTAGCTACAACCTCTCAGAACTCAATACAGAAAGCAAATTTAAAGAGGCATTCTTACCAGTTTCACAGATTTATTGTACATTTTAACATATTCCTGTGAAAGTAGAACTTCATCAATTTTGAAAGTTACACCTGAAAAACTCAACTGTCTTGCTATGTACATTCCTCTCAGCTTCATATCCATAGCAACTATTTCCATGGCACCAACACCTCTAAAATAAAGGAACAAATTAAGTCAATATTAGAATTTTCAAAAGCAAGGATTTGTTAAAAAAAAAAACCCTCAAGTGCTTTAGAAGAAAACAGCATGCTTACAACTATGAAGGCATATGTTTTCAAAATCAAAGTACTGTTGGTTACACACATCTAATCAGGGGGTCTTGAAATTTAGCCTTCACGTAAAACTATATTGCTGCCTCTTGAGTATTAAGTGTATCCCAAGAGGTATGATTACTAAAACACTTACTTCCCCCACCCCCCCGAACGACCTAGCAATGCATTAGGAGACAGTACTTTACTAACTGTAAAAGGATAATGAATGGCCAAAATACGTAACAAAATCTTGTACTGAAATTTTATAAACTCCACTGAAGATTTAAAATAATGAATACAAACTGTATTAAGCTATACAGATTTATGCTGATATAAAAATAATTAAACTAAGAGGTAACTTCAGTTCTTTTCAACAGCAACACACCTTTACCAATACCTTTAGAGCACAGAAGTCAACTGCAAAGCCAACCTACTCACAAGCTTGAGCCTGTAATTTCGTTATTGCTCATTTGATGCGTACTCAGGAATGAAGTGGAGACTACATTTGCAGCCTAGAAAAATCATGCATCATGTAGACAGTATGTACGAAGATGCATACTAAACCCTACTATAGCATTCCGAAGTGTTCAAAATTCTTTTTAAGTAGGCAAAACATAATACATTAAGACGTTCACCTACCAAAGAATGTAGCATTTTCTACTGGCTTCTCACATTTAGTTTTTCTAGTAAGTTCTGAAATACGAAGTACCTTACAACAGCATATATAATTTTTCTGAACTGGGTTCTTGTGCCAGAAAGCAGAAGAACAAGACTTCTTCCTGTTAAACTGCCTAAGCTGAATGCATAAACATTACAGGTCTTCTGCATAGAGCGAGACATAACTATACTGAGTGTACTCAGTACACACAGTGTGTTCTCATGAAGAGCAGCAAAATATTTTCATTTCATAACACCCACATTTTAAGAAGGCTATTTTCCCATCAAGCTTCTAACACTCTCAAAATTTTCTGTGAGTGAGGGAAACATCCCATTTTTCACCACAGGAGATAAATTACATCTCCGCTAGATTTAGAAGCTAGAGTCAGAAAGTTCTTAGTGTGACAGAACAAGTTTGCAGAGGACTATGAGTGAGTGAAGACAAAGGAACACAGTCAATCACAACCATATATGTTCTTGCTACAGCTCTTCAAAATATTACCTTCTTTCAACAGCCTGAATAAAATCGCTGAATTCTCTAAATGGAGTTCCTTCACCCCATATTCCAAGACGGTTCATATACGCCATATTTCTTGGCTCAGATGCACCTAGGAAAAGAACACACTCTGTACCAGTGCCAGTAAAAACATACAGAGACATTTAATGCAAACCAAGTTGTACATACCTGTGGCACTAGCATAAACAACCCTGGCTTTTGGAAGTTTATTTTGAAGTTCCAATACAGCCAGACCTGTTTTTGTTGGTTTCGATGAACCAACAGGACACAGATTCTTAGCTTTATGACACTCATCAAATACAATCTGAACTGTCATTAAGGAAAAAACTTTGTCCCACTTCAGAATGGGGAACTAAACCAGAAAACAATAAAATCTGCTAATTACAATAGGTGGCAGCAGTCAATTGTAAACTCAGACACTAGTTGTATTTTTCACTAAAAACTTTGGGAAAAATATTTAGCTAGTAAGTATTTAAGAGCACAATTACCAACATATGAGTTCCAACAAAATTAAGAATTCACTGGAGAAAATTTCAGCGTAAACTTAAGGTTCTTAAATGCAGTATTTTAATTTTATGTGTTTGTCATACAAAAAAGAACCAAAAGCTTCACTCTTGTACCAGAGTTGTGTGGCAACAATATGATGGTAATAGATTTGGTATGAAGTTTGTAAAACTTCCAAGTCTAATGTCAGAGCATGCACACAATCAATTGCTGTCATGAATAAAGAACAATACCTAAAACCCCCAGTAAATAAAAATACAAGACGGTCTTTAATGATGCAAGCTTTAGTACTTTAGTTACAATCAACTGAACTCCAAATAAAGGATACAACTCCATCAAAGTCTTCACCACACCAGTGAAGAAGCTGCTTTAATCTGGTTTTGTATTTACCACCAGACTGGCTTTCACCAATAAGAGAAGAATAGGTAGCAAAGATGACACCTTTCTTCACACTTCCATTATGTTTGGAAGAAATTTTCCCATACTTGAACTGCAATAAAAGGATAAGAAATTATTCAAGAGAGATCCCTCCTCAAACGTACCACCCACCTACGATATGATAAAGGGATACTTGTGGTCTTAACATTAAGGTGTGTACACTTCGAACCACCTGTATCCCCACATAACAATGATGGCACAGCTGGCATATGGTAATATGGTTAAGGGGTTATACAGGGCCTTACTTAAATATGTACTTAAGGAATACTAGATGTGAGGCCTCAAAAGATTAACAGCCATATTCCTTGACTACATCGTTTCCTTAAATACAATTAAGATTTTAGTTTCAATGCATCCCTTAGAGCTAATAGGTCAAGTGTATTTACAGCTGCTACCATAAACAACAATTTCTAAAGCTTTACTATATTTTAGAAATTAAGACTTCACAAAGCAAAAATACTAACTTAAAAACAAACTTTAAGTTCAGTGAATTCAACCAGTAATTGCACTTTACAATTTATGTAAGTGCCTAATCCTGAGCAGAGGCACAGTCTCCAAAAATAACTGCACACGCTACTGCTGCTTTCATGAATTACTGAGGAAGTCCATTAGTCAAGCATAACATACAAAATGTATTACTTATCAAGTGTGCACTGGGAGACAGAAAGGAAAAAATTCAAATGCTACAAAGCCTAAAAGATGTAAAGAATATTTCAATTTCTAGAAAATACTCTACTAGTAGAGTCAGTAGTGGCTTGAAGAGTAATGTTTTTAAGAAAAATACCACATGCTAAAACTTAATCCTACAAGGGTTCTATTTACATGATTAACTTAAAGCTCTGTGTGGCTCTTCATAAGATTAAGGCCTGTCAAACAAGACCTACACAGCAAATTTGTTGAAATTAGTACATTCTCGCTCTTAAAACAGTCAACATGCACAACTTGTCACACAAGCGTACCTAAAGTTTTGCCTCAACTGTACATAGTAAAAATTTTCCACACCTTGTTTAATGAATGAACCAGTATGTTTTTTGCTCCAATATCTCTCAAATCTCTTTCAGCATCGTATTTCAGATCATTTGACACGCTAAACCTGAAGACATAAAACAAAGCATATATTCTGTAAGTTACAGCAGAAGTTCAAAAAGCTGTTGCTAAAACATTTGCCAGAAGACAGACTACGCTGAATTTAAGTACTATAGTCAATACAGTGTCTGCTCTAACAAATCCTGACACACTTACCAGACTGCTCTTTTTCTGCCTAACAAGTAATTTTCATAGATTATTCCAGCTATGGTCCTTCCTTTTCCTACACCAGCACCATCCCCTATCAAGAATCCAGCTCTGTCTCCATTGGGCAGGAATGTTTCATGTTGCTGTAGGAGAAAGAACAAAAAACTTGTACCCATTCTCCAAAACACATCACTGCGGATTCTCAGAAACGAGCAAACATAAGAAACATCCTATTGGATGAGACCAGCAGTCCACCCAGCCAAGCAGCCTCCTCCCAGCAGGAAGAGGGGATTTTATTTAGGGAGAGCGTATGAGCCTAACTGCTTCATGTGATCTATTCCCCCACTTCCTCCCTCAGCACCTAGAATTGCTTTATCTATCTGTCTAATTCTTTTAGAGCTTACTACCAGACTGGCTGTTTTTTTTAAACCCACTGACAGGCAACTCGACAGCCTTTTGTGGCAGCAAGACCCCGACATTCACTGCCTCTGTAAAGAGGTATTCTCCTATCCATTTTAAACCAATCTCTCAGCTTCACCAAGTTCTGCTTTGTTCTTGTTTTGTGGAATTCCACCACCTTCTTGATTATGTAAACATTTATTTCATTCCCCTTTGTTTTTCTTCTCTCCATCTCAAGGCGCCCCAGCCTTATTAGTCCCTTTCCATAAAGCAACTTCTTCCCTCCTGGGAAGTTAGCTGTCCTCTAACTTCAGTACCTTCCTCCCCAACATGCAGAGAGCTGCATGCATAACTGATGTGGGCCCACTGAAGTTTAACATAGCAACAAAATAACACCCAGATTTGAACTCTGTACCTTTCTCAATGATGCCAGTCAGTGTTGGCTTTCCTAGCCTGCTGCTACTGCAGCCATTAAGTTATTTCAGAGAAATAAAAATAACAACTAAGATGTCCTTCCTGAGTTCTAAGACAGTTTGAGATCAGCATCATGGAAGTGGTTTAGACAAAGCTTTCTTAGGTGTATTACCTCACATTTATTTGAGCTGAAGCTCATCTGCCACCTTCTAATGCAACTCAAACCTTAAAGCTCTTAATTATTTTATCTCCTTGTAGAACTGACATAGCTGCACTTCCAAGATCGTAGTTTTTCCTCTGCAAATTCTGTTAGCTTTTAAGCTGTACTAATGTCTAGCATACCTGGGCTGCATAAGTGATTGCTTCAAGTTGCAAAGCTGACAACCAGCCACTATCAATTGTTTCTTCTGATATTGATGTCTGGTACCACACATCAGGAGGAGTCACACTGGATAATGAGCTGGTTTCCACTACTGGGTCAGGATGACGTAGACCAATTTTTACTGGTTGAAGAGGGAAGGGAAGGAAGGGAGAAGATGAAAACATAATACAGAGTTCTGTTGCTGCAGCACAGGTTATTATATTTACCAAAACAAATGACACTTGTCCATTGCAAAGGCTGAACTCAAGAACAACTATGTTTCATTGCAACACTATGTCAAGTATTAAACAAAGTGTATCGCATACAAAGGAATACATTAACATGAGTTTATATAAATGCAATCTTAACTTTATTTCTCTTCTCACTACTTTCCCCCAATTTTTATGAAATTTGATAAAATTCAATTCATATATAACTAAAATATTTGTGTACTTGATGTGGTTGAGAAAAACTGGTCAAAAGCTTGCCTTCCCAAAAGGCCAGAGGTGGCCTCAAGATGCCAGAACCACAAAAGCAACATTCTTTTCACTATTTATATAGTGCTGGTTTTAAGCAGTATGAGAGAAGAGAGATACAACAGTCATAGAATCATTTAGGTTGGAAAAGACCTTTAAGATCACTGAGTCCAACCATGAACCTAGCACTGCCAAGTCCACCACTGAAACCACATCTACAGGCCAGAGATGGTGACCCCACCACTTCCCTGGGCAGCCGGTTTCAATGACTGATAACCCTTTCAGTGAAGAAATTTTTCCTAATATCCAATTGTTTAGATTGGCACAACCTGGGGCTAATTTCCCCTTGTCCTATCGCTTGGGAGAACAGACCAACCTCCCCCTCGCTCCACCCTCCTTTCAGGTAGTTGTAGAGAGTGTAAGGTCTCCCCTCAGCCTCCTCTCCTCCAGGCTGAACACCCCCAGTTCCCTCAGCCACTCCTCATGAGACTTGTGCTCCAAACCCCTCACCAGCTTTGTTGCCCTGTTTTGGACATGGTTTAATTATTGTCACTGAGATCTGTCAGCAAAAATTAACTATTTAGTTACAAATTCCGTACAAAACTTTTTGCCTTGCTTTTACAGCAGGTCAGCAATGTACCTAGGAAACAAGGTAACAGCTTTTTGTCACTGATTACAATAAGGAAAAGAAAGGAGAAGAGAGGATGGCAATTAACAGCAGTAAAAGATTCACTTTCTTAAAAACAAAACAGGTCCAAGAAGTCAGTCAGGAACAACGCAGGAAGAATGTGCTTCAGGTAATTTCACACTGTAAGACTCAAACTAGATTAAGTGTAGCAATGACCACTTAATCCCTTTACAAAATTTCCTTTGCTGAGGCACAAAGCGTCTTAACTCAGGTAAGAAAAGCCTGATCTTGGTTCAATCATATTTCTGAAACAAGTACTGCTCAAAGATACACTAAATAATTCCAATTCTATTAAAAAAAAAATCTGTGTACCTTCCAAAACTAAGCACTACAGAGAGGAAAGATTTCCTAGGAAAACCCACCACAAATTCAGGTCCTTTTCACTGGATTCAGACAGTAACCTATCTGGTTTTTGGTGTTAGTAACCACAGAAGAGTAAGTAACAAGTTAGCTGTCAAAACATTTCAGCCTTTTGACATAACACAACATCAGGTCATACATTTTATTGGCATATACTCAGCGTAAGTTTCTGCATGGCCCATTTCTTCTTCATCTTCTTCCTCAGGTTCCTCCTCTTCTTTTACTGCTGGTACTTTCTAGAATAGAGAAATACCTGCATTAGTCAAACAGTGCATTGTTAATACTCTATGTCCCAGAAATTAACGTGAGAAGCGAAAGGAGCACTAACATGCACTTGAATGTTTTCACACATGTACTAGATGAACCAGTGAGCAGCTGGGAAAACTACAGATGGAAACATAGATTTCTTACACACTGAACAACCCTTCAAAGACAAAGTCAGGGAACTTCCTCTGCTTTGCAAGGAGATTTGAGCACTCCAAACTCACATAAGCAGAATTAAAAAAGAAACACTTCTTACAGCCTACTAAATCCAAACTATGACTTAAAACTGCCCTGAAAACACAACAGCTAGTTAACAGCCAAAACCTAACTCTCAAGTACTCCTATGAAGTCTGCTGCAGTTTCACATTCATTACGTAATTTCACAATTTCAGTGAATAATTACAATAGTCACAGTTCTAGCCAGTATTCCCTGAAACCTCACAGTTAGCCTTTTTTTTTTACTGTGATCTTGATCAATGTAAATACATGAATATTTTTAAGTACCCACTAGATATTAAAAAAATCTTCCACAAGCTAGCTTAATATAAAAAAAGTAATCTGAAAATCCTTCTGTATGCCAGTCCCTAAGGAGCACTTGTTCATCACAAACTTCAGCCTGGTCCTTGCTATCACTGCACTTAAGATGCTGAAACTCAAGTGTTTACAACATCGGAATGTATTTTTATTACACTCAGAAAATTAAATGATACTCTATTTACATCTTAAATCAAACTGCCCAGAAGGTCAGCCAAGCTATAAAAAGTCTTCTAGTTTCCTTGTAGCTAGTTACATCAATGGGGATATTTTAGAAGAAAATGTCTTAAAACACAAAAGCTTATCAGCTTTAACTGGAGCACACCCTTCTTCCACACAATGAGGTTCCATTAAGGACAATAATTTCTTGAAGCTGTCATTTACTACATAGGTAGTCTGCTCTACACAGCTGTTAGTTTGTCATCTAACCAAGTACTCATCTAATGGATAAACCAACCTTTTGAACAAACAGATGCACTCGATAATTCTACCACACAAAAGCCACGTATAACTACTGAAACTAGTCACAGGTGGTTGTAGCCAATAAAATACACATCCATTTAGCAAGTTAACCATTGGTATTACTTACCATAGTAGGTGAAAAACTTCTCATTTTAATGTCATTTATCCATATTCTTGCTACCTCTTTTGTGGAAGCCTCCTTCTTCACTGCACCATTGCTTAGATCGGCTACAAAAGAAAAGCAGTGCTTTAAAGGAACTCCCTCCAAACATCCCTCAAATTAACATCCTTCTCTATTAATAAGCGGGAAGATAAGTTTAAGATGTCCAGTAACACACCGATGCTTCCAGAACACAGCATTTTTGTCCAAATTAACAAGTCTGAGCAAGGAGTTAAATCCTGTTACTTCTTTGACTGAAGAAACATCCCATGCAGTTGTATATTAGTTTCAGTATTAAAAAGAAGTATTTTGGACCTTCACCAAATCTATACATTGTATTTAGAAATACTCCATCTTGTGAGCCTTTGAAGTTTAACCACAAACCAGTAAGCCCAGTGTTTCAACAGAAATGAACTTACCTGGACTGGTGGCATTTACCACCTTCGGAGAAACTACAATTATTTCTGTAAAAAAAGAAGTCAACACTTTGGACTCAATTGTTTAAAGTTTATAACAGGATCCTTCAAGAGGACAATTTATTAAATTTCCTGTCCTAAGCCACATTTGGAAGCAACTGCCAACGGGGCTCAGTACAGAACTAAAAAAATTTACACAAGGATAGGCATAAAACATTGATAGCAGCTGTCAAGCTTCCATCATGTTGACAATCAATGCATGTAATGAATTTAGCTTAATTGCCCTAAAAAACAATTAAGACAATTGCACAAATAAAATTTTCCTCAAAGAGGTTGCATAATTTAACTTTTTAGTATTTTCTGATGCAGAACTCCTGCTGCCTGAATTATAAAAGACCATGTTTCCTTCCAAAAGCTTCTCTGCCCTTGAATTTTCTACAAGTATTCGTCAATTTTTTTTATAAGCACAAAGAAGGATCCAGAAACACAAGCACAGAAATAAAATGAGAAATGCAGTTCTAGAAGTTGCATGTCTCCTTTTCCCTTAATACAGAAGCTACAGATTCAACTATTTTCTGCATCTGGGCCAGTACAACAGCTATTGTGTATTGATGTTACCTATTATTTATGTTCTTCTGTGAGTTCTCACTTCGCAAAAGGGGATAAGTCAGTCCTATGAAACCTTCTCCCCTGCTCTTCCTCACTTCTTTACCTCCCAACCCAACTTCAGTTGGTGTCTCAACTTCAATTTTTGTCAACCACTCCATAACAGAAAGCAATGAAACAAGGAGGCACATTCTTCTTTTTGTTTCAGTCCTAACAGACAGCTTCCTTTATTGCACACTATCTGCATATGAAAAAAATAGGTTACTTCCAACCCCGCCTAGAAAAATCAGTAAATCCTAGTTCAGAGACAATGAAAATATAGTAATTCAGAAAAAGCCTATGTACCCCTCAGCAACTACTCTGATCTTAACCTCATGCTAAAACCAGAATAACCTGAAATAATCATAAGAAATACACACACACGCAGCATTTCCCTTATATTAAGCTGACCATATAAACTGTCCATGTATTAGAAATAACATACAAAGAAAGATTATGAAAGGAATCACAAACTGAAGATGTGGAGTGTAGTAACAAAATACTTGTGGCATTTTAAGTTAACACCACATTTAAGTAGTAACATGGAAACAATCAGCAAGTTTTTAGGATTTAAGTTCTTAAACACAATAGATCTGATGCCTCCCATGAAGCATACAGGGACAGAGATCTTTCTCAGGAGATGCTTTACAGAAACACACTATTATAGGAGCACTAGCACGTAATACAAATCTAGTTTGGAAAATGCAAAAAAAAAAAGTACTCATTTGTCATAGTTCCACAGCAAGTATACAGCAGAACGGAAACTGATGTAGACTCAAGACAGCCAAAGCAACGTCAGTAATGTTCATGAATTAATTTTACTGATTTGCCAGCTGCAATCTAAAATGACATTTTCATCATTCCTTGCAATAAATCAAGAGCTTAAGTTTTTTTAAAAGCCTGTTGTTTTGTATTACTTCACCCTGAATTCTAACACTACTAAAATTAGAACAGAATTTATCGGGTTTTCTTGTCCATTTCATTTTACTGTGATATTCTACTAATAAATGAAAATACAAGATGTGCAAAGATCTTCACATTATATTATTTCACTATTTATCTAAAACAGTGTAATTACAAAGAAAGAAGAAAACTTACTTGCTGCTGTTGCTACTGGTTGGGCAATATTAGGAGGTGGCTTCAATTTCATGAGTTCATTAAGACTATTATTCTTTAGCAGATCTTTCAGCTGAATCTGGTCCTTTGAAGGTGTAGTGGTCAAGGCATTGCGTACTGCTGGTGCTGCAACCGAGGGTCGAGTAGTTGTGCTGGTCTGAATGATTTTTGCTACAGTGATAGTCTGCCTCGTAGTTGTAACAGGTGTTGTTTTTGTCATCACTATGGTAGTCCCCAAAGTTGGAAGCTGATTTATTTGATTCAGCACAAAGGTTGTGGTGGATGGTGGTTGCTAGTAACACAGAACCAGGGAAATTTTCAGAAGACAGTGGGGAAAACAAGCAGACTTTATTAGCCTTTCACCCAGAGCACAGGAGTCAGCAGTTTCTAAAAGACTCTTGTAATGAGAGATGTCTGCAGTTAACATGCTGAAGATGCTAGAGTCATTATCTTATGGTGCAACAGTCTGAGCAAGAAGTGTCTATTAATCAATATACTTCCGTACATATTTTTGAATGTTATTTTTAAACTTTATTTTATAGTAAGAGAAAGAAAATAAAAAGATAGGATGAAGGATGGCACAAAACATGACTACTAGAAGTACAGGAACCCTGAGCTGAAGAGAAATTCCAATATATAAACTAGCTGCAAAATTGTCGGAGTAAATAGCTTGAATTGCTTAGAGCATATGCGTAGCCTTTTTCAGACACACTGAACTACATCCACCTTCCTGCAGAGCTGCTTTTTATATTCTCATTTCAGGTGCAACCACCAGATTACGGTGCTCAGAATTATCTGGAGCTAGTAAAGGTAGTACACAGTTCAGGTACAGGAGACAAGTTTACACAGCTTCCCTATCCCCACAATTTGCATGCACACAGGACACCTCAAAATGTTTTCCTGCATACTGTTTTGTCCCCCTTAGTACTCCTTATCATATCAACCCATGGGTACGCTAAGCTTTCCCAGCCTCAGTAGAACCAAGAGGACGGCCAACTGGCATTTTACAGTCCTACCTCTTTTGTTACATTTTACTACTATACTGTATTTGGTTAACATGACAAGATTTTGGTAGTTGGGGGGCTACAGGGGCAGCTTCTGTGAGAAGATACTAGAAGCTTCCCCCATGTCCGATACAGCCAGTTCCACCCAGCTACAAGACAGACTCGCCGCTGGCCGAGGCCAAGACGACCAGCAGCATTGGTAGCGCCTCTGTAATAACATATTTAAGAAGGGGTAAAAACTGCTGTGCAATCACCAATTGTGAGAGAGGAATAAGAATATGCAAGAGAGACAACTCTGCAGACACCAAGGTCAGGGAAGGATGGGGAGGAGATGCTCCAGGTGCTGGAGCAGAGATTCCCCTGCAGCCTGTGGTGAAGCAGGTTGTCCCCCTGCAGCCCACAGAGGCCCATGCTGGAGCAGATATCCAATCTGCTGCCCATGGAGGATCCCATGCCAGAGCAGGATGTGTCTGAAGGATGTGGCTCCACTGTGACCGCATGGAGAGGTGCCGATGTCAGAGAGGTTTGCTGACAGGACCTGTGGCCACGTGGGAGACCCACATTGGAGCAGTCTGTTCCTGAAGGACTGTGCCCCATGGAAAGGGCCCACTCTGGAGCAGTTCATGTAGAACTGCAGTCCATGGAAAGGACCCACGTTGGAAAAGTTTGTGAAGGTGATGCTGGAGCTGGGGAGGATCATGAGGAAGGAGGAGAGGCAGAGACAATGTGTGATGAAGCCGGGAGTGAAGTTGAGCCCAGGGAGAAGGGAGGGGGGAGAAGGTGTTTTTAGATTTGTTCTTCTTTCTCATTATTGTACTCCACTGTTAACTGGCAATAAATTAATTCCACAAAGTTAAGCCTGTTTTGCCCATGACAGTAACTGCTGGTCTTGCTGTCTTTACCTCACCCCACAAGCCTTCCATCACTTTTTTTCTCCCCCTGTCCACTTGGGGAGGGAGCGATAGAACAGTGGGCACCAGGTGTCCAGCCAAGGTTAACCCACCACATATACACATACAAAACCCTCAAATACCAGTTCTTACCCGAACATTTAATAAGGCTGGAGTTGATACAGTCTCTGGTTCTTGTTTCACAGCAGCTGTGGCCTCAGTCTCCAAGCCTAGTTCTAATGCACTAAGTGGCACTGACTGCAGAGGAAAGAAAGTATGCATCAGGAAACACATTAGCAGAGAAAAAAACCTTAAGACTAAATATTGACCCACAAAATGGAAGTTAATGGGGAAGTACATAACTGTGCCCATTAACAAAGGTTTCACTGAAAATACAGATCATCAAGTAGTTGATTTCACATTCAAAGAAGTTAAAAATACAACACCTTGTTAGGTAACTGCGGCAAAAATGTAATTACTTTTGTGATGTCACTGTTCAACTTATTACTGTTCCCAGTCTGTGCCTGAAATGGTTACGTACTTGCAGACTGAATACTGTCATGGAGGTTAAACATCACATAATATTACAATTTCTGCTTATTTTATAGGAGAGCAGCTAGACTCCTCTGATATTAGAGCTCTCCATGGATACATGACAGAATACGCGCATTTAGTGTCCAGAAGATAGGTATATTTATGTTTATACCCACCTTAGTAGTGTATTTCAGATTGCTTTTTTGTATAAAAGTTTAAAATTAATTAGCAAGTCATTTTCTGATCTCAATACTATGAAGCAAGCAATTTATGAAAACTCCACATTCTTTAACCATTTGCTATGGACACCCCCCCCACCCCAATACATCAAGTCCGAGCTCTTATGTCCTCTAGCAAATGACTATGTTCTTGTTTTAACCTGCTGAACAGCTGGAGTTGGTGCTGGATTTGCAAGAACCACGTCCGGCGAGTCAATATCAAATAGATCATTTGGACTGATTCCACTCTCACTCAAAGCAGCAAGCAACAGATCTTGTCCTGGCTCCACCATCTCTAAAAAATTAGAACCATAAATACAAGTTACATTTAATTTTTATTTGTTTTATGCCCACACACACACTCACATTTAAAGTTCCCTTTCCTGGATTTAAGGACACCCGCAATGCAGTCTCTTGTATACAGTTTCACTTTCTATATTTGCTCTGGCTCTTTTGTTAATTTGTAGATTTTTTTCCTTTTTTTGGTTGTCGTTTTTTTTGTTGTTTGTTTTAATCTTTTCAATATATCCACCACATTTAGAAGTAGCAAGAATGAAAGTTTACTACACAAAATGCTATTATACCCATAACCTTAACAAGAAAAAAAAAAAAGATGCCTTTTCTAGTCTTCATCGCACTATATTTTTAAGCATTACAAGAAATACCAAGAGGCAGAAATTGTGAGACTGTATTATGCTAATGATGCGTCTTTGTCAGTGAAGCACGAGGCAAGCACAATTAAAACTCATTTAGTTTATCTTGTAACAACAAGTCAGCAATAAAAAGCTTACAAGGAAAGCTTTTATTTCTTACTTGCCAATACATAAGGTAGTAATTCATTCATTGTAGAAGTTTGGGTCTGCACAGTGGAAAGAACAACTGTACCACTATTATAGTATGTTAACTACATATTAAATAGGACACTAACATCAGGTCACAGACTCCTTTATGCATAGGTCAAGCAAAACTAATTTCAAAAAGCTATTCTAGACAGCGTAAAAACTTATTAAAAAAGCCAAATACTCTTATGTTTTAAGATGAAGAGGGAAGACAATGAGTTTTGCTTCCTTAAGAAGGAAGCCCATTTGCCCTAGTAAGACAAAAATTAAGTGAGTCCACATAACTTGAGCTGTTGCTTATATATTCTAAGACACACCTCAAGTAGAAATTCATTTCACTTATTCTCCACACGCCCTGTAACACCCACTGGTAACAAAACATCAAAAGCTAACAAAGCTGAACACCTACTCTAAAGCAGGTAACAGGACAAAAAAAATATTGGTGTTTTAGATACACACATTCAGACTCTGAAACAGCATCCACTTGCTTATCCTTCTCTACATGTACAGCTCAGCCACATCCAGCCAGTTGGTCACACACATTAGTTAGCACATTTGGCAGAACAGGTAATTCTTGTAATAAATAAAGCCTCTGGCGCTTAATTCTTATTCTTCCTAGTTTTAGTCTGCCCAATAGTAGGGAGAGACCTTCAGTGGACTAATACTGAGATGGCTGCACAATTGAAATAGTGGATGTAAGATACTGGGACAAGGGAAAGATATACTTTTAAGCACCAAAGACTGTACTACCCAAAAGAACAGCAAAGGAACACACAATAATTGGTGGAACTTCTACTGACCAGAGGCAATTCCATTAAACACCATTTGCTGTGTCAGAACTAGACGCTATTTTTTTTTATTTTTAAAGGCATCTGAGGTGATGAGATGAATTGGTAGAACAGCATTGTTTGTAGTTATCAGGTACAGAAGATATTAAGAAATATTGAGACATCTAGCAGATTTAATTAACATGGCAGCTCCTTCAAAGGATGTCACCTCCCACTAGTCTCACTCCTAAAGCCCTGAATGGGTCAAGCAGAATGAGTAAGAACAGACCGTTAGCTTTACCTTTCAGAAGGATTAAACCTCTCTCTCAAAAAAAGGGGGACTAGACATATATATTATTTGGGTAGGATAAAACCTTAGTTTTCAGAATAAAATAGTAAGAGCAATCATTATATCTAATTTTAGAAGCTTACAGCATTGTTTACTAATTAGAAACAGGTGAGAGGAGAAAGATTAAGTCCATAGACAAAGTTTTAGCTTATCAGTACTTTTTCTGTTAAGAACTTCAGAGCAGCCATTGAAGGTGAATTCCTTTACAGAAGGGGAATTAACAGGGGTTATCCCATCAAACCAGCAGCTCCCAAACACTTTACAATTTTAACTTTACAGTAACAATTTGGGAAAGAGGCATGAACACTCTTCCCCATAATGCAACACCTTTGCTCAATATGATGAAATAACAAAAATGCCTAAATATACAAAGGAAAAATAAGTCATTATTTAGTCTGCATTTAATTTTGATCACACCATCTCCAAAAGAAAGTATGACTAAAATTTGGTTGAGAGATGAGTGGCTATACTGAATAGCCACATGGAAAGACAGAAGTTTAGAGCCGTTTACTTTAAGAGAACTAGGACCAAAAAAAATTACTCAAGATTACTTCTAGTCTACTCTTGTAATATATGAGGGAAAGGCCTTTCTATGAAGTTCAGACTCAGAGCAAAAACCAAGGCTAGAAAAAAACCACACGAACACTACAGAAAAACACATTTTCCCCAACCCTCCTACAATGGTGCCACAACCTATCAAGTCTGTTTCAAGTCAAGTTTAATACATCCATGATGACACAGAACTCTACATTTTTAACCTTTAAAAACACAATGGCTTGGCTATCTTAAGACAGTCTCACCAAGTTCAGAAAAAACATTCATAGCAGTAATACTTTAATTGCTTACTTCAAAAATTTCACTGGATGACTAGTGATAAGAACTAGTATAACAATTCCTACAATTCCAGAATAAGTATCTTTAGTTCAGAAGCATCCCTCTCTTAGCAGAGCCATTTTCACATAAGAAATCCCCCGGCTGCATCTATCTCATTTATGCTAACCCAAATTCAAACAACCTTAAAAATTAGTGGTTGCTAACAATCCAGCAAAAAGCTAAGTAAAACAACAGCAATTGTTTGTCTGTCAGACAGTTTGGACAGTGATATTTTGACTAGTTTCACTTATTTTGTTTCTGTACACTGAACAAAGCTGCATTGTTTGAAACTGAAACAAAAGGAATTCTGAACTTCTAGAATTTTTACATTAAAAAAAGATCACTGAATACTTAGCACCAATTTTAGGCTTTATGAAACTTCCAAGCACCACTGCTGCCTGCCCTCCACCCTCTAATTTCTCCTCCCCCCCATGTAGTTTTAATTTGGTAAGGAAATTAAATGAGAAAAAAAATACAGGAGAAGCTGCATTGTGATAGCTTAGCTTGTTTGTTGTGACATACACTAGTCAAGCCTAAAACGTTATCAAGCTGAAACAGATCCATAATCTTACAAGGTAGGAGGCTCCTTAGCTAACATAAGTGAAAGCAACTTTATCAAGCTCTGCAGCTCAGCTTTGGCAATACTATATAAGGACCTGTTTGCCACATCTTAAAAATCTCCAAAAGAAAAGCCTTATAAAAAAAGTTGTGAATATTGCAAGCTGTTTCCTGAGCATTTCACCAGTCAAAGAAATGTTCTGAGAATGCAGACTCTTGCAGATAAGGTTGTCTATGCTTAGTCAGGCTGTCCAATGTCACTAAGTAAGAATCAAGCTGCTAGATAAAACTAAAAAAATATTTATATTTCAACAGTAGTAGTATCTCAATTATTTTCTTTGTATTAAGAAAAAAAAAATATAAACTGCTGCCACTTCAAGAAGGGCTATCAAAACACATCAAGCATTTTTGTGAGGTGCTCTTCTGTTGAAGAATATAGCCTAAAACTTTGGTAAAGAGACAGTTTTGCTACCAGTGCACATTATGTAAATAACTTCTGATTTAAAGATACAAAACCAGGATGCCATGTTTAATATTATGTCATGTATCCATGCCAACCTGGCTCTCTCCCTCCCTCCATTTTAGCTTTGGTACAAAGAAGCAAAACAACAACAAAAAAGAGATATTCTAAAACACATGTCAAGCAACCTGTTCTCCATCTCTCCTAATAATAGTAGGATCCTAAAGGATGAAAAGGCTTTTGATGTTTAGGTCTGCAAGTTACACATTGTAACAAAGTATACCTGACTAATTTAAAAATTGTAATGACTGACAGAATTGCAACTTAGCACAAACTGAACATCACAATCCACTCAGCACAGCTATTTCCAAACCCTTCAGACTACTGGCCTCTGTGGCAGATTCAACCTACAAACTTTGGTTTTAATGCTCAGCTTGGGACACTAGCATGGTTAAGCAACTCTTGTTTTCCTTTTATTAAAAGGGTTTTTCCCACTGGCTTTCTGAGGAATACCTATCACTTGAGATATACTGGAAGCCATTTAAAATATCACACAAATTCTGAGGTAGCGAAGAGGAGACAGATATGCCCCCCAAATTCTCTGGCTGCCTAAACTGTGACCTATTATCAACCTAAAAATTTCACATCCCCATTTGCAGCCTCTCACTATAGAGGTGTAAAGGCTGCTAACCCCTAATTGCACACAACAGGATTCTCTGGATATCCAGATGGGTTCTGCTCCTCTCGCAGCTTCTGGCTCCAGAAGGCAACCTGGGTAACAACAAAAAAGAAAAAAAACCCAACTAATCCATTCCCTTCTGGCCCTTTCCAAGTCACCATCCAATCAAAGATTAAAGTGCTCATTACTGAACTAGCCCATCCTTACATGCTTTAACCTCCTCAAGACTAGTAGTTAGCATCGCATTTAAATGTATAAAGTTAACTTCTGATTTTTGTGAAAATTATTTCAGTCCTGTAAAAAACATACCAGTTTTTCAAACACTGGTTACCTCTCTAAAGCCAAAGCTTCTAAGGACATGAGGTACAGTTCAGGATACTGTGGGATTCAACTTGCCTCAAAGCTCTCTTATGTTGTTTTATAAAATATACAGTAGTTGTGTATACACAGTCTAAATATGTGAAATTCAGAAGCTGTTAAAGAGACTAAACAATGCAATGATTTGGCACAATATTAGCTTTCAGACTAAATGGCTGCAGGTAGCTGGTGGGGAAAGTTTTTAAGTAGTAAAAATCCCGAAGAGATAAGAACAGTATCTGAGCACTGAACCCATACTTAGTTTTGGTCTGGGAGTCAGTCCTAGGTGTATCTCAATGCACAAGAAATGCATAAACCATACCTGCTACCTACTTCACTAGCTTTTAGAATAGCTATCAGCCAGTTCTGACACCAAAGAACTTGTCTGGACAACAAGACAAACTGCTCACATTTTATTTTTAAAGGCTAAGATTGCACTCAAATATAACATATCATGCCGGTAAGGAAGATATAGAAAACAATCAAAATATCATGCTGTTAACACAAGTGCCATAGTAAATTCTTTGCTTTACATCAAGATGATTTTTTCAATTCGGGGGGGGGGGGGGGGGGGGGGGGAACAAAAAGCTTGCAGAATGTTGACATATATACTTAAATAATTTTAATACAGACACAACCTACATACTCAAAAAGCCAAACAGCCTACCACTGAATTCTTAACTCCAGAGCAAGTAGAAAAAAAAATTATTAGTGTGAACAAACGACACAATCTGAAGTTATCTAATACATTAATTCAACCTTTTTTTAAGCATTTAAATGATTGGCCTAGTCTTTAACAGGTATCAACCATCTAAAACCAGCCTACAAGCACCTGGAAGAAAGTACAAGAGTTCTAATTTATACCCTCAAACACAGCCAGGAACCTGGTCAGCTAAAAATAATAATGAAACAACCGAAAAAAAAAAAAAAAAAAAAAGAAAAACCCACAAGGCCTCTTCCCCTTCAGCCTGTAAGGGCATTTTTATGTTAAGCAATTACTCACCCTAGCAACCTCTGTTTGAGGTGCGCTCGTTAAGGGCGGCTGGACTTTGAGGCCGGGTCTGTCGCTCGGCCCTGCCGCTAGCTCCCGGGAGCTGCGGGGGCCCCCGGGGGGGCGGGCGGGGGGGTCCCGTCTCCCGGCCTCGCCACCTTCCCCGCCAACACGTGTTCGCGACATAAACTTCCGGGTTGGGCCCGAATTGGCTGCGTAATTGTGTCCCATGCGCGACTTTTTGTTTTCAGACCTTCGTCTCTTTAAAGATCCCTTTAATAACATCAGGATGGCGGGGAAGAGCGAAAGGGTTGCGCCCCACGGCTGCCTTTACGGCCACTCAACCACCATAAATCACCCCCCACCCCTCCCCCGGTTTCACCAGAGCGGCTCCATTTCAAACCTTTACAATTAACCCACAAAGGCGAGCGGCGCGGACCCGGCGGCGAGACGCCACCGTCCCGATGCCATTTTACCCGAGCAATGCGAGGGGGGGGGAGCGAGACCAGCCCCACCACCGCCCCCCACCCCCGCGCCGCCAGCTCCACCAACCCCTACCGAAACGCTCTACAGGAGCCGCGGGGAGGGGGGGATTCGCCACCCTCCCAGAGAGCCCCTCCACCCCCACGCAGCCTCCGGCACAAAGTTTTGCCCGACTCCCGGGGAAGCGGCGCCTCCGCCGAGGCAGCGGCGCCCTCCCCCGCACGCCGCGCCGCTCCCGGCCCACCTGGGACCCCCAGCGGGGGCGGCTGGCTGCAACCTGAGGGGCCGAGCAAGACGCCGAGCTCGCTAGCAGCACAGTGGCCTCCCTCACGGACACCTTCCCCCACCCTCGCCGCCGCGGGCCCTGCCGCCTGAAGGGAGGCGACCCCCGGGGGCGCCGCAGCGGGCCCAGCGCGCACGGAGAGCGCCAAGGCGGCCGAGCAGGCCCGCCGCCAGGCGAAAGGGGGGAGCGAGACTCACTCTCTCTCGCTTTCGATCCTCCCGCGGCCAGTCCTGGAAGTCTCCGCCGCTGGCCCCGCCGTCCGCCGCTTTCTAACTCACCGCCGCCATCTTTGCCCTCCCTCCCCTCTCACAGGGGAGGGGGAGGGGAGGGAGGCTGGGGCCGCCCGCCGCGCCGCCCCACGTGACCGCCGCCGCGCCTCCCCCCCCGCCCGACGCGGCGCACCCGCCCCACGTGACACCAGCCACCGCCCGCCGCTGGCGCGCGCTCCGCCCCACGTGACGCGGCTCCCCCCAACCCGGCCTCCCGAATCACGTGGGCGCCTGCTGCCGCCGCCGTCTCGCGCCCATCCCCCTCCTTCCCCCCCCGCCGGCGGCGGCGGCGGCGGCGGGGCTTTGGCGCGCGCTGCCCGCTCTCCCCCGTCACGTGACATGGCGCTCGTCGTTTCTGCACGCCCCAGCAGCAGGGGAAGGCAGCAAACTCCCCAAAAGAAAACCCGGCGTCTTCAGCGTCCTCAAAAAGCGACGTCCCCGCGGGCGGGCCCAGCCCCAGGGCGGTGGCCAGAGCCGGGCCCGGCGATCCGGGCCCGGTTCCCGGTGGGTGGGGGAGGGGAAGGCGGAGGCGAGCGGCCTCCCGCGGTCACGTGATCCCGGCTCCCCCCAAGATGGCGGCCACCGCGAGGACGCGCTGGGGGGGCCGCTCTCGCGAGATCCGCGGCCAGAGGCGGGGACGCCTCCGCTGCGATGACGCGCCGCTCGCGCAGTGCGCAGGCGCGCCTGGCGTCGGCACGGGCGTGGTTGTGCGCATGCGCACTGCGCACCCGCCTGAGGCGGCGGGCGGCGCGGGCGGCGGTTGAGGCCGCCCTGGGGTGGGTAGAGCGCGGTGGGCCTGGCCGGGCGTCGTGCTCGGCCCCGTGCGGCTGCCGGCCTGAGGAGAGATGGCGCTGCTTCAGCCTCTTCCTCCGCCCGTGTTCTCACTGCTGAACGCGTCTCCCTTCAGGCGGCCCCTCGGTTCCATCCCGCCGCCTTGGCACTGGGGTTCCTGTGGAGCCGGGCCTGGGCGCGCCTCTGTGAAAGCACGCCGAGGCGGGTTTGTAGGGCTCCGAGTGCTGTGGCGGGGTCGGTGCCATCACGTCTTGGAGATACCCCAAGAGCCCCCCCCACCCCCCCCGCCTCCCTCACAGCCCCACGGCCTTCCGCTGTCCCCCTCACAGGAGCTTCCTGGGCTCCCCTGGGAGAATGAGGGGTGACAGAGCTGCGCTGTGCAGACGGTCCCTGCTGACCAGACTGCCACACCCGGCGATGCGCTGGCACAGGAGTTTTCCCTCGCAAATATTTTACAAGCTGCTAATGCGAAATTTGCTGCTGCGAAAAGCTAACGGTGGTTGAAAACCTGATGACTACTTAAGCTAGTTTTACATTTGAAGAGACTACCTTAGCATTTAAGGCCTTCAGATTGACAGATTTTTGCTAAAAGAGAGAGTCTTCCATTAAAATGTTTTCCCAGTTGTGTAAGAACATGGAAATTTTTAAGAGCAGGCATACATGAAGCGTAGGCAGTCATGAAATCTGCTTAAAATGTTCAGTACTGCTTATTCAATTTTATTCGAGTTTACTTATTCTATCATTAGACAAACTCAACAAGGATTAAAATAACTAGTAAAGGATTAGACAGATTTAGGCTAAGCTATTTAAAGACAATGCGATGTTAATTAAACTGATTTAAGTAATTCAGATTAATCAGTGATGCTTCAGACACTAAATGAAGAAAAAGACGATAGAAGTCTGGCCAGAGATAAGAAGAATTTAAACAGCAGCTAATATCTTCATTATTGGCGTCAACGCACCTCAAATAAAGGCACAATGAAGCACAGTCCACATGCTGTGTATCTAACGTTAAATGCATCTAAGCAGCAATCGAGGCAAGAAAGTGATGTTTTTGATGTCTTGCGTTGAAAAGATAGTTACCCGTCAGGCCTGCGAGCAGAGTTTATGATCATCCTCGACTGGGAGAGGTGAGTAATCCCACTGGTAGCAATGATGCTTCCTACTGGTATGAAATTAGCACATGCGGAATTACCTGCAGGATGCTGTTTCCCTAGGATTTTGCATGTGATTTAAGGATCCCACTGAATGCACTTTTTTTGACAGAGATGCTCTTTTTTATCATTGGTAGATACTATACTGAATGTAATTATATTTTATAATCTATGAAATGTAGTTAGCACTTGTTGGCATTTTACTGTATAACTTCTTAAAATAATGTTGCTTATTGTAACACTCAACCGTTACCCTTAGGGCATAATTTTTATTTATTTTCTAATGGAGAGGTATGGTGGCTGAAACACAAATTGTCAGGGTTTCATCTTGTGAATAAGGAATTGGTGTAAATGTTGTGATATGTATTGCAAATATGACAGGTGCTGCGTAAGTGAGAACTACAGCAAGAACTTGCTCTCAGGTGGAAATATTTAAGAAGCATTTTTTTTTGTATATTTGAAAGAAAATTAATTTTTGAATTCAAAGGTAACCAGTCCTAAAAATAAGGTTTTTTTTAAACTAGGTGAAGTGTTAATTTAGACTGAAGGTATTTACTATGAATATGTTCTTTTCTTTCTGAGCAAATACACCACCATGCTCGTTAATTGTTCATCCCTTCCCCCAGAAAAAAAATTCACATTTTCACATTAAAGCAGTGCTCTCAGGAGCTGCCCTCACGGCACTACGGGAGATAATATTTAGGTCACTGGGTTTTTAAAGCCGGTGGGAGCCGCGCTGCTGCCTCTGGAGCGCAGGAGCCGGCCACCGCTCTCCATGTGCCCGGTGTCCTGAGTCACGGTGACTGGCGGTTCCAAGCAGACGCGACCTCTTTTGGGCTACAGGCTTATTTGTGACACCAGTTTAACTTCCCCTCGGGACTGGCTTTTTGGCCATAACTCCCTTAGGAAAGCTAAGAGGGGGTGCCAAGCTCAGCGTGTTTTGTTAATTCATAGCATGATCCCGCCGTGCTGGTAGCAGGGGCCAGCTGTAGATGACGTTGTTTTCTTTGTTGCTCTAAGGAAGATAATTACTTAGCTTGCTTTGCCCTCTAGTGGCTTCCGAGTGCGAACTCGGTTGCTTTGTTTAATATGCATACATAAAATTAATATTAAAAATATCCAATCCCCAAAAGCTGAGCAAAACCACAGTAAAGATGTTTCTAGAGCTTTCCCAGGATATTAGGAACAGTGTTGCTCAGTTACTGCAAGAAGGAAATCATCATTAGTAATTTATGAAGATTTTTTTTCCTGTCACATCCTAGCATGTGAAAAGAACAGTGTGAATTGGGGTGGAAAAATCAGACCAGTGTCTGCTGAAGGGCTCTGGTGCTTTTCTGGAGAGTGTGATGTACCTGCCTCAATGGAGGAGCTCATCAATGTGATGCTCAGCTGGTGCCACCTTGACTCTGCTGGAGTTTACAGGGAAACACCCAGTGCATTTTGGCTGCTTTTCTGTGAAAGGCATATGTGTGCCTTGTTAGTGAAGACACAGACGTAAGAAATCATGGTGACAACGCAGAGCTGGGTTTCTTTTGCCTTTTCTGAAAGCGCCGTTCATGCAGAGAGCTGTCACGTAATGAGGGGAGTGTAGACTCAGACACTTTCTGGTATCTCCTCTGCAGTTGGGCCATGTCCGTGTCCTGTCCGCTCCCCAGCTGCTGAGGGACAGCCTGGGAGGGATGAGGCCATCCCTTCTTGGTGAGGCTGACAGCGGGTTTTTTTTTCTGTTGTTCTTAAGGAAAAGGAGAGTTTTCTGTTGTATTGCCATCCTGAACTGGCCGATTATGTTGCTGTAGGAATGCCTGAGGGACAAGCAGCGCCTTGTGGCTGCAGATAAGCTTTGGGCAGGAGGCCGTGCCCTGTGCCGATACGCTCTGGGGGCAGCTTAGCTGCCACGGCCCCTACCCTGGGCACGCAGAGGTTAGGTGGATCTTCAGAGGGCTAACACAGATAAGACGACGGACTAGTCACACGTTGTTGCTCAATATAATCGCTCTGCTTAACAAGGAGCACCAAGGAGGTCCTGTGTGGTTATTTCCTAACTTCCATGATGACATCTGCTGATGAAAAAGTGACATTCAGCATCCCTTAATCTGTGAGCCTGCTCGCTTTGTCCCTGCTTTGCTCTTCGCAGCCGGACTTTCCCCATTTCGCAGGACCTGTACGGGACCCGTTGTTGGCTTTTCAATGCCAGAGGCTGTTCCGGGCCATGGGTCTATGGTAGTGCCATGTTCAGCCACCCTTGTTATGGAATAGAAGGGCTTTGACACTCGAGTGTTATCTGTTCTCCAGGCAAGCTTTGCGGACGGAATTAATAGACTTAAATTAGCAACATGGAGATTTAAGCAAGACATTGCATAAAGCACTTTGATAATTTCGCAGAGCACAGCTCTGCAGCCCTGCTAGAACCAGGAGTCGTCCGGGCCCTGCCGTGAAGTGGCGGGGGCTGCGAGGCGGCGCAGGAGGGAGGCAGTACTGCCGGTGCACCGGAGGCCGGGCGGGGCGGGGTTCCGGCTCGCCGCCGCTCCCGGGCCACGGACGGACCGGCGGGGCCCGCTCCCCGTGGGGCCTCCTACCCACGTGGCGGGACCCTGCCGCGGAAGGGCGTTCCTTCCCGGGCCGCCAATCAGAGCGCCGGTTGCCCTTCGCACGGGCCAATCAGCGCCCAGGGAACTCACATTTAAATCCTGTTCGCGGGAGCTGCCACTGTCTCCGTGTGACAGGGAGAGGGCGGGTTGCGGCCCTGGGCGCCAATCAGCGGCGCGGAAGCGGTTACGGGCACGCCGTTAAGCCAATGGGGTTGCGGAGAGGAGCGCGGCGTCTCCCTGCGGAGCGGTTGGTTTCGGCGGGGGAGCTCCTTGGGGACCGTCGGGGCAACCCGGCCGCGGGGGGCTGCCGGGCGCCGGGCCGCGCCGCCGCGGTCATGGCTAAAGGTGCGCGGGCGCGGCGGCGGGGAGGAGCGGAGCCGGCGGCGTGGTGGGGCTGGGGGCGCGGTGGGCTGTCGCTGCAGGGCGGGGGCCGCGCGGCGCGGGGCATCTCGGCGGCGCGGATGCTCCTCCCGGGAGGCGCGGGGCGCCGGGGCCGGCGGGACTCCTCCCCCGCGTGGTGTGCGCAGCTCGCCGGGAAGGGGCTGGGCCGCCGCGGCTCGCCCTGCCGCATCCAGCCCTTTAAACATGGCGCAGGCCGCGGTGGCTGGGCGATGACCGCGGGCGGCCGCGCCGGACATGGCTCAGGCGCCCATCTTCCCTCCTTGCTCCTAGGAAAGAACATGCCCAAGGCCAGGGCGGGCGGCGCGGAGGAGGCGAGCCCCGAGAGCGCCGAGAGGAAAGGCTCCGGCCGCCCCCGGGCCGGTGGGGTAAGCAGCGCCCGGGCCTGGGCGGGCGGAGAAGAGCGGGTGGCTCCCGGGGGTCTGCCGCACCCACCGCTTCCCCCCGCTGTGCGAGCGGGGTGGCCTGCGGGCGGCCCCGGGCGGCTGCGGCTCCTCGGATCATTCGGAAATGGGTTAACTTTAACTGGACTCGAGCTCTTTCCGTGTTTCCCCGTCCCCTGCCGCAGCTGCCCCGCAAGAGCGGGGCGCTGCCGGGGCTGTCAGACAGCAGCCAGGCCCCAGGCTCGGCAGTCCCTCCCTGCCATCTTCCCCGTCCTGTGACAGGCAGTTGGCCGGAGGTTGATCGTCACTTTGCATTTGACCCCCCCCTCCCCTGGAAATAATTGTGGCTGTTGCATCAAATCCTAGAGCTCCTCAGCTGCCCTTCATGTTCTGCGCTCTGCTGAGAAAATCCCTGCTCTCGGGGGTCTCAAGCCTGGCACAGACAAAGACGTGGCAGCCGCGTCTCAGTAGCGCCAGGAGCGCAGCAGGCAGGGAGCTGGGAATCAGGGGAGGAAAAATAGTCGGTCGTTTCCTGTTAATGGTGTGTTGAAATTCAGAATGCTCTGCTGGCACGGCAGGTGGACTGCTGCAGTTCACTGCTTTCTCCGGAAATGCCCATATTTAAACTCTTTGCTAAATCTTGAGAACTTTGCAGTGCACCGTTCACTGCTTGCAATTATTAAAATGAAATGTTTTCATAGTATTTAATCCTTAAAAGTCCTAGTTTTTTAATTAACAGGCCTTGTCTTTCATAGGCCTTTTAGAAATACTGGGGGTCAGGGAGTGTCTGACTTGCTTTTTCTCAGGCTGTTCTACTGTACTATTAATCAGTAGTAAAGCTTATTTGTGGACTAAGATTTGAGCCTTTAACTGGTCTTATTTTGTGTGTGAATTATGTATGCATTAAGTTTGTTACTCATTATTATGTTAATTATTAAAATTACCCTATGTATTCTATTGCGTGCTTTGTTTACTTTTTTTTAGTGTTTGTGTTACTACTATACTGGAGTATTTGTTTAGTCAGCTATATTTGAGCTATTTTTTTAACTAATGGGAACCTTTGTGCTTTCCTAAAAAAAATGGATGCATTTTTTTTGTTGCTTTAACTGGCTTGCTATGTCTGAAAATTGGTTCTAGTTGAGTCAAACTATAGCCAAGACAAACTCATTCTGGCCAAGTTGCATCTTCTTGTCCAGGCACTGAGATTTCACAGCTGAAATTTGTGTGCCCTACGTACAAGTCAAACTTGGCGAGGTGGTAGGACACAGTAAAAGCAAAGGTGTCACGACTTCACTAAGCTTTGCTAAATTTGATACTGCTCACCGTTGGCTCAAGCCAGTGTACAAACCCTGGTCTCTGTGGTGTTTGACTGTGCCAGAGGGTTTTACCATTTTTCTGGCTGGGTATGAGTGTTTTGTGTATACCCTTTAATGTTTCTTTTGCCATGAACAACTTTTACACTTTGTTTTGTGAAATATAATGGATAAAAAGATAGCGTTGTTTATCTCCCAGACTTCACTGAGAGGTGTCACTCAAGGTAGACTGTGCAAAACTGATTCTTGTCTTCTGTGTTGCTCAGTAGAGCATATAATTGACTGTGTGTGGGTACGCTCATACCTCTCTGGTTATGAGAGGTATGCTCTAGGCTTGGGCAACTTTTGCTGTGCTATTCATATTTTTTTTTGGCGTGCACTCTTTGAGGCTGCCTTCCTCCTGAGGAGCTTGGGGTTGTTTTTTTGGTTTGGCTTTTGTTGGTTTTGGGTTGGTTGGTTTTTTTTTTGGTTTTTTTTTTTTTTTAGCACCAGAGTTCATACTGTGAAGCACAGGGTGGAGGCTGGAGTTCGTTATGACTACCCCATCCTGCCACATCTCATGTGAAAGTCCTCTTGGACTGAGAGTTTGCATTAGTACAGCTCTCTGAGTGCTTACCACCATTATGTTTTCACTTAGTAGAAATAGCAACAGCAGCAAGGGTGATGCATTAAAGCTGCGTAATTTGCATTAGCACAGTCAGCTGTCAGCCCTGGTCTTTGCAGCGTGTTGCGGATACCAACTTGATGTACCTGGCATCTCTGTGATGTACTGATTTTTGTGTGGGTCTGTTTTAGGAGAATGTGTTTATTGGTCAATCCAAAATCTACAGCTACCTGAATCCTAACAAAACTCCTGGTGCTCGCCCCCCGCTTCAAGAAGAAAACTCTGTCATGTATCACGAGGTGAAATGTCAGGGCAAAACACTAAATGAAACCTACAGGAAAGGAGATGGTAAGATTGATCTTTGGATTGCTTGCCTCATTAAATGTGCTCCCCCCACCCTCAATTTGAAAACTTTAATACGCAGTCAAGGGGACCAGTCACCTCCCCTGGCCCAGTTGCTTTCCCACTCTTACAACTCTATTGGCAAACTGGGACTCTACAAAGATGAAGGTGTCCTTATCCTTTTCAAAACTTAGGTCACAGGTTTACCAGGCTATTTTTCCTCTGTTTTTTTGTCTGGCTATGTTTGTATTGTCTCTCTGGATATAGAAAGCTAATGCTTGCATTGTCAATATGCCCTAATATCCTTGCAATTCTATTACTACCGTCCTTTTTCAGGTCAGTGTTTGCTGTTTATCTAATTTATTTGGTTTTGGTTGGTTTTATTACCTAAAACTGGTTCATTCTATAATTTAACTACTTTATACTGATTTATATAAAGGCAATTCAAAGTCGAATCAGGTATGAGGGAGAGGTACTGGTAGAAGAAGAAGAAACAATTCTTAAAATTTCAGGATAAAACAAAGGCCGTGAAAATGAGGAGCACAGATTATGGATGCTGAGTGCCAGGCTTCATAGGTGCTTGCCTGTAGTGAGTAGAAATGGGAATGTTCTGTGATTTTATGGAGGGGGGGAAAAAAAGCTGGTTTGTGTTTAAAGGTACATTTAATAACCTTGGTAATTTGTCAAAACACTTTGATGTAAACACTTCTAGAAAGAAGGTATTTTAAGTCCCACTCAACACAGGGAGTGTCAGGTTTTCTGGAAACTTAGGGCCTTTAGCTCCTAATTTAGCTCTCCAATTTTGCCAAAGTGAAGATGGCTTTAGCTTGTCCCGCTGCGGTGGCCTTGCAGCTGTGCTTCATTTCTCCAGTGATATTGAAGCATCTGTTTTAGCAGACAGGACTGTTAAACCTGGTGATTTGCTTTAAATAAAAACTTTATTCAGCTTTAAGCCGTGCTCACCTACCTCTAAATCAGTTGGCTGAGAAGGAGGATGTGGTCGTATCAAGGTAGGATTGCGTGCAACCAAGAAAATGTTGGTTGTGTGTGGGGTAGACTTCTTGTAAGTCCCAACCCTTTAGCTCCAGTGGATTTTGTCTGAGTGGTGTTGGCCACTTGGTACTAGTGTCTGCAGCTGCTGATCACAGCAGTGCGGGATCCGGAGAGGCTTCCTCTCCCTCTTCAGTGCAGGATGTTCATTAGCTTATGGCAACTTGGTAATTTAGTATGCCAGATGCAAACCGTGTAGTTGTTTCAGACATTGCATTGAAGATGCTGCGTGTTCAAGTGTCCTGGTTTCAGCTGGGATAGAGTTAATTTTTTTCTACTAGGTGTTGTGTTTTGGGTTTGGTGTGAGAGCGATGCTGATGATGCTTATTGTTTTAGTTGTTGCCAGGTGATATTTTACATTAGTTGGGGACTTTTTCAGCTTCCCATAGAAGCTGAGAGGGAGCATAGACAAGACAAGCTGGCCAACAGAATATTCCATACCATAGACTTTATGCTCAGTATATAAATAGGGCTTGCCCCAGGGGGGGCAGGGATCTGCAATTATTGTTCGGGACAGGCTGGGCAACCAGTCACCAGGTGATGAGAGCGACTTGTGTTGTATCACTTTATTTTGTATATTTTTTTACCATTATTGTTATTTTCCTTTTCCATTATTGTTCTATTAAACTGTCTTTATCTCAACCCACAAGTTTGTTTTTTTTTTTCCTTTCCCTTCCTTTTCTCCCTCTTCTCCCTTCCCTTGTGGGAAAAGTGAGCGGTTGTGTGATTGTAGTCACTGGCTGGGGTTAAACCATGACATCACATTTGGAAAAAGAGTCGCCAACCTAACATGACAAAGTACTTGGGCTCTGTTTTACCCTTTCCCTGCTCACCCCTCCCTCTGTACTATGTGTACTGTAGCAATGACTAGTCAAAAGATGAGTAACAGCCTGTCTCTGGGTTCTAGCAGAAAGAGATTGTATCATTCCCTTCCTCTTTCTCCTGTTTGACAGAACTAGAAACTTGGACTAGAAACCATTGGAATTCATTTAAAGCCCTCTGGTATAGATGATCCTAAGTTCATCTAGGCTAATAAAGCCTTACTTTATTTTCCTGTCACCAGAAAAAAAGAATGGTGGCAATATAATTGAAGGTGCTATGAAACCAGAAGACCAGAAAGATAAAGAAAGTGGGTGCAATGCTTCGGTGCCCTCCTCTGATCAAAAACAAGAAACTGCAGAAACCCAAAAGACACCCCTGCCTTCAGACTGTGCTGATGAGGCAAATGCAAAGCCAGCTCAGAAAAAGACGGTTAAAGTGAAACGTGGACCAAGGAGAAAGTAAGTGACTTCTGGAATTGTAAAAGCTTGTCTTCTGTGTGTCCTTTTACACCAGAAGGCTTTGATCTGCATTTTTCCTTCAGGAACTACAGATCTGTAATTAATTGTTACTCTTGTTTTGTTGCCTTTTTTTTAAAGCAAACGGTTATGTTGGGGGATACAAATTTTGAAGGAGGCTTCTTTGTTTTCTCAAGAATAATATGTTTGAAAATACAAAATAGCACTCAAAGTATTTACCTACCTTGCAGAAGACTGTTGTTTTTCTTGAAAGCAAGGCTAGTGTCTTTTATCTCAAGTGAGATACTTGCTGATCACCAACAGAAAAAGAAATTAATGAGCCATTAAGACCTACTTTTCTGTGGACAAACGGGAATGTATCTTGTCAGAAACAGAATATTAGATTAATTACAGTTGGAGGCTTTCTGGCTGAGCTGATGATCTTTCTCATGATATCAGAGTAATGTGACCTAACACTAATGAATTCCTTGCCAAGCAGTTTTCATGACCTATATTTTAGAGTGCCTTCTGGCAAGGCACACAGGGGGCTTCGGATTTGCAATGTGACCTTCAGTTGGCTTCCAATGGCATCTCGTTCTTGTTGTTAAAGGCTTAGTACTGGAGGAATGGAAATATAGTGGCAAAGAAAAGGGGATCTAGCTTTTGGCTTGATGTGGAGAGTACTGATAAGAAACACTGATTCATATGGATCACCTTTTAACATACCAAGCTGAAAATAAAGATTTCTTACAGATACCTGTGTCCTAGCGGTGTAACTTCAGAAATGGTCTGAAATATGCATGTTCTCTGTTTTTCTTATCCCTTAGAACACAAGGAAGGACACCAAATCGAAAAGTGACAGATTATTACCCAGTTAGAAGAAGTTCCAGGAAGAGCAAATCTGAATTGGAGGTAGTGCTTCTTGTTAAAATTAAATTACTTATAACATTGCTGGTTAATCGAGCATTTGAGGAAGTGCATAACTATATGTAAATGGTTTCCGTTGGACAAATACATGCACTGGAACTATTGTTAAGAACGCTCTTAAAATTTGGGAATGCTGATCCAGTTATTCTAGAAGAGAATCTAGCTGCTTATATATTTTAAGGGATGGAAATCTGTCTCTTCACCATTCAGTTTTGCTAGAAATACGGGATGGTTTGGAAAAATAAGTGCCACAGGCTAATAATTTCCTTTTAACTATAGAATAAGCTACAAAAAGCTATCAACAACACTGTGGCTTTATTTGTTCTTGTTTCTTCTGCAGACTGAGGAGAGGAGGAAAATAGATGAGCTAATTACAAGCGGGAAGGAAGAAGGAATGAAGGTAATGGCGATGTCAACCTGAGTAGCCGTGTACTGTTTATACAGTATCTTGCTGTTAATCTGTTTAAGCACAAAGTAGCAGAACTCGGTCTCGGAACTGCTGCAGTGCCTCGGTAGTAAGATGAAAGTGCAGCAAAACTGGAGCATGCTGTCTTTCCTTTTGGATGGGCAATATTTGGCTCTGAAGAATATGGATGTGCAGCCTCAGTCATAAATATTAAAGGAGCTTTATAGTCTTCACTGAAAATGCACTCGTTCCCTTTGGTATCTCATTTTTCGGGTTAGCTTCCAGAAATGGGGTTAGATACAGCATCTTAACTGTGATGTGTTTTAAAGGTAACACCATATATACTCTCTGCGTGGTAACAAATTGTCTCTTAGCCTGTTCTACAGCCAATTGCTGTGGGTCTTCATTATGGCACTTGGGATAATGGGTTGTGCTGGTTTTCCTCCCATTGCTAGCAAATACTGGTTATTGTGACCAAGTGCTTACCATTTGGGTTACTCTGATCACGCTTTTTAGAATTTAAAGCAGAAATGGCTCTGGAAGTGCAGAAGAGCTGTGATTCTTGAAAAGCAGCAGCCTGCAGCTCACACTGTCACATCTACGACAGTGATAGGAGAACTTCCTTGGAGTTGTCCAATTTACAGGGGGAGGCAGGAATAATAAAATATTCTGGTGGGTGATAAATGTAATTTCTGTGATAATCTGTGCATGCTAATGGTGATGATGGTGAGGTTGAAATGGAAAAGCTTACTGCCTCAGCTAATTGGTAGTTTAAAAGCAGAAATAGATAACTATTCTCTGTGTATGGTTTATTTAAAGTAATTCTTCGTTCTTTGATTAGAAGCCTTTGTATCAAAACACCTGGTAACTCAGGGTGTGTCTCGAGCTCATCCTATAGTTCTTCCACAATGCTGTGCATTGTGCTTCTACAGCTGTCTGCAATACAGATAAATACCCTGCTGCAGCATTTTTTAATGACAAATCACTCATTTCCTAATAAACAGTGTATTTCCAGTCACGTAAATACTTCCTAATTTCCCAGCTGATTTTTCTTTTCAACTCAACAGATTGATTACATCGATGGCAAAGGGAGAGGAGTAATCGCTACTAAACATTTTAATCGAGGAGATTTTGTAGTTGAATATCATGGGGATCTCATAGAGATCACTGATGCTAAAAAGCGAGAAGCTCTGTATGCTCAAGATCCATCCACAGGCTGCTATATGTACTATTTTCAGTACCTCAGCAAAACGTACTGGTAAGCTGTTCTTCCCTTGAGCGTCATAGTTGAGTGATAGAGACTTTGAATGCTGCTAAGTCTTGTCTTGTTTTCATGCAAAAAAAAAATTAACGGAAACCATGAATTAGGAAATCTTTTTGGGGTACTCTTTCATGGTCCCAGAGCCTCCTCTACCTCTGGGCGAAAAGGTAGGTGATTCAAAGCACTGTTCTCTGAAGTACAGCACAAGCGATATGGAGAGTTATATCTGCTTGGATGAGACTTCTAGTTCTGCTGTGAACTTCTGCCTAAATTCATTCTTGTAAAATTAACTCCTTTTCCTGAGTTGCAAGGATTTTGTTTGAAAAGCGGCACGGACAAACTCACTGGAGAAGAAGCATTTCCTTCAACTGTCTTTGACCGGGTCCTCCTTTCTCTAGTACGTGACACCCACCCCGTGTGCATGCCTTATCCCTGTATTTGTCATGTAATTTGCCCCAAACTCCAGTTCTCTCAAAGCAACTATTCAGACTGCATTCTTTCTTCCTTGGCTGATGTTACTGGATACTGGAGTGTGGGTCACTTAACCTGTACATTAATTACCTTGAAGCACCCTATATTCTAAGTGTCTGACTTCCAGTTTAGATGCCATAATACTTTTTTGTGCAATGAGAGGCATTGGAGCTTTAGTATCCAGGTCTCTGGAAGTTGGGCATGTAGTATTTGGGCATTCTCAGTCTTTCATGTGAGTAGAGACCCTTGCTGGCTTACTCAGTGGATACTGCTTAGCTTGGACACAGCCTTCTTGAGGGTGTTTTAAGATGTCAAGCCTTGCTGATGATGGTCTACATCTGGATTCTGGTATTCCTCATTAACAGTTGAGAGCTGCTTGGAAACAGTTCACGTTTTTGTGCTAACTTAATCTCCCAGAGTTGCTTTAGTTTACCTACATTGCCATATTATGTGCTTGCTGTTCAATCATATGAATATTCTGTAATATTCTGTTTTTCCTTCATTTTTCAAGCCTTTTGTGGATTCCTGGTTCTTTATCTGATTTGTGCTTTGGTTTTTATCCACAAATGTGACTACATGATATGCAGCAATCCTGCATTCTGTTCTTCTTCCAGTGTTGATGCTACAAAAGAAACCAATCGTCTGGGAAGACTGATTAATCACAGCAAATGTGGCAATTGTCAAACAAAGCTTCATGACATTGACGGTGTGCCTCATCTCATACTGATAGCTTCCAGAGACATTAAAGCAGGTGAAGAACTGTTGTACGACTATGGAGACAGAAGCAAAGCTTCCATTGAAGCTCATCCATGGCTGAAACACTAATTCATCTTCTTTGTTTGGGGTTGTTTCTTTTTGTTTTTTGGACTGAGTGCTCTACAAGGAGTCAGTGGATGTTTGGGGTTTTTTTTCTCCCTGTCGTCACTTCCCTCAGCTTTCTTAGTGGACTGCTTATGGTGTTCTGAGCTCCTTAAAAACTACCTTTTTGCTTTGCGGTATTTAAATGCCTATTGCAGTTTTCCAGGCAGGCTTGAATAATTGATCTTAGATTGCCAAAACTTTCATATCATGAAAGGAAACCCTCCCTAAAATTTGAATACTTTTGCATAGTGACCAGTGCCACTTGAGCACGCAGTCAAAGACTCGCACAGAAACTTAATCACTTGGGTTGTGCTTCTGCTTTTGCAGTGAAATCTCATGCTCCACTTTGTGGGGTGATGAACTTGGCATTAGCTTTATGACAGCAAATGTACTTCTGTACTCTGACTCGTACATCCAATGGCTTGACTGCTTGTCAGACTGCTTTTTACAGCCCAGTGCTGACAGGCTTCTCTGAGACGGATGCAACTGTTTCTATCATTCTCAAATAATTTGTGGTAGGGATCCAGTTTTTCCAGTGTCGTGTCTCATGTTGGCAATGAACTTTAAATGCACTGGCGCTGAGGGAAATGGATGGTCAAATTGGCTGCTTTCTTCAGAGAAATGACTCCAAGGCAAATGAGGATGGATTTTGACAGACTGGGTTGATACTGATTAGAAACGTGAAGATAGAACCTCACAGTGAGAATCAATGTTTGACATTACTTATTTTCTAAAATTTAAAATGGTACCTTTTTATAGTTGATGGCTGATTCTTGGAGGTGTCTCCCAGAGGATTTTAAAGACGTAAAAGAAAAAGCTGTCTCCAAAAAATTTTTTATTACCTTCCTATGCTAATTAGCCACATCAGAAGCTATTTATTTACTGTGAATGCTTGAAGTAGAGCATAGCGGTTCCAAAAATAGGAGTCATCTTCATATGCAGCTTCAAACTGTAATGATGGAGTTCATGCAGTGAAGAAAGTAGATTCCTTATTGCCTGGTCCTGTAGGTCTGTCCAGCTTGGTCTGGTCCCACTGTCTTAAATGGGAGTTGAGTGCTTAGCATCTTGCGGATGTTTGTAACGTTACTGCTGGAGAACCAAATTTGTGATATAGGCGGGCAATACAATGCAGGTCCTTTATGTTAAAGATTAATTCTTACCAGTTGGAATTTTTGCCAAGGCAGGCTTGGCACGTGTGTAGATGAAAATGGCTGTGAGCCATCAGCCACGCTTGCTGCTGGAAGATGTCAGCAAGGGATCTGTGGCTCTGTTAATGTCTTCTGTTCCTCATGTCTTGAAGGCTGCTGCTGTTCCAGCTAACGCCTTCTAGGACAATCTTAAATGCTTGCCTATGTGATAGGTCAAATAGCAGCAACATCCTGGTTGTATGCTCCAGCAGCAAGAGAGGTGGCTTAGTGATGTATTTTTTAAATTAAAAACTTGAAGACAATGTCTCTGTAAAATAAAGAATATATTTATTATTGATGAAGTGGCTGCTATAGTACCTGTCTCTATTGCGGATCATTAACATTTTGAAAGAAAGCTGTGAAAATCGTTAGCCATTAAATGCTTTATATTATTTACCACTTAACACAAGGCAAGCTCATCAGAGACAGCCTGTGTATTTTCGCCATTTCTGAAGAGTAACTGGAGACCTGTTGTCTTACACGTACTGAGTTACAGGTAAGGTTTGTTGGCTGACTTATTTGAGTTGGCACTGATTTTTCTCTGGTCTTGGTAACAGACTACAGCCGTGTACAGTATCCTGTTTTACTAGAGCACTTCCCTGAAGTCAAAATTGAAATAAAATGCTTCTTTTTGTATGTTTTTTTTTAATTTAAATATTTGCTTGTTCTCTATCAGGTCAAATAGCTTAAAACCTCTGTTCTTCAGCATCACTTTTGTAAACAAGAAAGGGGGAAGATCACTCCCTATTTTACATTTTAAAAAAAATTGTCGTCTATGAAACCCTTAACTGGTAACTGAGTAGCACTGCATCGGAAGATGGTAATAAAGCTGATGTTGCACTGAGTATGTATCCTTTACTTTTCTAGGAACTGATATATATATATATATATATATATATGTCAAAATGCTTTTCACAGAAATATGCCACTTGAATTGTTATCCCTGTGTCTTATAGGAAGGTTTCATCTAACAAGCTGTAAAGCACTGAGCAGGGAAAGATGCCCTTGGGTTGGGAGCTAAACAGCTTTTGTCAGGCTCGTGTGGCTTTGCAGAGGTAACGGGGTTGCTCTAACAGGACTGTAGCCTTTTCCGGAGCAGCCATAGCTGAAGAATCTGCTCCCCTTTTGAGAGAGGAGCTGTGTGCAGCTCACTTGGCACAGAATGGATGCAAGTGTGACGGGTCCAGAGGAAGACCAGCCCAAAAAGGTTGAGGTGTTCTCCTGTCTGCTTTAACTGGTGAACTCCCACCTTTTTATTTATTTATTATTAAAGAACATCTTACATGGTAAACTGGAAAGAATAATTGCGGCTTTCGTTATTGTCTCCTTCAACTAACTGCAAAGATTGGCCTCGGGCTATGGCAGTCTTCTGTGTCTGTGTGGCAGGTTGTTACTTTTGCACAGCTCTGTTTAATCTGTGCAGTTTATTACTTGAAGTTGTTTCATTAAGACTTATTAGAGTGCTTAGTGTGTTTTGGGGCATAATTCCTCATCCCCTCCATTTTTAAAGGAGATGAGAAAATATATCCCTGGATAAACATCTCCTCAGCTCAGAGGTGTATCCTGGCTGTTGCTGATGATCAAATTGATTGATTGTTTTTTCTCTAAACACAAAGCCTCTGCTAAGGAAATGCAGTAACTTCCTTCCCTGCTATCATGCTCTAGAAAGTATGTCGCAGGGACATGGTTAAGGCTTTTTAATATTTTGAAGATGGCAAAATCACTTTAGCAGTTCTGTGCCCTGGCTGAACCAGCTTGCTTAAGACAGACATCTTTGATGTTGCATCGTTAACGTACAGTTACTCACAAATTCTCTCTGACAGGAGACTGCGGTTCTACCTTCTGCGAAGCTGCATTCGCATCAAGCATCTGAGCAGATGTTTGAAGTGTCCTATATTTTTCATGCTGCTAGTGTATGAGAAGGGAATCAAAAGATTTCGGAGCCTGCTTTCGCTTCTGAAGACAGTAAGATCATAGTTTGATACCTGTCATTGCTCCTTTTATGTCTGCTCAGACTTTTGTGCTCTAAAAATTCTACTTTTCTAAATGTGAATCCTAATTGGTATATTTCAAGCTGCTTTTCTACTCCTCTGTTTGCTCTATATGCTTCCACTAGTGATAAATCTCATTACTGAGGCTAATACCCAGCTTGTGGCAGATGATTGAAAGAACAGAGCTTATGAAAAATACAACTGTCTACCACAGGAGACCTTTAACTGTCAGAAATGAAATGTTTGGTGCATCTGTTCCAGTTTGAGCATGTCTGCACCTCTGAAAAGATCAGTCCTTCATGTGGGTGGAGTGCGATGCAGCAGCTTTTCTTCCCTTGCTGTGCTTTTCTCCACCATCATTCATCTCTACCTGAAACAGCCGCTCCTGTGTGTGCAGGGGCTCTGCTGTCACAGCCCAACTGCACCTTCCTTTGGTGGGGTGTGACAAGCTACTGCCCGTGTATCGCCCAGGTAATGTGATAAAAGACAGAACAAAAGGCAGCGCTGGGTTTTCTTCAAGCAGTTCGCCATTAGTGTAAGATAGTTACTTTCTGCGTAAAAGCAGTGGGGACTGTGATCTGAATGGGTTCTTCCTTCCCAGCGCTTCCCTGTGAATGGCATGTAGCTCTTGAAAATATCTTCATCTTGCAAAATCATTTGGGATATGCATTTTGATAGGTGCACAGAATAAATAAGTGGTAGTACAGATCATCACAAGCTCTTTTAATAAGAATAAAAATCACCTTTGTATAAACACTTATTCTCTACACGTTGGTAATGTCTGGCCGGAATCTAAGAAATACAAAAAGTGTCTGTCTTAAACAGTTTCTAAAAAAGCAAACTAAAATCTACTCTGAAAGAATATGATACAACACATTTTTATGAGATTGCGTATTCCCTACAGTAGGAGTGATGCTTTTTCTTCCCATCATTGACTCCTCTAACACCTTGGAGGCTCATCAGTGCCATTTCTGAACAGCAGTGGTTAAGTTCTTGAGGATGCTCCTTTTCCGTGTTTAAAAGAGAATCTAAAAAAAAAAATAAAGACAACAAAAGGGAAACAATAATGTACAACTGGAAAAGAAGGAACATGCAGTGAGATGGCCATGTTGATGTGTTCTGCTATTTCGGGGAATTTCAGGGCCACAGCCTGAGCTTGTGGGTACCGCATACAGCTGCTGCACACAATGTAAACAGACCTCTGGGGACAGCTGGTGTGTTCCCACAGCAGTGTCTTAACATGCTAGCAGGGGAGGCAAGTAGCACATGGTTTTGTTCTGAAATGCTTATTTTTCCTAGAAAAAAAGTGACACCCTGCTTGCCTGAGTGGAGGTTGCCTTCCTGTGGAGGGCTTTTTCCACAGGAATGGATTTCTCTATCAGGTTTTAATTTTACAGGGAAAGGAGGAGAAAACAAGATCCAGCCAACTAGGCCAAAGTTCAGAATTCATCCCTGGATTCACTGAGTCTGGAGCATGCCGTGTTCTCCCACATTCTGCCAAAAAAGATGCAGACAAACTTACAGCCGTTTGATGATTGTCTTCTCTTCGCTGTCCTTGCTAGTGCCGGGGCTGCTGCCACTGGCCTCTTTTTCCAGTTCTTCAGTTTGGTCCCTTTTCTGTGAGATGATCCCACTGGGAAAAAAAAGGGTTTGTTTATTTTTCGTGGGTTTGTGCACAGCGTGTCATTGCTGTCTATGTTCTGCCCTTCCCTGGGCAGCCTAGGATGTGGGTGAATGGGTGTTCACAGGACAGAGATGGCAGCATGGCTTATTTCTCGTGATTAATTGCTCTTACTTTCCTTAAATACTACAATGTAATATTGCTTAGGCTGTACTCAATTGAGAACACAAAAGAAGTAAGAGCTGACTTCTCCACAGAAGAAGAATGGCAAATCATAACAGGAGTGAAAGGGAAGTGTAATTACACGTTGGATTTATACAAGAGTCCAAAGACAACAGCAGGACGCAGACGCAGATGGTGAATTTCTACATGGGTGGATCCGTGGTACCTTCAGCGCAGCCACGAAGGCTCAGACCACGCAGCTGGGAATAGATGCGAGATTCCCAGCTTCCCTGCAAGGCAGGTGCCTGTTTCTCTTTCCATCCTACAGAGGAGAAAAGAAAGGCTTTGCCCAAGTTGTAGATTTTGTCATCCTACTCTAATGCTGCTACGCTCTGCGAGGTTGTAACTGCCTATTTTAGGCAAAGGCTTCAGTTTTACCAAAGGATGTTTCCCCTGCTTGGAATAGGGCTAGATTTTACCCGCTTGCATACTGCACTGTGTTTTCACAGCATGCCAATTTACTGTCCTGAGCTGACCTCATTTATCTGGAGAGCTGAGTGGATCAAAGCTCGTGACTGCAGTAGCTGAAGGCTGAAAGTAACTAAGCAACACTGCTAACGAGCAACATTCGTCTGGACCTTGGAAATAAAAATACAGGAGAGTATCTGGAAATTGGTGTGACATCAGGAATGGGATAATTCTGAGGTAGATTCTCCTCTTAGAGAGAGGAGAAACGGAACTATGAGCTGTTTGGTGACACTGCAGATCTCTAATATTTGCATGATAGCTTTTACTCAGAAATCATGATTAAAAACGTAAACCCCAAACATCGTTAGTCGTTTTAAGCCATTCTCTGTGAGGATGTTGGTTGCCTTGTGCTATATAGAACTTATATCCAATATACACAAGACATTTTAGAATATATATTTATCCTCTTCCCCCGCACAACTAGTCTTTATGGCCTATAATTATAATTGGGATTTTTATGTGAATGTTTCAAGGGAAGATGGTTTTTGGCTTAAGCTGTAATGCTGTACAAGGAAATAATCACACAGAATTACTTGACCTGAGAAGCAGCCTTGCCACGCTCCCTAGGTGCACGGCACTGTGGCTTAAATCACTCAAAAACTTAAAACATTCACACTGTTAATTTTTAACTTGGCCTGTAATAAGCTGTGTAACACAGCTGGGAAATCAAAGCAAGACGCCGTTCCAATGGCTGCACAGCGAAGGCAGGCAGCTGAGCTGGGGAAGCGGTGCCTCACGGTGCGGTGAGAAACACTGTCGAGCAGGCTGTAAACTGACTTCTTGGATTTAACTTTAACTTCTTGGCTTAACCTGCCTGCTACAGACAAGGCAAAGGGTGGCCTTACTCTAAGAGGTTGTTGTCGAGATATCTCAACTGAAATCTAGTGTGCTCAGACATTTTGTGTCTAGATTAAGAAGTCATTTCTTGCCCCAAAGAGTTTATAATGCAACCTGGTGATGAGGGGCAGAGGCTGGGGGAGAGCAGCCTTACCAGCGAAGGGATTTGTAGCACCGAGAGCAAGACCCTTCCTGCATCCCGCCCTTTGGCTCACACTGATTCTCCCAGGCTGGTCCCTTCTACAAAGACCAAAATTGTTCTCTAAAATCACTTGTTTCGCATAGGTAAGTGCCTTACACAACCCTCTGTTGGTAGTCTTAAAAAAAAGACCCCACAGCTTATCTGGAATGATGATGAAAGGGCCTGATATTCTGCTTTCTAGATCAATGCTAAACCCCCTGTGGGAGCAAAGGAGCAGTAGATAAGCTCACATCCCCCACAGCAAGCCAGAGGAGGAAGGACATTTTGACTGAGATGGAAACCCCCGTGCTCTTTAGTATGTAGCGTGGCTTTAGACAAGAACAGTACATGTGCGACTGCTGTGACTGCACAGATTAACTCATCTGCATGGGAACCCAGCTGGTACATGGAATGGGAGTAACAGCATGGAGGCTTAGAGCGGTAATTATGGGAACAGGCTGCGAACTGCGCAGAATAAGAGGGAGTTTAGTTTTAAAATGACGTTGCATAGAGACTTCATCATTCCCCCATTTTTCTTTGCTTGTTTGTAGGCTCTTGGGAGCACACATCTCTCTCGTCTGTCTGGACAGTGCCTAACCCAATCCAGGTGCTCAAACCTGCAATACTCCGGTCTGGTAAGCTCCCCAGGCAAGAAGTAATTGTTATTAATTCTTTGCTGACTTTATGATATACCTCTTATAGCACTGTAGCTCCTCTTGCACCACAAGAAGTTGAGCTTTCAGCTGGTTACGCTCTTGCAATACATCTCGCAGCTCCTGTAATGTGAACCGGGGGCGATTTGGATCTGTGAGGTCTATTACCATCTTATCTGGTCCAAGGCTGAGCTGTAAAATAAATGGTATAGTGGTCATGATCTTGTAACCTGTCAAAAACAGGGCATTCCTAGAGCAAAAACTCTGAATTTTATCAATATGTGGGAATTCTTAGAACCAGTATGAGTTCATTGCAATCCTGATTTTTTTTTCCAAGTAGTTCATTATAGTTTTTCATACTATTTTTGTATTCCCTTGCTGTCTGCATTTCACAGACAAGTATAGAGCCCAACCGTGACAGGCTCTGACCGCAGCTAAAAGCGACGTCTCTGTCCCAAAGAGTTTGCAATACAAACTGCTGCTTTTATCTGCTTTTCTGATGATGAGAGAGGCTGAGCAATTTACCGTCGCACCAAAACTCTGTGGCAGAGTGAGGTGAGAACTGAATCCTCCTTTCCTAATTTAAGACCTTTGTGGTAATGGCTTTTTTGGTCACAGACATCCGTTTCCCTTGCACAGGGTAACAAAGCTTTAGCGTTTGCATGAGTGGCAAATAGTCTTCGTGGGGCCGGTGCTGTGCAGGAGCGGTACAAGGGTGGGTTTGTACCGCGAAGCTTGGCCCGTGTGTGTCTGAAGCCCTCTGCCAGCACTGCACCTTGCTGAGCCACAAGCGTGGTTAGTCGCCGCAGCGGAACAGGAGCGAGGGAGCCACAGGGATGGAGATCTCCGCTCTGGAAAGGGCTTCACGGCCTTCTACAAAGATGAGAAACAAGCTTTCTGAGGCTCGTTCTGCTGCCACGAGAGAGACCAGCGGCTGTGCCAAAAGCATCCTCCGACTCGGCTGGCGTCAGGGCAGGCTTCACGACCCGCGTGTGGCCAAGCGGACAGGCCAAGCGTCGGGGAAGGGGCCTCTGGAGCCTGCGCTCCCCCGGCAGCCGCCCCCCTTTGCCCCGGCACCCACCTGCTGGGCGCCGCCCGGGCCCCCCGCCGCCCGCAGCGCCTCCAGCTCCCGCCGTAGGCTGTCCCGCTCCGCCCGCAGCTGCTCCTCGGCCAGGCTGCTCTCGCTCACCAGCGCCTCCAGCATCTCCAGCACCCTCACGATGCGGAACTGCAGCCGGGCCAGCGCGGCCGGCACCCGCGGGCCGGCGCCGAGCTGCAGCAGGTCCCGGCCCACCAGGGAGGAGATGTCGTAGACATCCCCGGCCGTCAGCTGGAAGGGGCTCTTCTCCAGAGCCCTCTCCGGGCCGCCATCCCCCTCATCCTCCTCTTCCTCCTCCAGCTCCTCCTCCTCCCGGCCCTGCTGCATGCCCGCCGCGGCCCGCCGTTAACTTCCTTCCCGCGGCCCGGGCCGGGCGGCGCTGCCGGCGGGGCCCGCGGGCGGAGCGAGCCCTCCCGCCCCCGGCCGTTTCCATGGAGGAGGCCGGGGCCCGGCGGCGCTTCCCGCCCTGCCCCTTCCCCTGAGGAGACACCCCCCGCCGCCGGTAAGGGGACGGCGGGGAAGGGCCGGGGATGGCTGCCGGCGCCGCGCAGAGCCCGGGCTGGGTACCGGCACCGGGCTGGGCCGGGCCGGGCCGGGCCGGGCGCGGGGGGGGGAGGCGAACGCATCGGCCGTTTCTCAGCGCCACATTCGCCACACGCCGCGGCGAGGCGGCTCCGGGGAGCGGGGCGGGGGGCCCGCGTGTGTCGGTGGCGTGTGTGTGTCGGGGAGGGGGTTAAAGGGGATAAAATAAACACCGGCGGGAACGGCCCCTTCTCCCCGTCCCGCCGGGGCCTGGCGAATCGGCCTCTGCCGACGGGAAGAGCCGCCATCCCGCCGCGCCGGGAGAGGTGAGGGCAGCGGGGCGGCGGAGGGTCCCGGAGGCCGCGGGGCCCCTCAGGCACGGAACGGGACGGCACGGGGCCGCGGGAGAAGGACCGGGCCGCGGGGCCCCTCAGGCCGGCGAGAGGGAAGGGGCCGCCGGGCTGCCTTCAGCCGGGGGCGGATCCGGGCTCCCAGACATGGCTCTGCCCTGGGAGGTGAACTCAAACAGCCACATTGACGGTTTTCTGAAGTTTGTCGGATTTTGGGGTGAAAAATACTGTACGGCAAAGGTGAAAGTGCTTCTTGCACTACCTGCCCCTCTTCCTAAAATACCTGTGTGTCTGTGACGTGTGGTTTTTTCCCGGTAGACAATGAATGACTGGGCCCCCATAGCGAAGGAGTACGACCCCCTCAAAGCTGGGAGCATCGATGGCACAGATGAGGAGCCCCATGACCGTGCCATATGGAGGGCTATGCTGGCACGCTACGTACCCAACAAGGGAGTCACAGGAGATCCTCACCTTACCCTGTTCGTGGCAAGGCTCAATCTTCAGACAACAGAAGAGAAGTTAAAGGAGGTCTTTTCCCGGTATGGAGACATCAGAAAGATCCGTCTGGTTCGAGACCTGGTCACGGGATTTTCCAAAGGTTACGCATTTATTGAGTACAAAGAGGAGCGTGCTCTCTTGAAGGCCCACAGAGATGCCAACAGGCTGGTTATTGATCAGCATGAGATCTTTGTAGATTTTGAACTGGAAAGAACTCTCAAAGGATGGATTCCTCGGAGGCTTGGAGGTGGTTTTGGAGGCAAAAAAGAATCCGGGCAGCTACGGTTTGGAGGACGGGACAGACCTTTTCGAAAGCCCATCAATTTGCCAAACATGAAAAATGATTTCTATGGAGAAGGCTCAGCAGAGAAAAGAAACTGGTCTCGTGACGGAACAAGGGACTGGAGAACAAGGGACCGAGACCATGAAAGGAGCAGAGACAAGCGATGGCCAGAAAGGGAGCGGTCGTGGGCTTGGGGTGAAAGTGAGAGAGAGAGGGACTCGAAAGAGGAGAGGAGCAGAGGGAGGGAGAGGAAGGACAGAGACAGGAAGGACAGGGATAGAGACCGGAGCAGGGAGAGAGATACCAAGAAACAGAGAGACGATGACAAGCATCGGTAGGTGAGGATGCCGTCTCTGGGGTGTGGTGTCTGCTCGGACATCCACAATGTTTCCGTTGCAGACGTTGCCTTCAGCTCGGGGCTGTGAGCAGCATTCCCTGGACAGGGAGCTGTGCGTGCTCTTGCTGCCTTGTGCCTGGGACTCGCCTGCTAGAAGCTCTCTGTAGTTCGGTTGCTAATGCAGTTAAGGTACGTGTTGAATTGTTCGTCAGAGAAAATAAACTTTTGTATTAATATTTTTGAGCTGGTGAATGCTGTAAAAAATGTACCACACGTACAGGCATCCCACTGAAACACACTGAGTACACGCCTCGTTAGATACCCATCCGGCTTCCTGAATTCGGGTTCATGAGAGGGCTCCGTATTTAATCATTTATGTGCCGGACGTCCACGCTCATTTAGTGAGATGGATGCCCTTCATGAAACAGCCACTTGTTGAAGAAATAGTAATGGAATAGCAACAAACCAGGCTTCTGAAAAATGTGCCCCCAGACAGAAGCTGGTGGGAAGTGACTTTATTTTCTTGAAGACACTGGAATAGGTGAGATCTTTAGTAATACTGTGGCCTTAGCTGGTTCTGCGAGGTGAGAGAGAAGCATGTAAGAAGAAATCCTAAACCTTGCCCAGTTTGGGGCTTTATTTCCATGAAGAGTTGTATGAGCCTTTTTCAGGGGAAAGAAGGCAGACGCGCATGCTGCCTGCCCAAGAAGAGATGGTAGTAACTTTCCACAAAAAAAAGGACACCAGTCTTGCAGAAATACTTGTTTTTCAGAAATATTTATTAAACTGTTAAAATGATTTACTGCCCAACCAAAAAAAAGAAAAAAAAACAACCCAAAAAAAGATCAGTGATCCTGCACTTCGCAGGCAGGATTGTTATGGCCCTTACCTGGCAACATCCTGGCCCCTTTGCTAAAAGCAGATTTTACTTGAATATTGAGAAACGATACATGACAGGTCTTCAACTCTTTACATGCTCTTCCCTACACGCCATCCCTTCTGATGGCACTTGGAGTGTATCAACTCAGCGTTTCTAGCAGGAGGATGAGGAGCAAAGTGGTTAACGCTTAACAGGTCAGGAGTAACTAATTAGATTTTTTAGGTAACGGGCTAGAGATGAGTGGGGGAAGGCTGTACTGCTTAGTGCCATTGTTAGAATTGGCTGCAGACAATGGTGCCCTGGGCTCTGGCGGGACGAGCTTTACGTGCGCTAGGCCAGGAGATGCCCTTTGTGATACACCAGCTCACTCTGTGTATTCCTGTTATCCCAGCTCATTGCTCTCGGCTGATTTCAAAAGCGATGTGCTTATTCAGGCCGTGCATCCGCTGCATTCTTGCTTTGTTTCTGATCACTACATCTCTTCTACATGTGCCGAACGACTGCAAACTATGCTAAGAAGAGACTCCACGGGCATCATTCACAATTTACTTCAACTGCCTGATACAACTGTAGTGTACTTTTTTTTTTTCCTAATGTGGAAATGAAATTGAGATCTTAGCAACTTAGTATCATTAAATGAAGACACACACACCCCCCCATTTAAGAATTGCTTTTCACACAAGGGGGAAGTGCTGCTGTTTTATGGATACAGCTTTCTGTAAGCATAAAACTTAAAAATATGTTACCAAAATGTAACCAGGTAAAAGCATATCTGCCTAATACTAGCATCAGACGCTACTGTCACTATTTCACATGCAGATGTCTTTCATATAAGGCCACATCCCCCCCTGCCCCGAAGTGCAGTGACACCAGGGAGGCACAGTGAACACTTTACCTAGAGGATGTGGAAGTCCGTGTTCAAAACAGCACAGTTACAGTTGGGAGCAGAGCAGCATTCAGCCCACCATTGCGAAAATAGTTCCCTGGCAGTTTCACTGTAGATGGGCTGAGAACCGTTTGCTGCCCATGCACATTAAAGAGTCCACAGTCTTGGATCACCCTGTATTAAAACCAACTGGCCTGTGCTAAACCCTCTGGCTCGCTCTCACCCTGGAGTCCTTCGAGGCTTCCTCCTACGTTCAGGACCTGGAGCAGCTGGAGCTTTACCCCAGCCTGAGCATTGGTTTCTGTTCCTAGTGCCACTCCTGAGAAGAGGCCCTTTGCAGAGCAGATGTCACGCTGGGGTAAGGTGCCAGCAGCAGCTGACAGCCCCCTGCACTGAGCTACCTGTGCAGAAGTCGCCTGTGGCCTTGTCGTAAGTAGATGCTCCTGACCAGCAGCACCGTTCTCCAGGGCAGACTCTCCAGCACACAGCCAAGTGCGCAGAACAGCCTCGGGACCTCCTGTGCACGGTGCTGCAGGTGCGCTCCCCTCTCCTGCCTGGTCTTGGTGCCGTCGTGGAGCATGTCGTGCAGATGCAGGGTGTGCGCCGGCACCGGGCTGTACACAGCTTTTACGCTGCAGGGGGCTTTAGTGTCACAGGTTTTGTAAGTACAACTGAGGCCTCACAAGCTCAATCGCAAAGCAGATCTAAATCCCCCTTCCGGGCAGCTCAGCAGTGCTGGGCTTTTCCTGGCAAGTTAAGCCCCTGTAACTGCAGGCCACGCAAACACCAACCAGGGGAGCAGCCTGCACACAGAGAATTCATCTGCTCTGCCCAAGTAGTGTTTAGACTAGTCAGAGAAAACCTCATCTCTAAGTCAGTTAAACTAGTGTATGTCAGCTAGTTGAGGACGTCTTCCACTCTGAAGTTAGGCAGTCCTATCTAGACAGAAAAGTGGAGTGTGACTCACTTAAAAACCCGTCTGTGGGAAAGAGACCCAATTCCTTTACAGCAGCTGTCTGCTACTCTAGGGGGAAGTCCCTGGTAAGAAGGAAAAAATTAATGTGTTAGAATTCCTCCCTGTAAGCAATTTGTTTTCCATTAATACTGCAGAACTCATGGCAAAATGCAAGGCACGCTCACCTTATACATGGGTTTCTTCATGCTTTAGGCACTATAAGCAGCAAGGGAAAGGTACGCTCACTATCCCTCTCAAGGCTACTCCAGTTTAGCAGTTTGTATCAGGTGGACTTCCAAGTGGTTACTCTGCAAAATGCAGACGCCAGCTGAACTTGACAGGACACACCAGTGCTAAGACCCGCCATGGAGAGCGGCCCGCTGTCGTATCCCTCTTGAAAAAATTCTTACAGAAATAAAAAGCAAACAACCGATAGTGTTAACAAACAGGGTAAAAGAGTCTTTGCCACTAGATATTGTACACTGCAAACTTCTAATAATGGCACAGGTCCTTTTTTTGGTTTAAAGAAGCTTGTGTTACTGTAGTTAATGCGTGAACAAGACCATGGACTTGTTATTCAGCACAAAACAAGTCATCTAGAAGCTTCGATGTCCCAGGGTATCAGCGACTGTTACTACAGAGCTTGGATTCTGTTTTCAGCAAACAGTCACCAAGTAAACAGAGAGGGATCCCTTTTGAAGAGTACATCTGAAACACAGCCACCGAGGTGTGCAAGGCAAATAAAAGTGATGAGCTGCCGGATTTGCTTACAGAAGCTTCTCGTTACAAGACTGTCGAGATCTACTGCGGTAAACTGAACACCTCAAGCTTTCAGTCACAGGTGCTGCAGGGCTTCTTGTCCTTGTTCGGTGTAGGAGTCATCTTTATTTGAATTTGACCATTCTCCAAAAGTATCCTGGAAGTGGACATTTTTCTGTGATGCCTGCATACGTTTCTTATCACGAGAGAAGAAACTAAACCTTCCGGGAAGGGAGGAGTAAGGGAGGAGAGGGAAAAGAAAGAAAACTGTTTACCATCTTGAAAATACTTCAAACACCCGACACGATACACAGCACAACAAAACACAGAGCAAAAAAATCTGTTTGCATCTGCAAAAATCAAGGCAGTGAAGCCTGATGGGAGTGCATGTCAAAATGTTATTAGAGATGAAGTCATTGCAATCTCAAGCAGTTTGGCTATGGAAGCTTCAAATAAGCTCTAAATGCTGTTGACTCTACAAGGTGCAGGTATCATTTTAGATGTACATCCCCCCTTCCCCAGCCCTGAGATAAAGAAGCGACACAATACAGGTTAGTTTCTTGGCATAGGTAAAGTGGTATCTTTGGCATTAAATCTGTATAATTTACCATAAAGCAGAAATAGAGAATGTTTTTAAGGGTGTCAGCAGGGAAATTCATCAGATAAGAAAATAAGCCGCCACATTTTTATCGAGTGTACAGATTTTGATATGTAGACTTGATTCCTGCAAAAATAAACGAATAAATGCACGTATGTGCACAAGAGTTTGCAGGACGAAGGCTCTAAACAAATGCACACAAGTGTGCACGTCATTTCCTGTCACACGCCTTGGGTGCTCTAAGATAATGACGTACATGAACCAACAGCCATTTAATACAACAACAAATTGCCAGCTGACAACAGAGCTAAAAAATTATAGTTGGAAAAATCCTTAGTATCATCTTATTTGTACAGCATGAAGTTATTTGATTAGGCAAGTTCCATGTTCGTCATGAGTTCAGGACAAGAGGTGTTAGTGCAGCCTTTAGGTCTGCTGAGAAATGCAAAAGTTGTGGTTCCAGCTACCAAAGGTTTGAATTGGCTGCATACCCTTATGGTTTTAATGGGGCACTTGAGGAGGTAAAAACTGATTTGCTTGCACAGTACCAAGCATAATGCAGTTCTGATCCAGGGCAGGAACGGGTAACTGCTTCTACAGTAAAAGACTACACAAATATAAACTCAATTTTGACAGGTGATGGAATATTTGTCAGGGCATAAGCCTGACCCTATGTCCACACCCCACCATCCTCGGCGCGTCCTCCACCCACGCTCCCTCCGGTCTCCCCCCAGTACCATGATCCCAACGGTCCAAGCCGCCTTGTGCAGACCAGGGAGTTCTGCCTTCGACATCTCTAGTCACATAGGAGGCTGTATTTGAGTGTCAGATGAGGTTTAAGGCAGCTTTCCTGAAAAAATATCCTATCATACGTGCAGGTAAGCGTGATGATAATTACTAAGAATATTAAGAATAATTATTTCTTGACTAGAAAGTGATTAAAAAAAGCTACTCAAGCGCAATGCCAGATAACTAACGTTGCTAGCAGGACCTGAACTTTTGCATTTCCTGGCTTCAAATGTGCAGCCTTAATAGTGAAAAAAGTCTTGCACTTAATTAGCCTCACACTTTTCTACCACCTTCATCACAGGAGCTCATGCATTCACACACATATGCTATGTCTTTTCAGGGCCAGATCCAATTCCAGCTCACAAAAGAAGTGCCTAGTCACTGAGGCTTTCTGCTGAGCATGTTTGGTCCTGCACGGTCAGGCTCGGTATCTTGAAGTCCACACAAAGGACTGCTGTATTTATGCAGTAAGTTTCAAATGTCAAAATTCAGTAATTTTTCACTTTGTAATGAAATTAAGTAAGAGAAAAATATGTTTGTAAAATGTCTACACGAAGCAGAAGGGTTAGGCTTTTTTAATTCCTTCTGAAACAATGAAAATTGTTATGCCTAGGACACTCTCATGGAGGACGTTTGGAGAAAGTCTGTCTGTGTGGAGAGGAAAGGAATTTAAATACTGTGTTGCTGCTGTAAATATAAAGATCACTAAAGCAGCAGTTCTAATGCAAAGAGGCTTTGCATTAGCCAGTATCAGTACATCTTCCAGGGACAGCCACGAAAAGGATGATAGAATCGATTATTGAGAGTGATACTCTATTCCAAAATACATAATTAGAGACAAAATATACAGTGCATAGATAGAAAGACACAGAAGCAACAGCCTATGATTAACCCTGGAAATTAATGTAGATATCAGCCATTACATTCTGTAAATCTAACTCACTGTTTTGTAACAAGTCATTAGAATGACGTGGGTTTCTGAAAAAGCATTGGTGTGAATTGTGAATAGACAGTCTTAGTAAGCAAAATTAACAGATGCTGGTTAAAATTGCATATTACAACAGTTTTCTAAGGAGTAATGATTGGTTTAGCATGGTAACATTGAGGCAAAAGGCGATAAAATGTCAATGCTTGAGGATGAGCATGGAGGACTACGATGAGTTGTGTGGACTGACTGGTCATTCTGATTGGCACTGTTCTTCTGTGATCCCACAGGCAGCCGATGAGAATGCAACCAGCAGTGCGTGTTAACACAGGGGCATGCAAAAGGAAACCACGGTACCAAACATTTAAAAAAAAAATTCCTACAAGGGACACAAGTCTTCTTATTGGCTGCAATGTGGGATCGTCTGGAATCAATCCAGCTGCTACCATGGGCATTATGGCTGTAAAGATCCTGGTCAGGAAAGTACAGACACAGAAGAGATAAGACTGGAGCAAGGGAAAGAAAAAGCATTCCATTAAAAAGAAAAGAGGCAAACATGATACACGGGGTTACTTTGAATTACCACACAGGACATGTTACAAGGAGAGGTGGATCTGCATCACCCAAGACAGTTCTCCTCAGTGAAAAACTTATTTAGAAAAAGCAGTCATTGAAACAGTTTAAATTGCTTTTGAATTTCTAAAAGATACCACTTTTCTGTTGTGAGGCAGCCTGCAATCTGGGTTGGATTTCATCAAGGTATTACCACCTGTAGCAATGCAGAGCAGAGTGCACATTTTTCTTCCCAAGAGACAAACAGGCACATACATAATGAAATGAAGGATGAAGGTGTATGTTAGGAAATACAAAACAGGACTCTGCTGTGACTACTGGATATTTGCACGGAAAACAGGGTTAGACAGGGCCAGCATTACAATTAACGATTTACAAATGTTACAGTTGATAGTTTCAAGTTAAAAACCAGTATCGCAGGTGAAATCTTGAAATAACCTCCTGTGCAAGCTACTTGGTTAAAGGGCCTGTGTATCTGTTCCAAAGGAACCTGCATTGCTTCACATGCAGAAAGATGCGAACTGCAGGCAGCTAAACGCTTATTTGAAACCTTGCAACTATTCTAGCAGCAACACTTTCTAGCTGGCTAGCAGCAAGACTGTTTCTTTGTAAGAGTTCAGCACTTTTACTACACATCATCATAAAATTCATGCAACTTAGAAGTTGAGAGAGCACTCTGGCTCGGTGCTCTATGCCCAGCCAGCCCCACACAAACCTGCCAACACACCTTCATCCATACCTGGAACACCCTCTGTTTTTCTAAGGGTTCTCCTCACAGGTTCTCCCTTGTGCCAAATAATTTTTTGAACTGTGGACTAATGTCAATTAAAGATTAAGTTGAAATCATGAGAGACATTTCACTTGTGACCAAATGCAGTTCTCCCCAACACAGTCACTCTAACTGATATTCTTAGATTCAAATTGAAAACAAACAAGCAAACATTGTTGTATCATTAGCAGTAGCTAGGACTTCTATTTTTATGCCTTGTGGCACGGTCTGTTAGCTGCAGAAATGAGACAGACACATCAGCTTTTGTAGACTGCAAGAATAGGAAGAAAACTTATGGCTATTTCAGGCATTACATCAGTGACAAACAAGCACGTATCCTTAAAGAGAAAACAAAAGGGCGTTTTCTGCTCAAAACAGAGGGAGCATTTTTAATCCTTGTACTTTTCCTCCTCAGTAAAGCCTCCTGGTTCCATTATTTCATCAAAACTCTGACATGTGATGTGGTAGAGAGAAATCTAGAAATCAATCAGTCTGAGATCAGAACTCAGAGTTTGCCCCAAACATGCGAACCCTGGGAGTGAAAAAATGTTGATTTCTGTAACTTCTGTTTTCCCTCCTTTATGGGGCTGCAGCACAGAATCACTTGAGCACATCTTAGATGGCACAGGCTACATATACATCTGTCTCATTCCCTGAGATACAGGGTGGTCAAGGGAAAAAGGGCACATACACAGGCGAGCATAAAACTTCTCTTGAGAGGACAGCAACAGCGTCTCCTACGTTTGTACTTCAGCTTTTTGTTTAGTCAGGAGGAAACGTCTGAAATGGAGGGAAAAGCAATCCTGCTTCCATTTGTAAAGGCACTCTGCACGCAGATATCAGCATTACAAGATTTCATTATGTCGTTAGGTGTGGAGAGTTTATGTGCCAGTGTGTGACCCAGGTAGCCCTATAGGGAGGTGCTGGCAGCATCCTGCCCGGGAGGGGGAGAAGGGAGCTCCGGAGACAGCTGGCAGCAGGCAGGGACTGCAGGAGGGGTGATATAACAGCGCAGAACAGATGCTACACTTGGGTTCTTTGTTTTTCCCAGCAGTGATATTTCCTGTCTTTTTAAAGCCCACCTACAAGTACAGTGTTGACGATACACACAGAGAAGAGTGGGGAAAGGAAATAAACCCACGCTAGACAAATCCTATCCAGACAGGCTGCAAGAATAAAACAATCCTTCAGATTATTTAAGTAAACTGTTTTGTCTTCTCTTATTTAATATGATTGCTAAATGAAGAGACAGCAGAAAGAAACCTGGGGAAAGAGCAGGACAGCTAAAGAAAGTAATTTCATCTCAGCAGCAGGTTCAATATCTGCTTCCATTGTCCAGCAGAAGAGGACTCTTGCCTCTTCTGAAAGGGACCAAAACAACCTGATTTTATGTTTTATTGTGTGTGGTTTTAGTTATATGAATTTAACACAGAATCTGAGAAACAGAAAGATTAGACAGGTGGTTGAAAATGTGCATTGGTTGAACGGTCTGATGCTCAAGAGGCTTTCACTAATAAATTAACGGAGAGGAATTGAGATAACTGGTTGAAAACACTTATGTGCCTCCTGCCATGTCTCCCTGCATTGCTCATGCATGTATACAGAAGGCAGAGTCAAAGTTAATACCTTGTCAGCATACGCTCTGTCTTACAACATCTGTTTACATTTTTACGCTGCCTTTCATACATCAGGCATGGAAACTTCAATCAACACAAACTGCGTAAGCTGCAACCAGCCACCCCCCCCAACAGGATAAGCTTTAAAAAGTACTAAAATAAATTTAAAAGAAAAGAGAAGCTTTACAGTGGCAATCTTGTGAGACAAAGTACTATTATTATCATCACAGTTGCAGAATGAAAACTTAAGTCCAAACTCAAAGTGTATTTTCTAGTGATGTAAGAGGAAGGGTTCTCTCGGCAAACAGCAGCACAGGCAGAAGCTGGAGTCTACTGAAAATAATCAAAAGCGCCCTCCTGACTTTATGGTGTTTTGGATCAGTCCAGATCTTCCAAATGGAAATTTCTCTCACAGGGCTGTTGCAATTATTAAACAAGGACTGAAGGTTATGGACATGGGGACAGGATGGAAGAGCTTTTTATGTTGAAACAAATGACTGTTTCAAAATAATTTATGCAGTTAAAAAAGTTAAGCTTCCAGTAGCACAAAAATCCAAAGACTTGTTAAAAGGTTACAAGATTTAATTTGGAATAAATAAATGTACAAAGAGGGAGTTTCAACAGGCAAATGGATTAGCTAACACTGTCATTTTATAACTAAGTGATATACTAGTAAATGCACACCTCTGACGGTAAGGTTAGGTTTCGGACAGCGACATTAAATACTTCACCTGAAGAAGGTGAGCTTCTTTATAGCCAAGAAAGCTGGCATCCTCTCCAGCAGTGAATTTGTTCAGCAAACAAAAGGTTTTTGTGCTGTACAGATAGTGCAAGTTGGGGTCTAAAGGCTTAGGTCAACAGGGAAATGGGCACAGCGAGGTCATGGGGAAACCTTGCTCTCCACACCCGGCTGCTACAGGTCTGCAGCTGGTTTTACTTGTGAACAACACTCTTTACACATCTTCTGAGCATGGCCTGGGGGCCAGTGGTTTCTGACACTCCCCCACCTTAGGATCTGTGCGTCAAGGAACTGGGACTTGCACTTGAAAAGGAACATCGTTCCTACAATCCGTGCACACTGAGATCTGGCACTGAGTTCAGTTTTGGGCACACAGGACAGGCTGAGCAGTGCTCTGAATAAGACCACAATTAGTAGCACCTCCCTTTGGAGTATGACTATGTGTCCCAGACAAGAAAATTCTCTAGGAAGATCAAGTGTCTGTGTTTAAGAGCTCACCAGCTCTCACCAGCCATAATAAAACATTGCAATACATGCTCTTTTGGTTAGCCTGAATAGCGTACGGAAGAAGGAAACATTAGAACTAGAGTGGGCTTCTTGTGGACACTAGTCTGGCCCATAAACACAAGCACATGGAATACTGTTGGGCTCCCTGCTGCTGTCTGCACGTAGGGAGCAAAAGCTACCACAGGAAATAATCCAAGACTGAAACTTGACCCAGAACTAGGCAAAAGTTTTGGCCAAAACCAATGTCTGTTTCGTGATACCTGTCAAGTGCTCCTTCGATGTCTCTCCCATGTACATTAAGGATGCGGTTATCTTAATTTTTAAATTTAAATTGTCCTACTCATAAGAAACATTTAATATTTGCAGGCTATATCCAGTATCCTTAGAAAATATGCTACTTACAGTCGTTTGATTCCAGATTCAGGCTGAGTTGAGGGTTTTGACTGAATTATGGGTGTAGGTTGAGGGGATCTAGTTTCTTCTTCTATTTCCTCACTTGAAAGAAAGAAAAGATAATTAATGTTCTCCTCCCAAGCCATGGAAGCACTTAAAGTTCTAAAATTCAGACTGAGGTAGTACTGTTGATGAAGAAATGCAAAAAGATTTGGTCCAAGCTCACTGAAATCAATGGGAGATTTTTCTGTCAACCAAGGAATGGCACCTAGAACTGGGCACCCTTTCAATATTCTCTTCCCATTGTGACAAGGAGAGGAATGCACTGAATAAAAGTTCTAGAATTTTCATTTAAGACCCACTCATCCTCATTTTTGAAGTTCAAAAGTATTAAATGTTTGCAATCTTTCTAAGATTCAGGGGGAACCTGGGAGTTAGAGAAGGACATAGTTTTTCCCGATTTTGAGGAACCAGATTGACACTAGAGCTGTACGCTTGCGATCTATACTTTAAGCCTTTGCAGAATTGTGAGCTTGTTGGACACTATTTAAGAGCACATTTATTGTTTCTAGATCTGCCCTATGGCTCCTCTGTGTATAGCATGCAACAGGAGAGGAGATCTAACCTACCTTTTGTAATATAAAAGCTCCTCTTGAAGTAAAAACACTTTAGACTTCAATTCATTCCTCTCATGAAGGACATCCCGGAGCTCCTGCAAGGTGAACCTTGGACGATTCGGATCTTTTAAGTCCATTGCCATCTTTTCTGACTCTGAGAGGCAGTCATCATTGTTTGGTTCTGTCTAGGAAGTGAAACATGGTCTTTAAATTCACCATGTGAGTGCCATGTCTGATGACTTTAAAGTATTTATCAGTCTAGTTCCCAACCTCTTCCTTTTTGCACTATTAAATCACCTTTTAAGAGAAACATGGCAATTTTAAGAGGAAAAAAAATGTAGAAGGAATTTGTTTTTCATGTTAAAGACTGTCAGCAAGAACAGCTCAGTGATCTGATCACTTTGGTTGTCCCTGTGCTCAGGTTGACTGTTGCCACACACAGGACTGGTGAGACCATGGCAAGCCTCTGAAAGATGGTCTGAGCTCTATTTTACCTCTCCTCACCTTGTGTTCAGAAGAGGAAGACCTAAGACTTGTGACCTACAATCAAAGCCCTGTGCTCACAGGAATCTTTCATAAGAGTTACATGTTTGGGAAAACAAACACCAATTGTTTCTAGCAGGCCTGAACACAAGGTCCAACCTGAGCCACCTTATAGGTGCTAAGTTTTCTTGTGGAGAAATTCCTGTGAAATCCAGACTGACAGAAAGTCCACTGAAAATATATAGTCCAATTTTTGATAAACAAGTCACTTTAAGGAATTCATAGTTTTAACAAATGGGGTAAATCAAACATCAGGCTTTTATATAAACACTGAAAAAAACTGCACAGCAAAGATCATGACAGTTCCCTCCAGCTCCTCCCACAAAGAGAAAGCTCCTTTGGATGTAAACATATCAAGCAGAGATTTAAGTTTATATCCCCTTAATGCCATTATTAAAAAAGCAGAATTGGTATTAGCACCAGGATCTAGCTACAAAGTAGAAGAAAACTGCAGATGAATGCTAGATGGGCCATTTATACGTATGTACCCTTGTCTCTTCTTTTCCTCTAAGAATTCACTGTGAGCTTGGAGGAATTTTATCTCCCACCCCCCAGTTTCTGTGGCTCCCAACAAGCCAGAACTTGCACTCCAGGCAAATGGTTGGATTCCCAGGTCTGTGGCGCAGCCTTGTGTCACCCAGGTAGACTCTTGCACTTGCACAGAACGATTTGGCCTTAACTGCTTGTGAAAATGTGGGCTGTATAAGCATAGCAGACAGAAGACCACTGCTGAGGTCCTCTACTGTTGTTCCACTCGGTGGCTGCACAAAGCTGAGGACCAGCTAATGAGAAATCACAAGTTTCTGGGAAGGGTACTCAGAATCGAGATGCTGAAAAGCAGCTACAAGCCTTTAGAGGTCTGCAGGATATCTAACAACACAAATAAATCAGGGCACACTGTTCCAGCAAAGTACCTTTGAAATGTAGCAAAGTACATTTGAAATGTGACGCTTTTTGCAAGGACTGACTAGAAACCAGCACATGAAATCAGAGATGCCAGCAGCCAGGTCAGCCACTCGCCCTCCCAGTAGGATGCAGGGATCAGACTCACAGAGCTCCTGTGTTGCAGATGCCTCGCTGGGATACAAGCTGGACATTTGAGGAGCTAAGTACTGAAATTCTAAAACAGAGTCCCATTTTTGTAAGCCTGATCCTACCCTCTTTTGAGCTCACGTTTTGTGAAACAGTTTTGCTATATGATTTCAGGTTAAACTTGCCTGGGCTAAGGTTGAGTTAATAACAATTTCTACAGCAGGGATTACAATCCTTGTCCTGCAAAGACGAAGAAGCAGAGCAGTGTTCACTTGTCCATTTGTTTGATTCACGCCATTCATCCAAAAGCATTTCTTTACATGGACTACAATAAATAGAGATTAATGCAACTTAACAAGAGGTTCAAAGGAAATTATCCAAATATTTTTCCTCTTCTCCACCTCTCTAGATTAGGGTCTGAGCTGATGCCTCTTCTTTTGGTTCTATATTTGCACCACACCTTTGCCCAAATAAGCTATTTTTGCTAGATTTTGCTCAAATCAGCAAAGACTGAGCAGCCCATAGCCAATGCAAATGTACTTGACTGAAGCCAACACGCAATGTCCATTCCAGAGCATGCAGCTATTCTAGCTTTCTGCTTGCCACTGCAATTCCTGTCTAACCATCATCCTGGCACAGAGAGCGGGGAACGGCTCTCATTAGAAGAAGCGCCATTGCCATGGAACTGATGAGTTAGAGAGAGGTAAAGAATGCATCCTTTCTCTCCAGAGACTGAGGACACTTTCACTCCTGCTGGCTCCAGGCCTAGGCTCCACAGCCCCATTTACAAAGCTGTGTGTCCTGGATGAATTAACAGCAATGAAATCATCCTTTTCTTTATTAATACAGTGCTTGCCCAATTCAGCAGTGACATGTTAACACAACACTGGCTGTCACGTTCCTGGGGGGACCAGGGCACCCCTTCAGTCTTTGCCACTGCTTCTTGACGTATATCCTGCCTACTACAAATGAACTGGATGTTTCACTCTTTGCTGCATCTATCAGGCATTTACAATGCTGCTTGGTACCGGAGCTCTTACCAACGCATCCTGCCAAACCGCTCCATAGGATAGTGCTCCTCTAAGTTCTTTCATATCACGATACCTATTATCCTGTTTTATCAGGATACCTACTATCTTATTTTCTACTCTTCTAAGAGCAGCATTAGGAAAGGGAAATAAAGCACATTTGCTTTAGTAGGACAGAATTAGTGTCATATGCACAAAGGAAAATAACAGGAACGATAAAGAGGACTAAGGGATGCAAGAGACCAGAGATGCATCAGTTTCTCAGGAAGCTCCCCTCAAGTTTGCATTCCTTCTGCTCTGATCTCAGCACCATTGCAATTTGCAGATTGCCACTTTGCCTGTTCCTGCAAGTACTTGAGTATGTAAGCAGTAACATTTGCTTTTCATGAACATTTGTGCTAGTAACACTTCACTGCACAAATTCGAATACGAAATGAAAGCAGAAATGAGGCCAAAGTTAGTTCCTCTAAAAGGTGCCTTCAAAAATTTATATGTTGATTTGTTAGTGGTAGACCAGCTCAGTCCTGACAGATCAAAAGTGCCATAAGCACTATGAGGACCAAGTGTGCAGAGTTCTGCATTGCTTCTGGGACTGCTTCTCACAATTTCTTTTCTACTATGGTTCGCATGCCGCCACCGTTATAGTGCGTTGTACCTTGGAGAACTATTAGGGCTTGCATATTTGTATACTCGGCCAAGCTTAAGCTACTGGTCAGATGTTTATCTTCTGGAAAACCCAGACTGTTTAAGGGATCAGTGTGTTTTCCTTTGGGGGAAAGGCTTGATGTGCACAAACAAAATGAAGCCAAACATACTAATACAACACTACCAAAACTTTATCTGCCTCTAATACAAACTAACAGCTGATACTCCAGAGATTTTGGCTTGCTTCATGATGTTTTTAACGGAACACCCTCTTTTGAAGCAATTATTTTTTCTGGTATCTGGTGAATTCTGCAGCCTAGCACACGGCCCAAAGGTTACACTTCCTAGGACATGTGATGGGTAGCCAAGTCAAAGGGGAGAGCTGTTCTCTAATGCAGACATACCAACGCTAGCCTGTGCTGCCACTCTTCCTCCCGTGTGACCAGTTCCCTCCTTTAGGAAGGAGGGGTCTGTTCCACTGGGTCATCATCCACCCTAACAGGGCCTTTCCTGTCACAGTGCAATAAGTGACATTGCTCTCTGTCACATCTAAACATAAGATACTGTCTTCGAGTACCAAAGAGTATCCAAAGAAGAGGTCCTTGGTATTAGGTCCAAAGCTTTTTAAAAGGCTGTTTAAAAAGTGATTTAAAGCGCTTCTTACCTTTATTTCCTCCCCGTTTTGGCTGTCCTCACCCTGCAGTTTTTCTCTCAGTTTCCCCAGCTCTGCTCGCAGGTTGCCCATCTCCTGCTCCTTGGTTTGCAGATATGCTTCTAACTCCACCTTCTGCTCAATCAGTGCCTTCCCCTGAGCCTCAACAACGGTGATCCGGTGCCGCAGGTCATGGTTAATTTTCATTAACCTGTTCTGTTGCTGCTGAAGCTGAAAAACATTGATGCAATGGGTCATCATTCATTCACCCATCAGCCATGATGGCCAAGTCCCAAACATCATGTTAAAGAAGTAGTGGGTTCCTGTTGAATTTAATCTGGAAAATTCTCCCCCCTCTTCGCTCCCAGATTAGTCTTTTAAAATCTCTGATTATCTACTACAGTTGCAGTCACCAAAAATTAATTGGCTTCTAAAGTAAAGAAACATTTTTCCCCTAGCACAGGGAATTCTCCAGCTAAAAGTAAATCCATCACTTCTGATATTACGTTTCAAAAAAGCAAAATTCAAGGACAGGGTGGCTTATGGGATTCTGAATCAAATCTTAACCCAGAGTAGAAGAGAGAAACAAAAGACAGAGGAATCCTTACTATTCAATTCATATTATAAGTACTTTGCTTTGAGCTCTTAGGCCCTCTCATAAGGCAGGATGTGACCTGCTGGGCATTGTATGGACAGCACCAATTAGAAAGGCCACAGCAGCTGCCAGAGGCACTTGGGTAGCAGAGAGATCATCTAGGTCTGGCCCTTACTAGCACCAGAGAAGTCCCATGGCCTAAGGAGATGAGGCAGCATGAGAATGGGAAACAAAATATGGGTAAGGAGGTCATTCCTCCTGACACAGAAAGAACCAAGACATCATGTGATTCCTAAAGTCACAGTGGAGTGCGTGATTCATCTGAGACTAAACCCGGATCTCTTGTGCTGTTGTCCCCATGGCCAGCCATCGTCTCAGTGACCTTCTGTTCACTGCTGGCAAAAGTAAGTGACCTTGGTGGGGCTCAGGCCCCTTCCTCCCACTCCCTTCCTGTGCAAAGAGGAAATCCACACTGAATCCCTGGTGTGGGGGAGTGTGTGTGGAGTCCCTGCAGCCAAACTCTGCAGAGATCATATGCAAAATATACAGTAGCCCGCTCACCTACAGCAGGGATCTCTGGGTGAGATGAGGCATGGGGGTGCTGAGGAAGTTTGCACTGCCAAAGCAGAGAGAGTCAAGAAGCCAAAGTTACCTGTCCTGTTCCCATGAAAAGGGAGAGGTATCAGGTCCTTAAGGGAACAAACAAAACAATCGGTCCTTCCCCCATCTTCCTCTCTTGTTACACTGGTTTACAGTCACCTTCCAAGTGTGCCTGGTCCTTCTGAACACAGCAGAGGGTGTGTGTCTGCCCTGAAGACTGCTTAATCATTTTGGACACTCCGCAGTTATGCCGGACACTTCAGTTACTGGACTAACAATCTGTCATTGCTGACAAATTCTACAATAACTTAAAACCTATGCCTATGAAAGTATGGGTGAGAAAGAAGAGAAGTATGAAGACTAAGAGCCACTTACAGCCTCTACATCCTCATTTTTAAGTCCGAGTTCCCGGTCCTTTGCTCTGATTTCATCCCTCTGTTTATCTACCACTTCCTTCAGTTTCTTCATGACTTGCCGCTCTCTCTCTGACATTCCTGGTTAAAAAAAGAACACAGAAAGCAAACTAAGGACAATCAGGAGCTGCTGGGACTGAGAGCAATAACAGTGAGAAATATTTAGGTAAAGACTCTGGAAGTTGCCTGCTGGTAAAATTACAGAGAAGTTGTTGGAAGATGCTTTGAAGGTTAATTCAAGGGTAACAGGGAACACAGATGACACAATCCACTCCATAAAGCCACTGCACAGAAACTCCTTAAAAAAGGAACTGACGGTCCTCAGAAACATTTACAACAGTGGAGTGACACTGCTACATCTTGCTGCCTCAGTAGTTTTACACCAGTGTTTGCAGTATGCCCCAGGGAGCTTGCTTATCTGTGTGATAATCTGTAGAATCAGCTGACCAAGACCCTGTGAAAACTGTAAAAAAGGTGGTCTGATTCCTCAGCAAGATCTAAACAACATATCAGTATTGTGGATTGCATCTAGATCCAAATCTGCTGAGGTGTACTGGACTAGAATGATTTTCTGTTGAAACCCTTTTTTGTGTTGTGTGAAAGGGAGATGAAGCAGGACCTTCAGAGGGTACCCCCATCCTGAATCTAGAACAGAAATTCAGTCTGAATTATGGTCAGATATCTTCTCCCCATGTTTTGCAACCCTTTCCCCATCCTATTGAGTGATAATTCATATTTAAAAGAACTGTACTTCAGAGAAAAATACTACATGGCATTTCACTTGTGAAAGATGTTTGGGACATTGCCAAGAATCCAACATTGATCCTGTTTGAAAATAAATAAAGGGTTAGATTAACTTGAAATCTGAACAACAAATCATTAGGAAATGTCATAAATCACAAAACAGGAAGCATTCTTCCATTATTTACCCTCACAGAGATAATCGAGAACTCCTGGCACTACAGCGGTGAGCTCTTCAGAGCAAACACAGACCAGACGGTTTAACTCAGTGAGATGATAAATCTACTACACTGACGCTTCCTGCTAACTGCACAGAGACACGCAGTTTGGTGGTCCTAAACTGTCACATAAAAATCACATTGCACAACATCCCATAGGATGGCTTGAAGATGAAAGGCCATGACCAGGGCAGTGTGGCTGCTCTGGCCGAAAGTCCAGTCCAAGCGGGAGCTGGAACCCAGGGACTACTGCTGTCTTGTTCTATTACCTTTGGAAAAGTAGTTACTTGGGTCCTCAGCTTCCTCCATCTACAAACTGTGAATGGTGATAATTCCCTCACCCCTCTGGGGTGGCTGTAAAACCACTTCCTTTCTAATATATTAATGCAGTTCCCACAGCCTACATCAGAAATAGGCTGCATACACTTCAAGTGTATCCAGTCAAATCTCTACTTTCTAACATCAGCTCAGACTTTCTGGTTATGTTCTTCTCTCATCAGAGAAATCCAAAGTTGCTTCCATAAGAGAATGCACGCTGCATGCCTTTAGGAACTCCAGCTTACATAGCATCTACAGTTTGAACTGATGGATAATACAGTAGAGCGAGACAAACCTGAGGGAGACAGAGAAAGGGATGTGCACTCCTGCAGCAGCTGTGGGTTCCCATGCAGGCATAAAAAGCATACTACTGCAAACAGAGGGAACGGCAACTCCCCCTCAGTGCTAAAGGACCTTAGAATCTCCCAGAGCTATAGTACAGCAGAGAACAGGTAACCAGTTTGTTGGGAAAAGGACTGGTGATCATGGCTGGCTGGGAATTTGGTTCAGAGGACATAGAATCATAGAATCACAGGGTTGGAAGGGCCCTCTGGAGATCATCTAGTCCAATCCCCTGCCAGAGCAGGGTCACCTTAGAGCAGGTTGCACAGGAAAATGTCCAGGTGGGTTTGGAATGTCTCCAGAGTTGGAGACTCCACCACCTCTCTGGGCAGCCTGTTCCAGTGCTCTGCCACCCTCAGGGTAAAGAAGTTCCTCCTCACGTTTAGGTGGAACTCCCTATGCTCAAGTTTGTGCCCATTACCTCTTATCCTGTTGCTGGGCACCACTGAAAAGAGCCTGACCCCATCCTCCTGACACCCGCGCTTTAAGTATTTATAAATGTTGATAAGGTCCCGCCTCAGCCGTCTGTTTTCCAGACTGAAGAGACCCAAATCCCTCAGCCTTTCTTCATAAGAGAGGTGTTCCAGTCCCCTAATCATCTTGGTAGCTCTCTGCTGCACCCTCTCCAGCAGTTCCCTGTCCTTCTTGAACCAGGAAGCCCAGAACTGGACACAACACTCCAGGTGCGGCCTCACCAAGGCAGAGTAGAGGGGGAGGATGACCTCCCTCGACCTGCTGGCCACACTCTTCTTGATGTACCCCAGGATGCCATTGGCCTTCTTGGCCACGAGGGCACATTGCTGGCTCATGGTCATCCTGTTGTCCACCAGGACTCCCAGGTCTCTTTCCACCAAGCTGCTCTCCAGCAGGTCAGTCCCCAACCTGTCCTGGTGCATGGGGTTATTCCTCCCCAGGTGCAACACCCTACACTTGCCCTTGTTGAATTTCATAAGGTTCCTCTCTGCCCAAATCTCCAATCTGTCTAGGTCTCTCTGTATGGTGGCACAGCCTTACAGCATATCAGCCACCCGTGTCATTGGCAAACTTGCTGAGGGTGCACTCTATCCCCTCATCCAGGTCATTGATGAATATATTGAAGAGGACTGGACCCAGTACTGACCCCTGGGGAACACCACTCGTCACTGACCTGTTCCTGTCAAATCCCAGAAAACAGCCGAGTGACATGGTGTTCACATTCTAGTATTACACTCTCAAATTTTTTAATTCAGTGCTAAGTCTACCTGCTCTATTTCTGGACCCTGGTCCTTATCATCTCTCTGCTCTAGGTTCTAGTTTTTTGCAGGATAATTTTAATTCTTCACTGTGATAACAGCTCACACCCACCAGGGAGGACAAGTAGACACTGAGGAGTACTGCTACTTAACCCCTGTAAACGACCCACACTCTCCTATCACAGCACTGGTACACTACTGTATCCACAAACCCCACTACAGTTTCCTGGATCCACCCTCTGCAGCCAGTCTCAGGGCTGGGGCCTAAAACATCAGCTGTATTTAAAAACAAAAACAAAAATCCAACTTTGCCTTGAAGTACAGAGGGACTGCAGTGAAACTTTAGACTGGTGGTTTCACCCCAGTAGGAACTAGGAATAGTGAGTGCAGCTATATTCATTAGTACTTTTGAGATGCTTTGAGATCTCTAGATAGCAGGTGCTATTTAAAGAATAAAGTACCATTTCAGTGCTGACTCCTTTTCCTCCCACTGTGCTCATTTTTCTCCCTAACATCTGGTGAGCATAAAAGACTTCGATTACGTGCACAGATCACTACATTATCCTTTTTATTTCAGGAGGAGGGGAAAAGAAAGGTGGGAAGTGTTTGTCAAACAGTCACATCATCTTCCATTTCCTCAGGCACTGGGGAAGAGGAGAGTGAAATCACTAAATGCCCTAAATGTAAAGTAATTATCTCTAAATGATTCGAAGTCTAATATCTGCAAGATCTTAAATGGCACACCCAGCCAGCTTCCCTAGGCACATCCTATGAGCAGCTTCCTGTGAGTTGCCGTGATCGTAGCATTGTTCTAGTGAGAGAAACGAAAGCAGCTGAAAAAAAAAAAGGAAAAGAAAAAGAAAAAAATAAAAACCACCCATCCTTTATGTTTAGGGACCTGTTTATTCTTGTATTTACACATCTATCACAACAGGCCAAAGTGCGAGTCACGGCCTGTGGCACTATACCACTACCTAAATATTCAGAATAGAAGTTTGCCTCCACTTTGGAAAGGGAACTGTAGGTTCCCCAGCAGCCTCGCACAAGAGGCTCACACAACTGTTGACATCCTGCTGCTTGTAGGTATTACCACAGCCAGTCTGAGACAGCAGCTACCCTCGCTGCAGTGAAACAGCAGCCTGCTTGTCCTGTTTGACACACACTGGGTCAGGTTTGCTTGTGGCATGCTACTAGGATATTCCAATCAGTCAGCACCATCAAGTAGTGCTCAGTTTGAGCTTGGGAGGAGTAGCATTAATGGATGTTGCAGACTTACCTTTAACCCCTCTTGTGTACTTTGTATTCTGCCACATGTCCTTCTGCCCTGCTCAGACTCTCAGCAGATGCCCTCTGTGCAGAACACTTCTGTTTAAATAGGGTCTTGCCCACCCAAATCACTGGCCTCTCTTGCCTGTGCTAAAAATAACTCCTTTAACTGTCTGGTGAGTAAGCAGCAAGCTGTTAATCCCGGGGGCCAGCCGCTAAGGGGAGACATGATCACAATACTAAATCATGCTGAGATATGAAGACTGGAGTCTGGTGAAAGCCCAGCTAACAAAGTATTCAGCTTGAAAACCTACCTCTATAGATTTTATGCGTATCAGATCAAATGATGGAGACCGAAAAAAAGCAGCATGACTGCTTTTTGACACTGTCCAAACAAGTAATCCGAGACTAATCTACCCCCATTCACTAATGACAAAATTTGCTAAAAGGAAAACAGTTGGGTTTGATATAATAGGTCCCAATAATAAGATGGGGTTGCTATAAATTAACATGGTTTGACTTAAACTGATGATTTTGGCCAAAGAACATCAGAGATCCCAGAATCTCATCTCTGGCATGGGTTTATGGGTTTTGTTTGTGTTATTATACTTGGGTAGACACAGTAAAAATAACATGAAAAGCATGCTTGGCATTTGCTTGGCTAGCTGGATGTGAAGTGTATGGCTATATTTAAATACAAGCACATGAGCTGCAGTGAGATAGATACTCACTGGAAGAAAAAAATAAAAAAAAAAAAAGAGAAAACAAAGGGGAAGCTGGTTCTTTATAACAAGATGTCATAGTCTTCATGGTCCATGACTCATCACTGTCATTCTGAAGTTTTGCATGGAGTTTGTAAGGCTGATGTTAAGCTACTTCTTTGCCATTAATTCACTCCTAAATGGAAAGTGTTGCATTTGTTTTAAGAAAAAGTGTTGATCCTGAGAGGTTTAATTATTTTTACTTTTTGAAGGTTTCATTATACTCCTCCTCAGGACAAGTGAGCCGTACTCAGCTTTTGGGAGAAAGCAAATGCAACTTCTGCAGTGTTGGACAGAGTTTCATCCACCTATAGCAAGCCTCCATTTAATCCAACCTCCAGTGTCTGGAAAAGGATATCCCTTTGTTCCTAATGCTATATTGGAGAGATGCAATGGCTCAGCTGTGTGGTCTGGTTTTCAGATTGGACAGTGACTTTGCACACTACACACAGGATGCGTTTTGAGGGAGCGATGGTTTTACTGAAAATCAGAACCTTGAATCAGAACCTGTGAAAGTGGAGCTGTGGCCTGAAGGAGTGGACCAGAGTCCTGTCCATGTACAAATAGTTCAGAAAGCCACCACTTCCAGACTGACTCACCATCACAGGCAGGTTTTGCCACTGGAGTGACGCTGTTACCATTCTCAGCTGTCTGCCCCATCTCTAAGCTCAAGGCTGCCTCATTCCCAAAGCTGCAGTCATTTTTTTTTCAACTCTTTACCTTAAACCCCAGGAAATCATAACAATGGACTCAGTATCCAGCAGCCTTAAATTATGTACTATGAACTGTGGAGCAAACAGGCATCTGTTCATCTGCCCCTGCTCTTGAGAAAGAGCTATTTGCTGAGCTGTGGGTGAAAGCTGAGGACGGCAATTGTTTCAGTTGCCACACTGAAATCTACCTGTACTTGCAAGTCAGAACCTTATGTCTTGAATTTCATTCTACTTCAAGAAGTTGCCCACAAATTGGTTGTCTCAACTCTTTAGGATTCACCCACTCCCTGAATTATAAGTAATAAGTCTATGGATTTATATACATTAAGTCTATGGGACCTGATGAGATGCATCGCAGAGTCCTGAGGGAATTGGCTGTTGTAGTTGCCAAGCTACTCTCCACGATAATTGAAAAGTCACGGCACTCAGATGAAGTCCCCAGTGGCTGGAAAAAGTGAAATACTGCACCCATTTTTAAAGAAGGTAGAAAGGAGGACGCTGGGAACTACTGACCTGTCAGCCCCAACTCTGTGCCTGGAAGATCATGGAACAGATCCTCCTAGAAGCTATGGTAAAGCATGTGGAGGACAGGGAAGTGATTCAAGACAGCTTCACCAAAGGCAAGTCCTGCGTGACCAACCTAGTGGCCCTCTATGGTGGAGTGACTACATCAGTAGAAAATGGATATCGTCTATCTGGACTTCTGTAAGGCCTTTGACATGATCCCCCACAACATCCTTCTCTCTAAATTGCAGAGGTATAGCTGAGTGGTGAGGTCGACTCGCCTGAAGGATTGCATGCCACCCAGAGGGACCTGGACAAGCTGGAGGAGTGGGCCCGTGTGAACCTCATGAGGTTCAACAAGGCCAAGTGCAGGGTCCTGCACAGGGGTCAGGGCAACCCCTGGTCCCAATACAGGCTGGGGGACGAAGGGATTGAGAGCAGCCCTGTTGAGAAGGACTTAGGTGTACTCGTGGATGAGAAGTTGGACATGGGGACATCAGCACAGGTAAGACATGGACCTGTTCGAGCAGGTCCAGAGGAGTGAGAGGGCTGGAACACCTCTCCTATGAGGACAGGCTGAGAGAGTTGGGGTTATTAAGCCTGGAGAAGAGAAGGGTCCAGGGAGACCTTATTGTGATCTTTCAGTACTTAAAGGGGACTTATAAGAAAGATGGGGACAAACTTTTTAGCAGGGCCTGTTGTGAAAGGACAAGGGGCATGGTTTTAAACGAAGAGAGGGGAGATTTAGACTAGAGATAAGGAAGAAATTTTTTTACCATGAGGGTGGTGAAACACTGAACAGGTTGCCTAGAGAGGTGGTAGGTGCCCCATCCCTGGAGACATTCAAGGTCAGGTTGGACAGGGCTGTGAGCAACCTGATCTAGTTGAAGATGTTCCTGCTCTTTGCAGGGGGGTTGGACAAGATGACTTTTAAAGGTCTCTTACAACCCAAACAATTCTATGATTATAAGTTTCTTCACTTATTATAAATTGGCTATAAGTCCTAAACGAGTGAGGGAACCCTAAAGGCAGATAAACCAAGTAAAATCAGTGTCTCCTACTCTAGGAGAATATCACGATACTCTCTTAGAATATCCCCATATGGTAGGCTGATATAATTCAGACAAAGAAATCTTGATTTGCTGCTTTACAAATAGTTATCCTGAATCTGAATAGTTCAACAGTTGCACCTATTTTTGTGCATAATGGTGTGAAATAAACATTGCTGAATGGATTATTCCATTTGTATTACAAAACATAAAGCAGGCTTAAAAATGTTTTGGTTTTTTTTTTTTTTCCACAAAGCGAAAACTAAAAGAAAAGAAGTGATAGACCAAAAAATGAAGCTAGCCTTTACTTTCAGAGATGCTTCTCAGACAAACAAAAACTTGTTCAGGCTTTTCTTTCACTCCTACCCCCACCTCTTATCATGTCTTTAGTATCACCATGTATTCAGAGATTTTCTATTCAGTTCAGAAAAATAAAACCACCAAACCCCCAAGCCCAGACCTACATTAGTCTATAGGGAAAAAGCCAGAATATCCAGTCAAAATATTTTGATAAAGTATTGCTTTTTATAACCAAAGCAAGTACTGAATTTGAAGTATCAAACTTGCCTTCATGCTTCTGAAATTCCTCTTCTGTGAAATTAATGTCTTTGTGAGACAAGTTTGTCATCAGTTGTTTATTCTCCTCCTGCAGCTGTGCAATTTGGGTAAGAAGGTCCTGTGCTTCCCCTCTCCAGACATCCTCCACCAGTTCTAATTCCTAAAGGGTAGACCGGGACAACACATTTGTATTTTTAAACATGTTAAGAGTCTTTGACTGGACTATTTACAGATCAAGCTACTAACAATCCTACTATGATTTTTACAGAAAACAATCAAACAAGACTACTTTGAATTTCTTAGAAGACATGTACTTTTCTAATGCCAGCATCAAGGAACCAAGTATCAAAGTTTCCTTAGGCTATATGCTGAATGTAAATACAGGAGGAGAAAATTGCTAATGCAAATATTTTTGACATACAAGTTACCCAAAGGATGGCTCCTCATGCCCTGTTTTGCTGTGAGGACCAGATTAAGGAGACTGTTGTGTTAGGCAAGATAACGAAACACGAGCAAGAATCACCTCCTGCATCCCAGGAAGCAGCTGCAAAGGCTGTTATAAATGCCCGAGAAACATCACACAGCGTGGGCCAGGGGAGTCAGTGTTAGGCATGCTCATTTTGAAAGAGTAGCATCTCTAGTCTAAATTTCTGTTATGAAACACAAGTGTAAAACAATGAGCCCACAATACTGTGCAGCAAACCCAGAGCTCCTAGTCCACATGGTAAACACAAGACAGAACTGTGCTGCTTCTTATGTAAATTGTTCTATATGGAATGTCTTGAGTGGCATCTATGTTAGCAGCAGTGAGACCAGTCAAAACAACTCCCATTTGTCAGGGCACTGTGTGTCAAGAGCAGCTGTCACCAATCCCCATAAAGGTCAAATTAGGACAAAAAGTATAAGGTCCTCAAGGAAAAACAGTTGTATTTAGAGCTTTACTTGCTCCAAAAGCTTTTGCCATAAATCATATTTCTGCAGCGGGGGGCATTCTCTGCTCCATTTTCACGTATGTGCTTAAAACAAAAAAAAGCTGCATGCAAATCACTGGAGCCAGGCTGAGTCATTGCTGACTTTTACATTCATCCAGCATGCCCCTTTCCTACCTAACAACAAAACACATTCAGACAACAACCCCGCCAAGCACAGCTCTAGGCTAAAATAAGCTCTGCTGAGAGATTAAAGGATAGCTTTCTGCTTTGAATGTATGCTCTGATAATGGGAAATCATGCTCCTATTGACTTTCGTGTCCAAATGCCATTTTATTCCAGCATTTATTACTGCACTGCTGTCATTTTATAACGCTTCCCAAAAGGTTTGCGGAAAACACTACATGACAAATAGATTATAAGTAACATGTAGGCATTGTAACCCATGCAGACTTGGTTATTAAGAAGCAAAGAAGATTCCATGAATCACCTCTCTTTTACTTGAAACTCTATCTTAAGAGAAAAGCAAATCTGTAATGAAACTTTATATTGCCAAATACCTAGACTATTTACAGTAATGCTGTATATTACAACTCCGTAGCTAAAATAACATGCTGACCTAGTTCAGATAATAAAACAGCACGTTCATCAATTATAAGCATACTGATGGAAACAAAACAGTACACACGCAAAAGCCCAAACTATCTAAATCTCTATCGTTTATGTGTGTCTGCTCTGTAAACACACAACTATATTAAGATTTGCCTAGGCAAACTTTCTTATTTATGGCTATTGAAAAGACCAATGAATTGGAGCAGAAATTAACTTCTGAACCCTCACTCACTAGCAGAATCATCAGACAGAGAAGGCAGATCTACGGGCCAGCAGGTGCCAGCCAGCTCAGTAAACTCGAGGCAGTGCTAAGCCAGGTTTATAGGCAAAACAGATTCACATCTAAAGATTTTAAGTACTATAATCTCATAACCTGATCCTTGCAAGGACCACTAAAAGCTTGTCTGGATTGTTTTTTGGAGGCTTTTGGGTCACAACTGTTTCTCAGTCTCTGGCTTTTTCTGCTTACCAGTACCTGCCCTGTGAAAGAGTTAAGTCTTCAAACCCTCACACTGGAACACAGATGGATGTGACACCACTGTTCTATAGGGACTTAGTGCACTGGGAATCAACTCGATTAAAAAAGTATGTATGTATCATGCATTTTATTTTCCCTGTTAAAATATATTTCCACCAAAGTTTTGCCTGGATTGTCCAAACACTCCATGAACCATGTCGTGACTATTAGAGAAGCTGGAAGAGTAGAGATGGTTAGCTGGTGGGAGATCACTTGACACCTGGCATACAGTGTATGCAGTTGACATGTTTAGGAAACTTTTAAACACATACATGAACTTCAGAAGCATCTGCACAGAACATGAACTTGTACAATGATACTGGGTGTTGCTACTAGGCCCAGTTCGGTATCCACTTCACCACGCAGCATTCTGTAAATATCTGAGATAAAGCATTACTGCTGACTGGCAATACAGCAGTCTCTGTGCAATCAATGGGGAGCTCTTCCCTGAGGTGACATGCCCTCAAAAAAAACCTTCTGGCAGCTAGGGCTCAGGAAGAGCTAATTTGACTCCAGAGGGCCCAGACACAGTATGGGACCAGCACAACAGACCACCCATTTACCTCAAAGTTAGATCTATTAGAAGGGCAAAGGTAGAGGTTTGGTACATGTACTTGTATGTATTCTCTAGACCGTCTTACTTCATACTCTGGAGACTTACTAGGGCTCTGTACATTAAAGATCTTCTACCGCCCTTTTCAGAGACACTGCCCCGAGACTTCCTCTGCAAAATGTTGCAGGAATTATCCTGGATTTTTCATATGCTAAGTGGAAGTCCCCTAGCAGACTCTTTTTAAAACATAAAACTTTAATTTAAATAAATTAAAGCCAACTCTTGAAGTTTGAGGTCTCTCTTCCAGAAATTCCCTGTCTCCATTCTGAATCTGTGTGTGTGAGCAGGAATGGCATGAGGCATTGATGATTCGAGCAGTGATGATTTAGCACAGTAATCGACTAGAAGAACCATTTCTTTAAATCCATTATCTGGATGGTTTAAATCTGCCACTTCCACTGCAGTAAGTGGAGCCGCTCGCGCTGTCCTGACACATGAGGGTAACGGGATATGGGAAATGATCTCTACCTCGGGCTTTCATGGGAGTGGAGTCAGGGAACACTATGATCACCCCAGATCAAGCCAAGGGACAACGTCTTACCATCAGAAGATGGAGCAGGAATCTGAGAGAGTGCTCTTCCCTACTCTTCAGCTCTAAGACTGCCCTGAAATCCCTTGGTCCTCCATCTCTCTCCTATGACTTGTCTACCTGATGAGCATGCCAGGGAGACTAGACTGCTAAACCATTCGCAGCTCTGGAGAGAAAAGCATGTTATTGCCAGTGACCTTTCCTGGCCTAGCAGGAAGCAGCACTATCCTCTCCTCAGGAGAGGGGATGGAGCACGAGTCCTAATCAGGGAGACACGAGGGAAAGGAAACGCAGTCACTGGGGAAGGGGTGGAGAAAGGGAAGGAGGAAGGAAACTTCCAGGAGGGAAGGAAAAAAAAGAACCACAACAACACACCCAAACCTTCAGCGACGCCAAGGCAGCATCCACGCAGATCCCGTGATCCTTCCCCGGCGGTACCCACCAGCGTGCCCGCCCGCTCCCCACCCGCCCTGCATCCCGGACCCCCGCTTTGTTTTCCCCAGCGGCTGCGGGGGATGGACGGCGGCGGGGGGGCCGGTGCCCGGCTCTCCCCCCGGCCGGCTGCGACAGCCCCTGCCCCTCCGCGCGTCCCCCCAGCCCCTTCTGCCCGCACCTTCTGGTGCTTCCGCTCCTTCTCGATGCGGTCCATCCTCTCCAGGCGCAGGCGGTCGAGCTCCAGGCGCAGCTCCTCCATCTCGGGGTTTATGTGGTTGCGGCTCACCAGCACCTCCAGGATCTCCAGCACCCGCACCACCTTGGGCATGAGGCGGGCGATGGCCTCACAGCCGTGCTGATCGATCACCCGCTCAAACTCCTGCCCCACGGCCGAGGCGATATCGTAAACGTCCATCACCGTCAGCTCCGCCGCGTTCTTCTCCAGGGCGGGCGGCGCCCCGCCACCGCCGTCCATGGCTCGCCCGGCCCCGCGGCGCCCTCATAGGCGGCGGCGGGGCGCTCTCCGCACGGGGCGCCCCTTCCTCTCCCGGTAGCCCACCCTTCCCCGATAGCCCACCCTCTCCTCACCCGGCGCTCCCTCAAGACGAGCCGCGGCCCCGCGCAGCTCCTGCCGACTCGGGCTGGCTCGGCGAGGCGGGGGGGTGTTTAAACTTGGCCGGGCGGCGGGAGGGGAGGGGAGCGGCGGCGGCGGGAGGGCGGGCGGCGGGCGGGCCGGGGGAGGCTCCGCGCATGCCCCGCCGGGCTGCGGGCGGTGCGGCTCGGCCCCGGCCCCGCCGGTTTCCCGGTGACAGCGGGGGTGGCAGTCGGGGCTCTGCCGGGCTCTCCGTGTGCGCTCCCCGCGCTGCGGCTCTTCGCTCGCTGCTTGCGCCAAGTCGCTTCAGCAGACGGATTCCTCCTGATATCAACCCAAGGCTTCGCCCTCCGGGGATGACAGCCACATGCCCGGAGGGTCAGAAGTCACACCCACGCGTGTGCTGGGGGATGCGGCATCCCACGCTGATGGAACCCAGCACCGAAGTGAGTTCGCCGTGGCGGCAGGGCCACACCGGTGTGTCTGTGTGCCTGAGAGCGAGCCCGGCGCCCGTGTCCAAAGCTGGCTTGTACAGTACCGGGACAAGGTGATCCCCTGCTCCAAGAGAGGATGAAGGCTAGCAGATGGCTGCAGGCAAACATCATGGGGCGAACAAGTCCTTCTGCAGGGTGGCAAAGGTCTCAGACAGTAGCTGGCCCAGTATCAGCGTTTGCAGGCCCTCGCTCTGCAAGAGAGTCGTTGTGCCTGGACACACACGTTGAGATTTTATACATATGAGTAGTTTGCTGGCACGGATCTGTTTACAGAGGAATTTAAACTAAAACCAAAATGTATTTTTGCTGCTTAAGTTTTCCAGTATTTTTGCCTTCAGGTCTGAGTGCGCACTTTTAAATGTTCTTCTCACAGTGTTTAGTAAGAGCTGCTCCAGGTGAGTCTTTAGAGATAAATTAAATGTGCCCTGAAATTATTTTAGGTCCCAATCCTGCCACTTGCTGTATGCAGTGTAGGAGTAACACACTATATTTTTGACAAGGCACTATGAATAATGTCAAACACTGGAACTAGTCGGGGAAAATAAAACTGGAGTTGCAAGATCCAAGCCTGGAATGACTGATATGTACTGCCTGTTGTGAATACAGCACTAATTCTCTATTTTTGGCAGATGCAAAGCACTAATGCAAGTGAATGGGAGGGATGAATGATATGAAATGCAACACTGACACTCAGAGAAACTTTTTCATGCCATACTGTCACTATCTCATAATGTCACGAGTTACAAAATTTCATTCTTCCTCCTGCGCTGCCCCAGGCACTCATTTTCACCATGCCAGGTGGCCGGGACGGTAATAAAACATTCTCCAAACACCTGAGTTTGACATTCAATTGCCTAACTTATAATAATAATCGATGATGTCCTGTGAAAACATATCTTCATATCGTTTATGAGATTGATTGCTGAAACTGAGCACCACAGGATATTGCACAAAGTTCCAGAGGGAGTGCAAGGATGAATAATGGTGTAGTCATCCTTTCCTGGCAGAGAACGCTTGTGAAAGCATGGGAAGGGGTGGCAGAACGAGCAGAACATTTGCAGAATACTCTGCAGTACCTCAGGGGAGCAGATATGCTGTGAAATCACCATTTTGTCCGAGTTAGAGGTGAGGAAAGAGTTCATACCACCAGGATTCAGTATTAAATGAGTTCCCATTGTTACGTATAAATGCATGTAGAGGGAAAAAATCATAATTTAGAGAAAATGCTAGTGGCAAGACTAAAACTACTTTGAGATAGATGAAAAAACAGCACAGCAGTTTGTGCTTTGGAAAGCAGTAGATTCAAGGTTGGCTTGGTCCAAACTCGTTGGAAACAATGGAAGTTTTCAGTGAGTCATCAGGAGAGGTCTCTCATCCCATCATGAACGTGACCCGCAGCTCCTCGAGTTTGTGCTTGTCTTGCTGAAAACATTCCCTTCCACACGTATCCGCACCCCGAGCATGCACTGACACAGCCAGCTCAAAAGTGGCAGTTTGAGTGAGATGAGCAGAATTTACTTATGTAAATCAAACATTTGGATTACATTTGTCATACAACTGAAGACAAACACAATGTCTGAGCATTATCAGTACAATAACAGGTGCTTACTTGGCAAACCCAAAGGCATCAATATTTCACTAGAAAGCCAGATTGTGCTTTAGTCTTTAAATCTTCTGCAGACAATTAAAACAGCTAGTCATGAGAACAGACTTCCTTAAACTCAAGCACGACATTCTGTATTTCTGACTGGAATTTTTAATTGAAAATTAGTATTTAAGCACAGCCATGCATAGAATGGCTTTTCACACACGGCCAGTCTTGGGAGACACAGAAGCCTGCCGCCTGCCTCGTGTTTTCTTGTGTGTGACAAAGAGCCCACACGGTGGGCTTCCCCATTACTTTGTTGATCGTTAGCTGCCCCCCAAATCTCTATCTTGCTGTGGCAAGTTTGGGTTTCCCGGGCTTCAGCAGCAGCTTGGGCCGCGGTAAGGGACAGGCGCCCTCCCTGCTTCCCGCCCAAATCGCCTCAGCCGCCTCAGGGACGTCCCGCCCCCCGCTGCCGGGCCACGCCCCCCTGCTGCCCACCCAATCCCGTTCCGCGCGCCGATCTGTCTGACAGGACAGCTCTCCCCGCTTCAATCCCATTGGCTTCTCGCCGCCGCCACTCCGTTTTCATTGGTTCCTCCCGAGGGCGGGGCCCCGCCTCCTGCGCCGCGCTGTCCCTGCCCTCCGGGTTGGGGCGGACCCTTTCCCAACGGTCCCTCCATGGCCACCGTAGCACGGGCCGTACGTGGCACTGGGGCCGCGGCGGCCTATGAGCGGCGGCCCCGTGCCCCGGAAGGGGCGTGGCTGAAGCCGGAAGTCCCCCTCCCCTTTTCCTGCTGGCCCGCCGCTCGGTGCCCCCTCCCGCTGGGCTCCGCCATGTCGCCGGTGCGGGCGGTGCTGGCGTTGCTGGCCGCGCTGGCGGCCCCGGCTGCTGCCTACTTCGTCAGCATCGACGCGCACGCCGAGGAGTGCTTCCTGGAGCGGGTGCCGTCCGGCACGAAGATGGGGCTCATCTTCGAGGTGGCGGAGGGGGGGTTCTTGGACATCGACGTGGAGGTGAGGGGGGGACGGTGCCGCCGGTGGTGCCCTGTTGAGGGTAGGGCGGCCGGGCCCTGCGGGGCTGCCCGCGGCCGGGCCCTGCGCTCATCCCCCGCCGCCCGGCGAGGCCGTGGCGGCCCCGGGGAAGGCAGCGGTGGCCTGAGGGGGCGAGCACCGACTTGAGGAGGCTTTAAACCGTCGGGGGAGCTTGAGACGGTGCCGCTGGGTCGCGGGGACTCCGTGCGGCGGGCTCGCCCTAGGCCGGCCGGGCACAAGGGCTCCCTGGGCGGCAGGAGCAGGCCTGGCGTGGGCCATGTCGGAGGGGACGAGGTGCCTTTCCCGGGCCTTTGGGTTCCTGGGGCTGCTTGTCGTTCCTGCTACTGCTGCAGAAGGCAGTCTTCCTGCTTTCACAGCCGCTCTCTTGAGATTTCTGCGCAGTGTGGTCTTGCCGTAATAAACCTTTTGGCGGGGAGAACGAACAGCGTTACTCTTTCCCAAAGCATGTTCGTTATTCTGGAAGCAGCGTGTCCCCCCTTGAATCAAAAGGTGTTGGCTTTAATCAGGTCGATTGGCATCTTGAAAGTTGTAGGTAAGTCTTTTTCTTCAATGAGGTGTCAAATCAGTTGGAGAATAATAAATAAGAGTTGCTTTAATCTTGGTGAAGAGCAGATAGTTGTTTGTTTGGGATAACTTAAACATGAGAGAGTTATTGCTGACAATATAATAGTTTAAAACTTCACGTTGCTCTAGTAGACGACAGAGACAGGAAACTATAAAATCCCATTCAGATATCACTAGTTGAAGCTCAGCAGCTGAGTTTGGTGTCCTGGTGGGATGGAAGCCTTAACATCACAGTGACCCTGAGCACTCAGTATTCAGGCCCTTGATCCATTTGAAATGGCAACTGCAAGAGTGCACAACTGTATGTCTAAAGTAGTATTGACGTAGGGGAGAATGTCTTTTTTTCTTTTTTGCTTTCCTTCAAACATCAGAGATAAGGTTCCCCCTGCAGTTTTTAATTTGGCTAACACAGCTGTCGATAGCTTATGGTTTACTTGTTCTTGAATGCTTCTTATCTTGAATACGGAAGGTCAGTAATCTTGGCCAGTGAGAGAGGCTCTTGTATGGCTTTCTTTAGCAAGAAGTTTTGTTGGTTATGTTTTTTTTTTAAAAGATTTTTGTGCAGAAAAATTCATAGCTGCTTTTGAGTTGTGGGAGAGACAGCATGAAGAGTGCCAGACTAGTCAGATTACAGATGATATTTGTAAATCTGACTGGATAACTTCAGGATATGTGTGCAGTGCTGTAACAGTGTGTTCAAAACCACTGACTTTTAAATAAAATTTATGATATTTTGTTTTCCCCATCCAGATTACAGGGCCTGATAATAAAGGAATTTATAAAGGCGATCGAGAGTCCAGTGGAAAATACACATTTGCTGCCCACATGGATGGAACTTACAAGTTTTGCTTTAGCAACAGAATGTCCACCATGACTCCCAAGATAGTGATGTTCACTATTGATATTGGGGAAGCTCCAAAGGGGCAAGACATGGAGACAGAAGGTGAGAGAGACTCCTGGAAAAAAATTAGCTCCAACTTGGGAGCTTTTCCTTATGTGCATGATTTATGAACCTGACTAGGATTCTCAGAATTCCTGTTTCTTCAGACTGTCTAGTTAGCTGTTCTCTTGCACAGCTAAAATGGATATGGATGTTCTTAGACCTCATTACACGATTTAATGCAAAATCACCAGGGAATCACTTGGCCATCTGCAGAAACTAATGCTTTCATCCTTTAGTCTTTTCATCAGTTTCATTCTCTGATTTCTGGTTTGCTCAGCAGTATGTAGACTACTACATGCATTAGTTGAGCTCTTTGATAAACGTGCTAATATAAAAAAATTTCTCTTAGCTGTGTAAATTACTGTTTTATCTGCAGCCTTTTGTCCTGTACTTGTGTTCATCTCTTACACTTTTCTCTAGGTGGTGGAGATACCTGGGATGGTATGTGTACTGCTTTTTGAAAGCTCATTAGCATCTTGTCTTTTGCATATGTTTATTCACTAACAGCTAACGTTTGCTTTTTCTCTGTAACGTTTGTTTGTAGCATGAGAATGTCTTTTTAATAAACTACATAAAAGGTCTGATTCTGAGCAATGCTGAGCACCTGCAAGCTTTCATCGAGAGGTTTATATACGTAGCAGCTCTTGGGATCAGGTCCTTGAACTGTCCATGACAGTTTGTCTTCAGGTGGTTATTTATGGCTAACAGAAGACTTAATCAGGAGTTTTAGGGGAAATTAAACAAAAACACTGAGCATCCAAGAACACTGGATATTTTAGACAGTGTTTGTTTTTTGTTGCTAAAGTGGGTGTTGAATAATCAGGGGCTTTTGGAAGCAATGAGCTTCTTTTAGGTTGTTAATTATCAGTGATGTTACAAGGGGGAAAAACTTCAAACATGTCACTTGCTGTGAAACAAATGAATGTATTTGGTAACAAGTTACAATGTTTTATTTAGGAATCACTAACTGTAGCTGGGAAGGCAATAAATTCTTGGTTTTTATTTTAGCAAGTAAATAACTGTGTGCATTGAGTGTTTGATATCACTTAAAAAGTAACAAATTTCTAACTTTTGATTTTTTTTTTAAAGACTCAGTTAAATCTTTTGTTGAGTCTGAATATATCTGTTGTAAAGCATGTTAGTGCAGCTTTAAATTTTTAAGGCAAAGACTTTTTTGTTTAGTGTGTTTTTCTTGGAGTGGGTTTAAACAATCCCTGCAACTGTTACTTCTTCCCTCACTGATAAACTGCACTTATTGCAATGACCAGTTGGCCATGAAAATAAAGGATTTACAATATTAGCAAAGTGAGTGTGGTTTACACAACTCTTCAAAACTTTAATTGTAGCTTGTATGAGTGTTATACTCTGGTCCTCTTTTTGGCTGTTCCCTATAAGACTTTATTTTGAATAGCTTTATTTTCAGACTGTGATCTGAAACAATTTATAAATAAAAAATTAATAAGGCAGCTTCAAAGTCAAGTATGTCCCTTCAGTGGAAAATGTGTTGGATTTTGTGACTTTAAGAGAGCTGATTGCCCAGAGCGTGTCTGTGGAATGGTATCTTGAACTTCTCTTGGTGCTAGAAAACTTTGAAAATTAGTTGCGTAATTCATAAATTTGTAAGTGGACAGTTCTTTGAGCATGAGTGTATTTAAAAGGTTCTGTGATTGACAGTCAAATCACTAAATCTTGGATCTCTGATCCTTCCATTTGCTGAACTATCTCAAGCTAGTTTTCTGTTACCGTTGGTTTGGTATTTTCCTCCTCTTCTGCTTTCACCACATACCAGATCCTGAAGCCAGTTCCTGCCCTCTCCAGGCCCCTTTGGCATTGTTTCTGCTGAATGCTGTGCTTCAGCTGAACGGGAAGATCACAAGATGTGATACTTTGCTTCAGAAAGTGATCTCGTTTTGCCAGCATCATGATCTTAAGCTAAATTCTCGGTCGTTCTATTTTTGCAAGCTTAACAACTAGGAAAAGCTGTAATGTTGAGATAATTTGCTTGGATTATATTGGATGATATTGGCAAAATAGATACTAGTGTGTGGTATTGATCTCATGTGTTCTTACATTCTGTTTTTCTGTAAAAGTATGCCCATATTAGAAATAAGTGGTCTGTACTGACTCTAAATTGCGTGTCTTCTGCCTTCTGTTTGGATATGGAGAAAGACGATTTCCCACTTAATAAATACCAGAGAGATGTGTTAGGAAAAGTGGCGCTATGAAAACTAAACTAAACTTTGCGGTAAAGAGAAAGTTTTCAGCTGTACAGACCGACTGCATTTTTCAGAACTTCTGCGACAAGAAATTACTGTTCATAAATTTTAACATATTGTTCTTTGAGTCAATAACAGACTTTCTAATGCTTCTGAAATTATTCCGCAGCTCATCAGAACAAACTAGAAGAGATGATTAATGAGTTAGCAGTGGCCATGACAGCTGTAAAGCATGAACAGGAGTACATGGAAGTTCGCGAAAGAATACATAGAGCAAGTATGTGTCTTTGACTTAAATGCTTCTCCCCTCTCAAATTAACTTACGAAATGGGATTTTAAAGTACAAGTCCGTGAAAGCTATTCTAAGTTACTAAAAAAAAAATAAAAAATAAAGATTTAGAACAAGTTCTGAAGGACCCGCCCGTACAATAAAGAATGTAGTGGATGCTTGCAATCTTCTTTAAGTTGGCTTGCTTCTCATATGATGAAGGTTGTTATGCAAAATAATCTTTGCGTAATTGACATAAATTCTAAAGTTCTTTGAATGGCATATTCATGAAGATATCAGTAATGATATGGTTCCCAGGGGTACATGTTGGTTGAACTATTACTTCATCCTTGAAATGGGTGTGCCTTAATAATTGAGCCAAAGGCTTTTAAAGATATTTTGTTGAAATAGAGCAGAACTGCTGCTGTTTCCAAGTAGAGAATATGGTGAACTCTCCAGTCACAACCCTCATTTTCTGAAATACCGCTTTAAAATATGACTGAGAGTGCTAAGTGGTGCATTAGGGGAAGCCTGGTGAGAATAAAGGGCAAGTATTTTTAATGTGAAAATATGATGTTACATTAAAGCACTGGCCCGTCAACTTTTTGAACCTATGGATATCTCCAGTTTTATGAGCTTTGTTACTAGTGGTTTGATTTAAGAAAATGATGATTTTTTAGAACCAAAAATTATGAACCTTCAGTGATTAAAAATTCCCTGCTCAACTTAGACCGTAATGTGCAACTGTTACTTGAAAAAGCAAGTGGCTTCTGTTTGGCAGTCAGAGGCTTCTTTCTGGCCTCTTTGAAAGTGTGCAGAATAGAGAAAGATGCTGCAGTGTATGTCCACAGTTGAGGTTAAATGACAAAGTGTGTTTTAAATTTGTTTTAAATGCTTTGTAACTTACTACTGTTTGGTTTTTTTGTTTTTTCTCCCTAACAGTTAATGACAACACAAACAGCAGAGTGGTTCTTTGGTCATTCTTTGAAGCCCTTGTACTAGTTGCCATGACACTGGGACAAATCTACTATCTGAAGAGGTTTTTTGAAGTCCGAAGGGTTGTTTAAGAGTACTTTTCTGGTCGCGGATTTCAGTTCACTGTCTACCAAACATCCTGGTCACAAAAAAGTCAATTAGTTTCTGAACCCTCTTCACTGAACTGTAAAACTTATTTGCTTATGTTCCTTCCTAGTTAAAACTGAATTGTTTTTCTATATCTTCTGTAGCAAAAGCTGTGCTGAAATCTTGTCACTAAATTGGCATATTTTTTTTCACTTAAATCTGCCTAGTCTGTATGCTAAGCAAGGTCCAAGCAAACTGCAAATGCTGTAATTCAACTGTAGTAACAAGCAATGTTGATGTCTTTTCTAACTTCCCCCCCCATTTTCATACTTGCGGTTCTATCTAGGGAAAAAACGGTACAAGGCCCTAACATGACTGTTTGCATTTTTGACATCTTTAACCCTGCAGTAGGTGTTACGAAATTGAAATAGTCCCTTCTTTACTTACATAAACTGCCAAGGAGAAGTGATTGGAACTTTATTCTGATAACGAATAGAAGACAGCTGACCACTTCCAATCTAGTATTCGTATCTAGTTGCTATTTAAAGGAAAGTCTTCAGTAACTCTCCTAATTACATCAGCTTATTCCCAAAGTTCTTTTAAATGACATAGTCGATACGAAAATACGTTTTCTCCTCTCATGACCGAATGTTCATCGTTTTTAGTCTTTCGCAGGTTTTATATGGAAGCCAGTTGTGCGCAGTGTCTTGGCAGACAATAGTTGTTGGCCCTTTGGTTTTTGCAGGTCCAAAGTTCAGACTGTTGGCGCTACTGCGGGATGCATTAGTGTTCAGGACATCTGGATTCCTGATGCCAAAGGGTTAATGATTCTGGGGGTTTATTGCGATGCTATGCAGCCCTTCTATTTAAGTTAAGTGGCAGTCTCTGCCATTATCTGATCATAATTAGCATAATGCTAAATACTGGTGTGTTTTCTTTTTCAGGCACATGTAGATTTGTTTTTGTATAAAGTTACTTTCCTCGGTCTCTGATGATTGGTTTAAAAATTAAAGACGCGTCTGATGTGGGTGCTGAGCCAGGATTATGTTGTGACTGATGTATATTAGTTGTAATCATTTTTGGGGGTGGGGTGGGGTCTTTTCCAGGGGGGAGCCTCTACAAGTAACACACAACAGTTTTGTACAATTAATTTAAAATTTGTTACAGGTTTTCATGTTCCAGGTAAAGTTTTTTCAACCTCGGGCAAACACTTGCAGCAGTTCTTCAGAAAGGTGGCTGTTACACCTTATTGCGACTGTTGTGTGCCAATATTTTTGTGTAAAACACTTAAAATCGAATTCTAAGATGTACATTTAAAAATTGCTTGTGAATCTAAATATGACCCAGGTTCGATAAATAAACAAATTCTTTAAAAAAAAAAAAAAAGGAGCAATTTTGTATTTCTTTTTTTCTTTGATACTTTAAGGAAGTACAGTTTAGCACAAAGCTTTTTTTTATAAGGTATCTCTTGGGATATCAGGAATTAATCGAAATGCCATCCTGCTCTGTGGGCAGGTATGAGAAATTGCAGGTAATTCTAAACCTACAGGTGGGCAGAACCCCAGAAGTACTTAATGTGATAGGCCGCTTGCCATAAAAATAGGATTTTTTTTTTTTTTTGGCTATATTCCACAGAGGGGGCAAAACCCGCCGGGGCGGAACCAAAGTTCGTCGGCGCGTGTTTCCGCCCGGCCCCGCCGAGGACGGACCGCGGGGCGGGCGGTGGCAGGGCGTGGGCGCCGCTCAAAGATGGAGGCGGTGACTGAGGGGAGCTGGGAGTCGCTGCCCGTGGCGCTGAGTCCGGGCGTGCTGCAGGCACTGCGGGAGCTCGGCTTCGCCCGTATGACCCCGGTGCAGGTGAGGGGTCGCCCCGGCCCCGCGGCTGTCCTGGGATGGGGAGGCAGGGCCTGAGGGAGGAGGGGGCCGGCGTCTGTGGGCTCGGCCGCAGGTCGGAGCGGGCAATGGGCTCTGTGGCAGCGAGGGAAGTCGCTGCCCTCGGCCTTCCCGTCACTGTCTCTGTTTGGGCAACGCTTACAGAGAGCTTTGGTGCCTCTGTGGGGTTTACTTCCACCATAGGAAATTCAGCCGTTCAAGTGGTATTTCTCTGTTTTCAGTCTGCAACCATTCCACTTTTCATGAATAACAAGGATGTCGCAGCAGAAGCGGTGAGTGCTCTTCCCTAGTGCAGTTCGTTGTTTTTCTTAGTTTGTCTCTGGAGCTGGGAAAGGGCTGACTCTGTTTCCCTTCCTGCAGGTAACAGGCAGTGGCAAAACCTTAGCGTTTGTAATTCCTATACTGGAAATCCTTCTCCGACGGGAAGAAAAATTAAAGAAAATGCAGGTAAGATGAAGTTATTTCGTTCTGAGTATGTTTTTATGAAGTACCAATAAAGTTTGATGACTTCAGGAAAAGTACCGATAAGGAAAACTGCATACATGTAAAATGACTGTGTGCGCAGCTCTTTGGTATAGTAACGATAAACTGTTTAAAACTTGAAAATAAATATTGGGGTGCTTTCTTTGCACTTAGATATAGCTTTTTACTTGATGTGATCAACCTGTTGGTTTCTGAGCTGTTAGAAAAGTGTCTTAAAATATCAAATACAATGGTGTACTGCAAACAAGAGTCTTTGAATGCTTTTTAGTATCCATTGACTTTGAATATGTTTTAGTGTGCAGAGAACTTGCACTGTTATTTGCTATTAAATATCATTATTAGATGCTGTTCTTTGAGCACAGGTATTTTGCATATTGGTAAAATGCCTCTTTCTTAAATATTTTCTGTTATTTTGTATACTTTATTGTATTTCTATGGAAATGTTTTGTCTAAAACTAGAATCATAAACATGGCCTATATTCACTTATCTTATAAGGGAGAATTTTGCCCAATTCTTCCTTCTAGTCTGTTATTTTCCATAAATTCCTTTTGTTTTTCATGTGCAGGTTGGGGCTATAATTATCACACCAACGAGAGAATTAGCTATTCAAATTGACGAGGTGCTGTCACATTTCACAAAACACTTCCCCAAGTTTAGGTGAGTGAACTTCAGGGTTGTCATGACAATAGTTCCTTTTTCTTTGGACTTCTGTCATTCGTAGACTAGCAAAACTTAAAGATGACCTAAATCTTTCTGTTTTATTGTTTTAGTCAGATTCTTTTAATTGGTGGTAGGAATCCCATGGAAGATGTTGAAAAGTTTAAAGAACGCGGGTGAGTTGATTGTCAATGATTTTTATCAATGCTTTGCAGCTGTGGTTTTCTCCTTGACTTTGGGGCTTTCAGATTAGGGCTTTGGTCTTGATGGTGGTAAAATGTGATGGTACTGCATGAGTATGTTAGGGTGCATGCTGAGGAAATTGTGGATTCTTTTCCTTGAGTGAGATATTGCACAGTGAGGCAATAGGAAAGGATCATGTATGATATCAGTACCATTTACATGCTGTTTGGGTGAAGAACGTGCAGCATGGTGAGCTGAAAACTGTCTTCACTGAATATTTCAGTTCCTTTTTTGTAAATGTTGTACTAGTGGTAGGCTCTAGTGAGATTGAGAGAGTGCTGATGAATAATTTTCTGGAACTGTTTGGTGTTGATATCAATGATGAAGCAATCGTATTTGTCACTGGCTTTTGCACACAGGTACCAAATATTTCTTCTACCTGATAGTTGCTTTATAGTTGCTGATTATATTCTAAACTTCTATTACCACAAATGATGTGCTTTCACCTGAGCATTTCTTCTCCCATCAACATAATGTCTGCAAGTCACTGAAATTTGAATACACTTAGAGGTGACAAACTGAAATGCTTTTATTGATGAATGCAGTCAGTTTGAGTGCAGGTTTGTGCTGTGATAATTATGTTAGCAGCTCCCCAAAAGCCCTTACCTTGCGGTTACACAATTGCTGTGTGTCTTGTTCACAAACAGTGGGAACATCATTGTAGCTACACCCGGCCGCTTGGAGGATCTATTCAGAAGAAAAGCAGATGGGCTGGATCTAGCAAGTTATGTGAAGTCCCTTGATGTCTTGGTATTAGATGAAGCAGACAGACTTCTAGATATGGGCTTTGAAGCAAGGTATTTAAATAATAAATTCTAGTAATACTTGTAAAGTTTTAAATGAGTTCATATATGATTGGTGTGAATGAGCGCAGCCTACAATGACCTCTATAGTTAGATTTGTTTTGGTTTTGTTCTTTTACCTCTCTTTGCTCTGTAGACTATATAAAACAATTACTAAGAGGGGAAGAGAATCAGGAAAAGTTGTTCCTTGATGAATACAGAGTTTACAATTTCTTTTTCTTAATGTATATTAGCACATGCTATATTAATGCTTGATTAAATATCATTTATGCACTGGAATATCTTAAAACACTTTAACAAATAATCTTTGATGACTCCTTTCTCTTAAAGTTAAGATAATTAGCTCAATAGAAGATGCTCTATACTTGGCACTCTAATAAAAGCTACTTTGTTTATAAACTCTTACTTCCAATGATTAAGCTTCTTTCTGAGGGAAGTCTTGGGACAGTTATGTTTTACATGTGCTTACTTGCAGTTTAAATACCATTCTGGACTTTTTGCCCAAGCAGAGACGGACAGGTCTGTTCTCAGCAACTCAAACTCAAGAGGTGGAGAACCTGGTGAGAGCAGGTCTTAGGAATCCTGTCCGCATCTCGGTGAAAGAGAAGGGAGTGGCAGCAAGCAACACACAGAAAACTCCAACACGCCTGGAGAACTATTATATGGTGCGAACCTCTGTACTTTGTGATAGATCCAGGAAAAGGAGAGGGAACAAGAAACCATCAATAAGTTTTTAAGTCTTGGCTGGTTAGGATCACAGTAATAGAGGAACCAGAAGTCTTGAAGGCATAAAGCTCTTGCAGATTCTCTGAAGATAAGTAACCAAGCTGAGGAGAAAGATCTGACTGAGCAACCCTGTTTTCTCCTGCTCTGTGAGCTTTATTTGGCTGCCCAGTAGTTGTAACCTTAAACTAGCTGCAGTGCTGTGGCTTCTTGACCTGCTTATAGTGAATGGTATGGGAGGAGAATTTGGCGAAACTAATGTGGGAGAGGTATTGGGGATGGGAAGACTGGGAGCTTAAGTATTTGGTTTTGCTTAAAACAAGATACATGAAAGAGTAATATTGCATGTGTTGAACTGTGGTACAAATGATCAGTATTAACAAATTATGCCCATAGGCATTTATCCGTGCACAACGAATGGAGGAAACTGGCAGATCACTTTGTATCAAGTCCATTTTCTTACTTTTTTTTCTTCTTTCTTTTTTGTAGATCTGCAAAGCAGATGAAAAATTTAATCAGTTGGTGCATTTTCTTCGACAGCACAAACAGGAAAAACATCTAGTCTTTTTCAGGTAATTCTATTTGTGTTTCATTGTGAAAACGGTATGGCGTTTTATTACTTGAATTCCAAAACTGTGCCCTGTTTGGACAAGGACACAGCCATTTTAAAAGTGATTCACTTTAATAGATGTCTTGTAGAATATGGTGCCTAAGAAGAGATTGATCATTGCTTCATGTCAGGATTGTATTGAACTTTATTACGCGAAACATAAATTTCATATGCATTTTTAAAGTAAGGCATTATAGGTGATTATATGTCAATTGTAAAAATGATGTACATATTTAAGTAAAAATAGGTGATAGTGTATATTTTTGAAAGTTCTCAGACCACTCTGGCTTGACCGTCTAAATCAGATTAAAAATGCAGCATAATCTTTTGCTTTTATGTCTGTCTTTATCACAACAGCACATGTGCCTGTGTGGAATACTATGGGAAGGCTTTGGAATCCTTAATTAAACAAGTAAAAATAATGAGCATTCATGGGAAAATGAAACACAAGCGTAACAAGATTTTTACTGAGTTTCGGAAACTCCCAGGGTAAGAACGTATGAATAGGCTAAACCAGCCAAAAGTAAAAATAGTAAGGGATGTGTAATTTGTCTGATGAAGTTATTCTGCCACTTAAGTGGTGGCATGCTGAGGAGAAGGGTGCTACTAGCTGTTTTTGAATATATTTATAATAACAGAAACTATGCTTAGGTACTCAAAGAATGATCACAAACAAAGTGAAAATGTGACTGGAGCGTTTAGATAATCCGTGTGGCAGCATGGAATGCGGAGGGACATGGATTTAGGATATCCTGCAGCCCGGGACCCTCTGGAGTTTGGCTGCTTGCTGGCCAAACGTTCGCATTGTGAAGCCCGTCACTACTGCTGCTATCTGTGCTACTGTTTTAACTGGGCACACTGCAGTGTCACGTGTTACAATCACACATTAGCCTTCTTGTATGAATGTACCATTGGTAGGGAACTGGTAGTGAAAATAACCTCTTCCTGATTGGTAACCAGAGTGGAAACCCGGGATACTATTTTAATAATATATGAACAAGAATATGGCAACGCAATGCTGTAATTTACCTGCAGAAAAGTGTTCTGTGTCAGCTTTGCAGTGTGTGCTTAAGAAACTCTCACCCCATTAGGTGTCATTTTTTTTATTGCAAGGGACCTGAGTTTTAGCATTTTATGTTATAAGAAAAATAATTGCCAACAGGCTGGAAGAAGAGCTGTTTAAAATAGCATGCTAAAACTGTCATTCTCTTAGGTCTTTTACTAAAACATTTATAATATTACATTCAGCAGTTGTGGATGCAGTGGTAATTTAAAATAGAATTTATAATAGGGAATTGATTTTTTTCTTAATGATATGTTGGCTGTAATATAAATCACATTCATAATAACATTTTCATAATGTTATGTAGAATTTTAGTTGGTAAAAGCTGCAACTACCTCCAAATATTTTGTCTCTTTTCAAAAAACAAGTGTTTTAAAACTTTTTGTTCCTCATTCTCCAGTGTAGATGCCGAATACATGGTTGGGGGGACACTGGTTCTTCTCAAATGACGGGTTAATGAAAATATGATTTTTCTTCTTTCTAGTGGCATTTTAGTTTGCACTGATGTCATGGCCCGTGGCATAGACATTCCAGAAGTACACTGGGTTTTACAGTATGACCCACCTAGCAGTGCAAGGTACAACTTGAGATCTTAAAAAACTTTACTCTACTTGTGGTCATGTCACTGTACTGTTTAGATATAAATTGGGAACATGCAACTGCAGAAAACACGTTTAATTGCTCCCTGGAAGTTAGTCTGAGTGAACACACAAAATAATGTATCAACAAGGGAGGCTGGAACACTGCAATTTTTGTTGTAACTGCTGTGAATTGAAATGACTGTGTTGTATGTGCGTAAGTCAAATGGGCGGTTGCAACTTATATTTGTGTAAAGAGGCACATGGTATGAGAATATCAAATAATGAGAGGTGAGACACTAGGGTGAGTGAGAACAGAGATGAGAATGGGGACAGAGCTCTTCAAGGAATGATACTTTGAAAGTTCACGTAAAAGGTGCTTTTCCGTGTATTTTAACTTCTGTAATTCTCCCTACAACACGCTTAAACTGTATCCCCAAAACAGATCCCCCCGTCTTAGTATCTAGTCCTAACAGTGGAGTGGGACTGTTGCACGTATTGCATCTTACTGGTTCCTGCTGGTTCAATTCAGAAGTATATAGCACTCTGTATTTTCCATTCCGTCAGATTTCCCGTTTTGCTGTCTGTCTAATGCTTTAAAATCAGACTGAGCAACTCCTGTTAAGTTAGCGCTGTGTTGTGTTGTTTCAGTGCCTTTGTGCATCGGTGTGGTCGAACAGCACGGATCGGCAATGTGGGCAGTGCGCTTGTATTTTTACTTCCCATGGAAGAATCTTACATTAACTTTCTCTCAATCAACCAAAAGGTTAGTAGACTTTTGTTCTAGCCCAAAGCAGGAAAGGGCAAGGGGACACGCTTGCTGATAGGGATTTTGAAATCGGAATTTGTAGGGCTTAAGGTCATATGCATAGGTAATGTTTTAGCAGAGGTTCATAATTAAAAAAAAAGACAAGAGCTGCTTATTAATCACCAAATGCAACTGTTAGAAAATGACTGCTCCTGTTAGAACACGATTGCTCCCAGTGTTACTGTGTTTGTAATGTGAGCATGTGATGCATCAAGTAAGGAAAGGCTTTTCCTTTCAAAGATTGAGTATTTCCAGAAGGGCAGTGCTGGCTTACACTCCTACCCCCAACCCTGCCACCACCAGTTTGTGTGCTGCACCTTCTGTGCTCTTTATGTTCAACGTGAATAATTTCCTGTGTCTGGTCCTGCATTTGTGGGATTAGTTGTTTAAATTCTCTCTAGTCCTGCTAATGAGAACGTAGCTTGATAAGGCATGAGACGAAGATGTTGCCTCTCTGGAGCTGCAGCGTGCGAGCTCTGTTGCTGGGTTAGGGTGACAACGTGGGGCTAAACGGTGGAGTGTTGAATTGACTAAGGGGGAAAGGTCTCAAAGCTGACTGAAGATTTACTGGGGAAGAAGTGCATGTTTGAAGTTCCACAGTGCATTTTAAATAATTCAGCTGAATTTATCCTTTGTTTTGTTTTTGTTTTTTTCATTTCTTTTCTGGTTTTCAGTGTCCCATGCAGGAAATGAAACCACAGACCAATGTGTTAGATCTTCTTCCAAAACTGAAGTCTATGGCCCTAGCTGACAGGGCAGTGTTTGAGAAAGGGATGAAAGCGTTTGTGTCTTATGTCCAGGCTTACGCCAAACACGAATGTAATCTGATCTTCCGAATAAAAGGTAATTGCCAGCAGTGGCCAGTATCTTTCACTGTTCCTTTCAGAAGACAGTATTTGGTTTGGCAAAAAACATAGTGTTATTGTCCACAAGCTTCAACTACGGATTCCATTTCTCAAAGTTATGATCTGCTGCATCAGACTCTGATAAAACTATTTTTTCCAGCAACTTGTTTCTCGTTGTTTTCAAGAGAAAACATTTAATTATCAAGTTTGACCAAACTGACATAACATAAATAAAAGTGCCTTTGTTACTAGTATTAAGTATAGAATGCAAACAACACAATAAGATAATGTGTTTTTTTTTTTTTTCTGTGACTTGCTAAGTTAAATTAACTTTTTTAGGAAACTGACTGTAAAAATCTTTATTTTAACAGATCTGGATTTTGCTAGCCTTGCCAAAGGTTTTGCACTGTTAAAAATGCCAAAGATGCCTGAACTAAGAGGAAAATGTTTTCCAGACTTTACTCCAGTCACTGTTAATACAGACTCCATCTCATTTAAGGATAAAAACAGAGAAAAACAGAGACAAAAGCAATTAGAACAACAAAGAAAAGAAAGAGAGGAAAATGGAGGCAAAAAGAAATTCATAAAGAACAAAGCCTGGTCAAAGCAGAAAGCGAAGAGGGAGAAGAAAAAGAAAGTAACAGCTAAAAGGAAGCATGAAGAGGTAAACTAAGCCCGTTCTATTAAACTGCATGTGATTACTGTAGCACAGGTACATACTTTCAAATGTCAGAGAGCCATGAGATTTTAGTTTGATGGAACTGATGAGTGTAGATTAACTTTTCAGGATGTTGACAGGCAAAGCTTAACAAAATGAGAGAAGCTTTTTAAAGTCCACCACTAAAACAATTTCTCAGCACTCTGATGCTGGTCAGTAATGCTGGTAGCACAGATTTTTATTTCTCAAAGTTCCAGCAGTATGGCATGATGGTGGCCCATACTTGATTTATTTTTTTTTCCTCTCTGCTTTTTTCAATTCTCAGCAAGTGTAACTGAGAATTAGATAGTTTCCTAGATAGAAACTGAGGATTCTTTCCTGCTTAGAAACTCCTGGCAAAATCTGAGTTGTAAGCTTCTCTTGTGGTCAGCTGTATAGAATTAAACCTTTTTGTTGTGTCTAATTTGCTATTTTTCAACTGTCAACAGGGCTCTGATATTGAAGATGAGGATATGGAAGAGTTGCTGAATGACACAAGGCTCTTGAAAAGATTAAAAAAAGGAAAAATTAGTGAAGAAGAGTTTGAGAAGAGACTAACAGGCAGCCACAGTCGACTCAAAGCAGAAACTGTTGCTGATTTAGAGTCCGAAGGTTGACAGTTATTCTAACCACACTTCTACGTTAAAATACTGCCAATTTCAATAAAACTGTATTTTTATATCAAAATAACAATGCAGAGAACAGAATTGATCTAGTTTTTTCAATAAAGAGACCTGGTGTCCACAAAGACATACAAGCAAGCCTGCAAGAACAAAGCTGAAAGCGCGTTGGCATGGCATGGCAGGAGCTGCACATTTCCATTTGCACCCTTGTGCATTTTTTAATTTTGATTTTTTTTTTTCAGGTACGTACCACAGATCAGTAAGTAACAGCATACCTCAGAATGAGTTTGAATACATCATAAGGTATTTTATTTTACAATACCAAAATATTCCACCCATCCTTAAAATAATTTATTTTAGGGCTTTAGAAGCTGTAGTAACTTTGGGATTTTTTTTTTTTTTAACAGTGGTCCATCCACATGTAATGTTTTGCTTTAAAAACTCAAGGCTGGTAATTGCATTAATCCTTATAATGTTGTCTCCTTGCCACGTAACTTGTACCATCTTCCAAGTTCTTACAACTGTGATCGTCATTGAAGAAGATGATACCTCCTGTACACAAGTCCTCTGTCACAGATAGAGTTTAATAAGTTCATCACTGACAGCTGATGGAGTTAACACACCGAGGTCTGTGAACAGTAACGTAATTAGCGATGGTGATGTGTAGTCAATCCAAGGATGCTCCTCTGTTAGATTCTGACTTGTTTTCAGAGTGTCTGCTTTGTACTAGAAGGCAAGGGAGACCATTAGTTATTACACAACTGCAAGTTAAAACCTCTTACAGGTCTTGAGCAGATGTTTGTGGTAAAACTGAAGGAAATCAGTTAGTTTAAAATGAGGCACAGGCTCGTGCCACCTTGGTTTTGGCTGGTTTATCTTCTTTATAAAGTACAATTTGTAGTTCTGAAGTGTATTGATTTAGCTGTTTCTTGTCCTCAGCTGCTCCTGCACCGCAAGGGAACTGCTTCAGGAACTAAATGTTAGTATTACGATAAATTCTAGCTGCCTGACATATGACTAACAGAGAGCAGCTCTGCATTATGTGAAGTAAGCTACACTAGAGAGATACAGACAAATGTGAAGACATGCTTAGACAAAAATTTTTCATGGACATGTAAGTGTGCATCTTAGCTGGCTAAGATGTAATTTGAATTTCTCTTACCTTAAACTTATCTGGGACATCCTGCTGATTCAGAGGGAATAGCCTTACAAACTTGAAACTTTCCGCTACCACATAAAACGGCTTATTCTGAGCTTTGGCACACACAGCAATTTGATTAGTGCCAATCTGTGGAGACAGATGGAAAACAACGTACAGACTCAGTGCTAGCATGACATAACCTTGCCCAGTTTCCAACAATAAGTAGACGTTTACTGAATAACATCCAAATAGAAAAGATTTTTCAGAAAGCCTTGAATTATTCAAAGAAACCAAACTTTAAAAGTCTAGAGTTTACAGAATGATGTAATAAACTCACTACCTATTACCTTGTTAATAATGCCTCCGCTTTCAACTACACCTTCAGCACCAACTAACACCAGGTCCACTTTCTCCATAATGTAGCTGTTCAAAGGGGGGAAAAAAAATCCAAATCTTACTGGGTAATACAACAAATGACTCACTCAACAGAACAGAAATTAGTAATTCAAACAGTCTTTTACTTTACTGAACTACTTTCATCTACCTATGTAAGTCCACGGGCTGTTACACATCCCTGGAGTGAACCTTCATCTGTTTCCCAGGCAGGAATACTAAGTAATCGTATCTTCTCCAGCCACACTGGACCTTGGCAATTGTGTAAATGCTGGAAGAAGTTGAAATCTGACTAGGAATGATGCTCAGTTACAGGATGTGGGTGCCTGTGATAAGATACTAACTACAGTGAAGTGTAACTACACTGTAATAACCTCAGCCAAATCCACAGGATGCTCCTCATCCCCAAGTTCTACATTTAGGTCTGACTCCATTTTTCATTCTAACGTGAACACCAAATACTTGTTTTGTAGCAGGCATATTCTCTTAATTGGGCACCTAGAGGTGTAACTTGTTTAGCTTGTTTGACGACTATGACAAACTAAGTAACAACCTCTGTAGATTGAACATGTGTCTCGGAAACTTACACATAACACTATCAAAATAAAATTGTGATGAACAGTATTAAAATTTAATGATCAGACTTACCCAACGGCAGCATCCAGAATCACAGTCACAGGAATGTTCAGCTTCCTCAAGGCTTTTGCCATTTTTTGACTATTAAAAAAATATGTTTGAAACTTAGAAGTCTGTTTTTTTTAAAGACAAAGCTAGAAAAATACTGTTCTCAAAGACTGAAACCCATGACTGCCCATGTTCCCTTGTTTGTAGTTTTGGTTTTATAGTTTAGGATGCATTGCTGGAAGTCATTTCAGGGAAGCTAGAAAATTGTGTATCAATTGGCTGAATGTCCTCGATTCTAGTGAAAGCTGGGTTAGCAACTTGTTATCCGTGTACAGGATTTACTGTTTCATTTATGCAACAATGTAGGCTCTGAGGAGGGAAAGCGTGCTCTCCTGCTAGCAGCAATATACTTTATTTGGCATCTTCAAACAAGGTTGTTAGCTAAATGTGGTTGAGGGTTTTTTTGTTGTTTTTTTGTTTTGTTTTGTTTTTTGCTATGCTTAAGATAATACTGATTATTTTAGCCTACTTTTCAAGCAGTCTACCAGAAATCAGGTGTCTCCCATTTCCCAAGGGAAATGTAGGTTGCCTGGCACTGATTCAAAATTTGGAAACCTTTGAAGAAAACCTAGGTAAGACTCTTAGGAGAATATTTAGTATTGGAAACTACTTGCCAGTATTGTTTTTTTTTTTTCACTTGTCCAGAATACTGTGACTATATTAGCGACGATTACCATTTAAAATGCTGCAAATGAGCCTAGCCACTCTTCTTAAGGTATGACAGATTTGATGCTAGCTGGAACTTACCATGTTAATCAAGATAAAACACAAATTAATGAGTACTTGCCCTGCTTGATCTGGCTGTGATTCAGTAACATAAACACTGAATCGCTTCTTTGACTCAACAGCTGCTTCCAACACTCTGAGGACCACTCTTGAGTAGGCGTGTGTCAATATTCGCTGTCAAAAAAAAATATCAGACATTACTTTTTGCTGAGCTTTGGGAAACCTTTACTCTTGTTAATGGTGTTATGGCTTCTATGTCACACAACTGTCCAACATTAAACAATAATGTGTGTCACTTGTATTCTATGAACCATAGGACAGCAAAGCAGTCTGTGAGCTGGGCTTTCTGTGGCCGAGGGGTGATGGTCTAGTACTTTAAATGGAAACTTGAAGCTGTGACTCCTCAGCACCTCTTAGAAGTAGAGCACGAGTTAAAGTTGGATTGTGTGGAAACCAAAGTAGGGGGGGAGGAGATGAGTCTTGAGAAAATAAAATGAAAGGTGATGTTACACCTATATACTTGCAGAAGCCACCATCAGACAATGCTGGTGTGAGTGTTAGTAAACTTTGCTCCCCTCCCCTTCTGTTTTTCCATTACTACAAGCAGCAGAGCACCGTAATGAGAGTGACCCTGCCTCGGCATACTTACGGCATCGTCTCTGATGAAAGGATGACACAGCTTGGCGATTTTGTTCCTCGAGAGAGAGACTTTCCTGAGGAAGATCTCCCCACGTTCGATCATGATTTCTTTGCACTTGGAGTAATCCTGAAAAACAGGGCGATATCTGCTGTCAGACAGGAGGGTCCCTCCATGGCAGGCAGCACAGCCGGGCCGGGGGCGGCTGCCCTTACCGAGTACTCCAGGGAGGTGAGGCTGATGAAGCGCAGGAAGAGCTCCCCGCCGGAGGAGACGGCCACCGAGGAGTCCACCCGAGACAGGGTGTTGATGGCGGCCAGCAGGCTGCTCCTCAGGCCCTGGATGGTCTCACCTGCGGAGAGGCAGAGCTGTATGGCCGGGGCCGAGCCGGCGCGGCCCTCGCCGTGGGGCGACACGGGGCAGAGGGGCGTCCCCGTCCCGCCTGGAGCTGAGGGGGTATCCGGGCCCACCTCTGTCCTGCTTGAGGAAGCCCAGCAGCGCGCGGATGGCGGCCACGGCCGAAGCGACGTCGGGGTCGTCCCTCAGCTGCGCCCGGAAGGTCTCGATCAGGTCTGCAAAGCAACGGGGCGTGTCAGGCGCGGCGCTGCCCCGCGCCCCCCGCCCGCTCCCCGCTCCCCTCACCGTCCGTGCTCATGGCCGCGCCGCTCAGCTCCCCGCTCGGCCGCCGCCGCGCCGCCCGCCTCGCCTGGGCGTGGCGCCGTCCCACGGACGCGTTTGGATGACGTAAGCCGTGCCGTGGCGTCATTTCCAAGCGCCGGGAGCGGCCGGTACCTGCGGCTGGGCAATGAGCGCGGGTGAGGCGGCGCGGGAGGGAGCAGCCGGCGGGGCTCGGCGCCCTCGGCCTTGCGGCGGCTGGTTCCCCGTGTCCCCGCCGCGGGCTGGGATCCGCCCGGCTCCGCTGAGCTGCCAGCGGTCCTGGGAGAGCCCCTCTGCGCGGGGGCCTTCAGCCGGTGGCGCTCGGCCCTCGCAGGGAGCCTGGAGTGACCCCGCCGTGTTGTGGCTTTTTCAGATGACGAGCTGAGCCTGCTGGTCATCGTCATCGACACCAACCCGATCTGGTGGGGAAAGAAAGCGCAAGGAGAAGCTGAGGTACCTCCTCTGGGTGTTGGTGCTTCTGATAGTGATTTCTGAATGAAAAAACTTATTATTTAAAAAAAAAAATCTTAATAATTAGGCAACAGGTGGGACTGGTCTTTGATTTCTGAGCTATGCCAATATTGTCTGCTAAAACGGATATAATGGATTTTAGAATACTCTTTTAAATATAGCGACCCAGCATTGTGTACTTTTCAAAGCTCTTTTCCTAATGCTTCCCATTAAGAAAGGAAGCTCTTCTGGTGTATTGAAACTCAAGTTCTTTAGTTACTTGAGAGATTTCTTCTAAGTTACTTAACTGTAAACGTTATTGTGCTCTACTTTCTTCTTTTTTTCAGCAGTTCACCCTATCAAAATGCATCGATGCAGTGATGGTACTGGGAAATTCACACTTATTTATGAATCGTACCAACAGGCTCGCTGTAATAGCGAGTCACACACAAGAAAGGTATAGTTGCATCTTAACAGTGTAAAGGTTTAAAGTACACTTTTCTATATCTGTGTCCTGATTTTCATGTTAGAATGAAGTATATAATTGAAACCAGGTTTAAAACGCATAATGTATCATTGTCTTAAGAACAGAAATTAACTAAAACTGTGTAGGAAAGAAGTAATTGATTTAGTGCCTTACACAAAGCAGCAAAAAGGTTTGTAAGACAGAAGGAAGATTTGAATAGACTTTCACTTAAAAATATATGGGGAGAGGGAGAGAGGGGATGGTAGAGACGCAGTGAGCAGGACAATGCAAGTAGCAGAAGTTTCCTGTTTAGTGGATATTCCCCAGATATTCGTGAATCTCGGGATCTACCCCTAAGTGCAGGCATGGTATCTATTTGCCATGTGCCTTGAAAGAGGGGAGGTGAATTTGGGTTTTCCTCCATTTTGGGTTTGAAGATTACCTGCCTTATATGGTCTCTTTAATGTCTAAAGCATTAAAATTATTTGAAATTAAACTTCTGAGTATTGCTGTCTAAAGCTGATTAGTTCATGGTGTTTTTTTCTTACAAGGTTAAAGGCAAAACATGAATACTATGTTTTTTTCCTGTTTCAGCCGTTTCTTGTACCCTGGGAAGCGTTGGGCTTTTGCAGACCTCTTTGGAGATGGCGGTAGCTCCATGGAATCTAATTGCTCTGGTAGCAAGGATGGAAAATATGAATTGTTAACAGCAATAAATGATGCAATTGCAGAAGAGATTAAAGACCTCATGACAAAAAGTAAGGAAAACAAAATTCTAGGCTTAATACACAGAATTGCAGAACGCTTGGACTCTCAAGGAGTTATAGGAATTTCCTTTATTTTGATCATGCAAATTCTATGTTTGAAATAGATTAGTTTATTATGCTTGACACTCCAGCCCTCCGCATTAATACCATTTGCCAAAGATAAAACTTGTAGTATTTGGTATAGTCAGGTTCAGCAACTGTTTTTATATACAAAAGTAACTTTTGCAACTCTTCTTGTATTGCAGCTGACATGAGGGGCCAGCAAACAGAAACCCTGTTAGCAGGATCACTTGCTAAAGCGCTTTGCTGTATCCTTTTCATCATGGAATCTTCAAAGCCTTTATGTAGTTTTAAGATTGTTTCTTATAATATTAAGTATACTTCAATATAGGTTTTACTATTCCTGTTCTGTCATAAGACTCAAAACTGAAATGTCTGCCTAATAACTGTGGGTCGTGTATTAAGATGTGTGTTGGCTAAGGTGGTGAATACGTGGTGTGGATAGGAGTTATTGCCAAGAACAGAATGTAGATTCCTTAATGTCAGCTAACGTAGATATCAACAGGATGAGCAAAGAGGTAAAAGGTAACACCTCTTCTTATGTTCTGAGTAGTTACTTAAGTGTTTGAATCAGAATAACATTTAAATACCTAAGTACACACAAACAAATATACATATGTTTTGACACACCTCCATTTCCCAAATTGGCAGTAATAGGTACAGGTTTATCCCGATCATTAAAAATTGCCCAGTTTAAACTAGGTCTTGGTCACAATTAGAAATAAAGGACCTGATCATTGGTTCATATTCTTGTTCTGATTTTCTATTGCATGCAAGTGAAATGAGTAAAACTGAAACTGGAATCTCTTCAGAGTAACTGGAGCTTGAGAGGAACTTGTTTGAAGTCACAAAATGTACAAATCCTCTTCCAAATGGATGACCTGCAGAGCTGTGATGATAGTTGAATTCCTTACTCAGTTTTGGTTTTCCTCTTCTATAATCACAAAAAGTGCTATTTGTGCAAATAGTTTTGCAAGGAGCAGATTAGACTACAGTCAGCTATGCATTTCAGATCACTTTAATCAGTGAGAAATACCATAGAAGTTGTGATACGTGTTTCAAGCAGTGGGTTGGTAATGAACGACTCTGAACATTTCTTTCTTGATTGACATCTAACTGCTTTTGGACAATAAATGAAACGGGTCTACTTTCATAACAAGTCTAAATCAGTCTATGTATACTTGCCGAATATTTTTGCTGCTCTCTGTGCCACTGGGACTTCAAAATAGTTCATATACGTATTTTAACTGAATGTTAGATATTTAACATCTGAGATGTTAAATGCTACAGAATTACAAGGGCAAACTACAGGTGACAGAAGCAATGTACTCATGTATTTCTTTTTCTTTGCAATATTTAGCCAATCAAGAAATTAAATCAAGGATTTTGGTAAGAACTTTTGTTGTCAGTTTTCTTTTAGTCTTGAAATCTGGTGATATTATGCAAGTTAACAAGTTTGAATTGCTTTATTTAGGTCATAAAAGCTGCAGAAGACTGTGCGTTGCAATATATGAATTTCATGAATGTGATCTTTGCAGCACAGAAACAGGTGAAGCCGGCATTTCATTTTGATAGATATTATCTTTTATTAATGTGCAAAGATAACAAAATGGTTCATTTCTCTTATGATTATGATCTAGTTAAAGACTCCTTGAAGTGAAGTCTGTCGTGGCCAGGGTGAAAGGTGGTAACCAAGTTTAAAAAAAAACATAAAGGGTTTGCTAGATGAATTAAAGATTATTGTGGAAGCACAGATAGTAGCCGTTTGTCCCTCCTTGCAGGTAATGTCTATGAGGTACCTTTGATGATAGTTCTTTTATTACCATGCATTAGAAGGGAGATGCTGGAAATTTGGATTTGTGTTCCTATCATGTGAAAGAGCTTCCCTATGGGTGTGGTGATCCTGCAGCTGTAAAAGCATGTGCATTTATACGTGGAGCGTATTTATAGCAGACACAGACCATGACAGTAACACTGATGAGGCTACAATGGTCCTAGTGGAATCTGTTTTTTCATGTGTTTTGTCTCTTTTCTTGCAGAGTATTTTGATTGATGCCTGTGTCTTGGACTCTGATTCAGGTCTTCTACAACAGGTACAGACTTCCTATTCTTATTTGCTGTTTACGTTTATTTGTAGATACGCGATGCTATATAGTTTGACATGTTCTTAAGTTCTCTTCTTGCCTTTGTTTCAAGAGTGGATGTGGAAATATGTTCAGTGAATCTGACAGTTCCAACATGCAGGCTTTGAGCAGTATGTGGATATTTTAAATACCCTGTTAATCTCGTAAACCATAACAATCTGATCACGCTCTCTGCTTTCCAGGCTTGTGACATTACGGGTGGCATATATTTGAAAGTACCCCATATGCCATCCCTTCTGCAGTATTTATTGGTAAGTCATTTAAAAAACACTTGTGTTTTTCCTGTGTTAGACTTGAAATCTGACTGACTTCATTGAGAAGGTAAAACAGCAGTACCATTCCAATTTGCAAAATATTTTTTCTGTATTCATGCAGTGGGTATTTCTCCCTGATCAAGAGCGGAGATCACAGCTTGTCCTTCCACCTCCCGTTCATGTTGACTACAGAGCTGCATGCTTCTGTCATCGAAATCTCATTGAAATTGGTTATGTGTGCTCTGTGTGCTTGTCAAGTAAGTTTATAAATATTTAAGAGTCTGATTTCTTACGTTCAAATGAATTGTTTTAGTGAAAGCTGATTCTTTTTATTTTCCAGTATTCTGCAACTTCAGTCCTATTTGTAGTACATGCGAGTAAGTGTTTCTTCTTCTTGTTTCAAGGGTGGGGGTGGGAATACGTCCAGTGTATCTGACAGTTCCTTTTTTATGTTGTTTCAGGACTGCTTTCAAAATATCATTGCCACCTGTCATGAAAGCTAAGAAGAAGAAATTAAAGTTAGCTGTGTAACAACATTATGCATATACCTCCTCCAGTAATTCCATGAAATGGAACGTATGTGAGAAATTGATGATGGCACTTTTTATTGGATATGAGAGAGAACTGTATGCAGTTACTTCCTCTTTCTTAAGGGATAAATATTTAAATCATGTGTTTTCTACACAGTCCTTTAAGTAACAAATCATTGTATTACCATGTAGCCTGTGCTGTTCTAAATACTAATTCGGAATTCCAGAAGTTACAGCCTGTTAAGAGACAGATGCTGTGAAGTAAAAGTTATTCTGGCCGTGGCAAAGTTTCACGCTTCCAAGTTATTTTCAAAGACAAGAAAGCTATGATTATTTTTTTTTAATGTTAGTGTAAAGGTAAGAATGATAATTTCTGGTGTGTAGGATCAGAACCTTAGCACTATGTTATTCAGGGACTTCAGCTGCTTGCTAGCTATTGCTAGCAATTTCTGGACTGAGTTTGAATATCAATTTCAAAAAAGAAAAAAGCCAACATTGCTAAGATGGCTTAGAACCCACTTTTTTTTTTTTAAGGTGCTAATTCCCCTACATGTGCACTCATCTGTATTCATATGCCTTTGTACTGTCTTTGTGGTATTTCTTTCTCAATTGGGTATCACTTAATTTGTGAATAAAAAGGTCTCCCTTTGTTTAAAGTAACTTCAATAAATGCAAACTAGCTGCTTAGTCTTTCAGGTTGCATTTTGAAACTGGAAAACAAAAAAATATAAAAATATTTTATGTAATGTGGCAGCAGGCACACTTTTTTTTTTTTATGTGGTTTTATGTCTGACATTTGGCAAGAAGGAATGCTTTTGGATTGGTGTTTTTTATGTCAGAACAGGAGGCTATGCTGTGTACTTCTGAACGTGGCTTTAGTTTAAACAAACAAAAAAAAAAGATCTTCCACAGGTTACTGTATAATTTGGTGGCTCTACCTCTTGCTGGTAACTGATGTTCTCCTGTAAAGAATACAGAGAGTAATTGTTTCCTGTATAGAAAATGACAAAATTTTTTTTCCCAAGACGTATACAGGAATTTATGTCATGTCTTGATAATTGCATCAGCTTTTTGTCCATGTAACAGTTGTAATAAGTGCCAGTCTTCTGCGGGCTTGGTAATTGCCAAAAGCCATTTTGTTTGAAGGCTGTATTTATAATTTACTTTGTATAAAACGTTTGTAATAAAACTTTTTTCAAATGCGGTTAGATAGTGCTGTAGTAGGTATTTCTGGGGCTGAGCTACATGGCCTTGTTGCAATTTTATTGTGTGAAAGCGGGACAGCACTAGCTGGCCGTGGATGAAGTGCCTGAGGGAGGAGGCGGCCTGTGTGGAGTGAGGGGGAAAGATCAGGGGCAGACAGGTCAGGGTTGCCTTGGTTGACCCCGCTTTCGGCTCTGCGGCCGCTCCCGGGCGGAGGGGGACGTGAGGCGGCCCCGCTGGGCTGTGTGACAGCCTGCTGCTGCCCCCCTGCTGTCCCCGCTTCCCCCGTCAGGGAGCCGCGCCGCCGCCATCGCTTCCCGCCCCTTCCCGTTGCCATGACGCCGTGCTGGCGCCGCAAGATGGCGGTCGGGCAGCAGCCACCTTCTCGGCGCGGCCCTCCTTAGACGCTATGGAGGCAGCTTTCCTCGGGACGGTACTGCTGCTGCTGGCAGCACCTTGCCCTGGGCAGCGGGTTTGGCACCCCGGTGGGTGGAGGGCGTCAGGGGCCGCGATGAAAGGCGGCCTCCGAGGGGCGAGACTGCTGAGGGAAGGGGGCCAAAAGGGCGGCCGGCGGTGAGGGGAAGGAGGGCTCGGTCTGTGGTGGGACCTTCCCTGACCGGATAACCGTGGGGCCTGCCCGCGTGGGCGTGAGGAGAGGCCCCAAGGGATGGCGGGGGGGCTGTCCCCTGGGGTTAGGAGGTCGTGGGCCTTCGGTGGCCCAGCCCGAAGGTGGTGGCCGTGGAGGGTCCTGCCAGTGCTTAGCACTGGGGGAAGCTCGGAGAGGGAAACGCGGAGCTGCTTCTGTTGGACCTTTCAGCGTTGGTGAAGTCTGTAAAGGAAATTCTAGTGAAACTCCCAACTTGGAGCCCTAAACTTGAAACTACGTCCACATGCTGAGGGCAGTAGTCTGCAATTAGGGATCACAGGTAGTGCTACACCCCTGATACCACCAAAAAGTGTGACCTGAAGTCAGCAAGAAATGTTAAATATGTTATTGCCTGACTTGGGTAGTATCTGCATGGGCCAGTAAGTGCTGCAGTCTCCTGCCTAAATGTTGTACTGCTGTGTGTTCACTGTGCATCTTGACAAATGCAAACTTGAAGTATAGAAAGCTACGGTGAACCCACTGCTGTAGCACTTTGCGGGAATGTAAATACAGTCCTAGGCATCATGAAATATTTTTGTGCTATTTGTGACAATTTAAAGTATAGGAAGGTAAGAATCTATCCCAAGCCGAAGACCTAAGTATTGTCTTACAGATGTCAACTTATTCTGTGTGTTAAGACTTGTTTCTTTCTTTTTTTTTTTTAGTCTTTCAGCCATCATTTATCCATATGTCAGGGCCCAGAGTAAATTCATTTTTTCTTGGAAATTCTTCAGGAGTTAATTTTTCTATAATTTTAAGTTCTGTAGATGAAGCGACAGGTAAGAACACTTCATTTTTTCATTTCTTTTCCAAATAGCATGCAAATAAATGCGATTGAATTCTGAATGTTTTTTCTGCCATTAAAATTGATGGAGAAACAGCAATGAACTTCATTTAGTGCTTTAATTGTTACTGAAATAGGAACTCCGAAAGACTTCTGCTGATTAAGCCTCCTTGTCAGCTGGGCCTGAGGGTATGCCTACTTGAAGGCACAAAAGGAGTTTAAATGTACTTCTAATTTTCTAGTCTTTTCTCAATGACAGTGGAATACTTTTTTAATTTTTATTTTGATATAGGAAAATTGCAACTTGCAAATTGCAGTGGAATTAAAAGAGCTGGTGATTGGAATTTGAATGTAACACCTGGTATGGTATGTAAAATACTGATTCTTCAAAATGACAAGGACTGAACTGTCATATATTAGGGGCTAATGAAATACTATCAAAATGTTAATGTATTAACAACCTAGTTTGAATGTCTTGCCCTTGCCTTTTTTCCTTGACATATCCCTTTGTGTGGATGTCCTTGCTGGAGTTTGCTGAGGTGCAGCTTTGACACTGGTTCCTTCTTGTTCTCATCCTCTCCAGAATTGCCTGTACTTCCTGGCTGGCTGTAGCATTTGAGAGCGTTTCAGATCTGCTGGAAGGAGCCAATAGAAATAAAAAAGTTATATACAGCATGAGCTCTAAAATGTCTGTATTTATTAGCCTTGCCTTCAGTGTTATGGTATACATAATTCCTTAGGGGTTTTATCAACTCTGCAGTCATTCCAGTTTTCAACTGAAGTTAGGTGTAAAAACTGAAATTCACTTTTTGGTAGTTGTTCTTGTCTTTAGAAATGTGCATGGGATTTCTGAGGTAACTTAATCTGTGTGCATGCCTTAAAAAGTTCTGTGTACAGTTCATATCCTTGCTGTATTTGCATATCTTGGTAGCAGACCCTTTGTCATTGCACTCTCAACAAATGTCTGATTTTATATAGGAAGAATATAATTATATTGTAGCACTGACAAAACACAGTAGTACTGAAGCTTCTCTTTCAGAAGCTGTTGAGTGGTATAAATAAGAGTAATTTAATACAAGCTGTCAAAACTGACAAATTTTATTTTGCATTTTTTCAGACTGCTTCCAAAGTGACTATAAGCTTGACTAGAAACCTGCAATTGTGTTTGCCCAACGCTACTGACTGCTGTACAACACCTCTCTGTGTGGTTGAAATGCTTCAGGTTTTAGCTTGCCGTGATTCAGTGATGTTGGCCCATCTCCTGATTCAAGCTGAAATATATGCCAACTCTTCCTTTCCAGGAAATGTGTCAGGTAAGTGTTTAGTTATACTAAAGAAGAAAAGGCATTTTGGCTGGTCTTTTCCTCCATATATGAAAAAAATAAAAAATGGGATTTGGGCAGCAAGAGATACTGAATAATCATTAATGAAATTTAAAAAAAGGTTTGTACACAGTCAGAATAAACTGCAGTGTGCATTGTGTATTTACTTGGATTCCAGATTCAGATCTATTTAATCTGATTTTCTCTTCTTTTTTTTTTTTTTAACATTCTTTTACAGAAAATGCAACTATCATCCCAAACCAGGTGTTTCACCCATTGGGCTCTTGTCCTTGTGACTTGACAGCTGGAGCTTGTGATGTTCGTTGTTGCTGTGATCTGGTACTTATTTCACATTAAACTTTGATTAAGTGTTTTCAAAATTTCTAGGTTCATTCTGTTGTCTGGGGCGAGAGAGGTACTGAATGCTTCAGACTAGATGGGGCTAGAGGGCTTGTTTGGATTTTCCAGTATTTCTAATAGTAAATATGACCACACTCTAAAAAATTGGTTTGTTTTACCTGCAAGTATGACTGTAATGCCTATGGTAATGCAATTACTGTGCTAAAAAGTGACCATTATTTTCCCTTTCAGGAATGTACCCCAGACTTGAAGCAGTTATTCAATGAATCATGTTTCAACGGAGTGTTTGGTGGGGATGTAAATCCACCTTTTGATCAGCTGTGCTCTTCTCAGTCAATGGAATATATCCCTGATTGGTTTCCCTTCCTTTGTGTACAGTCTTCTCTTAACAATACACCATTTCTTGGCTACTTTTATCACGGCTCTACGTAAGTCTTAAGAAAATCTATTTTCTCAACGTACATATTAGGCATGCTACCAAAAATGTAACCTGTTTCTATTACGAAAGTTATTTTGAAATTGGAATTTTAGGGTACAAACTTTAAGTGCAAATGGAGAAATGTCATTGGTACTATATGAGAACACAGGACATGAAAGCAAATGTATAATTATTTGTGTGAAGTAGAGAGCAAAGAATTGTTTAATTTTTAAACTTTTTTTCAGTTCTACACCTAGAGTTCCTCCATTTAAGATCCCTTTACAAACTTCTCCTGGGAGACTTTTCACCGGTTACAGACAAGGAGATCCAATTATGACAGAAGAAGATGAGTATTTTACCATTCCCCAGGTAATCACTTCTTGTTTAGGAGCTTTTGGTTCCTCTTGGTTTGTTTGATATTCTTTATATATGAAACTCCTTATCGCTTTGTGACCATTTCTGCAACTTGCTGTTGTGAAGTGGTAGAATATGTTTTTCACAAAAAAACCCCAAACCAACCACGAAATCATTATTAAAAGTAAATGTTATCCTTCCTGATCTTCTTGCCCATCCCCCCAAATGATAATATTTTAATTATTTCAAGAGGTGAAATCAAGCTTGGCATCCCAATTAGTAGTTTATGTCTTATCATATTTCTGTATTTTTTGGTTTGCCTGCTGCATTACTGAGCACTATCATTTTTCCTTTTGAATATTAGTCATCTGGTTGTACTTTATTCAAATTCCTTTTGCATTTTAGAGAGACTTGTTGGTTTTAATTATTTTGACAAACAAGGATGAAGCCATACTGTATACTGAAACTATTTTGAAAGCTGTGCTTTTTAAATTTTAACCTCTCTCACTACAGATTGAAGTATTTTGATAACATCAGATTACTTGTTTGTCAAAGTGTCATATGGCTGCAGTACATACTTGGAGCATTTCATTAACAGTCTTAAAATGAAAAGCAAGGAGCTAGAAGAGGGTCCAACATACTTATTTCTGTTGAACTAACTGCAGCAATCCATGGCTGGACAGTGTGTTGGAAATGCCCCCGTAGCGTATCTCCAGAACTTTGATGTCAAATGCCTTACCAATCTAGCATCTTACAAGGAAGGACTGCCCCATGACGTGAGAGTAAACAGTGGTGCTGGAGGTATGCTGCATAAACCCTAGCAGAAATGTGTTTTATGTTTCTCAGAGCTGCTAGAACAGAACATACAAGAGTGCTGTTGACATAGTAGCTATGTGTAATATCTTCGTTATCTGGTGGCTGTAGTTCAGCATTTGGGGGTGTTCTATTCCTGTTTCTAATATCCTTCCAGCAAGTCTCCCACTATTTCCCAAGATTTAGGATATAAAAAATAGTGGGATTGACTTGTATTTCACATTTATCTGTTTCTGGTGACTCGTACTGGTTATGGCTACGCATAGAGACAGAACAGCATCTCTCCCACTTTCTATTTTCAGGCTCTTGCAGAGCCCTTTTCCTGTCAAGAGGGTGCAGTATCATCATTTTAGAATTAGTAAGAAATGGTTACTTTCTGCATTGCAAAAGCGTATACTTACGAAGTGTCCTTCTGGAGTTTGAGATAATATGATTGCCTGCATGAAGAAACTAGCTATGCTCTCAATATACATAATCTGCTTGTTTCTTTATCAAAATTAATTTTCTAAATAATTTTCTACTTCATTTTCATAACAACAAGGATTGCATCTTAGACGTGAAAACAGTATGCCTGTCTCTCTTATTAGTCAGAATTACTGCTGTCTTTTGTTTTTTTTTTATTCTCAGACTTCATCCAACAAAATGTCATCTACAGGGCCATCACTGACATGGGCAAATTCATCACTGAAAGTGGTATGTCTCTTCCATTTAATAAATAGGTTTCTTACCTAACCTGGACTATATAAGAAATGGGTGATTTTCATGCTTAAAATGCTTGCTGTGATTCTTAGGAGGGATCTTGTATATTATCTAATGCCCCAAAGGTAAACTGTTTGGCTTACTGCAAAGCAGAAAGCATTTAATTTACTGGATCTTCGTTAAAAGTTGGTCAAGAAATCAAGTCCCTTAGCTTACATTAACAGTAATTTTTGAGAAGAGAAAATAGTAGTAATAAAAATAAACAAAGATATAAAGAACGCTTTAAAAAATCTCCAGGATGAACATGTAAGTGGGATGGGTAGACTGTAAGCTGATGTATATGTCTCTGTTTTGAAAGCTCTCGTGCCTTTTCAAGAGGCTTTTTCATCCAATGAAGCAGTTATTTTTTATAGAACGGTTCCCAGTCAGTGGGAGGGTAATGCAGCACAAATGGAACTACTGGGATTCAAACTAATGTGGTTTTCTGGGCAGTGATGGCTCCCTGGGAAGGATGTGATGAAAGCAGAGGGAGTCCTGAGTCCAGAGAAGTGCATCAGCTGGTGATGTAAAGTCCAATGCTGGGTTCTTCAGGAGAGATTTATCTACAAAAGGACCTGGAACCGCTGATGTTAAAATATTGATAATCTGTGGGATTGTACTGTCGCCCTGTCCTAATAAGATGGGACTTAAACAGTAAAATAAATGCTCAAAAAGATGAATAATTTCCAGAATTTTGCCAGGGTTTTTTAATGGGTACTTTTTCAGCTACAGTAATATAGCATTCTAATTAGCAGTGCTTTTCGTTATGTTTTTTTTTTTTTTTCTCCTGCCAGAAAGCCTTCATGCTGCTGAGGTTCTATGTCAAAATGTAACTTTTGCAGAGGACTATACATTCATTTGGAAAGACAAGAAAATAGAGCAAATAAATGTCACAGTCTTCCTCGGAAGTTTATGTGATGGAGGTATCATGAAATTTCTTTTACAATTTTTGATTTACTTTTTTCCCTCCAGCATGGAAATTCTGTGATAGAATCTCTTATTTACTAATACTTCTTAAAAAGAATTTCCCTTGGACTCTGGAAAGAAAATGCATGGGACTGATTTCCATTAATTTGTATTATTTTGAATCTTCTGTTACTAATGAAGGATGGAAATTTGTATCCTACGTAGAGCACACTTTTTGCTAATTATTTAAAAATAAAGTAATATTTTTTTCTTTTCTCAGAAATACTGGCACAGAGATTCACAGTCAAATTTCAAAGCTTAAAGAGTATTAATGCAACAGTACTGTTTGGGAATCCAGGTATTATTACTTTATTTTGCTTCTTAAAAGTGAAAATAAAAAAGATTTGGTACTGTACAAGATCATTATCGGTGACTATGTTTTATATCTCTTTCATACATCTTTATGTTGCTAGCCCCCTCCTTCCTGGCTTAATGCACTGGCAATTGTAATAGCGGTGATTAGTTCTTAGGCTTTTGTTGTATAGATATTGATTATTTAAAGTGACTGTATTCCTCCTGTAATGGAAATGTCTGTCTGTTTACTTCAAGATTGATGCCATTTATTATTCAAACAATGCTAATGTTTAAACATTCTTATGCAGTGTTTGTGATTTACCCTTTTATGTTTAGGTTATCAAGTTGGAAAACCAGTGAAAGCTGCAAATATGAATGCTTCTGATACTTTTGGAAGCCTAAACATTTGGCAGCCAGGTACTGGCTTGTGAGGTTGCAACTTCAACTGTAGTTAATGTTTTGGGTTTTTTTAAATATATTTTAGTCAAGAATCTCTTCCAAATTTTGCTTTTCTAGACTATTCCCTAGCCTTTATTAAACTTCAGTGAGTAAGCCTTTAATGCTTTCTTGGAAAACTTAAGTTGAATGGACTTGTATCTATATTGGAACTATGCCGCTTGGTGGTTTGCATTCTAATGTTTGATATTTTTGCACAAAATTGAAAGCTAGAGATCAAAAGGTTTCTATAAGAAAGCTCAAGTAAGATGTTTTCATTTCATAGCTGGCAGAGGTTTATGTACATTGGCAACTTCTACACCAGTTTTATTCGGACTAGATTCATTCTCTGGGTGCATTCTAGAAGTTGGTATTGATGAAGATTGCAGCCTTTTAAGGTGAGCTACGTAGGTTGAATTGTTTTTCTTGTTGCTTATTACATGATTATTTGCAAGTGTCTGCTATCAGTGCTCTTACGTTCTTTTTAAATGGTCGTGCATGCATTTATTTCAGCTTTCTGCAGCTCATAGTCTCACATTTTTAAAAAAAGGAAATTATAATAATAGTTTCACTCAGATCTCTCTGTATTCCAATGAGGTTTATGTTGGAGTGGAATGCTTTGCCATTTCTTCCATTCAACAGATAATTCAATAGTTCAAGTTTGTTTTTGTTGAGTTATAACATCTTTCAAAGGAAACGGACCTTATGATATAGTAATAATGCAACCCAGAGTGGCAGACAGTACAGATTTACTTTTTGTGTAATCTGGCATTCTTATTTTGCAGAGCAAATGTAACTGAGAAATTGAATTCATTAATACAAGCTACTCATGTTGGAAAGAGGGACAATTCAAGTTACAGTGATCTAAACGACTGGGTGGAAATAATACGTAAGTGAGATTTGTGTTATTGTTTATAGTCTAAATATGCCTGTATGATGAAAAGAGCCTCTCAGAATAAAACCAAACTGTAATTACAAATCCCTAGAGATACTGATCTGTGTGTCTGGATCCATCCATCCATCTATCCATATATGTGTGCACACATGCATGTAACTCAATATGCATACAGAAACTGCACTAACATGTATTTTCCTGTCAGCTAGTACACATATGGCTTGGTATTTTAGTTCTCTGTTGATGAAGTACTCCTTGTTTTTATGTGTGTTTTTTGCTGCATTCCTGTGTGAAAGTTACTGATATTGCATGGGACTATGACAATAATAGAATTATGGAAAATATAATGTTCTCCATCTTATTTTCATTTAAATAACTCTGTTCTCCTCTATAGGTCTTGATCCCTTTAATTCTGATACCAATGTGAGCAGTGGAAACTTAAAAGGCATTTGTCCAGATATTCCTGCAAATCTGAATATTCGCATAATCTTTGCTGATGTGGGTGCACTACAAGGGATTCCCCAGCAAGAGATTCTTGCTGTGCAGATCAGGTAGAGAGAGTTGTGTCTCTGCTATCTGACAAATAAATGTTTCGTTTTGAGACTTGCTTACCTAAAATATCCAGATTAAATTTTACAAACAAAAATGTTATTTCTTTATTTCTAATTTTGTACATGCCTTTTGTTTGTGTTTGCAGCCCAAATTCCTTTGATAACAACCAGGTTTGCCTTTCTCCCTCTGAAATGAAAATAATAATTTAAAAAATAGTAATGGTTAACAGTAGATTATCTTTCTACTTCACTGAAATATTAAATAAAATCTATGAAGCTGCCAGTAGTAGGCATATGAAAGGCATTCCATCAGAAGAACATTTTAATTTCTTGTCACATGATGGAAGTGGCAACATTATCTTGTGCTCCAGCTCACCTCAATGTAGAGCTCTTCTTGAGAGCGGTGGTAAATCATAGAATCATTCAGGTTGGAAAAGATCCTTGGGATCATCAAGTCCAACCATCAACCCCACTCTACAAAGTTCTCCCCTACACCATATCCCCCAACACCAAATCTAAACGAATGGTTTGTTGTTTCCTGAAAGAGGGAATTTTCACTCTGCAGACATTTTCTCCTCTGCCCCCCCAAGTCAATCCCAATCAAATACATGGGATTCTGTTCCATTTTGCCTCATTTCCAGACTTTGCAAGTTCTCTCCCTGCATGGTGTTGAAAATGCAGAAATCATGAACCGCCTCCTAAATACTGTGTATTTTGTCCTTTCATCGTTCTGTTTAGGCTCTAAATATCCATTTACAGCCCTCAAGTAATAGTTATGCATATTCTTACAGTTACTCAACGGTCATATGGCAATTCCAGTGCGGGCTTATCTGTGAAAACAGCACCAGCTTTCTTCCCGTGACTGCTTCTGTGCAGTTTATCAAAGTGCCAGCGCAGCCGCCCATTCCAATGACAAGGTAACTTAAAAACATGGATACTTCACATTATGTTAAGCAGATGTGAATAGCATTGATCAAAAGGTTACTTTGGTTTGGTAGAGTACAGAGCAATAAGGCCTGGTTCAAAGGTTTATTGAGTAACAATTCTGTTAGTGACAATCTTCCTCAGGAGCATGAAGAACATGAAGGGCTGTAAATTACCCTGCGAAGTTGTCATTTGGCTTTAGCGGACAAGTGTTTGTGTTGTTTACATGAGTGGATAAGGGATGCTGAGTGAGGCTCCCAAACATTGTCTGAAAATGTTCATCACAAAAAGGCGCATCTGACTAAAAATTACAGAAATGGAGTAGAGGGGAGGCTCCTGTTTTTATTAAAGAAAAAAAGTCATAAGAAAATAATGAGAAGTTTGTGGCTTAGTTTTGTTTTTTCCTGTAATCTTGGACACCTTTGCACTCTGTTTTTTGCACTTATGCTGGTGTTCCGGTACTGTAGTTAATAAATCTGTTGTTTTTCTTTTTTCTTCAGATTTCAGATGAATTATACAGAATTTGACTGCAATCGAAATGCTGTGTGCTGGCCACAACTTTTTTATCCATTGACACGTTTTTACACAGGTAAAAATAATCAGCAGTGTGGAATGCTGTGAACTGTTCTTTGAAACATAATTAGATGTGTGGAATTTAGTCTGAAAGAATGCTTTGTAGAAGGGAATTAAAATTTCTTTTTTAGAAAGCGTGGTCCAAAAAGTCTGTTTAATTTTTTCCTTGATAATGCATTAATTTTTTAGCACGACTAGAGGAAAAATAATTACTAGGTGTACTTTGTGGATAAGGTTGAAATTTCGTGAATATCTGTTTGGCAGAGGTTCTTTTTCACTCCCATGTAGAGTTTGGAGGGAGAATATATCACATTGTGATACCATTCTGTTTCCATTTCCTACTGTAATTGTAGCATTGTCAGTGTGTGTCATTGCCCTCACGGGGTGGAGGAAGACTTTATTTCTCACTTTGCCAGTATGTGGTTTTTCAGTCAGCTCACACGAGTTCCAGTAAAAATTTGCCATATTGGTAAGATGGTTAATTTTTAGGTTTCCTCTGTGTAGAACTGTGGTACGTTACGTTTTGTGGGAGGCTCTGTAGATCAAATGTCTGGCATTTCAAAGGGCATCGAGGCACTTGCACTCTGTTCCCAGAGCTGCACGGACAGAGGCAGTGGCCCGTTTATTACCTGCACAACTCCAGGGACTAAAGTTATACAAACTATGAAGCTTTGTAAGTGTGATGCATCTTAATTCCTTGCTTTGTGCTCCATTATTTTATTCAGGCTATGCATATACTTTGATCTGTATCCTTTGGGTTGTCGTCTAAACTAAAATTTTGCTCTAATATGCTTACACTTTTTTCCTTTTTTTTTTTTTCTGCAGGAGAACCATATTCCCAGTGTCTCGCGAAAGGCCTGTTATTGGCATTTCTTGTTTTACTTGCAGCGATTATGAGCAACCCTTGGTTTTCTAAATTATGGAATAGTTCCTTGGTTTAAAAACATTGATGTAAAAAGAACCATTTTTGTTAGTATTTTAAGTACTTTTGGGTAAATCGTATGGATAAATATTCCTGGATTTTGTAGACAATTTATATAAACTTTTAAAGATGCATAAAATGAATACTCTTACGATACAGAGGAAATGGTTGTGTTATCAAAAAAAGGAACAGAATTATTTTTAATCGCTCGGCTCTGTGTTTGGGGGAGCAGGAGCGCAGAGCTGACACCCGCAGGGTGGGCTCTGCATGACCCGCTGCAGGAGGCGAGGCCAGCCCTGCGGCTGCAGAGGGGTCGGGTTGTCATCCTCATGGACACACTGTTGTCATCCTTATGGACAGACCGTTGTCATCCTCAGGGATGGACCGCTGTTGTCCTGTCAGGTGTGTTCTCCTGTCCTGGCACAGCAGGTCACTGCGGCGGTTCCTTTCCATAGCAAACCCGTCATGCCCACCTATTTTTGGGGCATCGGACAGATTGATCTGTAATTCTCTCTTCCAGTTAACTCTTTGGCAACCTGTACCTGATCTGGGCTACACAGGGTACAGACAACATTTACGACCGGTTTTCCTCAGCTGATCAAATACGATGTTCAGTTTGGGATTTCCCGTGGTTCGGCTCTTACAATTCCGTTAGTAACGTATCTTCTTTACCTCCTTCCCCGCCGTTTCCATCCCACGTTCCGGGGTTCGCTGTGAGGGTACCGTGCTCCCCGGGCGGCGGGGGGGTGCCGAGCTCGCCGTGGTGCGGCCGCACAGCCCCGCCGCCAGCCGGGCCCCTCCGCCGGTTGGCCGCCGCCGTTTCCCCGCCCCCCGGAAGCAGCTGGCCGCGCTGCCGGCGGCGGGCTGGGGCGCTCCGCCATGGCCGCCGTACCGCGGGCTGCTGCCGGACGCCCCGCCGCGCCGCCTCGGCGCCCGCCTCGCTAAGCCCCTCCGCCGCCCTCCGCCCGCCCGCCATGGGCTCGCTGTTCCGCAGCGAGCCGATGTGCCTGGCGCAGCTCTTCCTGCAGAGCGGCTCGGCCTACGAGTGCCTCAGCGAGGTGGGCGAGCGTGGCCTGGCCGAGTTCCGAGACGTGAGTAGCGGCCACGGGGCCCGGGCGCCGGCGGGGCTTTCTGGGGCGAACGGGGGGAGGTAGAAGGGCCCCGAGGGGGCGCGGCGGGTGGGCGACATGGGGAAAGGCGAGCCGCGCAGGGGAGTTGTCGTGGGGAAGAGGTGGGCTTCGTTACGATGATGCGATGTAAAAGACTCCAGGACCGCCTCTCCTCCTTCTTTCCCCGGCTGTGACTTGCAGATACATGGCTGATCTCTAAATCGCGATTGCCTGAAAGGAGGTTGGGAGATGGGAAGTCGGTGTGGAGCCCCAGCCTCCCTGAGAGTCTAGGGAGGGGTGTTTTCCGGTGACTGTATCCTATCTCTCTGTTAGTTTACACTCTGGGATTTTTTTGCAGTAGGATCCCGTGGGAGAGCCCACTGCCCACCTGAAGTCACACGGACTTTAGTCCGAGTGTATGTGCACAGCTTATAGATACACCACCCCATTGACAGATCGATAGAAAGAAACATCTTTAGCCGTTGTGTAGGCTTATTTCTTCAACATTGCTGACTACTGGTTTGTAAAACATGTCTGTTCCTGGAGGAGCAGCACAACTTGGAAACTACATGCCTGACTGACATAAAATTGGGTTGGGTAATAATTAACCTTGTTTCTGCATTGCCTCATTGTAATTATATGATCTTTGCTTGCTGACTGAGACTTTGAAATTTCTTCCAAGTGTTCTTCAGAAATATAGGTTGCAAAATGTTTGCAAGGAAAGCTGGGAGAACTTAAATTAACAGCTAGTTAGTAAATATGGCAGGTAGGAGGAAACAGATCTGTAAGAATCACTACATGGGTGGTATGTTTAACATTTTGATGCCGTTCCAGGCAGTTGACACACCACTTATTCCAGAAATAATGTATTAGTGGGTCTGAATTAAAAGCTGAATAAGTAGTCAGAGACATTGCACGCTCGTAATATGAGGATGTACGCAAAAAGATTCTTTCAATAGATTCTGTGGAAATCCATCTCAAAAATTTGGTTGTAGAAAGGTTGGTTTGTTAATTTGAAGTTGTTAAGCAGTACTTTAAAACTCTAGAAATAAGATTAGGAATGGTTTCTCCAGTAGATCTAGCTATTCTGTTATTTGAGTAAAACTAGCAAAAGGCTAGTTTTTGCGTAGCATAATCCTGCTTTAATAAAACCAGCCTTGCTATTTGAAGACTTTTTAGGTTTTCGTACATCTCAGCTGAAAAGCACTTTGTAGAAAGAGAGCATGTGGAATACATGCAAAATAGTCCCCATGAAGTCGCAGAAATAGCGGTGGTTTTTTAGGGGCAGTTGCTATTTTAAGTACCTAATAAGCATTTTGTCCTTCTCCTTCAGCTTAACCCAAATGTAAGTGTATTTCAGAGAAAATTTGTGAATGAAGTAAAGAAGTGTGAAGAAATGGAAAGAATACTTGGTGAGCTTTGTTTTCATTATCTGCCCTTTCTCATCTGTGGCATTATTAAAGTTTACATCGCTAGGGTGGAACTACAGTGGAGGTTTCAGCTACAGGGTTTTTTAGTCTTCCCAGTCTTGTATGATTTGAATGCTGTAGAGTCTGATAGAATTCTCGCATGTATGAAAAAATACACGTACATACCTCTACATATGTAGAATCTTTATGTAGACTTTTGGACCTGGAGATCATTCGACTGTAGTACTGAATTGCGTCAGAAAATACAAATATATTCCTTAATTTGTCTTGATATGCTGCATCAGTTTTGGGTCTATCACAGAGTCGTTTAGGTTGGAAGGCACTTCGTGAGATCACCTAGTCAGCCTCCAGCTCAAGCAGGGGCAGCTGGAGCAGGTTGTCCAGGAGTGTGCCTGGTGGGATTTTGAATTGTGGAGACTCCCACCACCTTTCTGGGCCACCTTTTCTAGTGTTTTACCACTGTTCTCTGTTTCTTGGTTTTGTGAGCTCTAAAATTTACGTAGACTATAACATGTACGTGCTAAATATAGGTTAGGTTTTTTTTAAGCCCAGAGTTGAGGTAGATTTACTAATGTGTTGCCAATAAATAGTTCAGTATTGACTGCTTAAAACTCTGCTAGGAAAATGGAAGCTTTACTGTGCATATTTCCTCGACTATAAAATAAAGCCTGTTTTTCATCCTACATAACTCAATATTGTTGAATTTCCAAGCACCCTCAAAAATATCTCAAGTTGTTAATAATTGTGTTCACATGGTAGTTAATGAATAGAGAAGGGGTGTGCAGAGCATTACAGCCAAGATGCAGATTTCTTCACTGTGTCCTGGGCAAAAGTTACCGTTAAAGGATTCTTTTTATTGGAATCTCGTCAGACGCATGTGCTGGTCATGCCAAACAGTCCCAGTAGCTATTTGGGCAGCCTCCCTGCCCAGTGTGAGTTGTATTTGTTGTCAAGGTTGCTTAAGCTGCCTTGTTTGAACACTCTTTATTCGAAACATGGGTCAATGAGCAGAACGTAGATTTTTGGCAGATGGCTTGATTAGCAGAAAGTGGTATCTTGCAGCAGCAGAGAGATACTATGAAATGTTAAAAGCTGCTTAAATAGTCCTTGTGCCTGGAAAATTTCAGTCAGAAGGCTCCAAAGGTAGCTTACTTTTGCAAACTTCCAAGACAGAAATGTTCTATGCATTTATTCCTTGCATGTTGTAAGCCCCTCTTTTTTGAAGACTCTAGTGTGTGTGGTGTTGCTAAAATAAATGATGCTGCAGTGTGATCGGCAGCATCAATAACAGCTGAAGGGCAACTATGCAGCATTCTGGGAAGCATAAGGAAATGCCATTTCCTTTCTGATTTTGGTGTTTTGTTTTTTTTTCTTCCTCGCTCCAGGGTATTTAGTACAAGAAATTAAAAAGGCGGATATTCCACTCCCTGAAGGAGATGTTGCTCCTCCTGCCCCATTGCTGAAACACACTTTAGAAATCCAGGTAACTTTTCGACACAACAGATGCCAAAAGTGTAGCGCTGGATCTTGGAACTTCAATTCAAACTTAATTACTTGCTATCTTATGACCTATGACTTAAATTATAGGGGTGTGTCAGGGAGGGAAGAAGCATTTGCTTTCAGTTTTGCCCATTTTTTTTTTCTAACAGAGTTACTTCAAAGACTGTCAGTGAGGATTTGATACTAATACAAAATTATTGTGAAAGGGTCAAAGCTAACTTGTGGGGTTTGCAGTCATCTGTTTTATTTTGATGGATTGGCATATTACACTGTTCCAGGCAAAGTGTTATCTGTGGATGTAGTCCTTCAGCCTCCTTTATTGCTTTGGGACTTACCTAAGGCTTTCTTTGTGCATCCAAAATTTCCAGGGTTTGTGGGAGTTTTATATGCCCAAGGCTCTGCAGGTTCCAGTGCTGGTTGCGTAGCAGAACATGGTGCTGTTTTCTGTGAATGCTTTTTCTGGTATTGCGTCAGATGTAGAAGCTTGTAAAACACAGATGTAATTTTGAATGACATTCTGTTTTGCTGTAATTCCATTAATAGAATATGTAAGTGTCTTGCACCCTGTACTGTCTGAAGTTGTATTTCCAAATCTGCGTTACTTAGCTCGGACGCAAATTAGTGTCAGAACAGCAGACTTAACAGATGCCAGTGGAGGATCAAGTGTACTCAAAGCAATCTTTGTCAGGCTGAGGGATAAAACCTATGGAGTTTAAGTTAATTAGGAAACTGAGGAACTCCCATCGTTGCAGCAAATTAACATGTGTTTAAAATTCATCCTCCCCATATTTCTAAAACAGTATAACTGATTCTGTGTCATTTTTTCCTCCATGTCTTAGGAACAGTTGCAGAAGCTGGAGACAGAATTGAGGGAAGTAACTAAAAACAAAGAAAAGTTGAGGAAAAACCTGCTTGAACTGACAGAATACACATGCATGTTAGAGGTCACACAAAGATTTGTCAGGAGAACAACTGAGGTACTGATTATGTTGTTTGATGAGGAATGTGTGGCATGAGGCATTTGTGTTGCATACCGTTAGTAGTTGTAGTTAAGTGCATGGCTTAGTGTCAGGCTTTACAGCACTGTACGTTGTTCGTTATTATTTGCGTTCAGTACCTAGAGAACCTGGCTGGCAGCCTTTTGTGCCGGGCTGTGTTCATACACATAGCAAAATGCAGCCCTGAACGTAGAGGAGGAGCTTTGTGATTTCTCTGTTGAGTTGTTTGAATGCTACTGTTGATGCCAACTGAAAATGAAGGCCTATTTGTGTTATTTTGATGCATAAATGGTGCTAAGAAATGTACTGTGTAACTTTTGCAACACTGTCTGTAGTTGCTAAGAGCAGTGCACTTGAGATTCCAAGATCTTTCTGTTGTCTGAATCGAACACAGGAAAGTTTTTTTTATTTTTTTATTGAAATAACTTAATTAGCTTTTCTTCTTCAGAATAATGAATGAATGAATGAAATGAGTGAATTTCAAATTAATGAAAAATATTTTTTTCTGAAAGCTTTGAATGATTTTTCTTTTATTTGCTAGTATGAATCCCGTTTACATGCAAATTATGAAGAATTTGCATCTGTGGAAAACGAGCAATTAATGGATTACAACTGTATGCACAGATTGGGTGCCAAGCTGGGGTAGGTGCTGTTCAGTCCATGTACGGCAGGTTGTCAGTGTGTGCTGTTTCAAAACTGCTTGATGAGCTGCTGTAAATAATGGGCTGTTTTCTTAAAAGATGGAATGTAGTGTGACTAATGATTTCAGATGAGCCAAACAGTTTTAGACAAGGTAGGAGACTGGCCCAAATGCACCTTCCTAACAAAATTGGATTATTTGAAGAGATAAATAGGACAGCACCAAAAAAACTGTCACAAAACTTCCATCAAACCAAATATGTATGTTAAGGAAAATCTTTAAATGCTCTAAATCACTACTTTCTTCTGCTGTTCAAACTGTTTTTCTAGGATAAACACACAGTGTTTTAATCACCTGGCAGTGTCAGTTTTAAATGTAATATTATTAATGGTATCACCTACTTGCCTTTAAAATGATATATGGATACTGGTCACTACAACACCATTATGAGATGGTATCTTACTAAGGAAAAATTAAGAACCTTATTGTCACAGAAAGAAATGATGTCAAATATAATTCTATTTGTGTGCTCAGGCCTACAGTCTGTTTTCCACGTAGAAATTGACTCTATTTTATGTAACAGTTACTTCTTGTTTAGGGGTGATGCCTCCTTCTCTAGAGATGGCAGATGTTAAATTATTGTGACTATGTGATCCTGAGTGATGATGTACTCGGGTTTATAATTTTTCTTGTGGATTTTAGTTTATTTTTCAAATTTTTCTTTTTCCATAGATTTATATCTGGGTTAGTTCACATAGCAAAAGTTGAAGCCTTTGAAAAAATGCTGTGGAGAGTCTGTAAAGGCTTACATATTCTTACATATGTGGAGTTGGATGAGTCTCTGGAAGATCCAGATACAGTGAGTAAACATTGTACCTATCAGTTTATTCTGTTCTGTACTTTTCTTTAGACTTGGAAGAATAGCTGCTCAGGGTCTTCGGTGAATGTAAGTGATATCCCAGTGCCCTTGGAGGGAAGACTATTTTAAAGAATTAGAACTTCTAAGACTTCAAAATTAGAGCTCTTGATGCCACCAGAACTATAGGAGTGGCAATTAATTTATCATTGTTCAGCTTGATGAGTGCAGAGCTTTATTGTGCTATAGTAGTGACTTTATGATTGGCTGCCTTGATCGACATACGTGGCATAAATGGCTGCTTGGGTATTTATTAACTAGGTCCGTATAGCACATTACCTCTTAATAGTAAATTTATTTGTTCATTCAGTAGCTAAGGAAAGAAGGTCTGGAGTACAGTTGATCTTCAGTGAAGTTTTTTCTCTGAACTTATAAAATTCATTTCTTGTAAATCAGCAATTATGGCTACCTGATCTATCACTTCTAAATTTTGCTTCAATTCTAATTTGTAACGTTTTAATTTTTTAAGACTTTTTTATTACTAATAATTCTGAGGTGGTAAAATATAATATATCTTTTATTTTCCCTGAAAACGTTTTCTGTTTTTCTCCAATATACCAAAAAAAAAAGAGAGAGATTGGCACACTTGAATTTTATTTTTTGATCTTCACTAAAATAGTGGAAGGTTAATGGCACTAACACAGCTTTTTCTAATTATTCAATTGTGTTACTTTGCTCTCTAATTTTGTCACAGTGGAGTTGTTGGTTGAAAACGAACTTCATCATCTTAACTTTTTTTTCTTTAGGGCGAAACCACAAAATGGTTTGTTTTTTTAGTATCCTATTGGGGTGAAAAAATTGGCCAGAAAGTTAAGAAGATTTGTGACTGGTAAGAAGTAAAACTAATATATATGTAATTTCTTTATACCTGGGTTATTTTCTTGTTAGTTTTCCCCCTGCGCCCCTTCCTTGTAAGCGTTGATTTTTAGGCAAAGTTTTTGAAGTTAAATTTGTTCCTCCCCCTGCCATTGCATCTAGCTTTATTATTATGCAATATACAAATAAACGTATGAGTCATTTTTATCTGCAGTCCTTACTAAGCACAGGCAAAATACTGACTCTCAGTTGAATTTCTTCCATGGTTATTAGATGGTGTGTTGCAGATTTGACTAGGGCATGGGCTTGCGTGATTTGTTTTGTTTTAGTTTGGTTATTTAACACAAACTTCTGTTTTTCTGTAGCTATCACTGTCATGTGTATCCCTATCCAAATACCCTCGAGGAGCGCAAGGCCGTTGTTGAAGGACTAAATGTTCGTATTCAGGATCTTCACACTGTGAGTAAATATCAGTATTCCCTTTGCCGTAGTTATTGCACCACAGGAAATTGTTTGACGAATCACAGCATTAAATATGTGAATATGTTTCTAAAATACATACAGCTTTGGATCTGAACATGACTGTATGTCATGTCCTTGGTCTTGTGTTGCATGTACCTATTAAACTTGAGGGTACTTGGCATTGATTTCTATTTTAAGCAATGGTTAGTGTGGCCTCCAACAAATGTCATCCAGCATTGGACAAATACTAGGTGCTCTCACTGTGGTTAACATAACCACTGGTACATTTTCAAAGAAATCTTTTTGTTATTTTTTTTTTTCTTGGACAAAGGTGCTGAATAAAACTGAGGATTACTTACGCCAAGTCTTGTGTAAAGCATCTGAATCCATCTATACATGGGTTATCCAAGTAAAGAAGATGAAAGCCATCTATCATGTACTCAACCTGTGCAGTTTTGATGTCACAAATAAATGTTTAATTGCTGAGGTTTGGTGTCCGGTGGCTGACCTGCAGAATTTGCGCCATGCCTTGGAGGAAGGTTCAGTAAGTCAGCTGAATGATCACTGATGTTAAAACTTTTGTCTCGAACTAACTGTACAGATAAGGAAAGAAAATGATTATTTAAAATAGGCTAAAAGTAGGCATAGGCAGGTCTGGGTCTCTGTATTAGCAGAGCCTTTATTTAGTCCTGTGTTGGGTATTTTGGGTTTCCTTTTTGTTTCTTTTTCCTTGAATAAGAATTTCTGTGTTTGACCCAAGTCTGAGTGGGCTCACAGTGCTATTTGCTGTCAAGTAGAAGGTGCTAATTCCCTTGTGTTAGTTGTGTTGAGTGCAGCTCCATCTTTTTATTTTACAAGAGGGAATTTTTAGTATCAAATTTTTGTTTTATAATACTTACCGATGATTCTCATTTGGTATTTCATAAGTAAGGATTAGAACACTGTACATAATGAGTCGTCTTAGAGAAACAGATTAATGTAATTTATTTCTTTTTAAGAAGGCACAAAGGGATAAATGTTAAACTTGAGGCTGTTTCAAGATCAGTGAAACTGCTGATAGAGAAAATGTTTTCACTTAGTTTAGATGAAGTGTCAACTGAGTTTTTATATAAATGTATCTTCTTTCTGCCTGCAATTAGAGGAAGAGTGGAGCTACAATTTCTTCATTCATGAATACCATCCCAACAACACAACCTCCTCCAACTTTGATACGTACCAATAAATTCACCTCAGGGTTCCAAAACATTGTTGATGCTTATGGAGTTGGAAACTATGGGGAAGTTAATCCAGGTTGGTCCTTGTGAGCTGTGCTATCATTACTGCTTGCCTTGTCACGTGTTTAAATACCTTGCTGAATTGGACACTAGTAAAGGCAAAATGGTGACAACCATACTGCTTATTAATAGCTGTTTTAAAACTTCAGTAGCTCATTGAAAGTATAAATGGTGCTCCAAGCAGTAAGATGGGATTTGATTTTGCAGAGTTATTTTAGCATTAGATATACTGATAATAGCTGTATTGTTTTTCTTCATATGCTTTACCTTGGCTAAGATACTTAGGGGGAAAAAGAAAGCTTTGGTAATGGCTATTGATCTTACTGAAGCATGGAGCTCATAGCTTGGAAAAAGTCCAGCTTGTTGTATAGCCCAGTTAGTTTAATGTCCTTATGTGTTTTTGCAGCTACGTTGTCTATGTCATGCTGTACAGGGGAATGTATGTTTTATAGTTCAGAGCTGAAATAGCCACAGAGGAAGAATAGTTTGTTTGGTTTTTATTTGCTGGGCTCATATTATTATCCTCAGAATTGTTGGCTAACGCTCAACTGCAGAATTGTCATTACTAAGGGACAGACATAAGGAAGCTTTAAACTGAGTTCAGTTTACAGTGTGGGGGAAATGTCTATTAGCAGTGGGTGAACGGACTTTCAAACTCAAAGCTGAAAATTGTTTGAGAGGTTAAAGTAGTTTAATTGCTTAGGCATAATTCAGATACCAACATCATCTATTGTGCTGTGGGCCTGAAACATGTTATGTTGTCATTTCAGCTCTCTATACCATCATCACTTTTCCCTTCTTGTTTGCGGTTATGTTTGGAGACTTTGGGCATGGTCTACTAATGTTCATATTTGCACTCCTGACAATACTGTATGAAAACCACCCTAGATTAAAAAGATCACAAGATGAGGTAAAAGGAATTACAAATAACTTACTCTTCATCCAGCAAGATAACTTCAATTGAATAGTTCTTATGTTTCTGAAAAGTACTATTTATTGCATGTGTATTAGATGGGGTTTTCTTCCTTTGTTTCAGGTTTTTCTGTGTTTAAAGTTGCCATATTGCTTGAGATGAATGTGATGATCTTAACAAACTGTTCTCTTTTTTTTAAAAGGGCAGAAATAATCAAGTTGGAATGAAAGACTGACAAAAATTAATTGATACTGTTGGGCTCGTCTTTCCTTCTGCGAGGGCTACTTAGTGATGTGTGTGTTTTACAGAATGTGGTTACAGTGACTAATGTGAGGAGAAAATGATTTTCCAAATTCCATCTGCTGTTATTTCTGAAAAGGAGTTGTAGTTTGAAATTTATTAACTTAAAGTTAACTAATTTTTTAATGTTATGAGGCTGGAATGTGGGAACACGTGCATCTCTCATTAGAATTATCTTTAATTAAGAATGGCTGCAAATGACTAACTTCTTGAAAACTAGTCTCAGGAAGGAAACATGGTTTAAAATGATTATTCATTAGTGTAACAATGCCAATGAGAAAAGTCTCTGTTTGTGTCATGAGAGCTTGTATGGGGACTTCAACTCTCTGCATTAATTTAAACCACAAATATCTTTCAGAATATACTTCCTGCTGGTAGCTCTATTTCCTAATGGATATAAACCTTTGCATATAAATCACCTGACATAAAATCAATGTGGGGAGATAAACTGTACCCATTTGGTGACTGCCATTTGTAAATTGCATATTTACATGCTTAAAGCAAAATTCTCTGTGTTACATCTTGGTTGGCCGTAGGTTTCTTCGTATTCCTTAATGACTATTCACAAGGATTTTTAGTTTTTAGAAGTCTTGGTATGGCCAAAAATGTGTTTCTTTTAGAAATGTGTAGATAACGATTGTTCACATAGCAGATGATGTTCTCTATTTTGTCTTTTTTCCAGATAATGAAAATGTTATTTGAAGGCCGATACGTGATTTTATTAATGGGTCTGTTTTCTATATACACTGGATTGATCTATAATGACTGCTTTTCAAAGTCGTTAAATATATTTGGTTCTGGATGGAATGTTTCAGCGATGTTTGAACAGAAGGTTTGGAGGTGAGTAGTGTGCTTCTGTTTGCTATACCATTAAAACAAAAAGGTACTTCCTGCAACAATTTAACCCTTTTGGTCACCCATTTTAACTGTCCTTTTATTGAAAGGAGTAAGTAAATGTAATGAAATCTAGTAAAATAATAGAACGGGTTGGAAGGGACCTTGAAAGTTCATCTACTTCAACCCCCCTGCAATGAGCAGAGTCTCTCAGGCGTGTCAACGACACCACTCAGCCTGGTGTCATCAGCAAACTTGCTGAGGGTGCACTCAAGCCCCCTATGTCATTGATGAAGATACTGAACAGTACTGGTCCCAGTTTGAACCCCTGAGGGACACCACTTATCACTGATCTCCATCTGGACATTGAGCCATTCACTACTACCCTCTGGATATGACCATCCAACCAATTCCTCATCCAGCAAACAGTGCACCCATCAAATTCATCTCTCTGCAGTTTAGAGAGAAGGATGTTGTTGGGGATCTTGTCAAAGTCCTTACAGAAATCCAGGTAGACAATATCCATAGCTCTTCCCTTGTCCACTGATGTAGTCACTTCGTCATAAAAGGCCATTAGGCTGGTCAGGCAGTTGTTAAATCTAGTTGTATAGGTAGTAAGTGCTAGTGTGCTGAGGGCTAAGTGATACATAGAATCATAGAATTGTTAGGGTTGGAAGGGACCTTAAAGATCATTTAGTTCCAATCCCCCTGCCCTGGGCAGGGACACCTCCCACTAGATCAGGTTGCTCAGAGCCCCATCCAGCCTGGCCTTAAAAACTTCCAGGGACGGGGCTTCCACCACCTCTCTGGGCAACCTGTTCCAGTGTCTCACCACCCTCACGGTGAAGAACTTCTTCCTAATGTCCAATCTGAATCAACCCATCTCTAGTTTTAATCCATCCCCTCTAGTCGTACCATTACCCGCCATTCTAAAAAGTCCCTCCCCAGCTTTCTTGTAGGCCCCCTTAAGATACTGGTAGGCCACTATAAGGTCTCCTCAGAGCCTTCTTTTGTCCAGACTGAACAACCCCAACTCTCTCAGTCTGTCTTCATAGGAGAGGTGCTCCAGCCCTCTGATCATCCTCGTGGCCCTTCTCTGGACACGTTCCAGCACATCTGTATCTCTCTTGTAGTAGAGGCTCCAGAACTGGACGCAGTGCTCCAGGTGGAGTCTCACGAGAGTGGAGTAGAGGGGGAGAATCACCTCCCTCGACCTGCTGGCCACGCTTCTCCTGATGCAGCCCGGGATATGATTGGCTTTCTGGGCTGCAAGTGCACACTGACGGCTCATGTTGAGCCTCTCATCCACCAGCACCCCCAAGTCCTTTTCTTCAGGGCTGCTCTCAAGCTAGTCACTGCCCAGCCTATATCGGTGCTTGGGATTGCCCCAACCCAGATAGAGGACCTTGCACTTGGTCTTGTTGAACTTCATGAGGTTGGCATGGGCCCACCTCTCCAGCCTATTAGGGTCCCTCTGGACGGCATCCCTTCCCTCCAGCATGTCAGCCACCCCACACAGTTTGGTGTCATTGGCAAACTTGCTGAGGGTGCGCTCTATGCCGTTGTCCATGTCGCTGATGAAGATGTTAAACAAGACCGGTCCCAGTACTGATCCTTGAGGGACTCCCCTTGTCACTGGCCTCCACTTGGACATGGACCTATTGACAGCCACTCTTTGGGTGCGGCCGTCAAGCCAGTTCTTTATCCACTGAATTGTCCATCCATCAAACCCATATTTTATCAGCTTGGAGACCAGGATGTCATGCAGGACAGTGTCAAAGGCTTTGCTCAGGTCCAGGTAAATGACGTCAGTTGCTCTCCCCTTGCCTATTGATGTTGTGCCACCAGGTTTGTCAGGCACAATTTGCCCTTGGTGAAGCTGTGTTGATTGTACCCAATCACCTCTTCGTTATTCTTCTGCCTCAGCAGTGCCTCCAGGAGGATCTGCTCCATAATCTTACCAGGCATGGAGATGAGACTGACTGGCCTATAGTTCCCTGGTTCCTCCTTCTTACCCTTTTTGAAAATGGGGATTTTGTTTCCCCTTTTCCAGTCAATGGGGACCTCACCAGACTGCTATGACTTTTGGAATATAATAGCAGTTTAGCAACCTCATCCGCCAGTTCCCTCAGTACCCATGGGTGTATCCCATTGGGTCCCATGGACTTGTACACTTTCAGGTTCATCAGGTGGTCACGAACCTGATCTTCACTTACAATGGGCAGTTCTTTCCAACCCCTGCCATTGTCTTCTGTGACTCTGGGAGTGTGGCTGGAGTGTGGCCAGTGAAGACTGAGGAAAGTCGTTGAGAACCTCAGCCTTCTCCATATCACGTGTCACCAGTTCTCCCATTTCCTTTCTGAGGGGGCCCACACCTTCCTTAGTCGTCTTCTTGCCATTAATATACCTATAGAAATTTTTGCTGTTTCCCTTGATCTCCTTGGCTAGATTTAATTCTAACTGAGCGTTAGCTTTTCTAACCAGGTATCTTGCTGCTCGGACAGCTTCCTTATATGTCCCCCATTCTAGCTGTCCTTTCTTCCACTCCTTGTAAAGATTCTTTTTGTGTAACAGTGTGTCCAGGAGCTCCTTGTTCATCCAGGCAGGTCTCCTAGCATTCTTTCCTGCCTTCCTCTTTGTCAGTATACTTTGCTCCTGGACACGGAGAAGGTGATCCTTGAATAGTGCCCAGCTGTCCTGGGCCCCCCTTCCCTCTAGGGCTTTGTTGCACAGCACTTTGGCCAGCAGATCCTTCAAGCAATCAAAGTGTGCATGCCTAAAGTCCAGGGTCGTAAGCTTGGAATACATCCTCCTAGTTGCCCCGAGGATCTTAAGTTCTATCGCTTCGTGGTCACTGCAGCCAAGGTTATCCCTGAGCCTCACGTTGGTCACCAGCCCTTCCCTGTTGGTGAGGACAAGGTCCAGCATAGCACCTTTTCTTGTTGGTTCCTCTGCCATTTGGAGGAGGAAGTTGTCATCAATGCATTCCAGGAACATCCTGGATTGCTGGTGCCTTGCTGTGTTGTTCCTCACAGCAGATGTCAGTGTCATCTACACTTAAAATAAAAAGGCAGCAATAGTTATTTAAAAACAAAAAAAAAATCAAATTGCCTATTATCTTAAATCCACAGAGAACACAATTTCTTGCAAAACCACTATTAGAATTTGATTATATTTAATTCCGTCAATATATCAAGTTAATTTCGTATTTATCAGTGCTGCTTTACTGGATTTACATGCCCTCTGTCACCTGGAACATTTCCTAGAATATTATCATTGGGTATAGATGATTATCAGTCTTCTCCTGAAACAGAGTCTGTTGCAGTACCCTAATGCTGTACGCTAGCTGGTAACTTTTAGTCATTAAAAACTGCAGCTGACGTAGTATTTTTTTATTGTTAGTAAGAACTTGTATCTAATTTTGAGGTGACATTTCTAAAGTTTGTTCGGTCCCTAAACCTTCTTAGATGTGTTTTCCATCTTTTTTGTGGTCTCACAAAGGTGTTCTTATGAATGGCTGTGGACTTCAGTAGTATTGTAAAATCCTAATGGAAGGCGCTAAGACTTTGTCTTGTCTTGTATTCTTTTTATTCATAAAAAGCAAACTGCCTCCTGTCTTATAGTTTGTCTTTATGCTAATGGATTTAATTTGCCTCCAGTTACTGTATTTTCCAGGAGAGGTTTCTGAATATATATATATATCAGACTTCGAGAGGAATAGAAAACAGGGCTAGTTTTGGAGAAATTTGTCCTAGGCCATATGTCTGGAATGAGTAGCCAAGAAGAATTAGCATCTACTGTAAAGACATTAACAATAAATTAAATAAATTAATTGCCTAGCAATTATTAGTCTTTGCACAGCTTTTCTTGATAGTTAAAAAAAAAAACAAAGTAGGCCATGTGAATTGTCAAACCTGTTTCTTCGCAAAGTGGGGTAACCTCATTGTTTTGAGGTGTCACGTCCTTTTGGTATTTAAATGTTCACAGCTCTGTTCACTCTGCCTCAAAAACAGGAAGCAGCTTGAATAGTAGAGTCAAAACCACTGACTGGTTAAAATGTGAACGAAGTTCGAATGGAAACTCATCCAAATGCAAAACGGGAAAAAAGATATTTATTACTCTTTGGGTTTTTGTTAATGAATTGTATATAAAAGCAAATTGTTTGCTTTTTAAATGAAACTTTCCATTCTAGGGGAATGAGGAATAAAATCTAGAAACTTTTCTTTCACCGACAGTTAGCGTGAGTTAAGCCCAGATTGTGAGTTTCTAGAGATTTTTTTTTCTATTGTTTTTATTAGCCAGGGCCTTTGTGCTTAGAAATCCTTGTATTCTTTTGAAGTCTTGACGGTGGGTTAGCTAGTCATATAAAGGAAAGCAGCAGCAGCGTCCTGCAGAACTGAAAGTATATGTTGTCACTATGTTTAAACAATGTCAGATCTGACTGTGTTTTTCTCTGCAGTCTTCGTGATCTGAAGGATAATAAATTTTTAACACTGGATCCAAATGTTATTGGTGTATACAATGGAGCTTATCCCTTTGGAATTGATCCGGTTAGTCTTATTATTTTAAATTATCCATTTGTGATGATTAGTCATTTATAAATTAGATTTTGGTGTGTGTTAGTGTTGTGGTTTAACCACAGCCGGCAACTAAGAACCATGCAGCTGCTCGCTCACCCCCCTAGTTCGGATGGGGGAGAGAATCGGAAAAGTCAAAGTGGAATAAAAACTCGTGGGTTGAGATAAAGACAGTTTAATAGGTAGAGGAAAGCAGGGCTCCATCACGCGTAATGGTTACTTGGGAAGACAAACGCCATCACTCTGAGCGTCTCCCCCTTCCTCCTCCTTCCCCCAGCTTTATATACTGAGCATGACGTCATACGGCGTGGGATATCCCTTTGGTCAGTTGGGGTCAGCTGTCCTGGCTGTGTCCCTTTCCAGCTACTTGTGCCATCCCAGCCTACTCGCTGGCAGGGCAGAATGAGGAGCAGAAAGGGCCTTGAGTGCTCAGCAACAGCTAAAAACACCAGTGTGCTGTCACGCTATTCCCGTCCCAAATCCAAACCATAGCACTATACCAGCTGCTGGTAAAAATTTAACTGTACCCCAACTGAAACCGTGACAGTTAGGAAAATAAATCTTACTATGGAAAAAAAAATGTTTCTTCTTGCATTCTCCATTCAAAAAGAGCTTTTCCCTTAACGAGTCAAAGAAAGATTTCACTATTTTCGTGAAACTCAAATTTCAGTTGTGATCACTGTTTGAGGTAGAATTCTGGTCTCCAATAGAGAAAGGATGCTGTTTAATTCCTCCTGTTACACTGTTCTTTAATACTGGTTTGTCTTTTCTTCTTCAGATATGGAATTTGGCAAGCAACCGTCTCAGTTTCTTAAATTCTTTCAAAATGAAAATGTCTGTGATTTTTGGAGTGACTCACATGACATTTGGAGTTGTATTGGGGGTATTTAACCACTTGTAAGTACAACAAGTTAAAATAATATTAACATTATAGTCTTTGTCAAGTCTTGAATTATAACTGTTAATCTGGTAGGAGGAAACTGGAACAATATTTTAAAAACAGAATAATAGTAATTGTGAAAACTGTTCTTAAAAAAACGACAGTAATGGAGAGATATTCCTTCACATAAATAAGATGATGGATCAGTATTATGCCAGCAAATCTGCAGACATGGATTAATACAAGATTTTATTTTACGTGTTGCTAAATAGAGATACATGCCTCTTGTGGTCTTAATTTCCACTGGCATACCTGGTTAATATGAAGAAATCAGTTTTGGATTGTAACTGCAGTTGTGCTGTTTAAAAGTGCTGGGTACTGTTCTGTTTTATTGAAATTATGTTTGGGCCATGTATTTATCTTGACCTTTTTTTTAAAAAAATTATTTTTCACTTTTCTCCCCCAATTTTATGTTTCAGGCATTTCAAGAAGAAGTATAATATTTATTTGGTTTTTCTTCCTGAACTTTTATTCATGATGTGCATCTTTGGCTACCTTGTGTTTATGATCTTCTTTAAATGGCTAGCGTACTCTGCAGAGGACTCTACATCTGCTCCTAGTATTCTGATCCAATTTATTAACATGTTCCTGTTTCCTGGAGGTGAAACAGAGGTTTTCTACACCGGTCAGGTTAGTAGCGTTCTTACAAGCTTCTTACTAATTTACAGGTTAGTAGTGTTCTAACAAGTGGAGACTCAGCTGATGGCTGAGTGTTCCCCTAGGAAGGGGAGTGTATCAGACTGAGGGAAAATTGAATACATGTTATGATTAAATAACATATTTACTCTTTAATCAGTTGTAAGATTTTACGTAGTGACTTGTGAAAATACCTGTTTCTAGAACAAAATCTCCCAGGTTAAAATTAAGGCTAGAGAATGGAGTCTCATGCTTGTAATTTTGATGCTTTTCTATATGCCGTAGTCTTATAAAACTGAGTATTGGTAATGCCTTAATCCAGAACCTAGTCCTGAAGATGCTGGATGTCTGTAAACCGATTTAAGGGCCTGATTAAGTAAAACGCGTATGTTCAATTTGAGTACATGCCCACTGAAATCAGTAGTACTTTTCTTATGCTTAAACAGGCCTTTAAAGGAAAATGGGAAGGCTTTTTCCTGCTTTGGATTTTGTGATCAAATCTAATTTTCTTTCTTTCCCTCCCTAACAGGTTGCTCTACAGAGGTTTTTACTTAGCATTGCTTTCCTTTCTGTTCCTGTAATGCTTTTTGGTAAACCACTTTATTTATATTGGTTGCACAGTGGAGGCCGAGGCATTAGGATGTACAGGGTAAGTGTTAAGAGACACTTACACATTTCTTCAGTATAGAAGAATTCAGCTGCTGTTGTATTGCATATAAAGTAATGTCCTTACTAGGTATTTCTACTCAACTTGGAAAGTTTTTGACTGTGACATACAATAGTGCTTTGTTCCTCTAACTCTTTTTCGCCTTTGCATGTGACTACTTTAAATAAATTTTAAAAAATACGCTGGCAGTCCTCTTAACACTATGCGTTTCCATTTTGCAGAGTGGCTACAAGCTAATTCGAAAAGAAAGTGAAGAAGAACTTTCTCTGCTGAGATCTCATGATATGGAAGAAGGAAGCAGTCATTCAGACAGTGGACACAGAGAGGGGGATGGAGAGGAGGTAACGTTTTTACTTGACCTCTAGTTCGCATGTCCTTAAAAGCAAATTAGAAGTGGAATATCAAGAAGATAACCTGTACGCTGAGTTCCTGGAAGTTTTCAAGAAAATACACTGAGCCTTTACAAATACCTTGATGCGTGAATGCAATTTATTTATTTTTATTTGTAAATTCAGATTCCTACAGTAAACGACAATCTATCTGAAGTGGAGAACAGGAAGAGTTCTTTGCTTAGATGCTTTATTTGCATCTAAGACTATAGTTTTTCTTAAACGGAAGAATGGGATAAAAATCTTTGAATTTGTATGCTTTTATGGATTCTTAAGGCAAGAGCATGACTGCCCAGTTTCCTGTTAATTAATTTTGGCCCTTCATCCAGACAGAAGTCTTTTTATGTCTGCAAATTACATCTTGTGATGAGGATTATTGCTAATGGGGGTTGGGAGACATGAGCTGCCTTCCTAGTCCTTAGCTATTGCTGCTGGTTAGTTTGGCCAAATTTTTAAAGGTCTTGACCAATTCCACTGATTTCATGTGAATTGAAAGACAAAAAATTGCTTCAGTTTCCCAATGCGCAGACTACGTGTAGTACTTGCTTCACAGGGGTAGTAGACTCCTACTTCTTATGTATAGAAAATGCAAGAATTGTTTGCTTAAATAAAATGGGTCGTAGTTCCATGCAAAGTAAACGTTGAAACTTGCAGTAATATTAGTCTTGTAATTTGGTGTTAGCAACAAGTACGTATATTTAGAGTTTACAGTATTAACATAGTTAATCACTAGCATTACTAATAATTAACCTTGGGTTTAAAGATGCAAAAATTGACATTGTAAACTTACAACATCAATAGAATAGGAATTAGAACCGTAACTGGTTTTACTACTGAGACTTTTAAAGTATTAGATCATATTCCTTGTGGAAAGCATAAATTGCATTCACTTCTATCTGTCAACAAAGTAATTGGGGAAAATAACTGGAAAACTCTAGCACCTGTTGTTTATTTTTTTTTAATATTGTATTTGTAATAAGAATCTTAAACATAGCAGATCTTTTTTTTTTACTTGATATGAAATCAATGTATTACCCTTTAATGGAATTTTTCTTCCACATATATTAAGATTTGCAGACGAATATTTTTGTTGTCTCACAATGTGTTTTCATATTTTAGTTTAATTTTGCAGATGTCTTTATGAATCAAGCAATTCATACCATTGAATACTGTCTAGGATGTATTTCTAATACAGCCTCTTACCTGAGACTCTGGGCATTAAGTCTTGCTCATGCGCGTAAGTGGGGATTTTCTTGTTTGTTGGTTTTTTGGTTTTTTTTTTTCCCCATCTGTCTTGATTTTTTTTTTATGCTGGTTAGAGGGGGGCTGGCCTGTTGAAGTGATACTACTATCAAATTATCTTTTTCTTAATTTAAAAAAGTTCCCTTTTTAAACTAATCATGATCTATGGGAAGCCCCCAAACTAAAACTGTGAATTATTGTTTGGAACCTAGTAATTTTCTTCATTGACTGCTCTGTGTTGTAAAGAGGTTGATTATCTGAGCACAGTGTTACCTCACATAATAGCATATCAACAGTTGAAGTGCCGTTTCCTGTTTCCCATTGATTGACCAGTTTGGAAGGTATTTACGCTCTTGCTAATGGTGTCACAGTGTAAAATATTGCCATCAGTAGATCTGATTTTGGAACTGGTACTTCAAAATGTTTCGGCGGAGGAGGGGGACAACTAACTGAGGTTAAGGGTTGCCATGTTCAACAGATCCCATAATATTGTTTAAACTAGAACATGGGTCAGTTAGAGTAGCTCTCTGCGTGAATGTATGCAGTATCAACACTAATAAATTAAAAACTTTTTTTTAATAGAGTTATCAGAAGTTCTATGGCAAATGGTGATGAGAGTGGGTCTTCGTGTGGATACAACATACGGTGTCTTACTGCTAGCCCCTGTTCTAGCGTTTTTTGCTGTGCTAACGGTTTTTATTCTTTTGGTCATGGAGGGGCTTTCTGCTTTTCTCCATGCTATACGACTTCACTGGTAAGTTCATTTTTTCTTAATACTACTTAGCATGTACTGGCTTGTTTACGAGGAATTTTTGTGTCAGAATATTAGGTGCCTTATTAAAAAGAAAAGTGTAAAATTCAACAGCCTCATGCTACTGTAATAGATTTATTCAATCATATTAAATACATGGCTTGTTAGTTGAATGTGATTTGTTCCTCTGGAATATTTTCAGTAAATTCAAATATTATATTGGCTTATGATGCATATTAACCTGTATCACATTCAGAGTTTGTGTTGGTGCAAACTATGAGCACGTTTGATTTATAGTATTGAAGCTTTTCATACTGTAGAATATTGGTAACGTGGATAAGTATTTTTAATTTCAATCTGATTATATCACTGAAAGACTTCAGTCTGATTTATATTAGTGACCAAAACTTTTGCTAAAGTGGGGTTGCCAACCCTTAAGTATTTTAATCCTTTCTTAGTCTCACCAGCTCTGCACATTGCAGTGGATCCAGCAAATGTTTAGTTTGAAACCCGATGAAATTTACAGTATAAGAAAAGGCAGATACATAGTATAAAAACACGTGAGGCAGAGCTATATGCGTTACAGAGTATTGTCCTCATGATATTGTATATTTGCAAAACAATTAACTGCAACTAACTGGAAAACAAATTAGTAAGAAGTGAGGAATGAGCCATTACAGCACAACGTCGGTGTGTTTGGGTCTCTGAGAACCATGAAATTTGCCTGAGTCTGTGACAGGAAGGTTAAATAGGGGCACAGAAAGCCTAAGTGACAGGATTAGGACTGGTTTTGTTCAGCCTCTTGTGTTGCACAGTTCTATCCCTTGACAGCTGCTCATTTTGGATTAATTTACAGATTCTGTTTTGGTTTTTTTTGTCTCATTTCAGGGTGGAATTTCAGAACAAATTCTACTCTGGTGGAGGATACAAGTTTACGCCTTTCTCTTTTAAGCACATTTCTTTACATTTTAATAAAGATGATACGGCATAGTTTGGTTGCTGTCAGCAGAAATGTTTGGAATTGTCTGCAAGTAATCGTGATTGGATCTCACCTACGAATGGTTTCTTGTAGGACAAAGTCTTTTTCACTGATTGCCTTATAATGCAGCCAAATAATTCTGTAATATATACCTCCAATAGAAATACATAGCAGATCTGGAGCATCTTGTAAAGTATATAGACATAAAATGTACATTTTTCTTGATAAACTAATGTTGTAAATTAATTTTATTCTTTAAAAAAGTTGTTACTGCTTGTCCTAAAACCAGTGTAAGCGTGTTTTTTGTTGAGGCTGTTAATTTTCTTGAATGGTTACATTTAAGTTATCTGAAAGACTTTTCATTATTATCATTACTAATCATTACTAATCACATACTTAAGCAAGCTCCCCTCTCATGCACTTTGGGAACAATTCAGCAATGCAACTGAAGCAATGTCTGTTTTCAGTATCTATTCCAGAAGGATTATGAAAAGTAAATTTATACATAGCAATGCAGCATGCTCTTTTTTGTCTGTATTTAAAATTGCACCAAAAATGTTAACCCATTATTCTGAGTTCTGCCCGGAGTTACTACTTCAACCTTTCAGAAGCCACAGTGATATTTAATGCTACAGAAGAAGGCAGGCTTAGAAGTGGAGACTGGAAGTTTTATCTGTCTTATTTCCCTGTGGTGAGGTGCTTTCTGATCCATCCTGCAAAGCTGGTGTGTGCAGCCCCTCGCTGGCCCTGACTGCGATGGGTACAAATGTCAGGAAAAACGTTGCAGCGTCTGGGTGAGGACACAAATAGGAGAACCAAACTGCCTACTAGAAATTTCCATCCCAGGTTCTGTTTTTACATGCAGAGTTTCTGCTCGTAGGAGTAACTTTTGCACAGGGAATGAAGGACTGGCCTCGATCCCCGTTTACATTTGGTTGTAAGGACACACACAGACATACGGTGTTACTTACCTGATGTTGTTGAACCAAAGTTTATACTGAATAGGCAGAAAGGGGTCATTTTGTATTATTTTTTGTATTGGTGTAAAAATGGGGATATTACCATAATGTTTTAACACCTGTGCCATCGGAACAGCGTAAGTTTCATACTATTTACGAATAAAACCTCGTTTGCGCAGTTCGGAGTGGGCCCTTACGTTTGTACCTAGCCCTTTCTCTCCCCCTGGCAGCGCTGCAGGGGGCGGCCGGGCCTGCACGCCCCCGGCCGGCGCCCCCCTCCCGCTGCCCCGCGCCCGCCTCGCGCCGGGGCCGGGGCCGAGGTAACGGACCGCCCCTGAGGGGCGGTGGGAAGCGCGAGGCGGCCTCCTCAGGCGGGCGTTGGGCGGGCGGCGGCCATCGCTCCGCCCGGGGCCGTTGCCGTGGCCACCGGGAGGCGTCGGTCGGGCCCCGGAGGTCGCCGCCATGATCCTGGACGATGTGCGGGTGCAGTGGCTGCGGGACCGAGCGCTCACCGTCCTGGGGCTGACCGATCCGGCGCCATTCGAGGAGCTGCTGAACCGCGGCGACGGCGAGGAGGGACGGGCTGTGCTGCTCTTTTTCGACCGCTGCACCCGGGAGGGGGACGATGAGAGGGAGGCGGGCGCCACGCTGCTGCTGCTGCGGGCCGAGCGGCGCGGCCGGGACAGCGAGGAGGCAGTGGGTGAGGGCCCGGCCTGCACAGCCCTCCCCCGGGCACTGCCTGACCAAACGCCCCTTTGCTCTGACCTTTCCTCCCCAACTCCTGCTTTCCCCCTCCCTCAAGCCCTAGTTTGTCCCATCTCCTGAGTCCTAGCCCCGTTATCTTTACCCCTTTCCCTGCTTTTCCGTCCCTTGGGCTGTGTCTGGTCCTCCTGAACCCCTTTTATCCCACCCATTTCCATGACCTTTCTCCTCTCTGGTTGTGCCTTGGTGGGATTTGCACCCTCCCTGCTGTGGAGTGGTTCTGTCATGCTTTCCTGCCATTTTGTGTGCGTGCAGGCACAGGTGACACAGACAAGTTTGCAGACGAGCAGCAGGAGGAAGGCCCGGATAACCTCCTTCCTGAGCAGTTGACTGAAACAGCCTCCTCTGTGGCGTTGGAAGGAAGTAGGTGGTTTGAGCGGCCAAAGTGTAATCGTTGCAGGCCATACTGCTGTGGTGGCTAAATGTGACTAGCTAACATGGCTCTCTTGAGCAGATCCAGCTGTATCTGTAACATCAACAGCTTCTTTTCCCAGAAAAGTAGATCTGATTTTGTGGATAGTGTCCTGGGCAGTGTAGCTAATTTAATTTTTCTCAGGACCTTCTCCCTCAGGATGTTCCTTTGAAAGAAACCTATCCTAGTTTGGCCCTTTCATCTTTTCCAAACAGGTGGAAAGAAAGAGACTGGGGTGAACAAAACCAACCCACAAGCATAGATCTTCTATCCAGTCTTTGTCTGTGACATCTTTTACTGGTTTTGTAATTTCAGATTCCTAGAGATTAATTTTATGAAAATATATAAAACGAGTATGTTCCGTTTAGTAGGAATTAATTCATTCCCCTGGAGAGTTGCAAGCTCTTCTCTTTATTCTGGTGTAGTTTGTTGAGAATAAAAGTGATCCTGTAAAGAGTTACGATAGGTCTAATACTTTAACCACAGTATTGCAGAGCAGCCTTTCACAAAAAAAATGGAAAAAATGAAGAAAAAGTGATAGAAAGGGTGTCAGAAGAGAGCAATGATTTTCTATGGCTCAGAGATTCAATTTTCTTCTCTGCTGTCAGTATCTATGTAACTTCCACAAGCTTCTGAAACAGTTACTTGCAGAAGCAGAGAGTCATGGCCTGGTATTTTATATCCATAAAAGAATTTTGTTCATACTGTGCAAAAAAGATAGGACAATGAAAGTTAAGTGCTGAAGCCTGGTGTGGGTGTAAGTAGACTAAAGGAATGATACAATTCAACTTCCCACTCTGCACCTCTGAATGGAGGCACCTGCAGTGCTGCAGATTAATGTTCAAAAGCAGTAAGACAGGGAAAATTATTTATTGCTTGATAATAATATCAGCACACAAATGATCCAGTTGAGGATGCAACTATACTTTTTTGCACTTTCAAGTGTCCAGAAGCCTGTGCTGAAAGGGGAAGAAGGCATGGTGCACCTTCTGAAAGACAGAATGAAATAAAGTTTGAAATTCTTGACTGGCCCTGGAATTCATGCAGTTGTTCCTGTGTTACAGTGTCTTCACCATCACCTCTTGGGCATGACATAACTATAAACATTTTCCACATCGTAGATCTGTCACGACAAAACCCTTAATTGTTTGCATTTCCTTTTACAAAGGGGTTTCACCTTGAAATGTGTTAACCTACTTATTTTGTCATAGAAGATCAATTGCATTGGAAAATGCTGGTAAGGATATTCTAAATAAAGCCCAGTTACCTGTGGAATGCAGTGTAGTGACTTGCATATTTGGATTCAGTTCTTCAGCAATAGTGCTGTCCTATGGGAAAATGTACAATTAACACCAGATTTTGATGGTTGGTTGTTGAAAGGTGTTGCTGAAGATGGAAGAAAATGCTCAGTCATTTACTTGGAGAAGAAAAATGGAATACCTGTTTTTTAATTCAGTACTCGTGTTATTCTTTCTTAGGGGTGACTGAAAAGGGCAAGGCATCCCCTCTACAACCTACAGACAATGAAAGTGTGTCAGGTCACGTATCATCTCTCTCTAGAGGGTCTGAATTGAGTAAACTGGAGCAAAGATCTACAACTGATAGTATGGAACACACACCACAGGTAAGTGTTGTATTTCACTCTGTTCTTTTGTGGATATGAAGATGCTGGTTTTCTGATGCAACTGTTTCAGTAAAACTGGCAGGCAAATTAAGGAGGTACAGTGCAGAGCAAGTACTCAGAGCAGAACAGAACATTTTACGAGAACAGGAATTTCCGTTCAAAAGCAATGGCCCGTGGTGTCTGCCACAGGCTCTGACGTTGACTGACAAGAGATTGCAAAGGTAATTTCCTTGGCAAAATGCTGACTTTTGGTGAGAAAATGCAGCAGAGTTACTCAGGCACCACATTAGCTATTCCCAGAGTTGCTTGGAAAAGAAAAGTTGCAGTTGGAGTAATTGCTAGCTAAAGACACGGTGGGAGAAGAATGTAAGGAACAGTGAACAAAGGCTTTTGTACCTCAAGTCTTTTACCTAATTAGATGGTCAGGATGGAGTCTGGGGTTTCTAACTAGACTTGGTTTATGACTGAGATGCAGGTGGAAGGGGAGTACGTGCTTGCACGTTCTCAGAAAGGCACGGGGGGGCAGGCATTTGAGTGCTTTCCTTTGTTTCAGGCACTAATGCTCTTAGTCCTGTTGGTCTGGAAATCAACATTGTTTCTAAAGCTGATGGCTTTTACTGTTAGCTGAGTGGTTTTTTAACATTTAATTTGTGTTAGTAGTTTACTTGGGCAGCAATGTGAAGATAATGGAGTTAAACTAATGATTCTGTCCTATTGCTAACAGCAGGCAAACATTTTCTTGCTGTTAAGAAACGTGGCAGCAAACAGTAATAGTCATACTTCCTTTTTATTTTCCGTTTCAGCTACAAGAACAGAAAGTTGTCAAAGTCTGTCTCTACATGGCTCTTGATGAAATTCCCAAAGAATTTGTATCAGACTTTACCGTATATTTTCTGAGAGACGCCAAAGGTATGTGCCCTGAATAACTGCAGGCTCAGCGTTTTCAGTGTCACATTGAACTTTACTTCACATTGAGAAAAGGTGATGGTGACAGGGATTCAGGATAGTGCATATCCAGATTAATTAACTCGGTACAAATACTCTCAGAGTAGAACCAGGAATCAGGAATGCTCTTCATATGAAATTTATGGGAGGTTAGCTATCTCCCACGTTTTACCATCAAGGATGAAGCTTTCATGCTGCACCCAGAGGAACTAAGAAGATGTAGTTACTACAACTGCTAGAACTGTGTACGATGTTTGGAGGATGAGGAGCTGTATCTGAAAGTTAGACAATAAGGTAGTGATAAGCACAACTGGGTTATCAGACTTCCTGACCTGACTCAAATTCTGATACACAACAGCAGAATGTTTTATTCTGGTATTTATTGCAGCATCTGGAGTAGCTCTGGTTCAGGTTGTAATCAGACCTCAGTATCTGACTCTAGCCCTATAGGAAACAGGTTCTACACTAAAGCAAACAGGTATTTTCACACCTGTGTCAAGGAACAATCAACAGTATGTTATGTCTAATTTAGTGCCAGAGATTGGTCCCAGCATAAGCATTTATGTGGGCTCACCAAGCAGCAACATGTGTTGTCTGAAGCTACTAAATATTTTGTACGTGCCCATTAGTTTCAGTTTTTAGAAACAAGACAATTGAGAAAAAAAGAAAATTATGATAATGTATTTGGTCATTTTATGGCAGTTCTGTGCAAGATTTTCCTGATCTGTCTGTAGAATAGGAGTTCAAATCAAGACCTCTGTTTTGTTTGAACAGAAAACCGTTTCCTACCTATAAGGCTGGAATGTAAAGACTTAGAGTCAGATGATAACACTTGAGTGTTTGTTTTATTGGAGCTTTAACTTATTATGGAAAGGACTTTATGCTTTCTGTATAAAATAATTAGATTTATGCTAATTGTTTGTATACTGTTTAGAAAGAGTTGCTGAACCTAGTGACCTGAGTGAAGCTAATGAGGTTCTTCCTAAAGTGATAAAGTTTGGTTTATTGACTGATGATACTCTTTTGATGCTAAAGAATGCCATCTCACAGGTAAACGTGTAACAGCTTTTATATATGTAGTCTTGAGTGTTTCTATGAGTGATTTGCCTATTTAGTATTCTGTTGACAATATGAACCATGCATAAGAAATACTAGTATTCGATGAGTGACCTTCATGTGCCAAAACGAAGTTTTTGTTAATCCTTATTTGATATTTTGTTTCCCAGTTTTTTGTGAAGTTGTGGAGATGGGCATTATTTAATTGTCTGGCCCCATATGAGAAACATGTAAGACTGTGACACCAGATACCTCTATTTTTGTGCCGATAGACTTTTGTAAAAGCATGCTGGAGCTATTCCCCTGCAGAACTTGAGGTAGAGAGAATGATGCTAAGGAGGTGAAATGGAAGGACATGCACTTAGATTAAATTTTAGAACAACAATCCATTGCTTAATGAATTGCTAGTAAGCTGACTTTTATTGTTTTCTTTTTTAATATGAACCATCTAATCTGTGGTACCTGTTCGAATTATAGGCACTTTCACCAGCTGTCTCCTATAGTCAGCAGCAGATTGAGGAAACTTCCTTTCATCCAGATAGTGAAAACACAGATTCTGAAAAAAGGAATTTACTCACGACTGAGCTTGCAGAAAAGAAAGAACAGCCTGTGGAATATTGTAATATTCAGATGAGGAGTGAGATTCAAATGAGCAGGCAAAAATTCCTAAGTGTTACTCAGCAGACTACACAACAAACTGAAGGTGAGTATTCTGCCTAAGCCAGTGCTGTGGTTTTTAGAGTACATGACAGTAGAAAGAGCTTCACCTAGGAATGGCTTTATATAGAATAACACATACAGTTTCTGGGGAAGCTCCAGACCTGATGAAAGTTTATCTTTGCTGATAACAGTAGTATTTTTACTGCCCTGAAGCATAGCAGGCAGTATGGAGAAATAGATGAAATCAGTGGTAGTCTTTCAAACAGCCTGGAATAAGAGCAGGAGAGAGGGTAAACATGCCTCATTGCTTACCAATGTTCAGGGGACTCAGGCCATAGCAGGGTATAGAAAGTGGTAGACCAAATGAGACCCTCGTGTGTTGTTTAGCATCCCTTCTCTGACAGGGGCTGCTGTCATGACACTAAGGGGAGCGTAGTGGCCTACAATAAGCAGATTGATAATCTTCTTCAGCAAAGCCCTAAACCGAATTCTGAATAGTTAGAGATTGGGTTAAGGATTGAAACTAAGTGCTTTTAATGTATTTCTAGGAATATATATTTCTTTGCACTGTGTTAACTGTGAAGCAACTGGATGTTTTTTGACGTATTCGCACATAGGTAGAGCAGGTGCTATGTTACCTATTGTCCAGTAGCTAACAAGATGGAACGCATAAGCCGTTTCAGTGATGTTACTTCACTAATGCTGATGGAACAAGACAGTTAGTGTGCCTTTTCTTCCAATAGGAAATATTAAACTAGAGATGCCAACTATAAATCTGGACAGAGAAGTGAGTGCTCTTGCCACAGTTCCAGAAGTGGTTGAAGCTCTGGAAAGTTATGCAATGACCTGGCAGAAATTAATATCCACAGCTCTAGAGGAACAACTGAAGAAGGTTCCACAGGTAATGCTGCTTTTATTCCTGGAAACACTACTTCATTTCCCCACAAGAATCTCTTTGAGCGGTTTGTGCTCATTTTTAGTCCGTCTTCATGTTTGATTGTTGGAAAGCCATTTACTAATTGATGTAAAGTAGAACAAAAGTAGTGAGGAACTGTGTGAGTCTGGGAAATAGAATATAAATAGAATATAAAGTAATTCGCTGCAGATCCTACCCACACAGGATAACTGTGGAAAACTAAGACATTTTTGTTATCTGCTCTCTTCTAAAGATAGCCATGCAGTTTTAAAAGCTGCAGTGATTTTTTTTTAAATACACAACTATATTTTTGCTTGAAAAAAGTCCTCTCTTAAACAAAAAAACCCCACAATTGTAAGGTTCTGATTCTGCAAACACTTCCACATATGAGCAATACCATTAGACATACTGTGGTATTTAATGTCTACAAAGTTACTTGCGCATAACCTTTTGCAAGCATGGACTCTCCAGCTTCAACTCAGGGATATACTCCTCATGAGCAGTGCCCTTCAGTGTGTGTAAAACTTTTGATTTCAAGGATCTTCTTCCGTCTGTTTTTTTTTGCATGGTTGAATCATGTCAGGGTTTTCTGAGCATACAGCATATTGAAAAGAAGGAACAAATATAGTCCTGGTTATAGGTTTTCACTCTTGTGTAACAGTAATTTAGAATTTTTATTTTATTCCACATTACTTGTAGGGTGATGGTCCACTTGCAGAAATTAACCTTTGGCGTGAAAGAAATGATACTTTAAGTGCTCTTACTGAACAGACAAAGCTTCCAGAAGTGCAAAAAGTCTTGGCAATATTACAGGAAGCTGAGTCTGAGCATACTGGAGATTTACAGATAGTCTTAAGAGACCTCAGAAAATGTCATGTGGAAGCTATGGATAATGTTAAGTTTCTTTCAACTCTTGAACGCCATTTGAAGGTATGTATCCTTAAGAAGACTTTGTGAAGTTTTAACTGAGTTGTCTGAGTTTGGTTTCTCTGTTGACACAATCATCCGTTGTTTATTTTTTACTTTTTATCAACAATAAAGATATACTCTACCTTTTTTATAGTTAATAAAAAAAAGGCTTGCTTGTTTTGTTTGAGTGACAGTTGTTCTAATAATTGAAAGCAGAAGCCCAGAGCTGTGAAGAGCTTGGTTTGTAAAACACAGGCTTGGGAAAATTTGTTAGCATAGCTGAATTGGGGAAAATAAAGGTTCCTCTAGTCCATTTTTGAGGTAGCTTCTATCACTGATTACAGCTGATGTCTCAATTTTTAAGCTTTATTGAAGATCATCCAAACATCCAAATAAAGAGTTAAGCCAAAACCAGTCTTGGGACATCTTTTACAGAAAAGAGAATATTAATGAGACAGGATCTAAAAAGCATTTGGAGAATCGATGCAGATTTGCACATCCTTAACCAAGTGTGTTACTTGGGCACCAAGGTGTTGCCTTGACTGGGTAATTTATTTTACAATGTCACAGAATTTCTTAACTTTGGGTATCTATAGAAAAAATACTGGTTTATAGAGTATGTATCTGTATATTTTCATGACATGTTATTCACAATATTTATAATAAATTTAATAGAATTTAACATATGGCACTGGATTTCATGTTGTTTTGGATACAATTCCTTCACTGATGAATGCCTTGAGAATGGTATGGGTTATCTCACGGCATTACAACAAGGATGAACGGATGGTACCACTCATGGAACGAATTGCATGGGAAATTTCAGAAAGAGTGTACAAAGTTGTGGATTTACACACGCTGTTTAAGTAAGTACTGGATTCCTGTTTAACTGGGCTGTATTTATTAAAAACTTTCTTGTCTTACAGGAAGTGCAGTAGATAGCACTTTAATCCAACAGGTTTCATCATTTTTCACTATCTGAAGTTGTATTAGAAGGTCAATTAAAAGTCAATTTATTTTGTAATTTTCATGAGTTACTGAATCAGCCCTGAAGAAATCGGTGCTGGTCCTCTTTTGTCTAGAAAGGACGTAAATTAATAAACCCAATAGAATTATAGTGATAAAGAAGTGACAGAAATATAATCAAAATCAGTACTGAAATAATATCTCCTCTCAAAATCAGTCATATTAAAAATTAAGACCTCACAGTTTTAAGTTTTGCCTAGATCTTTTATAATTAGAAGCTGCTAAACCAGGGCATATTAATCCAGTTGAGATATAGTTTTCTATCTATAGTCTTTTTATCTATAGTATCTTAACTGTTTTGATTTGATTAATAGAGAAGATAGAGCTGCTGCAAAAAAGAAAATAGCAGGAGCCAAAAGCACTCTTGAACAATGGAAGGAATGTTATTTTGCTGTTCGTGCCCAAATTGAAATATCAGGAAGAGAGCAACACTGGGAATTTGACCGAAAACGTTTATTTGAAAAAACGGATTATATGGCTTCAATCTGTCAAGATCTGTATGATATTCTGCAGGTAGTAATATAGACAATAAAAAAAGGGATTGTGTGATCAGTGTCTTGTTCCGTAGAGGAGATTATTTTGTATTGTAGCTGTTGAAATGTTCGCAGCTTTTAGTTTTGTGAGTGGTTTTGTGTTTAAGACCTGAGCAGTGCCTTTGATTCCGACAAAATGGAACTTAACGTTTGAGACAAAATAACTCTTCTCAAGGTACTGGTTGAGAAAAGATATTACTGTGTATGTTGCTGTTATGAACAGACAGACTTGTAACAACTGTTTCACAGATTTGCAGTTTTCATGGGTTGCTATCTTAAAGAAATAATTTTAGATAAAATAACCATTTAAGTATACCATAATATTAAATTTGACCATATATGAATCTGTATATCAATTGCATGATAACTCATGAACCATTAAAAATACAGTTTTCTGGTATGTTCTTCTGAATTAACAGATCACTGAAGAGTTTTACAATGTATTTGGTCCCGAACTGAAAGCTGTCACAGGGGATCCAAAGCGTGTTGATGATCTAGTGAGAGCAGTAAATAGACTAACTAGTCCTATGGAAGAACTGACTTTTGATCTTTTTAGCATTGAAAATGCACATGACTGGAAATTAATTATGGAAGAATTTAAAGAAGAAGTTTCAGTAAGTACCACATACTGTGATCCCCCTCATTACGTCTTATGTATAGATTCCTTCTAGAATATCAATGTTTTCATTTGAAGAAAATATAAGTTTGCAAAAGAAAAGAGTATATAAATAAATATGTGAATGAAAATGTGAGGAATTCGACCATATTTTAAAGTCAGTATGCTGTTTCCAAGTTGTTTTTGTTTATAGTTTCACTTTATCATGAAAATGGTGAAGCACACTTTTTGTTCATTAGCAGAATCGCTACAGTATGAACAGAGGCTATATATGACCTCCCTGTACTTGTGTACTTCCTTTTCTGGTTTCATTCAGTCCTTCACCCCTCAGCTAAGAATACCGACAAAATACAAATTGTTATGATGTTTTTTGGGATTTATATACCTGCCCAGCAAACATATTAGTTTACATTAATTTCCTGCAGCTTACTGAAAAGGCATCAGTTTGTAGTAATCTATAAGACAAAAAAATAGTAAAAATATGGTTGACCATTCTTATTAAAAAGTCTTTTCATTTTGCCCTCTTTTCTTGGTTTTACAAGATGAATCTCTAAATGATAGCATTTCTTTGCCATCTTCCTTTGTTTAGGTTATTGAAGAAGATTCCAAAAAATTTATTGATGAATCTTTTAAGACCCTTCGATCAGCAGAAGCTGCACTTGACATGCTCTTAAACTTCAAACACATCCGCTCTCGTGAAACCATTAATAAGCAGATGATGATGAAGTTCAATGATATTTTGGACCAATACTGTAAAGAGGTATTTAATTTAAGGATTTCTTACGTAGTACATGAAGCTCTCTACCTAGTGGCATTCTTAAATCTGTGTATATGTCTAAATACCTGTAGTGTCCTTTACTACCTGAAAGACTGACAAGTTTTACAAAATAAACATAATAATTGCTCTCACTTTTTGGAGCCTATTGGAGAAATAGGATGGTTAATTTGCTGAAACGGATGTGCATATCTGTATGTACGTGGCACTGTATGGTAACTGAAAGATGTTTGCATGTACTCTGAATGTGACAAGGCTTGCGGCTATTCCTTTACCTTGTGAGCAGTAGGTCAACAGTAATCCTTCCTGAGCAAATACATCTTTCACACCTTACAGCTTTTTTGTGATGGACAAGTTCATGGTATGACCAAAAGGTGTCAGAGATCAACTGTGAAGGCAGAAATAATTCCTGACATGTTGAAGACTGTATATGGGAAAGCTTTTCATGTCAGAGCATTTTTCTTGATATTTCAAAGAACGTTGAGTTTAACAATAAAATGTAATCTTACAGAAAACACGGCCACAATAGCAGTTCCACTGGATATAGAAAGGAAGACATTCTCTGTAATACAATTAATACAAACAAGAGATGATGGGGAAAAAAATAATAATTGTTTTTATCCTGCTGCTGGAATTAGCTTCAGAGCTTGTACTGTGTAGCAGGTTAGATACTGGCCATGGAGAAGCAAGTGGAGAAATGATTCTTTGCAATATTTCATTCTCTTCTAGGTTGAAAATGTTAAGCAAATCTTTGTGCAGAACCTGAAGGATCCACCTTTGTACAAGAATCAGCCTCCAGTGGCCGGAGCAATATACTGGTGCCGATCCCTTTTCTATCGGATCAAACACACTATTATTCGATTTCAAGAAGTAGAGGGATTGCTTGCTAGTGAACGTGGAAAGGAAGTATGTTAGTTTTTTGATATTTAATGAAGGAAGAAATACTTTCTTCATATTCTTCTTCTTAAGATGTGGAAGTGCTCTTATGTGAGGTGAAGTTCCAAGAATGTCTTTGCACACAGCAAGCCATGTTAGATGTGAAAAGCTAATTGGGACTTTCCCACTGTTTTCCAGAGACAGAGTGACGGAATCAATGACTGAATTCAAGAGCATAAATTCTCCATCACCTGTATTAATTACAAGGCATTATTTGCCCTCTCATCTAATAAAAATAAGAAAGCATATTAAGACAGCATATTAAGGCAGGTTAGTGGAACATTTGTCATGGTCTTTAAAATTAGTTATGTAAAATTTTCCTTTCTAGGTAAAACAAATATATCTTCAAGTGGCCAAGAGGATGAAAGAGTATGAAGATCAAAAATATAATCAGTGGAGAGATGGGACGGAACAGATACTCCCACTGCTATTGAAAAATAATCTTCTGACTGTCGTCACTGGTGGAGCTGCGACCCATGTCAATTCAGAGACTTTTGAGCAGGTGAGATATAGGAAGATTGTATAGCAGACTTCTCTATAAAGAAGAACTGAAACCTATCTGATGGTCAGTGATATTTTTCTAATAACAATATTTTAAACAGTTTTTGAAAGGAAAATTTTAAAAGTTCTGAGCTCAGAATTGTTTGTTGTCCTTTATAAGACGTAGTTGCTGAATGACCTGGCAAATGAAATGGGTGAATGTTGTTTCTCTATGTTTTCTTCTGTGCTGGGATTCCTGTTAATTTTTGGGTTTTGGTGCAACGTCTTTGGGACATTACAACAAAACATGGGACTGAGATTAGGAAGAGGTAGGTTCCCAGAGGAGATCGTGCAAAATCCTGTTCTGACTAAACTTTTGTCTGACTATGAACTTCCATTGGGTTTTCTGTTGTAAGTGGTTGCAGCTGTATGTAAACAGCGCTGATTTGGTTTGTTTCTTGTAATCAGCTTTCATGGAAGAGGTATTTGTGTGTAGTTTCTGAAATTAGAATGCTGAGGTTGTTATTGAATTTTAAAGGCATTTCCACAAGCTCTGAATGTCAGCCATTCTAACTTTTACCTACTGCCTTATCATAGAATCATAGAATCATTCAGGTTGGAAAAGACCAAAGCTAACCTTTTTGTTGCGTTGTAAGTTTGGTGTTCCTTTCCTTTCTGCTGCTTTTTCTTGTGTTGTAGAGCTCTGTGACAGAGGAGCCTATCACCACAAAGGAAAGTGTCCGCTTTATAGTGAATTTTTCTCCTGTACTCCAAGAGATTATCATTGAAACAAAGTACATGGAACAACTAGGGTTTCCAGTCCCAGAAATAGCAAGATATGTGGCATTACAGGAAGACAAATATCTTAGGTAAGGCTGTAACAGAGTACGTGTTCACATACAGACTTATGGCAGTGTTTCAAATGATTTCACTCCAAACCAGAAAGGGCCTTGAGTCATCAAATTTTGGAAATATGAGAGCTCTTTGTGACTTTTTTTTAAGGGTAAAATGACTAATGGCCATGTTGCACTAATAAGATTTTCTCTGGCACTATCTGCATCCTTTACCCTGTAGGACGATGTCATACAAATGAACATCTTGTCAAATCTGAGAAAAACCAAGGAAAGTAATTTGTTTTGCAATGAACTGTTAGTGCCATTTAGATTTCAACTGACATTTAAACTCACTGCAGCTTTCTTCTTGTGCAGCTTTGGATAAGTCACTTTTGCCCAAATTATGACAGGCATTTAGCACACAGGTATGCTGGTAAGAGCCCTAACAGGATTTTAAAGTTCGCCTGTTGAGTTACGTGCTTCAAACTGAGCTGTCTTAAAAACTTTTTCTGAGTTGGGGCAGAAGAGGTTTTTCTAGCTACTATTGGAGCCATATTAAATTTTTCTTTTGTTTTCAATAGGAAACGAATTGCATTTATAATCAATACATATTCAGTGGTTATTTCTGCAAATTTTGCTTTATATAGAAGTCTGAATGGAATGATGGAAGCGATCTGCTCTTTGATCTGAGTTCAGAGCTGTATTTCCAGAAAATAATGATTTTATGTTTTGTTGTTGTTGTGTTTCTTACACTCCTTAGGTATACAAATGGATTGAAAAACATGCTGGATCGCTATCACAAATTAATGGAAACAATGAATGAAGCAGAAACCAAACTTCTTGATGACCATATTCAAGAGCTCTGGAGAGTATTCAAATCAGGACACAGAAGACTCAAGTGGAATTCCTTAGGTAATGGAGATACTATTTTAGAGACTGATACTGATTTTCAGTTAAAAGATTTCTTCAATTCTGCAATCTTTTTTTTTTTTTTTTGTCATATGACAGCAATGTATCCCTAAATGGTACATCCTATTGCCACAGTCAGAATAGTAGGTTAGACAGACTCTGATCTGGGAGGGTATTTCTTATGTTTTTATTATGTCTAAAACACTAAGTGGAAATGGATAGAGACTCTTAGATAACAGCTGTAGGGGAGCTAGATGAAGGATTAGGTGAAAAATCATCTAACCTATCTTTCTGCAGAGCATCAGTTCATTCTCAGAGATAAACCACATCTGGTTGTGGCAATTTTGATGCATTGGTGACATAAAAAAACCCAAATGGTTGTGATTTATTTCAAGGTATTGGTGACTTTATTGTCCGATGTACACGAGCCATCAGGAAGTTTGAATCACTTGTCCATCAGATTCAGAATAACTCTGAAGACATAAACAACGCACTTCTGTTCATAGAATCAACAAATCTCTTTAAGTTTCCGCTTTCAAAAAATGGCGATGAACTTCCTAGTAAGTCTTTATATTCCAAGCTCTGTGATGTTTTATTTTGCTCTGTCTGCTACTTTGCATTTTTAGTTGCCATGATCAACTCTTTTAATTGTTACCAAAACTAGTTACAGCAGTATTTCATGGTGTAACAGAGGAAGCACAAGCAGAGATTTAGTACCCTGAAGCTGATGGTGTCAATGAGACAAACAGATCATTTGACTTGTGTCCACCTTGCTTTTGATCACTTTTCCCCTAGCTTTCCCATGATCCTTCTTGTATGCAGTAGTACAGCCTTAGAGCTGCAATCTGCATGGAGTGTCAGCTCCCTTTTGGGCCATCTGAACTGAACTGGTTTCCTCAGATGGAAATTGCAGTGAGGCGATTGTCTCCCAGGTGTCCCTGTCACTTGAGTGAGTGGGTGATGGATCAAATTTCTTTCAATGCTTTGTAAGTCTTAAAAAGATTCCTTTCACATCTAATGGTTGCTATTAAATAATTGAATCCATATACAATCAGAGGGCTGAAATATTAATAAATTAAGCATTAATAGGTGACGATGTTTTTTATCAGTATACAAGATCAATTTCATGTTCACAAATAAAGCCCAGCTAATTATTCCAGTATGCAAGTCTGTTAGGTCTTTTGCAGTTAATAACACTATTTTTTGTATCTTTTATAGAAGTGAAAGAATTTTTTGAGTATGTTGAGTGTGAAAGAGCAAAAGATGTGACACACATGGTTAGAAAGTATTCTACAATTCCACAACTGCTAATGAAAGTGGAAAGACGAGTTGCCAATACAAACAGTGGCAAATCTCCAAAATTAACTTCCTATTATGCATACTGGGAAAATAGGATTTATCAAGTGTTGACACAGTTAATTGTGAAGTAAGTCAATTGTTTGCTTTAATGGATTTTCAGTCTTTCATCTTCATTTTTTTCTGGATCTGTTGATGAGTGTGTATACTGATTTTTTGAGTTTGAACACCTCAGTGATTTGCATTTTGAGATAGATTTGTATTTATACTGTTTTTTTCCTGTGAAGAATGGAGAACTGACAACAAGATACAGGAGAAACCCAAGTTCTTAGAAAATGGATATTAGCATGTTGTTGGCAGAAGAGAGCAGTAAGATACATTTTCTGCAGTGCATGTAGTTGCATTTCCTTGGTTTATTTTTAAAATCAAGGTTTTGTTTTACTAAAGAATACAATTTTGAGAACTTGGTGTCGGGGTGCCAGGTGTATCCCTATCATGCAGGAGACACCAGTAAAAGAACAAAGGTTTGTTGGATTTTACTTTTACCTCTTCTGCAGCAACTAGGGCCAAGGAGGTTCTTGTAGCAAGGTGTTGTAAAGGCTTATATTATAAGGAATATATTATTACCATAGAGCATTACAGAGTTATAAAAGCTTCCCAGCCATTTCTTCTCCTCATGATCCGTGTCTTTATAATCTGGTCGGTGCTCAACTCACTTCTGAAGCTTCATTGTGCTTTCTTGGCTGGACTTTTGCAATAGAGTTGACCATAGTCACAGGGTCCTTTTGCACCAGGGTATCCCCATTTATTCCTTCCAATAGCTTCTTTTAGCTAGTCAAGCTTTTGCATTAAATCAGCATTAGTGGGACAATTTTGCTCTGATACACATCAGTGTTTCCAGCTGAAATCGGTGGTAATTGGCTAAGCGCATACCCTATAATTGCAGTATCTGTTGGGCATTTCCATGGGGGGCAGCACCTGGTTATTACTATCTTTGACATGACTTTTTTCTTTTCCCAGGAATTTGAAGGCTTTCAATGCAGCTGTTCTTGCAAATGTGCCACTGTTCCAAACAGAAGCTATTTTATCTGTTTCTGAGATAGTCTTGCAACCTAATGCCAGTGAGATTGACAAAATGGCTGTACAATGTATCCGAGACTGTGTTGAGGTCACTAAGGTGATTTTTGATAAAGATTTACTTGTTGCCAGAGTTTGCTTATGATTATAATGAATTAATCTTGCTTTATGTTTGGGAAAGCATAAATATCATAGGGAAGATCCATATTGCTTTATCTTGAAATCAAAATATCCAGTACATTGTTCTAATTTTACAGACCATCCTAATTTTACAAACTGATGACAAAGGAAAAAAATTGCCATAAAGCTTCATGCAATTTTTACCCAGGCAAAATTATTTATTACTTTGCAGCAGTTTTGCCAGTGTAAGAACATGATTTGGTTCTATAAATCAGCATACATCAGAAGGAAATGGTTTTCAGATTGCACTGCAGATGTTGCTTTCTGATGTATGAATAAGCTGTTGGAATAAGAAATGCCAGTAGCCTTCTCTATATCACAGCTCTTCTCAAAAGCAGCAGAAAACCAGGTCAGAAAATGTTGGGAGAAGGGCACCGAGGACACATCTAGGACACCAGGTTTACAGCAGATGAAATATCTAGCTTGCTGGCAAAGATGTGGCAGTATTTCCCTGCATAAGTGTGTTCACACTGAACTGCTTTCCAGAAAAGATGCCAAATATTGTGGCAGTGTTCCTGCCCTGTGATGATGGAGAAATGATTCCAGGTGTCACCTGAAAATAATAAATTTAGATTAAGTGTGCTTCCTATGCTCAGATTTGCTGTTCTGCTCCACTGCTGCATCCAGTCTGTTTGATCTAATACCTGTTTCTGTGTTCGTGATATGTTGTTACTCAGTGGAGATTTTAAAAGCAGAGTGAGTAGTGCATGGAAGGGTTTTGTTAGGATGAGATTAACTCTTCTCTCAAGTTTATGGTGAAAGGTAATCTTTTCTTGCTGTCAGAAAAACAATTGATTTGAGAAATCATTCACACCACTTCCTACATAGTCTCCTAAATAATGATTAATTTCTTCACTGAAAGGGTTATCAAGCATTGGAATAGGCTGTCCAGGGAATTGGTGGTGTCACCATCCTGGAGGTATTTAAAAGATGTGTAGATGTGGCACTTAGGGACATGGTTTAATGGTGGACTTGGCAGTGTTAGGTTTATGGTTGGACTCGATCACCTTAAGTGATTCTATGAATGATTCGATTAAAATTACTCTCTACAAAGTAACTGTTTTTCAACCCTGTCTTGAAAACTCTAGCATTTTGTACGATGGATGCATGGTACATGTATTGAATGCCCTCCTCAGCCTGTCGAGGAAGATGAAGTTATCACTTTCAGCTTTTACAGCGATATCTCCCAGAACCCTCTGATAATTGAACAGGCTGTTCTCATTACTCAGAATATCCACAAACTCCTGGTTTCTCTCAGCAAGTATTTGAAGCAATGGAAGAGGTACCAATTGCTGTGGAAATTAGACAAAGGCGTAGCCATGGAGAGGTTAGCTGCAGAAAAGCCTGCTTGTATCACCTTTGATGAACAGTTGCAGTTCTATATGAAGGTAGCTCAAGAAGTGACTCAACAGCCATTGATTAAAGATGAGCGATGTATCAGGCTTCAGCTGGCTCCTTTAGTCTACACAGTGCAGGAGAATGCTAGAGGCTGGGTGATTTCACTTGGAAAGTCGCTTAATGAGTCTGCAAGAGAGGAGCTCTTCAGTCTTCGGGAGGAAATTCAGGTAGGTGTTTTCAATTCCTGTTGTCTGGTGTAGCTAGCATGGAGTAGTAGGTGATGATCTGAACCACGCTCCAAATTGATTGAAACTATCATCTGGTGTATTCTGGTACGTCATATGTAAAGAGGTGAGCCCTCCCTCTCTGTAGCTGGGAAACAGGAGAGTGTAGTAACATGAAAAGCCAGGACGTTTTCACTCCTGTATTGGCAAAAGGTTCATACTGGTGATTCTGAAGTTCCCTTTAAACTGCTGCTTGCAACTTCGATTTTGTTGTAGCAAAAACATCCCTTCTGTACTGGGGTTTACTTTTTGTTGATATTTTTTCTCTCTCTGTGTGCTATATTTATTACATAGATTAAAAATGAAAATGAATCTGCATAATATTTACTTGTGTTTGACTAATAATTATAATTCTGCCTAATTGCTTTGTCAGTGTTGCTTCTGGAAAATATTTTTACTTTTTACAGAGCTTATCAGAGAATCTTAAGAGATCTCCAGATTCCCTGGGAGATCTGAGAATTGTCCTTCGCACAATTGCAGAGATCAAAGGCATGTCCTTCAATGTGGAACTGAAATATTTGGACATCTGGGAGAGATACCGAACTCTTGCAATGTACAATATTCCAGTAAGTGTATGTTATGCCTTATCTCATAAAACATTTCAGATTTGAGCTAGGGACACAAGTGCCTCACATATGAATGAATAAATGTTTTCCTTGTAAGACATTTTACAGAATCACAGCGTTATTGAGGTTAGAAGGGATGTCTGGAGATTGTGTAGTGCAAACCCCCTTCTCAAAACAGTATTTCCACTTTAAAATGGACATATTGCATGTGTTTAAATCTGATTCAGATAACTTTGATGCTTGTTTTGTGTTTTACAAATTTATAATGTGAACACGCACTCCTCACTTTTTTGTGACTAATCATTTCTTGTGAGACATGTTACTTGTTTTGTTTTAGGTAGCGAAAGAAGAGCAAGAAATGGCCAACAAGATTAGGGAAAAGTGGGAGGCTCTCTTCTTAGAAGCATCAGAAGTTGATCACAACCTTGGAGGCATAAAAAGGACATTCATGAAGGTAATATTTGTAATTAATGTTGAAAAAAAATCAGAAATGGAAAGGATAACAACTTAAACACTGTTCTCTTTAGATTACAGAGCAACAAATTGAAGACTACAGCAAAGAGGTGGAAGATTTCTTCCATACATTCATGACTGAGGGGCCTGGTGCTGTTGGGGAAGATCTTGAAAAAGGTAAATGGATTAATGCCTGTAAAGTGATGTCTTAAAAGTATTAGTGTTTGGACAATTCTTCAAATTTTATGTAAAAAAGAAAATTGTGCTTTCCTTATTAACATGCAAACTGATCAACCAGGAATGTGACATTTTTAGTACTATTAACTTCTACAGACTGTATGCAAATGCTGTCTTATTTATTCCTCATGATCCCTGGGATTGTTTATCTGGAAAAATTCCTCTCCTTTCCCAGGACTGGAACTCGTGGCCATTTTTGAAAAAGAAGTGGAAAAACTGGAAAAAATTCATCAGGAATTGGGCAGTGTTGAGAAACTTTTTGACATGCCAGTGACAGTGTACCCTGACTTAATGAAAGCACAGAATGATATGAAAGGTCTAAAGCAGATCTATGAAATTTATGAATTACAAAGAGTAAGTATTACACTGTGTATAAACAGACACACACGTATTCATGCACATACATACAGAAACGGTGAGGTAGAGAAGAAGAGGCTGCATTGTCTGTCCTCTGGTTACTATCAACTCTGTTCTAGGCCTTTGCATGAAATAAGCTCTGACGTATAACTGACTATCACCATGAAATGATTTTAATGATGTTAGTACAGGACTAACAATGTCTCCATAGCAGGCCAAACACATACTCCAATCAGATAGGAACAGACCTCCCCCCACCCCTAATAAATATTGTGTGGCATTTTACTGCACAAGTCTCCCGATCATTTCAGTGGAACTACTTTTGGATATAGTATGTGTACAGGTGACAATGGGTATCTCAGGCTTTAATTGATCTTAATAAGTTTTATTTTTCCAAAATTAAAATGCCCTGTAAAGTATGCTCTTAAGGGTGCTTTTCCCATTCTCTGTATTTCCTTTTGGTTATTTCTTATACAACTGGTTGTGTTTGGCTATGAATCTGTCTTGGTCATGAACCTGTCTCTTTCTCTGTTTGTAAAATGTCAATACAATTACATCTGCATCCGGACTCTGATCTCTACATCCTACTGTAGTGGCAAGATTTTTATTTTTTTTTGGTCAGAACTAAAAGGAAACATGATTTTTTTCCTACTGATGACCTTGTTCCCAGGCAGCTAAAAAGGAATGGTCTCAGACACTCTGGAAAAACCTCAATGTCCAGTTTCTTCAGGAGGGAATCGAAGGATTTCTTAAAGCCCTTCGAAAGCTGCCCAAACAAGTCCGCAGTATGCCAGTAGCATTTCACTTGGAAACAAAAATGAAGGCATTTCGAGACTCCATTCCTTTGTTGCTTGATTTGAAAAACGAAGCTTTAAGAGAAAGGTTTGCTTCAATTTATTTAAATCCATTTTCTATATATAGGAAGATTTTGTTTGTTTTGTTAGAACTTTGAATTTCATTTTCTGGGGTCATGCCGTGTCCTGCAGCTTGAAACTTCACTTCCTGCTTAATGAACTTGTGTAATAGCATGCAAGGTGACTACGATGACTAGGATACTTTATGTATTCAAAATACTAGTTCTCGTTTAAATCGTAGAGAGCTAAACATGGTTTAATTATTATATATTAAATTACAGTTGTTTTCATTTTTACTGTATCATGGTGGTTGGTACAACTGTTGATGTGTCAATTTGAAACAGGCATTGGCAAGACCTTATGGAGAAAACAGGAAGAAGTTTTGACATGGCACCAGAAACATTCACTTTGGAGAATATGTTTGCTATGGAACTTCACAGACACTCAGACATTATCAGTGAAATAGTCGGAACTGCTGTTAAGGAACTTAGCATTGAGAAGGTAATGTAAAAAGTCTTAATAAAACTAAAAAGATGCCAGCTAAAAAGCTGACAACAGTTTATGTTTTATTTGAGATTTTTGTGTTGGCATGACAGCAAGTTCAGCCATCTTCAGGGATGTATAGTGTAACTGATGGCAACTAAGATCAATAGCTCTGTTAATAAGCTATCAGGTGGCACAGAATCCCAGCTATTTTAGCTTTGGCAACAGTATATTGGATTTTTGTTGTTACAATAAGCAAGTTTGGCCTAGGAAAAATGATCTGAAGGAGGATCTATTCTGTTTCTATCATGATATTTTGAAATAGACCCTTCTTTATAAACTGGTGTTAGACAATCTGTGCAAAAATTTTGCTGAATTAATTGATTTCGTTTTTATGCTAAGATTATAGTTCTCTAGTTTTTGAAGACTAAAATGTGCACCTTTTTATGCTCACATACAGGGTGTGAAGGAAATAGTGGAAACATGGGAACACCTGAAATTCACTGTACAAATGTACTTCAAAGGCACTGAGAAGCGAGGTTTTATTCTGGGATCTGTAGATGAAATTTTAGAGATTCTTGATGACAACAATGTCAATCTTCAGAGTGTTTTGAGCAGTCGATTTGTGGGTCCTTTCCTTTCAACTGTTCACCACTGGGAAAAAACTCTGTCATTGATTGATGAAGTAATTGAGGTAGGGAGAAAAGTGCTGGACTAAATAATTAATGTTTATTATTTATAATCAGAGTTTTCTATTTTTTTTTTTCTTTGATGGTAACATTTGTGTCTTAGATCTGGATGGTGGTTCAGAGGAAATGGATGTACCTGGAGAGCATCTTTATTGGTGGAGATATCAGATCACAGCTTCCAGAGGAAGCCAAAATATTTGACAACGTAGACAGAATGTTTAAAAAGGCAAGTAACTGACTTGACTTGTGATCAGCATAATTATTTAGTGCATTTTACTTCCAGTTGCATAGTTAGCTGTAGTCTTCTATGTCATTTGTAACACTGAGAATGGTATGTTATAAGAAATTGAAGATGAGATTGGGGAACCCAGGAACTCTGGTGTTTTACTTCACGTCTGTCATACACAGAAGATTTCTCCTGATTTAACTGAGCTGGGCAGAGGTGTGATCCTTGGCTGGTGGTACTGGGCAGGCTGAATCCCCTTTTCCTTTCATTGGATACATCTTTTTACCTTTACCATGATAGGAAGCTTAGTTGTGTTTCTATAGGTTAAGGACCTACATACATGCTAAAAAGGCTTTACAGGTATAATGCCACCGTTCCCATACTGAACACATTCCCAGTATGAATAATGAATATGGCTTACTTTTCTTTTTCCCATCCAATAAATTGAGATAGTATTGTGATTCGGACATGCCATGTTTGTCCTTCACTTGAAGTTCCACTGTATACAGGAGCCAAGTCAGGTATATGCTTATGCTTGCATAACTTAGGATACAGGCTTGTCTTGCTTACACTTGCTTTTACAGTAGTATCTCCACGCGCTCAGCTTTGAAAGCATACTATCTTCATGTTTGTCCTGGGTTCATATAGCACTGCAGCAATAGGAAACCATACTTAAAATTGTCTAATTCACTTCTGCAAGAACTGTATTGCTGTGCTACCTATATGCTTTGTCACTAGTTAAATATAATTTAGTATAGTCCATTGCTGTTCAGTATTTCTAAACTTTCTTTTCTCCCTATATAGATAATGGAGGAAACTGTAAAAGAACCAACAATAAAAAAATGCTGTGAAGCCCCAAATCGCCTATCAGACCTCCATCATATAAATGATGTGCTGGAGAAATGTCAGAAAAGCTTGAATGATTATTTGGATTCCAAGAGAAATGCTTTCCCAAGATTTTTCTTTATATCTGATGAGGAGTTGCTTAGTATCCTTGGCAGCAGTAACCCACTTTGTGTCCAGGAACACATGATAAAGGTACAATGTCTGGTTTTCCACAGTGCCTTGTGCTTTCAGGTCCTTTAAAAAGTTTAACAGACTATACTGTACATGCTGTTAAGGGTGCATTAGTATTTATTGCATACAAAGAGCACCCTGGCAGCATCTTGAAGAAGCTTCTGACTAACTAAATCAAATCTGATCGATAGTCTCTCCTGGCTCTCATACTAGCCAGCAGCAGTTACAGTAGAGTAACGTTGGTAGAGGAACATTCAAGATACACCGGAATGACTGATCATTAAAGAACCTTCCTGTGGCTCCTGATAGATCTTTATTTTCTAGAAAAAAACCCCAATCTAATTTGGGCCCGGATCATCTGCTTATTTACTCTGCAATTGGGCTGCTGAGCTATCAGCATTTGTATTTGATTACTTACAGTCACATCCATTTCTCTTTACAGTCCATGGAAATCTTCTTTCAAGATTAAATGGGGGGCTAGATACACTTAAATCTTTGAAGCTTTGTTTCTAAAATGCCATTGAGTTTCTTTGTTGGTGCATTTCAGATGTATGATAACGTAGCCTCCCTGAGGTTTCAGGATGGTGATGGGGATAAGAAAATTGCAACAGCCATGATATCAGCTGAGGGGGAGGTGATGGAGTTCCGGCAGGCTGTAGCTGCAGAAGGCAGAGTGGAGAATTGGATGACAGCAGTGCTACAAGAAATGAGACGAACGAACAGACTCCTTACTAAGGAAGCTATTTTTCGATACTGTGAAGACAGAAGCAGGTGAAACGATGTGTCAGGGATAACACAAATACTGTATATGTTATTATGAGCCTGTAGTGATATAGAAAAATAAAGACTTAATTTTTTAATTTTTACACAATTTAGCCTGTATTTCTGTATGTGGAGGGATATGAATACATGCATATGCAGTATTTTAACTGACCAGAAAAAATTGTGTTATCTATTGTATGTAATTTCCTAAGTCTTGAGTTTTTATTTTTCCTGTTGTGTGCACAGCATGTTTTGCTCACTATGAATTCCACCTGGCAATCTTTACACATGGAATATCAGAGTATTTCCTAGGCTTTTGAAATACTACCGCATACCTTGATAGAATTCTGTACATCTGTGTAAACTTTGGCTCATGTGGTAGTTGTTGCAGAAATAGGAGGAATGTCTTTTTTTTTCTTTTACTTTTTTTTTCTCTTTTCCTATCCTGATCAGTTACTTAGAATAAACGATTACTCAGACTTCCTCACTATATATATTTCCCATAGAGTCGATTGGATGTTACTCTACCAAGGCATGATGGTGCTGGCTGCTAATCAGGTGTGGTGGACTTGGGAGGTAGAGGATGTCTTTCGGAAAGTGAAGAAAGGAGAGAAACAGGCCATGAAACTTTATGCTAAAAAAATGCATAGACAAATTGATGACCTGGTTACACGCATTACAATGCCTTTGAGCAAAAATGACAGGAAAAAATACAACACTGTTCTCATTATTGATGTTCACGCCAGAGACATTGTTGATACATTCGTAAGAGACAGGTAAACACTGCCCCCCAACCTATTGAAAAAATACCAAATGCATAAATTGTATTTCCATCCTTTTACCTCATGTGCGCCAGTCTCTCTTGTGTAGCATTCTGCAGGCTCAGGAGTTTGAATGGGAAAGCCAGCTGCGTTTTTACTGGGACCGAGAGCCAGACGAACTGAGTGTGAGGCAGTGCACAGGCACGTTTTCGTACGGTTATGAGTATATGGGTTTGAATGGACGTCTTGTGATCACTCCCCTTACAGATCGTATTTATCTTACACTCACACAGGTATATGTTCAAGGAGATTTTTACTAACAAACCCTTTTAAAATACACTTCTCGGCAATCACATAGTTGTTTTATCGCCACTTTCTGTTACCTCCTAGATATCAACGCGAACGCTATTATGTTTGAAAATAATTGTGATGTCCTTCTAACCTGATTGCATCAAAGATAATATAGAATGCATTCACAGATAAAATTTAAGGGTTTTTGTACCCAACAGTTCATTTGTGATTTTGCTACCAACCTAATATAAATGTAATCCAAGCTTTGCTTTGCTTTTTCATCTGTTTCCAAAGGCTTTATCAATGTTTTTGGGAGGAGCACCAGCAGGGCCAGCAGGTACAGGGAAAACGGAAACAACCAAGGATCTGGCCAAAGCACTGGGTTTGCTGTGCGTAGTGACAAACTGCGGAGAAGGCATGGATTTCAAAGTAAGAGTTGAAGATCTGTGTTCTCAGATAAAGTGCCAGTTACTACTCTTTTTCAGTGCCTAGGATGAGGACATATTCTGAACTTCTGAATATGTGCCTTCCTTAGAGATACCATGCTGATTGATAATGAAATATAGTTAAAATGTCTATTTTGAAGAAATTCTTGAAGGAATTTCAGGTGCTTTCAAGCAGTGGAGCAATGACTATATGATATGTGTTTAAGCTCCTCATGGGCAATCTGCACTCGGCAAATAATCATTGCAAGACGTTATGACAGATTGCTAGCTCCTGCATGTGGAAAAATCCAGAGTTTTTACCCAGTCATTGAGTTTTAGCGTACTCCAAAATTTGCTGATGCTGAATGTTTTATATATTCATTGCTGAGATGTTTTTCTTGTTGTTCTTGTTAGGCAGTTGGTAAAATTTTCTCTGGTCTCGCCCAGTGTGGAGCGTGGGGATGCTTTGATGAATTCAATCGTATCGATGCTTCTGTGCTTTCAGTCATTTCTTCTCAGATTCAGACTATTCGAAATGCTTTAATGAATAAGTTGAAAACATTTCAGGTAAAAATTTTAAAAAGAGTAATTGTGAAGGCTGATGTTGTTTTTGAGGCCAAGATTCAGAGTTAGACCCCATCATTAGATACTTCTTCTGTAATTCATTTGTGCTGAACTTTTCAAACTCCTGAGTATCTACTCTCAGTTTCAGAGATGTTAAATCCTTCCTGATTTCCTAATCCTTTTCTAGGTTCGTCATTTGTGAAGTGGGATAAAAGTAAGCTAAATAGGATAATAGTAAGTAAATGGGATAATAGTACAGTAGTAATTAGGGACAGGAGTAACTTAACTTGATGTGGGTTGTGAGGCTTTATTTACTCACGTTTGTTGAAATTCAAAACCCTGAGACAGAAAATTTGATCGAGAAGTGTGAAATGTCTTGATGTTTATATGCAAGGTACAAATGGTGGAATGAATGTATCTGGATGACTACCTAAAGCTAAGTGTTTTAACGTGTTGTCCTAAGTGGGTGCCCCAGTATCGCTGGTTTTCTCTCTGAGCAAAAAGTACTATTTGTTTCAATTCCAAATACACATTGTTGTAACATTGTCTTATGCCTTTAGTTTCAAGGACAGGAAATTACCCTTGACAGCCGAATGGGCATTTTTATTACAATGAATCCTGGTTACGCTGGCCGGACTGAGCTCCCTGAGTCTGTAAAAGCTTTGTTCAGGCCTGTGGTTGTTATTGTACCAGATCTTCAGCAAATCTGTGAAATCATGCTCTTTTCTGAAGGGTTCCTTATGGCAAAGGTAAGAGAATTTTATCGCTACCCATACCCATGTACGCACCCATGTATGCATGGCCAGTGTTTAGTTGCGACTTACATGTTCGTGATTCTCTAACTTAAATCTCAAACAGATGCTTGCCAAGAAGATGACGGTGCTATACAAGCTGGCAAAGGAACAACTTTCTAAACAACATCATTACGATTTTGGACTGCGAGCCCTTAAGTCGGTGTTGGTGATGGCTGGAGAACTGAAAAGAGGATCAGCAGACCTCAGTGAGGTAGATTTGCTACTTAGTTACTGTGGGTAGATCATCTTTCTCCTTAGGAAGAGGATGCGTTTACATGTCTGCTGTAGTTTGTCTCTGTTGGAAACAGGAGCACTGGTTTTATTTGTCTTATTATTTCATTTTGTTCTTATTGAATTTCATCATGCCCTGTACCAGCAAGTTACCATCAGAACTCAAGTCAAAGTAGAGGAATCTATAGAAAATGAGGTATTTTACTTCTTGTTAAGTCCAGAATGCAAATAGCCAGAAGAATGTCTCTGGATGAATAGCGAAAGCTAGTTTTTGAACAGCAAGTGCTCCAGTCATGCAGTTATTAATTGTGTAGCTCAAATAGTACAGTATACTTATAAATTAAATTTTTTTAGTACTGCATTGCTTTTTATGGCTTTCTTTTACACATATTTTTTATTTCTATATGTACGGTTGTGATACCCAGTTGCCTGGAAAATTCTTATTCAAATTTCTTCTTAAAAACTTGGAGACACTGAAGGAAACTCTCCTATAAAGTTATGTACAGATGCACATTGCAGGTTGGCAGGAAGTTGGGGTCTAAATGATGCTCTCAAGGGGACTACAGAACTTGGGTATATTCATAAAAGTGTTTGTTATTTTAATATCAAATCAGGGAAGCTGTGGTGTGGGCCACTCCAGCCATTTGGCATTTGTTTAATGTGGTAGAAAAAGGCAGTGTGTTATTTTTAGCTATTGGTCTGCTTAATCCTTATAAAATAACCTTTGTTTCCACTAGTAACTGATGCCAAGAAAACATTCTCAAAGCTGTACTGGAGTGATCAGGAAATAGTTTTTAGAGATATTTGAAGTTACTACATATAAGATAATTGGTTAGCTTTTTGGTAAAGATTGATTTTGCTATGTTTTTTCTAGGAAGTTGTATTGATGAGAGCTCTACGAGATATGAATCTTCCTAAATTTGTGTTTGAAGATGTACCTCTCTTCCTTGGCCTAATCTCTGACTTGTTTCCTGGCCTGGATTGCCCTCGAGTCCGCTATCCTAACTTTAACGATGCTGTAGAACAAGTGCTGGAAGAAGGGGGTTATGTTGTTTTACCAGACCAGGTATAAAAAATGTTAATTTTTTGTTGTAAACATTAGGCTGGATATGCATTGCTGCACTCTGGAGTGGCACGAGGAAAGCTTAATTGATATAGACCAGCTGCTGGTCTTGTCCATAGAATAATTATGGACAGCAGTCTATTGAATCAGTGTTTATTTTTCAGGTGGATAAAGTAGTTCAGATGTATGAGACAATGTTAACTCGTCACACTACAATGGTAGTTGGACCTACTGGAGGTGGCAAATCAGTTGTCATTAATGCTTTGTGCCAGGCCCAAAACAAGTGAGTGTAGAATTTGATACATGGAAATCTGGTTGTAAAATGGCATAGACTGCATTATTCAGCGCTGTGTAGTCATGACAAGATCAATAGCTGATCATAGTGTTTGCCTGGGTTAATATGAGATGGTATTGTGTCATTTTAATATTGCTTTTCTTGCTATATCTCTAGGCTGGGATTATTGACAAAACTTTACACACTGAACCCTAAAGCTATGAGTGTGATTGAGCTGTATGGGATCCTTGACCCTACCACACGAGACTGGACAGATGGAGTCCTGTCAAACATTTTTCGGGATATCAACAGGCCTACTGACAAGAAAGAGCGAAGGTAGACAGCTAGAAATCATTGTCATTATTTTTAGGTACTGAATTTTACATCAATATTTTATTTTTTTTTATTTTAAATATTTGATACTGCACTATTAAAAAAAGGCAAAAAGCTGAATAAATAGAAAGTGTCTAGGGGTTTTTCTGTCTTCTGTGAGTTTCCAGCCTCAGTGAGATGGATGGAAACTATGCAGTTATCAAAAAGGAATGGGAGGCTTTAAAACACCTGGACTGACACTGACACCATTGATGGCACATCTGAATTCTGAAATATGTTAGTAAAATCAGAGATTAGTTGGTGCCCCTTGACTCCTGTATCCACAGGTACATTCTGTTTGATGGGGATGTGGATGCTCTCTGGGTTGAAAACATGAATTCTGTCATGGATGACAACAGGTTATTGACCCTGGCAAATGGGGAACGCATTAGACTTCAGTCACACTGTGCTTTGTTGTTTGAGGTAAGTAATGACTGTACTGTTTAATACGTGGGGAGGGTTAGATACAGGCGGGTCTACAAAGCCTGAAAGGCCGTTACTGTGGCTGTTCTTTGTTTAAGTGTATGATTATCTTGTATGATTATTTTATAGGTTGGTGACTTACAGTATGCATCTCCTGCCACAGTATCCCGCTGTGGAATGGTCTTTGTAGATCCTAAAAATCTGAAATATAAGCCCTACTGGCAGAAGTGGATCCAAGGAAGAGGAAGTGAGGTGGGAATTTCCGCACTTGTTCAGAGACCATCTGTATTAAATACTGAACTGTAGACAGCTGGAAAAAAACAACTTCTTAAAGGCAGCCTGATTTTCTGACAACAGATCTCATCACTAGGCCTGCAGCAGAGGGCTAAAGAGATTTTCTAGCTTTTCTAACTTCTGGTTATTTCTGAGAAGTGAAGAACCAAGAAATCAGTTTACCTGACCTTCAAAGAGTTAACAGTGAGATTGCTTAGGTCCTTGTTTCTTACATTTACATTCAAAACTCAAGTCCACAGGGAGTTGCAGTAAGACAACTTAGTTGCTAGCACCAGATGAATGCAGATCCTCACCTGCTGAAAACCCAGCAGGTTTGCAGTACAATATTGTTTTTCCGTACAATAGTGTCACATTTATTCATGTGACTGTACACTGTCTTTGGTAGAATTGATTCCTGCAAGAACAATCATACTTGGTCAGCCAGGTATTGGTGGGAAGCTCTGCTGTCAAAAATCAGCTTTCCAGGTTTCTGTGTGCTGAATTATTGTCCTTTTCGTTCCTCAGCAAGAAAGAATAGAATTGAATCGTCTCTTTGAAAAATATGTGCCCTACCTTATTGATATGATTGTAGAGGGAATTGTGGATGGCAGACATGGAGAAAGGCTGAAGACCGTTGTTCCTCAAACAGATTTAAATATGGTAAGGAATAGAGAGTAAAGGTTGAAAAAGTTTATCTAAAAAGAAATGGAATGATGGAGAGAGTAAAAACCTCCCAAAGAAAGCACAGGAGTAGAGTCCATGCTGGAACGTCAGTTTGCTAGTGATGAGTACCAAGAGATAAACGAAACAGTCCGTTCCCAACAATGCTCTTCTACTGTCATTAATACTCATATCAGTAGATACACCTGTAAGGACAAAAGATCAGCAAACACTCAAACAGCTGAAAACATGTTAGGCTTACTTACAGAGTTTTGTCTTGTTTTACAACAGGTGGTGCAGTTGAGTGTGATGCTGGAAGCTCTACTTGTGGTACAGCCTGATGATCCTGATATTCTGGAGTGTTTTTTCTTGGAAGCTTTGTATTCCTCCTTAGGTGCTGCTCTTCTTGATGCTGGGAGAATTACATTTGATGAAAATGTTAAACGTATTTCCTGCATGTCTACTGTTCATGATGATAACATCCTGGCTAAGCCAGGGGAGCTGCCAGGTAGGATCTTGTCATAATTTAGTCTGAATCCCATCGATTATATTAGGAAAGTGTTAGTTTCCATGAAGGCAGAACATCGTTCTTCCTTCCAGCTAGCCATACTGGCTGCAAAATATGCTCTCTGAAGGACTATCACTGAAAACCGTGTAGAGATACTGATGCTAGATGACTCTCAGCTAGTGATCTGTCCTCACAGAACAGTACTTTTCTATGCTGAGCTGAAGAGGTAAACAGTGAAAGGAAAAATAAAATGTGAAAGGAAAACCAGTGGAAGGTACTTAAAAAGTGGTAGTATGATCCAAGTGCTGGACGAGGAGAATTTTGGTTGATGCCTTACTGGGTTAAATGAACAAGTAAACAGAATGCAGTTTTGCCCAACTTGGTCCAGAATCTTATTCTTCACTTTCACCTCAAACAGATTATTTTCTTATGAAATATTTCAGTGTCCTAGAAAACCTCCAGTTGCTTAATGGTTTGCAGGTCAGCTGCCAACTTTGTACGACTTCCATTTTGATGGATTTCAAAAAAAGTGGGTGCCTTGGATGAAACTTGTTCCTGAATATATTCATAAGCCTCAAGTGAAATTTCTTGACATTCTAGGTGAGTGTAAGATAAAAATACAGTAATGGTATGCCTTTAATTTATAATGTGTCACTACTGAGTGCATGGCTCAACATGAGGCATCCTCTTTCTGTACTGAAGGTCATCTACTCACATTCAGTTTCTTGTGATGGCACAAATCAGTTGCTTCAATGTTCTTGTCAAAGTAGCTTAGCAGAAATAGAGTTGATCTATATACTGCACAAGGCAGTACTCTGCCTTGGTGAGGCCGCACCTGGAGTACTGTGTCCAGTTCTGGGCTCCCCGGTTCAAGAGGGACAGGGAACTGCTGGAAAGGGTGCAGCAGAGGGCTACAAAGATGATTGGGGGACTGGAACACCTCTCTTATGAGGAAAGGCTGAGGGATTTGGGTCTCTTCAGTCTGGAAAAAAGACGGCTGAGGGGTGACCTTATCAACGCTTATAAATACTTAAAGGGTGGGTGTCAGGAGGATGGGGCCAGGCTCTTTTCAGTGGTGCCCGGGGACAGGACAAGAGGCAATGGGCACAAACTTGAACATAGGAAGTTCCACCTAAACATGAGGAGGAACTTCTTTACCCTGAGGGTGACAGAGCACTGGAACAGGCTGCCCAGAGAGGTGGTGGAGTCTCCAACTCTGGAGACATTCAAAACCCGCCTGGACATGTTCCTGTGTAACCTGCTCTAGGTGACCCTGCTCTGGCAGGGGGGTTGGACTAGATGATCTCCAGAGGTCCCTTCCAACCCTATGATTCTATGATTCTATGATTCTATGATATTTACAGCACTGTGTAATAAATGAGGAAAGGATGAAAAGGTTGTTTCAGTTAATAAGGCTTATTAGGAGCTAACAATGCCTTTTACAAGCCAGAATAGCAGAAGATTCAGTGTCTGCTCTACCAGAAACTCTAGGAAAAATGTTAACTTTGTGGTTCAGGTACTCGATAGGTAAAAATTGCATTCTTAAGGCTGTTACTGGTTGTTACTTCAAGCACTGTTTAATGGTGACAGGTGCTTTTCACAGGTAAGGACAAATTAATGCAGGTTACTTTATAGTAAGACTTAAGCAAGCACAGGTTAACTTCACTGACACAAGGGATAATTATATGATCTCTAAAGTTGCTCCTAATGGCAGACTATTCACATAGAACGAAATTCATCACTGTAGAGTTCTGGGAAAATGCTTATGATCCAAATAAATCCTGATTATATCCTTGAAATAGGGATTAAATGGAGCTTAACCAGTCCATGACCCTTCTATATGGAAGATAATGTCTTTTTTAAAATACCTATAGGAGAAAAGATCCCAGGGATAAAAGCTGAAAAGTGATAGTTGAGCAATTAAAATTTTCTTTCAACATTGTTAGTGAGTTGATACTTCAGATTATGTCTTTGTGCAACTGCATGTTAATACCTTGAGAGTCTCATCCAGCACTGTTCTATAAATATAAATCCCTCTGCTGTACTGCATTTTATTTTAACCTACTATCATATTAATGATCTTTTTCAGTGCCTACAGTGGATACAACACGCACTACTTGGTTACTAGAACAGATGGTAAAAATAAAACGCCCGGTTGTTCTTGTAGGTGAATCGGGTACATCTAAAACAGCAACTACACAAAACTTCCTAAATAATCTGAACAAAGACCTTAATGTATGTATGAGGCATTGTTTTTAAAGCTGCATTTTTGTCCCTTGTCCTTGTGTTAAATTTGCATTGTGAGGCCTGAGTCTGTGGGTAGCAATATTGACTTTGGTAACATTAACTGCAAGTTCAGGCCCAAAGTGTGTGAATGATTTGAGAATCCTTCAGGATCAAAGATGTTTTGTTCTGTTCTGCCATGTGTAAATTCAATTTTATAAAGTAAATATATGTTATTGAAGTGCTAAGAATGGGATTACTTTTCTTTGTCATCTGTAATTCAAGTGAATAAATGGACCAGAAAAGTGTTTCCTGTATGTCTGACAGTCTAATATAAAGAATATTTTTGAATGCTCTAGTTAAAAAAAGAACAGGTAAAAATCCATTCTTATCCCTTTGCAGCTGCTGCTAGTAATTAACTTCTCTTCTCGTACAACATCAATGGACATTCAGAGAAACCTAGAGACAAATGTAGAGAAGCGAACTAAAGATACTTACGGCCCTCCTATGGGAAAACGTCTCATTGTTTTCATGGATGATATGAATATGCCAAGGGTAAGCTGCCAATAGTTTGCAAGGTAGTATAGAAACATTTGGGGTGGCACAAATGTGGTCTCTTCATATACAGATCCAGTGAATCACAAGTCGAGGAGATTCATGGTAAGTCCATAACTGGATTTCGGTTTAGAATCTTTAGAAGAGTTGGACTTGTGTGCAGTAGGGAGTGTTTCTGTCTGTTACAATATTTGTCCTATATATAAGTGAGATCCTGTTGGATCATTTCTTTATGCCATTTAAATCATGTCTCTCTGGCCTGATACTGGCTGCCGGTTGTGTACTATAGGAACCATCGCTTTCTCTTTACAAATAGGGCAAAAGAGTATGTGCGCATTTCGTTTATCTCAGGGAAGAGGCACTTTTCTCACAGGACACATTGGAGTGAATGTTCACAATCAATGCTAAAGCTTTACAAAGTGTCTCTTAGTCCTTATAATGTTCTCCTCAGTATGGAGCACAGTATTTCCACATTTATAGCAGTAAGTGGCATGCTGATGTACTGCGCTCTAAAGATCTTGGCTCTCTTGTATTACAAAGGTTGATGAGTATGGCACACAGCAACCCATTGCCTTGTTGAAGCTGCTGCTGGAAAAAGGTTTCTTGTACGACCGTGGTAAGGAGATGAACTGTAAACTTCTTCGAGACCTGGATTTCATTGCTGCCATGGGGAAAGCTGGAGGAGGTCGGAATGAAGTTGACCCTCGATTCATCTCACTCTTCAGTGTTTTTAACATACCTTTTCCTTCTGAGCAATCACTGAATTTGATCTATGCCTCCATCCTGAAAGGCCACACCGTGGTAATTTAACTGTTTTTAAAGGATTGCTCAACACGTTTATTATTTTTAAATAGACATTCATTTCTGTTATCACAAGACCTGAAATCTTCTGTTACCAGTTTTTTTTTCTTGTTTAGAACCTCATGCAAACCTTTCACTTCCTCTTCTCTTTCTCAGAAGATAAGTTTACATTGTTTTGATAAATTCTTGAGTAATATGTAAACTTTCAAGTCAGCAGATCATTTATAAAACCGGTGCTTTTCATAGGTTGAAACCTGTGAACCATTTGGTTACAGTTCTTATAACCAAATACGCAAAGGCCAGGAAAGTCCTGAATGACAGTGAAAAATTTAATGAAGTAGACTGCATTACTATCAAGTAAACTGAAAAATTATGTAAAAAAAAGAGCAACTTATTTTTTCTGCTATGGAAGTGCTGTAGAAATCCCAGTCATGGAGTTTGATATTTTCAGCACTGTGCAGGCTTGGGAGTGAAGATGGGCCCTGCCCAAAACATTTAACTACAGAATGTTCGTACTACACAGGAATATGAATTTCTGAAAATGTTTGCCCTCAATTATTTGAAATATACCAAGCAGGGTTAACAGCTGGAAAGCGGAATATGTTTAATAGCGTTGAGTTCCCTCTGGGCAGTCTCATGAAAACACCTCTTCTTTCTCATGTTTTCAGATGTTTAATGAGTCTGTATCAGCCATCTCTGACAAGATTACAGTGTGTACTTTGGAGCTTTATAAAATGATTATTCGTGACCTACCCCCTACTCCTTCCAAATTCCATTACATTTTTAACCTGCGGGATCTTTCCAGGGTCTATAATGGACTTATTCTTACAACTCCAGAGAGGTAAGAATTGAAAAATTGCCTTCAGATCCTACAGCTATTTATACTGGATGAATCTGTGTGAAGATGAGGTAATTCTCCCAGGTATCCAGTGACAGGATGTGTAGGAATGGTTCAGAGCTGTGCCAGAAGAGGTTTAGAATGGACATTGGGAAGCATTTCTTAACTGAGAGTGTGGTCAAAGCCTGGAACAGGCTTCCTGTAGACGTGGTGGATGCACCAAACCTGTCAGTGTTTGAGGCATTTGGAGAACGCCCTTAATAACATGCATTAACTTGGTCAGCCCTGAATTGGTCAGGCAGTTGGACTAGATGATTGTTCTAAGTCCCTTCCAACTGAAATATCCTATCCTATCCTATCCTATCCTATCCTATCCTATCCTATCCTATCCTATCCTATCCTATCCTATCCTATCCTATCCTATCCTATCCTATCCTATCCTATCCTATCTTATCTTATCCTATCCTATCCTATCCTAGTCTTGATAACAAACACTGATGCGTTAGTCTTTCATAAATAAAATATCCAGAGGTAAAAATGCAAGCAAATTATTTATTTGTCCTTATAAAAAGAACAAAACCAAAAAGAGTTAAAAAAAGTCAGTCCAGACTTTGGTCAGTGTTATTAACCATATGGCCTTAGGAATCATGTCAGCTCATTTGATGCAGTGTGATATTCCAATGTTAATGTAGGTTTCCAACAGTGACCCAGATGGTGAGAGTTTGGAGGAATGAGTGCCTGAGGGTTTTCCATGACAGGCTGATTAATGAAGCAGACAAAGCATTGGTGAGTAATTTCTTTCAATTTTTAGTAGTCACTGACTATTACTATGGCAACTAATTTGCAACAGCAACATTACCAACTGTTGCACTCAGGTCTTGCAGTCAGACTGCGGACTTGTCTAACCACTATGTTGCTCCATTAATTTAAAACGTGGCCCATGCAGTTTTCTTTTCTAAAATAATGTGAGTATGGTAGACTAAGTGAGCAGATCTGCTGAAGGAATGGAAAGTGTCACTTGGTTTGCCTGTCCAGGAAAATTGCTTAGCAGTGGCACAGGTGACAAACTGTGAGGGCAGTGCAGGGGAAAACTCAGGAAATTACTTCATTTTCAAGTCAGTATTTTCCTTTAGGAGGGATTGTGACTATACAATCAAGTAGGAAAAAGAAGGATAAGAGCCGAGTCCTTAAACAATGCATTCAGTTTTTGGCTGTTTTGCAGACTGGAAAATGCTCCAAATTGTATCTTAAAACACCAGAGAGAATGACACCAATTTTATACCTTGAAAATTAGGGGAGGATTTGGATAAAATTTACTTACATATAAGGTTAGATGAAAAGAGGTAGATTAAGGTGGCTTCAGATTTTTGTGCTTAAAACTTTCTCCTCTAACGTAGAAAGATGCAACCCCAGCTCAATTTTAACAACTCAGAATAATTATATTGCAACTTTTCTGTATTTGTGCATTCATTCGTCTTTACAATATTGTGAGAAGTCTTGGTGGCGAGACATCCATGAATGATGTGAAGGAAGGTTTATTAATGTAATATTTACACCAATATATGACAAGGTATTTTTTTTTTAACAGGCTTATCCTTTCTTGTCTTAAACTTCTGCAGTTCATTGGCTTGAATGGTTCTTGAACTCCCTGTTAGATCATTTTAAATCATACATAGCACACAATGGGAGGCTGTGGTCTTTGTATCTTCTAGTGACATAAGTATTCCATTGAAATCAGTCAGTATTTGAGCAAGAATCTGCATTATCACCCTTCTGAGAGTTACTGGATTCAGAATCATCTGCTTTGTTGTGTTTCCTGACTCATTTCATATACTTGAAGGTACAAGGTCATGTAAAAAACCTGATTGAAGAGAATTTCAGAGATGACTTGGAGTATGCAATGAGGGATCCTATTCTTTTTGGAGATTTTAGAATGGCACTGAGTGAAGGAGAACCTCGTATTTATGAAGATATCCAAGACTATGACGCAGCAAAAGCTCTCTTTCAGGTAGCGTGCATCACCTTGGAACCGTGCCTGATTCTGTCTCTGTGCCTGAGGAATGGGCAGAAGCCTGCCTCAAACTGTAGGAAATCTGTTCTGGTTTTGTGTGCACATAGAATTTTATGTGCATTGTTACCCATTTGGGGTCTGCAGTAATGAAAATTGAGGGTCAGCTACAGAGTCAGCAGTGTTTTCCCATAGTTTAGTTTCCCTGAGGAAGGGGAAAGGAATAATGCTGCTAAATGGGTTGTCATTTTATTAATGTTATTAATTGTTCCTTGGTCTCCTAGTAACATTCACCTTTATATGCAGGAGATTTTGGAGGAATATAATGAAGTTAATGTTAAAATGAATCTGGTTCTTTTTGATGATGCTTTGGAGCACTTAATCCATGTACATCGCATCATACGGATGGATCACGGGCATGCCCTGCTCATAGGAGTGGGAGGCTCAGGAAAACAGTCTCTAACAAGACTGGCTGCCTATACAGCTGGATGTGAGGTTAGTGACCCTGCATCTTTGCAGTGAAAGAAGACAAGGAAAGCAACTTTGTGATCAGGATTAAATTAATGGGGCAGGGGAAGTCAGTCAGTCAAGGTAAGATCAGGCTGGCATCTCCTCCCTGTGGAGAGAAAAACAGGGTGAAGTGATCGCTTGGAGGTGTAAGATCACCAGATGGGTGATCTGGGCAGGAAGACGTCAGTCCCTAAATCTGGGTTTTGGCACTGGTGACAGAAAACAAGGATGGATTTGGGAGTGAACAACTAATAGTCCCTAACTACTGCTTTTGTTACTTATGTGTATTACAGCAGCACTCTGTTGCTGCTTGAGGAACCTCATTGTGATGGATACTGCAATATTTCAGATAGGAAATGTTCCTCTCTCACATGTACTTCCAGTTTCTTAAAGAGGCTGTTGGCTTGGACAGGAAGAACAAAAAAGGAGGATGAACATAAAGCAATTTTGAAAATGCAGTCCTGCAGGGTTGTACGAATATAGTTTTAAAAAAGAATGTAACGCGTAATTTTTTTGATACTTACACATTTACTGATGATAGGTGCCAAACCAAAACCATTGATCTAGTCTAATTGAAATTTAGAGTTACCATCATGTCTTGGGTCCATCTGTGTCTTCTCAGTATATGTTTGCATCCTTAGGTATTTGAGATCGTCTTGAGTCGAGGATATGGAGAAAATAATTTCCGAGAAGATTTAAAAAATTTGTACCAGAAGCTGGGTATTGAGAACAAGTCAATGGTCTTCTTGTTTACAGATGCCCATGTAGCAGAAGAGAGTTTCCTGGAACTCATCAACAACATGTTAACTTCAGGTGACACAGGCAGCCTCAGTTACTCCCAATCAGTATCTACTTGTCACTCATAATCTCAAACATACCCTTGATCCAGCTATTACTGTTTCACACTGTGCTCTCTGCTGCTTTAGTTAGTTACACCTTTCAGTACTACCTGAAACGATCTTGGCCTTAATAATGGCATTTTGGCATCTTCTTAGAGTCATTTATATGTGTCTAGGAAGGCTGATCATGATGTTGCAGGAGTCTCAGATTTCTTCCAAGACTGATGTATAACTTCAACTGCGTTTAGCCACAAACGCACCTCCTGTCCCATTGGCTTTTTAATAGCGTTCACCTGAACTGCAGCAACTGCTTATATATATATGTCCTAAACTGCAGTTTAGTATCTTTTAGTGTATGCAGCAGCTGAAAATGAGCAGCAGCTGGCACTGTGTGACCACTCTCTCAATAGAAGTTTCAACACAGTCTGATTTAAAAACAGATGTGTTAAATTTTATCCCTTTCCTTGGTCTAGTTCTCCCTGTTCCTGTTCTGCTTATGTCTGTCATTAGGTAACTTATGCAATACTAGCCGTGTGATTGAGAGAATGAAAATATGAACTGATGGTTTGCAGAGACTAATGAAGATTTTTCTTTGCAGAGTTAAAAGCACTTTATGTTCTTATGACATTTTGTATATAATACTGAAGCCCAAACAAAAATGAATTAATCATTCCTCCAAATCCCCTTGCATCATCCTAAGTACTGGCTATTTTCCATGGGGGTTTGATAGTAAACAAGGAGGAGAAGCATAAGAGAGATTAATAGGTTCATTCAAAACTATGCAGAATCATTTTTGCAGAACTAAGTTTAAAATTTGTGACTGTGGTTTCTCATCTGCCCTATCCCCCGCCATATGGCTTTCTCTTACTGGTTGTTCTCACTAGTATTCTTCTGTCCTTGTGTTACAGGAATGGTGCCAGCCCTTTTTGCAGATGATGAAAAAGACACCATACTAAGCCAGATTGGAGATGAAGCTGCTAAAGCTGGCATGAATCCAGCTAAAGAGAGTATCTGGCAATATTTTGTAAACAAATGTGCAAACAACCTTCACATTGTCTTGGGAATGTCCCCAGTTGGGGATGATCTGAGAAAGTGGTGCAGAAATTTCCCAGGTATCAATTGTATACACTGCTTAGTCCCTTCCTTGTGAAATACTGGCTTGCAGGAGAAAGAAAATCTCCGCTGGACGCTCAGAGATGTCTGGCAGCTAAAGCAAAGCCGCGCAGGTTTCATGATTAAGGATTTGCAGTGCATGATTTTTTTTCCAGTTAATTACCACATATCGGTGGGTATTATTGATTAGCATTTACCAGATTAGTCCATTTTCCAGCTGAACAGCTAGAAATCAATTAGTCATCCTCATTGAACTGGAAATATACAGCCTATGTCTGCAGCCTCCCTTCTGTAGTTTACAGAAGAATGCGTGGTATTAAATCAAGCATTCAAATACCTTGTTGCAGCACGTGACTGCATTGTGTAGAATGGTACAGCCTAAAGAATAGTACAATGGGGTTACAGGACACAGGTGCAAAGTTGATTGTTTACTATCATAATGGAAGTGTTGACTTTGTGGTAAAAATTGTTGCTAAGCAGGAGTCAAGACAGATCCTGCAGATTCTTGATCGAAATAAAGTTAAGCAGGGGACTGCCTGGCAGATGAGGGTCTAGTTTTACAAAGGAATTTTTCAGATAACACTATCCTTTTATTTTAAGGTCTTGTCAACAACACTGGTATTGACTGGTTTTTGCCCTGGCCCCCCCAGGCCTTGTACGCAGTTGCACAATCCTTTGTTGGTAAGTACTATGTCAGTATTTTAACCCATTAACCCTTGTGATAGCCTAAGAAATATATTCTTTACTTTGCAGTCATTGTAGATTTCATAATTTGATTTCCCATTTTGCTTGCGTTTAAACGGGTGATGCAAAATTCCAGTCAAAAAATGGTTTTGGATGGAAATTTCTTACTCAAATAGATTCAAAAAATTGCTAAAATTCAAGTTCCCGACTCTGCGGACAATGTGGCCTGCCTACCAGAAGGTCCAGGTTCTCTTCTCATTCTACCCTGATCTTGCTTTTTGCCCCAGAAAAGACTATTTTTATGCCTGACTTAGATGTACATAAGAGAGATGGTAATTGGCAGACTCTTAAAAAGACCCAAAACCTTTGAAATTTTTTATTTCTTCTGCCTAATTTTAGGAAATAGCACACGCATCCCGTCAGAGAGCTCCAAGTCAGTGATTGAGCATATGGTCATGGTGCATGAGTCTGTAGGGGACTTCAGCAAGAGGTTTCTGCAGAAACTGAGACGTAGCAACCATGTCACGCCAAAGAATTACCTTGATTTTATCCATACTTATTCAAAATTGCTGGAGGAGAAAAACGAGTTCATTTTAGGTAAGGCTGTGTAGATGTTTTTGTCTTTTTAATAAGTTATTTAAATATTTTATTTTTTTAAAATTGTGGTGAGAATCCTGCATATTGCCCACATATACAAAACTTATTTTATCAGTACTATCTCAAATGCTGTGCTGGCATCTGATTTTGACATTGGACCAATATCCTGGCCACATACTGGAAGGTTCAGACTCTGTCTGTCAAATGGTGGCCTCTCCTTTGTGCTTTTTTTGGTTCCTTTTCTGACCCAAGTCAGAATCTCCAAACCAGGCACTTCCCTACTTGGGGAAGAGTCTGATTAAATCTAATACCAGCTCAGCCTTGCTCAGGGTTTGACATTCTTCTTTAAGCAGTAAGTGGGCAGTGAAATATGCGAAGAGGATAAAACATGAACGGTGCAATACAGAAAGCAAGTTGTGGCACAGGATTATTATGTGGCAGCTCAAGTGACATTTACACCATCTTGAGTGGGAGGCTTAGGAAAGGAAAAATTTCTCAAGAGTCATTTTTCTTTGCTAAGTGAGGTTGCCTTGCCACAAAATGCATCTATAAGTGTATTTACCTTCTGTGAGATTGTCTATTGCTGTGTGATAGGACACAATCAATGAATCTCTAACGTTTCTCCCTTTATTTTCTACCTAGCACAATGTAAACGGCTGGATGGTGGCTTAGTTAAACTGAAGGAAGCTAGCATACAGCTGGTTGAGCTGAACAAGAAACTTGCTGAGCAAAAGATTGTGTTAGCAGAAAAAGCAGCTGCTTGTGAAGCTTTATTACAAGAGATTTCAGCAAACACAGAAGTAGGTAGGTAGTTTACAGGCTAAGCAAGCCTCACCTAGTCTGTGTTGTGTTGGGTTGACCCAACACAACTGTCTAAGAGCTCCATCTGCTTCTAGAGGTAACCCTCTTGTTCTATCTGTGCTGATCTAGTGTCATGCTAGAAGAGTAGATCCCCTGTCTTGCTCAGATTGCCATCTTTGCAATATATTTGGCCTACAGTACTTTACACAACTCAATGCTATATTCTCCTGCCCTTGTCTTCCCTTTCCAAGGTGTAGGACGTAACATGGGAAAGAGGCATTAGCAAGAAAGGGACTTTCTGATTCAGAAAATTACTATTAGATGAAAAACAGAGGGAAGCATGGGAGCAAAAGAGATTATGTGCGCTCTTGTGTGGAACACTAACAGTGTTCCTAGCCTGGTGATAGAACTGTAAACATTGGCAAGCTAGCAACAAAAAGGTACTGAGTTGGTGGCAATTTCTGATTTTCAGCCAAGAGCAAATCTATATTAGTATATGTTCTGTATACAAATTTGAGTAATCCATTTATGGTCCTGCCTTTATAATTCCTAGCTGAGGAGAAGAAAAAACTGGCTGAAGAAAAAGCTGTGGAGATAGAGGAACAGAATAAGATTATTGCTACGGAGAAGGCAGCTGCTGAGGCAGCTTTGGCTGAAGTCATGCCTATTTTAGAAGCTGCCAAACTGGAGCTTCAGAAGCTTGACAAGTCTGATGTTACTGAAATCAGGTGACTCATTTGGATGTGCAGTAGCGTAAACTCTTGGAAATTCACTGAGACGCCCTTGTTTGCAGGGTCTGAACCTTAGCCTCACCTTTCTCACCTGCATGGTGTGTGGGTAAAGGTCAGGGCATCAGTTGTCTGGGTGCAGAGGTCACAACAGAATCCCCTGATTCTTAACCCAGGACTTTTCCTCAAGCCTGTTCTTACACTCCTTTGTTTGATGTCTTCCCCATAATTCTCTACCCTGTGACTAGGAACTGCTATGTTTTTTTGCCTGAGCAGTGGCTGTCCAAACCCCTTCGTTCCTCCTCTGTTTTTATTCTGTGTGAATACCAGTAGCACATACGCATTATTTTTCAGGGATGCTTTGATAGCATGAAAATGTATTTCTCTGCTGCATTAACTTTTTCCTGTGTTTTTACAGTACATCTTGTGTTTGGGAATAAATATGAAAGCACATCCAGTCCTTGGCTCTCCCCAAAATAGCAACGGCTCTTCCTACCCTGCCACACTTTTTTAGCTTCCTTTCTCTTATAGGTCTCTGGATTCTTCCTGTACTGCTTCTCCCAAGGGACAGCTGCTTCACTGCCCTAGGGAAGAATATCATGGCTCAGTGTTTTACGCCTTCCACTGTTGAAATCCTTTAGTATTTCATTGATCAAATTGTCTGAATACAAGAATCAGTTTTGAGCTTTTGACTAGTTAATAATTTCTTGTCTGGCTTGGGTTATCTTTTTCACTTTGCGTAGGATGTCTTATGTACTAGTTCTTGCTGTATTGCAATGATTCTCTTAACGAGTACCCGTGTCTGGCATAATGTGCTTTGTCTCCTCCTTTTCCTACTGTTGTCTTCATCTGTTTTCTAGATCCTTTGCAAAACCCCCTAAGCAGGTGCAGGCTGTTTTGGAATGTGTTCTTATAATCAGAGGTTACAAAGAATTAAACTGGAAGACAGCCAAAGCAATGATGTCTGAGGCAAATTTCCTGCGATCCCTGATGGAGATAGATTTTGATGGAATTACTCAGAGCCAAGTGAAATCTGTCCGAGGTAAATTACTGATCTGTATACTTGGAATGAGTGCAGGTTCTTCTTAATGTGATTAGCCATGTCAGTGGCAATCCTTCCAGTGTTATTTGGGAGGGTGGGATTCACTTTGTGCAAGGAGACAACGCTGTCCACAAAGCTGCAGACATTGCACTGTTGGGATGAGTGGATTTTTCAGAGTTAAAAGGCCTTTTGCTATGTTTTACATCCAGTTTATACCTTAGCTAGGGTCTTACACACTCTGTTTTAGAGCAGGCAAGAAACAAACAGTATACCTGAGCAGGCCTGCTATCTGCTTTTATCCACTTTTAGTAGAATTACGATCTCATCCATGTGGTGGCAATTAAAATGTGATGTATGCAGAGTGGAAAGAAGAGAAGCTGTATCTAAAGCTTATGGGCCAAACTTTGCACATGCTCACTAGGATGTAATCCAGAGTAGTTCCATTAAGAGGGGGATTTGGCTCTTTGAAGAAAAGTGTGCCTGACTGCTGCAGAGAAAACAAACCACGATCCTCAGACATGCTGATCACCTCCTGAATGCACGCCTTTCATGGAGAAAGAACTTGAGAAATCCCTAGCAATATTGTGCTTGTATTGTTACAGCCCCGTAGCTTCGTCTTAGGGTCTGAGTCTCTTTAATATTCTGACAAATGTTTCATATTGTCTGTCACAGCATTGCTCGATATTGCTGGTAGGGAAAGCTATTTTTCTGAGGATTTCTGCACTGTAATTCAACTCACTTGCAATATTTTTGTGTTTGCCCATTTAGGTCTGTTAAAGAATCTTAATACTAGCTTTAATGAAATGGAACTTGTTAGCAGAGCAGGACTGGGAATGTTAAAGTTTGTTGATGCAGTGATGAGCTACTGTGATGTAGTTAAAGAAGTCAAGCCGAAGAGAGAAAAGGTAAAGTTTGTAGATGCAAACTCAGAGGAGGATGAAGCATGATCCTGATGAGAAAAATAATACTCGACAATTTTGTAGACTGCCCGTTTCTCCTCTTTGAAGTGTTTAAAAAGAGGTGTTTAGGAGAGCTATTGCAGTAGGAGTGAAGCAGGTACTCAGTTATAAATTGCTGTGTTTTTTGTGTCATGATGCTGGGATGTGGGTTCCCATTCCTGCCAGTGCTTGAAGGAGGAGGGAGGAACATGTTCAGTTGGAATTTTGTAATCTAACGTGCTTAGGAAAACACAGTTTATAGCTGTTTACTGAAAACGGACTTCAAAACACGTGACATTTGCACAGAGCAGAGCTCAGTAGTACACAACATCCATGTCCCTTAAGCACAGACCTTTTGATTTAGAATGACCGGAAAGTTAGCTGTATTACCAAAGGAAATCTAATGTCCAACAGATGATACTGGGATACTTTCTTCAAGAAAAGGTTATTATATACAGCTGGCTACTGAGCAAGTATCTTCACTAGATGATGAGTCTGACTATTTTTGAGGTCTTAATATTGTTGTTATTATTATGCAGACAAACCTACTCTTTTGTGACAGGATGAGAGTCCTGCTGACCTCCAATGTCAGCAGGACTGCTCACATGCTTTAATATTATACCTTGTGGATGAAAAACTCTAGGAGATTTATCTGCTTTGAAACCGCAGTATCATACCATGATGTATATATTTGGGATGGGGAGAGGTGGGTGAGAAACAATGCCAGTTATTTTGGCTTATGCTGTTTATTACCAGGTCCCTTTGAAATATGTGAAATAGCCAAATGAAATCTAAGAACTTAAAACTTCTCTCCAAAGCCCTTCTTTCCTCTCATACTCTTTTATTTCCTTCATAATGTAATGTAGGTGGCTAGGCTAGAACGGAACTATTACTTAAGTAAGCGCGAACTAGAAAAGATAAAGGCCGAGTTGGCTACCATTCAGGAGGAGCTTAAAGCTTTGGGGAAAAAATATGAAGAGGCAATAAAAGAAAACAAACAGTTACAAGAAGAAGCAGAGATTATGCAGAGAAGATTAGAGGCTGCTGACAAGCTCATCTTTGGCTTGAGATCTGAAAACAAGAGGTAAGTCTAGATTCAGAGGAACGTTTTTGACATCAGAGGATCACGTGCCGGGGATAAACATTTTTGGAAATGTCACTTCCTATGATGTTTGTTACTGAGAACGGCTAATATCTGTTCTAAGCTAATATCCATTAGCTCTTGAAAAATAACAACAACAGTTTTTAGTGCAGAAGAAAAAGGTGAACTCAGATTAAATGGAAGAATGTTGAGATCAACTTGGTGTCTGTGGCCATCATAATAGCGAGAGAACAACTGATTGTAAATTTGGGGGTCTGTCTCAACCTATATCTAAAGTAGCAGCAGCTGGAAATTCTGCACCCATCTACCTGGTACAGACTGACCCGGGATTCCCTTATAATTCTATCAGGTGGACAAAGGAATTAGAGGACTATGAAATACGAAAGGTGAAGCTGCTTGGAGACTGTCTACTCTGTGCTGCCTTTCTGAGTTATGAAGGAGCATTCAGCTGGGAGTTCCGTAATGAAATGATCTATCAAGTGTGGCAAGAAGATATCCTCTCACGAGAGATTCCTCTCAGTCAACCATTTAGCTTAGAAAGCCTCCTGACTAATGAGGTGGAGGTTAGCAGGTATGTCCAGTCAAGAAGCCCAGTGATTACTGAGTGTGAAATCGTGAAGTGGGAGTCTGAATTCTGAATCTGTAGCATAGGACTGGCATTGTGGGTGGCGGTGCACAGCCATTACCAGAGAGCGCCCGTTTTACTCTCATGTCTCAAAGATGGCAAGGAGACAAATTATTTTTCTTCTGGTTAGCAGAAGAGGCTATTTTTATAACAAACCATTGTACTTTACAGTCCAGGGATATTCACTGTACCTAGACACATATAATACCTTTTTAGGAGATTTCTAAAGGAGTTATCTATAATATGTGTTCAACCCAGAGCTCAACAGGAATCTTTTCATTTATTTCAATGAGTTTGGAATTAAACCCATGCCCAGGTAGCCTATACGTCAACTACTGCAGGATTACTCACCAAATGCAAGTCCGTATTTGGAGTGGTGTAGTTACAAATGACTCAGACGATGAGTCAGTTGGAGTTTTGACACTGTTCTCACAATCACATACACTATATGTTTCCTTGCGTGTCTAAATAGTGTCTCAATGAATTGCATAATTTTACTGACAATGAAATGCGCTGCTTTCCCATCGAGTTTTTGTCACAGCCTGGTATTTGATCAATTCCGTTCCCAGGTGGGTTTCCCAAGGATTGCCTCCAGATGAGCTCTCTGTCCAGAATGGCATCCTGACAACATATGCAAGCCGATTCCCGCTCTGTATTGACCCACAACAGCAGGCGTTACATTGGATTAAGAAGAAAGAAAAAAAAAATAACTTGAGGGTAAAGATAAATGACCACTTACTGGTTGTTTTAAAAGCTGCATAAATATCTGTCACCTTGAATGGGGAACCGATTGTGTCCTGACAAATGTGTTGGCTGTTGTGTCTCTAAAATAGATAGTGCATCTCAGTGTTCACGTGACTTTCAATATTTTAGGACTGATAGATTGTTTGGGATTTTGGCCAGCCATAGTCATGAAGAAACAGTATAACCAAAAGGCTGGTGTAGATTGTGCTGTAGGTGCTCCAGGATGGAGTTTTCATGTAGGACAATTAACAGAGGCATAGTTGAACTTCGAAGAATAGCACTGCAAATGGAAATTATTCTCAACTGATCAGAAAAAAAAAAAGCACATCTACTGTTTTGTATCAGTGCAGTTTACATCATCTGTAAGAAGAAAGACAAAAAGCAACAAAGAGCAAATTTCATTAATGCTGGCAACAATTGTAAAATAATAATGTTCAGCAAATTGAATATCAGTTCTCTTTTCATATCTTCCCATTATTCTCTTGCAGATAGCTTCCTTTAATGACCCAGATTTCCTTAAACAACTAGAACTGGCCATAAAGTATGGAAGCCCTTTCTTGTTGCACGGTGTTGATGAATACATTGATCCTGTGATAGACAATGTCTTAGAGAAGAATGTCAAAGTTGCACAGGGGCGAACATTCGTTGTCTTGGGTGACAAAGAGGTTGACTATGACAGTAATTTTAGATTGTACCTAAACACCAAATTATCGAACCCAAAGTATTCTCCCTCTGTGTTTGGCAAAGCTATGGTTATCAATTATACAGGTAAGCGAAAGTGTGTATTTAGTAACAAAGTAGTGATTATGCTGTAGTGTGCATTCAGGGCCTGGGTGTTTGTCTGAAACAGCACTGAAACTCTAAAAAATTAATATTTTATGAATATACTTAGCATCTGATTTAACAGAAAATCCTTCTCACGTTTCTCCTCTAATCTGAAACTGAGCTAACTATCTCTTCTTGCACCTGTCAGGTTAGGATGCTTTGGTAGAATTAAGATATAGAGTTATTAATCAAGTCACTCTGTTGCATTGCTGTAGTTTTGTGAGATGATCGAGATGAAATAAGTTTTGTGAAAGTTCTCCTTGTTTTTAAAAAAAGACTTTGTGCTGCGTACATGTGTTGTATCTGTAGTTACACTAAAGGGCCTAGAGGATCAGTTGCTCAGCGTCATCACAGGTTTTGAAAGAAGGGAATTGGAAGAACAGAGAGAACAACTCATCCAGGAGACAAGTGAGAACAGAAACTTACTGAAAGATCTGGAAGACTCTCTCCTTCGGGAACTGACATCTTCCACAGGAAACATGTTGGACAACTTGGACTTGGTGCAAACCCTGGAAGAGACAAAATACAAAGCTACTGAGGTACCGACTCTGGGCTTTTTGGAAGGATGTAATGGAACATCGTTCTTCCTTTTATATTGTGCTTCATCTTTCACTGTTGAAGCTACGAATTAGTTTGAAAGGAAATGGAATGTTTTCTCATGAGTATGTTGCATCTTTCAGTGTTGGGCCGTATTTTATTGCAGCAGAGGACCAAATCCTATTTTCAGAAAAGTCCTTATCAGGATCAAAGGGTTGCTTACAGTTCTAAAGCAAAGAGCACGTGATATATTTCTTTTAGCTCTGGAACAACCTTTGTCTTGTATTGTATCAGATCTGAAATGAAAAATTAATACATTTGTTACTCAGAGAGGATGTAGAATCTCCATTCTTGGAGGTTTTCAGGCTGTAGTTAGACAAAGCCACAGCTGACCTGCTCTAGTGGTGGTCATAATCCAGCTTTGGGCAGAAAGTTGAACTAAAGATCCCCAGAGGGCTTTTCCCACAGTATTTCCATGATTCTGTGTAAATCTTTACCTTCACTTTTCATAAATATATAGGGTGGGATTAATTTTCTCTACCTTCTGATTTTTACAATTCATACTACTTCTTTGGGGTTACCTGCCCAGATCCCCTATAAAGTCAACATAGAGAGGCAGGCACTGAATAGCTCTGATGATTGTGATATAATATACATACTATGGATCAGTGCAGTAATTACAGGTGTATAAAATCAATGTACGACTAGGTGATTGAAAAACTGAAACTGGCTGAGACAACGGCAGTGGATATTGATCGTCTTCGAGATGGCTACAGACCAGCTGCCAGGAGAGGGGCCATTTTATTCTCCGTTTTGTCTGAAATGGCCCATGTCAACATCATGTATCAGTACTCACTGGTCTCCTTCTTAGAGGTTTTTGGACTCTCTCTTCGTAAATCAATGCCCAGTCCTATTCTTCCGAAGAGGTTAAAAAACATCATGGATACGCTGACTTTCAACACCTATAACTATGGCTGCACAGGTTAGTGCAATTTAGTGATGGGCTGATACTGTGATGTGCAAATGCTCGTTAAAAGCCGTGCCTTCAGTTGGTTTACATCAGAGGCAAGTTACCAGTGAATGCACAATGTTCAGTTTTCAGCATTGGTCCCCATTTACACTTTACTACCTGTTGTTTCTGTTTGAAGAAACTATGCATATTGTCAATGTAACTTTTAAAGAAATGGTTTTCTTAATACTAATGGTGAAACGCAGCTATGGATCTCCCATCCCTGGATGTGCCTCACAGATGCTGTTTTGACTCTTTAAGCCTGATCCAAAGCCCCATCTTTGATCATCCTGATCTTTGTGGGGTGACCAGATGCAGAATGCAGATTTAAAGACTGCTGCAGTTCCACAAGTTTTAGCAGTTGATTTTTGAAAATATTGTCCTTTTAACGTAGGTTTGTTTGAGAGACACAAGTTACTGTTCTCCTTTAATATGACTGTCAAGATAGAACAAGCTGATGGCAGAGTTCCACAAGAAGAACTTGAGTTCTTTTTGAAAGGTAAAGTGAATATTTATATATAATTATATAGTTATACATAAAGGTGAAGTGAATAGTTATATATAAATATATAGCTATACGTACAAATAGCTGAAAGATCTTTCGAAGATAGATTTTTGACTAGATATGATTTGCTGTGAAGCTAGCACCTAGAGAAGCCACTGAAGATAGCTGAACTGTGTTGGTTTACGGAAGTTGTGGATTCTGCTATTTCTATTTTTTTCACTTGGTTAAACAGTGAAGAGGCTAATCTTTCTCTGCAGCTGTTGACAAATCTCACATTAGCTAATTGTTAGGATGTTACCTGAGAAAATAATCTTAGTTATTTTCTGACTATGTATAAATAGTTTTAGAAATGTTTGCAAAGATAAAACTCTGGCTTTTGCAAGCACTTGTAAAATGCCATCTTTTCTTTAGCAGACCAGTTTAATCTTAGAGTGCTTCCAGAAACAAATTTCCAGTTGGTTTCTGTGTGCAGTGGGACTGTATGTGTGGTCATGTATTGGAGAATTTACGACGTGGACGTTCACTCTGGTTTCTGAATGTGACTAGGCAATATTTCCCTGGAGAAGAGTGCACGAAAGAAACCGTATGCTTGGCTTCCAGATCAAGGCTGGGAAGACCTAATTCGCTTGTCTGAACTATTTCCTGAGAAATTTGAATCTCTTCCAGATGATGTGGAAAATAATCCAGATGTATGGAAAAATGTACGTGCTTTTCTGCAATCCTGGTCTCCCTCCTTGTTTTTCTTCTGGTATTAAACATTCAAGTATGATGCAATGTGCCATAGCACTCGGCAGGAGGCATGTCACCACTGGCTTTTTCTGTCAAGGCCTTGCATTTCTTCTTGACCTCAGTTAGGGATTGGCTTATTTCCAGAAGAATTAAGCTCTTATTATTTAAAAAAAACCACCAAAACCAACCCAAAAATCTTCCCTGGTATACTGTAGGTTTTTTTAATTTTCTAGTCTAATGCCTTACATGATTCATTTGCCCTGTTGAAGTCAGAGGAATTTTAGCTGTTGATTTCAACAGTCAACATTTCACTGTTACTTTTTGTACTGCTAAATTGTACTTTGATCTTCTTGTGGCAGTGAGTTCTATAGGCTAGTTACAAACACAGACTTTCCTTTGTTCTGCCTTTAGTTTCATTCCATGTCTTCTTGCTTTATAAGAAGTCTTTCTGTAAGCAATCTGTTAATACTTTTTGCTTGAGATGCTATTTTCTGCATCTTCAGAAAATTACTTGACATAAAATGAAAGCACAAATGTGTTTCTGGACATAGAGTATAAACTGAAAAAGCTGAATTTTTTGCATTCATTTAATCTTTTAATATTTCTTTGGAGCTGATTGACTTTATTCTTTGTTTTTCTTGTGTCTCTTGGCCCCTCATTAATCACAGTGCTTTTGTCTGCTTTCCTAGTAATGTCATTGATAGAGCCACTTGATCCATTGGCATTGTCTCCCATCTTTTCTTGCCAGTGGTATGGTACAGATGCTCTGGAGCAGATGCCATTCCCTATGCAGTACCAGAACAATCTCACACACTTTCAGAAACTCCTACTTTTACGGTGTTTCCGAGTGGACAGGCTGTATCGGGCAGTAATGGACTATGTTACTCTGACAATGAGTGAGAAGTAAGTCACCCTCTTCTTTCAAATCCGAACCACACCATTCAGGTATTTCCCATAGAACTGGAGTTGTAATCAACTATGTAAATGACTTTGTAATTTGCCTAAGCAACAGAGCGTGATTTGTCTCCATATCATTTCCATGTGTAGTCTGCAGTAAGCTTTGATGTTTGTGTAAAAGTCATCTGTTACACAAGATGGCCGCTCTTGTGTAAATTAGCAGTTTGTTGTGCTTCTTTTCCTACCAGGTATGTGCAGCCCCCTGTGATCAGCTTTGAAGCTGTCTTTGAGCAGAGCAGTCCTTACTCACCAGTTGTTTTTATCTTAAGTCCTGGCTCTGATCCCGTCAGTGACCTCATGAAACTGGCCGAGAAGACAGGCTTTGGAGGAGATGATAGACTCAAATTCCTAGCCATGGGACAAGGCCAAGAAAAGGTAACTTGGGTGGGAGGGTAGGGAGGTGCTGTGTGCAGCAAGTTAATGTGTTAATTGCAAATCATACTCCTCATGTTGTGGGCCTGTTCAAATTTCCTTTCCAAAGGCTGGCTCCATTTTAAAGGGAGTTACTTTGTGGTTCAGACCTAGCGTGCAATTTTCCAGCTTGGGAATAATGCTTTCCGGTAATGTGAAAGAGGACATTTGGCTGATTGGCTGATTCGGAATCAGAATGATATTGTCGCCTGCTGAACAATAGTTGAGCTGAAAAGGTGTTACTCTGCAGCCTTTCAAAGGTTAATCATTGTCTCTGTGTATGGACACTAACTGATTGGAAGTCACAGTGTTTATTACCAAAAAAATATCCTGCTGCTCATTCTGTCTTTCCTGTAGCTTTCCCTTTTGTTACGGACACGAAGGCAGGGATGGCCAAAGCTTAGCAGCCAACTGAATTTGCTGTGAATTCAGTCAGTGGGAGAACTCCTGTCAGAATCATTTAGACCACCATTTCCTAGGCTCTGATCTTCACCCTCTTCTGGGCCATGCACACTCCTGTACTGTTTTGAAATACTTCAGTGCTCTGCATGACTTTTAATTTTAAAAGGAATTAATGAGATTTAAAAAAAAAAAAGCATCTCAAAGCAGCTTCTTGTGGTATTGGAAAAGGTCTGTTCTCAGCCAGGAGCATTCCGGTAAGTCTACTAAAACTAACTAAAAGGCTGAGTGTGCTTGCTAGCTGGAAGACATCCATCGCACTAACCCATCGGAGTTAGTTTGCGTACAGGATAGAGGGAGTGTTACTCACAGACAGTTTTTTCCCTCCCTTAAGATTGCTTTGCAGATGCTGGAGGATGCGGTGGTTCGTGGAGAGTGGCTAATGTTGCAGAACTGTCACCTTTTGGTGAAGTGGCTTATCAATCTGGAGAAGGCCCTGGAGAAAATTACAAAGCCTCATCCAGACTTTCGCCTCTGGCTGACTACTGACCCGACCAAAGGCTTCCCAATTGGAATACTGCAGAAGTCCTTAAAGGTAGCGTGCAGTGGGGAAACCCCAACTCGGGAGGGCATGTCCTGCCCCTCTTGTTCAGCTGAACGGACTGGCTTTGGGGGGAGTGTGGCCTGAATGCAGCATATTGACTTGGGCTGTTTGTACCAGCTTTTTGTCTTTATAAACCAAATCCTTATTCCATCATCCTGTTTGTCTTGTGGGGGTTTTTCCTTTGGGTGAAAGCTGTTCAGCATTTTTTGTTTTCTGAAGCAGTTATTTCAGAGTAGAGGTTTGTGAGTAAACCTGGAAATGTGACAAACGATCTTTAGCTTCAACTGCCACCGCAAGTGAGGAATATCCAGAGAGACAGAAATAGTCCTGTCAGTCCTGATGCTGAGGTGCAGAACTGAGGTCTCTGTCTCACCTGGCAATAGTGCCAGCGGAGCAGACATCGTAATAGGATAATGGTTTCCAGCTGCTACTTCAGGCTGCAGCATTTATCACAAGCAAGCTGAGCTGATTATTTTGAAGGCACAAGCCATGGTGCTGTGCTAATGTTCTTTTCTATGGCTGCTTTACTTGTGTTGTGGTGAACCAGTCCAGTAAACATAATCATTTTATTTCGCAGATTTGAAAGCAGTGGCATGACAGATCCACCCGATATGTGCTCTAGTGTGTCAATGACAGCTCTGGGGCATTCACCTCCAGCAGTGCTTAGTGCTGCCCTGGGGAGAAGCGAGCATGAATGTATCTTTAAAAGGCCGCAAATATGCACTTGCTAGGTCTAGCCATGAGCAGTGAGAGCAAAGGTTTTACAGCGCTTTGAAAAAGCTGCCAGGAAGCTGGCTCAGTTTGGTCATCAGTAAAGCCATATTAAGGACTGTTAAGGCATGTCACTGGTGATAGGTAGGACACACCAAAACATGTAAAATACTGGTAATATTTCAGTAAATTAGATCTTCAAGTATGATAAATATTAATGACTTTTCAATAACATGACTATTTCTAAAATAATATCAAGTTTCTCTTCACATATGTGTGTTTACCTTGATAAACTTCAAAGGTCTATTTCATGTCTTTACTTAAGAAAAAAATCCATATGATATGAATTTGGAAAGCTGTTCAAAATTTTCAAGCTTGCGTTGTATAGCTCACTTCGAGAGCGTGATATATTTACAGCTTATTTTCCTGAGGCTACCCCGTCATTGCTGGCTTCCCTAATTATTTTGGTAGGTTGTGACAGAACCACCTAATGGTCTGAAACTGAATATGAGAGCCACCTACTTCAAAATTCCCGAAGAAGCCTTAGAGCAGTGCCCACATCCTGCCTTTAAATCCTTAGTCTACGTCTTGGCATTTTTCCATGCTGTGGTTCAGGAGAGAAGGAAGTTTGGGAAGGTTGGCTGGAATGTGCCATATGATTTTAATGAATCTGATTTCCAGGTAAGAAAATAATAACAACTGCTCTTATATTCTTGAGTTGCTCCGATTACTTTTGAAAATATGTAATTTACCCAGCTTAAATCCTTTCTCACAATAACATTTTGCCTCATTTTTTTTCTGCTGCTGTGGACGCACGTAGACTCCCAATCTTCTATAATGCCAATTTTCGCCACTAAAAATTAATCAGATTTCCCAATCATTCATGTTTATTTTGCCTCTCTTATGGGTTTATTTTCTTAAGAGGATTTACACTTAACTTTTTGATTACTTGAGAAAGAAATGATTGTTAGTTTTTAAACAAGAACTACGTTAAGTAAAAGCTATGGATATGTATGGATGATTTATGAATCTTCTTATCTCACATGTTCCAACAACTTTATTAGGTCTGCATGGAAATTCTTAACACATACATGACAAAAGCTTTCCAACAAAATGATGATAAAATCCCCTGGAGCAGTCTCAAATATCTTATCGGTGAGGTGAGTGCCTACAACGTCACTCAGGAACACTTGATGGTAAAAAAATCTAGATAAATGAAGCTTCCTTTCTGCATGGGTGGTATCATCAAGTAAAACTGGCTGAGAATCTCTCCTGGGCTGTCTTGAAACTCCTGTGTAGCCCTGAGCAAGTCACTTAATCTCATTGTCTCAATGAAATCGGGCTATTGTGTGCAACTGCACAACAGGGGAGTTATGGTGCTTAATTAATTTTGAGTGAGAGCGCCCTTGGGATCCTCTGATGAAAGGTATTGAACAGCACAACTTTACGGTATTATTAGTACAGTGGGGTGTGACTGATGTGAGTTCTACAAACAGATTTCTAAAGCTCTTGCAGTGCTGTATGTGATATGTGCTGTGTAGTAGCTGGCCAGGTCTGTGTAGCTGCTGTGACATGATATCCTACAGGGAACTGTTATTTTGCAGCACTTAATCACAGCTGAGCGTGAGCTGGTACCTCAGGAAGGTGCCGTTGCACATAAATCACCCAGACCGGTTATTAGGAGTGGCGCACAGCAGCCATCTCCAGAGTAAGTCCAAATAGTTGCTGCTTGTTCCCCCTTGAGAGTGGCTTAGAGAAGATGTACTCGGTATCCCTTAAGGGAGACAGTGTCATACCATGAGTCACTGTAAAAGCAAAGAGTGTTTTGGACCTTTCAGTGATTGTTAACTGTATTTGCTGCCTCAAAACCCAGTGCTATAATATCGATGTAACTAATTTCTAGGTCATGTATGGTGGGCGTGCAATTGATAGCTTTGATCGTCGCATTCTGACCGTCTATATGGATGAGTACCTTGGTGATTTCATATTTGACACATTCCAAGTGTTTCATTTTTATAAAAACGACACGGTTGATTATAAAATTCCACAAGGGACTGTAAAAGATGACTTTGTTGGTAAGAAGTGCTTTTCCTGCCACGTAAGTTAGCATTAAGAAAAGTCTACTTACAGTATGCATTCTCTCCGTCTGTCCATGGCTGGGTATGAGAAGTTGAAAGGAACTTCAGGCATCGAGTGTGTTTGTCTTGTGATGTTATAATCCGCTGATGATACTGTTCTTTAGGTGAGCAGCCCCTTGCAATGTGAGCTTACCAGCCAGCTCCTCATTTCTTTAAAAAAAAAATTCACACACCCAGATAGATGGCTTGTTAGTGTGTGTGTGTGTGCGCTTAAGCTTTCAGCCTTATTCACTCCTTGCAGTGTTTCAACACCAGCTATAGCATTTGGTTTTTTGCAAGCAGAGTAATAACAAAAATCACTCAAGGAATGTTCTGCAGTATTCTTTTCTGCCTGGTAGCTGTGGTTTAATGTAGCGCATCCTTACGAAGCCTATTTTTGTATTGCAGAGGCGATAGAATCTCTGCCACTTGCTAATACTCCAGAGGTGTTTGGCCTTCACGCAAATGCTGAGATTGGCTATTACACACAAGCAGTTCGCGATATGTGGTCTCAGCTTCTTGAGCTGCAGCCTCAAACAGGTATGGTCGCCATTACTTTGGGTTGGTTTTGTAAATAACAAATAGTGAAGTGGCGAGCTCCTTGTCCCAGGGATTGTGACACCAGCCGTGCCACAGCCTGCCCCAGGGTACCGGGGCCTGGCACGGCTGCTGCTGCCTGCATCCTGCGTGGGGAGGTGCCCGATCCCCGGGGGGGGACACGATGGGATTGTGTCTTGGCCTCTGGGACAGTGGGGCCCAGGTGAGCGAAGCAGCTGAACGACTTGGCCCCGCCAGCATAGGAGTAGTTCAGCTCATGCCCAGAGAGAGTTTGAGGCAGGCGGGAGCTTCTGGTGCAAATGTCAGTGCAGAGCGGGAGACTTTGCTGCAAAAAGGTGAGTCGGCTCTCAAAGTTCTTAGACAATTAATAATTGAAGGGGTAACCTATGCAGACTTAGTCTCACTAAACCATCTTGGTTTCAGGTGAAACTGGTACAAGAATTAGTCGAGACGAATATATTGCAAATGTTGCCAAGGATATAGAAGACAAAATACCGCAAGTATTCGATCTTGACCAGATACGGAAAGGTTTTGGACCAGAGATAACCCCTACAACTGTGGTGCTGCTGCAGGAACTGGAACGTTTTAATAAGCTGATCATTCGAATGGCAAAGTCATTGGCTGAACTGCAACGGGTAAGTAAGAGCCCAGCTACCAGAGGAGATCAGTCAGGCTTTACCTGCCCGGGGCTGGCTCTCGGACGCTGTCTTTCCAGGCCTTGGCTGGGGAAGTTGGAATGAGCAGTGAACTGGATGATGTGGCTCGGGCGCTCTTTAATGGACAGATTCCTGGAATCTGGCGGCGGCTAGCCCCCGACACGCTCAAAACACTCGCAAATTGGATTGTTTTCTTTAGAGCGCGGTATAACCAGTACACCAGCTGGGTAAGTGAGTGGCTCCAGAAAGCTTTTTGTTCTATCTGCTTGATTTGCTGTGCAAATTGGTGCAGAAGTCAGTGATCACACACTGCTTTAGACAAGTTGCTCATGCCAGTCACCACCTAGAACAATAATGAATGGTTGCACAACTATGGATGCAAGACAGACTAGCCAGTGGCCAGTCTGTGAGAGTGCTGGCCTCTGGGCCGAGTACCAGGTGTGGTAGGAGTGCCCAGGTGCTGCAGTTTGTCTTCGGTGATTGCAGGTTAACGAGGGTGAGCCAAAGGTGATGTGGCTCTCAGGCCTGCACATCCCAGAATCTTACCTGACGGCTCTCGTTCAAGCCACCTGCAGGAAGAACAAGTGGCCCCTGGATCACTCTACCCTCTACACAGAGGTGACCACGTACAGGACTGCAGAAGACATCGCTGAAGGGTCTACTCAAGGTGGGTGTTTTTATGATTATTTGGCAAAAATAATAAAGTAGTTAATTGGTGAGAGAAATTGCCTGGCAAGTGAGTAACTTACTTGGTAACTTACTTATAAGTAAGTAACTTATAAGTAACTTAAGCTATAAGTAAGTAACTTACTTATAGCTCCGCAGGCAATACCCGGGGGTTTGCATGTCACGGTCCACATTTCACGCTGGGAATAGCTGGGTTCTGGTTTCTGCTTTCCTGCTGAGCCCCCGCATACACAAATGTGATCTTGCTTCAACTCTTCTCACTCACGGGCATGGAACGAACTTACACCTCTCCCTTCCTTATATCCCCTTAGATATATCTATCTATATATACACATATACATACTTTTTCCTGAATGGCTAGAACGTTACCAATCCTAGCAGGTTTATAAAGATCTATTTACACCACAAATAATATACTGAAATATATTTAAACAAGAAGGAAATATAAATATGTATGATTTATTGTGTAAATATATCTTTATGAAATCTCTATGACTAGCAACACTCTAATCACTAAATATAACAAACTCTGTGTAAAGGGGGCAGCTGAGCAATGCTTTTGAGTACTAGACCTGATTGGGAACAGAGGAGGAAAAAACATCTGATTGTTTTTGCTAAATCTAACTCCCAGTTAAAAATAAAAGTCACCTCAAGGGCTTACCTAGACTATTCTTTATTTACTAACATTTAATCAAAATTCTTGGTATTTGTACTAGAACAACTCCATCCCAACCCTTCCCCTTTTGTCCAAATGATCTAATGAGCCAGTCCCACAGGCGTTAAAAAGCTCTTGCAGTTTGGCTATTACCTGGGCAAGTAACTGGAGGATGGCACCACTGTGGGGAAGAAAACTGCAAGCAAATCAGCATTTGTTCCCAATAATGTTTATCATAAGTAGCGCGAGATAATTTTAATTTGAAAAAGAAAATTAAACATGGTAGGTCACAGTTGTATTATAAAACCACCACAGATCAGTATATCTCTGTGGAGCTGCAGTTTGAAACGTAGCGCGTCTTGTCATGGCTGTACGCGCCAAGGAGCGTGTACACAGATATTTTTTTTTTTTTTTTAGTAGCTCAGTTTACCTGAGGTGTTGCATTTTCTGCCTGCACAGGCTGCTTTGTTTCTGGTCTGTTTCTGGAAGGAGCGGACTGGGACGTAGAGCACGGCTGCCTCGCCAAAAGCAAGCCCGGAGTCCTGGTGGTGGAGTTACCCATTCTGAAGATCATCCCCATTGAAGCACACAGGCTCAAACTCCAGGTACTGCCCCTCTGGGGCCACAACCGCCCATCAGCTTAGGAACTTCCTTCCGTTTTCACATCTCGGTAGCTGGTAGCCCCTTCCTGCTTAGCACAAGCGGCAGTATTTTATCATTAGCACTAGTATATAAAGTGTGCAGTTTAACACTTCTCCTTACCTTAGCCATCACTAAAGTTTCTCAGGGTTACACTCAAGGGGGTTAATATATTTGTTGCCTCTTTTCCATTCAGGTGGAATGGAACAGGCATCTTGGGACACTCCTATATTCCCACTATTCTCTTAATTATTTTCCATTACCAGTTAATGACAAAAAGAATGTTTACATTTTCTGGGTATCAGATACTTAAGACTTATAACAAAAGTAGTGAATTGCTGAAGACAGTCATCTCTCCTACAGGCCCTTCTTGTTTCCACTTTCATGTAGTACTTCAGGCTCTACTCAGTGTCCTTCTTTCCTCCACGCTCTTTCAGAACACCCTCCGGACACCTGTGTACACAACCTCCCAGAGAAGGAACGCCATGGGCCTTGGCCTTGTTTTTGAAGCTGATCTTTACACTACAAAGCACATTTCCCATTGGGTCCTTCAAGGCGTTTGTCTCACCTTGAATCCAGACTGACAGCTTGAAGCTGGCACTAGATTTTTCCCACAGAATCCAATGCTTTTTTTTGGGGGGGAGGGGGAAGGGGGGGACCGGGAGGGGGCAGAGGGGAATCAAACTAGGCAAAGATTCACACTGTGAGTGTTCACTTAGGCACACCTGACTTTAAATAGTACCATACAACCAAGCCAGTACAATCAATAAATTCATTTGAAGAGGAAAGCGTTTTCCATAATTTGTACTTCTGGAAAGTCTCCGAGCTGGTGGATGTGTGTGTATATATATATGTATATGAAAAAGGTAATAAGTTAGTCTCACACACACACAAAGACTAAGGTTTGCCTGTACGGTTGTAAGAAATGTTTTTAATTGCCCAAAGCATCACTTCTGCTGCGCTTAGAAGCGGTGCCTTCTATCATCCTTGAACAAGTGGCAGGGTAGATCAGTCATACAATAAATCGCCATAAAAATATGGCAGCAACAATGAAAAAACCCCAAACCCACTGCTGGTTAATTCAATACACTGAAAAATAGTAAACCACAGAATAACCAACCTTCTTTAACGAACCATTTTCCAGGAACACAGCTTTTTCCCTGTCCCTCCCCACCAGTCATGAAACAAATCCTACCACGCAACCGGCACGGTGTAACACTGAGGAGTGTTTCTTGGGCTTCAAACAGCAAGTGACTGAGTCGTGAGGGTGCAGGGGGCAGGGCACAGGAGGCCTCAGGGCTCGTGGATATTCCGACCCTCTCTGACTGGGACCAGCCTGCCGTAAGCTGTCATGCTGCACAGGAAACGTAGCGGTACCACAGTTGGGAAGAACAGCTTTTGTCATCCTGCCAGGGCCTCTGTGGGGGAAGCGCACAGGTAGTGACCCAAGGCTCCAGAGGGAGACACACACCAACACGCAGCTGCAGAAGAAGCTTAAGAGGGGCAGACTACAGCTGGCACGGGGAAGGAAAGAGGGCAGGCAGGGATCCTTCATCAGCTTTCACAGAGATTATGCGTTCCAAGTTTTTGAAGGCACATCATAAGCTTAGCAGCATTTGGGAGCCATTGGTTCTTGCTGGTCCTACTCAGAGGCTGCAGACAAGAGTGAAGCGGAGGTGAGCTGGAGGTGCTGATCAGAATTTAAGAAAAAAATGGTCAAATTTGTGCTCCTTTCCTAAAATTACCTACTCTCACAGCTCTCAGTATGCCTTTCTTTCCTAGGAAAAATAATAATAAAATAATCAAGTAGTCTAACAGATGTAGGGTCTGCCTGTTGCTCACTAGAAAGGAGCAGGGGAACCAGGGCAAGTGAAGGCAAGTCTGTCCCAATTCACAAGGATAAAAAAAAATCAAGGATGCCAGATTTTCCTCCCGTATGAACTGGTTACATCAGTTAAACACATTTTAGAGGGACAGCTCAGCTTTCATAAGCTGGTAGAAGCCAGCACCATCTGATGATGCCCAGAACAAGTCTAAGGTTTTCAGGAAACATAAATAATCCCTTTACAAAAAAGTGCAGGTTAGAGCATAAAGAACCATTTCTCCCTGGAAAAGGAGCTCTGAGCCAGTATCAAAGGTGCTACAAGTGCAGTGTACTGACTAGTGTGAAATGTGGAATGGAGCCATTCAATTTAAAAAAAAAAAAAAAAGCAACCGTAAACAATCCAGTGTTTATACTCTTTCTATGAGGATCATTAACCTTTTAAGAGAGTGCTTTATTCCCCCCTCCCCTTTTTTTTTTTTTTCCACTTAAAGCCACAAACCAAAGTATTTAACATTAATCAAGTAATGCTTGCTGGGACTCTCGGGATTTTGAGAAAGAGAAACTATGAACACGATTTGCAATCGAGAGCGTCACGTGAAGGAAAAGATGGCCTTAGTTCATTTTACAGTGTACGTACATCTGCGTCATTTTCAATGCTACTGTGAGAAAGGCTTTGTCAGGGAGGTTAGTGTTTGTGTACGGATCCTTACATACACAGTGAAGACAAAAGAACCACTGGTAGTTCAAACATTAACAGCCACTACATATTGCTGCAGGTGTAGAGTTAAGTTTGTTTTCACTAATATTAATAACGCAGCCTGCAGCCTGTGCCTTTGTCCACACGTGTAGTTACAATAAATGGAGCAGTGCTCAGAAGCAAGCAGTCAGGTACCCCTGATTTGGCCACAGCATTTAGTAGTTATATACCTTGCCATATGAACACAGTCGTATTAGATTTCATTAGAGGAGCATAATCTAGTAATGATGTATCTGGAAGAAGTTTGGCATGCATGGGGCATCAAAATAAATTTACTGCAGGTGCTATTTATCCTACAGGATCACAGTGCATAAACAGCAACAGAGTAGAGCATTTCAGTGATTTTACTCAAACAGTTCTGTCTGTCCCTGAGTGCTTTCTGACCACTTTGCTTCCATGGACCTGATCCACTGCCAGCGTTTCAACCTCCGGCTGCGGCTGGGATGGCGCGACATGGTGGATGCGATGCGCCACCCCAATGTGTGCCTTGTGTGGCTTCTCTCGGGCCGGGCTGTGCGATTCGCCGGATGCACGATCTGAAGCAATAGGTGGGATAACTAACGGCCTCTCCTTAATAAGATGTACCTCTGCCGTTTCCCTGGCCAACAGAAACGGAGTGGGATCAGGCATGGCATCCACAGGCTCTCTTAACAGCAGCTTCCGGCTCTCCGATCCTATTCTGTAGGCCTCTTCAAACTCGGGGTTGAGTGGTGTCGACAGACTCTTCTTCATCCTGCGTCGTGGAGTCTCCGGCAGTTTATCTTTGGGAGGGGACGGCTTATAGTTGGACAACACGGGACTGCCAGAAGGGGTCCCCTCTGAAGTCCCGCTTGAGCTCATCAGCTTCTTCTTAGTAGCGTGCAGCTGAGAAGTTAAATAAGCAATAGTGCTCGCTCTCTGCTCTAGTTCACTTGACAACATATTGAGCTTATGGCTTTTCATTTTTAACTCTTCCAAATACTTCTTTTCTCTTTCTTTAATAGTGTTTTCCAGCACCATTATCATCGCATTCTTTTGTTCAAGTTCTTTCAATAATTCATTATTTTCAGCCTCTTTGGCTTTCAGCTGAGCTTCAAGATCTTCACACTTCCTTTTGAGTTCATCACTTCTTGAACTACCATTTCCTACAAGAATAGAAAAAGCAGAAGTGTTCCAAATTAATGATGGCCACTAAGTAAAACAGTGCAATAGGGTTCCTTTTGCTATCTCAAAGACATAAGAGAACTCCCAAGACTACCTTCAGCTAATACTCTTAAAACTACTTCAGAAGAACCAGGACAGCTTTTAAGGAAATGATGACGAGCTAGTGCCACTCACCATGGGTTAGTAGCGGTGTTAGTAAGTAGAGATGCTTCGTATGTTCTGGGGAACAGGGATTACAGAAACTGTGCTTGCTGAACTTGCTCAAAATTGGAGCCATTTTGCAAATCCTCTGGTTATTAAGAGGAAGTTCTCCCACTGCAAAATGCCAGACTGGCTGTAAAGAGTGATGGAGCTCAGCAGGAAGACATGCCAGGCTTCAGCTTCACCCCTCCACGGGCAGCTGAAGCCCGTGATGCTAAGGCAGAGGTGTGCCCTCTTCCCCAAGGCTTTGCTGCTGCAGAGGTCTCTGTGGGGATCAGGTGTCTGAGCCTGGCTGCCTTCTCTTCTCAAGAGCGCGACACATCACCCCATAACACCAGGGGTTCTTGCACTGGTGAGGGCACACCGTCAGGAACAGGCAAGGCTGACCCGCCTCAGCGTTCTTGCCCTCACGCCATAGGGCCTGTGGGGCAATTTTGTCTCTCTTCCCTCGGTTATTACAGCTGGGCGGCTTCCCAACTGCTCAGCAGAGACCAGCAGCCTGGATTTCTCCAATAACAAGCACCCTATGTCACAGGGCTATCGACTGTGAAGTGTTCGGTAGTGTCCCCTCCACACCGGGCAGTGCCTGTGTTTGGCACAGCATCAGCACAGGTGGCATTGCTGGTAGATCACCTACTCTGAGATTCCTGTGATGAGAAGCATCTGAGCAACTTTGCATTATCAAGGAATAACACTGAATACATGCAAAGTTGCTCAGTTGCTTTGCTAAATTTGCTCATGTTCTCTCTTATCCACAATATACGTCTTGTCCCACACCATCCCTGATCCAGGACGTTACTCCCAGGGAGTATTTTATTCTTGTGCTTCATGTATTGATAACATAATACATCTAAAATAACTGGAATCTATGATATATATTTATATAAATAAAAGCTTTGTGGTGGGATTACAGTACCAGCTAAGTTTTAATAATAGTCTCACTCTTCTGCTCCTAAAATTCATGTTCCCTGTTCCTATAGAACACGCAGGGAACTCATTGTTTAGTAGGAGCGCGGAGTCGGCAGTTCTACACTCTATTCCTGGCTCTTTGCTATGTGACCTTGTCAAGAACTTGTGACATTTCCTGCATAATTAACAGTAAGTCTGGAAAGGAGAAAACTGTTCTTATACCTTTGGAGTTTATAAAGTCAACATCTGAAGTGGAAAGTATTCTCACCTACTTGTAATGGAGAAAATACAAACATTGAAAAAGATGAGGAAGCTTAACGTGAACATTAAAAGAAAAATGCTATGTATTCCTTACCTGACAAGTCTGAACTCTTTACAGTCAGCTCATAGGTTAAATCTGAGGAAAAAAGTTGTTTATTTTTGTTAGAACATCATCATCTGCCCCATACCCCACCTGGTGGGCGTGTTTACAATGGCATACTTCAATAAAAATATAACGAACTCTTCCCCCCGCCCAAAGCAATCACAGGAGATCCACTGATCTGTATGTTATCTGATCTGTAGAACAACTGGAACTATCAGGTGACATGCCGCTTTTTTTATAAAAATAATAAAAAAGATCTTTGCTTAATGATCACACAGTTGTGCCCCGAGATACATGCCGATCACCCTAAATACACCCTGGTGGTGGGCTTTGCTGCCAGGTTTCACTGCTGAAGTGGGAAGCAGTTATTCCATTCTTGTGAAAAGAATTAAGCACCGAATGGGCACTGGCATCCTGTCCCGGCTACCTGTGCAGTGCTGCTGCAGGCGTCGGATCTCCGCGTGCAGGCCTTTCAGCGTGTTGGCATGTTCTCGCTGGAGAAACAAGAGATTCTTCTGGGCACTCTGTAGCTGGTTCTCCAGGTTTGATGTTGCCATCCTGAGGCGCAGTCACCCTGTCAGGAAACAGATGTAGAACTGTAACAGTCCGTTATCTTGCACATACACAGATCCTCACTCTACAACCAGGATCTGCAGGAATAGCGGATTCTACTGTTAATGAACTGGTATGCAATCAAGCAAATGCCACAAAAAGTTTTTCTGCTTCATGACTAGTTTAATTAGAAGTGCTCTGAGTTCATAGAAAGCCTAATTATACTCTAGGCCAGAGCAGCGTAGGGAACTCATTTGTTTGGAGTTAACACATTTAAAGGATTAATTTCAGACAGACAGAGTCACTAATCCTGTTACAAGATAAAAGTGGAGTTCTGAGAAATGGGCTAGTATGTCCCTCTGTCTTGTTGGGGGCTTTCTGCTTACCTCCAGGGATACAGGAATTAGTAACATCCCTGGACAAGAACAAGGAAGAAAGCATTAAAAAGCGCCATCTCTAAAGAGAAACATGGAACAGGGAGTCTGACACACAGCCGGGCCCAGCAGTACTGTCACGGACATGGCTACGGGTGCCTTAGCCGAGATGTGCTCACTGGGACCCGCATGGGAGCCAGCTCTGGCTGCTGCTGGCTGCTACTGCGTTTCCCCAGCCCTAGAGCAGAATCCCGCACCCGCTGCAGGCCCCACGGCACGGGAGACCCCGACGGGCCCGATGACATGGAACAGACAATTGACAAGGACGGTGTTTCATTTAAAGAGAAAGCCAACAGATTTTTCTTGCTCAGGTTCTGAGTACATGGAAAACTGTTACACCGCTGGCTTGCCCTTGCAGAACAGCCTTACAAAACTAGGCCTTGGCTACAGCAGTGCTCAGACTCAAGTAAAGGTAGAGCCGGTTCACTGTACGATGCTGAGCGGCACCCCTGAAGACCCCTGCGCTGCCAGGGTTACTGCTGCTCCTGACGTACACCCGCAGGCCAAACTGCCGGGACACATCTGTCTGGTAGAGCTGGGTACAGACTCTCAAATGAATTCCCTGGTATAGAGGTAAAAATAGCTCCTTGCGCCAGGCGCATCCAGATGCTTCCTGCAGAGAAGCACACGCCGTGCCTGGGGCTCTCTTCTGCGACATTTAAAGGAGCACCTGGAGGAGCGTCCAGAGAAACACAAACAGGATTTACCAGGTCCCTAGTGATATCTAGTCACCAAGTCTGTCATGACATGACATTGTTTTGTCCTGTTTCCTAGTGAAATTTCAACTCTAAAATAAGTATACTAATGAGAAAAAGTAATGATGACAACATGCAACCCTCCTGCAGCCTCAAAGCACAAAATCACTCGGGTATACTTTTAGTAGTTCTCAAATTTCGCTGTGTGATCATTACCCCTCTCTGCACACACAGAGCCATGATGCTACAGCCAGGACGCATGGTGCTGCTCCACCTACAGCGGGGTTTAGAGTTTAGGAGAACTTTCCAGAAACACGTGTCCTTAATAACTCCACATTACTACACTTAACATTTCTTTAGCAAAAAATCTGTCATGCTTGGGAAACGCTGGGAAGCCAGCCTTCTCAGAAGCACGGCAACAGCACAAAAACAGGTGCACAGACAAGTTGTAGAGAGCCGGGCTCCCGGGGACACCAGTGACAGGCAGTGGCATACGCTGGGTGGGAATTACGCAAGCGCTGGTGGGAGAAATGGCCTCTGGGGGACGGAGCAGCACAGGGAACTCTGTCACAGCCCCTGGGCTACCACCAGGAGCAAAGAGGAGAGGTTTGTCCCAGCACAGCTGAGGGTCTCTGGCCTGTCGGGGCTGGGAGCCACAGCGGCCCCCTCCTGCCACTAAGTAACCCAGGCACAGAGGGGGAGGCTGGGTTAAACACTGCTGATGCAGGAGGAGCATTAGCTTTGTCATTACAGTAGTAAAAGCTAAATTCTGTTATCTGTGTAGTTTTGTAAAAACAATTACAGTATTTGGGTTACAAAGATAAGTAAAGAATCAGGACTCCCGTTGCCTGGACAACCATCTGCAACAGCATTACAACCTCGGTCTGTAACTACGGGACCACATGCTGTGCGTAACATAGACCTTCATTCTGTCACCCTCAAGTGTCTTCCATTGGGCTCTTTTTGCTATGTAGTTTTATGACAAGAATTTGAGTCTGCAAGTTTAAAATTGGTAGAACATACACTCAGAGAAAGTAACACACTTTTGTCATTCCTAAACATAACACAGCCCTGTGTTTAATTTTATACTTTCTACTCCCACAAAGAACAGCAGACTCAGTGCTCCTGCGCCTTGGTAAAACATTGTTTTTTTTTGGGGGGGGAGGAGGGGGACAAATAAACACACACACACAGAGCGCCGCCTTGATTTCATGTGTGACCTTAACTGACATCATCAACTGACTTATCGCTACAGAAGCACGTATTTGTAAGAAAAATAAAGTGAAGGTAGAAAAGACTTGAAAGGAATCCACTTCCGTGCAAGGGGCAAACCAGAGCTTTCGGTTACTTTGTAACAGAGATCAAAGGTTAAATTCAGCGCTGGAGAAGAATGAGGGTTAGCAGTGCCAACCTGCGCCTTGTTGAGCAAACAGGTCATTTCTCAATCACCATCATTAGCAAACAAGCAAAAATTACGGACCAAAAATATTCTGAAAAGAGGTTTCTGGGTTGGCTAAATAAGAAATAAACCGAGTTGTGTGTACAGGCTCTCACTCTATGACTTCTGAAGAGGGGCTCACCTGAGCCGTGAGCAGTTTCCGCACCCAGGAGCGGAGGCACCAGGACACTCCATGACTCCCACGGTGGCACCCCCTCGCTCCCACAGCGTCAGAGGACTCTGAAGATGGACCATGCAGTCCATAACAATCACCGTGGGCACCATGACTTTTAAGGGTTAACAATATTTTAGCTGTGTTGCACTTTCAAAGTGCCACCATCTTGTTTGCAAAGCTGACTTCAGACAGGCAGAAGCTTTACTGAATCATCCAATTTCGTAAGTGATCACACCCTTACCGACCGAATATGACAGCAGAATAAATCCTGCAGAGCCCATGCCCTCACCATAGCGGGAGCCCAGAGCACATGGCAGACAAAGGCTCAGGAGGGATTTTTAATCAAGAAACATATTTTCCAAAAGAAACTCTTAAGCACTGACAGTGCTAAGGGAAAGAGCAGCCTACCCATAATATCCCAAAGCCTTAACTGTCACAGTGGTTACGAACGGCGGCTTTATGCCTGTAACTACCATCTGAACAGGAAAAGACTTCAGAAACAAACAACATTCATAACTCAGTCCTTGCAAATAAATGTGGTTTTTAAAAACTAGTTTCTAAATGTTAGTAAAAGCAAAATACGGCTGTCACTATTAATCTCCTCAATTGTTTTTTCACCTTGATCTCTTGCATCTTAAAGATCACCTAGGATTAGCTACTCTGAAGAAACAACCAATAATTGGAGGCAGGCTAGTTTTATGGGCTTCGGAAGAAAATAAAAATTACCAGCACCAGAGCATCGTCTCCCCTGCAGCACCGGTAAGTTAATCAGTGAGAGCAATTAAATCAATCCACTATGAATTTTATCTGCAGCCCCTCTGCCCTGAGGATAAAGGATCGGAGGGCTGTTTCGCACAAGCCTTCTGCAGCCTTCCCGTGCTCTTCCTCCCCCCTCAGCCTGGCTGCTGCCTGGCCCCTCTCTTTGCCTTCACGGGAAAGGGAATGCCGCCACCGGGAAGTCAGGGCTTCCACAGAATGCCTGGGCAGAGCGTCAGTTCAAACGCCACTCTATCCCGCCCAGTCACGTCTTTTTAGACGGCACATACAAACACTGTGCAATCCGTGCACCCGTGCTCTGGGAAACAGCCAAAACCATAGACCGTAGAAGCAGGGAAAGGGGAAAGTGTCTTGGATAGACAGTGACTATACAAATACACTTTTGCTATGAAATCTGCTTAGAATTGCACAAATTAGTATCAACAATATATTCTCCAAGCCATTTGTTATTTTGTAGTTATTTTAGGCCAAACAGGTTTTTAGACCAAATGTGTTTAAAACACAAAATTAGACCTAATATTATTCAAGTCTGAGATCTGGATGAACTGGATTTCAACTGTATACACATTATCTGCCACCCAAGCTCTCATTAGTACAATATTAAAAATATTTTTGATTGCTTTTGCAGACAAATTTACAAGGAAATTTCTATCACACAAGTGAGGGAAGAAAAAAATTCACATCTGCAGTCTGATTAATTAGCTCTCAGATGCCCACAGATCTCCTCCATTTCACCCAGTTCTACGTTCAGCAATATTTTTCCCTGTAGGAACTTTTTTAGCCAATGCCTAACTAAAAAGCTGGCCAAACTGCCAAAGCAGAAGCCAGCTAAAAAGAAAATATTTCTATTTCTAGAATAATATCAAATTGTGTTATGTTCCTAGAGCTAATACAACTGAATTTGAAACAAAAAGACTGAAAATATAGATAAGATATATAGTAAGTTAGGCCAACAATCTAGACAATAATTTGTTGTTGGGTAAATTTACCAAAGAGACCATTTCTGAAGAGCAGAAACATGGGGTTAGAAGGAGGGAAAAACCTTCTCAGCATGACGTGGTAGAATCGCTCTGGCAATTGTTCTGCGTTTGGGTCAGACAAGAGAATTATCTTCAGACACCAGAATAAAGATTACCTTAAAGAGCCCGGAGACACCACGGGTATTTTGTATAGAGACAGAGCCTGGGAGAGAAGCAGACGTCCTGGCTGTGACCCTCCTGGATGCTCACATCCACGATGCTTCTGCAGGACAGGGCAAGAGGGGACATTACTTGCTCAACAGAGACTCAGTGCTATATGTTGTCCAAATTGTTATGATTTGGCGCGATTATGCCCTTAAATAGTCCACCCAAATAATGTATTTCAATTTAAAGCATTCTTGCTGAAAACTGTTCTGTGGGGTAGGGTGTCAGCAAGAAAATATGCTTGTTTATGACTGGTAAGTCATTTGCATACAACTTTCTAAGTCACTTAGTTTTGAATAATTAGATTATAAAACACTTGAACAATTGGATTATTAAAACACTGAAGGCATTCATTTCTGTTTTTCCCACTCACAACCAGTTTGCATATTTTGTACATTTCATAACATCTTACAACTGATGAACTTCCTTGATTCTGTAGGTTGTGTAAAGACCCAGGGACATCATGCATAAATATAAACTCAGTTTTAAAGCCAGAAACACTGACAACTGTCACAAAGTTAAACCATGCATTGAAACTTAAAAAACTTATTCTGAATTGACAGCACCCCTTTAATTCCACATTTTCACCATTAATGAAAGCTACTACAATTGCATAGAACATTTTATTTAACGTTAGTCTCAAATTTGTCAGCAGCTCCTAGGATAGATGCAAGCGAGACCTACTGACCCATGCAATCTCAGTCAGAAAGCTTTTAAAATGGGATACACTCAGGAGATGTGATGAAAAAGAAACAAATATATTAAAAAAGAATTAATGGTCTTGGGAGGGGTCAGTCTAAAGGAAAAAAAAAAAAAAAATCTATTCAGGTATGTCTCCCATTGGGGTTTCAAAGAGGAAACCCTATAGAGCAGTTCTGGGATTGCGCTGAGCTGATTTCATCTCCTGCTCCCTGAAACAAGAAAGAACGTGCAGCCAAGAACAAGGCTATGGTCAAAAAGCACAAGCAAAATAGCAAAATGCAGAGGTCAGCTGAGCCCTTAAAAGCCCAGATGAGCAATCTTCACTCTCTCACCATGGAAATCGGTGGGACAGCTCTCAAAGCAACCCGTCTCTGGCTGGATTTCATCAGATAAATTAAGCCAATGCTGGGAAGAAAGCTGTAACTGCATACACCACAGAGCAGTTATGTCACTACGGTTTCTCCCCTTCCCTCTTGTCTCCAAAGCAACTTCAAAAAAACAAAAAAAGTTTGTTGCGTTCTTATACAAAAGGAGCTGTGCAATGCGTACGTCACTTGATAAGGATATAAAACGTTAAAAGGGGCATTGCAGCGTTCAGCTCTGTAATGGTAACACACTTCTTTCGCAGCGAGACTGGCACTGAACACCGACAGCGCTGAACCCGTCAGTTACACAAGCTGTACGCGGATGGTACACTGCATCCACCCTTAAACACGCAACACTTCTCACTTCTCAGGATCACCAACATCACACGATGTTTCTAGATATAGTTAGAAATGTAGATATAGTTAGAAGCGTAGAAATGTAGACAGCTCAAAGATTGAACCTTCAGTCCTCCAAACAACGGATTCATAATTGCTCTTGAATATAGCCTAGGAGGAACAAATGGAACGAGTTAAAGAGCATTCCTTTGGGAACAACGCTTTAATCCTTGCTGCACCTCACCTTCTAGTAAAGTGGAGAAGGTAACTTAAATTAACATTCTTGTAACCTCAGCTTAGAAAGGAACTGCTCCATCTCTTTTACAAGTGCGTGTTCTCTTAAAAGGGGAACAAAAATAAATAAATCTTAAACTGAAAATTAAAAATATTAAACAAGGGCTTCCAAAATGCAACTTTGTTAGATGCTCACCATGAACAATTGCTAACATTTTAACAGCCGAATCTTGCCTTGCAGATGATGTGCAGGCTCCAGGCCTTTTCTGATCTTAAGTGTTTGGATAGAGTTCAAAATCTGTCAAGGCAATGAGCATCTGGCTGTGTATTACGTGCCTTTGCGCAAAATCAGAGCATCTCTATACCCCACTGCAAGACAAGAGGAGGGAGACGCTGATCTATGACTTCAGACAGTCCAAAGGAAGCTACTGGAACGAAGCCCAAACAACCATAGTTATTTAACGTTTTCGTTCCTGTTTGGTATGCACTACACAAAACAGAATAACCTCCTTTTACATGGATGGGATGACTGCCACCTGAGAGGCTGCTTTACCTCCCTGCCAACACATAGCCAAATCTTCTTGAAACATGGATGGGCAGGCAGGCCTTCTCCTCTCAACTGCTATCTAGTCAGTGCCCTCTCAAAATGTGGCAAAAAATGCCAAAATGCTTTTTGTATGCTAGACAAAAATACAATTTTAAGAACTAATTAAGGACACAGGAGTCTTCTCTTAAGAACCTTCAAAGTTTTAGCTAGTCCCCATTTTAGAGACCGTCACTAAACTGACCAAACATCTCTAAATAATGTAGCTCTAATGATAAAACGCCCAACTGACAGACTTAGCTATTCTTTGCTTACATCAGCTCTCCATCTCCAGAGACATATGCCATCACAAAAGCGTTTGTTCAGCTTATTTTGAAGGACATAACAAAAACCCCTGCCGTCTCCACAGCCAATTTGAGGGCTTTGCTATCTTTCTGCTTGGACATTTGCTTTAAGTTCCCCCACCCCCAACTTGGTACCATTACACTTCTACTAATGTAGCTCTGGCAATAACACAGTTTAATAACAGCCTATTACACAGTTTCAGATTTATGGTTGCCCCTCATTTATCTGTGCATTAGACTAAACCACTTTAACTAGTGCAATATTTCTTAAAGTCATGTTATTTGGACTATGTGCTAGACCTACACAACCACCTTCTGAACATCCACCTTCTGTGCTAAAGTATAACATGCTTACATGTAAATATTGTCCCAATAACTTGTTTTCATATTCTTTTAGTTTGCATGGTTTAAGCCAAGCCAAATTAGTAGTTCTTTCCTGGAGACAACTGAGGGGAAAAAGGAAACGTGCCACTCCTCTCCCGGAGGAAGGATATAATTTTGCTTTCTTAGCTCCTTTTTTATTTCTAACACTTTTCAATGCGATTTTATTCAGTTGTTTCTCTACATGTATTCCCCTCCATTTTCTGATCAGAGATTCTGCAGACTCTTACAGTTAATCTCCGAGTGTCCCTGAGGAAGCAGAGATTTTAGTATTTTAGTAAGAAAATAATTTTTTGTTACTCCAACAGCAATTGGTATGACAGCAGGAAGAACAACAGAGTGGACACACTCCTGGTAGCAATGATTTAATTCTGCTAGATGCTCTAAACGAACAAGCTGGTACTTGGCACAGAAATCGCTGACTGCTTACGTGCCCAACTGTCTGCCTGAAGTCATGAGGACTGACAGGAATAATTCACGTGGAATTTTCTCCGTCCTTGAGACCCCAGAAACCCAGAGCTATCACAATGGAAGAGGACTAAAAGTAATCAGATGTTAAGATCACTACCATGACAGAGACTGTTAGAAAATCAAATCAAATGGTCCTGCAGTGGCATTTTATACAGATACAATTATTCTGACCAATACCAGGGTATCTAATGCTACGGCTGTGCAGCTGACATGCAGAAATAGCTTACTCTGGCAGAAAACACTGAAAATGACCTAATTTGGGTATAATTCACTTTAGGGAAACAAAGAAGGTATCATCTAAATAACACCGATTACTTCAGAAGAACCCCTTTAACAATTACGAAGTCCATGTAATTTTTATTTTTTTAAAATGACAGTAAAAGCCCTCATGAGTAATTCAGAGGAACAGGTTGGTTCTCTTCTGCTTTCTATTGTATTCACCCCTTCATTCTGAGGACAGAATCGTTTGTTATTTTAATATAACCTCCATCAAACCCACAGAACACAGACTGCACCCAATCACAACTAGACAGTTGTTACATTGCAAAGACACGCGTTAGTTTTTCTAGTGAAGATAATTTCTTTTGTCAGAAGGGGAATGACAAGAAAATTAATATCCAATTCCCCCAGACTAACACAATCTCAATGTTACACATAAAAACGAGCCTGATTCTATTTCTTTCAAAGTCATTAAGAAAGTTCTCCAGCTTCAGTTAAAGCTGAATCAGGACTTAAGCTAGTAAGGTGGGCTGTGGGAGGTTTTTGTACAAGGATCTGTTAAGCAGAACTCCAAATTTATGCTTAGAAATAATGCTATACTGTGGAAAAGTCAAGGTTTTTGGTAGGGTTTTTTTTTTTCAGATATCAAACGTTCACTTACGAACACTTCATGTCCTCTTTTAATTTTATTCACTATGATCTGTAACATGTGAATCGCACAAGAACTCAAAGAAAATGTATTTGTGTCATTTTCAAAAATTTGCCAGTTCTGAAGGCTTGCTGAAACCCAAACCAAAAAAATTACTATGCTGGTTTCACATAAGCAACTTGGGTGGGCATCTTCCTCCCCCATAACAGGAAAATAACCTGCCACCACACAGACACGCAACTGTTCAGCCATCCAGCCTAGCTGTGACTTTGTCTCACCCATTCCACTCGCATACACTGAGCACGCCTTTACTGTCGCGTTTCTGAAATGCTCCGAAATCACCTTCCTGGTCATTCAGTGAACCAGGTCATGGAACTGGTCCAGCTGAAAACAAACCCGTTTTTCCACTGGCTATTTTTCAAGTGACAGGTTCACCATGCAGCACTACAAATTCCTGTGCGGCTGATGAGGAAGGTTGAAAAAATAAATAATTAAAGAATTAAAAAAAAAAAATAAAAAATCAGTAACCAGAGTGGGAGGGTGGTACAGACAGAATTGCTTCCCGCAACAGTGCCAGCTCCGGACACTCACCTGAGCTTGAGCTCCTACTGCAAGAACTGCAAAAATGATGATTTTTAGAGTTTACCTGGAATATTTGTGAAACATCAAAAGGCACTAAAGCCTTACAGCAAGCTAAATAAATCTGTCCTAGGAGAGATCCATTTACAGAGAATAGCTACTGAAACAGCACTCTACAGAATAGCACAACTATTTTTCAGGCAAGTTTAACAGGCTGAGGAGTATGCTTTTCTCTAATGCATTCTGTGATGCTGTTTCATAAGTCATTGATTTTATTATTTTAGAACAGCAACTACGATCAACCATACAGAAATTGGTCTCCACTTTGCTAAAGTAAAGGTTTTGAGATCTGCTGATGAAGGATATCTAGTGGTAGTGACGACCTATATCTAAGTCCTCTCTTAAGCAAGTATAAGATTTTTTTTTTTTAAGTAAAGTTTTTATTTTTCTTAAGTAAAAAGAATGTCAGGACAAAGAGTTTCAAACAGAGGTGCTTTATACTCTTACTTGCATAATCCAGGTATCTCAAATTGAGACAATGAAACAGCACACAGTTTAACTCAAGCTTTCACGAGGAACAGAAAGCAAACAAGCACACATACTTTTATGACAAAGGAAACCTGCCACTAATGACATAATTCACACAATTTTTTCCACACAGATGGACACTTCCTAAGCTCGACACCTCCACTCCACAGAGATGCGATATGCTGCACCTTTTGTCCCTTCCTCTGGGCCCTGACTCAGATCACAGGGAGCTACTCTTCCCTGGCGTATTTTCAGCCTTTCTAGAGGCAGCTATCATTCTGTTTAGGGAGCAGCCATGAAATTTTAGTTTTCAGACAAGCAATGTTTTTAAACAACATTGATCTTAAATCCTGTCACTCACCCAAATAATTAAGACCAACAAGCAGCAACGTATTTTAAGTAGAAACCAAAGGTTTTCTAGGAGTGAAGTGAGAGTAAACATGGTCCTCAATAGCAGGAAAGAAACCATGATCCAAAGAAAAGGCTTTTTTTCAAGGATTATTTAAAAAATCCCCAAAAGAACAGCTTACAGAAGTTCTGATACACTCAAGAACATTGTCTTCAGCAATATTTTGTCATACCTCTAACTTCTAGTAGTAAATAAATGTATTGCTCCCATTTACAGTACCACACTCTTTAATATCACCAGGAGAAATGAGCTGGTAGATAACTGTAAAAAATTACTAGAGCAAATTATTCACTGATCGCATGGAGATACTGACTAACACCCATTATCACACTGCTGGACATCCTTGTTTAGAGGAAGACAATTTTTATGTCACTTAAAAATGAGCACAGAGACTAAATCAGACACACAGTCATTGAAGATACTACAGTCAGATACATAAAGGATGCCAGGTCGCGCCAAGCAAGTAAAGGAATCAGAGGTAGCAACCGGGGGGCTAACATTCAAACTTGGCTCTACTAAATGCACTATTCATTATCTTCATTTGCTTTTTCAGATATTGCATTAGCTTAATGCGCAAGAAAGGAGCGGAGAGTTTGTTTGGGCACGCTGCAGAGGCAAAGGAAACCAGAGCTCTAGTGATAATATTTCTGCCTGAACAAAGGGCACCCTCCCCGCTTCAACTCCACCCCGGCTCTGGGCCGCGGCACTCAGCACCATTGTTCCCAGGGCCAGGACAAGCTCTACCAGAGACTGTTCGGACAATACTGGTATGGTTACACACGATTAGCTTATTGCAGCATATTCGTATCAATAACAACAGTGTGGAAGCTGCAATAAGGAACACAAACATCTATGCTTTTCAGCGTTTCACAATGTTTTATTGTGTGCTGCAGCAGACATGAAAGAGGCTGCAGAAAGCCAAACCAGCGACCTTTCATGCAACTATCTTTTTTATCAACTGCAAAATCCTCAGATTTTTCCTTTCTTCATCAGTGGCTTTGCTTTTCAAACCAGCAGTAGGAAAAGCTATGCACTTGTCTACTCAGAATGCATTTAACTATTTCCCCTACAGCATCAACATTAAGTTATCTGATACACTGATTTTTCAGTAAATCACTGCTAACCGGAAACCACCACTGCTACTAACAGACACACATATATATACAGATACACAAATACACATAAAGTGTCACTTGTCAGCAAAAAAATTCTTAAGCATTATAAATGGTTTCAGAAAGATGAAGGTGTCTATTCTCTCTACAAAGTAAACTACAATTTGCTACATTTTTTTCAAAATTTACCATGAAAAATGAGGTTAAACATAAACTTGAGTAAAAATATTAATTACAGAATAGTATTCTCTTTACACAAGTAAGTATTAAAATGCATTGTGAATCCTGTGGACAAAAAAGTAATCCTTCAAAGTTTTGCTACTTCAACAACACGGTTTTTTAACCCATAAAAAAAGTAATGCGACACCTAGAAATGAGAGTCTGACACAGTATCAAAAGTAAACTTGCAAACTAGTTTATTACAACTGTATTCCCTCTACTGTACCATGTATAATGTTCAAGAAATATTTCACTTTACATTATGTCCCACATTCTGGAATAATAGCACTGGGAGTTTTTCTTCTGCCTACTGCTGTTAAAGGATTGACTAATGTAGTAGATCTGTATATACAAATACATTGTCCTTAGTACCTACAGCCTCTTGAACTAGGGCACACAGAGGAACAGTTTGATTTTTTTAACTCCAATGATAAAATGCATTTTTAAAAAAATCATTTAAAAGCCCTTGAAGTACGCAATTATATCTGAAATCTGAAGTAAATGAAACAACTTTAAGGAATGAAATAAGATTGCTATTTTAGAATTTGCAACAACTACTGGACTGAAAACTACATACAGCATTTGGATTGGTCATGACGCCTTCATCTTTTCTAAGGGGATGGGGGAGGAAACTTTACAGATATACTAAGCAGAAGTACAGTAATAGAATGAAAACAAGTAGCTATGCATCAGTTTAGACAATATTCTTTTTGTCCACTTATGCAGCTAATACTTTCCTCTGTCATGACCACTCGATCTTTGTTGTTTCACTAAAAATGACTGCTGGAACCTCAGTACAATGAAAAGCTTGAAAAATTAGCAATATTACAAGTCTCCCATTATCTGTTTATAAAACACTTGCTTTAAATAATCAAAAAACATTGCGCAGTTTAAGAACATAAATGTCTGTATTCTGTATTTAATCTAACCTCTCCCAGAGGTTGTCATAATAAAGCACTACAGAATTACATTCACTAATGAGCAAGTTATATGGAAAAAAGACACTGCATTTACAGTCATATCCATTTATCTTTTTTTTTTAATTACGGAGCATAATTTATATTGCAAAAGCATCACAAAAGCTTTTTATGCTTAAGCATCTTACCATCTAGGCAAAGCCAACAAGTACCCTGGATGCTACTTATGCACCTGCAATGCAGATCAAAATGGACAATTCCATCCTCAGGGCTGCCTCAGCTTCTCTGCTTTTATTTACCTTCGCTGTCTCAGTTTAACACAATTTAATACGGCAAACTCGAACGCATACCCCTGTTGTCCACACGGTGGGAAGGGCCCCTGCTCCCTCCCTGCTGTCCCACCCTGTCCTGCGTAGGGAAACAGCATCTATGCGGCTGGAAGAATCTCCATGTCTGAGGATGCCCTGCACTTCTTTGCTGCCATATCCACAAGCGACAGGCGTTATCTTCAGAAGGAAAAAAATCTCCTCATCTCAAATGAAGATTATTCCCTACCTTCTCCAAAATGGACCCGATCCACATCCATCCTTCTTTCTTTTGCAGGCCCCGTGTTACCCATAAAAATGACACTGTTATCACTTTCTAAAGTGAAAACGTACCATACAAAAGGAGGCTGTGCAGGATGGAGGAGGATGGGATGCAAAGCCTGCCCCAGCGGGTGTGGGGGGCGTCAGCAGCCCCACCGAAGCCCCCCTGAGCTGTGCAGAGGGAGGCTGGGGAGGGCGGTGGACGGCCGGGCGGCTCCCCTGAGCCAGGACAGCTTCGCAGACAGAAATGAAAGAAACGTCCTTGCCCCTGAGCCCGCAGAAACAGGAAGATAAGGGGTAAAGCGAGCCGCACCCCTTTTCTCCTCCGCTGCTCTAGTGACCAGAAAAGGGGCCTTTTATGCTCTAAAGAGAGAAAAGGAGGCACTTTGGTCCGGCGCCAGCGCACCCCGGGACGGGCAGCCGCAGCCCACCCCGCACGCCCGGCGCTGGCTCCGCGCCGCACCACAGCGGGCGGCACTGGCCGCCCTCGCCGCGACGGAGCTCCTTCTCCCCCGAGGCGCTGCTCTTCAGCCGCCGGGGGCCCCGGCACCGCCACCGCCGCCCGTAACGCCGAGAGGGGACAGCGGGCACCACGACAACCGCCGCCTACGGGGGGGGGACCGGCCTCACAACGCGGCGGCGGGCGGGGAGGGTCTGCGGGGCCGCCCAGGAGACTGGCGGTGGGTGCGTGTGAGGGAGGAAAGGCCTCGGCCCCCTCCCGGAGCGGCGATGCCGCTGACCCGCCCCGGGGGGATCGCGATGCCGTTAACGCCCCCTCAGCCGGTGGAGGGGACAGGTGCCGTCGTGTCCCCCCACCCCTCAGCCGGCCCGGGGCCGCCACCGCCCACCGTCCCCTCACCTGCTCAGCCCTCCGCGGCGCTGCCGAGGCGGCTCCCTCCCGCCGCAGGCCCCCACGGCCGCAGCGTGCCGCCCACCCCTCGCCGGGTCAGGCGCTGCCGGCGCTCATCGCCCCTTGCTCGCCACCAGCCCGAAGGAGCCGCGGGTCGCCCCGCGGGGCCGGCACTTACCGGCCGCGGGGGGGGGACCAAAGCGGGGGGGGACGGCGGGCCCGGGGGCGGTGGCGCAGGCGCAGGTGCGGCTGCGGCAGCCCGGCCCGTCGCTATGGCAACGGGGGGTCAGCGCTGGCAGCGGCCGCGGCTTTGGCCCCGCCCACCGGGAGGGGCGCGCGCCTGTATGTGCGGGGGCAGCGCGCAGGTATGTGCGGGTGCTGCGCGTGCCCCTGGGCATGGAGAAGGCGCACGGGCGTGCGCGTGTGTCTGCGCGTCTGGGGCGGCACATGCGTGCGGAGGCATGAAGCGGTGTGTGCGCACACACAGGCGAGCGGGGCCGGGGGGCTGGAAACACGCTCCAAAGGGCCATGACAGCGTGGATGTGCGGATGCGGGGCGGGGGAAGGAGGGGGAATGTTTGTGCTGCTGGCACTATGTCACATATGTCTCCCCATGCCCAAGCAGTTCATGGCCACAGGCGTGTGAATTTCCCCGCAAGCCCTCCCAAACGCGCACCGGGGCCCCAGCGCAGCAAGCCGCCAGGGGTGGGATCTCTGCAGCCCGTCCATCCCCGCACTCGCACCAGGATCCGCACAGCCAGGTGCCTGCGACCCGAAACTGCCCACCGGCTGGGTGGGCCCTGGGCGTGCAGCCGTACGTGGCTGGACGCTCTTTGTGCATCTGTGTTTTCTGCATAAAACCTTGTGGAAGATTATGCCGCGTGGCATAATCACTGGCACGGGTTCCGGCAGACGCACGCCAGTTCAGAGGGGCAGACACACACAGAAGTTCCCACGCAACTAATGAGCACAGGGCGGGTAGGGCAATCGGGGATTTGCCCATGACCGGGGCACTGCCCCTGTGAATGGCACACATAGGAAAAGCCTAATAAGATTTCTCTTGCATCCAGATTCGTACACAGGGCTTGTAATGGAAAGAAAATACTTATTATAGGGGACCTAAAAATTACGAGATAGATTGATTTTGCAAGCAGCCTACAAAAAAAGCTGATTAAAGTTTCTAAATGTTAAAGATAGTAATTTTCCAAGGAAAAACAAGTATTATATCAAACACGGACAACTATTTCAGGCCTTAACCATTATAAAATTCAACATTAAGCTGCAAGCTGGTGGATCTACATACCTTCAATGTGATTCTGTTGTGTATGATGAAACAGACAATGGATCTACGTGTGCTTCACACCTCACAGCTCCTGAAGCCAGGGAAAATGAAGCGCAATGTAGCCTGGAGGGAAATATTTTTAAGAAAACTTATTAGTTCTTAGTGAAAGCTAAAACAAAAGAAGAATAGTTTCAAATGGGCATTTGGAAGCAAAAAGCCTGATACAGGAGGAGATTTAAGTGTTCCAGCACTGATGGAGACAGGCCCTGCAGCGGGAAGGAGCCGGCTGCTGTGTCCCACCGGTGTGGGGTGGGTGTGAGCAGTGTCCCCACGGCACCTTCCCGGCGCAGGACACAGCAGCAGTGCTGTCAGCTCCCTGCGCGTCCCTCCGCGGGGCATCTCTGTGCAGCAGCTGCCCAAAGCAAGGCTGAGCTCAAATACAGGTGCGCAATGTCAGGCAGACATAGACCCAGAGAACAAGCCATCCCTCTCCTGTTCATGCTTTTCCTTCCGTTTTATCTCAGATCCATCCAGTTTTTTATACAAAATGTGGACTCTTAATTTAGGATCCCGTTAGGTGATGAACTAGTCTGAGAAGCCAATTCAGGTACGACCTGTGCCAAAAAAAAGAAATGCACTTGCCATTTGAATCTTCCAGGCAGGAAAGACAGAAGGATGTTAAATTCAGTATGGATCCCTGATAACCTAACACGGATGAAGGGAAAAACACCAGCTGTGTTGTTGGAAAGAAAGTGCTTTTTATTAACTGGCCTTAAGATGTGACATTCATACAACAGAAATAGACCCCTCTAACCCATGTGAGGAAAATGTCTTGTAAACGAAGGGATGAAAATACATTAATTCAGACATAAAATCGAAATAGTCCCTAAGCATTTTTTCCATGTCCCCCTGCTTTTTCTGAAGTTTTTGGTTGTGTGAAGTTTCAGTCTGCAAACGTCACCCCAATTTGTCATCCTTTAAAAGGCTGCTCTGCTTCAGCAGCAGCATCCGCTGCCCCTCGCCAGGTGAGTGGCCCACTGAGCCGCTCCAGTTTCTTCATGTTCAAAATGGGAATATCTTTGTCTTGCAGGGTGCTGCGAGCATGGTAATTATGTGTCATTAATAGCTGCAAAGCTCTTTAAAACGCCCCAAAAGAAAGGTGCTGTGTAATACAGTTAATTATAGCTCAGTGACTCCTCTTTGCAGAGGGTTGGGCTGGAGGAAGCTCTGGTCCTGATCACAACTCCTGAACTTCAGGGATGGCCAAGGGGTTTTTCCCCAGAAATTCAAATCCCCAGTCCATCAAAGCGCAAACACAGGGCTCTGAGGTAGGACCATCGCACAGTAAAGTCTCACATTGTTTATGCTCCACCAAAATCTGAGATCCCAAAAAGCTCTGAGATGATGTGCAGCAGCCCTGAAGGCCCTGTGTTGCCCGTGGGTTGTAGCTGTAGTGTAATTATCAGTGCTTCCTGCAGTTACAGCTTTCTGTGAAAACTGCAGGCATCCTTTCAAAGATTGGCTCTAAGCAACCACCCCAGGGTCAGACAGAAAATCCATGGGGAAATGGAGATAAAAAATCAAGATTTCTTGACTTCCATGATTTTACAGGATCAGGCAGAAAATCCATCAAGCAGACTCCAGATCTGACGATCTCCAAGTCCTGGACTTCGAGTTAAAGACCTCTGTCCCTTCATGGCTTATTCTTCAGCCATATGGCCAAGCTCTGCAGAGCAGGGAACTCCTTGCGCGAGTGGCTTTGCCGAGATTTGACGGGATGCAATCATCTGTACGGATTGCCAGGACCTTGTTGCTAAGTGGAGAGCTGCAGGTCGGCCAGTCTGTCTCTGCACCAGCTGAAGAATTGCTCTGATGCCCTGCCACGTCGCCCCACGTGCCCTCTGCAGGCTGGCCTGGCTGCATTGGAAATGTGCCACGTCACTTGCACGAAACATCTCTGAAGGTTATATATAGAAATCAAGTGGCTGCAAAGCCTGGGCAGACGGTGTTAACGCCAGTGGAGGAAGGAGGGCTCCCAGCAGCATCGACAGTGGCAGGAGCAGCAGGTCCCTGCCAGCGCCAGCTCTGGGCTCTTCTCCTTACCGTGCCGTCTGGGGACAAGGAGAGGGACCCGGTAGGAGGATGAGTGTAAATTGGTGTATAGTTGGTGGAGAGGCCATGTGTACTTTAAAAAGCCCATGCTAACTAGTTAATGGGCAGGAAGATACTAGGGAGAGGTTAGGGCAAGGCTGATCCTGTCCTGTGTTTTGTCTCAGGTGATGCGCATCCTACCCTCCGCTTTCCCCTGTCTTGGGTTTTCCCTCCAGGCTCTACTAGGAGCAGGGACAGAGATTTTCCAGGACCTTAGAGGCAGCGCATCTTCCCACTCTTGCTGGTTTTTAAGGTGCCTTTCTCTCCTTGTTTTCTTTTGCTTGCTTTGTTTCTTAAAGAGCGCAGATTACAGGGACAGGAGGCAGCAGCAGGCTGCAGAGCTGGAAGCAGAAAAGGTTCATCACCTCTCCTGTGTCCCTGCACATGGATATTGTTTCTCTTTGCTGTGGATCTATAATATCAACATCCACAGCTGAGCAGGGTTTGTTTCCAGTAATGCAGATCTAAATCCAGACACCCTCCACCCTATAAAGCCAAAAGAGTTACTATTAATTAGATCAGTGTGGCGGAGATGAGAATCTGGGATTAGCTTCACATTCACCCTGTTGGGAAGGAGACGGTGCTGGAGCGACTGTCTCTCCTTGCAAGCAAACAGCCCCCAGGTTGTCACGCAAGTCTTCTGCTCTCCACAGCAGTCTGCTGGGGGTAGGACAAGGGGAGGGTTATTGGGAAGAGGCTTTCCCAGAGCTTGGGGCAGAGCAGGGAACAAGAACCAGGATGAAATTCAACCAACATGTTAAAATCTGAAGGGTGATGTGATCCCTCCCTGTTCCAAAAAGAAAGATTTTAAAAATCAGAACCAAACATACATAAGTGTGTGTGTATAGAGAGATATTTCTATACTAATCCTCATTTAGTATCTTTGCTACCAGACATCCTATTGAGGAAGCATCAGTTAAAATACCCAAGTCTAATTCTGCTCGGTGACACCAGCCAAGCCAGTGTTCCTCCCACAGGGCTGTTCTTGAGCGCTGTCTTTGGTCCCTTCCCTGCATCTTACCAACAGCTTCTAAGATAATTAGCAGTCATCAGATGAGATCTAATTTTTAACAAACTTCTCCCTGCATGGGAGAGGGAGGGGAAAGCTTAGTGAATGGCAGGAACAGTCAGTGTCAGGCAGTGACGACAGTTTCTTTTATCGTCCCCTGAAGAACAGTGACATTACCAAGGATTTATTTACAGTGGCTGGGAGAAATAAGGGAGATGCTGTCAGCTCCTTAAGGCAGAGAGTGTTTTTAGTTATTGTTTTTCCTTTGTTTGCACAACACTTAGGCCAGCAGGGTTCCTGGTGCAAGAGGAAGCCTCCTGCTGCAGAACAAGTAACATCTGATGACAAGTGCTGGAACTGAGGCTCAGCCATCTATTGAGGAGCAGAACTGGGGAAAGCAGGTCAGGATCCAGGAGAAGCCTAATCTGGCCTGGTTTATGGGCTGGAGGAGCAGAAGGTGGGAGCGGGCTGCCGTGAGCCGCACATGCATCTCTACGCATGGAGGGAGGCACAACACAGAGATCCTTATTGTGCCTCTGTTGCAGCATGGTTTACCACTAATGAAACGGTGCTGAGCAGAGCGTGGTCAGCTCTCTCCCAAAGTCGGCACGTTGGCCTGCATTGCCTTAGCGGTTGTTTGCTTTCTAGTGGGATGCTCAGGGTCATCAGCGTTTGGTTTTAGTACAAGAGAGCATCATCTACAAATAGATCTGCCGGGCCTTGCTCTGGAAGAGCATGCAGGCAGCTCCCCACAGCAGCAGGCAGCCAGAAGGGTTTTGCATCCCTGGTATCATACATTGCCCAGAAAGCTAATTTAGTGCAAGCAGCTTTTATCTCATCCATTAAATGTGCAAGTGAATTGACCAACTCCCCGAATGTAAAATGCTGCTAGAATTGCTGGCTGGGAGAAGGCATCAGCCCCTTACTCAATCAGCTCCCTTATCTCCACTTTACCAACCAGACTCTTAGAAAATCCGTTAGTTTTCAGCATCAATTTATGAGGTGGATGTTAGCCAGAATTCTGTGATTGTACGTATTATAACAAGGGCAAAAGCAGTTCCCACCTTTCAATTATATAATGGGCCTTTCCCAGGAACCTGAGGAGGAAGGGTTCCCGCTGCAATCAGAGTGTCATTAAGGCCCAGAACAGCTTTCAAAAAACTCTTCAACTATGCAGCTAAACTTTGACAATCAGTCCACAAAAGACAACAGACAAGTTGTGAATAACCTAGAAATAAGAGGAGAAGAACAAACATTTTTTCTAGTGCAGAAGGTGACCTATGACATCTGCATTTTCTTTTGTTTTTTAAGGCTTTTACAAAAAAAATAAAATAAAAATCTAACATACAAGTAGTAATAAAATAAAAATCTAGTATACAAGTAATCACTGACAGCTTATATATGCATGCCGGGGACCTGCCTGCTTTAGCATCAGGAAAAAGGCCTTTTCTCTGTGTTCAAGGAGCAAAACACACATACAGAACCTTGTCCGTTTTGTCAGACTGGCTAGATGTGCTGTAGCTATTACCATGCATTAGCACTCATCACATACATTTACACACAAGCCATGATTGCTTCCTTTCAGGTCAGTGATAAAGCGGCTTTGGAGAACCAGATTCACAGTGGGAGATGTACCCTTGGGCCAAAGAATTGTTAAATTATCAGCATCAAGGAACCTACTGCAATGTGACTTGACAGTTGTACAGTACTAGGCTGAGGCTGTGTTTACTCTGGACTTTTTAGCCTGGCCTACATTGAACTTTTTTTTTTTTCTCTCTGAGTAATTTCCCATCATTGCTACCCCATGGGTTCACTCCCGTGGCAGTCAGAGGAAAAGACAAGTCACCGCAGTTGTCAATACCTGAATCAATACCATCATCTCAGCGAGCTGATGCCTGCCTCCCCCAGCAATACAGGCAATACAAAATCCTGGCGGTACCTACAAGTAAAGTCAAGCACATAAGAAAATACTAGGCTAAACAATTGCAGGGGGTCCAGAAAGTCCTCCACGAATCGCACTCTCTGCCTTCTAACCCTGCTCCATACTCAGGTGTGTACTCCTTGCACACAACCAGCCCTCTGCTGCCACAGATCTCCATTGCCTCCTCGTAATAAGCAGTGCCAGCATGAAGAGCTTTAAACCTTGTTGGACAAAGAATGGGAAGAATACAGGATTCCTTTTGCCTAAGGGAGATTCAAGGCATGGAAATATTAACTAACCTGCCAGAGCACACTGGGAAGCTGAGCTACATTGCCTGAGGGCCTGCCTCACATTTTAAGAGAGATGATCTCTATTCCCATGGAACAGAACACGCTTACTGTTAGCTAGGGAAGTACAGATGCCTATAATCTGGCTTGCAAAGAAAAGGACTTTAAATGACCAGGAAACAGCACAAAGATCTGAGCTTGCTTTATGAATCTAAAACACGCACTTGCCTGTAAGCGTAGCATTCCGCTGCCATACAACTCGGCTGCTCCATGGTCTCTAGGTGAGGAAGAATGAAGAGATTTTGTTTTATCTTCCTTGATGGTGACTGGTAATGACCCGTGAATTGGTGTCATGTGTGGCCTTTTTTTTTTTGCAGGCTGTAAAACAATTAGGCCCATTCGCCATTCCCCAGTTACAGTTTTGCTTCGTGCATCTGGGAGGGTTTTGTGCTTGCTGCCGGAGCGCTGTGTATCTGGGAGTTGTAAAGATGTCTGTGGTTTTATTGCTAGATTTTTACAAACCTCAGGTTTGTATTTTATTATGATTGCTGCTGTGAGGACATTTTAAAAAATATTATGTTTCTCTTTGAGATTACGTTTCACTCTGTTGATCTTTCTCTTGGCGTTTCAGGGAGTTGGGGGATACTGGCAAAACATGCAGAGTAAGCAAAGGAGATCTCCTTCACCCCAAATCCTACTTTTGCCAAATGGGAAATGCTCAGGAAGTTTTCATTTATTAAATTAACATAGGCTTAGGCTGGTGTGAAGCTATCTTTGAACAGAGCAGGGCATGCTGTGATGCTAACAGCCCAAGGCAGTGCCGTTTTCCCTCTCCTATCAGAGCTGCTGAATCCTTTCCCAGCCTTCTTTTTTGCTCATACAAACCTTATATAAATACCCCATTCCTGGAGTAATGGTCAAATTGCACAGGTGGTTCACTGCCACTGTTTCGAACCTGTTTTCAGACTGGTAGGACTGTGTGTCAGATTGATACACAAATGATATGTAGAGAGGAAATCTCTCCCTTCCATGCAGAGATGCGCTGGCATTTGGCTGCTGTAGATCTGTATCAATTCTCTGTTGTTACCAGTCAGGGGAACTCTAAAACCTCATCGTGTAGCCTTGAAGATACAGAATTGGTTTCCATTAGCTGGCTGAAAAGACCAAAAAAGGCACGTAGGAATCTGCAGACATGAAACTTGCGGTCAGTCTCAGCTCTTATCTTTTTATTATGTTCACTTTCAAAGGACTCCAAAGAACCTGGCAACTATTAAAGAGCGGGTGATAGAGCTGTAAATTACATGGCAGTGTCCTGAAAAGAACCAGTTTCAGTATTTGGAATGAAGAAAGTTAAAGTCCATTTACTGTATGAGCTGTTGCAAACACTGAGACTTTCTGATCGATAGGATGAAGATGGGAACAGCTTAGGATAGAGTAATTTTAGATGTTGGGAGTTATCCTGTATTATTTATTATTAGAGATGGTTTGGTCCAGGCACTGATAATGACAGTACTGTAGTCACTGAGTCTCGGCCTTAAATAAAGTATTCATGGGTACCATTAATATGCTGTTCCTCAAGTCCTCAACAGATTTTGCAGGGACGAACCCTGAGATAACACTGGGATAACAGGCTGCTTAAGCAATTGGCTGGAGCCTTTAGGGGGCTCAGGGTACTGATTTTCCTTCTGGCTATCTGCTATCCTATCTGCTCTGTGACCTTTACCGAGGCAGTTCTCTTCTCCTGCCTGTCCCTGGCTGTGCCAACTTTGGAACTACAGGACTGAGATGTCGGTAGAGGCTTCTTGGCAGCAGAGGGATGCCAGCAGCAGATAATCACCAACTTGAGTCATCGGGTTTGCATAAACACAAAGCTGCTCCATCAGATGCCGTCTGTGCCCTGGCCACCTCTCCTCTGGGCCTTGCTGTGAAAACCCTGCTGACAGCAAATCTGTCCCTGGTGCAGGTTCCTCCCTGGGCCTCCACACACGCCTGGGGCATGAAAAGAGCCAGGGTCTGGGGAACGTTTATGAATAAAACCAGAAGAGATATAAGCCTTTGTGTTTTGTTTTGTGTTTTTCCATACAGGGTATGGTGGTTTGGCATCTGTCAAGTGAACAGATTAAGAACAGATGGGGAAAGATGTGAAACCCTGTTGATCTCTGAGGGATTATTTCAGAAACACAGAGAACAAAAGCATGCTGGATTCTGGCCCCTGCTCTTACGTCCTTTCTGCAGACACTGCCCAGAATGTGCTTTGTGCTGGTGAAGAGTTCCTCTGCTCCTGTGCCTTGGGCACCTCCGATCTCCTGCCCCTCTTGTGCAGCTGCCCTCTACCTTCTGAAGTACATCACTTCCAGCCTCCACCATCTCAGGCACCACCTGGGCTGTACCAGGGGACCCGCCTGGGGTTCCCCCCCAGCAATGGGGCTGAAAGGGAGAAGGGCTACACCCTGGCCTGCACCCACAGCCCGAAGGCACAGAGACCCTGACCCGCTTCCTTTGCCCATGCTGCAAGCAGACAGCTTGTAGCTCCATTTCACGGTTGGTTTATCGTCCATCTTTAAAACAAAGTCAGGTCACAAACTCCACAGAACACATCCCTGTTCAGTGCGGTCCCCAGCCAGGGTATCACCACATGCATTTTTTGCTTGCAGCCAGCAGAGGACGCTTGCCTTCTTTGCAAAGAGTTTGCCCTGCACTTGGATGCGACAAAGCAAAAGAGGAAAAGATTCAGGGCTTGGCCACACGTGGGCACTGGAACAGTAAGAGACGGGCCTGTCCCACACTGCTTTCTAGCCCCAGGGTGCTGGTGGTGTCTTTTTTTCTTAGCCTTTCATGATAAGTTTTGAGATGTGCCTGCAACACGCTGTAAACCTTGCAGGCTGGCTGTGCCGGGGTCCCTGGGACATGTAAGCGGCTGTCCTCTCTGGGGTCTGTAACCCCCCAGATGTGGTATTACCAGGCTTTGCTTCAGAGCGTGTGACTCCATGGGTGGCAGGAGGACATGTGGGCTGACTTGGCATCGTGGGTGATGGCAACAGCAGAGATCTCAGTGCAAAATGCAAAACCTTGGCAAACATTAAGTTACCGAACTTGAACTGAGCTCGCTGTTGCAAGGCTGTGCGAGCCAACGAGCTTCAGTCTGGATCAGGTACGTAACTGCAGACATGGCGCATTTGAGATTCAGGTAATGCTCAAGAGAGCATATCAAAGCCAAGCCAGACTAATCACTGACCTCTGCAGCCTGTTTGGCTGCTCTGATGGCCTGGAAGAACATGAAAGTTGCCCCGGGATTTGGCTGCGCTGCCCTGGGAGGGGCTGAGCCATGCAGAACAAGCCGGGGCTGGAGCCCACAGCCCCGCTGTTGCTAACACACACGTTGTGAGCAGTTTTGCGGCAGCGGATCAGCAGAGTGAGAAGCACCCTGGGCTCTTGGGTGCCCAGTGCAGCTTAGTCCTCTTCGAGGGAGCCTCTCTGCCACACGTGTCCAACAACCCTGTGCCAATGTTTACACTGCAAGTCTTGAATGCAGGACAGCAAAATAAGGCCCTCGTCCTGCAAATGGCTAAGCTTATAAACTGCCCCGCTTCCTTCAGGGGCTGGACTTGCCTGTACTGTTAAGCAAGGGCACGGATGTTTGCAGGGCAAGAGCTCATTGTACTAGGTTTTACACTGATCTGAGCGTCTACCTGTAAATGTGCTGCTCCTGCTTTTCTTTTCCAGGCCAGTCCTGTTTGATAGCGTTTGCAGGACATGCCTTTGGGGAGGAGGGCACTTGAAAAGGCTGGTTTTGTTTACACTAACATTTTTTAATTGTGGGTTATTTTTCTTTTAAGAGTTGCAACTGACTTTCCCCACCTCATATGGAAGATGCACATGTTTTCCTTCTGGTGATTAATGGGAAGGGAACCAAAAAAAGGAGAAAGAATAAAAGTTAAACCTCTGTGGAGAGCCCAAGAAGCATGCAGGCCACGTTTGAAAATGCTACACCCACTGTGCCATGTAAAATCATCACAGTTACATCTAATCAGTAAGCACCTAATCTCTTTAAATTGTCTTCTTTAGGGACTTGGGGCCTCATACAGAGAAAATGGAGTCAGAATAGTTTACAGCTATGTACACCATGTCTGTGCTTCAAGAAATAAATACATACCTCAGGTCCTGAATGGTGGTGGACATGCCCATGGTGTCCAGATGAGTCTGGGTTTTGGTCAACTGTGCTCTGTCTTCCCCTTCTGACCGTCCTCTGTATTGGAGGGAAATACGGATTTTACTCCTGGCCCACAAATGAAATCTTGGTCTTAAATGAGCCATCGAGCATGATACCTGGAGCTGTAAAGGCAACACAGACAAGTGTGCAGAAAAACATACAGAAGTCGTGGAGAAAGTACTCCTGCTGTTCACCACAAATGGGCCTCAATATAGCTCTCCTGAGGATACATGAAAAACATGGAGCCTTCCAGGCATGGAAGAAGCACTTTGTGGGCTGCGTGGTTCTGGAGCTGAGCCTGAACATGGTCTGTGGACCCTGCACCTCACCTGAGGCTCCCATGTCTACCCGAGCTCTTTCTAACATTGCAGGAATAACCAGAACTGCAAGCCAGCAGGCTCCTTCACCTCCCATTGATCCCGGGCTGCCTGTAACTGGGACCAGCTGTAGGAAAGGACCCAGGAGGTCCAAACCAGCTCTACAATAAAAACTGTCTCCATCCCAGAACCAGCACAAGCCAAATCTCTGGCGCAACAACTTGAGGGATACATTTCCATCACAGTGGAGCCAGTGCTTGTGGTAGCTGAAGTGCCCTGCTAATGAGCGGAAAGATGAGGTACAGCAGACGTACAGGCGGACCTTTGGTCCATAACATAGGCCAGACCCTGCTCTGTCCATAAAAGTCCCACATTAGGTTTTAAAGATTTGTTAGCTGGAATTAAGCAGTTTTCTGGTCCCTGTCTGGTCACATCAGCTTGATGTAACAATCCCTCCTAGCCCATTAACAAAAAGAGCTGGCAAGCCTAGATTTGATGACTGTCTAAACAATATGAAGAGGTGGTGATTTGCTGGCGATGTGTAAAAATAGACAACAAATAAGCTGGCAACATGCACTGGACTGAAATTAAATCAAAGCAAAAGGCAGATGACTTTGAACGGGCTCCAAAGGTCACAGAGAAACAAGCAAAAACTGATAAAGTTCACAGGAAAACAGAGCAAGCAGAAGGAGCACCGCATCTTCTTGGCCCTGGGAGCTGTTGGCATCTGACTGGCAACAAATATATTTCTGAGTTAAAAAAAAAAAATTATCTGGAGGGAGGCTGGAGGCATAAAAAAGAAAATTAACTGGTGCTTGCCTGTTACAGCACTGGGGAGAGCATGCAAAAACCATGGTGCTGGGAAAGGCTGCACTGCAGCGGAGCTTCGATGCTGCGGGGATGGTGACACTGGAGGCAGGCTCCAGTGGTGGCTGTCTTCCTTGCTGGGTGCAATGGGCACTCAGAAGGGCTGGCTGCACGGCTGTAACCATGTGCCATCAGTGCTTCCTGCTGTCCCAACTATTCATTAGTCACAGGAAAGAACCTACTTCACACCATATAGCCTTCTCGAGAGGATGGCTGTTGTGTAGGAGATTAACGCAGAAGGAACAGCTCCAGCATAGAGCTCAGGGGCCAATGGTCCTTACATGAGGCAAGATATAACCACTAATAAGAAAGAAGGAAAACAGAACTTTTGCACTGAGGGCATAAAATAGCGGTACACCAAAGTTAGTGGAAAAAGCAATCGCAGCCCCGTGCAAAGAACTCAGAAGCCACGAACAGCAGGGCAACCTACCCATGGTGGGATGCCTAAGCAGAAGGATATGAGTGTAAATTGGTACTTTCCTAATTACAGGATCTGCTTAGCTATGTTAAATTATCATTGAAACACACAAGTTTTCATGTTTTGGCAGTTTGGTTGGTACAGCATTTAATTATCTCTGCAGCTTGGGGCTGGTAGCAAATGCTTTTCAGACACCCAACAGGGATAAAATAGACAAAAAAAGTGCAAGTATCCCCTTCTCTTGGCCTTTAGCAAGGGCAGAATCCAGCCCCCATAGTACCTCCTGTGCATTGTCCTTAGTATTGCATTAGGAAGCAGCAGTAGTAGGCTTGAAGCAACCAAGCCCAGAGAAATGGGAAGCACGTATATTTCTCCCAGTGCTGTGACATGAAGAGTTCAAATCAGTCTGTGGCTCACAAGATCCCATCAGTCCCTCAGGGCTCTGAGCTCTTGTGGGCACCAACTTCCTGCAAGCAGCAATCCTCAACCTGGACATCAGAAATACACCAACCCACATGCCAAATCAAGAGCTTCTGATTGCCCCCAGCTAATGGCACTGGGCTTTTGGGACCCGTGGGAGAGACCTTCTTGAAGATCCCAGCCTCAGGCCTGTTAGAAACGGCTTGCTTTTGTAATACAAAACAATCCTGCATCCTCCACAGCCCTGCACGCCCCCTGCCATGGGGTTGTGGGGGAGACAGAAGCTTCATGTGAGGGAGGGATTGTCTCGGTGCTGTCTGGTTTGGGTGGAGAGTGGGTGGCGGGTGATACCACTTCCAATTCCTAGCAGGAATCTGGATGTGTCTGTGCTGGGAAATTGCAAAATAGTACATTGTGCTAATTAATGCCAAACAGGAGGGCTTTGAATATACATCATCAGAATAACCCTTAGCAACCACTAGATGCCTTCCATCCACGGGTATCTTACAAAGAGCATTTATATTTATTACGTGGCAATGGAAATGCATCTCAAGAACAAACTGCCCAGCGCAACCATAATGCCGAGTTAGGCTTAAATTGTCTAACGAGCACAGAATGAAACACCACTCGGTTCATTCATGCTCCAGGAGTGCTATTTTCACCACTGGCAGCTCCTGCTGCACTAACTGAAATACTTCTGATCCAGTCCAACAAGTTTTTTTCCAGGTTTGCAGCTCCACAGTGAAACCACAGACTGTGCTATATGGAAAGCTCTGAGCCTCGAGAAGTCTAGAGTTACTGTAGGTTGCAGTGGTTGGATTTAATCCTAAAACAATGAAACCAAATGTGAAAAAGACACAGATGGCTGTCGCCTCTGTGCCATTTGGAGTGGTTTTTGGTTTCTAGCCAGTCAGCCCCATGCCACAGTTATGCAAATAAAGGCAGCAAAGTTCAATGCAGCGGTGTACACGTCTATAACAGACGGTGGCATGAGGGATAAAATAGAAGGGTGTTTTTGAAGAGGGCAAAAAGATCACCACACCAGCTTGAAGGATGGAGGATTTATGGACACATGGTGAAACCTTGTCTTCCTTTAAGGCAAAGGAGGCTTTGATATGTCTTTTAATGCACCTGGATACCTATGCGCTCATGGGCATGTAGAAGCCTAAAAGGCTTATAAAACCCTCCTCTGCAGACCTCAGCCCTGGGGGAACTGGTTGCTTGTCCTGTCTATGTAACGTCAACTCCTGGGAATGGGGGCACTCACGCGGAGTTCAGCCCTGCCAGGCTAACAATGAACAGCAATGGGAGGCAGAAAAGGGAAGAGCCTGAGGAAGAAGAGGAATGAGAAGAAGCCATGGGAAAATAGTTCAAATTTCCTTGACCGAGGGTGGACCGCCAAGGTCTAGACCTTGAATTCAGTGTGGTGTAAGTGGATGTGAAAAAAAAAATTGCATCCTCTTACTCCAGGTCTGGATTTAGCCCTGTGGTGAACTTCAAGAAGAAACAAATGGGTAAGACTGGGCTGCAGTCCTCTGTTAAAAATGCTGTTTTCCAGTGAGACACAGTAACAGAGCAAATTTTGATCTCTGATAATTAAACTCCTAATCAACCCCTTTTAAAAATGCCTGATGGTTCCCGTCGCAATCTCTTGTGAGGATGGGGAGGCTTAGAAATTTAATACAATTCAGTGGTTGAGTTAAACATCAGGCAGGTTTCAGACTATGTTTTACTAGAACCAGATGAATTTCTAAGCACAAAATCCAGCATACAGAACACTGATTAAGTTTGATCTGGTGACCATCTGTCCTTGTGTTTGTAGTATGAGTAGCTAAATGAAATTCTGGAAAAAAAGGGTTATCTTAAATACACGCAGGATAAAGCAAATTGAAGAAAGCCCCATTCACTGTTGCTAAGTGAATCTTCTCAGCAAGAGGGGAAGATTAGGTTATTCTCTGAAGTTACATATGCTCAAGTTCACTTTTTTGACTCTTAGAAGCCGAAACATCAATCTGTAACTTCTGCTTTAATTGCATGCTGTGAATTTTCCTTTAACTGCACACTAAACCCAAGAAAATAATAAATTGAGTTCTGGTAGTGAGAAATGTTCCACTGTTAGAGCAAGTCAGTATCCTGGAAGGTATAAATTGGTACAACTAGATGCTGTTACCCACCCCTCCAACTTGACTTGGGACAGTAATCACCACAAATGGCTCACCCCCTCCTTCATCCTTATATCTATCTATCTATCTAACTATCTATCTATCTATCTATCTACCTGTCTATCTATCCATCCATCCATCTTTTTACTTAGAAGTGAAGACAATTAAATTATGAGTAGTCGCTCAATAACCAACCAAAGGTCATCAAAGAGCGGAGGTGATGGCTGCCAGACTTTTTTCCAATCATAAGGAAAATTTGATGGAGAAAACAACAGTATGAGAAGTGATGGCATTATGTTATAATGTCCTCCTTTGAAGAGAGCCAGCTAAGAGGCTTGGCCCATCAGCAGACTGAATAGGGAAGAAGAGAAAGTATTGGGAAAGGCAGAAAAATAGCACCGTGGGGATCACAAATACAGAAACAGAGACAGTGGTTGTAAGGCTTGCTAACGGAAATGGTTTCTAACATACAAAGGCACCAACTTCTGGTCCCCAAGACCCATCTCATGCCACTGGCTTCTTCATGTGAAGAACCACAGGGAGCGCAAAGCAAAAACAAATTCAGTCTGTGTCCTCTGCCAGTTTTCCCCAGCTGCCCGAGGGACTTTGCTCTTTGAAATGGAGGGTATCTGTTCTTTAAAAGGAGTTGTTCACATGTCAGCAAGTCAGTCTGTGTACCAAAGGAAAGATGCCGAGGATGGCTGCAGGGCTTGGGCTGGGGTGGAGGACAGCTACACAAGAGGAGGCGGCTTGGCAATAACCACAACAAAACCAACTGGCAGAGATTTGGGGAGCGCCTTGGGTGTGGGAAGCTCTCTGCGACTAAGGCAGCTGCCTATTCCAGGCTTTCCCACTGCTTACCCTGAGCCTGACTGCTTGATGTCCTGGTAAAAGGGAAAAGTCTGCAACTGTGATGCTTTTCTCGGGGAAGAGAGTCACAAGCAGTCCCTTGGGGGGCATGAAAGGAGTTTGGCATGAAGAGCCAAGCAGATGCCTTTGAAACTCCATGTGTATTGGCTTGTCTGCTCTGGTGACTCCCTGCTTCCACAGGCACACGCTCCTGCCCGCATTAATACTCACATTAGGTGCTCATTTCCAATGGCTGGGAGGGAGGTCGTATAGACAGTACCTGTGCAAATGCATCTGGCTTCGATAAAATCCTGCCATTAGCGTTCAAAGTCTCCAGCTGACACAAGAAAATCCAATCATTAGGCTCCTTTCTGCCTCAAACAATCCTAGGAAAAGAGCACATTGCTTGGACGCCACTGGGCTAAATCTATGCTTTTTACATGGCCTTTTTCTTTGCATTTTCTTTTTCTTTCTGAAGTTTAGAGACACTTGTTTTTCTTGCTAATTCTTTCCTCCCGGGTGCTGATAGGGATCTCTGTAACATGACGCCAGCTGGAAGAAATTCAAACTGCTTTCTAAATGTTGTTATGATAGTGTGCGGGGGATGTGTCTTTGAAGCTGCTGGGCTCAAGAGATGTCCCCGATTCAGGAGAAATGCAAGAGGCAGTTAAGCTCTTTTTCTGGAACAAGATTGGAACCCCTACCTGTGAAAACACAAACCACTTGCTGCTGTCACCCCACACCAGCCTCTAGGGAAAAGAAAACTTTGGTAAATGTTATTTGCAGATGTTTCTGCATCCAAAAACAAGGGCCTTGGCAGAACCGCCTCCTGGTACAAGGGACACTGCAGTCTGACTGTTCAAGCTAAATGGTATGGTTCAAGTAGAGGTGTGAAGGTGCTTCACATCTCAGACAAATTAAGTCCTCTGTTAAACCTGGAGAAGGAGAATGAATAAGGGAGTCCCTCTCTGCCTTCTCGCTTCAAAAAATGGTAAATATTTTCAAGTGACATGTTGAAAGCAGAATCTGCTGCTGGCAAATGTGTGAGGCAAGTCAAGGCAATAATCCTGTGGCAGGACACAGGAATTGGGAAGGTTTTCATGGGGGAGACCGTGGGGTTTTTTTAGTTCCTTTGCTTATGTTTGTCTTTTCTCGCTGCAGTCATCCTGCTGTACCTGCATGGATCCCTGCACCCATGGTAACAGCCTCCATGACACTGTGCTGTGGTCAGTCGAACAGGGGCTGTCCCATGATTATCAGGAGCCATGTGTGGGACAGAAAGGAGAGGATGGGCACCGTGGCCCTACCTGGCATCTCTCCTGTCCTGTCTGCTCCTGCCCTGGCCCCTCTGTGGTTGGTGCTTCTCAGGTGCCATCATTCAAAGTTGATTCAAAAGGGACTGCAGAAAGGGAAGAGGGGCAAGTCCCACTCCCTGCTCGCACAGGTAGCTCTCCTTACATTCAGTGAGCTGATACGCTTTACTCTGTTTCCCTGACTGGATGAAAACCACCCCTATTATTTAAGGAGAAGTTGAAACCTTGGCCTCACGCCTGGAAGCTTCAGGTGTTTAGGCACAAAGCAGCGGCTTGCACTGCCTAAATACAGCCCTACTTGCTGGAAGAACTGTTTGATTGCTCCATCCCTCTCTCCACCAGGGAAGGCTTGTTTCCGACTCTCTCCTTCCCAGCCCTTTCTGCAGCCTGGAATATCCCCGTGGAATGGAGCTCCGTCAGTCCCGCAGGAGTCCCGCCACGTGTTCCACAAGGCACATGTTGGTTATCAGCACCTTGGCACAGATAAAGAAGACAGACAAAGAGAGCAGTCCTCCAGGGAAGAGATACTCAGCTATTCAGCCTAATGTTTATATTACTGATTCAGTCCTAGTTCAACTCCTATGTGTTGGGGAAAAAAAAAAAAAGAAAATAAAGGCTTTCCTCAGACTTTCAGAAAAGCCCAGTGGTTTATTGAGTGCTGGCCCTGTTTGAAAATCTGGCTTCAGTCATGGCTACTGAGCCCTTACAAGTTTCTTCTTCAGAGAGGAGACTTGACAGGACTCTGGCATGGCGGGAGGCTGACAAGCCCTCATGAAAGACACTGGTAACGTGTGGGGCCTGGGATGCAAAATGAAGAGACAGCCAACAGCCCTGAGGAAGTGGAGGGGAAGAAGCTGCAGAGAAGAATCCAGGTCTGTTGGGCTTCGCCTCCCTCCCCCATCTTCCCTTTGTAGATGTTTCCTGTGCAGACAGTTTCTATAGGCATTTCCTGGGAAGGCTGCATTTTTAAATTTATTTTTTTTTAAACCGCACTTTGCAAAGTTAAAGGGCGTGTGTGTGGGGAGGACAGAAGTATAATATGGAGGCAACTTCACCTGCACAAAGTGTAAGCAAGTTACCAGCCAACTCTAACAGACTCTACATCAAATCACACAATCTCTTTAAATGTGCAGTGGCAAAAGCATCACGCTGCGTGCCTGGAGCCGGCCTCACTCGAGCCTTCCAGGGCTCTGCTCCCTCAGCTCCATCATGCCCTGCTTTCCCCGGCCTGTGAAACAAAACTCAGAGCAAGGAAAAGCAGGTGCCTCTGGCAACCTCCTAGCCCTGGGTGCTGCAACAGTGCTGCTGCTCTCACGTGCTTCCACATCCCTCCTCTCTCCATCCACCTGCTTGCTCTTGCTTTTTCCACAATGCTAGGAGCATTTTGGAGCATGAATGGTCTGTTTTACATGACTGTATGTAGCAGTTTTTGTAAAGGGGCTCAGTTTCCTGGCTGAAGGCTCTGAGCACTCCCATATCTACATCTGCGTCGGACACTACAATTCTCTGCCTTGGTAAGAGATGGCACGTGCCCGTTTTCCTTCCTCTTAGGCTACGGGGAGGCTAGGCAATAGCCTCCAACGTGGACATATTCACTTTGCCATGCGTGCGCTGCCTGTGGCAAAGCCCTGGGAAGGACTCCCTTTGCTGGATGATTTCAGGGTAGACATACACCTATGAGGAATAAGGAACCCCTGCTCCTGCCCTGCAGGAGGGGGAGGCACCAGGACACCATCACTAGGGACATCTAGTTGCTATAGATAACGGCAGCTGCAAGTTCAGAAATCAGACAAACAGTTTTGGCTCTGTCCTGTTTCTCTTGGCTCCACAGATGAACAAAACCAGGGTGATTTTTGACAACTCTAGTGCCAAGGCAAGGCAGGCAGGTTTGTAAAAGAAAAAGTCCCATCTTGACCATCCAGTCTCCCATATGCATACTGGTTTCCAAGAGTCAAGCACAGGGAAAGAGCTTCAGAGGATGTGAAATCCATGAGGACCCCACATAAGAACTGATGCCAGGATGGCCCAAAGGATGCAGTTGAGATCTGCCAGCTAACTATTTTGTTAGTTATTTTAAACAACTGACTCATCCAGAGATGATCCCACACAACAGTAGCACCTGTAATTAATACGACGCATGGAACAGATCAAATATCCCCAGGTAAGATCCAGGGATGGCACTCATATTGCTCTCCCTGATCAAGCCTCTTGAGACAAGTAAAAACACAGAGCAGCAGCCCAGGCTGAGATGCCCACGGGTAAATCAGAGGGAGCATCCTGGCATGAACATTAGCAGATGAACATGTCCTAAGAACACCCAGGAACTACCACGGATAGGAGCCACCCTGTCCTGAGCTATGCTTAGTGTCCACCTCCCCCAAAATCACAGTGTGCTGAGCGGTCCTCAGCCCCATGCAGCGTGTGGTCCAGCAGCTGTAACCCTGCCACCCCATCCCGGAGCAAGCGAGTGCCCAGTGAGTCTCATTCCTCTTAACTCTGGCAAACCTTAGCACCAGGAACACGGAGCAGCCTCCACAGTTGCCACCCTCAAAACCCAAAGTACAGAATGTATTTCAGAATAAAAGCAGTTCAAGTGGTGTCAGCTCTGCTTGTGTTTGTTTCTATGGAAAATTGTTACTTTAATGTGAGTCATGGGAGTAATTAAGGGATAAATAGCAGCACTGCAGTTCGTCAACACGCTGGTGCCATTGCAAAAGCAAAGGGAAGTGTACGCATTCCTACGGAGACACAAATCCAGCCAGAGTGCTGGCAAAATAACTGTTCCCATCCTTTGGGCTTTGGCAGTCTCCTCTGGTCTTAGTCAGGCTGGTGTCGATCTGGAATAGCCCTGCTGACGTGATTTACTGGAGAATCAGTGAGGTGGGTTCAATTTAAGTCAGTGTGCACAAGACAGAGGGATCAGTGCAGGAACCCAACATCATAAAATGATGGAAGCTCAGATGGCTGTTGTTTGTTAAACTTGACAGTAAAGAAAAACATATAACACCTTTACTGATTTTTCTTTTTTTTTCTTTCCTTTAGGATGTGCTGAACAAAGAAGAGCTTGCAGATGTTCCCTGTAAAAGCACTGAGCTGAATGGCAACTGTGACAGTATTGTTTTACCCTTGCATGATCACCAGGGCTGTGCTAGAGCAAGGAGAGACATTGCAGGAGTGGGGAGCTGAGCTGTGCTTGAGCAGGAGGTCTGCAGCCCGAGGGGGCTGAATCCGATGTGGAAGGCAAGAGGAAGAGGAGGAAGAGGGACTCACTCATTAGGGACCAATGATACTTTTGAGACAGACTTTTATGCCTGAACCACTCTGCCATGCCCTTATGAGATGTTCCTTTGAAGGCAAAGAAAACAACACAGCAAGGCAGGAAAGAGGCATGGAGATGAGCGGGGAGCTAGACAGTGATGGCAGTACTGTGTTGCTGCAAAACAGGCCAGCGTGGATGGAATTTGGACATAGAATGGCTCCTGGATGGGGCACTGGCACTTGCCAGGTGTAAAAGGGAGCCTCTATCCTGGCCATTCGGCTAAACCAGCAACCTTCCAGCTGGCCCAAAGGCTGTAGCAAGTGGGTTCACGTGTTCCAAGTCAGACCTCCTGCCAATTATTCAACAGTTTGGAAAACATTTACTAGAATCCCCTTGGTGCTTCTGGACACATCTCCCTGGCACAAAGGAGCACCATTTGGGCATAGCCATTTAACATGGCTCCAGTGCTCCAAACTGCTGGTGCTCTGCAGCCTGTACCGTCCTGCAAGAGATGCTTGCAGCCTCCATTCCTTCTGCCCAGCAAGATACGGCACCACCAGCCTCCCAGGGCTGCTGGGGGGGCGGGCGCTGGCAGCCGCTGTGGAGGGGGATCGGAGGAAAGACATGAAGAGTAGTGTGTGCCAGGAGTGCTCCGTATTTGCACCTGTCCATGTGGAAAGACTGTTTCTCAGCTGAAATCCACACTGTGGCCCCTTCCTTTATATTCATTTCTCTTTAGTCTTTGCAGATGATTTCAAGCAACACAGTTTTCCACTTTCTAATAAGCAATTTAAATGCTAAAGGGCAGCTCCTCTGCTGAAGGCAACTGAAGCCAAGGGAGCTGTGACAGTTTATGCCAGCTGAAGCTTTGCCTTTAAGTAAATGTTTTAAACTTTCCACTAAGGAGACTAAAATAAGCCATAGCATGAAACATTAAGAGCAAAGAATGAACTCTGGAGACCAGAGGGATTTGGGAAATGAAATGAGATCCATCTTGCTGGCACATTTTTTCCCCCTGTCTATTTTTGGAATTTAAAAAATTCCCCCAGATTTGTCTTTTACAGACCAGCCTTTTGTTCAGCGACCAGCATTGAGCAGCCTCCCGTTTCACACAGAGCAGGTGAGCTTTGGCAAGCCAACATGCAAAATATAGAGCTGGAAACTATTAATATCTTTTACTGCTGGAGTACGGCAGGGCTTGGCGCAGGTGCTATTTGTTTTCTTTAACAGGCTTTTGAGCTATGCAACTTGCAACCAAATACTAGATGAACAAGAAGATTTCTAGTTAGTGAGCAAATTATGATCAACCCTTCTCTTCTCCAGAATGCCGTGATGCCTGCCATGACCGCGTCGGTTTTACTTGGGGAATTACAGCATGGGTTTGACCATGCAGCTGCACTAGGTGTGTTTATACGACTGAGTAGGAGACAGCCTGGTTCTGCTCATCGGACTCTAGACAGACTCAGGAAACCTGGGCTCTTACTCCTGGCTCTGGTATTAACTTTCAAGGGGACCTCAGCATGTCACTTAAAGCCCAATTCTCCAGCTGGCTTGCAACCTACATTTTCCACTGACTTTAAATGGAGCAGGGGATCTTTGTTGCCTATGAAAATTGAGCCTCCAAACACTTCAGTCTCCCCATGTTTAAAACAAGGAGGAGAATATTTTGAGATCAATGGATAAGAACACCTGCGAGCGCTAATACCTACGTACCCTGCCAAGATACTGGGAGATTAAGCAAATATTTTGAAGGCATAGGGCTGTTTAATACGTCCAGAATCTATTTTTCTCCCTCCTTTTATTTTTTGCCACAAATGGGAGAACTCAGGCAGAGAGAGGGACTAAGACACATGTCCTTTTTTGTTTTGGTTTCAGCCATGCTGATTTGCTTTGTGAAAACGAAACTAAGAGCACCTGTACTACCCCTTCCTGAGACTCAGTGGGGGACTCTGAACTGAAGACAAAGAGCCCATCTAACGGTGCCCTGAGATTTGGCCTGAATGTCACCAAAGACAACATAGCTGAAAAGGCAAATCATTTTGGGAATGCTCTGTCTGTCTGCGTAGGCTACAACTCAAAACAGGATGTCATGAAGTGGATAAGGGTTCAGAAGAGATTTGCCCTGTGGTGGGAGATATCGAATCGAATCATTTTGGGGTAGCGCATTTTAAGGAGTGTGTGCAAAGAGAATAAAATGAATGATAAAGAGGTTTTGAAAACATGACCTGTAAAGAAAGGTGGAAGGAAGTGAATTTGTTTAGTCTAGAAGAGAGAAGAATGAGAGGAACATGATAATGATTTTCCAATATTTGCAAAAGGGATAGCAACCATTCTCCAGAACCTTGGGAAGGGCTTAATTTATAGCAAGGAAATTTTACACAGGACTGTAGGAAAAGCAAAGTAAATAGAAAGCCCTGGGATGGGCTACCTAGGGAATTGGGAAATGTCCATCATAAGAAGTTTTTAAAATCAGACTGTAGCAATTCAGATGCAAACTCAGGTACTTTAGAAAACAAACAACAGAGTTTGCAGATGCAAAGATACTAACTGTGTTCGGTGTGGGCAGACAGTTGCTTACACAAAACTGTTTTGAAAGTCACCCAGGTGTGACAGGACTGAAAACCAGTTGATTCGTTCCAAATTAAATAAATATAACTGGTGTGGGGGTAACAAACAGCATTCCTCTTTCCAAAATTGCTTTCAGACCTCATCTCTAAAGGATAACACATTCCTTAAAAATCACTAACAACAAAGGAAATTACAAAGCAAGGTGACTATGGTATCGACATCAACAGTAGAGTGCTACAGCACCTGGAAGGCTTTCAAAGCTGGCAGATCACAGCATAAATAATCTAATACATTGTCTGACTCAGGTAACTCAGCCTTAAAAGGATGCACCTTTTTCTTTATCTCTGTCTATTTGCCCTCTCACCTTCTGTGCCCGAAGAATAAAAATAGCAACTTTATATACATTTTTACGCTCCTAATCACTGGGTCAAGTCACTGTTCTCACAGCCCTGTCTCCTTGCAGCATGGGAAATCGATCCTACTGCACTGCATGACGAAGAAGGTTCAAGTGTGTCACCTTACGTCCCCAGTCACTCCTCTGCAAGGCACACCCTCCCCCTGGGCTGAATGTGGAAACACTAGAATGGCAGAAATGCAGCATGTAAATGGCTCATGGCCAGTGAATGCGTCTGCAGACACACAGATGATGCCGGCAATGGAGGCTATTCACTTATCAGCCCATGCAGAAATCTACAGGCACCTCCTAAGATATACCCCAGTCGCAACTCCTCCTTTTGCAACACCTGATCTCTTACTAAGTGCAAGGCATCCTTGTTCAAAGAGAGCTGAGCCTTGAATCTTGAGGGTGCTGTTGGTGCAGCTTTGAAATGAGAAGAGGAAGTGCTGTTCTTCTCTGATCCCATCCAGAGGGAAGTTCCAGTCTCCTGATGGGAAGAGGCAGGAGCATCTGCAGAAGACTGCAGATTGCTGATAATATTTGTGTGAACACTCACACCCTCTCTCTCACTAGTCCTCTATTATTATTCCTCTCTCACTAGTCCTCCAAAATTTGCCCCTCCAGGTTGTTTTCTGAACAACACCTAGGGAAATTCTGCTAGATGATAGTAGCACAGGCCAAAGAACGAGTCAAAAACACCTACTCATTTTAAAGAATTAAGCAGTCTGAAAGGATTGGATGCTCTTAAGATGAGAGCCAGTTGTGTGACATTGCTGCATAACAAACCTTTTGATACCTCTAGATAAGAATAATAATTCCAGTGTGGTAGACACAGCCTTGCTCTCTTCTCAAAGCAAGAGCAAGGTCTGTACACAGCCAGTTTCTCTGTGGGAGCAGAGCTCTGTTCTACCCTGGCATGAATTAGGATATTCCCAGAATGAGGTTCACAGTTGCATGATGGCAACACAGCACTAGGGGCCTGGGGGAATTCCATGCAAGCACTACTCTGCTTAATTCACTGGAGATTGCCTGGCTGTTCTAATCTGCTGGCTAGAAGCGCTCTCATGTCTGGGCCTCACTGCAGGGATGCCCTGTGTTAGTTCCTCTTCCATTTTTCACTTTTTTTTTTTGCCTAGGAAACCTCTTGTTAGACAGGACTGAACGTCCTTGAAAGCACCAGTTATAACAAACAACCAGGGGCAGATCTCAGGCGAACGCTGCATGAGTCAGAGGTCACAGCTGGAAGTGGTTTTAGGGGAAATTCAAAATTACTGTCAAAAGCACTTCTCTCTCATTTTAATTGTAATTGGTTAATCTCATTTTATTTGCCTTGCGGCTATGGCTGTGAAGCTTAGGAAACTCTCGGGGGCCCCTGCTCTGATCTCAGTTACCCTGGGAGCAATTCTGAAGACTTCAGCAAAGTTGCTTTGGATTTATCCCTTGTGCCACCAAGACCAGAGGCCAGTGCTTGGAGAAGGCCTCAGCAAGGGAGGGAATAAATGTGGCAGATGGCATTTCCCTTTTCAGAAATGAAGACAGACAAATGATATTCACTGATTTAACCTTCCTTACGGTCCCTCTGCTGAGAGTTGCCAATGGCCAGTGCAGAGAGCTAAGGGACAGGGATGGCTTTTGTGCACATCACTGCCTTCATCCTCCCTGCGCCTGGAGGAGGGGAGGGATGGGGAGCTACAGCTGGTACAGCAGTTCTGGGAAGGGGTGAATATGGTGCCAGGATAGCATGAACTGAGGACATACACCCCCCATTGTATTTCAGAAGCAGAAAGTGAGTGGGAGCAGGCTGCTCCTGTAAACACGTAATGCACCATGCACAGAGCTACAGGCAAGCTCTCCACTAACAGGTTAAACCGATCTCTGCAGTGCACCCGCAACATGAGGGCAGTGTTTGTCCAGGGGTACCTCATCAAATCGCGGAGTGCACAGTCAACAAACCACTCAGGCTTAGCACAGCAAGACACTGCTGCAAAACTGGGCGATGCATTAACGATCTGTGCTGTGCCTGGTAAGAGTTTGGCAAAGACCTGATCGAACACGTCAAGCAGGTTGTCTGTGGCCTCTGTCTCCCCACCCTCTCCTCAACACACGTGTGCAGTCACATGGAATTTGCTGCTTTGACTTGCAGGCAAGTCAAAAAGCTGTCTAACAGCGATCACATCTAACACCACTCATCATCACCATCAATTGTTCTCCAAATGAAACAGGCCACGCCGCCAAGCAAAATGCTTGGGAAGATATTTTTCCACTGGACATGCATCCAAAATAAATACAGTAAAATCTCCTTCTCCAAGCACTTCTCCTGATTACTTTTCATTTGAATCATTAGTAAACCTGAGATACGCACACAATAGCACAAGGCTGATGAAAACCCACTTCAACATAGTGCCCCATCTTTTTTCTGAGATTAATCCTCTTTGTTACTCTCAGCCTATGAGAAAAACATCCTTCTAGCCTATCCAAAGCCAAGACGATGTACACATCTTCACATATGCACCCCTTGCTAGATGGATGCTTTTTGCAGCTGGTCATTTCAGCCTCGAAGAATGCTCTGATGGGAGCTTGCCATGGTTTGTATAATCCCGCATTTACTGTTAAATCTCTGTCTGCCCTAACATGCCAGTTCTGATGAGACCCTGTTGCTGCAGCTTTGGGATTTTGCTTCAAGGCAACACCACACTCCGCCCTTGTGACTAAATCCCATCTCATACAGCAAATGCAAGTTTGCTGCCTTGGTGTGCAAGGATTAGGAAGGAAATTATTCCCTCTCTAGGGGCTTGGAAGGAGCCCCATATCTCTGAGGACAGACAATAATCCCACATCTACCTGGGCCTATGAAGAGTTGAGATCTGCAACCAGGGCAGAAGTACAGGGAGAGGAGAGCTCAGAACAACAGCCATAGCTTTCTCTTACTGACCAGCCCAGGAGCTGCTGCTCTTCGCACCCATCCCTCCACTGGTATTCCTTAGTGTGCTTCAGGAAGGGTCTTCCAGGCTTATAGAGTAAGACGTGCTCTTCAAGGTCGGAGTTTAGTTTTGCCAAGATTTGAATCCAAACCACACATAGACTGTTAGCTTCAGTGGGTTCCACCCAAATGGCCCAGGTTCACTCAAACCTCAACCCAAGACCCAGCCCAGGCTCTACAAACAAGAGCTTCTCTCTTTTTCTCTTTGCCCAAATCCTTGCCTGCAGCGAATGTCCTGGAGAACCTGGCTTGCAGTTTGAGACCATAATGAAACTTAATAAACACTCACACAGCTCCAGTAACCCAGAGATGGCAAAGGCAAATTACAGGCCTCTAGTTCCTGGCTTTTGTGTGCTGGCGTTGCCTTTGAATGTGCTAAACACTGCGGACAAGAAATGTTCTGGTTTACAAGAAAGCAGGCTTTCAGCCAATTGCTTTTACTTGCTGGATTCTAATAAATCCGTACCCACCTCTGCACTTGTCCCCATTTCAGTGTGATAAGACAAATCACAAGAACTGGATGCGCTGAGCTATGGTGCAAGCATGTGGGACTCCAGGGATTTCACCAGGCTCCCTGCCAGACCTGGCATACCAAACACCAGGCTGGTTACTTATTTCTAGGCAAAGTACTGGCCAGCCCAGGGCCCCTTCTGGAGGTGACTGCACTTAAATGGAAGCCATTTCTTTCAGTTTACCCTGCCCTGGGCACACAGTAGAGCCCCGCTGCTTTACACAGTTAGGGTGGGAGTGTTTAGATGTGAAATATACCAGGAGCTGAAGCTAGGATTGTACCACTGCTTAAAGAATCCATATTTCCAGCTTCTACTGTCTTAATTCTTAACGTAATTCACTTTCTCCTGCCTTGGATTGCTTCCTGTGCAAGAACACTTGGCTTATGTCTAACAAGCCCTCTGTGTAGCAGCCCACAGCTCGGGGCCCTCCCTCAGCTCTCTGCTGTGCTCATCCCTGGGATGCTTTGCAAGTGGCTTGCAGCTGGTGGCCTGGCAGGCACGTGTGCTGCAGTGTCACAGCCCCGGCAGCACCGGGGAGGTACCAAACCAGAGCCCTGTGCCAAAGGGGCCGTGCTGTCCTCAGCTGCTCTGTATGTGCTGGAAGTGCCCGGAGCAAACGGGACTCCATCCCCTGCAAAGGCAGAGTCACAATTGCTGCCTGAAAAGAAACGCCCTTTCTTCTGGCTATCTGGATGCCCGTCCTCACGAGCAGACCCCCAGCAACAAGAAGCCTGGCAGAACTCAGCTTCACGCAGCAAGTCTGGCTCGGGAGTGCACCAAGCCTGTGTCCCTGCTTACCCTGACCAGCCAAGGCTTTGGAGATCTCTGTCCTCACTCACTCCTCCTCCTCTGGTTTTATAGTGTAAACTCTCCCCTGTGAAGGTTCCCCTGTATGATGGCCTCTGAGTCACCAGCGACATCCATCCCTGATTTTCCTCAACCACACCAGCAAAGCGGCGGTGGTCCCCAGAGCTGCTGGTGACTACAGGCGTTTAGGAAAGACACTGTTTCTGGTACAGCTCTACCTGTCCCTTCTGCTGCGCTGGTACCAGCCTGCAGTGTAAGCCAGTGCTCACCGTCAGGCGATGCTGTGGCAGCCCCTTGGCCAGCCTAGCACTGCCTTAGGGGAGCCGTCCCTTGGCAAGAGGCCTCGGTGCAAGATGACGGGGACCTGGCAGAGAACTGAGATGGTTTCAGAGAAAGGCCACCCCTCAGCAAACCTCCCAGCCCCAAGACTTTCTTCTGTGCCTGAATTTTGGGCAAGGCTTCCCCTCATCCTCTTGCTCCACAGCTCACTGCTTACATTTTAAGAGCAGTGATCCTGATCTCACATGACGAGCTAAATCCAAATCTCTTGAGGCTGCAGCCCAGAGAGCAAACAGCTCTGTCTTTCACCACTTGGAAACTGGGGCTCTGAAATAAGCCTTCTGGGTGCACAAGAGCCGTGCCGAACTATGCGACAGCTACAGCACTACCAAGAGCCTCCCCATAATTAGCAGCCACCAGCCAGGCTGAACACATTGTTCAGACTGCTGTCTCACAAGCAGGGCTTACAGTGATGGATTATGTTTCCGTAAAAAGCTGAGGGAGGAGGTAGCAGCCGTGACAGTGACTGTGGTTGGTAGGAACTGGTCATAGCTGCAAAGCAGGAGATGGAGGGAGGAGGGGGCTGGAGCTGCATTGTACTGCTTCGTTAGGGCTGACACCACTACAAACCAGAGCCTGGAAGAAACTCGACTTTGTGTTTTCTCCCCCTTCCCACCCTAAACCCACTGCATTTCTCACAGAATAAAAATCCTATCTTTTGCCCAGCTCTACCACTGGAGCACTAATCCTTTGGCTGTGGTGGTGGATTAAATCCTGGGCCCTGAGAAAGCTCTTCCAAGGCACAGTGAAGATTTTGCTTATTGGGGTCTAACCCATGTGCAGCTCACAGCTGCCACGGTTGTGAAATTGTGCTTTTTCTTTTCTTTTTTTTAAGCAGCCCATATGAAGCAAGGAAAGCAGGGCTGTTCTGAGATACTATTCTTAATGGTCTGAAAATAAACCAAATATTTTCCTTGGCTTGTAGAGGAAAATGGTTACCTTGATTGAAACTTGGTTCTAATGCACGTGTCAGACAGTAATGAAGACTGCAGATATGAGACTTGTATAGGCTCTGTTACACAAACCTTCATAGAGGGACTTTTACCTCCTCCTTTCCTTTCTCTACCCAAAGCTCTCCCTGGTATAAGCTAAGGACCTCCAATAGCTTGTTGGGAAAAGGAGCTTTACCTCAGGTGCTAATGTTGTGAGCCACCTTTTATTCTTTGCCATACTGACAAAAGGTTAATGAAGCAGAGCTGGCATTTCATCAAGGCCAGCAGTGAAAATTAGGGACAGAGCTGCCATTAAAAATAACCAGATGCATGCACTTCTATCCCTGACACACCGGTCTTGAAATATCTCCCTCTTGGGCTGTACAGCTTCCAAGGAATAGCAGGAAATTGCAATTGTTACACTGGCCAGAGAATGGATTTAATTTGTACTGTTTTATCCTCCCTGTTGGAAACTATCCTCTCTTTTCTTCCACGCCAGCTAAAAAGAAAAGAAAAAATCCAACAAAACCAACACATTTCTCTATAAAGCCTTCCATGCAGTTGGACCACAGCCTACCACGAAAGCATGCGTGCTTCTTTCATCAGAGGTATGGATTTGTTTGCCTTCTGCAGGGTTTCTTGCAACACATCCACATAGGTCATTCGACATGCAAATTTACAGCAGTTTAATTAAAGTTAGTTTGAAAGCCACCGGTTGGTTAGTTCAACTGGTATACAAGGCTGATGCTAGGGGTGTAGATATATATTTGCTACAGAAAGGGCTGTTTCTTGGTATGAGAAAGAGCTGTTTTAAAGGGGTTGAGTGCACGCGCTCTGGCCATGCCAGGGCAAAGCCAGATGATTACAGTTAAACAGTCTGCAAGAGGGGAATTAAAGTGACTTTTTGGATACAGAGGAGGAAAGAAGCTGCAGTACAAGTAACACATCAAACTGCCCATCAGCGATTGTCCAAGCAGAGGCTCAGGAGCCCTAGCTGGTTTAGATTAGTTCAGCAGGCATCAGTTTCTTACTAAGGCTATCACGTTGCGTAAGTTAAGTGAATGAGCTGGGCAAGTTACAAGCATGTACACAATGGTGATGTTGCTTCAGCTGAAGGGCGATTACTTGTTGAGCAACCATAATTCAATTGCATTTGATCACACGTCTGTACAAGAGAGAGGTTTGCATTCATTTAAGTCACCTGTTTTCCTTAGATAGGTACAACTCTAGGCTATGCAGGTGGAATCAGCCTTTGGAAAGATAGGTTGCTGCTCTGGATAGATGACAAAGAGCTGAAGCTTTAGCAGGGCTGAGCAACAACAGACAACTTTTTTTTTTAAAGAGGAATTTCGTACTCTTGTGACATCACAGTGGGAATATATTTGGCCCTGTTAAGACTGGATGATTGCAGTGACTGAATTACAGAGGCTTAATGAATTACTGCTCGTCAGCTGAGCTGTGGTAACTGACTCTGCCTGTTGGACACACAAAGTACAATGCGTTGGCTCAAGGCTAATTTCAAGCACAGTGAGGCATAACGTGGTTACTCAGAGCAGAAGCTGGCCTGAACACATAGGCTAAAACCCCTCTGCTTTTGGAAAAGTACCTAGTCGTGTTAATTGGCTCCGACAGGGTGGCTTTAACAGCTGATCTGGCTCCAGAGCACAATGATCACCAAGCTCACAGGAGGACTGAGGGTGGTTCCTAACTTAGAGATATGCAGTCCTGTTCCAGCAAAGTTCTGAACCCGTATCAACAGCACAGTCCCTAGATCTGCACCAGAAGCGGTTTATTACTGACTCAGGAGGGAAGAATCATAAGAATGCAGTGAATCGTTACCAGCACAAACCTGGGAGGTCTAAAGGAGGTCAGCAAGGAGGACAGTAGCTCTGCAGTGAGGGCATGAGAAAGCGCTGGAGCTGCTCTGTTCTAGTGCTCCAGCTCCGAGGTGATCTGACTGGAAGCAGATTAAAGAAGGCTGGTGAGGCATGGCGAATCACTCCTGTTGGGAGCCGTGGCCTCTTTCAGCAGTGACTGTAGGCAAGAGCTGAAGTGACTCACAATAGCAGCATCGGCTGCTGGTGTGAGACAGAGAGAGGAGGACACAGCCCTAATCAATGCCTGTCATGGGGCCAGGCCACATCAGGTCTGATAGCACCCTAGGGCAGGAGAACTGCAGGCAGCAGCATTTTTGCTGGAGCTGCCATTGCAAATGTTGTTGGCTCATTACTTAAACAGTCTTTCTGGCTATCTCTTCTGCCTCCTAAACCTTTATTTTCTCTTCCCTAGAGAAGAACAGGAGCTTCAAGAAAACCTGCCTCTCCATCTGCCTTCAGCCCTACCCTGTCAATGCAGGTTGTTGAAAGAGGGAGGAGAGAACGGACAGGAGAGCAGGAGTGAGAAAGCAAAGCAAAGGAGGGAGCAGGACTTACAGGAGAGAGCAATCTGGCAGGGGGGAAGGCTGCTATGTTGGGGTCTGCGGCACTGTCACCCAGTGCTGAAATCGGGCAGTGAGGTGGCTGTGGCTATGAGGCAATTAGGCCTGATCAGGCAATCACATCTGATTAAGATGTGCCCAGAGCTCCCCCTCCTCCTATTGTCACAGACACAGGCTCTGGTTTACAGCTTAGAGGACCACCATGAGGAGATGCAAGCACAGATGGGAGCTCTGGCTGCTATTTGTGCGATCTCTCTTGTGAGGCTCCTGGCTTGACATGGTCTGCAAAAATGCTCAGAAATCTTGGGCACCTTTATAATGGTTTGGAGAAAGTTTCCAGCAGGGAAAAAAGGCCCAGGAAAACCTGGTTGCATGGTAGCTCCACACAAAGAACAATTAATCCTGGGTTTTGCTACCTGTCGCAGCGCATTACACTCCTCTGCAGCTGACCCCCAGCACGGAGCAGAGCCACTTTCCCCATCTGCACGACTGCAGTCGATACATCTGCGTTTGTGTTCAAGAGGGCTCTTACCAAGACATCAGACAAATGGGGAGCTCTGGGAGGTGGAGCAGAAAGTAGGCAACTGTCAAACCCTTTTAAAGTAGGACCCACAGGAATTTGTTTTCCTCCTTCCTATTTTTAAGTTGAAAAGGATCGAGTTTCACTGCAGGAAATAGTTCTTCTCCTCCTCCCTCCCACCCACCTTTCTTTTTTCTATGGCACATTGGAAGAACAGTGTGCTGTCTGCCTCAGGTTTCCAAGAATCAGGCAGTCAAACTGCAACTAAAGCACTTGTATCTGCAGCCAGGGAAGCAAAGGGAGAGAGGCTGGTGAAGAGGTGCTTCTGTATGCAAATGCTCAAAACTTTAGGGTGTACATATTGTTGAGATACATCCTTCCCCATCCCTTGTGATCAGGTTGAGATTGTAATTGGGGTCTCAGAAGAGGTTTCTGTGAAGCTGCCAGAAACAGAATATTCATATCTATGGAAGCTACCCTGCCTTATTCCCTAGTAGAAGAATGTCACAGAAAGATCTCAGGGAGAAAGCACAATGACCTGCCCTCACGGAATCTCTTCCGCATGATATCACTTGCAAAGCTGGACATTTTCAACAGCACTCAAATACAGGGCTAACTTTGCATTCCTGTTAGAAACAAATACATTCAATTGGTGCAACGCTCTTAAAATCTCCACATGCCTGGGCTGTGCTAACATCATGACACAGATTCCTGCACGTTAATAAATCTGCACCTTGTTGCAATGCAAAATGGACAGCCAGCAGCCGTGCACTGGGGCTCTGGGCAAGATGGACTTCAGCCATCAGACCCAAATCTGCAGTTCAATTCCCAGCCTATCACCTAAGATTTAGAGCAGGGGTCTGGCTAATGAACAACAGCCTCTTGGACACTTAACTACAATATGCTACCTTTTGACCCTCAGAATTCACAGCCCAGCAATTTCTCACTCCCTCCTTCCCTATTCTGCTGATACTGATCAATTTTGTTCACCAGACACAAACTCGTCCTTCCTGCACTGGTCTCAAATCAAGGCACAACTCACTTCTCCCATTTCCCTTGCAGTGACAGTAGAGACAATGCCTCTTTTGTAGGTGCTTCTACATGCCTGGTGGAAAAGCTATTGGAGACTAGCACAGTTATATCAATAATCTCCTGTTTATTATTCCTCCTGGCATGGGATTTGCCATTAGCTCTCTAGCACAGGCAATGTTTTCCATTCATCTTTTCTCAGCCAGGTGTTTGCTCATTTGCAGCAGGGGGCTTCAAAAGAGACAAAGCTACAATTGATGGGAAACAGAAGGCCAGGCTGCTGCCAAAATGGGTTTTCCTCAGGGATATTCATAGTCTTAGAAAAGGTTATTACAATGTCTTTCAACAGTGGTTCTACACACCTGTTAAAAAAGCCTTGCCTTTGCTTTCATTGGACCTGTCTTTCTGATGACCTTTGTTGGGCACCTGTTAGTCAAACACTTTTCAGGTTCGCATTCTTCCAACACAACCAGTCTTGGGTAAATAACTCCTTCCCACTCCACTGAAGCCAAAGGCCCGGCTCTTCTGCAGTGTGCAGGAGGGCTGCGGCTGGAGTGCGACAATCCCCTCAAATCTCAGGGCCTGATATAGTGTTTCTGGCCCCAAGAGTGATGCTAGTGTGGCTTCAGGCAGACTCATGCGTGGGATTAAAGTGCAATCGGTCTTTCTTAGCAGCTCTGTGCACAGTGAGTTTCCTTGTCTCGTAAGGGTGCCCAAAGGCAGGGAGACCTACTTGGGAATGACGTCCCACAGATCAAAGCACATCTGTGCTCAGATGTGTCCATCAGCAGGTGGTAGCGCTATCGAGCATACAGACTGAAGCAAGAGCCTATTGATGAAGCCACCACACAAAACTGCAGAGCAAAGTCCATCAGAGACTCATCTGCAGAGACCTGTTTCAGGAAAGTTTAAGTGGATATCTGCTCTTGTTACTTGTATTAGAAGAGCACAGAATAACTAAGTTTCCTTGCATCTCCTAGGAGCTCTGCTGAGCATCACAGATTTAAGGATTAAGTTAGGTAAATTTATTGTAACCAATCTCACGTAACTTTCTGCACATCTGCATTGTGTGATTAGAAAGACTGAATACCTGAGCACATGCACGATTCAAAGTACGAATTCACTTTACCTGTGTCTGTATCCTTTGCACATTGGCTTCCCCTAGAAGGGTTCTACATTTCAGTCAGTGTAAGGAATCTCATGCCTTCAGTTTCCAGGGGGTTATATTTTCTTATCTCCAGTCTCACTAATGTCTGGCTCTGCGAGTTAGTCAGTGAGGATGTACCCAGAATTAACATTTATGGAAAACAGGAAAAGGCATACCAAATCTAACCGAGTTCTTGGCTTTTGCTCTGGTGTAGAGCTTCAGAAACACCCTCTCCCTTCACGTTACACGCTGTTCTGGCAGACATGGCCACCTCCCTAGAGCTAGGTACGTTTCATGGGCATAAAACTTGGAGGGGGCTGAGTATTTTAGTTTTCATTAAGTCAAATCTCACAATGAGAGTTGCAGCAGTTCAAGTTGCAGATGCAGCCAGCCTTCTGTAAAATACTTTGGACTAGAAGACTTCTTGTGACTCTTTGCTGTTATTAGACCCACAGTACCTCCCCTTTTTAGTTACAGGAGGGCAAGTAGGCTTTGCTGTAAGATTTATACGGTGGAAACATGGAGTCCTGAAAACTGAGCAAGACACACAGGACCAACTAAGGAGATCAGATTTGAGTTTGCAAAAAAAACCCCAGCTGGTAGAGAAAAGATGTGGATTAGAGCAGACAGAGAGCGAGAGTCCAGCTGGGGAACAGACCACAGCTATCTTGGAGGAAGAAAGAACTTTTCCAGCCCTCCCTTCCCAGCACTTTCACTGCAAAGCCCCACAGATTTTGAACTAGAACTGCCCTCTTCCTCCTCCTCCGCTCCCTCACAGACTGGCTGTCTGGGACATTATCTCAGCTCTGCTCGGGTCCCCCTAGGTTCTCTCTGCCTGCAGCTCCCAGGCTCTAGTAACAGATGATGAACCCACCATGTCGTGGTTATTTCAGTTCCTTCCCTTTTGTTTGCCTTCAGGAGTCAGTAGGGGCTCCTGGAAACAGATCACCCAGCGTCGCTGGGGTCCTCACCAGGGAAAGATCCACGTCACTGCTGTTCAGATACTACAAGTCCTGGATTTTCACTAGTAGAACAATATTGCTGCCTCAATCACAGGGATTCCCTCTGGTAATCCTACACACAATCAAGAGCTGCCTGGCGGGATTCACATCCCATGAGCACATGGGAAGTTCCTTCCCCACTCCTTGTGCCCTCCAAAAAAAGCTGGAAAGGAGCTGCAGTCAAGCCCTTTGTATTCCACCTGTGTCACTCTAATCTGCCTTCCAAAGACATGGGCACAGAGCCTGGGCTGCTGGTACAGCCCAGGAAGCCAGGGGGTACCCCCACTTCAGTGGGCCAGGAAAGCCATGCCCACATGGAAAGAAGCCCTGGGAAGAAAGTGAAGAACTCTTCAAGTTAGAGAAGAGAAAGTAGGGGAAATGCTGCTGCTGGCTAAGTATCTTCATTCAGAAGTTATTACTTTGTAAATACAGCTCCTGCTTCTACTATATTTTTGCCCCTTGGCATCGCAGAGGAGCTATAAATATAGCTATTGATTATGCCAAAGTCTGGGGAAGGTGCTACCGCCCGCCTCACAATGTGGGCTGTCACCCCTGATGCACAGAACAAGAATGCGCTGTTCCTCTACACAGGTCTTAACATTTCAAGCCAGACAGAGGGAACAAATGCCCACAGATCATTTTATCATCATGAGAGACTAGCAGGACCTCATATACATGCCTACAGCCCCAGAATGTCTTTCCATTAACATTTCCAGCATGGAAACCACAAAAGAACATTTTCATCCTTGGAACACCACTGTTCCAAGGGCAGGAGACTCTGTCCTGAGGAGGGACATCCAGGCTTGGCTCACAGCACTCTCCAACCCCAAGCACAGTTTGTTCTTCTTCTAGGTGCAGGAGAAGGTAGGCAGCAAGGGACTAGATGCTCCAGTTCAACCTTCAGAGCATCTACACAGTTTGGTGTTGCTTGAATCAAACGCCAGCCTTGCCAGGGGAATGGGGACCCCAAGAGATTTATACGTGCATTTCGGAGCAATTCAGAAGTTCACCACTAGGCAGCTAATGGGTAAGAACATACCTGTAACTACCATGGGCAGAAAATGGGCTTTTGTGTGTACGTGTGTGCACAGTAGGTTCACACTGATAATGCTGTCTGGATTTGCAACTGTCTAGACAATGGGAAAATTAGCATCATGAAACTGGATAGTTTTGTGAGATGCCCAGCCAAATATCTGGGAAATATTTTTGTAATGGTTCTCCTCAGAGGGAGATATGAGCCCGAGCCGTCCATTACAGATGCAGCTCTTTTGTCTTGCATTCCGGTGAGGGGATAGAGGGGTTTTACTGAGCCCGCCGGGCCCCATCTGCCACGCTTTTCAGCCAGATGCCGGGTGCTACTGTAGAGGAAAATAAGCCCACAGCACAAGCATGGCAAATGAGCTTTCCATAGACTGGAGCTGCTGCTTTTCTGGCATGAAAATGGAATTTCATCCTGAGAACTAGAGGCTAGGACTGTATGAACAGTGATTTACCTCTGGAGACAAACAACTAGAGCCCAGTGTCTCCCCAGCCTGTTTTACAGCCTGCAGTAAAGCCCAAAGGATTTCTAGGCTGGAGGGTTTAACTACTGCTCTCTATGGGGTAAAAGCTCACAGACGGCAAGCAAGACTCATTCCGAGCCTCTTGCCTGGAGCCCTGGGAGCACAAAGGCTTAGAGATACACAGAAATTGCTCCACCTCTCACCCGGGACAAGAAGATGCAGCAACCAGGGTTGTCCCTATGGCTGAGGCTGGGAAGTGCTTTGTCTCCATGGCCTCTGAGAAAGTCCCTCCTCAGAGCTGTAAGGCCAAGTTCTACCACAATGGTACTTTCTCCCTTAGAAACCCTAGAAGCGCTGGTCCAGATGAGCAGAGATGGTGCCAGTGGAAAGACTGAGGGAGGCTTCCTCAGATGAGAGGTAAGTAAGGTTCTTGTAGCACCTTCATCCGGTGAGGAGACTGGAACAAGCTCAGACCTCAGTGGTCCTTTAGAGTCCCTATACAAAGGTAACAAGCCTGCTGCAGCCAAGCCCTTGGAAGAAGAGAGCTGTCAATTCATCTAAGGACAGCAGGTTTAAGCAGCAGCTCAATATTATTGATGATTGTCAGCCAGGGAACCTTTGGCTTGGTTTAGCTTGTGGGAAGCCTTGAAAAACTGCTCTGAGCTTTCAGTGGATGTGTTAGAGAAATAAACAGAATATTTGCAAGCCCAGTATAGATTCCAGGAAAATGTGGTATGCAGACTGGGGGCTTCTCCCCATGAACAGTAGTGGAGGCTTTCTTTCACAGTGTCAACAATGACAACCAAGGGTCTGGACGCAAAACACAGAAGGACTTTTAAACGTAGAAGCTGAAGTTGCCATGTGTCACTTTTACAGAGAACTTGCATTTTCTTCTGTGAGGGACTGTGGGATGTTTCTGGATACTGTTCAGCAACAGTGTGGAACAAGACTGTGTTGTGGCATGGAGTTTTCAAGACAAGAGACCTGGCTAATCTGAGGAAGGAGATGTCCAGTGAGAGACAATTTGCTGTGGGGGGTGGTTCTGGTAACACAGCCAGAGACACACTGATGCTAACAGGAAAGTGCCAGAAGAACCAGTGCTTGCTCGGATACAGGCAGCCTGGCTGGCTACGGCTTGAAGCTGATACACTTCTGCCGAGCACTCACAGAAGGAAAGCTAAAGAGGAGCCAGAGCAGAGGATGGAGCTAGCAACCTTTTCTGTGCTGGGAGGAGACCTGTGGAATGGGGACAAGGCTAATCCCCAGCTGAAGAGCAAAGCCTACTAAAATAATGCAGCATGCAGGAAATAGACACGTGTTTTCAATCAGGTCTCCATGTACCTGATAGGCCAGAGCGAGACAAGACACTGGGGACAGAAATAGGTCTCCCTCTCTGGCAGGGCACAGCTAAGGCACCCGAAAAAAGCTGAGAGAGAGAGGTCGTGAGGTGTACTGAACATGAGAAGCTTTCACTGATGCCACCATAAGTGCTGGCAGTCTGGAAGGCAGAAATCAATACCTGGCTCAAGAGAGTTTATTACAGTTATGCTGGCCTAGCTGAACTTGTTCTGACTCTCAGAGATCGCGGAGGCATACCATAGAGAATACTGGGTCCTTTGAATAGCTGTCGTGAAAGCTGTATTCCAGATAACCCTTCTGAAGCCAGTAGAACAAGACTGACTATAATGAAACCAGCCAAGGAGCTCAAAATGGGTGCACTGAGCTGGTCCTTTTAAGGAGATGGTGAGTATTTGATGTGTATGCTTAGATGCCTCAAAAATCAATAGCCGCTTTGGGGAAAAAGCTCTTAGCTCCTTGGCTAGCCCTGATTTTTCATGAGGTACCCCCAATACAGTGACACACATGATGCAGAGCAGCACCATAAGAAACACAACCTGGCTGCAGAAGCTAGGTCAGAAGCAAAACAGGTAAATAAAATCTACTGCTAAATTAGTTTGCAATATTTGGGGTTGGCTCAATGGTCCCAGAGTGTTATACTTTGCCAGTATTGACCAAAGTGAAACATTTTATTCATAGCTCCTTGACAGAAAAATAAAAAAGTTGCTACAACAACAAAAAGTCCCAGGGAACGGGGAGATACGTATTAGCCCTATATGCTCAGGATTTTAAGCAGGAGAACAGTTTTACTCTGTAGCTGAGTGCAGACGCAATTCAGAGAAATAAAAGCCTCTGCCCCCCTATTTTATGCAGAGAAAGATAGTATTTAATACCCTTCAGATACCACTGAAAGAATTTCCTACCTATGACAAAATAATGGCAGCAGAAAGTTAACATTTTTGTGCTGCAGATTCTGTTGTTTGACTCTTTAGAGCTATTTCCTTGTCCCCATCCATCACAACACTGACTGGGTAATATTTCCCCCCTCCCCTCCAGTTTTTGTAGAACTAATCTTTTGAGTTCTGTGAAGTTGATCTTGGCTCATGGCACACACCCCACATCTGTTTTCCTAGGCCTTACCATTTGACTCGGAATGATTGCTTTTTAACTTCATCCCCCCACTGCTACCGTGAAGTTTGAAAACAAAAGTAAACACTCCCACCACCACCAGGGCATACCTGATGTCTGGGAAGGCACATGTACCCTCACCTCCTGGTACTGAATAGCAAAAGGTTACTGTAGGAATGTGGACTGCTTATTTATTATTCTTTACGATGATATGGTGTGAACTGACAGCATAGGTTAAATACAATTATTTTGCATGAGTGAATTTTCAAAGCTCTCCTTTCGGTTCTTATCCAAAATCCTTTGAAAGCACATTGTTAAAGATAAGCAGGCACACAGAACAGTGGGACGTGACATATTCTTAAACTGGTCATGTTGGTTTTGCTACCTTTTGAAAGCAAGGCCAGAGAAACTGCCCATCCCTGTTCTTGGGCAAACTGCCAAACACTTCCAGGAGAGCCTGACTTTGGACTAAAGACCTCACTACTGCATGTCCCAAAGTGACCAGTGACTTGGCAGAACCATCCCCAGGCACTGCAAGAGACACCAAACTTTCAGGTGGAAGGTATTTGCTGAAAAGTTTGGTCTCTCAAGATTCAGACTTTCCCAAATTGAAACTTTTAAAACTATTAACCCGCTTTGAAAACATAAGCTCTTAGCTTCTTAGCACCTTGCTTAATTTCAATTAGCGTGATGGGAAGGGAAAAACGCTGAGTTCAGTAAGGCAAGATCTACATTAGAGACAGGATATGCTCAAGCAAGAGCACGTCTATTGGGCACGAAAAGTCAGAAAAGCTCTGCAGATTCATGACCTTTAGTTAAATTTGGCTAGATATATCTCAGCTGGATATGCTTTCTACCATTCTGCATCTGGTAAGACAGTTAATAAATACTTCTTTCAGCATCATCTTTCCTGTGGTATTTTGCTCATTCTAATTCTGCTACTAGGCAGAACTCAGAATTGCAGGAATGCGAAAGTTAGAGGGGAGGGTTTTGTCCCAAGTGCAAAACAGTGAATCTGGGCTCCAGTACACATTTCCTTGGTTGTGTGAGTCAAAGCCCAGAGACCAATAGAAAAGACGAAGGCCGTGGGCTAAAGGCAACTCCATGCCAAGGTAACCTCCTTTCCCTAGCCCAGCTCTGAGCATTGCAGAGTTCTGACCATCTCTGCTTGGTTACCCCAAGAGCAGGATGGTTACAGAGCTGAAATAGTGACACACATCAAAAAAGAGAAAAAGAAAAATGAGGAGGTGAAGAGAAATTCTAAATGCTGCTAGTAGGTAATTATTCCCAAAAATGAACAATGAGGGAAATAGCTTTCACAGGGGCAAACCACTATGATTTGGAAAAAAGGTAAAGTTTTTAAACTCTTACACAGAGTAAGTTCTCTGGTTGCAATTAGGAAACGTCAGCTCAGTCAGGCATGGAGAGTGCTTCCTTGCCAATGTCCGAGTCTTGTTTTGTCTCTGATAGTTCCACATTCTGCTTTTAAGAGACAGCTCATGTTTGATGTTAGTGCATAAATATATAAGCCGAAATACTGTCCTGGCATATTCTAACCCTTTAAAAAAAAAAAAAAAAAAAGGAGAGAGGCAGATTTTTTTTTTTTTTTTTACTGGCAGATTTAGTGAATATTCCTGGGTTTGGGCTGCACGCTTTAAACCATGTGACTTTTGCCATCATACTTCACAGAGATGAAACCCAAAACACTATGCTGGAAACAAAGTTTGAAAGCTGGACTAGAAGCAAGGGTCCATCTTTCTTGCTTTTGTCCTTGCACTCCTCTGGCTTGCTCTGAGCTCTCCAGCCCATTGCAAGACATAATGGTAGCGTAAGGAGCTATATTAGTTCCTTATAGCTCCTCACTATATAAGAAAGCCTGGGGTGAAGCGCAATCCATTCCTTAGAGTTATTCCTGCAAGGGGCTGTGTCAAAACAAAAACTACCAGGCAGAACAGCTGCATTTGAACATCTCCCTCTAGATATGTTCTTGGCTGTGGCAAGGAAGAAATTGGAGACATGGCTGTTGGACTGATATTTGGATGCATTTTAGTGCAGTGTAACACATCAGGCCTCCTTGGAGGTAAGCCCTCCTCACTTCACCTGGTCCAGAGTTCTTTGTGCCTCCCTGCAGCAGGAGGCCCTTGAGGTCAGGCGAGCTCCAAGCCATGCTGCTACTTGTATAGACTGTTCTGCTCCATCTTACTCATTCCCCTTGAACCTCTTATATTCACTCTTTCTCCTCACACCCAAAATAAAGATCCTTGAGAAAACAGGCAGATCTTGGAACAGCTAAGAGACCCCAAAGCTCCAGACTTTGGAAAAATCAAGTGCAAAGTGAGAGCTACACATTTACAATGGTCACCTGAGTGCAGCACTACACAAAATACTAAAAGCAAGACAGTTGAACATTGCTTTCTTTAAACTACAGATGGGCTGCATTAACCACAAAGGAAACTCAAGAAGAGTTTGTGCCTGGAAGTAATAAAAAACGTTTGCATAACATGCATGGTGAATTCAGTGCTAGCAGGAGGTGCTGGATGAAGAGTCCAACAGGCTGGGGATCTCCTTTGTCAGTGGGAGCGTAAACCCAGAAATCTTCTCCCAAAAGCATCCTGGAAGAACTTCCTCAGGGAGGAAGGTGAGTCAGTCTCCCAAGCACAGGTACTGTTTCACCTTTCAGAGAGTCAACCCCATTTCCAGGTGACCCCCTGCAATGCATGACAACCATTTTTGAGATACCAGAAATACATACACAGAGGAAATTCATATGATCCAAACAACTATGAAAAGTTTTACCTCCTAAAACCGCACTGGAATTAGGGCACACAAGTGCCCTAAGCGGTGGTACAACAACCTAGCACAGAACACCACCACAGGCTGAAAGCTGCATAACTCTCTGCACTAGCATGGAGGTTGCTAGCACAGTTTTTCTCCACCACTGTACAGTGAATCCCTCACATTTGCTGAGGTTGCAGTAAGTCCCAACTATTCTCTGCTGCAGGCATCAGTCAACTGCTAATGGCCAGAGACAAGAGAACTTAAACAAAGCCATCCCACAAGTCATACTCATTTATCTACTGTCTCACTCCTTTTCTTCTTCATAGGATGACATGACTAAGAATGGATATATCAGTGTAGTAACATATAGGATCATCCAAAGCCACGTCCTCACACACTGTTGCCACGTGTAACATCAGGGAACCAACCTTCTCCTTTAACATAAGTAATAATGGCCTGTGTTTTTTGGAGCAAGGGGAATGTGGCTGAGATTCTTCCCTTGCTGACACACCACAGTGCGAAGCTGCTGCGGCAGGCACCAGAAGCAACAAATGTAAAGTCAAAGGCATTATAATGTAAGGAAGAGCTGGAGAAACCCAAACTGAGATGTCATAATAACATAAGCCAGAATTCATTAGCCTTATAACCAAAAAGAAACTATTGATATGCCAGTTTCCACCCATAAATAACTATAGTCGAGGCTCTGAGTTTATAAAACGTTGAATGACTTACCATATGTTGCACTGGATGGTTTTGGTCGGAAGTCCACAAAGGATGTTAGACAGCAATTTCTCCTGTTGAGACAAAAACTAAGAGGTAAAAACTGCCTTGCCAAGCCCAGAAGATAAGCACAAAGACACATTGTTTTAAATCGCAGGGGAGCAGAGTGTGCTGGAACACATAAGGAACAAAGCAAATACAGACTCTTGGGGTGTTTAGACTACAGCCTGTCTGCCTTTTTCCAAGTTGGGTTGAATGAAAAAGCAATTTACAGCAAGTTCAGGATTATTGCAGACATGCCAGAGAGTCCCAGCAGCACAGCGAGTTGTTTAACCTGGAAAAGCGAGCTCATTTACAGGTAAATGTTCCAGGTGTTTACAAGGCAATGAGGAGATGTGGCTTGAAGAGTGCAGTAGCGAAGAGTTGGCTCACAACAGCTTGCCCTTGTCCCTGTTTTTCCTCCATCTCATGCACTGATGCCCAAGCCTCTTGGCAAATGGGTCCTACTGCATTTTCCTGCTTTTATCTGGCGTAGCTTTATCCCTGAAGATGTGCAGAAGGGCATGGTCAGCAAGAGACATCCCAGGTTTTTCCTGACCCTGTTTCTGTGCCAGAGATTTGCTATGTTCCTGTGCCCTGAGCACCTCATTTACCACCAGAAATAGGTCTAATACCCAGGTTTTAACGTCATAATTCCCTGGACTAGAACTGATAGGCGGAAGTGTGTACGGGGCATGGAAAAACAGTTGAGGCACAACAGATTCTCCATGCTGGTTGCTAAGCAGATTAATCTTGCTGCCCTCCATGGAAGATGCAGGTTATCTTAGTCACAGAGGACTTGAAGTAGGTCCTATTTGGAGAAGAGGAGAGCCAAGTGTGGACATGAAGGTGGGAAAATGAACTGTGGCACAAGCTTTCTCACTGTGCACGGTGATGGCAGTGGGCAGAGGCTCTCAGGAAAAAGGCTGAAGTTCTCCTTTCCCAAGAGGACCCTAGCATTTTGATTTCACTTTAGTTGTGCCATTGTAGACCACCAACCCGCAGCCACACATGCCCTCCACAATAAGAGGGCTGCAGTTGTTGTGATACGCTATTTGTCTGTATGAACTGCAGACATACACATATTGAGTGCTACCCACTTGGTACGTATGCAAGTATGCTGAAAGACCACATGAACCAAAAGGAAAAAAACAGCAGGGCCTGAAGAAGTGGTACAGAGAGGTCTGTTATGTGCTCCAAATTGTTGACTGGCTCTGAGTATGGCCATCATGTTCTCTCAATGGACCTTCCTTGCAGAGAAGTGAACTAGACTTTAATGCTCCACTCTTCCCTTAGGGTCTAGGGTATCTTCCAGACCCACCCCCACCACCTCCACACACAGTCAGCATCCCTAATTTAGTAGCGGGGCTGGGCTAGGAGAGCACCACACAAGGGGTAGGTAGAGGTGGTCTCTATCAGTGATCAACGCCTGCTGTAGTGGTGTCTGAGACTCAAGTACCTTCTGCTTTCACTTTTCTTTCCCTTTGTCTGCACAGATTTCAGGTTCTCTGGGGCATCACTTATCTTTTATCTTCTGTGCTTGCAGACAACATTGCAACACTTACACCATGGGTGCCAGTATCAACCAGCAGAGCAACAGGAGACTTTCCCTTGCAGTAGTTACTCCCAATTTATCCCAGCAATAGATCACTCCGGGACATATCCCCAGTAGATTTGCCAAGCTTGTTGAAACAAACATGAGGAAGCTCCTCGAGGCAGGTCCCCCAGCTTCCCAGCTCTCAGACAGCTTTGCCTCACCAGCTCCTGAAGGTCTCAACCCATCGGTTAAAAGGCAGGAGGGGAGCAAACAGCATTTGCTTTGTGTCACATGGAGGGCTGAGAAAATTTGGAAGACAAATTATTCAAAATAAAAAGCAGTGCAAAAACAGATTAGGAAACTACTGTGCCGTGACTATTAATGAAGCGATAGAAAATATCAATCACTCCCCAGCCTCTGAAGCTTGCTGTGAGAGAAGAATTAGGAGATTTTATGTTCCAAGTACCAGGAAACCGCAGGGCCCTGGTGCCTAGTTCTCAAAAGAACACTGTTTGAATCACAGGGAGGAAAGCAGAGTGCTGCAAAGAGAGCCAAAGGCAGAGTTTAAAAATAGCAGCTTTCAGTTTTGTTTCTTTTTTTCTTCTTCTTAAGTGCCTGGATACAGGATCATGTCAGAGGGTGGATAAAGAGAGCAGACCAGCCCCTGTGGAGAGAGAAGTCTTCCTCAGTACAGTACTGCCGGTCAGAGGGTTGTGGGCTATTCATTTTGCACTCCAGCCCCCCTCCAAAGGAACTAGTTTCTCCCGATCCTGCTGTCCCCCCAGAGCAACAGAAGGGCACCAAGGGAGTGGGAACCGGGCAGCTTAATTAGCCCATCAGTGCATGCTGGAGCCAGCACAAATAAGCAAAGCTAAGGGCTAAATGGGTGACCAAGCCTGAACCATCCCCTTCTGGACACATGCAGGGCCAATTTCCCATACCATTAAGGACACTTTTGAAATGCTGTGCAAGGAATGGGATTTACTAACATTTGTGCTAAGACTGCGGGTCTGTGTGCAGGGAGAAATCATGTCTGGCTGCTGTACACTGGCAAATGTGCTAAACCAAGAGAAAAGATATCTGAGTTCTGATGCTGCTCAAATTTCTCCATCCCCTCAGACCCTGCACCCATGCACCACTTAAAAGACCACCAGGCCAGATTCACAGCACCTACCAAAGCAACCAAATATAGAAGTCAGATGTTGGTATCTTAGACAGGCAAAGGAGACAGTGCAGTATCTCCTGAAATGGATACTAAAGCTTTATAGGTGACGCAGTGGAGTACCAGTAATTGGTTTAAGGCAGAAATGGGCAGGGTCTACAGAAAGAAATGAGATGTTCTCATCAGAATAGATGGAAAACCAGACATATCTCGGTAGCCGATAGAAGGTAAAGCTCCTTCCTTGCAGGGAGGCAGAATGCCCCTTGGGCCTTTGCTCTGTCTGTGGAAAGAGAAGGAAGGTACAGCTGCTGCTCTGGATAAGACTGTCTGCATCTCACTCCCCAGGGACGTTCTCAAATCTAGAGACGAATAATCCATGTAATAAGGACAGCAAGGGCAGGGAGCCACATAAAACACCTTTTCCCAATTCTCAAGCATACACGCAAACCCTTTTTCCCAGCCAGCTCAGGGACAAAACAATCAAGTTTTTCACTGGTATAAACTAGGATTCAGATGGAAGGCAGAAGCAAAAGAAATATTGTCTCTGTCACTTGGTTAAAAGTAGAACAAAAATCCCTTAAACTTCTACCAACGTATAGTGAGATTGTCTCCTGTCACTGGCAAAGGCTTCTGGGCTCCAGTGTAGAGGGTGACCAACTAGCACACAAATCACACAGCATTCACAAAAATTCAAATATAGTTTAAAAGCAAAACACTAGTGCTGATAATTATGCTGACCAAGTCCTAAAGGAACATTTTAAATTTACAAACATGCAGAAAAGTCCCGAACATCTGGAATCTGAGGTATTTCCTTGTAAAGAAGTTTCCACTGGAATGGCATCTGTTCTTGCTGTTATTTGAGATAGGCAGCTGACAGAACCAACTGGACTCCAGTGACCTGCATGGCACAGAGCTTTTTGTTGCTGTGGCTCATAAGACGGCCTGGGAACGCAGAAGTGCCACAGGCCAATGTAATTGCCTTGTCACATTCACAGACTGTTAAGCAGAAAACTTCGAAAAAGCTACTTGCATGGAGTTAAAGAGCCCCACATGTCCTAGAGATGCTTTAAGAGAGACCCAAAGCTCTTGCTGTCCCTCAAAAGGACCAAGACAGAATGTACTAGGAGGAGATCTAGTGGTGCAGTGTCCTGCCTTCCAAGTAGGCCTGAAAACTTTTATTATGTGAGAAAGTCTTTAAAGAACAACCTCAGTTCCAGCTCATCCAGTGCTTCCCTCCCTCCTGTTTAGCACTGCAGGTACAAAAAGCTCTTTCAGCCCAGCTGGCCTGGGATTTTCCCTTGCTCAGTTTTCAGTGGAGATTACTATAACTGCTGACAAAAGCAGCGTACAAATGCCTTATAATGCAACCCTAATGGCAGAAGAGTTGTCACCAAATTGCCGCTCCAGGGACTTTCTTGTAGCTTCTGCACCTATAAAAGACATGAGCTGGTTGGAACATGTCAAAATTGGCATCCTGATACAGGGACGCAATTCAGAGCAAGGACTTCATACAACGTTCCCCTCTCTTAAATGTAGACATAGCAGCAGATTGGAAAAACAGGTGGTTTTTCCTTTGAGCAGAATATATACTGGGGAGCATTAAAAAAAGCCAGGGCCAAGATAAATTAACCTGACTAACTACAGTAAAGTTACTATAAAGTACAGGCAACATGAAGCAGTGCATTTTCTCATTTGTGGCTGGGAAGACAAATTTACCATCAAGCTTCTTTTGGAGAACAGCAGGGGAGGCTTCAAAGCAACATGGTACTACACGTTCATCTACTATTGCACCCTCCTACCACAGATCCCAGGACTTTTTAGTGCTCAGCAGTTGCAAAGTACCAACAAATACACATACTCAGGCCTGGGCTTTCTAGTTTTCATCTGAAAGACTTCAAAAGGTTTCACAAAGGCAGAAATGAAAACGGATTTGGATGTTTCCTAGACAAAACCTTGTTGTTTCCGTTTTGCAGGAAGTGCTGACACTTTAAAGACAACCAACCAGCCACACTCATTGAGAAACGGCGCAAGACAGCAAGTTTGTCTTTGCCAATGCTTTGACCTCGCCACAGCAACCAGCCGGCACTTGCTGGAAAGCTCTCTATACTTGGGAAAATTGTGGCACCATTCTACTATCTCTCATCCAAAGCAATACGTGAACACATTGTACTTCTGGAACAATTCTGGCCCTGGCTCCATTTTGGGGCCGTAAATGCAGACAGCGTTGGAGGGGGGCACATGAGAAGAGTAGTGGAAAGCTGGCAGTAAAGATGTATGACTTTTTTTCCAGAGTCCAATATAACTGCTACAAGGAACAAGCCACGCACAAGGAATGCTGCATCATGCTCGCACTTCCCAGGTATGCCCTGGATTGAAATCCTGATGGATTTCTGTACCCCTTAGTGCTGGTTGCAGAGTAAGTTTTCTTGGAGTTTGAGGGACCAGCAATACAAAGCCACTTCCGATAGAATGATGCTGTTAAGATACGCTGTGATACAGCAGCAGAAAACAGAGCCTCTGCCACAACTAGAAATATAATAGTTTTCCAAGAACTATTTCACTTTATGGAAAAGATGCATCTGTGAACATGCATTTTGTTATTGGGGGGGGGGGGGGCGCGGAGGGTAGGTGGGGAAAGCCAACACCATCTCATCACACATCCAGTGTGAGCATTGGTGTAACCCAATAGTTTGTAACCCCAGGGCAAGATGTCGCATGCTTCTCCCGAGGCAGAAAGCAAAAAGGCCTTTCAAGGAAATGACACTTAAGTTCTTGCAACTTCTTTGTGTATCTGAGTTACAATCAAGGGCTAGACTGAAGTAGCCTTATATATTCTGATCAGGAATCCTCCGTAAACCATCTTACTGAAGCTACAGATTTTTCTGAGTTCAGGTTTGATCAGACTCCTGCTGCCAAACTGCCAGCTTTCTAATATCTTCTGTGACAAATATAAGGCAACACGGAAGAACTACACATCTCAAATTTCCTTTCTTTGCATGAAGAGCCTTACCTACGACATTTTAAATGCCCTTGTCAAAGAATAAAGTTCCAGTGGAACCATGTTAAGAACAGTTTTGCATTGAGAGTGAAGACATGGGTGTCCAACAGAGAAAAGCAGTTCAGTCATATTTTGTCACAAGAGAGTTCACACATGTTGCAGCCTGGTCCCAGGATAACCAGCGGCAAAATCCTTTTCTGCGGCAGGCCCAGCGGTTTGGATCATACTAGTACTGGCAGACCTGGCTGTCTTGCCAGCTCCCAGGTTCATGCTTTCCTTCTTTGTTCATCAGCTATTTGAAGCAGCAATATCTCACTCCCCTCCTGTTTTCAAGAGCAAAATCCCCTTGAGAAGCCTCCTCTGTTCTCTTCCCACTTACACCTCCAGCTGTTTTTTGCCTTTACATTACTAGTTCTGTGCAAATCCAGGTCAACTATGAAAATAACTTCCTGGCAAAAGGCACGGGTGACAAAGGGAAGCAAGGCAGGGGAGTAGAGGAGGAAAGGCAAGGGGAAAAAGACAGACAATTATATGCTGAATTAATGTTATTCATTCCATTTAGTGGAATACAGAGGACAAAATCATCACAGCATTTTAGATCAGAGCTGGCATCAACAGCTCAGCTCTAAGAGTATTTTACAGAAAACATAGAGGTGGATTAAGGAGCTGGAAATGAATGTGTGAAATACAGCAGATTTGGTAATAATAAAGTTATATGGCCTTGGTTGTTCATTCAGATACTACTGCTCTAGCAACACTTTGTCTAAAGAAAGCATAAGCAAGTCCCCAAAGATAAGCTTGGGTTGGAGCTTGTATAGGATCTGGAGGCACTTAACTTCTTTTCTTTTTGTAAAACATTTATTTTTAAAGCAAAAAAAGTATCTGCTGAACCAAAACAAGAAAATGCCATGGGGAATTCTGAAGCTCTTTTTTTTTTTTTTTCAAAATGTAAATAAAATAATAAAAATATCTGAAGGTGAAAAAAATATGCTGACACAACTGTCTGAAAGCATTTTTTTTAATTTTATTGTTTTTAAACCTATTGTGCCCAACTACTTTTCCAGACTTCAATACTGAAAATTAAAGACATTTCTGAAGGAAGTTTCAGTAGTAGGAAACCTACCTTTTGCAATATAGGGATTAAAATTAAAGAGTTACAGTGGGACACCCGAAGTATCTCCCCTCTCATTATTCTTTCATTTTTCTGCTTCCAAGTTTTGGGCTCTCTGACTGACATCTTTTACAGCCATTTGAAGAAATGCCTCCCAAGGCATCGTGCAAGAATCGGTATTTTTCCCCGTCACTCAGCAGGAACACCTTATCACTACTTAGGTGCATTTCTCAACACTAATCACTTCCAATTGCTGTGGATTCTAAAATTCAGTCTACTGGTGAAAGAAATAACTGATCTGCCATTTCCTGCAACTCTGATTTCCATGCCTTTCATGGAGCAATTTCATTGAATTCACAGGAGCCTATCTGGATTTACACCTGTGTAAAAATTAGGCAAGAAAACCTGACCCTTGGTGTGGAATATCAAGTTCGTAAATGTGTTTTGTATCTCCAATAATCTCCCCATCTACAAAGGTGAACAGCTGTTGCTATAAATCAGACGGTCTTAACCAGCCATTAGAACTTCATCCAGATGATCCGTTAAAAATATACAAAGGCAAAATTTTGGAAATAAAAATCTACCCTCATGTCCTCAGGGACACGCTCTGTTGAAGAAAAAAATTCTCATAATTCAAAGCTAAAATTAGTTCACTTTAATGCTTTTTCAGGAGAGCCATGATACTCAAGAGTAACATCACCTTGAACAGGTCTGTTAGATGACTTAAGGGATCCCAAACATCTGGCAGTTTGGTACATACTGCATTGGAGACATCTAGCGTCTTTTTCAACTTCTACGTGGGTGTAACTCTTCACTGTTAGCTAGAAAGGCTGTATCTGGTTCAGTTCCCATCAACCATGTTCTCTGTTTGAGTAGGAACCACTTGCTAAAGTGTGGAAACAGCTGGCAGAGTTGGCTGTAGCTTGTATTAACAAAACACGCTCTTGTTTCTGACCACAGACTGGCTTTTAAGTTCCGATTGTGATTGCCAAGCGATGAGACCACATCACTCAAGATGTACAAGTTGTCTGTGTTAAGGGTTGGTTCTTGGGGCATAACACTTGCTGTCAGGATGATAGAGCTTTGTGTAAGTAGAGGGGAGCAGGATGAGCAGCCCCATTTTATTAGCTGGGAAACTGAGACACAGGAAGGTTAAAATATTGGCCTCTGGTCATTTCCCAGCGAGAGAGACCCATATATTCCTTTCTGAGGGAAACACCCTAATTAAGGCAGGCCAACATGCAAGTCTTAGCTACCTGCCCCTCAGCAGCAGTGTAAGTCCAACCAGGACAGGGCTGCAGGACTGAACCTGCTGCCGTTGGGGATGGTGATCATACAGATACCTGCGCTCCAGGGTCACTTTGGCACCCAGCTTCCCTAGGTCACTAAGAAGCCCACATCATCTCCTGCTCATTAATAACTCCCAGCTCCTTGAGTACATAGCACATGTCTTCTGCTCTCACACATACCAAGCGCATAAAACACAGCTTAAAGGGGCAAGAATAGCTGGTTAGCCCTGCACTGACCACTGAATTATCATCTGTTCCCAAAGTGGCAGTTTCCTCTACCTTCATCAAGGTCACTGCTTAGTCTTGAAGGGGAAGGCCAAGTAATGTATCACTGTTCTGTTAGGCTTTGTCATTTGTCTTCCTAAGGGTACTGGAAAGTTAGACATAACATGAACATGGAAAAACCAATGAAACACAGACAGAGCTCTACCTTGAACCTCCAGACAGTCACACAGCATAACAAGCTCAGACCCTTTCACTCAATTCCTTATGTTCTTCTGAGACCATGAAAAGGAACTTTATGATATGCTGGCAGGGATGAAGTATTAACTATCGAAAACTAGACTGAAGTAACCAAGAGCCTGGATTATTTTGTCTTTGATGTATGCTTATGTAAATTCAAATAAATATGTTTAAATTCAACCTTTCTTCAATTCTAGCAGAGCTTATTAAATCTATTTAAGTGAGACAAGCTAGGCTCCATGTAACACCAGGAACTCCCCTGACAGTTTGCCTTCCTACTTAATGCAATACTCTACGATTACACATACCAGAGCCTTTCACTCAAGCATTTTAATTTACAAATACTTTTTACATTTTTTAACGCCCCTGTGGGCAGGCATCAAGAGTCCACTTTATTCAGGAGTAATCAATTGAAGTGCGGAGAGGCAGCCTGTTTTGCTCCAGATCATGCCCTGAAATTCTAGCAGAGTTTGGACAACTCCTTCCTTGTCCCTCCTTGGTAGTCACTCAGAAACATGATTTCCATTAACAGCAAAGACATTCCCTTAATGCTGGGTCAAATGCTCTGAGCAGAAGTGCAGAGAGCAAACTCAGTAGCAAACAGGCCATAGGAAGCAAATAGAGACTAATCTTCCCCAGAACCAGCCACAACGAGGATACTGTCACTTTCTTTGCTAAGTTCACTTACCAAACAAGCGCTGCTCTCTGTGGTGCAAATCTATCAGACATTTCCTCCATGCCTCTTCTCAGAGCCCTGTATTTTCTGGAGGAGAAAAAGGTATTAGTAAATGGCATCAACTCGGTCTTATGTTTTCTCAGACATCATACAAACCACACACTTGCACACAATCCTTCAGAAGGACTGGCAACCCATTGCTTAGGCTCTTCTTTTCTTTTTTTAAATTGTCAGGTCCGTTATTTCTGGAGCTTTTAACGCCCTTTAATAACATCATTTGCCCCTCTCACAGACCAAGAGATGAGGTCTGGTTAAGTCCAGTCTTTAGGGCTGGTGGAGCTGAGAGAAGGCAGCCCAGTCTGATTTAGTACTAAGAAGCACAGGTTCCAGTGGGACCCTTACCAGGGCCAGCCACAGGGCACCAGCTCCTCTTCTGGTCAGCCTTCAGATAATCTCTGTCACCCTCTAAACACTCTGAAGCACTTCAGTTATTAAATGTAGGCCTTAAAAGCAATACCTAAGAAGAGGCTCCCCTTCACAGCCAAGCACCTTCCATGCAGGAACCCTGCTCCCACTAACACCTTTGCTTCACACCTGCAGGAGGTGAGACCTCAGGATGGAGCACAGGTGCCTCTGGCAGGCAGGTAACGCTTTCTTTGCTGGGCTGCTGCCAGGGGCCTCAGGTGACGCAGACTTTAAACAAAGGGTAAGCCAAAAGCTCTTCATGGCAGAAATTAGAGATGTCATTGCATGTCCAAACCAAGTTGTATCTGTATTTCTTCATGTACTCTTTGTAAGTGGAGTGTAACTATAAAGGAGGAAGCCCCTGCCCTCCCTGGATGTGGAGAGCACCTACAGCTTTGCCGGAGAGTTACCCATGACTGTTCATGAGGCCTCTCTGGAGAGGTCAAATGAGCTAAACAAGGACCAGCTGTGCTGGTTTAGGGACACAGAGCACCAACAGCCCCTAAGCATTAGAAAAAAATCCACATACCTTGTCTTTGCTTGGATTTTATGAGACAGTGACCTGGCTGCAGCAAGGACAGAAGATAAAACACAAGGTGCAGGCTGTATCTCTAGGAAGCGATCCAGGCTGCAGCAGTGAGACCTGGAAGAGAAACAGCTCGGAGTGAGCCTTGCACCAGCGTTTATGTTTGCAGGCCGCTCTTGAAATGTTTTAGTGGGATAAACCAAGAACTGCCATCCCTCCATGTAAATAAAGGGATTTGTCATAAAGCTAACAGATCCCGCTCTTAAGTAGTTCCTAAGCATATGAAGTGACAATGAGGTGCCTACAAAAATAACTTTCCCACTGCCTGGGAAAAACCACTCCTAGGACGATAACTTCACAGCTGTGATCGATACGGGCTTTGAAAGAAAACAGGGGCCTGAAAGAATCGTGTGTATGGTCTGAACAAGGACAACAAAGACAACAAATAAAACTGAGGTATTTTTTAAAGTCTGTGTCTTACCTTCAATTATCAGCTTAAAGTTGTTGGAATGGTTACAGCCAGCCAGTTGCTCTGTGTGAACCTTGTACACACCTGGCAAACACAGGGAGCAGTAAACTGGTGCTTGTAGCCTTTCGCCCACCCAGGGGATCACTCTGACAGATTGGGTCCATCGTGCATTCCCAGAAACTCTTCAGGTGCCACTCTCTGGCTGCCCCATCACTGCAAAAGGCAATTGGGACTTTTCTCCAAATGTCCCCACAGAGAATTTTTACAGTTGTATTGTGCCCAAAAGGTTGGAGCAGTGAAACACGAGCCTGCGACTTTCAAAACCCCAGGGCTCTACAGGAGTTTTGCAGTTCATTTACACTAAGACAGGATTTACCGCCAGGTTTGAACCCCCAGCACCTCCCACTCTTACCCTTTTGGACACACCATGTTCTCCCACCATTTCCCCCATCCTTTACCATGAAAAACAAAAAGCTCCTGTCTGACAATTGCTCCACACAGATCACTAGGTGCAGTCACGGAATCCAGTGACGGAAACAATTTACCCGATGCGTCAGTCCCACTTTTCTGCAGTGGGACTTGGCCACCAGCTTTCTTGTTACTGACTGTGGCAAGTTGGGCAGAAAACAGTTGCTGCTTTTTCAGAGCTGTGTTCCACAAAACCAAAGTTATAATGGACAGAGAACAAGCAAGCTCAGTTCATGAAGAAATACACTGACTGCTCTTCCCTCCTCGTGTCACTCCACTGACTCTAAGGCAATTGCACTGAAGGTGGACTCATCCATCTGGGGGAAAACAAGGCTTCCTTCAGATCCTCTTTTATTTACTCCAGTCAGCTGTGCTGAGTGTATCGATTCAATCAGCTATTTCCTTAACCATAAAACCAGATGTGCGCCGTCACGGCCCATCTACAGGGACTGAATCCATGCCATTTAGAAAATGCAGAATAAAAATAAAAAATCCCAAGGAAGCTGAGATATGCTGATGTTTGGAGCTCTCAGAGTTTCCTAGGTAAATTGCTTTTCTTTTGAGTCCCATTTATTTTTGTTACCTCCAAAGAAATGCTGTTTTAGCCACATTTCTTGGAAACAGCATTGAGATCTAATGGGTTGTTACTGATGTGAATTCTCAGGGGAAAGGCTGGAGAATAGAGGGAATGTAGCATTATCTTTGCTTCTGGGCATCAGTGACTTCTGCAAGCAATGTGGTGCAGTACATGTCATTCTTTGCTGAGGCAATTAATTACCTTGGTCCCCAATGAGAAGAACTATTCAGCTTAAGAAAACACTGCAGCCCTTTAGACTTAGGTTAGCTTCTGGGCATCTGGGTAGATGTGTGAATTAGGGAGGTTGTATTGCTCAGTTTTCCTCTCTTTCTTCTCAGACCATATTCTGTTGTTTTCCACTGTATTTCTTAGGGACACTGCCACCCGAGGCAGGTCAGTGCACCAGTTCCTCTTTGCAGAGTCACGTAGGAAACGTGGTCTGGCTTCATTTCAGCTTTGAGTACCAGGTACCAGGTCTCCAGGTGACCTATTCCCCAAATGAGTCTAAGGAGCAGAGGAAGGGAAGGACCCCCATGGAGGCTTGCAATGAGTTCTCCATGCCCAAAACACAACAGGTCCACACACCCATTGTCTAACAACCCGCAGAGCCTGCCCATATGCCGCTCTTGCTGGGATGGAGACACAGGGTGAGCAAACACCACCACTGCGGGAGACTGGGCTGTGTTACTGAGTAGGCTGCAGAGTCTCTGAGTTGGTCCATCCTGAGGTCCCAGTTGCAAAGGCAGAGTCATAAGTGATTCACTGAATATCTTAGAAGATGGATGATTCAAATTCAGGAATTGCTGAATAGCACTCAGACAAGCCATATCCTAATGTCTACCTAAACAGTTTCTGTCCCACGTACATATCAGCTCTATGTCCAGTCCTGTGTCATTTCAAAGTTGCCTGGAAAAAAAAACAAACATAGAGGGGAAATACAGCATTACAGACAAATACTCAAAAGATAAAGTGTAAACCCATCTCTAACAGCTGAGTAGTCTCAGTCTCTGGGCAAAGATTGCTGCCATATAGATGTGGTTTCCTGGTGCAAGGCGATTCTCCAGAGCTCACAAGAGTCAGTGGGGGGTCTTTCTGTTGATACAATGATAATGCCTTCGTGTAATTGAGCACTGCTAATTAAAATTAAAAGTAAGACAATATTTTCCAAAGACGACTTCCTATTTTTCCCCCCTTAAAAGAGTTGTCTGACATTTAAAGAGTAGAGCTCTGTGTGGACATTGGCACATGCATAAATTAGTCTAGAGGTAGCTTGTGTCCCTGTCATAACTGTTATAGTTGCAGAGAGAAATAAGTCAACAGTAACAAGCAGCTCTGGAAACACATACAGCCAAATGTTGGGTTTAAAAGCAGGAAAATTTCACATGTACTGTTCTGCTCCTGACCTGTACTTTACACTGTACTATTTTGCGTGTTCTTCTTTCTCTTCCCCAGAGCAGACAGAAACCAGATCTTAAAACATTCACAATGAATTTTCAAATCAATAACACATGAGACTTTGTCTAAAAGGTAAAGTTGTTGTAAAAATCAATGTCAGAGAGAATGCTTTGCCAATTCAATTTTACTTGTTCCTCTCAAACTGAGAAAAAAAAAAAAGAAGAGAAAAGAAAAAAGACGTGGTTTTATTTCAAGCCCAATAAATGTTCCTTGGACTAACATCCTGATTTTGTAAATATTCTCAGGGCTTCTTATGCCAGCTCCCCTCACGGGGTCATAATTAACTCTAAATAGGGTTACCTTGTTTCAGAATCAGTCTAATGTCAAGCAGTGTTTCTGCCTGTATCCACAATTTTAAAATAATTTTGTGTCCATTAGATGGCATGAAGTCTTCCCAGAAATGGGAACCATACGTCAAAATTTAAATACAAATAAGTGTGATTAGACATGGCAGCTGTCTAGAAAATATTCAGCTATTTCACTGAGTTTTGGGCAAAATATGAATGATTGTACCCATTCCAGTAAGTGCAGAACCAGAAAGGCTCCCACATTACCCTCTGCTTCTCAAGGCAAGTTTCATTTTAAGATTGACCCCAAGGAAAAAGAAAACAGCAAGATAAAAGTATAAACAGCTGTGCTCCTGCTGGCTTAGCTGGAGACTTCAAGGAGTTAGTGAATCACTCGCTCAAAGACATGTAGTATACAGCACCCAGCCAAACTGCTGAATCCAGGCCACTGTGGGAAGGGCTGAACGGCCCGGCAAAATCCTTATACAGCTGTGGTATCACAGAGGCGCACGGGCCATGAGATTTCCTCACTGCACATGATCTCTCTCTATTCCATACCACCTGGTATGCACCAATCTCTTTCAAGCTGTACATGGAGTGAAAGTATTTTTTTGGGCAATAATAATCTTTTTAATCTGCATTTGTAGAGAATAGTTTTGAACTGTGATTCACATTGCTGGAAGCTGCTTCAATGCAGTAATACAGACAGAAATCATAAGAGTTCGAGTATAGGCTTGCATTTCTGGCCTTGGCACGGACATGTCACCTCCGTGCCTTATGGACAGGAAACACCTGCACCTTTCTGTGGTGCCGAGCCTGTAAATCCTTTAACTGCAAAGGGACAAGAGGCCCAAACGTAGCAGTAGACAACACTGTCATACACTAATGCATGCCCTAAGTGTACACTACATGCAGTTTAATCCCACACCCTCCATTCTCTACCAGAACCTAGACATGGCAACATCCTCGTATCCAGGTGTAATGCTTGTCACATTCAGTTCTTGTCAACAGACTGTCAATAATCTTCCCACAGCAGAAAGAAAATGACTAGGAAGTAAATACCAACACCAGTAATTTAGGTGCAAAGACAAACTCTGAACGACCCTGCCCTCTCTCATATGACAGAAATCTCTTATACACCAAATACAAAATCAGTTACAGAAACAGCCTGGAAATCTGTAGTTGGTTATCCTGAAACTAAACCATGCCAGGAATTTGGGTAAGTTTTTGCTTAAAGACTATAATTATTGGCATTTGATCAGATACAGATAAGTTAGGTTTCCAGCTTGTAAAGAGAATAATGCAAAAGGAATTGGGATAGATTAATTTCACATGTTTCATTTCAGGACAGGTAGGGTTTTTTCTAAGCACTAAGGAAACATTAATATAAATCTGTGTTATAGTGCTGTAATTTATAAGAAAGTTTTAAAGCTCCCCATCCATGAGTTTTTGCAATATTTGGAAGGGTTTTTTTCAATATGGTATCAAGTGAGTAAGATTCAGAAGTTGTTGAGCATGCATTTATTACTGTTTCTGCCAAATACTCGATTACATTCCTTGGTTTGTCCGTCAACAGAAGAACAGAGTTCAGATGTGTATTTTGGAACTTTTTAAGACTCACATTTCTAATTATGTTTTCAATAAATGCTAGTGTAATATCAATCCCAAACACAACTGGGACTCGTCTGTGCCTCTCCATAGAGTGCGTGCACTAAAGCACTTACTGTCCTTACAGACGAAAGGATTAAGTGCAGAAGCACTCCTTGCATTCTACAAGGTAAAGTGTGACAGAGAGAGTCTATGTTTTATTCAAGATCCTGCAGGTACCTTTTGCAAAGGGTGGAATGTAACCTTGGAATCCTTTCAGCCTTGATCCACATCCTTAAACATGTCATCTGTTGTACAAGAATGATATAGATGAGTCTCCTTGGAGGAGGAGTGATTGTTCTCTGCAGATGTTCCTTACAGGACAGCAGCTATCCTATCTCTGTACGGTTCTATGGCTGTCTTGCAGGTGATGTATAGGAAGTATGAAGCTGTTGGTCATTTTCCTGCTGTGGAAGAGGACAGCAATTGTGAGCAAGAAGTAGAAATCAGGAAGCGGATAATTGCATATGACCACGAAAAACAGCAGTTGAACACAGTGGTTTCCAGAGGATGGTATGAACAGCACAGCAGCGTGTTTTGAAAGGATGTGGCTATTTGGAGTAATGTGATAGATTCTGAAGGAAAAACAGATTTGCTTTTTGGAAAAGATGTCAAAAACCAGCTCAGTCAGGAACAATTGTTACTGGCCAGCTAATCACATAGGACAATGCATTTCTGCAGATCTTCAGCTCAGCCTAGACACCGTAGCAAAAACATTAGGGTAAAGTTGGAGAATGAAACAACCTGCAAAGAATGGTCAGGTATGTAAAGTGAGGGGCTTGCCAAGATAAGATATCAGGGAGGGGGGAGCAGAGGTGTGCTACAGCTGTTGGTGTTTCATAGGGGTGCATACCAAATCTCCTAACTTACAAGTCTATTGTAGAGGAGGCTGGGACCATCACGGCAAGTCTACTGCCTGGGGAAAAAAAGTGGAAGATCCTGGAAAACAGAGTTTGCTGCAAAAGGCAAAAACAGCATCTAAGATGCTAGAGCCAACCCATTTTTGATTGCTTTCTCCTGGAGGAATCACTTTGAGGAAACCTCTGTTCATTACTGATGCCTTACAGACTGCGTTCAAGTCAGCCTCCCCCTGGCATCTCATTTTCCCATGCTGAAGCCCCCACATTAATACACTTCTCATTAGGATATTGAAGACAACTGATGTTGGTAAAAAACTTTGGAATCTGCAGAAGAATGTTTCTAGGGAATGGGATTATATCACCAGGATTTATGATGAAAACTTCAGCAGGCAGAGCTCATTGCAGGACACAACCCTCAAAACATCCCCATCAAGCCTCCTCTTCTCCAAAGATCTCTGCTTCCACCGTAGAAGCAATAAAATACTTTAAAAATACTGCATGGACAATAAATACGACCAATCATCAAAGCATAGACCAACAGATCAGCTGGAAACACTCCCAAAAATCACAGTGCTTTTAAGCTATTGTATTTTCTATTAAAAAGGTATCCTATCTGGTTCTTTACCTAAAATGTTGCTAGACAAGAGGGAAGAGATATTAAAACCCTTCCAGACATTAAAGTATTAGAACTTGCTGTAGTTTTATTAGACAAGAAATGCACAATGGGGAGAGAATATCCTTGCAGTATCTTTTCACAAATTAACTGGCAGCCCTGAAAGCCATTTCCTTCCAAAAGCCTGGACTGATGTTGCGTCGGATCTCATGAAAATAGCCATAAAGTCTGACTTACCAAGATGACTGCACTGGCTTTAAGCCTCAATGAATAATATAACCCTGAAAATAGTTTTAGAGTCTATAAAATCAAAACAAAGCTTGATGTAAATACAGTTTTGCAAGTAAAAATGAAAATATTGAGTTCTTTATTAGGAAAACACAGATAATAGAGCAGCTTGGGAAAACTTGTTTGAACACAATGAACTTTGTGGGTATCAGTATGAAAGGCAAGCTTTTTTAAGAATATAATCTAATTTTTACAGATTGTCAGAAAACTGAAAAGTTCCTTCCACAAGGTGACGGAAAAATCCTCTTGGGACCTGGCTGTGGATACCAGGATTTACTTGCTCTTGCGACTTGTTTTAACTGAGCTACTCCTGCACGGTGGTGATATTTCTCTCCTCAGATACCCCCGTGAGCCAGACTGTGCTGCCATTTCTGTTTTACAGATGGGGAACAAAGGCAGATGGGAGTAAAGGGCCAGATTTCTAAATGCACTTGTTTATGGAAATTAAAGGATTTGTTGAATCACAGCTCAAACATGCCTAGACAGGGCTTGATTTCCTTCCAGCTCACTCCAATGGGAGGCTCCCAAATAGCATAAAATACAACACCTGAATGTTATGACGAAAGGTTAGAACCATCTGTTGCAGAATCTGCTGGCTACTGTGATCCCAATGGCTTTCGTGTGCTCATCCTCGCTATGACCGTCTGGAGATGTCAGCAAACTGCGTGGAATGGCTGCCATTCACTCTGGCCTCAAGCCTGTGTATGATGCAGCTCTTAAAATGCAACCATAAGGATGCCATCAGCATATATTCTAGTCCATTCATATGTCAACAACCACACCACATGGGAAGGTGTCCTGAATGCCTAGCAAATGGTTTCCATGTAGTTTCAGGGAGGAATCTAGTTAGTCCCTGTGAATTCTGAAGATAACTTAATAGATCAGAGAGTTTCGCAGAGGAGCTCCAATAACCCAAGACAAACCCAGTATCAGTCTTCTGGTGGTAAAAAGTGCTTAGAGCCCTTAAGAGAGATTGTCCAGAGGTGCAGTTACTCAAGGTAAATCTGGACTGTTTCTTAGTTGCCCATTTCTCTCTTAGTTTATGTTTGAACACAGATTTGGGATGATTCCAAGAGCTCCTTCAGTCATCCCATGCTGTAGTCTTAGGCACAAACTTAAGAGGTGCAGAGCATCCACACACTGGTTGTATTCCTGCATAGCAGATCCCTGAGTGAGACTGCAAGCTCCCAGCAGATAGGAGTTTGCAGGCGTACATTCTGCCAACAAAGTGAGCAGACTTTAAAAATACAGGCTTTCAAATATGATTAAAAGGCCAGGTAGCGTCTAAGCCAGAAGAGAATAATCTGTCTCTGTGAAGTCCCTTCCTTTCCAGCGGCTGTACTGGCAGTTGCGGCCAAGCCAGAATGAAAGATGCTTTGCATGACTTTCAGTATTTACTCTCACAGGAAGCGCAGTATCCTGTCTGGCTGTTGGTATGCTCACCACCTGACTCCAGCACGCTCCAAACAGCGAAGTCTTTTTACACAAATGGAATGTGCTGCAGTTCAAATACCAGGAATAAAATAAGCAAGAAGGGCCGCTCTATTAACTGGGAGGTCAGCGTGCTATTTGCTTAAGAGTTAGCATTGAATTGGGCTCTCTCTGTTGCAGCTGGGCAAAGAGGCATGCCACTGTATGCCTGCGCCCTTAGTGGCTAACTCAATGGGGACTCCTAGAGACCTTTTAGTACTGCTGATCCTCCATGCTACAGCCTTCAGCCATTTGTGAGGGTGCCTAATAAAGAAAGGAGCCAGGTTCAGACTGTCAAAAATAGTTAAGATCTGCCTTACTCTGTAAGGCAACAGATGGTGAGCACGTTTCCAAAAATGGTCCTTCCAATCGACATTTCGGTGATTCTGTGGTGTAACACCATCAGTAACAAAGAGCGATTCCACCACCTTTGCATTTGGTACTGATGCATTTGGCAGTATACAGTGCTTGGGCCTGGGTTCACCATTCACAGTACGTTGGTAGACTGGAAAAAGTTCAGACAAGAGCCATAAGTGGAATTAAAAGGTTAGAAAATAGGTTTCAAGCAGAAACATCCAATACTGCAATTTATTCATCTTGTTACAGCGTGATCTTGCATTCTGTTGAAGCAGCAATATGGGGAACAAAACTGACCATAGGCTTTTTGTTCTGGCAGACAAAAGGTATAATGAGATTTAGTGGCTGGGGGTTGAAGTGAGAATTCAGAGTAGCAGTAAAGTGAAAATTTCTAACAACTGGAACAATTTACTAAGGTAGCAACCAACTCTTCACTACTGGCAACCTCTGAAGCAAGATTGGACTTCCGCAAGCACATATTCAGTTCAAAAGACATTGATCTGGAATTGATTTTGATTACTACAGTCTGCATTATATGGAAGATCAGAACTGATGAACTCATGGATTCCCTCTTTATGCTTCTAGAATACTATGAATCTTCCTAGAAATGTGGGAAACCTCTGATTCCCTGTTTTATAGATATTCATTGACTTTAAGCTACTTGTTACTAGCTCTGCCCAACTGACCTGAAACTTACTGCCTGATAACAAGTAATGCCTCCCAAGGAGGTGGCTCATTGCTGAACCCATGCAATTTTTGCCTCTTTAACTCAACTTGCATTTTTGGAGTTGAATAAACTTAGGGAAAGTTCACAGGGAACACATGATCTGTAATTTCATACAATAGCTTAGCTGTAAACCCTCCGTCTGTGTTGATTCAGAAACCAAGAAACCCCCAAGATACGTTTCTTAAAAACCAATTAAAAAGTCCTCCAAACAGCACACAAATGTACAATCTCAGGTTGCACATAACACAAAACGAACTCAGCATTTTACTTCCTAATAAGCATAGCAATGTAAACATAACTACAGGCATTGTTTTCTAATTAGGAGAATGTACCATGGGACGTTTACAGACCCCAAGGGAAATGTGTGGACGTTTGGTTCCCTAGCAAATGAAGGAAATGGAAAGCCCTCTCAGGTAGGACATTCATAATTAGGCTGGTAGAGGCAGAAATAAAAGCTCTAGGAGCAGACATAGGGAACAATCCCACATTGACCCAGGAAAGGCCAAGACAGTGCTAAGGGGATGTACACAGAGGTATGCCTTACCAATGCTTTTTATTTGAATATGAGCTTACCGTAACTCCCTGTATGTGAACAGCTGAATTCGGACTGCCTGTAGGAAGGACTCAGTGGGAGTGCCCACACATGGAAGCTGCTGTGTGGCCTTGTCTCCATGGGACACTTCCTTGGTGTTTGATACTTGGCAGGGAACTTCTCTCCTTCAGGTTAGGATACTGCTGGGCAGACACTGAATTTATGAGAGGCCAGAGTCCAGTCTGCTCCACTGCAAGGCAGCAGCTCCTGTTTGTGCAAAAAATCAGCAAGAGAGGCTCATTTGACATGTGGAGGTAAGACCAAAGAGATATGCACGTGCCACAGCACCTACAAAATGTGTTCCTGATGGCTGAGTAGCAAAATGCTTTGGCCAGCTGGATTTACAAGGCCGCACCATTCGTGACTGGCCTGGGTCTCCAAGAGGAGAACCTCCTGGGGTCTCAGGCACAGCTGTGTCTGAAAACTAGTTCGTACCAGTCCTTCAACCCTGCCTTTGCTGCAAGCCATGGAAAGCAAGTTCCTACACTGCTGGCTTTTGTGTTTCAATAAACAAAAGAATCTAAATGGACAATTTAATACTTATTGCCATTGGGGCCAGCTCTAAACTATAAACTTTGTAGTTTCAATTTTGTTGGTGTCACAAGGAAACCCTCTCCTTTTGCATGCAGCAAGCAGTTCTGCTTCCAAATTCTCACACCTTCATGCTGATGCTGGCCGCATCCTCTTGGAAAGGGCAAGTAACAAAGCCTGGTGCAAAGAAACAACATGTTTGGGTTAAATGATCAAATAGACATGGAAAAAGGTATCATGCACTTGCTTGTGAAAGAAACGGTTTTCTCAGGCAGCATCCCCCATTGTGGTATTGGTTACCATAGAACAAACTTTTTCCAACCCAAATACTACCCCATAGTCACATCAGACAAAACTACTGCCAGACTATGTTGTCTTCATACAACATTCTTTCTCCCTGGAAAAGCAGGAAGAAACCTGCCTATACATCAAGAGTCAATCATCACACAGCACCACTGCAAGCAGTTCCTGGCCTACTAGTTTCTCCTTCCATGCTCCTACAACTCAAGGGTTTCACCTCATAGTACCTGGCTCTGGAAGGGGAGAGGAGAGTAAGGTTGCTTTGATTTGGCTTAACCAAGTACATGAATCCTGGATATAATTTGAAGAGAATTTGTTTTTAACCTGAAACCTTGAATTTTGTGTATGGGAGAGAGCCGAGCATTTTCAGTTGTTTTGTTTTTTTTTTTTTTGATGGGATGGTGGGAAGATAGGTGCAATTAACTCCATAATAATCAGCCAGTTCTGCTCTTGGCAAACAATTTCAACATCTAGTAAATGGTGTTTGCAGCACTTTTAATCCCTGTTTCAGAGATACTTCAGATTAGCTGTTTTCAACTCACCTGAAGTTTATTTTCCAGTGCAAAAGCAAGGCTTTAAATTGTGAACATCAACCTGCTGATACTATCTTTCTTACCCCTCATGGACCCCCAGCAATTGTCCATCACCCTCCGTGCTTCTACAGAGCACGGGGATACAGCCAGTGCTCAGATAACTGGCTATAGTTGTGTCACTTAGCACCAGGATTTCTGCACAACTAGAAATTTTGACTGCCTTTAACACACAGGAATACAAGGTGCGGTGGAGCAGGGGGAAGGGACGTTTGCAATAGCTCTAATCTGCAAAGATGGTTTCCAGCTGCATTTCACATACGATTTGGGGTTTGGATGAAGTTTTGACAGAATTTCTCCATGAATTATGCAAGAGGCTGCTGGAACGCTGCAAGTACACAGAGGCACAAAGAGACTTGTTCAGGCAGCCCTCAGACAACACACTGCCATCTGACACACGAACCAAATCAAAGCCCACTCCAAAAGGCAGACAGCCTTACACTGGGAGAGAAAGTGAGCAATGGACCCCCAGTGCTGTGGGGTGCCGAGATGGGGACATGCGGGCCGCCTGCCGTCAGCTGCTGCAATGCAGCACTAGATGGTGCTGTATTTTAGAAATAACTTTGCCTTGTGGGTCCCTTTGTATTGGATGCAGGCTCAAAGATGTGGCAAACACACACAGATGCTCCTTTTAAGACACGTTGCTGCTCTCTCCAAGGAAAGTATGGATTTTCCTTTCTGTCTGTTTATAAGCATAGGAGTTAGTATGGTTTTTGACTTTGTAACTGGTGAGTTGCCAGTTTAAACTCTCCAAGTGCTGCTGCTTTCCTTTGTGCGTGTGATGGGAACTTCAAGGCACTGTAGAAAGAGTGTCAGGGAACAATGCCATGTCCATGTTTACTCTTCTCTGACTTACCCCCTTCCTCCTGATTTAGGCTGGTGGCAGTCTCCAAAAGCCCATCAGCAAAATGGTACTCCCTTAATGGAGGCTCAGAGCCTCAGAGCATCCAACTCTGCCAGCCAAGCTCTGGCCTGCATAGGAACACTGTCACCCTGAGAAAGTGGGTGGCATTGGGGATGTGGCTGGCGCCAGGAACACCTTCAATGGTGCTTTTAGAGCAGCATCCATCCTTGGATTGTCACACTGCCACCGGCTGCGTGATGTAAGGTGCTGGGATCTCATGCGTCCCTGCTGGAAGCAATATTACTGGCTGTTCAGAGGTGACAGGGAGGTGGGAGGTCAGGGGCACCCAGGTGAAGTGAAGGCAGAAACCTTTGAAATTAGTGGCCTAAAAAGTCACATGTGAAAGGAGATGGGCTGCCTCCAGGGTTTACTCCTACTGCTGTTCCTAATTGCGCTTGTGTTGGGTCTGTTTGGCACGTTTCTGAAGATGCTGGGCACAGATTCAAAGCTGGCCGATTACCCTCACTCTCAGCCACTCCAGGAGGCATAGCAGGTGCTCTGCAGTTGGCCGGATCCAGCCTAGGCTGCAATGGGCAAAGCCTCCCTAGGAGCTCTCCCTAGGGTAGGAAGGGCTCAGAGACACCTGCTTATTCCAGTCGGCCATCCAAGGAAGCAGACGCCCTCTCTTCCCTCCTAACTCCAGAGCTTGCTTTGATTCCAAGCACAAGCGAGTTTGGTTTCCTGGCCACAAACAGGGCAGTCCGAGCCAGGAAAGGGTAATTAATGTCAGAAAAGATCAGGGACGCAGTGCAGCAGAGCTCACTTGGCAGGAACGCAAAGGAGGAAGGGGGAGATGTCTTTTAGAGAGTCTGCAAGAGGCCAAATCAGCCAAATGAGCTCTACAGTGGGCTGGGTCAGGTTGTTTACCCAGCAGCCAGTCTCTTCAAGGAGTCATTCCACTTTCTCTACAGGACATCAGCAGTCCAGACACAGCTTTTTGGAAGGGAAGGATGGGGCAAAAACATGAGTTTGCCTCTTCTTATAGGGGGAGGGTGTGGATGAAAGGATGAGGTAATTCTAGAGGGGAAATAGGAACCTGTATAGAGGGCTGCGGAGGATGGGGGTTGACATAACCAGCATGTCTGCAGGGATGCTCAATAGCTGGGTGAGAATAGGCCCATCTCTGGCTGCATGCTGAGCAGCCTGTCCCGTCATACAGCATGGCAAGGCTTTGCTTGGCAGCAGAGGTGGCGTCTGGCTGCCAGAGCCTTGGAGGGGAGTCGGGAGCCAAGGAAGCACCGTTCCAACAGGCTAATGCACTCATGCTCAGGGGGTTGGCTTTGCTAAGATTCAGTGGTTAAACAGAGAAGGAAGGTTTGTGATCACATCTGCTTTGTAGTCTGCACAAATTCACCATTTTCAGGGGGCCTGAAAATATGGTGTCTCCCACCTCAGCTAAAACCCAGCTATGGGATGTGCTGTGCTCCAATGCCAAGGAAAGCTTGGTAGCTAAATGAAATTAAGCCAGTTCAGGATGTGCCTAGGAGCCCTCGAAGATGCATCTTAACGCTGTGGGAATTAGCACTCGACAGCAGACTCCAGCAAGAGTTGCTTCCTCTTATCCCCAGGTCCCTGCAGCATCTCTAATACGACAAAGGATGCCAGTCCCAAGGTCTATGTATAAATTGGAGCAGGGAAAAGCAGAAAGAAAGAGGAGACTGTCTGCAGCAGACAGCAGGGCAACAGAATATGTCATATCATACCTGAGGATGCTATTTTGAGAGCTCAAGGCAGGTTGAAGGAAGTAGAGTTATTCAGCTCACTGGGGAAAGGCATTGGAAGGGGCTGGCACCTCTCCCAGACTGGAGTGAGAGGTGCTGCAGACAGCCCAGGAAAACCAAAACGTGCCTTCCCTTTTGTAAGGAAAAGCCGCCAAACTGGGACTCAGCCTTGTCTCAGAGTCCACCTGCAAAGTATCTGCCACGGTCTGCTCTCACCACTGTGCACCATGCGGGCAGGAGGACACTGTCAGTCAGAGTTTATGGCAACAGTATCATTTAAAGAATTTTGAAACCTCTCTCTACCTGTTCACAACTAATTCTGACAGGTAATAGGAATCAGAGCACTACAGCTCTCCAGTCTTTGTCCTCCCCTTACTCATCTGTTAAAAGGTAAACTGAGGTACACTGTGACACAGTCTCTCTCACTCTTCATCCCAGGCTCACACCATTCTGCTTAGTTCACCCAGCTCTCAGAAATCTGTCAGCTCAAGTTTTGTCTCCTTAGAGTTACTTTGGCTATATCAGGAATAATATTTTTACATGGGATTCACTGCATTTCAGCACATTCTGCCTAGAAAACTGACTGTCTCTCTCTAATTATGGTTAATCCTATGGCAAGGAGAGCAGATTCATAAAAATTCTCAACAGCAAGTCTGTCATGGGGAGGCACTAGGGGCCTCTTCCACTGCAGATTACTGTAGGGAAAAATGTTTAAGTTTGCTACTGAAAGCTTCAGTGCTGGAGGAAACAACTCCTGATGCTAAACTGCAATAGCCCACAACTGTGAGAGAGACTGAATGAGGCTGGGACTGTCACACTGGGGTACCTGATGTCTTGCTGGATTATCCCGTTAGAACATCGAGCTAATACAGCCCACTGGCTGTCTGCACAGTGACTTTTAGATCTCATAGCAGGAGAGCCTGATGGCCAGGGGATACTTCTAAGCGGAACAGAGAAGTAAAAATCCTCTTTTCAATTAATTGCATTGTCAGGGAACTGGAGGGCAATTTGGATTAAGCCATTGAGGCTCTTTCAATCAGTTCCCAGAGGAAGATTCGGCAGGAGTGGAGGATTCATCCAGAAATGGCAAATAGGGGAGTGAGAGAAACCTGGAGAGGATTATACTTCTGCCCTGCATAAAACGCTGGTTTCCCACTCAGATGGACCCTGCCACTGCCAGCAGTGGGGATGTGGGGAGTTTGAGGCAGCTGACATGAAACCTGTTACGTACAGATGAGAGGGTGGTTGTAGAGTGATCTATTGCTTACTGGGGCAGAGGCTTGTATGGCCCAGGCTGACCTATCTGGAGATCCCTCAGCAAAAGAGAGCGAGCAGTGCCCTGCTACCCTCACAATATTCAGTTTGCGTGTGGCCCAGTTTCTGACTACTCATAAAGTAGCCTCTGTTTCAGAGGATCCAACTTCTCAGTCTCTCCATGGGCAAAGCCAGGATTTTTTTGGGTTTGCGCCTGATGCTGTCTATGGGATCTGCCTTTTTACTCCTTCTTGAATTAGAAAGTATGCACTACTGGCAGCTAGAAGCACAGTCTTCTCTCCCCCCATAATGCCAAAGACTCATTTATTCTCTTCAAGTTCAAATAAAGCTCTACTGTTTTGAAGTGTTAGAAAGGGCTGGCTTTTGTTCTATAACTACTGATCAGATGGGATTCCTTGAGCTGCCTCACAACTCCAGGCCATCAGGGCACCACTCAGCTCCTCCATACCACACTGCCAGGCCAACAGGAGCATCTTTCTCACTCCCACCTATATGCCCAGATAACCAGACCAAGGGATTCTCTGGCCCTGCTGTTGTAAATCAGCCTAGAAATTGGGGATGAGATGAGTGCTTTTTCTGTCCCCAGCTCAAGTTTCCCCAGGTACAGCATACATACCTGGCTCTGGATGTAATACAATAGCTTTTTCTGGCAGAAAGGTGGAGGCTGGTGACTCAGGGGATGGCTCTAGAAGTGTCTTCAGGCCTTAAAGCAGCCATCCTGTGCAGAGAAAACAAAGGCAGATGAACAGAGACAAAAAGAAAAATTGTATTAGTTTGTTAGTGGTATATAATTAAACAAGTGGCCCACTCTAAACTATATCCAGAGCTATGGCTAGGAGCAAGTAGAACAAATCTATCTGAGTTCAATTTACTAAAATAACAACCCCCCAAAAGTAGCTGGAAATCCTCTGTATCTGCATTTTAGTTGTGTCATTTCTCTGCCTTTAAAAGTCAATGAATGCCATATGTCCCTGATTTTACTTTCCAGAAAACAGGTATCTTGCCCAAACCATCCTTTTTAAATTAAACACAATTTGGTGTAAAGTTAGTTTTGTAAACATGAGAAGGGGCACGTAGGAGGGATAAGAAAAACCCAAGAACTTCCAGCATCTATCAAGTGCAAAATTAATCTGAAGGAAATGGGGGACATGCAGCTGTCATGGCAAACATCAACAGATTGAGGCCATGGCATGAAGCAGCATGGAGCTCTAATGAGCAGGAAGAGCAAAGCCAGAGCCACTATTTTATCCTGTGTTGATAGTCTACAAGAAAAATGATCACAGAGAACATTTATTACCCCCCTAACAAGATCAAGGTTAATAACAAAGCTACACATGTTATTTACTACTATGTTTGCCTATTGCATAAGCAGAAGTGCCTGTTGCCTGGTCCTCGCTGCCTGCTGAGCTCCATTCTCTCAGGCTGGCTGTGTACTAGGGAGGTAGGTCTGGAAGACCTCAGGTCAGCGTGCATGTTTGTGAGAAAGATACAGATGCTGGGGGACAGTGTACATACACGGATTGCACCGGGCACCAACTTAATTACAATAACATGGATAGACACATTAAACAAAACCCCATTGATCATGTTGCTCCCTCCCTTTGTCCACAACCCCTGCACAGCTCATATACCCTGTGAAACATAGGTAATCTGCATAAGGCAGCTTAACCCAAAGCGGGCTGCTGTGCCCAGCCAGCTCAGTTTCATATTGGAGTGATTGTCTAGTATGTCCTCTTAAAGTCCCCTAAGGATTAATGTCCATAGGGCCTTTTGCATAGAGGCTGAATCCCTTCCATGTAAATAGGAAGCCTCAATAGAGGAATAACTGCTTATAACCCAGAGAAATAGAGCATGCTGGGAAGAATGAAGAAAGATGCTAGATGCACAAAGAAAGGCAGAGAGGACAGGGAGTATCTGGGCTGGACAGCCAGATTCCAGAACTGCAGGGGAGTAGTAGTCTGACATTGTCAGCTCAGCCAGAAGAGACACACATAAAGCAGCAGTCACTGCTCCTATACATAGAGGTTTCCTGCCCCGAGCACTTGAAGCAGCAGCAGGTGCACTTGTTATGTGAGTTTCCCGGAGTGCTGTACCCCAGCACAAGGACACTCACGGGAAGCAGGACCTGTTCAGCAGTCTTGCTGTAGAGAGCACTCTTAAGCAGGCTGGTTGTTGCCTGCTTGCTCACACCACCCGCGCCCCGTGACACGTGGCCTGAACCACTTCAGCTTACGCCCTGCTAGAATAAAAGTGCTCCGAGTCATTTGTCTCCCATCCTTCTTCCATGTTTATGAGTTTCCGTCAACTTTGGCTACCTCTCTGCTCTAAAGAGGAACAGCAGGGAGAAAGATGATCCTAATATGTAATTTTTATAAGATGTATGGCATCTGCTTTTATCATATCTACTAGAATATGCCTCGGGGTCCAGGTGTGGAAACTGGCCCTGACACAGCAAAAGCAGGAGTTCCAAAAAATCCCCCAAACACAGCACAATAGAGAAGGAAGATACATCTTTATCTGTCGTGCACTGTTTTACAGCTACACCCTGTGGGTGCACAAGATTAATTGTCTGGGTATGTTTGCCACATGTGAAAGCATCCGAGGAGCAGTCAAACAAAAAAATGAAACTATTGTATTTTTATACCGATATAATTTCTTCCCTTTCCTTTTTACCTCTGAAAGACATTAAAAACCTGCAAGGAAACAGGGTGCAGGGTACACAGGCAAAGTGACAGAGGAAACACATGAGCCAACTAACAGGATAGGTCTCAGCAAACAGGAAAGTAGCAGGGCCAGGTACCAGCAGAAAGCAGGGACAGGAGGGTGCAAGAAGATACGGCAGCCTCCTGAGGTGGCTTGGTGGGGAATATACAGGCATATGCTCTCTTACAGAGAGAAAGAAGCGACACTTGTGAGAAGCAGCAAAAAAGAGAAGGAGAATGGGAAAGCGCGTTTTGGAAGGACAAGGGGCTGAAGAGTTCCTTCAGCAAACGCAGCTGTGGAGGGGCTGTAGACAAGAGGCTGAGGGTTTCGTAGGAAACGTTGAGCCCTTTCAGCACTGCTGAAAGGCACAGACAAGGGAGAAAAAAGCCAAGCAAGTGTCTTACTCCACTCCATTGGTCCTGGCAGAAATCTGCACAGCCCTCCCTGCTCCTCCACTGTGGCAAAAGCTTTCTGCTTCCTCTTACCTGGCTGGTGGCACTGACTGAGCTGGGAGGCTCGCAGTCTGGGAAGGATTTGGGTCCAGATGCTGACAGGTTAGCGTAGCAGGGTGCTGCAGGGTCCGGCTCCAGCAGGCAAGTCCACACTATGAAAACAAAGCCAAAACAGCCTGAGCTGTTGATAAGAGAAAAGAGCTGGAAGAAAGGGAATTTCTTCATCTTGAAAACAAAGTGCCTAAGCAATTTCATTATGCTGTCTCAGGTCACGCTGCTGCCATGCGGTATAAGGCAACATACCTTGCAACACTGCTGATGCAATGCAGGAGGAAGCAGGAGGAAATGAATTTCTGATATGCCAACTACCCACACCAAAGGCCTGGAGCATTGAACAGGCTGTCAGTAGCCGCTTTACAGGGAGAAATATCTGCATGGCCCTTGTATTGGTTTAGGTTCTGAACTTCTACTGAACCACACTGTTAATGTGTTTCCAATATTGAAGCCACCAGGAAAAGGTGGATGGGTAATGCCACACAGACCCAGCTAGCACTTGCCTGCCGTTGTTATCAGTTGGCTCAGGTTTCGGTGTTAACTCTGTGCCTGAAGAAAGCTGTATGCAATATAGCAGGGGTAACATCTGGCTGGGAGGTCTTTGGAACAAATGCATTCATCTCATCCTTCAATACCGCTGTTGTACTGGCGTGTCTAGCTGCTATTGAGTTCAACGAGACAGATTCCCAGACCTGTCAGAGCCCTGAATTCTGTTCCTTTAATTCCAGGGTTCAAGAATGACTCTGGGACTCTGAGTCTGCTCAGGCAATGTGTAATCCCCATCCAATAAACCCCACAGTATTTCAAGGTACAGCTGCTGCTATGTAGTATGTGTAGTGATGACTTACATTTACAGATAAAACTGTTCTTGTAGTGATGAAGTTAAAAGTCTGTCAACCTCGTTGCATGGCACAGATCTACTGTTCCCCTTCTCTCAAAGAGTGGCTGGTAGAAATGCTTCAGTTCTCATCTCCTCCGACGGAGTTTATCAACTCACAGTGCACCTGAACTTCCACAGAAAAAGAGACATTTTGGTCTCTGTAGCCACATCAGCACCTTCACCCACAGCATCCCTGTCCAGGCAGAAGATCCACAGGAAAAATATTCACAACATGTGTTGCTGCTTGGCAGAAATGAGGTAGAATCACTCCTGTTCTTAGGCTCTAAATGCAAAATCTCCCCATTCGCAGAGACTAAAGAGGTACAACTGATCTTTCATGTAGAAGTAGTCCCCTCCCTCAACTTTCTCCCAGGTCACCACTACAAGGCAAAACCAAATGAGAGATGCTTGTTTCCTCCCCAAGGAGTGAAAAAACAGGGAACAGGCATGACAGAAAGAATTTGTTAAATACTACATTAAAGAGCCAGTTCTGCTCCTTACTGACCCATGTGTAACCCTCTTACAGCTAGCTGGGACGCATGCATGAAAATGAAGGAAGAATTTGGCATTTGGGCTTTGAAAAACATCTGAGAAAGCTCCACCCTACTAGCATTATTTTTTTAAATCCACCGTGTTTTCCCTGGGGCAGTAAATTACATTATCTTAATTTAAAAGATGGAGGGACGGGAGCACTCAGCCCCAAGGTAACTCCACTTCAGCAGTGGAGCTGGGAAAAGACCTGCAGCCCCCAAACTATTTTGCGTCAGCCCAAGCCTGATGTCCTGAATGCTTTCTCTACTGTCCCTTAGCTCTTTTTACCTCTTTTTACTTCTCCAGCTAGCAGAACTGTGAGTGTACCAGCCACCGCATCTCTGTTTCAAATGGTTTGGCTCTCTTTTCCACAACACAATGTCCTGACTCTTTTTTCTGCAGCTTGCTGAGCAGAGGATTAGGATAAACTGAATCAGGCTGAAAGAGGTTCTCTCCAGGCTGGCCTGCAAATACTACCTTTTCCCTTGAAGCTCAGGTACCCAGCAGCTCCCTGTTCCAGCCTTGTACTGGATACACAGAAACCTCCCTAAATTATGTGCATGTGCGCAAAGGGATTGTTTTGAAATCAAACCTTCTGAAGTGTGTCTTGAGCCCAGCTCAACTTTGGACACACTGTTGAAATTTGGATTTAATTAATTCCACTTGAGTTTTGAAATGGTGCGATACATTTTTCAGAGGTTTTTTCCCCCCCATTTCCTGGATCAGAGCCTCAACCACATTCATGGAAACACTGAAGGGAAAAAAATCCCTAGCAATAATTCACCAAGTGGGAACTGAAAACATTTGCTGAAGAAGGAACCTCTTGGTCTTTGGATGCTGGGAATAATTCAGCCTCTCCTCCCAATTCCCTGAGGCGCGAATGGCCCTTTTTCCGGCAGAGCTGTGGTTATTTGAGCAAGCTGCCCTGGGGACAAGTGCATGTTACTTGTAGGATTCGGGCTGGAAAGATCAAGCACACGGATTTGTAGGCAAGAAGGGGGTTTGTGTTTTAATAACTGCCAACAGCCCCATAGAAGAGACCAAGCTTGCAGGATGAAAAGTTCTCCTTGGCAGAATTCAACTCAAATATCCTGGAAGCATGCAGAGAACTGCAGACATCTCTGTCAGCATCATCTCTTTCAACAGTACACCTTGCATGCAACAAATGTACCAGTCCAGGAATCATACAACCTCCGTTTTGCGCTTCTTTCCTACACTACTGTTTTTTTGGAGTTATTTTGCAGCATATCTTGTTCCTAATCAATAAAGTTAATATTGCTTAATAAGCAGTAAGTCATCTGCCCTGCATGTGCCATTTACAGCTGTGGAAACAGTACCGTGAAACATGGTACTAGGGTATGGCTGCCTCTAGAGATATTGCAGGAGATTTCCAGGGCAGTGAGTGCCTGAATCTTTGAGAACAGATGCCAAGGCAAAATGCAAATAAGGATGCTGCCATGGTGTCCCCCCAAGCTCACACAGGTGCAGTCACTCTTTAAGACCTACCTTGACTGAGATGAAAATCTCATGCTGGGGCACTGCAGAGTTCTAGTGTTACCCTTCAACTTCTCTCTTGTCCTTAAAAGATGATGTCACGTTTTCTGGAAATTACTTTCTTCCTCTGCCTCCCAGAGCAGAATCCCAGCAGCATCCCAGAAGCCTGGAAGGAGGCTAAAGAAGTCAGGAGATATCATCAGGGAATTTGACAGAAAAAAAAAATATCTGTGTCATTCTGCACTTCTCTGCTCTTAGCAAGTTGAATCCTCTCAAAGCATCCAGTGACCTATGGCCATCGTGCACGGCAGAGTCCCTCTTCACTTAGCTTCAGCTGCAATAGCCCATCTCTCTGTTGGGGCAATGGAGGTTCTCCTCATTCCCAGGCAGTGGCCAGACACATCCTTTAGAGCTACACAAGCAAATGGTTTCAGTTCCTGACGTTCAGCTGTGCCAGTAACACACAGTAACCATTGCCCAAATCCTCCCTGACTAACGTCAGACACACTCATAACCTGAACTTCCTAGACTATTCTCATGTTGTTGACGAAAAAATCAAAATCCAACCCTATTTACAAACAGAGCAGGAGATTTTGTATGCACAAATGTGGCAGAAACCGGGTCTTGATCAGCAATGAGCATGTTTACAAATGGTCTGCAGGGTGAAAATGGGTGACCAAAACTCAACTGAACTAGGAGTTAGATTCTGAATATTAACTTGACTACTATGACAGCAGATTTTGAATTAATTGCTCCCTTTTTGAAAAGCACTCACAGCAGCAAGTGTTAATGCCTGGTCACCACCCAGCCTCCATTATTTAAGCTGCTAGCAGGTAAAAGAACTGCCAACCTGCATGGAAAAAACCATCCATCTATTTCCCATCTGTCATGTTTTCTCAAATCCATTCCACATAAGTCTAGAATACACACGAGACAAAGTATATACCATTGGCCTCAATTCCTCTTCAAAAATATACAGCATGACCAAAGACAAACCACAATTCCACAACTAAGCATACATTTCAAGACAGATGCACTATACAACTATACTTTCCTTTACTGCTAAAAAGAAATAATTTCACCAGCTTTGTACTCCTGTGTTTAGCAATTGCTAACTGGGTCTCACTCCAAGATACTCATCGCCTTTAATGACTGCTGACCCTAAAGCAAACCAACAAAGACTAGTTTGGATCCAAATTTACTGGCGTGCAGACCAGTAGTGTCTAGTCTGCAGACTATGGTGTCTGTAGATTTTAGCCCTCTGAGTGCCACTTGGTGATGCAGAAAGGAGACAGCAGTGGAATCTGACACCTCTCTTGAATGGCCACTGTCTCCCTCCAACCACTGCTAACCCAGCCATTGGGTAATGGAGGGGGGTCCTTCTTCCTCAGCAATTAAATTTAAGATGAAGAGTTGACAGCTTCAGTTTCTGTGAATTACTAGGGATGGGTAGAAACTCTAAGAAAATATTTTGCCATCAGTAAAATGCTTGTTCATTGACAGAGAAAATATTTAAATGAAAATCAGCACCTTGAAATGTAAGTGGAATACAGATTACTTTCATTTTGATCAACTGCAAATAGAAACGATCCATTTTGGTTTGAACTAACTTTAACTCAACAGTTAAAAAACAAAGTGAAAAAAAATTAAAATGGAAATGATTTGAGGCTTTTACTTGAACCAAGATGCCTCTTAAATGTCTTGGAATGAACAATGAATTTCCCAAATCTCTTTACACTGTTTATTTCTAAATACCGGATGTCTGGTTTGCTCAGAGCATGTGTGTGTGTGTGAAGTATTTGCCTGGCTTGTCTGCCCCAGTGTCACAATCATAGTACAGACTTCAAGAACTCCTGGCACAGGGAGAAAACAGCAGAGAAACAAAGGGCAGGACAGAGCAGAGATTATGTTTGGAACTGCTTTTCCAGTAATATAGACTAGGGTTCTCCCCATAGCAATTTTGGGGAGTCTAAGTCACTTGCTATGATGGTGTCACCTGGCACAGAGTGGCAGAATCGGCATGGGATATACAAGTGAAGGCTCAGTTTTGCTTCTTGGAGAAGTCAATAGTTTTGCATACATCCAGATGGGTTTCTTCAGAAACTGTTCCTGTATTTCTGGGGAGAGACTGTAATTCAGAATAAAAGCTTACTTTCTGCATGTAAGCCCTGTGGGACAAGACACTGACTTCTCACAAAGGGTTTGCCCAGCACTGTCCCTAGCAGGACCAGCTTGTAATAGCTAACACTGTGTGGCGTCACGAGGCGTGTTATTCCATCTTGGTCCTTCCAGCACCCTCACTGAAGAATCTGTGCTAATTACTGGTAATCAATTCCAGACCGCATTTACAAGGATCTAATTTTCAGCTTGATAGCAAAAACACTGCATCTAAGCTCAGCTAGAGAAAGATGCCATCAAAAAGGCAAGAGCTGTCTGGGCAGGAACCATCAAGTCTTTGTCTCCCTTCACATTTAAGAGAAAAGCAGTGTTCTTGCTGTTGGGCTGCTGCCAGAGCTATTTCTATCAAGTGCACCTACCGTGGACAGCAGACCTGTGCAGTCAAGAATTTAACAAGCCAAAATGTCTCCCGTGATATTTGGGCTACTAAAGACACAGAGCCCAGCACAGCGGGTTTCCTCCAGCGGCTAAGCTGTCAGCCATGGATGCCCCTTGCTGTCTGTGCATACATGCTGAGAGCACAAAGGGCCAGGCACGCTCTTGGACTTAACAAGCCACAGAAAGATCAAGCCAGCATGACACCAACAAGAATGTAATTAGAGGTGGATTATGAATCTCTGTCTAGGTACCTGGAAACACTTGCATTGTGAGAGAAAGCAACAGCTTTGCTGATGGCATTTGGGCTTAATTTAGGTCACGCTTACAGACAGGGTGCTCGGAGCTGGCAGGGTCAGCTGACAAATCAAAAACAGGCTCCTATTTGTCTTGACTCCTGCTGCTAGCCTCACCTTTCCAGCTCCACAGCCAGACAGAAGCAAGCACTGTTCTCCCCTGGCCAGCTGGTGAGCAGCAAGTGTGGTGCAATTCATGGTTACTCTGCTTGCACTATGCCTGTCCATGGAACAGGAAAAAAGACAACATAGTTGGATTCTTTTTCTATAAAAAGAAGTTTTAAATCAGAAAGGCAGAGGAGATCTCCAAACCCAGCAAGGGGAATGTGCAGGTAAGTTGCTGTGTGGGGAATCTGAGTTGAAGGCACAGGCCCTGCATACCCTTACGTTCAGAGAATCCAGAGACAGACTTTTGAAAAGATCTCAGTGCAGCTCTGCTGCAGCTCCCAGCCCAGAATGTTTCTTGTCAGACGGGGCAAGACCCCGGAGCACGGCAGATCCAAGACATTTACTGGCTCTCAGGCACATGCCAGCGAGTAGGAACTAGCAGTGAATCACTTCGAATTTAGAAACTCCCTGCTATTCCCAGAACCGCACTGTGCCAGTTGTATCTACAGCCAAGAAGGGGCAGGCATATGCGCCTGAGCAGTCTCCCAGCCTCGACACAGAGAGGAAGGAGCCATGACTCACCCAAAACTGGAGAGCACATACGCAGCAAAGCAGGTGAGAGACTCCAGACCTCTGCATCTCACCAGCGGAGCCTGCTGTCTCTCCTAAAGTATTTCAGGACTGTTCTTCATCCTTGCTTGCATAAGATTGAGAAGCAGCATCTGACCAATACAGAAGGCAATCCTGTGAACAGAGTGTGGAAAGGACATTAACAGGAACATTAATAAATGAACTGACTTTTCAAAGGGCTGGATAGTGTTTGAAGTGTTAATGGCTGAAGGCTACTGTATGATTTAACAGCTAGCTGGTGTGGACACTGGCTGGTTTTGTTTGAGGTCGCTTGCATTTCAGGCCTGTCAGCTCTCATTCATCTCCAGAGAGGCGTATTCAGCTGTCACTTGAACTGAACCTTGACTGACGCTTCATCCTGGTTTTCTCAGGAGTTTGGTGGCTGGTCAGTAAATCCTGGCAGGAAAGTAACACAAAAGTAGCTGCAAAGGTTGGGACCTGCTCTAAAATCCCTCTGAGTCCCTGCAAAACATTCCTCTGATATCAGTAGGCTTTGGATGGGGGCCATCACAGACAAGACATGTGCTGCAGTACACCGCAGTTATTTCTATCCAGGAGAGTAAAACAGGTTTCTGAGGGAAAACTAACAGCTGGAGAAGGAAGTGAGGGTCTGGTCCCCTGGGTTTTGCCCCTAGCAATAGCTTGTGCCCCAGTAAGTGCTTTCCTGGGCAACCCTGCCCAATCTGTTGGTAGAAGGATCCTCAAAACAATTAGTTTTACTGGTAAAGCTTCAGACTTGTCCCAGCCCCTTTCCCTGCTATCAGGCCACAGTGAAGCACTGCTACTCAGACACGATTGTGTCTACCAGTCAGAGCTGCTCTGTCGCTGGCAGTCACAACTTTGCTGCAGAGCCCCATGGAGGCCATTTGATACCCGCAAGTGCACAGTTCCCTAAATAAATCACTGGTGCCAGGGGGCACATCTGCTCTATATGCACTCACCAGCAGACAGGTGAATTTTGGTACTGTCTGAATAATCCAAAGACTTTTTTTTTTGCTTACTTTTTGGTGTTTTCTTCCTACAGGTCCATTTTCTGTGTTTGCCTGAAAGACGTTAGGGCAGCGTGTGGAGGTGCAGAGCCTCTGAGCATGGCGGGAAGAAAAAGACAACCTTTGGAGCAGTAGAGCACCAGGGAACAATACACACTACATTGTGGGGTGAGCCTCTTTGTGTGGGGTGACCCATTTGTTGTTTATTCCTTCTGAAATTCAAAACAGACCTGTTATCTTGCAGGGTGGCTGCCCACACAAGTGTGTCTGTCCCCTTCTTTCCATGTGGATGCGTACTTGACTAGAGCCATGCTGGCCAGGGAAGGACAACGGTCCCAGCTTTGCTATCTGAAGTTAACTCCTGGCCTCTTGGGCTCTGCCAATACGCCTGAAGATTTTTAAGTGCATAGGGCAATGGGGCTCCAGTTTCCGCTACCAGTTTGCAGATATCCTACCACCTCTAGGAGGTGGTAGGCATTTTACTTCTTCACAACACATTATTTTGACTAGGGCTGTAAACTATAACAAGCAGCACATCAGAAAGCAGGCAGCCCAGGTTTTCCTCCAGCAAAGCAAGGCAAAGAAAAGTTAATCAACTCTGCTCTTTGAAGCTCAGGATAACTTCTGAAGAACAGGGCAGCTCAAAACACAAAAAACTTTGATCAGAGCCCACACTTGGAACCCTTGAGAGACAGAAGACTATGACTACAACTAAAGGTGTCCTGGGGCAGAGTGGGTCAAGCCCAGCAATCTTGAAGCTCTTCCCCTGCCAGAGTGCAGTGTCAGATGCTTAAGGAAGGCCTTGCTACAAGGATCTGTGTGTCCTTTCAGCAATAACAGTTGGGGATCAAAGCTCTTTGTGCACACAGGCTGCAGGAGAAGATTTGTTTCTTAGTGCGATTCTCCGCAGCTCCATTCTCCATGGCTCTGTACTCAGCCAACTTGAAAAAGATGCTTCCTAAACCCAGTTACACCAGCAATCATGTGCCACAGTCAATTATTTCTCTGTCAAGTGGTGCCTAATTATGGGCAGTCACTTAGTGCACAAGCCTTCCTGCTTGGCAAGGTAGGAGGCATACCTTGCCTCAGTGCTCCCTATGCCCAGGCAACATGGGGTTGCTGGGAGGGGTCACAGACAAGAGATTACACTGCAGTCACAAGGGGATAGTACAAGCTGTCAGGCAGGAGCCCAGCACACAAACACATAATCCACCAAACATGGTCAATGGTGAAACCAACAAAATGTGTGATGGCTCTCAAAGAAACTTGGTCTAATCTAATCTGTATGGGGCCACGACAATGCTGAGGCCACATTCCAGTGTGCTATGCTGGATTAGATTTAAAATATCCTCTGTTCTGCCATTTATTTGCTGTCTTGGAAGATGTGGCACCACAACTCCAGAAGTAGGACTTCACCTGGGCAGTCCAACTTACACCTCCAGTTAGTTGATTTGAGGCTAACCTGGAAGGGACCTCCCCCTAGATCAGACTGGGTTAGGGAATGACCGCATAGGTCATACTGGTCAGGCCAGTAGGTGGGGGATAGCTGGGAATCCCCTCATTCCATTTAGCATGGATAATGACAGCCTGACTATAGCCTTGGATCTTCTTATAGGGAGAACTCCAGACAGTTTGCAAAAAATAGACTCATGACAGTAAATACCAGATAGTTTTTGGAAAGATGACACACTTGGGAGAATGACCCACTGATTAGTTATGAACAGAATACAACGATACACCCTGCCTGCCTGCAGCCACTCAGACCCTGTGTCAGCAGGCATGTTTTCCGTAAATGCAGCTTAAAGTACAATTTTAAGTTATGTAAAATCTGACAAGCCTCAGTTTTTACCTGCTAGTGATTTTTTAATGAATAATTCAGAATAATCCTAAATTTTATTCACCCAATAATTATCAGTCTGCAGATCAAGCAATTGCATTGGTTTGGGGTGTTCAAGTCCCAGGTGCTTTGTTGTGGACATGTAAGGGACATCAGTTCGGGTTCTGGGAGAATCTTTGTGCTGTGATGACTTGCAAGCCCACTCTAAAATATACAGAAAAGGTATTATTTTAGCCAATCTAGAAACGCACTAAAAGTACACGAGTAATCCAGTTACAGGAAGGAACAGGGCAGATGCCAAGCCTGTCAGGGGAACAGGAGGAAAGCAGAGATAAATGCAACTTATGTGCTTTAAAAATAAATCAATAAATAAAAAAAATCCTTGTTTTACTGTTTTTCCCCCCAACCTGCTAAAATATGCAATTAGCTCATTTACAAATCAAGCACTGACGGCTTGCAGGCAATTTGCTCCTTCAGTTCTGAAGGCTGAAGTTAATGGAAAAATTACTAAGACGTTTCAAGTTTGGTGTGTCTTCCAGTTACGTGAATTTCTGTAAAACTGAAATGTTTTCTGAGAAGTTTTCAATCCCCTCCAGCCCGTCAGCTCCCCACACTTCCCAAACAAATCTGTGAAAAAGGATATTCGTGGTAAAATTTCCATTTGGATAAAGAACGTTTCATTAAGGAACAGAATGAGACACTGAATAAAATGTTCAGACCAACTCTAGCCGAAACACTGGCGAGATATATTCTCACAAATTGCTTTTCTTCATCTACTTTCTTATTATTTTTCTGCATTTTTAAATGAAAAAAAGATATTCCGATAAAAAGGACTTGGAAGGTCACAGTTTGAACCATAGAGAGGTTTTATAGCTCCTGGGCGCTTAGCAGATTTGGGCTCTGTTTGTTTTAAATATGCACTACATTTATTCCAAATAAACTCCATAAATCAATCTGTGTAATAGAAACCAGAAAAGTTTATGCAAAACAAATATAGAAAGTAATAAATACTGTGTTTAAGATGTCATTTTTGTGGCTGATATATTTCTATGGTATGTTTTTACTGTTCGTGGGATAAATTTTTCAGAAACATTAAAATCTTTCCTCCCCTCCATTCTGCATAGGTTTATCCCAAAGAAATAATGAGGCTAGCTCTATAAACCAGCATTTATTAAATCCAAATGGGCACTTCATCTTACAGTAGCTTTCAATATAATCTATTTGATCTTTCAAAGTAGTTGGAAAATGATTTCAAGGGGAACTTTCACAGAACAAATTAACTTGAAAGAAGAGAACATTTTATACCCCAAAGAGGGAGGAAAGCAATTTCCTCAGTTTTTCTCTTTCTGGATTCCCCTTAGCCCCACTGCAGATACACACATTTGAAGTGGCGCGCTCTGGGGCTGCTATTGCATAATCTTAGCCACGATGCCAGAAGCTCATGGAAAGCAGGGTCACAGACTCATGGGCCCATAAGGTTACAACCGCGTCAAGTTCATCTTTGGCAAAGCTCCAGATTACAGAGGCAGACTCATGGAAACTAAGAGCGGTTTGTTCGAGCTGCAATTTAAAATCTACCTCTTAAAAGTTACCCTTCTGTATTTTTGGAGGGACTTTATTTCCTGTCTGCTACAGCTCTTCAGACTGCTTGTTAAATAAGTAGGTAAAAATAGCACTGGGGCCATAACCTGGTCAGCAGATCCAGGCACCCGCCAATTTTAAGAATCCAAAGGTTAAGGCATTAAACGGACACAGTGAGAGGTTGAAGCCCCAGGGCAGATGGGGTGCCAGCTGTTGGGATGTTCCACCAAGCACTAAATCCATCAGTTGGGGAACATCGTGTTCCCATTCTCTCTCCAACAGCCCAATGTTTCCCTTTGGATTCATTCAACTCCTGCATGCATTAAAAAGCCTTTCTGAGCAAGTTTCTCAAATAACCAGCAGGACATTAGGAATCTCCATCCAGTCTGAAAGCTCCGTATGAACAGTCTTCATCAGTTCAATTTATAAATGCTAATTTTCTGTCTCCATGCACCTGAAGGCTGCAGAAACCCAGCAGAGAAGGGAGTTGAGAAGCACCAGGCATTTTGCGATATGGGGGTGGGACAGAGCCAAAAGAAGGCAAGACACAAGTTTTCTCTGTTAGAATGCCAGGGGACTCAGGAGCAGCCTGGCTGAAGCATTTCATTCTAGGCCTGGATTGCACCATTCCCAACAGCACGCTGAACTGGTTTCCATCTCCAATGTCTGCTGTTCTACATTCCCCTGAAAGTTAACAAGTTCACCTAAGGAATGCTGGCTTTGCTTTCCTAAGACATACAAACTCTCAGGAGAAAAAACATAAAATTTTGAAAGGCTTTAGAAAAAGAGGATTTCCTTATTGTGTTCTTTCAGAGACCGGATATTTTTGTTTCATCCTTTTGGTGAGGTTATGAATGGTACATGCTTAAAGCTTTCCTGCAAGTTGGTTTCTCCCATTGGACTGAATTACTGTTAAAGGCATACAGTAGTGGGAGTTATAATGCAGGATCTAAACCAGTATCCACCATTTTTTATTTTTTTTCTATAGCTGTACAGCGTGGTAGGGAAGGGTTGAGGAACACTTTGTCCTTATTTTAGATGTGAGGAATCTGTGAGGACCCATATGTGATTTGTACATCAGAAAATAGCCAATGGCAGGTCCCAGCAGCCTCATTTCGGTACCCAAACAATAAATACCTGTGCCACTTTGCTAATGATAGGGATAACTTTTGAGATCTCTGCCCTTTCAGTGCTGTCTCTGCAGGCAAGCCTTTCTCTGCTCCTGATGCAAGCTTTATACACCACTTAGAAATACAGAAACCCTTCTGGCAGATGCACATGCTGAAGACATTGCCAGCACCCTGGCACAAATGTAGGATCTGCCAAGAATGCAAATTTTGTAACCTCTCACTGGACACCAACTTCCTCCAGCACCCAAAAACCTACCCAGAGCCAACAACAACCAAACTCCAGACAGGGGCTACTCACTGGCTCGGTGCTGTGAGAAACCTCAGTTCACCTTTAACCACCTCTCTCGGCACAAGCAATCTTTGTCCGAGCTAAGAGCCATGGCCTGGCACTTCCCTCTGGGCCCATTACAAAGCTTTCCTGTACTCTCTGCAACCTTCTAAGAGGGACAAAATCATCCGCTGCTCCACGTTTAGCACAGGCAGGTGGTTTTACCACATGCTGCTCAGTGGATGCTGTGTTCCACCCCAGCTGGATTTCACTCATTTAAAATGGGAGTGGGAATCAGAGACTAGGGATATAGGCAATCCTTTTATGATGTGTTTCCTGAAGGGGTGTTATGAAGCCTAACTCGTATTTGAGAGTTTCTTGCTCTCCTCTCAAAATTAAAAAATAATTCCCCCCTTATTTGGAGATCTTTGCTTAGTCTTTCCTAAGGGAAGCAGAAGGAGGTTGCAGAACTAGAAGGATCCAAGAAGACCCATTCCAGGAGAAGGGACCCACTGAACAGGCTGCAGGCCACGTTATTAAGTTATAAAACTAGATGGCTGTAGCGGGCATGGCTCTTCAGGACATCAGACGTCCCTGCCCCAGTCAGGGAGGTGCAGTCATGTTAGAACAGGTGCTATGGGCATTTTCAAAGGGAGCTGTGCAGTGACAGGCTCCCAAAGCTTTTGCTACCGCCAACTTTGAGAAAGGCTGTTGACAAGGAAGAGAACTATAATAAATGAGTAACTCCCATGACAAGGCAAAAAACTATTTATAGCAACCTTGAACTCCACTGCTGGCTAGACCTACTGTGTTACTCTGCAGATGAAGAAAAACAAAACAAGAAATCCTTCCTCTTCAGGTGGCTGGATAAATCAAGCAGAGCAGAAAGCATCCACAGGGAGCCTGACAGTCCTCTATGTTGACCCAGGAAAGGGACAGTACAGCATCAAACCCAGAAGAGCTTGGGAAAAGTCTCCCCTAAGAGCATCTCTAAACATTTGCCCTTTCCCGTTCCAATGAAGAAAAACAATTCAAAGAAAAGCCCTTTGGAGAATCCTAGGTGGATCAGAAGTCCCTCAAAATGTCTGCATGTAGGCCAAGGTTTTGCAGAAAAGGCTGATGATGTTTTGGGATGGGAACGCAGAGAGGTAGGGGTATACGTAATACACTGGAGATACGGGGCCAGAGTAACTGGCCAGCAGGCGGGGCGTAGATGTGGAAGCAGGTCTGCTGTGCTGTTCAGCAAGTTGCCATGGAAGCAGAATTGTCATGTTATAGAGCACAGGCGAGATGTGTAGGAGCAGGGTCTCCCTCGTGTAGCCTTGGCAAGCTGCTGGAGGGAGGAAACATGCTCCTGCAGATGCAGAGGAGCTGTCGGGGGACAGAACACTCCTCCCAGTTCTGGCAGAGACTTTGCAGATGCTCTAGCCAAGTCACGTTTTAACAGCTCCATGCCTCAGTTTCCCCAGCTGTAAACTATTATAGGGATGTTTTGTGGCTGAATACAGGCCCATACCCAGAAAGCAAGCAGAGTTCTTTGGACAGATGATCCCAAGGAGTATAAAGCACTTACTTGAGACTTTTTTTCATGTGCTTCTCTCTGATCTTTGATGCTGTCACCTAAATAATTTACAATGTGAAGAAGGAAAGAAAAGACCAGAAGCAATCACACCAAAGCATCCAGCCTCCTCCAGGAATGGCCCAGGAGCTTTGGGGAAGGAAGGAAGGAATGTGCTCCCACCCCACTCCCTCATCAGACCTTCTGCATGATGACATACAAGTACTTGTTGATCAGTTTATGGATCTGGGGACTGACAGACTTTGAAGTCAAAGCTTGGCATCCCCAGTTGTATGCTAGGACTTGAAAGGATCAAAGCTGCCAGCATTTTTTGAGGCCTCATGAATGGGCTGGGTTTGTAATGGGAGCTCAGAATTTGGGATTGGCTCCTAATCTCCCCAACAGCATCACAAGCATAAGAATACATTCTGTGGGCACTCTGGCCTTTCCTTGTCTGCTTAACATGCTGTGAGCTGCAGATGGAGGGCACGCTACATCACTGTGACGCATTGTGTTACTTATCTCTGTTTTCTAGCATGAAGGATATATTCTGCAAGCAATTCTAGCGCAGGATTTCCTATGTGAAATCCAGACCTTCAACAAAGAGGCACTAATGACAACAAAAATGTTAGTTCAGCTTTTAGATCACAGCTGGAGCTTGCAGATGTGGCAGACAGGGATAAGTACTCCCTGCTTTTTTCACTAAGAGTGACTCTTTTACGTTTAGGGACTGCGCTCTCTTCTGTTAGAGGGTTGGAACCTGGACAATGGCTGTTTGTTGTCCTAGTCCTTATCAAGTGCACAGATTTGGGCTGAAGACGAGGAGGAAGATGATATAGAGCAACTCTGAGTTTGCAACTGCCTCTTGACAGGCTGAGAGTGACCTTCTTTCATGTGAGGCATCTGGGACACAGATATAAGCTGCTTCCAGAGTCTGATGTAGCTGGAAGGGGCAGAGGGCAGAATCTGTGTGACAAGTTTTACAACCTGTAGCCTAAGTGTCAGTCTACCAGCCTACATGATCCGTGTCTAGTGCACAGGTATAAATCAACCTCCTGAATATGAGTTTTCTTTGATTAACATGTCCAACAACTTCCTTGCATTCCTTGCAATGCTCTTTGAAATTTGAACAAGAAAAGCTCTGTCCCAGCACCCCCATTAACCGCTGTACAAGCAACTTGCCTGGTGTAGAGAGGAGCAGCAGGAATGCAGGCTGGTGAAATAGCCTTTTGATAGACCAGATTTCCTCAGTTCAGAAATGCTGTTTGAGTCCGAGTTCCAACTATGAGCCCAGACTGCTTCAGTCTGCCTTCATCCTGAGGTCCTCTTTGGGAGGACTGCTCAATGTGACAGCAGACCAGACCCTGGCCCTTCACTGGGCGAGTGGCTGACCTTCAAAACCCAGCCTTGCAGTTATGTAGCATTTCATGCATACAGAGCCCCAAAGATCATACCATCATCCGCCACCAGGAAAATAACTGCATGTCAAGAGCCTAATTCTGCATCATGACAGTCTGTGTTACCCTCATGGCTAAAACAGTCATGTGATTTTTCTGAGTTAGTACATGTTAACCAACAGCCATGAATTCCCAGACTCCCCAAGCACTAATACAGCCTGTAAATGAGCCAGGTGGTATTCACTGCATTGCAAGGGACCACTGAGACATTACCAAGAATGCCTTTGGACTTCACAGTACATCTCATGAGTACAGCTTATCAGTATCTGTCTTAACTAGGAAGCAGCTATAGGCTGTAAAATTCACATCACATATGCTGTTACTGAGATATTGTTCTTGGCTCAGAGTTTCAGTTCAAAGACACTCAAATCTCATGCTTGAAATTCAAGACCACCTCTCTGTTTTCCCTTCAACCCACGGTGAGGGGATCAACTTTACCCTTTGCTGTGACCTTTTTTTTTTTTTTTGTCTGGAAAAGCATTAAAGACTGACATGCTGTTCACAGACATGTAAGAGCTCTGAACTCAGTCTGGTCTTGTTGCAAAGAGGCCTAATACTTTACACTGCCCAACACAAGCCCGAAGTAGTCTGCTTGAGAAAACTGATTATAGTAAGTCAGACAATATCAAAACCAGGAAGACGATATTAGTCCAAGTAAAAAGGTCTTCTGAGAGCACTCAAAGACCACATTTAGTATGAAAGCAGAGCACATACCAAAATCTGCTCAGTCAGTTATAGGGCTTAATACCCGGACACAGCAAATGGAAGAATGACCGCCCCATTTGAGAGGGCCCTGGGCCCTCAGTTTGATGCTGGTATTATGAGAGCTGTGGTTGAGCCTCCATCAGGCTGTTGGTACCCCATCATGCAATGTATCCAAAGGAAAACTCAGATGCCTTCACAATTCTCAAGCTTAAGCCAAGCCTCCAAGTGCAGTCAGAGAAGGAACTTATGTTCCCATTGCATTTGCCTCCTTTCTTCCTCATCCCACTCCTCCTCTCTCTTCTCCCCCTTTACACTAAGTTCTCTGGTTTTACCATCCCAAAGTTCACATTTGCTTGGCCTTAAGCCTTGAAGGAAACACGGTCAATTTCCAGCAGCATCATCTCAGCCTTTCTTGATAGCTTCTTTTCTCTAAAACACCATTGTCTTGAAAGCCATTTAAAGAACCCTTCAAAAGCTCTCTACAACTAGAATGGCATTAATACTTACATTAAGAACCTTAAACTTCTCCATTTCACACTTTAATTGTTTCGCATACCTGTTCTGCTTCCCCCGATTAAAAATAGAAAAGACAAATTCTCTCAGCGAGAGTCCCCGCAGGAGCACGGATACGCACTCACTGTGGAGCTCATTGTAGTTGCTTCCCCAGGTGCCTCAGGCCCATAGAAACTGTGAGAAATCCCCACAGGCCCTAACGCACTCAGATCTAGATCCACCCCAGCTCTCCGCCAGCGAGTCTGATGGTTTTTGAAATGGCAGCAACTTGCATGTTTTTGCACTGCAGGCACTCAGTTCAATGCCTTGAGTGCCAATGGAGACACAGGTGCACACACAGATCTACAGTTCACTCACTCATGGACCTCCTCCAGTGCTTCCAATTGGGGCACTGAGTGATAATTTTACATCTTTTAAGAATTCAATGAGATATCAATAATCCAATAGTCACATGCCCAGATTTGAGGACATAAGAATTTATACTGATGTGCAACATAGCTCCTCTCCCTTTCATCTGGGAGTTCCTTTAAATACACAGCATTACTGGCAAAACCTTGAATACCACCAGATTTTTGAGTCAGAACTGCTTTCATCAGGCACCATCAAATGAAAAAGGTCATTCAGAAGTCTTGTGTGATTTAATAAATATATGTAATTTAACGGCATGGGTTTCTTATTAGCGAACTTAATTGCTGTATTTTAGTTTGCTTGCCATTTCTTAACTAAAAGCATTCTTGTTCTTTATGGGGCAGTCAGCAGGTGTACACATAACTATGTCAACATCTGATTACTACTTATTGCTCATTTAACTCAGCAAAAAATAAAAATTGGACCATGTCTCAAGAAAAATAAATAAAAGGAGAATGCTGTGGAGTTAGAGCAGAGAAGTTTTGTTGTGTTTTTTTTTTTTTTTTTTTAAATCAAACAGGAGAGGTTTTCTTAAATATTTTTTCCAAGCGCTGTTGTTATAGGTGTTTCCTGAGGAAGTGACAGACTTTTCCCCCACCTCCCATGACTCGCACTCTCTAGTTTTTAGTTTTTATTTTTTCTTTAAGCATAGAGTCCAAAAGGTGCAAGCAAGCCAGCACAGTGGACAGTTATTTCACTTTGCTGCTTGAATAAACCAATAGGAAGAGAACCAGGCTTCTTCTTACTCCAATTCACTAAAGCAAAGCAGGGCATAGAGGTAGTAGTGTGTTTAATTTTAGGCAGGTGCCTTGCTAAGCTGCGGCCTCTACAAGCCACACAAAACCATCAGTGAAATTAAATGCCATCTAGTTATTTTATGACTGTGCTTCAGTGCAGTGCTTTTGCAACTGGAAGCCATCTGGCTGGGGATGGTTTTATGTTCCGCATTTTCACAGCTCTCTGCCCAGCAGGGCCAGGGCCTTTTCCACAGTGAGGACTCATAGGACCTCCGCTCCTTCTTCATAGGTGCTGCTCCAGGGCACTGCCGAGGGCCTGGTTTCACCCTTCATTGCCATGAACAGCCAACACACCAGTCCTGTGGTGAGCAGACCTCTGCACATGAGGTGAAATGTGGGCCCTCAAGCATGTACAAAAGTCAGCTAATGGTAACTCTTTATAAATTGGCCACTGCCTACAGACAGTAATAGACCTGATTCTTGCTTCCTCTGCCCCAAGCTGGGGATCCCAACAAGTTCACATCACCCTTAATGGAAGGTGACAGGTTCTGCACCTGACCCACAAATCCCCTAGTTCAGGATGGAGGGAACTGTATTCATACTGTTGCTTTAGCTCTTTTACAGAGAGGAGCAGCTTATAAAAGCAGAGCTTCAGGCACATTGAAAGCTTCAGAGAAAGGCGGGTTCGGATCAGCAGTCAGCTCTAACCCATGTATGCAGATACGTAGATGATCCTCTAAAATTAATACCTAGGATGGTGCTGGTATAGATATAAAAAAAAGGAGGAGAAAAAACTTGTGTAGCTGTGCTGACGCAGCTATTGGGATTTAATCACTAAAAAAAAAAAAAAGAAGATATTTGACTTCTCCTTGCATATATGGATTCAACTCCACAGTACAGCACCATCTCCGTGGAGCATGTCAGCTCAGAGACTCCACTGCATCTTACATGTTCAGCCAACAATAGCTTCTTTAGGAGCGCAGGCTGAACTAGGGCACAAGCAAAATACTCCCTTTAGGACTTTGTTGCTATGACATTCTAAGCAGTCATTGTAAATCTTTTGCTGTTTCCTCCCCCCTCCCGCCAGTTATCCCCCTGCTTTCACAAAACACCTCTCCTAGCCATTTAAAGTGCAGTATTTACCAGTGGTAAGTTGCTTCTCTGACAGACAAGTTTCTAAGCTGCTAAACCAGAACTGCTGCAGAAAGGCAATGTTTTCTCCCACTGGGCTAACACCCTTCCACTCAACTTCGCACAGAGGGCCTGAAACCAAGTCTTGATTCTTGGATGTCCCGAGTACTGAGAGCTCAGAGAAAAGCTATTGCAAGGCCCAAATTTTGGTATCCATGCACAGAAGATTCCAGTAAAGCTCAATGCAGAGTATGTCCAGGCTGGATCCTGCAGGATACAGGCCTTGGTGCCAGCTTCATGCATCTTTAGAGAGCCGCTGCCCCATGGCACTGACCAAAGGAAAGTGCCAACAGTGCACAGAAGCACTAAGCTGTAAGCCAGGTTAGAAAGCAAAACTCAGATCTTAACTTTCTGTGCAGACATACAAATGGCTAGCAAAGTTGCCCTCTGGTTTTACATTGACACACCTGCTTTCAGTTCAGCATAGTGACTCCAGATTTGCACCAGCGTTACTGAAAAGAAACCAAGCCAGCAACCCCTACCTCAGCTGAGGCTGCTAGTTAATCAGAACAGGGGCAGCACATTTTGGGCAACAGACTTCCATGGGCTTTCGCCATTGTTCCTTAGCCAGCGTTGATCAGAGAAATAAAATTGTTGCCAAGTCCTCAAAAGATTTTAGTGCGAGCGATGCAGACCACATGTGCTGAATGGTAAACAGCTCTTCAGAATCAGAATAAAAAGGTCTTTATAGTCCGAGCAAACAAAAGTAAATGCCAGAATCTAAATGAAATAGAGCTTTCCAAAAGCCTGAGGCTACCAAGATTTCAGAGCTGAAAGTGTAGCGTTGTTTGTTTCTTAGAAAGTCCTAAAGAACTTCACGCTATCAAGAGAGGTGACCCTGTCCTGTTCCCAGCAAAGCAGCAGTATCCTTTGATTCTCTGCTCATTTCAAAGCACCTCATCTGAGAAAAGTCAGTACCCATCAGATTGCTTGAGCCTCCTATTAAAGCTAAGCGTAGTTGATTTCTTTGTAAGTGGGTAGCCAGCAGAGAGGAATATTGCCAATGAAGCAAATACCATTTATTACTGAACAGAGTTATATGGAATACAGCAATCCAGTCTAAGCCACACCACCAGAAAGACAGTCCTAACACAGAGAAAGCTTTGAAATACTTTGCTTTCCTGTTTTAAAGACATGCATGCAAAAACAGAGCTGAAAGAAGGAGGCTTGTTACATTTGGGGACCACAAATCCGAGGACCAAGTAAAAGCACATGGCTTGGAAAGGAATCAAATTTAGCCACTATAAAAGGACTGGTGCTGCTTTGTCCATGCTGGGTTTGTAGAATTGTTCCACAAAGATCCTTGATCCTGCTTCAAGCAGCCTCAGAAGCAGATCCCTTCAGACCAGTGAGGCTTTGTGCAGAAGATTGCCTAGAATTTTAACCCAGTTGGTAACCAAGGGCTCCTGCAGGAATAAATCCTCAGGCAATGGTCCCAGTTGGCCCCAGGACACATTGCCTCTGTGAAGGCTGATGAATGCCTACAGCTTTGAGGTTAGTTAGCTTTTGGTTTGTTTAAACTTAAGTTTTGGCTGCTGCAGCATAAACCTACTACTGCTCATGCAGCCCTCATAGGCTGTGCAGGGCTGCTTCCCCCACTTCAGCACAACTGGTGGTGCTGCTGCTGGCAGCTGCTGCTCTGATTCCTCCACGTGGTTTTAGTCCATGCAGCTCTGCTGATGGCTCTACAGCACCACTGGCATGGAGCAGAATGAAACACAGTCTCCCTACCTCCTCTCAGCCCAAGTCCCTCCTCCTTCTTTGGCCCACTGCTCCCAGTCTCTCCCCATCTCGTTTATTTTGACAATGCACTAACCAGCACTACCTCATTGATTTCAGTGACGCTGCTCTCAGTTTACCCCAGTATGAAAGCACATATCAGACCTATGCAGCAAGTCTCTACAGCCCTGGCAAAACAGTCCTCCATCTGTAGTGTCCTACTTTGCTGCCTTCATCTCCGGAGGAGCAGAGAAGTGATGCCTTCTAGCTACCACAAGGGTTGGGTCAGTAGCCAACACGTATACCCTGAAGCACTGGCTTCTGTTTTTCTTTAGGTCATTCAGGAAATGCCCTGAGGAAGCACGTCCAGTCTCTACCAGAGAACTTGCTTTATGTGGGCAGGTACAGCCCAAATCAGATGCAGGACAGCGGCATGGGACATGACAAAAATGCAATGTCGCTAGAGAGGCATGAAAAGACAAGAATGATTCTCAAAAGTGGAGAGATTTTAGGTCCTCTGTCAGGGCTGGGGAGATCTTTTGAAATTAGAGGTGCTTTGACACTTGAAGCTCGCCCCACTTCATAGAAACCACACTGGTACCATTTTGAGAATGCAGACAGAAGGCCTACGTTACATTCTCCATCCCTTTCTCCACAAATCCTTACCCAATACAGAAACCAACTACAGCAGAGTCTACAAGTTCATAAAGCTTGTAAAGCAGCACCAACCTTTTAGTTCTTTTATGGCCCTATGGTTGAACAGAAAGAGAAGTATGGTTCACCTTGGGCCTCTTTTTTCCAAAGAAATTCTTTCCAGTGCTGTTTTACAGGTTTGCACAGTCTTGCAATGAACAGAAACCCCATAGCAAAACTGGCATTTAAAAAACATGCTAAGCTACCGTGAAGTAAATTACTGACTTAACAGCCAGGCACCTACAGGTATAAACGGGTTTCATTTGAAGAAGAAATTAAAGCAATGTGCATATTAGCCTCTGAGTCCACAAGGGACAGAAAAAGACAGAGACTGGAAACTTTCCAAAGTGCACAAGATTAAAGAAGCCTTGCCAAACAGCTCACAGGTGATAGCAGTCACACCAAAGGAGGACCAGCTCCTAGGGAGAGCCAGACCCACACCTAGCCACATCTGCATGCAGGCTTCCGTTAGAGGGGCAGGGTGAAGGCCGCATTTGAACCATAAACTGCAAAGCAGGGGAAGAGATGGGTCAATAAGAACATTGATGCAGCCTGATAGGGACACAGAAGGACAGGGCACGGTGAGCAGTTAGAAGGATATTGCAATTATTGGCTCATAATGCTTCATACTCTACTGAACTGTGAAGTTAAGTACCGTTTTCCTAAAGCCCAGAGGTAGCCATACGGACTTCGCTCTCCTCTCCCTGTATCAAGTCTAGCACTTCAGTATATCTTAGGACTTTACTAGTGCCTATAACTTCTATCAAATTCCAGTTCATGTGCTACCAAAGACTAAGGCAGGATAATACCCCTGAAAAACTGTAAACACTCACCAAAAGTTTCTCCCAACATTGTACTCCACCACAGCGACAGCATGTCACAGGCCATAATTTCCTTAGATATACAGCATTTGCCATCACAGGAGTGTTTGATTAGAGCAAAAGTCTCTTCAGAACATCTCCACAAAGGGATGGGACCAGTCTCCTTACTGGCTTAGCCTCCTCCATCCACACCTCTTCTCCTGCTTGCCATCTCCTTCTCTTTGCTCATGCCAAAGAGAAGAGCAAAGGATGAAAACAATTAACCAGCTGAAAGGGAAAATAAGTAACAGCCATTGAGGGTTTCAAAGTTAAGCAAGGAAGCAGTTAGTGGAACAGCTGAAAAAGGAAGGCAATCAAGGAAAGGCAAAATGGTAAAAAAGTGAGATGAAAGAAGTAGGGAGAGAGAATGAACAGTCTATTAGCAGCTTCAAGGCTGGTCTTGGATGTTATCCTCCAGTTATTGCTTCCCACCTTGTCCCTGAATGATTGGCTTTCCTTCAAACCTCCTTAATTTCTGAGCTCTGTGCTGTTCCCTGTCCATGGACAGGGCCCAGATCTAACTGTAGCTTTCTCTTTTCTGACTGAGAAGGACAGTGAAAGTCTCAGCACGCACCTTCCCCAGACAAAGCACCTGGATTTCAGCTGCGCAACCCAGTTCTAGTTAGGCAGGCAGTGACTGCAAGTCAGTGTTTTTCTCTTGACAGCACTGTTCACAGCCCTGCCCTGCAGAGTCAAAGGGCTCAGATGACTGTGCTGAAGGGCACAGTCAAACCTTTGGAGAAGGGGAACAACTTGACATGAAATCCTGCTAGAGCCATGCAGAGGGAGGCTTGCCTAGTGTCGATTCAGAACATGAGACTGTAATAATATTTGCCCTCAGTTCAACCTCATATACTGCGTACAAAAGCCTCTGTTCGAATAAAGGAATGGCCAGGGAGACACAAACTGAGAAGAGCCAAGAAACTCAAAGCAAAGTCCCAATTCTCTTTGTCTGGAAGTCTAACTGTTTCGGAAAGAAACAAAAACACACAGAAGGTAGACAAGGAAAGAGCAGGACAGCTCTCGCTGAATTTTCTCAGTTTTCCTTGACATTATTTAAGAAGGAGAAAGCAAGTGCATGTGTGTTCCACAGAAACAGTTCAAAATATGCATTTTTTTTTTTTCCTCATTCAGGGAACCAGTTTGGCTGTCAGAGCAGCCTTGGTTTCCTGGATAAATAAAATTGTAATTTTTTTTTTATAGCATGCAGGGTTGGAAGGAAAAAAACAGGAGTCAGGCAATCTAGGCCTCACCCTGCCTCAATTTTGACCTAGGACAAGTCACTTGCTCTCATGGCTCAGGAACAGTCATGAGGGGACACATGCCACTGCTTTTGTAGTCACTCAAACCAGAATATCTTCAACATCTCCCTGACCTACCTTTACCCCATAAATTTTGAGAGGGTTGCTGTGCAGCACATTGAGTACCAGGGCCATTAATGATGCCTGATCATGGCACTCCAGGAAAAAAAAAAAGCTGATTGTCAAGAGAAGGGTAAACCTGGTCCAAGGCCAGAGAGGTGTCAGGAAAGACATGGACCTGTTGGAGCAAGTCCAAAGGAGGCCCGCAAAAATGATCAGAGGGCTGGAACACCTCTCCTATGAGGACAGGCTGAGAAAGTTGGGTTGTTCAGCCTGGAGAAGAGAAGGCTCCAGGGAGACCTTATTGCAGCCTTTCAGTAATTCAAGGGGGCTTACTTGATGGGGACATATTTTTTAGCAAAGCTTGTCATGATAGCACAAGGGGTAGTGGTTTTAAACTAAAAGAGGGTAGATTTAGACTAGACATAAGGAAGAAATTTTTTACCATGAGGGCGGTGAAACACTGAACAGGTTGCCCAGGGAGGTGTTAGATGCCCCATCCCTAGAAACATTCAAGTCAGGCTGGACAGGGCTCTGAGCTACCTGATCTAGTTGAAGATGTCCCTGCACATTGCAGGGGGGTTGGACTAGATTACCTTTAAAGGTCCCTTCTAACCCAAACTATTCTATGATATAGTAAAGTATTTCTCCATCCCTCACCTCGACCACGTTATTTTCAGCACAGCATTCAGATAACTGCCTTGGCAGAAGCTGTTTTTGTAGCTGATGAGACAGACTGGTCCCTCAAGAGACGTTTGAGCCTCTACACACCACTAAATATATCAAGCACTCAGTCTGGTCATGTGGATGCTGGTAACCAAGCTTTTGGGCAACAAAGACCAGTGCAGCAGTGCTGAGGCACAAATATTTAGGATATTCCAGTTGACCATGTTTTTCCAAACAGGTTTGAGAAGGCCCAGGCAGGCTTACCTGCCCCAGATACTACCTCTTTCACCTTGAAGTATATTTAGCCAGATGGCAGGTGTTTTATATTTAGAAAAACATTCATTGATTAGGAAAACATTTACACAGGCAGGTTCACCTCAGAGGAGTTATTTTCTTTCTCCCTCTTTTGTAGGAATAAAGAGCCTTGCACCAGACTCTGGAGCTACTCTAACACTGTCTCCATATGAGACCATGTGGGTTGAGACTTGGGCTGTACAGTGAAGGTACTGATGGAGGACAGCTGTACAGACAGCTCCAGGGAGCACTTGGCACTGGTAGGCTGAGGCAGGAGCGTGAGATTATGAATACCTTCCCTGACAATCCAGATGTGACTTAGATATGCACACAAGAAGCAGCTCCATACTGTTGGAGCTGCTTGTATGATTTTATTTTTTTTTAATGCTAAAAGATTTGTCCTCAGCCCTCTGTCCTCTTAATGGGCTGGGGAGGGCAGTTAAATCAAGGTCAAATGCAGCAGTATATCACTAACAGTCCCATGAAGCACCAGCTCTGCCAGACTCCTCCATTCAGGCAGCAGCAAAAAGGGCCCAGTTTCGTAACAGGAAGACCCTTAAGCAGATCCGGCCAGGAAAGCAAGTAAAGCCTGAGGGTGCTATGATCTAGAAGGCTACACATTTAAGATAGTTCCCTTACTGACAGGGCATCCTCTGCATAAAGATTTGTCAGAAAGCAGCAAGGGGTGGCTGCTCCCTCCAGGACAGGGAGCCAGACATCAAACATGGTAACAAGGACAGCAGTAACCTCTCCAAACAGCACCCAGCCCCACAATACCTGAGTGAAGCAGGCAGGGCTGACATGGAGATGGCAGACAACTTCAGCTGAGTCCAGATCATCAGGCAAGTCCATGCTGATGGGGCAGGTCTGAGGTCAAATTGGGAAGTCGAGTCAGACACAGTCCAGTCATCACCAAGCAAGTCCATGGTGACAAGGCACATCCAAAGTCAAGACAAGAACAGAATCAATAGGTCAAAGACCACAACAGCAAGGTCTAACACCAGGCACAGACACAGCTTGTTACAGGTACTGACGTGCATTCCTACAACATAGTTCAAAGAGAGAGTAGAAGGTCAGATCTGAACTTAAATGGAGTCAAGGAGCCCATAGGCAGAGAGTGTGGGTGGAGGCCCCAGGTGAGGCTGGTCAGTGCCACTGAGGCCTCTTAATGCACTCAGGGCCAACTGAGTGCCTGAAGCACAGCCGCATTAGATAGAAACAGGGTCAGCAGTGGTACAAGAGGAAAAACACGAGGATGGATTTCAGCCTACATGATTGCCATTATACTACAAACAACTGAGGAGAGTCTTCTTATATGAGGACCTCAGTAGACTGAAACTCAGCAACTGATTTTGCCATAATATCTGAATAGGTACTAATACAAGCATCTTCTATTGCGTCTGTCAGATACTGTGTTGTTCCTGTACCTAAAAACATAGATATAAATCCCAGTTCTTTCTGAATTCCAGTCCTCGATCTTAGGCACATCACTGTCCCTAGGCACTTAAATTTCAGGCTAATCAACGCTTTGAGATGCTTTGACTAGTAGAAGTTCATTTACCTCCATTTAATGCTAGCTCCTGAGCAAAGCCTGGTTTCTACCACCTGCAGCCTTTCCCTCCACTAGACGCAGGTCCTTATTTGGTGGTTTCAAGGCAGTCTGTTAGTAATGATGCAGAGTGCCTTCAATTCCACAGTTGATCTTTTCCATGGTTACCAGCCAACACGTTAGAAAGCTCAACGGAAAAGTGCTTATCTTTCCTTCCAAGTTACAGACCACCCTGCAGGTGCAGCCCTTACTGACCTCAAAACCCAAGAGACAGCAGTGATAGAAAGATACCATGAACTTTTTCATCCAGAATACAAAGCTACCATAAACTTCCTCATCAAAGCATCATTTGCAAGGGAACTTGGATTTTGCTGTTCACTACTGACACATACCACAACATACACAGGTAACACTGCAGTGTACCTTACTGCTGGGCATGTGGATGAATTTCTGTGGTCAGTGTCAGCAGGGGTTTAGACTGGATGATGATCTAATGGTCTTTTCTGACCTTAAAAATCTATGGGTTAACAGATGCTTCAGACTTCATTGCATTACTTATTTAGGTAAAGAGAAGTGATCCTCTATCCTGACAAGTTTGATCTGGCAGTATGGGAATGTGCCTTTCGGAGCAGTCAGGAAGTACTTTCTTCCACAGCTACAGGAGCACATAAGGATTTGCGCTGTTTATGCAAGAAAGCCAGGTGTTGTGATTGAGCCAGACAATTACAGAGTGGAACAGACCCTGTTTGAATACACCTGGGCTCAAAACAAGGCTTTCCCTTTTGGAAGGATGTTTCCGGCCTATCCTACAGTTTTGCAACTGTTTTCTTGGTAGTCTCATCAGTGCCTATTATTTCAGTACATGTGCTTTCGTTCCATTGTGCCATGCAACAGCCTATAGCTTTCCGTACACACCTCTGCAAATTACTGAGCAGTTACATGCAACAGGTACAAAACCAAACTTCATGTAACTTGCCCTTGCTTCAAAAACATACATTCTTTTTAAGGTTACTACAGAGTGTCCAGTATTGATTTAGTGCTGTTGATGATAATGTTGCAAGTGATATCTTAATTTGTACTGACATTACTGTTTAGCTCAAAAAATTGCATTCTGGATATACATGGGACTGTTTCAGCAGTCAAAGCGGTTGGCTCTGGTCTCACTATTCTTACATGTGTGTTTACCAACTTGCTAGGCGCTTCCTCATTCTGCTATAACGCAGAAAGCGTAGAAGTCAAACAGTGGTATCACCTTGATCTCCAGCTTGGCTGAAGTGGCCCAGCTTGTGTATCTCAGCACACCATCTCCTTTGAGGAGGAGCAATAAGGAAAATTAGGACGCAGGAGCTTTACTACATTTAGATAAGCCACCACAGATCTAAAGACCATTTTACCTAGTTTGAACTTTGCCAAGCTACATCTGTTCACTAAAGAGAGAAAGTGAGTTGATCTTACTTACTGATAGAGTGTGCTGCAAAAGACCTGTATGTCCTTGTCATGGTTTGGGCCGGGTTTACCAGTGAAAAGACAACAGATGCTCTCCCCAATATCTCACTCCACAGAAAGCAAAAAGAGAAATGGAGTTACGAGTTTAGAAAAAACTAAACTACTTTAATGAAACATTAATAATAAAAAAAGGAAATAATGAAATAAATACATACAAATATACACAAAACCATATCAAGCTCCTAGGAAGATACCCCTGGCAGGCGCTGGGGAAGTTCCAGACTGGACTCAGTGACAAATGGGAACTAGAACACACTGACCAGGATCAAAAGGCAGATGAGCTGATGAGGACCTCCTCAGACATCAGTCATCAAAGAAAGAGAGCCATTGAAGAAGAGCCCACCTCTTGGCCCCTCAACTTTTCTACTGAGCATGGAGATGGGATGGAACACCCTATTGGTCAGTTTGGGTGACCTGACCTGTCCCCTCCTCCCCACAGGTGTGACCCCTCCACAGGGCAAACACCCAACTCAGCTGGCCCTGCTGGCCACAGACACAAGTGAGAGCAAGAGCCTCTCACTGAACAGAAAGTTGTCTCTGCTTCACCCCAAACCAGGACACGCCTGTATTATACAACTGAAAAAGATGAGGCACAGAGAAGTTCCAGTGACCCAGCTAGTCCAGTTACCTGAGGGATCCCAGTCTAGTGCTCTGCTACATCATGCTGCCTTTAATTTTATTTACACACTGCTCTCCATTCTCATAAGTCAAGGTCTGGGACCTAAAATCCTCCCCCATGTTTGCTGGAGTTTGAAAACTGAATGCAAGCTCTGTCACTGCAGCCTGTTTCGAAATAGCCTACTGATTTGTCTTGTCTGTAGCTTTTTTTCTTTTGATCTCTGGAGCTATTCACAGTTCAATTGCTTTCGAGAGATGACATGCTGCAATTTGCTTTGGTTTGAACTGGGCTTTGAAACTAGTGACCAGTACACACCACGCTTCTGCACAACAGCAGGGTAATTTATGAGACAAGCTACTAGTCTTCAAAGGATAACATCTTTCCAGCAGCAGCCCTTCTTCTTCAAAGGAAAATTTGCCTTTGTTTTGTGAACTTGCATTTTTATATATATAAAATAACAAATATTTATTTTACACCCACCATGTCTGTGGCATGATGTGTGTGTCTATAAAGGTCAAATGAAAGCAATTGCCCTCAAAGTGTTGGAAGAGATGTTGTCTGAAGATGACTGCTCCCAACTCCTCTGCAATTTAAAGAGGGATTGTAACATGCTTTATGGAAGCAACCAGCAAGGGCTGGCCTCCCAGAGGCCAGCGTTGGAGCAGGAGTAGACAGCATGCCAGCATCTGACAGAGGAATGGAACCTGTGGGGATGAGTCTGGCAGCAAGGAGTCTCCAGGGAAAACAGATAATTAGAAAGGCAGGACTGGAGTGCTGGCCCGGGAAAGTTGTGGCTCTGCCCTACTGGCTGATGCCGGACAACTCATTTCACTGGCCCCCTTTTGTGACTGGAGCTACCTGGAAAATACCAGAATGACCCTAATTTGCCCCCCACAGAACTCTACAATGCTATCCTCTGCTGTTAAATAGAGGATTGAGGAATGGCCTTGGATACAGCCTCCAGGCTGATCTGTCTGCCTCCTTCACATAGCAAGGCTTTCCAGGCAGCAAACTGCCTGCCTGAGCAGGCCAGAGGGTGCACAGGAGAGCCTGCTAGCGCTGTGTGGTCTGGGCTGCTCGGGCATTGCTGTATGCTGATGGGTAGCCTACAGCTGTCCCACAGCTGTGCTTCTGGTTCACAGCCCTGATGGGCAACAAATCTGGCCTTGGAGGCAGCCAAGAGGTGTCTCGTAAACAGTGGCTGATACTGTCTTGACCCAACAAACTCTAAATCCTGCCCCCACCAAATAACAGGACATACTTCGCAGAGGATGGAGGAAATGGATGTAGTCAATGTGAGGCAAATGGTGCTTTTGCTACATTGGGCAAAGATCAGGAATGCATCTGCCCTGACCTCTACATGCTAAAGGACATGAACAGGCTTGATGTGCATTGCAATGATCCCAGCCCCATCTTCCCCTTCACATGTTCCCTGGAACAACTCCCTCTTTTCCTAAGGAAAGCTGCATCCTTACACTAAGCGCCGCCTTCTGAGTGCTAGGACGATGAAAATGGATCACAGGTCTTGCTGGAATTAGTCCTAAGATGGGGACTCAGCCATTCTGGAGCACAGATGGGGTCAGGTCAGGTTTTTCCCTACAAACAGGAGAAGCCATGTGGTTTTCGTATAATTTGGAACGTTTTCTTAAAGAATGAAGATTGATTAGATGCCTGGAGTTCCCCAGAAACAATGTTGATAGTGTTAGCAGCCTGCACACCACAAGAACCCATTCATTAAAAAAAATCCTAATTTAAATTTTTTTTTTTTTTTACTTTATGTTCTTGGGGAAAGAACCTTATTGGGTAACTATCAGAGTTCCTCTTTCATCACCTTGTCATATATCCCACAGGCTCTGAATTTCTTGAACAATCTCTCAGTTAAATTGTGATCTGCCTATTCTAATAAATAAAGCTTTTTTTTCTTCCCCTCAGAAAGCTGGAAACAACCAAGAAGCTGCTCCCCCTTGCCCTTGCTCTGAGTTCTGCTAATTGAGACATCAATGCAGATGGGAAAATCAAGGTTGTGCCTCTACAGTCCCTGGGCATTAACCGCTCTCTCTAGACCATTTCCAAACAGGGCAATTAACTTTTGCCAGCACAGATCCTGTTCTGAAGTTTGAGCTATATGTCATATTCTTCTATCACCATTTCTGTGAATGATGAAACAGCTGCTGTCTTTCACTCTGAGGTGGCTGTACCTTGTTGGCAGGTGATGTGTTTCTGGGTTTATTTCCTGCAATCTGACAGGCAAACTGACATGCCAACCCAGTTCCAAACCAAAGCCGTGCTGTCGCTATAAGGAGTGAACCCCCCCAGCCCCTCTGCACCCAGAGGCTTTTCCATCTTCACAAGAGCACCAACAGGTAAATCTGATATTGCAAACTGTGAGAGACGCTGTAGAACCAGACTGGAGCTGTTATTGCTGTAAAGGGTAAATTAATGAAGAAACTGGCGAAAATTCATAGACCATGAGGATGCACTTGAAAAATGACCCCTGGGCAGAGAGGAAGCAGTGTCACCTTAACTATATTGGATAGGTGCTTTGTTCCCTTATAGAGACCTGCAGAGTTAAACAATTGCAGGACTGCTCTATGCAAAGACATGAAGACACTAGTCTAGGTCACCAACTCAGCCCTCCAGGTGTTGTTACCTCTTCATGTTAGCTGCTGGGCTGCCAGGCCTCCGCAGCTAATGTCCCCTGGGCTAGCTTAATCCCCTACAACAAGCATGCTTGTCTTCTATGGTGGCAACACACCCTGAGGCATCCAGGCAGAAATGGTTACAACAGCAGCCCTTGCAGTTGCTCTGACCAATGTGAGACCACTGTGTAGTTGATCACTGTTCGCTCAGTAAATGGATGGGAAGACCTGCACGGTAGGTTTAGCTGCCTCCCTCACTTGGATCTGCAGTGGGGAGAAACAAGAGAGCAAGTTGACAGGAGGTCTGGTTTAGGACGTGAGAGAGGTGTGCAGTTTCAGTAGAGAAAGAATACTGTGCATTCTTCCCCACACTGACAAACTTGGCAGGGAAACAATTACAGGGATTTCCCTGCCTCAAAGGCAGAAACAGATCTGCCATAGTGGAGAGGACAAAGAAAGGAAGGGGTGAGTGATCTCCCTGCCTTCGTACTGTCTGTTGTGACAGGTGTGCCATGGATTACAACGTGACGGGTAGCCATGGGGGCACCCCCTCCCCATTATTCCCCCAATATGAATGATGCAGCTGCTCCCCAGATTTACCCAGATCATTTAAACATTGCAAAGAAACACAGGAACATCTGCATGATGGCCATTCTATGCCCTGCATTTGCTCCACCATGGAGCAATGTCTAATTCACGTATAGCCCCATATGTATAAACATTTTACTTACATACCAAGAAAAGATAGTGCCAGGCCTCCCAGGGGCCACAGAGTCTGCAGCACTTTTTGTAGCTGGTTGGACAGGGTAACATATGTGTTCCCGTGTTATACAGAGCAAACAGGATGCATAAATTAATGTTGCCCTTGGGCAAGAACAGATCAGGTGGTGGTTGTTTTCTCCCTAATTTGCTGGCATAGTTGTTCTGCTGGTGAATAACCACAGCAAAGCCCCCTGGCACATTTTCACTCATATTTAGCTCAGGCCTCTGAACACTGAACGTTCAGGAGAGAGACTGAAATGGCACAAGGCTTCAATGAAAAGTTGGCCTCTAACACACACATTTAACTGCTCTATGTGCTGAACACATGATTGTGCTTAGAACAATATGCTGATCCCAAAAAAGGTTTGCAAGTTTCCTTGTACAGGGGATGGTGGCAAAGTGCCAGTGACTGACACGGCTCATAAACTCTATTTCTCCACAGCTTCTGCCTCCCCCTGTCAGATAGGACAGTCCCACTAAAGCAGACACAAAATACAGCCTTAGAATAACTGCATGTAACCTGTCCCTGATCTAGGGGACCTGGGTTGAACACCGTAGGTTCAGGAAATATCAGCGGTAAAGGGCAGAAATCTGCATCTTTCCCTCTTGAGGTATCTGTATGAGTTACTTCACATTCCTGGACAAGTGCAGGGTGGAGGCGCGACATGCCCCCAGCTCTGAATGTGTCCCTACTGCCCTTCAGAAGAGGTAATTCACAGTAAGCCACAGGACAACTGAGCAGACATCCTGATTCACCCAGCTACATTTGGCACGTGCTTCAGTTCTTCAGTGATAGGGTACCAGTGTGTGATGTTCCCCGCAATGTATGACAACATGAGCATCTGACACCCTGGTTCCTACTTTTAGAATTAGCCTGTTTGTCCAATGTATGAATAGAAGTGACCTTCACTTCTGGCAGGAGGAGTCCCTCAAAAACACACACTGGCAGAACCACATTTCTCCTTCTCCACCCCAGGTGCTGGGGGGTTGTCTCACCTTCAACCTACAGTGACCCACACCTACTGCTGAGACCCAGCAAAGTTTGCTGGGTGTCCAAATTCTGGAGAAAGAGCGCAGCCATCATACTCAGCTTGGGAAGCACAGACGAGCACCAGAGCTTCTCTCCAAAGCTTCCTGGCAGGCTCTGACTTGGAGGAGAGGGAGGGAAAGAAGAAATTTGAAAACACCCTTTCCCCTTTCAGAGAAGTGTGCTGGAAATAGGTCTGCCTGCCAGCTCTTGTGGTGTAGTTGCCAGGCAGTAGTACTGGTCTGCAGTCCAGGATCAACAAACTACACATTTGTATTCTCACCAGGGCCAGCATTATTACTGCCACAACTTAACACCCTTGAACAGAGACTGCTGCAGCTGTGAGAGACGTCTTGAGAATCAGGACAATCACAGCAAACAGTTGACAAAGGACCCACAGAAAAGAAGAGTGGCTGCTATTAACCTCATGGATGAGTCAAACTCTTTCCCGTTGCATGTGGAAAACAAAATATCTGGCACCCACATGGATGGAAAAAGATGTGTAGGAAGGAGATGGACCAACCAGCTGAAGATGAAGCCCTTTGGATGGACTGCCTAGTGGCTTTGCCACAGCCAACAACATTGCTCCAGCAGGATGCTGTCCCTAGCACTGTGGGAATTAGGACTGGCATCCACCACAATCTGTCAGCATAAGCAAGTCCACTGCCCCCTGACCAAGAGCCTCTAACTTTCTCTGTCTCTCTTCATTACCTTGTCTCTCTCCTTCTGCCTTCATATCCCGACATAGTACAACCATCTGTTCTTCACCGTATCCTCCCAGATCTCATGTGCCAAGATCACTCCTTCTCCATTGCAATTGCCTTTTTCAGAAGAGCAACCCCACAGAGACTTACTGACCCTGGAAAGGGCCCATAAAGCCAAAATCCCTGTAATTTTCTGCACACCGTTTCCCAAGCGAGTCAAAGATGCATTAGACCATGAAAATTAGCATAAATTTGACTACATCTACTATATCTAGACTACTAAATATACATCGTGTAAATGAGAATATTGTTTGCTTTGAATCTAAAGAATGTTGTAGGACATGTGGCCATTCATACGAACTCAGCAACAGCAAGTGACCAGTTACCTGTGTTCAGTTCTAATGCTTCATCAGCCAGCAAACAGACACAATTAAACTCTTGTGGCAGTAGAAATAAAATTGAGATGATGGAAACGCTTTGCTTTTACCGCACACAGATTTGACTCAGGTCATTGCAGAGAGCTGGAGCAGGCTCCAGGTGAAAGGGTTTAGGCATGGTAATTACAGCGTGAGATTCGCTGTCAGTATTTGCAGAGCAATCCCTTCACGGTGCATAGCAATGGGCAGGGTGAACGAGAGGATAACGCTTCATTGTGACCACTGTTGATTCCTGTGAACCTCTCAGAACATGGACAGGATACACATTTGGAAAAGTGCAAATTCTGTGCTTTCACCAGTTCTTCTTCTCTTTTGGGACAGCAAGTGTTGCTGCCCCACAAAACTACTGTTGCAGACAAACTGCAACATGGAGGGACCTGTCCATTTCCTAGGACTGAGGATGACAGTGTTATATATTCCAGGAGCTATTACTGCTGCAAAGCTTCCTGAAGAGAAAACCAGATCATCTCTCAAGACAGTATCTTCCCTCTAAACTCTGGGGTTGATGCTTCACAGAGAAATTCTTCATCAAGAGATCTTAACATTGAGCTTGTTGAATGCTATCTTCCCCCTTGTTTAGTTCAACAGTAAAAGATTCTGTGCCACAGAGATGGCCAAATGAGCTCATCACCTCCTCTCTGACAAGCTCATACCTATGTACCATCATGGCTGCTGAAAAGCTGTGGACGGCTACAAATCAGGATTTATTTTTAGGTTTCCAGACTGTGTATGCTCCTGCCAAAAGAGCCTGGTCCAAAGTTTATTCAAGTCCATGATAAAAATGTCTAATGGCGTGAATGACCTCTGGATCAGCTCCAAAGACTGTGCACTGATATTAGCACTGGGGCTGGCTGGGGATTCCCTTTGGGAAGGCTGCCCAGTAAAAAGGCGGTTTTCACAAAATTGAAATTTTCAGGGAGAAAAACATCCTGATTTTGTACCTTCTTTCCTTTCAGAATAAAGAAATAAAAATATACTTCTTTTTTTTTTCTTCAATTAAGAAAAGTCAAGAAGCAGTATTTTCTTCAGGGCCAGTTGGAACAAAATCAGAAAACTATGTTTTAGTTTGAATGTGTTCAATAAACCATTAAAACCTCATTTCCCTATAAGTACACTGCCTCACTGGGGCTGTGGTTTAGATGTCTCATCTTTCCTGCAGGCTGTTTCCTAGAGGACTACATCTGCCATGATGCAGAGTGGACTCTAAGGTCTGTGAGACATGAGAGCAGCTACGTACTGTCCCCTGAAAAATATGAGTATTAAGTTCCTGGATGAGAGCTGCCAGGAGGAAATACAATTCAAGGCTGATGTTCAGGGCTGAATGGAGGTAAAGCAAAGCTTTTTGGGTTAATTGAACAAACTAAATTGAAACAAACTAAATTGAACAACAGGCAGTCCCCCAGGCTGGAGAGATTAAAGAATTGCCAGCTGATGAGAGATAGTTTTGAGTAACTACTTCCCTGGATGCCCCAGCTCACCATGGCAAGAACACACCTCCAGGGTTTTGTAGGCTCTCTCAGATCTAATTGGACCTTCGTTGCACCATTGTCTTCCCTGGAGTTATTCATGGTTCAACTGAGGGAAGCCAGAATTCACTTCTCTCTCACACACTCGCCACCCAGTTGACAGGCAGTGTGAAAGTCAAGTGGCATGTGGAGCAAGCACTGGGAAAATCACCTTTTGATCTCATTGAAGGTGGTCCTCAAACCAGGTCATGCTTGAGAGAACTGGCAGGGAGAACGAGGAGAGGCTGGGCTGCAGCTGTCTGTGTTCGGCGGTCTCCAGTTCAGCAGAATATTTACCTTTCTCTCGCTGCCAATTTTGGAGCCTTTATAAATACCACACCTAAATAAAATGGAATAAAATAAATGATCTTCTTCAGGCATCCCACGCCCCTTCCATCACCCTCCCTAAGAACATCTCAACATCCAAGGGTTGCAGGGATGCATGGGAGAGGGAATTATTGTTAAAAATAACGAATATAGAGAGGAAAACAATGTATGCTGGGTTGGGAGCAAGGATGAGGTTCCATTTCCTTCTGAGAATCAAACGAACAATGTCATCCCAGAGCCTGCTGTGCAGTCATCATTGACTTCTGCAGCACAGCTTGTAACCTGCAGCAGCAGAGATGGAATCAGGACATGGTGTGGGGGAGCAGCCAGCCCCTTCCCTGTCACTTGTCCAGTGATAATACTTCACAAGCATCCTATCTCATCCCATCCTCATTGGTAAGTCTGTCCCTTGATGTGCAAGGTTCTATTTTGCCATGAAGCACAAAACTTAATTTTCTACCTATTTGGCAAGATGTCTTTGTCCTGTGAATGCTCCTGGGCCCCAGCACAGATTGAGGGCCATTCCCTAAGGGTCTAATGCTCACAGACAGATACTGGCCAATTCTCAGCAGGTAATAAGAGCTCTAGATATTTAGCCACCTTTTCTGAAGAAGGTGCTTGACCACAGATGAGAACTGAAGGTAGATGCAGCACTAATTAGCTCTGAATCAAATATGGTTCAAAACACAGCTCTTAGGAGAGGATAATGCCACTCACATTCAAACTAGACCATGCGATCTGTAAATGTCAGCTCTGGAATATACACTACACTGTGGTATTTACAGCGCCCTTTTATTATTGCTATTATTATTGTTATTATTTTCCTTTTTACCTGAGGACTGAATGTTTCGGGACTGTGGTAGGAGAGGTCTGTACATCTGGAAAGCGTCAGATTTAACGCCCGAAGTCACCAGCCCAGGTCAGCTAAAAGTACATGTTTGCTTCCAGCAGCAGCTGTGCAAACTCCTGTTGCCTCGGTCGTGCAGGGCTTATGTAAAGATTCCTCAAAGACAGTGCCCTCTTTGTGAGCCCATAGCTCTGCTGATCCCTGGCAATTCCAACCCCAGTTTCAAAAGAAACGGGCCTAAAATGGCACTCCCACCGCAAACAGATGTATTTCAGCCTCTGTCTAAGGCAGCATTCATTTCATCATGAAAAGGAAAACATCATAATTTAGGGTCACACGTCTCCTGCCTGTCAGTCAGGCACTGCCAGCTATTTTTACAGCATCCCAGGGTGTTGTGGCAGTCTAGAGAACAAGTGACACACCTTTCCAAAGGCTATTCAGAACGATACCACTCTGAGAAGCTCTGAGTTCCAAGCTTTGGTTTTGTCTCTGATTTTTTTTTTTCTTTCTGAGCAGGCTTGAAATAAAATATCTTTGTGTGTATTGCACATTTTTTTTCTGCACGTTGATTTTCTTTGCTTCCTGTTGCTTCATGGACTTGCCCTTCCCACTGCAAAATCTGTATTGCAGGTTCAGTGTTAGAACTTTTCTCATGGTGCTGTGGTATGTGGGTGGACCAGATGTATCATGCGAACAAGCTCTCTCAGACCAGCAGCCAACAGCTGAACAAAACTATACATATTGTAAGAGAAGCCAAATTTCACTCAATGACTTCAGTAGCTTTCAGTTGCTTCTGTTTTACATTGAGATTGAATCTGGCCAATTTATTTAACCTAATAAACAAAATTATTATTATAAACAATTCACTAAAACTACTGGGCATCTGAAAGAGGCACAGAGACCATACAGAAAACAATCCCAAGCATCCTTGCCTTGTAGTCAAATATTATACCTGCAATGCAAACAAAACACCTCCATATTTACAGTTTGGTGGGAGTTTTGATCATGCATAATAGCTTTAGGGTTCAAACCACTCCTTATTAAAGTCAACAAGAGTTTTTGCATTGACTTTAATGAGCTCTGAGTGAAGATTATAACATACAGCATTTTACCAAGAATTCAAAGTGGAAAAAAACCAACCCTGGTAAAGCTCTAACTTTGGTCTTTCTGAAAGTTGAATGCCTGAAGGGACCATGCTCCTCTTGCTGTGTGGTTTCAGCCTCCATGGGTAAAAAGTCCTGCTGAGCCCCTCCTGACAGTGCCAGGCTTCCTCATGCTGAAAAGTCCGCTAGCAGATTTCATTACAGTAATTGTGCAACAGTTAATACTACATTGTAGAGAAAGTGGGCAAGAAAACGGGAGGGAGAAAAATCCAGATGATCAATCATCCTTTTCACTGACACTGTCTTTACATGGATTGTTTTCACCGGAAATATACACCTAATAATTGCCCAGATACCTTGTTTTTTCAACATAATTTCTATGGTAAATGCCATTAGTTACTGTGGCATGGTGATTTAAAGCTGAAAACCTACTGTGACCTGAACCAAAAGATAGATTAACTTATCTGCTTTAACAAGGAGTTGCTTGAAGTCTTATAGGAAATACTGTATGAACTTACATTTCATATAGCCAGTAATTGCTTTTCCTGTTATTTTTCTATTAAAGAAATACAAAAGGAAATGGGAGCTGTGTGCATAATGGGGACTGGGTTGTAGTGCTTTAAATCTGCAGGTCGTCAATTCAAGGTAATTTAGCTGATGACTCCAGTGGTCTCAGCCCAGCTGTCAAGGGACAGGTGACCACACTTGGCCATCCACCATTGCTAAAAACTTGATGGCAATTCAGTAAACGCAGAGAGCTTTGGCTGACCAGCCTAGGCCAAGCTTGAATCCAATGCCTGGGGTGTTGTTCCAGTCCCATCTGTTAAGCAGCTGGATACAGCACAGTCAGACACTGACGAGAGGTACCTAGGTCAGTCCCTTTGAGCACCACATAGAGAGAGGTCAGTCTCTGTCTCTGATTATTACAGAAACCAGAAAAGGCTGAGCAGATTCTCAGTGATACAGGGCTATTCCTGAATAACCACGGGGGAGGGCTGTGTGTGAGGGATCTGCTAAGAGCCTTCCTGATAACAATAAACAAGAAGGAAACTTTTCAGCCAAAATGACCTCTAACAACAACTTTACTGAGTTCCATCATCTATGGACTGATAACCTTCAAAAAGCTCCAATTCTTTCATTACTAGAGATACTGAGATCATGAAGCAACTGGTTTTCAGTGGGATATTAACTTAGACATGGGAACCAAACACTTTTAACTTGAAAAGGTCCCTAGAACAGTGAGTTTTGACTGTTTTTTTCCATTTGTGGACTCTCAGCAGTGATGCAGCTCCTGCACAGTGAATTTAAGCTGACTAGAATTGCTTTTCTTGGTTTCCTTCCACAAGTGACAGGTTGACAGCTACTGCTCTTGGAAGAAGATGGCCTTCCAATCCTCAGGTCACCATATGGTGCACAAATAATTTCTTTCATGTCATACCTGATTTAGAGCTGTAGGAAATCGAGCTAAGAGACCAGTGAAGCCATCTCACCCATTGTCCATCACATGTCACTGTGTCATGCCCTGTTTTCAACATGCCACATCTCAACAGGCAATTGAGAGCTGTGGCTGTCCTTCCAAGCTTTATGAATGTGCTAATTGGGGTGGACACCTGGAGAAGAAATGTGCCATTGACTGTTAAGACGTTACAGGAGGGAATAATATGTCATAAATGAAGGAGACACAAAACTCTCACAGGAACATGAACTATAAGAGTCCTTATAATGACACCTATTTGTTGAGTCAAGAATTTCATCTGTAAGCTGTTCAGTGAGGCTTTACGTCTCTCCTCTGGTCCTGCATTCTAAATGGTCACTATAAAAAAAAACCTGAAAAAAATGTTTTGTTTTTTTCTTGGGGAGAGTTATCCTCACTGTTATCCATGCTTCTTCCATTTTTTAAAGAACTCCAGAAAATTTTAAGCTGTGAAACACTTGGCTTTTTGAAGAATTTTTTAATTTTCAGAGTAGTTTTGGGTGTGCTCTTGTGTTTCTTTAACCATGCTTAAAACAGAAGCATCCTTCCCACTGCGATATTTTCCCTTGCTTGTCATAAAACTAAGCAGGTTAGAAAAACAAAAGTAGGAAACACAGTGTATGTCTAGAAATCAGGAAACGTGAACATACCATCAGAGAGCCACTTAGTTCCCACTCTCAATGGGAGAGTAACTGAAGGAAAGCACATTCGATGTCTTAGCAGATTGTATTCCTCCACATGGTGTTTCTTCTCCTGCTCCCATTGCATCTTATTCAGGCTTTCATTCCTCCAACTCTTTTCCTTTGCAGGATTTCATCACCAGGCTTTATAAGTTACATTTTCTCATAGTAAGGGGTGATGCTTCAGTGGCAAACAAAACCCCAAATCCTTCCATAAAGGAGGATTTGATTTTGCTATTTTTTTCTTCAATTTAAAAAATGGTTCCTTCAGGCTCCACAACCTCAGGTAGCTTAACTGAGCTAACTAATGTGCTGTTTTTAATTTAATAAGCCAGCTGTAAATACATGCAGCCATCAGACTTTTTTATTTTAAATGGGCTGTTCTATCTCTCTCTCTTGGTGAGACATAAATGAGAAAGTAAGAATGGCCCAGGCAAGGTTGGCACTAAATCATCTACAGATCAGAAGGTACATCCCTCCAGTTTTCAAGCTCTTTGTGGTTCAAGTTACTTGTTAGCACAGTGGCATCAGTGTTACACACCCTTGGAAGCCTAACCACTTGAAGTGCTAAGCAAGCCCTAGCTGTCCACCAGTGATTCTGAGAATGGTTATGTCTGACCAAGTGAATTAATCTTTGACCAGTAATGTCATTATTAGCTCTTCTGCTCTGCTCTGTAGATGGAAATGGAGGCAGCTACAGTCAGACCTCAGACCTTACTCTGAGTAATTATTCAAATAGAACTTGTTAGCATTAGAAGGAAACTATGATGTAAATGTTTGTTATCCCAGAGTTGCATTGAACAGGCAGAGTCTATTTCCAGTTGGGCTGTTTGGGGATAGCCTTGAGCATGAGTCTGGAGCCTGTCTGGGACTTGCTCTTCTGAACCTGAAGACAGATTCTGCGAGCACTGCTGGTCGTCACCTACAACAGGGAGGGCAAGAACTACACAGAGACACTCTCCCTCCTTTCTTCCTAGTATCGTGCTTAGTCCAAATGAACAAAGCAAGACGAGACTTAGTTTGGATCAGAGAGAGATCACCTACCCTCCAAGTGGGCCGTTAATCCAGCCCTGCATTCACTTTTTGGCAATAGACTTCACGATACCCTTACAGCGTTAAACACCATGAGGTGCAAGTACAGATAATCTCCAAATGCTTTACTTGCACCATAAAACAAGGCACTGGTCTTATTCCCATTCTGCAGTTGGACCTAGAGGCACGGTGGACTTGAGCCAAGGGGTCTGGTTCTCTGGAACGTCTTGCCACTGCCTCCCAAACAGGCAGCCCATTTGGCCTCTGCTATCATTGGGCAAAGCTTTAGTTCTTTGGTTTTGATGCCTTATTCAAATCCCGCCACAGTCCCTCCCCACACCAGTTTGGTGCGAGAACAGGCCCATTGGGGTTGCAGTGTTCCCTGCAGGCGGGCAGAAGGGCCGTGTAAAAATCAAATCCACATGACTGTATTTACAGGCAACCAAAGAGAGGGCTGCTTTTCCAAGAAAAACTTTTCCATGTAAAAGAATTCTTAATCTCCCCTTTGACTGTCATTGTTGAAATGATGGCTTCACAGGCTTGAAATTTAAGACCCTATCGGCGTCTTTTCTGTTAGCTGTGATTTATGAATGGTTTCGCTGTTGATTATCCTCCAAGATTACAGCACAGCAGCCCTGACAGACAAGCAGAGGAAATTTCACAGGGTAACGGGCAGGTCCTTCTCCAGGGCAGTGAGGCAGGAAAGTGTGTTTTGACTCAAGTATGTAACAATACCGGTAAACGCTGACCGGACTCCACAGGTAATCCAATAGTCTGCATGTAGTGCCCTAGTCAAAGGCAAGCAGAGTCTTTATGATGATTTCTCTGTGCTTCAGATCCTTTGCTTGTTCTGTAATATAGCATTCAGTTATTTTTTTTGCCTTGGTTGTAGCACAAACTGTACAAACTGCAGTCAAATCTGAGAAGGCAACAGTTGCGTATAACCCGCTGCATGTTCTTCAAAGATCATCCTTCTTTACTGCAGTTGCAAAGTCTACTGTCTTGTCTGGGACATGCACTATCCTTATGTCAAGCCCAGGATATTCAAAGGAAATTTGCTGCTTTGATTTATTGCCAAGAACACACACCTCTGACCCTAGTAAAGGAGATTTTGTGTCTTTCATTCCCATTTCCTGCTACACAGTTTGTTCCAAGTTGCTGCTAGGAGGGACTGTTTATCTGGTGAGGGTAACAGGGCTGGGGCAGGTGCAGCCATGACATGAGGGAGCTGCATAGCATTCTGGTTGCTCCCACTGTGCAAGACTGATACAGTGCTAACAGGAGACAGGAACAAGCTACATGCCCTTGTGGTGACTTGGCAAAGCCATACCTGAGGATGGTGCAAGGAGACCAGGTATCTCCTAAGAGAAGCTTTCAGAAGCAACTGCCCAGGTTAGTTTGTTTCCTTGTGGGCTGTGCCTTTCTTTCACTGGACCAGACAGCCAAGACTCAAGAGTCCAGGATGAAAAAATTTCTTACGTGGGGGCTGCCTAAAAATAAATGAGCAGACCTCTCAGGAGGTGATTTTATCTCTTGATAAATGGCCTCTGCTTTTCAGGCAGAAAGGCTCCTTTGATTTGAACTCTGCCACGCTGCCCTGCAAAATGAATCGTTGGCATGTGGTTTCCAGGTCCAGCACTACGGATGTGCTTCCTGCTCTTTGTATCATCATCTGGACCTGTGCAGTGAGCAGCAGTATGCCACCCTTGTGCTTTGGATCATTTGGTGCTGAGGTGAACAACTCCACGAGGTGTCAGGCAAGGGTGATCTGGGCCTGACGCACCTGGGTCCTGGTCTGTGGTCGGTCATATTCCCCTCAGTGATCCTGCTCGTTTGGTGCCTTTCAGCACTATTGTCAGGAATACACTGCAGAGAGGAAACGCTGCACCTCTTTGGAGGGAACCAAAGAGCATAGTTACATCCAACTGTGGCCCAAGCCATTCTTACTGGGACTAGTTATGCTGTGGGTGTTCTGAAGGATCGGGTTCAACAGAGAACCAGAATGGACATTCCTAGCATTCTTCCCATTTTGCCACCCAGCCTGCTTCAGAAAAAGTCCTGATGTAGGTGTTTGTATCCTGTCTCTTTCTTCCCTCACGGTGTTTGTCTTTCAAGCCTGGCAGCAGTGGAAGGAAATTTAGCACGTGATGCTGACATTCTGCCATGTCTGTGGGACGGCAGATTCCTAAAGTACTCAAATCTAGCCAAGAGAATAGCTAGGAAAACAGGAGGCAGAGGACTCATCAAAGCAGGGAGAGGCTTGAATCCCAGTGGATTCAAGGTGGGATACCAGCTCTTATGCAGAAGCAGGGCTGCTCACACCAGGAAGGCTGTCTGGGTTCCTGTCCCCACTGCCTACACTGTCCCTCTCTCATGATTTCCCACCTGTGCTGCATCATTTTGTGCATTTTGATCTGACTGTTCATGATATATCTTACTAGCGGATATTCATGGCCATAAAGGGCTGCTGGATGTTGTAGTACAGTTGTGCTGGATACAGCAGACCAGCCAGAACCTGGACAAAGGGAAAGAGGGCAGAGAAAAGGTCGGGGTTGTAGAGAGGCTGCAAGGGGATCCCAGAAATCCCACCAGTGCGAGGAGTGCCAGCTATAAGTCCCATGGTACTTGGCAAGGCAGGCCAGTAGCAGAGAGGAACAAATATTCAAGCATGTGGACAAAGTCCCAGCACTTAACTGAGGCATCTGTGAAGACCACACAGCTTTCAGCAGATTTTGGTTTATAAAGCCTCACCTGGAAACCTCAGACAACCGAATGCAGCCCAGTGAACCAAGGTGCAGATCACATCGCATCCCTGATGCTCTGCACACAGCATGTCTCTGGTCCTGAGCAGCACTGAGCTCCTGCAGGTCCCAGCAAATCACAAGGGTTTCTTCACCCATTTCAAGACCGGGCCTGGGGGTTGCATTTTATAACAAAAGAGACCAATGAAAAAAAAGGTTGGAGAAGTTCTGAGATATATGTGCTTCATAAAGCCCTCTTTAATCGATGTTGTCAGAAATATGCCTCTGCCTAAGAGTGAATCTTAACAGATACAGTCCTGCTGGATTTTTCACTAGTTTTCTGCTACTTGACTCTCCACTCCTTATTTTCTGTGTTTTACACTCTAATTCCCAGCTAGGCAGAGTTATTCCTTCAAAATTAGCGCTAGTAGTGGAGGCCACTGTCCCACAGCCTATGCCTTCACACACTGCTGCCCTTGTACCACTGTGTTTGCACCTGTTTGTCTGCACTCAGCTGCTTCAGAAAACTTCCCTCCAGACTTTTCCTTCCTCCTTGTCCCACCATACACACAAGTGCCCAGTTTCCCTGTTCCCAAGCCAAGACACAGGAATGTGCCAGTCCCTAGTGATTGCTTCCAGCAAATTAAGAACTGCTGAACTAAAGAGGGTTTCAGTAGAGCAACATGGCCTCAACTGAAAATCCCCCACTTGTTTTTCTCCTTTGGTAGGGCACCATGCAATATTTACGTCCTGTTTCAACAGGTCTAATTCTACTACCCCATATATACATCTGTGTCTGCACACTGTATCCTTCACCGAGTTTCCATTCAGGCAAATTTTCACTGGCCAAGAAACACATACTGTGGCTCCAGGAGGACTTCTGACCAAAGAACAACTCATTTCTATCATTCTCCGCCATCAGGACAGGAGCATTTCTTACCACCTGCCCATCCTGTGCACAAGACAGCTCCATCTTGGGTGAGCAACCCACTACTAACTTTAAACATGATAATGATAATAATAGTAACAGCAGCAACAATAATAATAATACCACGGTAATATGTGTACACATATGCCCTGCAGAACAACAACAATAATAACAATACCACTATAAAATGTGCACACACATGCCCTGCAGAACCCAGCAGCAGTTTTGCCAGTCATAAGTGAAGTCAATACCCCTACAAATGCTTGGCGATGCTCAACAGCGCCTAGCATTTCAACTGCTAAGAGTCCAGCAAACCCTAAACCACGAACACCCACTTCTGTGCTGAAGACATGTATTGTACCAAAATTTAGCTTTAAAAATATATGTTATTTAGCTCCAGGAAAAATTGGATTGTAGTTTCTCAAAACAAGATTCAGAAAAAAGTCTCCCCCCAACTGCTCCCCAAGTTAAAATATACCTCTCTAGGAGGAAAGGATAGCACACTCACCCCTGTCCAGTGTCTCTTTGTCCTACTCCTTTTTTCTCCTTGGAGGAAAGCAGCTCTGAAGATACTCCTTCCCCTTGCACATACGGTCTCGCCGGTTCAGGAGAGGGGCAGGGGAACAGGGGTGCAGGGAAACTGCTGGGCTGAATGCCTGAGTTCACAGTGTTAACTGGCTGGAGAATCTTATTACGTGATAGGTAGCAAGCCAGGGCCTAATTTATGGAAATTTTGACCTTCGGTTGCCTTTCGACATTTTCAGATCAGCCCTAGCCTGTGTGAGACATTAGAGCCCTTACAGTAAGGGGCTCTAAATCAGCCTGTGTGGCTGCTGGAGCCGATGAGAGGGTCAGAGGTAAGAATTCATTGAGGTTCGTGTGTGGGCTGCTCGGTGCCTGTTTGACATTTATAAATCAGTGACATTCCTCTGCACAGCTCAGTGCATACAGATCGCTTCAGTCACTCTGAGGCGGGCCCCTCATTTCAGTCAAGGGTGGGTTTGGTATCCTTGGCCTTACCTTTTCACTTGAGCAAGAATACGTCTAAACAAATCCAGCTTTATGAGCTGGCAAGTTCACCTACCACCATACAGCGTCACCCTCTCCCTAAGGAGAATGGAGTGAGGGCCCTTTTAGGATCAACCCTACCTCCAAGGACTTTGTGCCATCTTCAGGGCTTGGCCATGAAAGCCTTCATCCCTAGGTGCAATACCAGACACCTCACATTTTCATCAGCTGCCACAGCAACCATCGTGTTTGTCTTTTTCTTTTAGCACAAACAGCCGTAGTCCCATTCTGCTGAGTGCTGGGCCAACAACTCTGACCAAGAGGAGGCATCCAGTTGGATTTCAACAGTTGCCCATAGAAACCTATTTGCCACGAATAAAGCTCAACTGGGCTGAGCTGTATGAGTGGGCCTGCCCCAAATTTCTCACAGTCTGGACTGTAGAGAGAAAACATGATCAGAAAAACATAAACAGGGCTGTAGACAAGGTAATGCTAACATCAGCCAGCTATTGCGCAATAAATGTCCATATTGGCTTCAGCAAGCCTGACCTGTTTAATCGCTGCTTGCTTCTCCGGACCCTGAGGCCTCATATGGACTCTCTGTTCCCCTCAGGGCTCGCAGTGCCTCTGGCACCAGCCGCTCCTCCCGGCTAGCGGCTGTGCTGGGATTTGGGATGGCCTCCCATTGCATTTATGGTGGCCTCGAACACATGACAGCTCCTTGGTGGTTGTGGACCAGCAGCTGTGGAGCCAGTCAAAGAAAAAGACTGTGGTTTGGGCTGCGCTAAGCGGGAGGCCCAAGGACCGCCATGAGGGTATGGCCGGCACAGGGGCTATGGCGGGCTTGTACACCCTGGTAGCCAACATTGCCATGGTCATCCACTGCCTTGGTGAAGCCACCCTCAGCCCCCTCAAAGTGAAGAGGGACGATGGCTCTTGAGAAGAGCTCTTCCCTTGCGCCCACACACCTTGCCACTGAGGGGAAAACCTGCTTTGGGGGAGCGTGGGGATGAAAGAGGGACGAATATCAGAACTGAGGGAAAAATCAGACAGAACTGAGGGAAAAATTAGTCAGAAGTGAGGGAAAACTCAGAGCGAAGGGAGGGAAATCAGCGGAGGGAACCGCAGCTCCGTGATGGCGGGTGGGGAGGCCCCTCTCCCGAAGGCCGGGGGCACCGCCGTGTGCGGGGGTTGCCTCAGGTCTCCTCGGGGGGCGACGCCCAGGGGGGAGAGGGCGGGCGGGCGGCGCCAAACGCGCTCCCTGCTTGGGAAGTGCCTGCAAGCATACGGCCGGAGCAGAGCTGGGGGGCCGGGGGAAGGGGAGGGAGCTCCCCGGCTCCCCTCCCACCCTCTCCGGATAAATGGGCCGCCGGGAGGCGGCGGGCGGGCGGACGGCGGCAGCCTGTGGACGAGCACGGCCCGTGCGGCTCCGTCCCGTCCCCCGCCGCGCCCAGCGCTCCCTGCCGGCAGGGCCGCCCCGGGGCTCCGCGGCGCGCAAACGGCCGCATTCCCCGCGGGGCCGGGGCCGGGGCGGGGGGATCGGGCATTTCTTCCCTTCCCCGGGGGCCGCCTGACGGGCGGGGGGCGGGCAGGGCGCAGGGGCCGGGTGGAGGGAAGGCGGCCGGGGCAGCCCGGTCCGGCCGGTGCTGGCGCTGCCCTCCGCAGCTGGCTCAGCCCGGGCTCCGGCAGGCTGGTGGCGGCGATCGGGACTCAGGGGGGCCCCTCTGGGCTCCTTTCCCCATCCCTCCCTCCGCGGCGGGTGGCGCTGGAGGATTTTCTCCCGCTGCGGCCCCCTCGCTGCCCCCCAGACATGGTAGGTCACCTACAGCTGCAAGGGATGGACGAGAGCCTGAAGGAGAAGAGCCGGGAAGGCTTGCTGGACAGCCCGGACTCAGGGCTGCCCCCCAGCCCCAGCCCCCCTTTCTACTCCCTCTCACCCAGCGAGGGCCGAGCTGGGGGCAGCGGTGGTGCGGACCCCCCGGCCCCGGGGCACCGGCGAGAGGCCAAGGACGGCAAAGTGGTAAGAGCCAAACTGGGCGCTGGGCTCTGCCCTCTCCAGCCCCGGGAGGGAGAAGGGCCGGCCAAGCCCCGGCATAGGTGTCAGGAAAGGGCCTGTGTCTGCTGATTGGGGCACCCCTGGGCTGGGTGTCCCCCTTGGTGCCCGGCCACCCGCACTGGTGAATGAGGGCTCTCCTGGGCTCCTTGTGCCCCATGGTGGCCGCAGTCCGGCGTTGGCACTGCCACTGGTGTGCCCAGGCAGGGGGTTGGCCTGGTGCTGGCAGAGGGTTTTTGGCTGTGCTTACAGAGGTGTTAGCAGTTTGACTGGGTAAACTCTATTAATGGCATGGGAGCGAAAGCCAGGTCTGAAACAGGCTTCCCTGCCTGCCTTAAGAACAGAAAAGTGTAATTGCTTCTCAGTTAAACTGTCCTGCCTGGTAGATACAGGTTGGTGCTGCATCCATCTGGACCGAGGCAGGGGAGCCCATCTCCCAGTCGTCCCTACGCTCCAGCATCCCACATTCGTTTTGTCAGGAGCGTGGAGCCACATTTCCTGAAAGAAAGACAAAACTGTCCGTTAATTCAGGGCAGGGTACGGATGTCTGTCTGGGGAGTTGGTGTGGAGATGTGGTCTGGGGAGGGTTGTGTCCTGCTGCCCTTTGCTGGAGCGGGGTTTTGTGGTGTGGGTCTGCGTGGAAGGTTTCTCTGCTGCGTGGACGAGCCGGGCAGGGTTAGTGGTTTGTAAGCGCAGACGGCTGGCAGCGGAACTATAGATTTTGGTTAGCCTGACGCGGTGCCAGTGAAGCAGTTGACTGTGGAGTGGGATTGGGGTAGATTTATTGTGACTATTATTCTGCTTTATTTGTTTATTTCTATCCCTTAGCTATAAAAAGTTCTTAAAATACAAAGTTCAGAGCATAAGTAATGGTGGTGGAGGTTTGTAAAAGATGATGAAAGTTCTTCCCCAGGGATCTTTAAATTATTTTTTTTTTAACATATATAAAGACAGTTGTAGGTGTATTCAACACAGGTAACCGGCTTCTATATGGAATAAAAACTGCAGCACAAATCTTTCCATGGGAAAAAGTTATCTAACTGTGGATTAGTGACAATTCGAAGACTTCTTCCCAATAGAGACATTTTGCAATGACTTCTCACACCCTCATTACTTTCTGAAGTTCTAAGGCTATTTTAGCATACTATTGAAAACTGCCTTTTACTCCCAAACATGCCAAAACCTTTCCCATGAACAATGACTCCTTCTCACCGGACTACGGTGGGTAGGGTGTGAGGTGTTAATTATGAAAATCAAATTGCAAACCCACTAATGCTGCAGTCCCAAATATGGAACCTTACCTGCAGATGCCTGGGCATGCAGATGCCATCTTGATGGGACTGTTTATGTACAAAGAGTTACCCGTGTGCCTCTGATTTGGCAGGATCAGGCTGTGGCTATGTATTTGTAAAATTAAATGTGGGAGGAACATGAATGAAGGCTTGCAGGACCAGAAAACAGCTGGGGTGGAGGTGTCTGTAAAGCTCTGTAATGGGAAAATGACAGCCTCCATTCCAGTAATATGACAGTTGGCCACTACTCCTCCCAAGAAGGCCCTTAGATATCAAAGATGAAAGAGCATGAGGAAAAACCTATTTCAGCTCTCGGTCTGTTAGGACTGAGAGTTTCAGTGCTCGACTCCTATGGAAAAAAAAGTTATTCCTGTGGTCTGTGTAAGGCAAAATTAAGTTTTCCAGTTATTTTTTAATTTTGATCATAAATGTTCGTTTTATACATTTCAGAGGAACTCACACTGTAGATATTTCCCAATTTTATATGACGTTGCAACAGCATGGGTAGCCCTGGGCTCCTTTCTGTTAGAGTATGCGTTTCATACACTGTGGATATTTCCTGCCCTTAGCAGGTACAGGAGATTGCAGACATACTAACACTAAAACCAATTTGACTATTATTTGGAGTGGTGCAGGGCTGTGTTGTCAACTCTGGCTGTTCGGTCCACTGCAAAATAATGAAGTAGATAGGAACTTTCACTCTATTTGTACAAAGAGTTTCACTTCTTCTCATTTCACCCTGCACATACTGTACTTGCAGCTGTTATTAAGAAAGCAGGGAAAAATATGGAGAGCATTACTTCCTTCATACTTCTAAATTTCAGTGTCTAATTAGCTTTAATCTTGCCATTTAACAAGGACTTGTAGATCTATGAGCAATTACGCAATCCATGAATGTGCTTCTGTTTAACTCTACTACTCTGCTGTTCATCAGAGCATACAGAATTGGCAAATCAATAATTGCAGCTATTTGCACACCAAGGCATGCTTTTTTAAATCGCCTGTTATATTAGTGTTTGTTTTGCTTATAAACGTGACAGGGCCAGGAATGCAGCCTGCAGTCTTTGTGTTATAATACTATAAAACCATATATAAACTCAGTCAGTAACAGCCAAAATTCTTGTATGTACGGTTACAATAAATTGCTGTCAGGTGAAGAAAACAACATTCCAGATCTGTGGGAAGTATTTCATACTATTCCTTGCTGCAGAGCTATCAAAACCACCAGCCTGAACCCAGTAGCGTTCTTTTGCAGTCAGCTATTTTGCTCCCCCTTCACAAATACATTGAAGAATTTTTCTGCTCTAGGACAGCTCTTCTCATACAGCCTAAAATGAGACTGCATGCCCTTATCGAAGACTTTCTTGTGTGTAAAATCTGCGCTCTCTCCGCTTTGTGTTATTAACTGTGACTCTGAAAAAGTAAACTCTCTTCTCTTTAATAAGCACGACTTTGTTTCAAAGACAATACACCATTTATTCACATTTAACCAGCCAATTTGGCTACAGCTTTGGGATCCAAGAAAATATGAAAGGCAATTTAGGGCCAGAGTCATAAATACCACAAGTTCAACACCATTTAGGGACCTTTTTTTTTTTTTGCTTTTTACTTGCAGTGCAGGAGAAATGGGTTTTTATTTCTTCAAATAAAGTCCATGTAGGGAATTTGTCAATTGTTTTGTGCTTAAATGCAAATATCCTAATGAAAATAGAAGGTGACTTTTACCTAGTTCTGCCTTTTAAATCTGAAACGTGATTAAATTGATTCTTAGGACTTGGGTTACTGAATTCTCTGGGCTTTGCATGTAATGCTGGGCCAAAAGGAATGTAAATACAGTGAAATAAATATCTAATAATATACACAAAGAAGAAGTTGCTGGAAGAGTAGGGAATGAAATGACATCAAAGTAGCCAGATCTGCTTAGAGTTTTCCCTGTTGTTGTTGCCCTGGGATAGAGTTTTAGGCTAGAAGAACTGCTTTTGGACTGTGCTGAAATAAACATTTTGCATTCAATAGCATAACCCTAATGGATATCAGGGGACATCAGGATCACATTCATCTGCAGAACTATCAGTCGTGCCTTCTTGAAGCAGCAGACTTCTTGTCCCTTCCCAGCACTGTTGCCACTGCAGCAAGTTCCTTTTTATTTGAAAGACTTAAGTATTTGTGCATTCAGTCTGCCTCACTGAGCACTGACTTCTGTAGGACTATATCCTAGTGGATCAGCCATCAGATGAATGCCCCATGTAGGGAATTTCTACTTACATTCAGGAGCCAACAGTGCAGACAGTGTCAGACAACAGTGTGGTGCCAGAATCAGTCTCGCATGGTGGGAGGAGATTCCATCTTCATCTCAAGTGTAGAAGAGGAGGATACCTTGCCCCTTGGCACAGCTTTCACAGGGATGGTCCCACCAATGGGGTCTAGGTCAGCATGTGTCCCAGCCCTGTTGGATTTTTGGCTGATATTAAAAAACAAAAAACCAAAACACCTCTTACTGACATGCTACATTTTGAAGAGACCTTGGACCACAGAGCCAGCATCTCATCCTTCACTGAAAGTGCTCCAGGAAGAGGGACTTAGTGGGGACTGGGTGGGGAACATGAGCATCAAAGGGTTTCCAGGCAATATGTCACTTCCAGACCTGCCAACACCTACAGCAGAAGCCCACGTGACAGAAAGGCCCAGCACTCCCAACATGAGCCAGCCTGCAGCCCACACACGAAGCAGGTGACATGTCTCTCCAAGCCCACGTGTGTCCCAGCAGCTCTGGGGAAAGCCCCAGGCTTGTGAGGGGAGCGAGACACCCATCCGGCACAGCAGCAGGGCTTGCCTCCAGGCTTGGCATTTGCAGCCCGGCATCCTGACTCACTTCTGAACCACTCCCACCGGGTAGGATCCTGCAGGAATTCCCCCAGCAGGGGTTGATGGTGGTTTCAGTTTCGTGCCTGGGAAAGGGTAACCCCACCTGGATGTCCCCTGTCCCTCAGCCCCATCCAGTTCTCAACATGTGCTCGCACCTCTTCCTCCTTGGTTCAACGCCAGCACCGAAGGAGGGGGAATGGCTCTGGTCTTCACCTAATTTGCAAACCGTGACAGAAGTCCCGTCTGGGCAGGTCAGGGAAACAGTCATAGCGGTCTCATCATCTGCTCTGAAAAATACGGCTGCATCTAGGGTGGTGTCTTCTAACTGTTTAATTTCCATCGCGGCCCCATGTAACTCAGTGGACAATAAGCAAAGCAGCACACATTTCCCACTTGAAATAGAAGAGGGAGATAGGCAGGAAGGATGTAATTCTTTGCAATAATAAAGCCCTACTTTATACCTGAGGTCTGCATTTACTGTTATCACCTTCAAATAAAATCTCATCCGGCTCTAGTATAAAGTACTCGTAATGTGCAATACATGAAGATAATGGGAAAACAAATGGTCTGTTAAACAAATACTGCTAGAGCGGAGAACGTAGATGTGTGTCAAATAACTCAGCCAGATCTTTCATTATAGCTGTAAATAACAGCTGAGTAAAGTGACGTTTTCATGGACCTGACATGTTACCGTAGTGGGAAAGTGTGGTTAGAGATTTGCTTATGCCCTAGCTAAGTTAGGAGCTGGGAATTTGGGAAGCTGTATCCTGTTTGTAGCCCTCACGCTTGGAAAACCATTTCCCCTTGTAGTCCCTAGAGATCTAATGCCACATCTTAGTACCGTCCACCTAATGAGCATAGCAAAAGGAGTTGGTCAGTTCTGGTCCTCTTGCTCTTTGGGGAGAAGGTTTTGGGGTGGTTTATTTATTTCAAGTCACGTTAATTTCCTTTCCTTTTTGTTGCTTTGCTGCCTGGAACTTGGAAGCTAAAGAACAGTCAGTATATTTCATGCCAGTTTCATGGCACTTTTTCCCTCATCTTTGTTTACGACTTGATAACTCTGTTTCTGTTCTTGTAAGTTACTCCAAATAAAAAGTATCTTAACCCACAGAATCGAAGTAAAATAGCATTATTCTGCCCACTATATTATTTTTGCTGTTGTTCAGAACTCTGTGGTCTAAGTACTGCCCGGAACCACTCACTGAGAATGCCCTCGCGGCAGGTACGAAGCAGTGACACGGAGCTGAAGGATGTGTGTCTGTCCTAAAGCGAAAGCCCCCTAAATTCTTATGCCACCATAAAGGAAGTGCTGTTGCTTAGCTGTAGATTGAATTCCGTTCAGTAACTGATTTTATCTGTGTTTATCTATGTGCTACTTGAAAAAAGCAGAGTTTAGCTGCCCAGGCTGTTACATGCCTGAAAGGCATTGGAGTTAAGACAGAGGGAAAAATGCAGCCAAACAAGAAAGCACTTCAACTTTTTAATAATACCGTAACCCTTTGCTGGTTGAAACAAATTACGTACTGGAAAGGAAATAAAAATGATAGCACATTTACTGCTTAATTTTCACTTTGGCTCTGTTTTGAGGGCATACTGTGTACGCATGGGCCTCACTTTTTGATCTCTCCAGTATCTTCCCTTTCACCTCCTTGACCTTCCTGGACTACCAGATTCCTCCTCTCCCTGCATAAAGATGACAGGGTTGTGGTGGCTTTTGCAAGGCTGCATCTGATAAGTAATAGCACAGCTCCAGTTACTGGGGACAGATTAATCAGGTCCCAGCTGTAGCCTTCCAGCACAGCAACCCTAGGGTTTGTTTTTTGGATAGACAGACCTCAGCTGTGGATCACTTGTGGACAGCCTGGTCTAAAGACACATGGGTTTCTCCTTTTCACCATCAGTGACCCCCAGTAGTCCGCAACAAGCTCTGCTCCCTGCCAGCCCATCTGTGATGCAGGGCAATAATGAAACTCACCTTACTTGTGAAGCATCCGTAGATCACTGAGTGATTGCTAGAAATAAGCCAAAGATCATCATTTTCTCAAGGGAGCTCAGCAGTCTGGTGTTCCTCTTCTTTCAACCATTCCTGTGGAGAAGAAAAAATAATTGAGTCAGTATTTTTTTTGACAGGCAGAACATGTTTGTTTTGTTTTCACTTTAAAACAGGTTGGAAGGAGCTGGTGTTAAACTCTTGCCAAAAAGACAGCTTTTGATATGTGCCAAGCGTGTAACATTTCAGCCCCAAAGACAAATCTTTTGGCAAGCTCATATCCCCTATTCCTTGCATCTCAACTGCAGGTGAGATGCAGGAACAGGTATTTCAGAACATCACTGGAGGTGAAACAAAATGTCATCTGAAGTGCCTTTCAGTTGCTGCTGTGTAAAACTGTGCTTACTGTTCAGTGACCCTTTCATTGCGTTCAAGCAATTCAGTCGCTTGTTTGGTGAGCAGACTGCAGGGTCTTGCAGATGATCTCTTTTTAGACGGTGCATTCTAAGTTATTTACGTTTTCCATGTGCAGACTTCCAGGTGATTTCAAGGTTTCTGACCTGCAGCAGCTCACTGTACTGCTTGTGGTAGATAAGTGTGAATCTGTAATGGTCTCTGACGGCTGGTAGAAGTTGCTGGCTTTGGCTTCCCAATGTCCGCAGTTGTTCCAGCTTTCTAAATTAATCAAGCGAGGCCTGCAGGTCTGAAGTTGATGCTCGTTTACAGCATGGGAAATGCATTATGAGATGCCTTTTGTCAGCCTTCCCTGTCCAGGGCAAGGTAAACTGTAACCCACAATGAAAATAGTCTCATCACCACTCCATCCAGAACTAACCTGGAAAAGCGTTAATCCTGCACTCACCAAATTCAGTGGCAACTTTTTGACTATGATTGATTTCAGTCATGCATGACAGAGCCTCCATTTCTCCATGCACACTGGTGTTGTTTCTGCAGCATGTTCTTGTTTCCTGTTCCCTGCTGTGGGACTTGTGATTTCGACAGACGGCGTTTGCCTCTGTGCCCGCGCTCTGACTGAGCAGCACCCCCGGCACACATTGGGCTGTGAACCCTGATCCTGTACAAACGCTGGGGGCCAGATGCCCCAGCAATGTTCCTGCTAAGTCACAGGAAGGACTTCGCCTCCTGCATCTTCATCTCTGGGGACGTTTAGAGCACGCTTAGTGTCAGCGTATGTTAGCAAGAAGTGTGAAGGTTTGTTTGCCTGGAAGCACTGAAATGGATTCTTTAAAACTGCTTCTTTAAAACTGCACCTTACAGTTGCCCTTTGCGGAACTGTTAAGATATCTGGTTTTCTCCTGCGTTAATCTAGCAAAGAAGCTCATGGTTACCATCTGTCTGAATTTGGTTTTTAGCATTCTAGCAAGCTAATCTGAATCTTAAAAGCAGCTTAAATCACCCAATCTTCACTTGTCCCTGGCCAGTAGAAGCAAAGAAGATAGTCCCATAGGCTAAACTCACAGTAAGACAACATTGGGATGCCTGTGTGGCTCAGACCAGTGCCTCCCAACCGTTTTTCTGGTTATCTAATTCTGCAATCAGTTTTGGCAGCATGGCCTGAAAACATCTGTTGTTTAAAAGCTGGGACAGAAGAGCCTTCCCAATTCTGTTCTGCCTCTCCACTTTTTGGGGGATTGGTACCAGTTTGTGAAACTGTTTTTGGTGGCTGTGACTTATTTTACTTGTTATGGGAAGCAGCAAACCCCCAACTTGCTGGTTACACTCAAAGAGAACTCTTGCCCCTCCCCAGCTAAGGTGAGCATCGGCTCCCCAAAGGCAGTGCACGAAGAGAGCAGGGTGTGCAGAACACTCCAGATGCACTTTCTTAGGCTGTCGGATCACACGAAGGAGAGTTTGCCTGGGCATGGAATTGGGTGGATGCCCTCTGAAAAAAATCTGGGTGGTGCTGGAAGAGGCAGTGGTAGTTCAAGGGCAGGGTCTTTCCCTTCAGAGCCTGTTGCAAACTTGCACCCTTGTCAGCAGCATTTCCTCACGATGGGACATAAAAGCCCAAACCACTTACAAGTCAACATTGTTTTGTGCTGAGAGTCATGGTTCATGGTAAAAATAGGACATTCAAATATTTTCCAGTAAGAGGTATTCATACCTTTAGGTCTGCTCTTCATGTTGCAGGACAAGGCCCACCTTCCTGCCCTCTACAAATTCAGTGTTTCATCTGGGAAATTGGAAACACCTTTAGCTGAGCTGAGCTTTTCAAAGGAAGGAGGAGAGTTGTTTGGGGCCTTTTGGACAAGACCTATCCTTAAGTGGGTACAGTGTAAAAAAGAGGGCAGGTTCTCAACTGGAGTTTTGCCAGTGTCAGGTATGGCCACAGGAGTATAAAGAGAAAGAGAACAGGCTCCTGAAGGAGGGCCACGTATCCCCAGTCTGTCTTCCCTCACCAGTTAAAGCAATCTGCATCTCTTTGTGGGGGAACCCCCCCCAGAGCTTGCCATGTGCACGTGGTGTTTGACTCCTGCACCCAAGTGAACCTCTCCTCATGTACAAGATGTCTTTAGAAAGAGCTCTGGACATGTGAGGACTGTTAAAAGCTGGAGATCTGCACCCTTGTGAATTAAGGCTTGTCTGATCTAAACAACTCACAGAGCTTTATTTACGACCAGAAAGGCTGCCCTTGCCCTCCCCTGTCAAGAGTGTTGAAAGCAATCCAGGAATGAACTTTGCCTTTTGGCCAGTGTTTGGTAGTGAGGGTGAACATACCTTCTTTTTTTAAAAAAAAAATTCATTTTTTTCCCCACCTATGCAAATATTGTCCTTTTTGACAATGGAACAGAAGTATTCAATCAAAAAGAGGGGTTGGCCATTTTACTTTACACTTTAACACAGTAGTAAAGTGCAGGGATATTTCAGTATTGAACAAGTAAACAGCTTTGTGGCTTTGGGACACGGAATTGAAGGGCTTGTCTAATTCAGATGAAGCAATGACATTTTTTGCCTTAGTCTAAGGCAGAAAGCCCAAGGCACTAGAGAAAACCAGACCTCAGCTAGTGGGAACTGATGCTCTTTGAGTGGACTCAACAGAGCTTTGCCAGTTAACAGCAACTTAAGGGATAACCTGGCGAGCATTTGGGGACCTGCATGTTGTACAGGGTAGGGCACAAGCTGCAGTACCTCTTACCCAGCACTGCCAGTAGGAACCAGGTCACAGCTCCGGTGTTCCCCCCTGTACCACCCAACCAGAAGATGCTGGAGAAGGTGGAAGGGAGCGGCAATACAAGAGCTGTATCCTCAGCTACCGCCAGTGGATTCTGTGAGTCCTGAGATGATCTTACTGATTTACACAGATGAAATACGTTTGTGATTCTAGCACATACAACCTACGCGTGGTGGAAAGTGGAAAAACTCCATGAACTTTTCAGCCATCTAGAGACCTTTCAGTCCTGCACAGAGGCTGCCAGGCATCTCCTTTAAAGAGATCCTGTGTCCCTGTGTGTCATAAATCACGACCGACAGAAAAGTGTTCGCAGGGACCAAAACCTGCAATGACATTTTTCCAGGAGGGCAGGATTAGGCTTAATTAGCTGCTGGGCTTGGTCCAGACACCAGACACAAGGATCCCTATATGTAGGAACTGATTTTTAAGAGCACTCCAATATAGAGAAGAAGGATTACTCATTTTTGTGGTGGGCAGAGGACCCTAGGCTGGACTGTGACAATCTGTCAGAATAAGTAACCTTAGGGTATAATTAGTCTTAAAAATCCAGTTTTCAGTGTCAGGAGTTGGAGCAGCTCCATTCATTAAAAAGTCCTGGCTTGAAACTGGTTTCCTGCATTGTGGAGGCGACAAGGTGCCCCAGTGTCTCACCCCACGCTCAGTCGTGCGTGGTTAACTAGAATGTCCCTTGGAGCATGACAGCCATTTTTGGCACAGAGACTTCAGCAACAGCAAATCTACCACTTCCCCCACTGGATCATTGCAAGGGATGTATTATTTTCAGCATATATATATATATATAAAAATATATATATACACATCTCACTTAAGTAGAACTGCATCCTTTAAGTCAGCAGACTTAGGCCCTATCTCTGTGCTACATCAGATTTAGAGCAGTTCTTGAGTCTTTGTAAAACTTCTTAATTCCTAACAGTGAAGACTGAAGGCAACATCAGGGCTAAAGAAAACCCCCAAACAATTGCAATTCCTATGAGAAGCAAGAGAGGAAGAGTAAAGGAAGGGCTAAATTTCAGTGAACAGATACTGCAGCATGGAGTGCTGGAGGTCTGGGCAGAAGCACTTACCTGGGGTGCTGCGCTGGGCGGAGGGTGGTGGAGATGGTGGTCTTGGTGGGTGGAGGGCAGCCTGCTGCGTCACATCAGCCCTGGGAGCTGGAAGTCAGCCTGCAAATTGATATAAGACACAGGTGGCAGATCATGAAGTCAAGGCATCTTAAAGGCAAGGCCTGTACAAGGCTTGTCTGTGCAAGGATGGGGGTTAATGGTCCCATTCTTTGCCAAGCACCTTAAGGCTGTTTTTTGGCAACTTGACAATGGTCCTCCCCTTTGAGCATGGAGACGAGTGCCTTCCTTGGTGTGACGAACACCCTGCTCACCTGGGGCCCTGCTGCAAACCTGGAAAAGACAGGGACTGCGAGGGGGAGCTGAATGATGCTGAGAGTGCAAGCAAGGCGAGCTTAGATTGCATGAAACAGATGCTGCCACAGTCACCCATTCTCATTGCCAAAGAGCCTGTCACTTGCAGTGTCTCCCATGGGACTCTCAGGAGACAGAGTTCAGCAAGGTTGGAGGCACTGGTGTCTCCTGCCAGTACTGAACGTGCTGCTGCTGGCTGCTCAGCTGCCACCCACACCACAGTACGAACCATGCCAGCCTCATCTGTTGTGTCCCAACACTTGCTGTGCTCTTCTTCCCTGCAGATGCCTTACCTGCTCCTGAACCCGTCCATGCCAGAGATGAGGCCTCGAATGTACCCTGTGTTTTTTGGAGAAAGCATTGAGGTCAGCCCTGAGCCCGTGCAGGAAATCAGGTACAGATGGGATGGGGTGGGTACGTGGGGATTTCTGTCTTTTTCCTGGTGCTTTTCCTTCTGCAAAAAATTAAAATGTGTTTACAAATGAGAGTCGTGGTTACTTTGATGGGAAGGGAGGGACAGGTGGAAGAGTAATGCCAGAATTAAAGACACCGACAGCAGCAGAGGAGGAGGCAAGAACTGGAGGGAGGCTGTAAGAGAAGAAGACTTTCTTTCTAAGGCCAGCTCAAATCCAAGGCTATGAGAGAAAATCGTTACCATCTGTAGGCTTGATGTCCTTCACTAAGTAACCTGATGGTCTTCACCCTGTTTCCTGCCGACTTGTATCCTCAGATGAATCAAACCCCTTATAATGGGCACCTGTTCTTGTTAGCTCTTGCAGCAGAGAAACCAACATTAGACCAGCCCACAGAGACAGAATGAGTTCCTGCTGATGAGGAAATGGTCCCTCAAGCCAGTGATGGAGGTGTTCTGACCTCCTGTGAGGCTGGTGCTGCAGCCAATGGATAAACGTTGGTCTCTCCTTTCGCACTTTTGCTGGTGTGGAATGTATTCTGGAAACAGCATGGAGCAGTTACACACAGTTTGGTGCAGGGGTGGTGGGAGGACTGTAAACCCAGTTCCCATTCCCCTCAACCTATGCAAACGTCTCTCTGGAAATGTACCCCAGTAAATCTCTGCTTGCTGAGGAACTGCCAGCGGGCATGTTTTTATGGTGATTACATCGGAGTCTTGTTTTATGTGTGCTGAATGACTTGCTTACACCCTAGCTGTGCAAAATACATTACAGCAGCTCAGATTACATGCAGTGCACAATCAGTCAAAACCCCTCCGGGTGGAGGTAATGACAAGCACACACCCAGCTTTTAATCTTTTTTACGTGGAGCTGCACATTCCTTGGCTGCTGATTGCCAGAGGAGCGTTTGGGGAGCAGAGAAAACAAGTGCTGCTCCCCATGGCCAGGGATTCTAGGAAAAGTCCTTTATGTGGCCTGGTTTCCATACATCCCTTCTGGAGGCCAGCAGAGTGTTAACATAGGTGTTAACATCGCCACTTCCTTTGAGACCAGTGGCTTGGATATTGGACAATCATAGCCCACAGCATCCCTTTGCTTTACATGCTGTTTGACCATAGCTTGGATTTTCTGTAGGTCCCAGCAAGCAACCTCACCCCTCATCTCCCAGAACTCTGATTTTAACTAGCTTGGGCATCTTTGTGTTTTGATGGCTAGGCAATAATAAAGAAAAAAGGACAAACGCACAGCCTTGACAGCTCAACAAGTGTCCATTACACCATGCTACTGCCATCTATGGAAATCTTATGTATGTTATTTTCCTGCCAAGTCAGAGCTTGCACGGACAGCAGGACCTGTGAAAGCAGCAGGAGGCACGCTGTGTTGAGAAGCAGGTTCTCCCTCACCCCAAAGGGACATCCCGTGGCCATGACCCACCAGCAGCATCTATTCAGCCTGGGCACTGGGGCGGTCACACCCCCAAGCCTAGCACTAGCAGTAGGGAGTGTGGTGAGACCTACCGTGAGTCAATGATCAAGGGACCTTTGTTTCACAGGGGCCCTCAGCATTTCAAGTTGATGCTGCATGGCTGTGCTTGTTAAAAATGCTCAGGAAAATGCTGTATCAAGCATTTTCCTGTGATTTCAAGCTTTTCCTGCACAGTCCATGGGTGAATGTCCATTCCTCAGCCTCTGACCTACCCCACCTGAGGGGTTTCACCGCCTCTTGATGTCCTTTGCTAGCAGGGTGTTTGCCTCCAGTGTAGCTCTCAGGGTCCGGTGGGGCCCTGGTGGGGCCCATGGAGGAGCACAGAGGAAGAAGCAGGTTGCTTGGAGCCTGTGTAACAAGGTCTTTTCTGCCCAGGCATGACCAGGCAGGCTTGGCCCTCTGTGCACATGCACTGCAGAAATGCTGAGATGGATTCAGAGCAGGGTGGGATTCCACCAAGATTCACCAGCAGGAAGGAGTCCTCTTGGCGCTCCGCTTTGGGTTGTAGGGTTGGCAGCTGCCCCAGTGTCTGTGCAGTAAAAGGTCATAAAAGTTGCCAGCTCCAAAGGGTTAGAGAAGGGTCCTGTCTGTCTTCTCTCTTTTGCTGCCTGGGCTGTGTTCCTGATACCTTGCTGTCCTTTGTAGGTGCAATTCTGAGGTGAAGTACGACTCTGAGAAGCATTATCGGGATGACATCTTCTATGGCCCCATCCCCACCGTCACCACCTACAGCGAGACAGTCATTGCTGCTCCCAATTGCACCTGGCGGAACTACAAGTCCCAGCTGATCTTTGAGCCCCGCCAGAAGCCACTGAGGTTTCAGAGCACGACCATCATTTTTCCTAAGCGTGCCAAGAACATTTACCGGACCACCCTCAACTACAGCTTGGGTTGTGCCAAGCGTTGGTTTGCTTCCAGTGTGCAGCTGGAACTCTGTGAGGAAACCAGCCCGTGCGTCATCTACAGCGAGACCCTCTGATCCGCCCTGCGGCTGGCAACCTTGTGACCTCAAGGAGGCTGTGGCCTTTGCTGGGCCTCTGGCTGGGCCTTCATTGATGGCGACTGAATATTATTGGCTGGAAAACACATCGTCTTGGGTGAGGCTGAACTGGCTGGGAGAAGGCTTGCAGGGCATGGGATGGTTTTGATCAGTGAGAGGCTGGCTTGTATTTTGCGACGTTCCTGGCATTCATGGTCTGGATTTTATTTTTGTTTTTTTTCCAAGCATATCTATTTTTGACTTGTATTTAGATTAAATCAAGATGACAAAGGACCCTATTATCCATAGCAGAGTGCTGCCTTGTGAGCTCTGTAGGTCTCGTCTAGCACATAGGTGAGACTTACTGTAACCTTCAGAGCTATTTTGATCTCTCCAAAGGGGAAGACCAACTGCAGAGTCAGCATCCAGTCTGCCCAGCGTACACTAAGCCAGGTCTCTTATAGTTTAAATGCAGAGGAGGTGGTTATTTGTATCAATACATTACAGCTTGCTCCAACAGCTCATCTGGGAGATAGCTGCCATATTACACTACAGCAGTAACCTCAGGCCTAACTTACTGGGAGGAGTGGGGACTGTCTGCAAGAAAAAGAGGAAGAAAGCAGACGCACGGTGCTCTTGCTAGCAGGTAGATGTTTATATACCGTAGTAAGGCACAGCACAACCAGGAGACGGGAGAAAGGCCTACCCCGATGCATCGCCACCTCTTCTGTGAGCCCAGCCAAGAGCATGTAGGGGAGATTGAAGAATCTGAATTCTGATGGGCTATTTTCTCAAAGTGTCCAAGTGATTTAGGAGACCAGTGCCCTTTTCCAAAAGTATCATCAGTTTAAGTGTGCCATGCTGTTCATGTTTCAAACACGCAATTTACAGGGATCTTTACAGGATTGCAACCCTTTTGAGTTTCAGGGCATGGCTGTATTGCAGGGAGGAGTGTAGTACAGGGAGATGCTGTCTAGCTTCAAAGAAGCCAGTGCAGAAACTCATGAGCAATGTTGCTCACCCTCTCAATAGTTTCCATACCTGTGCCATGGACAGCTTTGCTGACTGTGGAGGAGCAGCCAAACTTTCTCAGTGTAGAGCTTGAAGTATTGAAGAGCCCAAATCCATGCAGGTTTTCCTTAATCAGCTAGGGTGTAGCAATTCAACAGGTACTTCACAAACAGCTGAGCTGTCTTTCAATAGGATCAAGAAACATAGAGCAGGAGTCACTGCAGCCATCCTAAGGTATACCATTCCCCGCTCATGAGTCACATCTCCTTGTATTTCTTCACTTTAGTAGCTTGCTGAAAATGCGCGAGAGCCTGGATTCCTACAAACATGTAACCTTTGAAAATGGCATGGAATTGTCTCCAAAAATCTTACCAAGAATTTTTGCATGCTACTCAGAAGAGCCTGGACTTAGAAAATAACCACACAGCTTTGGAAATTAATTTCCAGCTTTCCCTCTTCTAAACTTTCCATTTTGTTCCTGACTTGCTGTGAGTCTGATCGAGTTATTTCAGAACACAACTGAGCAGCCAAGTCAGAAAACCTATTAACAATGTCAACAAGACATAGATGGTTGCCCAGAACAGTTGACGCACAAACCCACAGAGATTAAAAAAAAACCCTGTCAAACTTAAAAAAAAATAATTAAATAGTAGCTTATAAAGATACTTTTTCCATCAGTTTCAAAAGGCAATTGGTAAATATGACCAGAACTGTGACCTTTATGAAACAGAGTTCTCTTGTTTAAAATGAAGCACAAATGTTCCGCCAGAGGTAAATACAGGATCTTTATATACAAATTTAAATCCTGACAGCTGAAGCATCATGAGTACTGAAAGATGTGTGCTATGGCAGTGATGAACGCTGCCTCTCTATATGGGAGTTAGGACTTGGTAGGGAGAAATCTCTCAAAGGATTTCCAAGGCTTCCACCTACTGTTGAATTCTTTTCAGCAACACAGAAACAAGGATTATATTTGTTATTGCTCAGATTGTGCTGTCACTGACTGTCAGCATCAAAGCTTGGAAAAGCAACATCTGCCTCCAAAGGGATTATTACGCCTGAAGCAACTCTTCTCCCCAGAGCTCCAGCAAAGATCAGTGCTGCGGAGTTAGCTTAGACAGCAGGGCGGCTGAAGCTAAGATGAATGTGGTCCCAGTGCAGTGCAGGCTGGTGATGCAGTTGCTTGCTAGCTCGTCTTGAGGTCCGTCTTGTTTTGCCATGTGCTGGTAAGCAAGCCTTGTGACCAGTGGAAATACTCATCTGCCTTCGTGGGGACATCGTGAAGGCTCCGGAGGGCTGTTTCCATGCTCCTGAAAGAGTCTGTAGCAAAGGGGTTAGATTTCCAAGCTGAGCAACAGTGTAATCCAGGTTCAAAAGCAGGGACAATATTCCTACCCAGGAGATCCCTGCATGATGACAGATTAGATTGCAGGCACCTTCACTGAGCAAGCATGAAGCAGGCTGACCTCCAAGCTGAAGGGATGCCAGAGCCTTCCTATTCTGACCATACATCAGGCTTTTTTCCTGTTAACAGTTGGATTATTCCCCTGCTCCAAGCACAAAGCTGCAGGTTTTGATCATGCTGGTCTTTGAGCAGAACAGGTTTTCCCCAGCTGCAGGCTTCTGCCCACTTTGTCCACTGTTAGTTCTGCTTCCTAAATAGTTGCCGCAACAGAAAAAAAATTCAACCCTCCCCCGAAAAACTAGTGTGCAAATACAAATCCAGTGGAGAGACCTGAACCACAGCCTGGTCTTTGACCTCGCAGGGACAGGGGCTGCTAAGGCAAAGTCTCACAGGTGGAGATGTGACCCCTGGGAGGGTGCAATGGAGGGCTGCATCCTTGGCACTGCAATGTCCCTGCATGTCCAGGCCAGGCCTCTTTGAAGCTTTGCGCTTTGTTTTCTTTGCAAATAGACTAGAAATGACCTAACGTGCTCCTGCCTCTTTGAGCTTAAGCAGCTTTTCTGGTTTTGCCATGTCAAGAAAAAAAAGCCAGCCGTCAGCTTGCATTTCTAGGCTGCTGAACACACTTTGAGCTGTGGAGCCATGGACAGGCCATGGTGGGCTACCACCCTGGACCACATCCAAGCTGTGACATTGGCAAGTGCCTAAGCCATGTAGAAATTTTTGAAAAATACCTTCTTACATGGTGTCTCCCATGGGCCCATCACAAGCTGCTTTTCTTCTCAGTGAAAGCTGGCCTTGGAAAGGGACTTTGTTTTTCCTGAGGACAAGAAAATCATAGACCGTCAGGTCTTCACGCTCATGTGGGCGCAGATCCCACCCTGCCTGCCCACTCTCTTGCTCCTATCCCTGTGGCTGGGTTAGGTGGTGGTAGAAGAGCTAAAGCTCACCTTGCTCACGACTGGGAAAAGCAATGACTTTTTTTGTTTTACTGAAACACCAGAAGCTGAATTTTATGTTTGTGTGTTGCCAATTAAGAATTGCTCCCAGCAGCCAAGAAGTGCCTTACCTGTAATATGTTTGTATATCTAAAAGGAATGATTAGTCCCGCTAGAGAGGTGTTTTTCTTTTAAATGGAGCATCGTTCTTCTCAAACAACAGATCCTTGCTCCTGCATATTTTCTCAAAGACACAAATGACAAATTTAGACCATGGAAATGCTGCTTAGAAAGGTGAGTTTCCTTGAGCAGCTGGGACTGTGGCTACACATTTTCTCCCCGGGATACTAAAGTACCTGTTGCCCACAGTCCTGTAAGCCTGATAGGTAGAGTCAGACTCTGCCTTCAGGAATTATTTTCTGTCAATAGTTATTTTTGAGATCAGAAACTTTCTGAGAAGGCATCTGTTTTGGGGAGGGGAAGGTTTTTTTTCAATGTGGAAAATCGATCTCAAAGGTGCGGGGTTTGCCCTTCATCCTCTTCATTCCTGTGATTGTTTTGCCCCTGAATGCAAGAGAGCATGCTTGTGTCTGGTCTGCCTGCATTGCTGTCATTGCATTTGGGGCCAGAAAGAGGGAACCCAAACGAAATACTGACCTTTCGGAATCTACAGAATACTTTGCACAAAACGCAGAGACGAACTTTGACCAAACCAGTTCACTGCTTCTTTCATCTTTAATTTTTTCTTTTTTCTTTTTTATTTTTTCCTAAGCTGGCTCTACTTTTCTTAATGTGAAATACAGACAGATTTGCACCCTAGGTGCATACTTTCTGGGAATGATGGAATGAGGTTTGGGTGTTGATAGCAGTGTTTGAGTGAGCTGCTGGTCAGAGAAGTGAATGCTATTTACTATTTATGTTGAGTGTGTCTTAAAAAAAATGGGAAAGGTCACTAGAAGGTTAATGGGCAAAAGACTTTGTAGAGCAAACCGAGGACTAAAGGCTGCGTGAATCTGATCTAGAGGCGAATGGTTCTGTGCATGAACACTGTGAGCTAGGATACTTAGCCATTGTAGTTTTGACCTGCCTTTTTTCCTGCAGGGAAGAGCATCCTTGCCTTCTTTAGAGCTGAAACAAATCAGACCCATCCTGTCACAGTTACTGAAGTCTGTGAGTGTCAGCATTCTCCAGGCTTGCGGGGACTCTGTGTATCCAGCACAGATAGACAGAGCTGTCCCTGTGTGGAGGTGGGGGAACACTTTATAGGGGAACGATGGATCTTATTGTGAGATATTCACATTTCTACTGCCAGATAAACTCTGCTCCCTGAGGATCACCCCATCAGTCACAAATTGATCTGTTCTGGACATCTCCCCTAAAGGTCTCCGATAACTGTTGTATGTTATAAGTCTTGGGAGGCACTAATTTCTTTTCAGATACTGTGATGGCCATCCAAATGAGCAAAGTATCCTACCATATGAATTGTGACCTGAAGATGGGGCTGAGAGGTGTTTGAAGGTTAGAGAATGAAGAAAAGAACATATTACTGGTGGAAATGCATAAGGATGTGTCATATTTTTATTTTTGTAAGTCTGATTCTCTAAGTGCTTGTAAAGTACCTTACTGTTGTATATGTGGTGGTGCAGTAGTTCACAATATCCTTTTATTTTTGTATATTCCCCCCCTCCACAATAATCCCTTCCTGTTCAACTCATAGAGAGTAATTTAAGAAGACAAAATTTATATATCGTAATAAAATGCTCAAACTGTCATGATGATGTATCTGGAGTTTCCTTCCTCTTCCTTATCCATTTACTTGGTCCCTAATTCCCCTTTCCCATCCAGAGGGAATGTTTTTGGTCTCTTCCTCCCTTGCCTGTGGGATTCAGCCTAGCTCCCTGTGGTGAGGAGGCTGAGGTTTCAGACATGTAAATCCTGCTCTGTCACATATGCCCAGGGAAAGTTGAAATAGCTCAAGCAAAGGGCGCAAAACTTACTCTTCCTATAACAGTTTTACCATTTATTCACCCTAAATTTCCCTCTTCCTGCTTGATCTTGTTCTACCTAACTGTGGAGCCCTGGTGTTCAATGTAGGTGATTCCTCTCCCAGCTTTTCCATGGCCTTGAAGGGCAGGAAGAACCGACATAATGCTTATTTCGTGTCCAGGTATCCACATCCTAATACGGTATTGGGACCCCTGCTACATCCTGCCTTTCCAAGTCATGGAGGCAGATGGGTTGCATGAGGGCTAAAACCCTGGCTAGCCACAAAGCGTGTTTTAAAGCCGTTGCTGTAAATGCTTCAGGCTCACCAGCCAGCTATTAGTAGAGCGCTCAGCTGTCTTCCAAGACCTAAGATGTCTGCAGGGAGAATCTGACACTAATCCTTATGGAAAAATCATATTGGATTTATAGGGATGAAGTCAATAGACTTGGACGAAAAGAGCTGTTAAACTCTGAGGAATGGCAAGGAGAAGGAAAGCCGTGTTATGCAAGAGGCTTGCTTCAGGTGCACGGGAAGTGCCCGTGTCCTCATCCCGAGCTTTTTGACACAAATCATGGCTGAACTGCTCCTCGGATGAAGGATGGGGGACATGCTCGTGCTCAAGCACCCACCGAAGTGCAGGGGGTGTATGGACTGGGAGAGTTCAATGGTTGAAACCCAAACGCCAGATGAAGGACATGTGCATCCACTCCTGTTATTTAAATAAAACCATAAACCGTGAATGCCGTCCAATGAAGATTCCTGAGGTGGCAGCTAAATCCTCAGCAGCAAAAGCAGTATTAGATGCAGGATATGTGTTTTGGCAAGTGCGCTCAGATGAGCTAACCCCTAAGCTAGTGGCTTTTACTGTGCCATTTGGATGTTGTAAATTTAAGCAGATGATGCTTGGTATTAGTTTTGCTCCTGGGATATTTCAGGGAGTAATTGCACGTATCTCTGAGGGATTACAAGGTGCTGAAGTTATAATGGATAGACTTTGAATTTAGACTAGATGCCTTTATGAACAGAAGGAAAGATTTAGGCTGGTTTTACAGACAGCAAGAACGCTGAGCTTAAAATGCCAAAAGCTTCACCTAAAAGAAGTTGCTGATAATGGGCAGCTACAAATTTAATAATAATAAAAACCCACATGCTGGGATCCCCTTTCCACTCAACAAAGCAGTGCTGTAAGGGAACAACATGCCTTTTTCAGATTTCATTCCACAGCTATGTACAGTCAACAAACAATGGAGGGATTTGCCAGAAAAAGAACCTTACCTGATACTGGAGCAGTAAAACTTCCCCCTGCTGCTAAGCCATCAGCTTGAAACTACCACGTGCAAGACCTTGGGCTTGGTCTCTGCTCCTTATCCTCAGCAGATAGCGAAGTCACAGCCTGGACCTGCAGAAGTGTCTTTGGAAGATCTAGGCAATGCCAAGCGGCGGGAAAGTTGTGTCACAGTCCTTAAAATGTCAGGAATCTGTGACCATGCGAAGGAACCACCAGCATTGTGCCTGGACTGACGCACATCCCAGCCACCTATGTTAACTGCGTCTCCTCTGGCACAGGACGCTGAACTGTCACTTAGGCCATCCCTGTGGGGAGCAGACGTGGGATGGGAGTCTGTCACAGCAGATATGCCTCGAGGTCCCTCTGTCCCCAGAGCAGCTGACCCTGAGGCTCCACAACTACCTCCCAGATCAGCCATCCCAGGATGATTGAACCCACCTGAGATGCTCTAGATGCAGCTCTGCAACCTCCTCTTGTCCCATGATGCTGGTTCAGTTCCTCAGGGGGCACCTTAGCTTCAGCAATTGAGACCTCAGGGGGGCTGCGTGGGCCTCTCTATGCTTGGTCTGATGGTGGGATGGTGGCTTCCTTGGCTGGCACTCCTGACTGCTCTCTGCAGTGTCTAATCAGCCATGGTAAGAAGCGCATCAAGTGCTGATTTTCAGCCTGTTGCTTGGGGGAGCAACTCCCACCACAGATGCAGCCTCTGGGGTTACCCTGTGGCCTGGCCACACGGGTTTGCTACCACGTGAACTGTCCCTGGCTCTCCCTCCTGCTTCTAAATCCCTGGTCTGGTTACGCGGGAGAGGAGCATGGACCTGCCCCAGGGCTGCACAGCTCCTGCCGAAGCACCGAGTCCCCTTCCCCCAGCAATGTGCCTGCCACAGCGGGGGAATTTAAGCGGGAATGGCTTGTTCGTGAGTAGGATAGAGGGTCCTGGAATTGCTGTTTGGGGGCGTAAGGAGGGAGTTTTATGAGCTCTATTTTCTGCTTCTAATAATGGTATTGGATCTAAACAGTTCCACGCCTCTGAGTCCAAGACAGATGGGGAGTTCACATCTATGAGGATGAAAATGCTCGTTCCGCCAAGCCTTTGATTCTCATTGTATCCTTCCTACCCTGCACACAGGCAGACAGAACATTTCTAGCATAAAAATATCCTCCTCTCCAGCTAACCACCTCCAGATTCCCTTCCTGAGCCTGTTCTGAGCCCAGTGATTAGACGTTTCTACATACATAAACATTCAAATCTTCTCCCAGGGCTCTTCCTGTCTCACAAGCAGATCCTGAGACCAGCGGCTATTTGTGGCTCCTTGGAATAGAGATGGGACCAGGGCTGACTGCCGCGGTCGGGGCCCTCTGTGCAGCGTACCTGGCTTGCACCGCAGCCATGCAGCCTGGCAGCACGGGCCACCGAGACACCCATCCCCTCCTGTGCTGGAGCCCAAACTGCTCCAAACGCCCTGTGCGGGGCTGCGGGTGACGATGCCACGGGGCTGCATGGACTGGGAAACCTGCGTCGGCAGCGGGATGTGCCATGGGAGTGTGTGGGGATGGGCACACTTGCAGGGGGAGGGTGCAAAAACATGCCAAGGGCAAAGCAGTGGAGGAATGAGCAACACACACACAGGAGTGCAAACTGCGTCCTCTTTGATGGAGGACTGCAGAAACGTTACCTTCCCCTGGGGCTTTGCAGTGAAATAACTTGATTATTCATAAACCAGCGAGAACCATCAATCCCTCATTTATCATTTTCAACATAAATAATAAGGGCAAGAGAGGAACATGCCAGCAATAAACTAGTTATAGATGTAGCGTTGAAATCTGCCCATTTCCTTTAAATATGCCCCGCTTACTGATAATAAACAGTGATCCAGCCGATTCCTCGTCCCAGTCCTTGAGCATTGGATTACAAAGGACGCAAACCAACACCCTGCTTTATGCTTGTGAAAGTCCATTTGGCGTTTGCGTGGGAGGCCAGCTAGGAAAACGCAGCAAATTAAAAAAAAAAAACCACATTTGTCTTGCTGACAAATGCCTCGGGAAATAAAAGCCTTTGTATTCTTCTTTGACCTCTTCCACTCACAGATGGGTTTTCTGCTGTGCTTCCGACAAGGGTTTTTTTTTTTCGCGCCTGCACTTCCAGGACATTCATTTCAGGTGCTGGAGAGGCATGGCACGGCTCGGCCACCCGTGCAGGGGATGGGTTGAAGCGCGGGCATCCCCGATGCTGGGGGCTGGCTAGGCGATGGTGCACATCACTGCGTTGCGGACCTCCCGACCTGTCGTGGCCAAGTAGGATGGCCTTGGAGGTGCAGAGCTGGAGTTTTAGCTTCAGGACCAGCTTCTAGTGAGGCATTTTGGAACGGCAGCATCTCAGGCCTCTTAGAGCATCCTTGGCTGTTTGAGTGCAGGCTTTACCCTGGAATATAGACTGAACAGAGGAGATAGCGCCCAGAGCCACACAACTAGTCCCTGGAAGAGGAGTTGGGCATCCTTACAGCTCTAGCCTGAGCGTGTTACCAAAGCGAAGTGAAGGTGGGGTGGACCAGGGAATGGCGGCGCCGCACTTGAGGCTGGGGGTACTTCGTTAATCACGGCCCTGCTCTGCCTCTGGGTCTGCCCTTGAACTTTGCAGTTTGGGCCCTTTCCGAGTCCTCCGGGACTTGTAAACTTTTTGGCAGCGCCGGCCCTCTGTGCTAGCCCCAGACGTAGCTGAAGCGCGCCGTTAATGAGCCACGTGTTTTGAAGGCCTCCAGGCTTGGCACCGCATCATGGGGACCCGTTGGAGCCCAGCTCCGTTAGCCGGCCGTGCGATGCTGTGCCGCAGCCCAGCAGAGCTGGCTGCAAAATGCCCAGCTCAGCACTTTCTGGAAATTCTTCGTTTGCGGAGGAGCGGCTGATTTGGGGGAAGGTCCTGCCGCCCTCCCCCAGCCAGCCCCTCCCCTGCTGCTCACCCCTCCAAAGGTCTCTCCTCTATGTGCACTCAGAAAGGGGGGGGGAAAAAATCACATATTTTTAAACACTGCCTAATGGTGAAAAATAACATCTGGAGAGCAGCCTTGCCCCTCACACAGAGTTCTCCATCTCCACATCTCCATACAAAACCCAACAGGAAATCGGTCCAGAAGGGACCCATCAGCTCAGCGATGGGGGTGACTCTCCCTGCGGGTGCCATCAGCTCGGGGACAGAGGCCACCGACCAAGGGACAGCAGGTACCCAAGAGCCCTGGGGATGCGAGTGGCTGACTAAAGCCATACTCGCTGTTGGGAGATTTTTGGAGGGCGAAGGGAAGAGGGCTGCTCAGCAGCAGAGTGACCCTCACCTGTGTCTTGTCCCTCCTGTGCTGGTCCATCTTCCCCGGGCCCCCAGGCAACAGGGGCGCAGGACAAACCCCGCTTCCTTCCAGCCTGTTTCCACCAAGGTTCTCCCAGCCAACATTAACACACTTTGCTTTACTTCCCAGCATGGCCCAGGGCAGAAAGCAACATCTGGACCTAATAAAAAGGCTGCCCTCCCCCACAAAGAGACCCAAGAGCAACCTCTGCTCTTTGGTTTCCAACCTCTGCTATTTGGTTTCACCTTCACCAGTGGACGGAAGAGGCAGCTCCAGCTCAGGGGTTGTTGCTGGTCTGAAAGGGAACGGGATGCTCCAGCAGCCCATGTGGACGGATAGCTTAAAGATGGGTCCAGCGGGGTGAAGTTAGATGGGTTTCACTGCTAAGGAGACAGCAATGCTTGAACCAGTTGCGACTTCTCATCGGGGTATAGAGTTGGGGTATAAGGATTTGTTCTTCCCTTGAAGAGAATGGCGCCCCTTTTTGATTCCAAAACCATGAAAGCTGGAGATGGCTTTAAGCCAAGGCCCAGGATTAACTTCCTCATGGGGAAAAGCTCTGCTTCAGTCCAACTGGAATGCAGATCCAGACCTGGCACCCATCTTCAGGCACACACCGACCGGGCTCCTTGCGTCTGACCTCTGGCAGCTGCTTCGCTTTCTGGAAAGGGCTCAGGATGAAACAGCAGCAGAAAACACTCCTGGATCCCGGGCAGAGCTGGATCAGGATTCCATAGCTGAAGGCCAGCCTTTTGCAAACAAACACCCAAATCAGTGGAGACCAAACCTCTTCAGAGCCCATGTCCCACTGGAGCTGATTCAGGGACCATCACCTGCTGACAGCCGCTCTCAGCAGAATTTGAGGAACGTGCTGAATGAGGATCTAGTGTCTTCGAGAGTAACCTTCTGGAGGCTGTTGCTCTGCTTTTCTCTCTTCAGGAAGCCTTCTCTGTCCCCTGTGCCACCAGCGGCAGGAGAAGCCCCCACCCCAGCAGCCCACAGAGGTGCCCCTCTCTTGCCGACGTGGTGTTTCCTGCAAATACTGACCTGCAACGTGCGGAGCAATGGATTTTGACTGGCTCAACTGGGGCTGTATGCCCGTGGGTGAGACCTCAGACCAACCCTCCCAGGGCTTCTGCATCCTCCATGGGTTTCCTCAGTCTCTGCTCAGGAGCACTGGGGGCTGCCGCGGCAATTAATAATGACAACTCAAAATACAGCATCGTTAGCGTGGCCAGACACCACAGTGATCAGTGTTTCCTATCCCTTGGCATCGCCTCGGCAAATACTGTAACAGAGTTTTCTCCAAGCAGAACATGCATCTAGTCATCAGAGAGATTGCATATGACTAATAAATATGAAAAGAAGTCAGGAGGGCAGCAAAAATTTCTGGACCAAGATCAATCTTCACTGACAACTGCTGCTTTTTCTAAGCGAAAGTACCCTGCAGAGTTTAAAACGGCATCCGACTTCAAAGCAGAGAGGTCTCCAGATGGAGTTTACCACCATTCCTAACACCCTGCACTTCCTCAGGTTACATGCGTTTGCAGCGAGAGACGTTCGGATTATTCCCAAAGAAGGGAAACCCACTGGCCTCTTCCAAAATACAGACTCGAACCAAGGTGAGACGGACGCGCTCCTCTCTGCAGTGTCGGTGGCAGAATGGATCTCCGGGCAGTTATTTCTCCCTGTTCTCCATTTACAAGGGCCAACAAGAGGAAAGTCTCACCTGTGGGTGGTTACACCGGGGCTGCGCTGTCTGCAGCCGGGATGAGCGTGGTCCCTCCTCGGGTGGGATCCGGACACCCTCCTGCGCCCCCAGCACAGCGCCAGTGCCGTGCCGGCAGAGAGAACCCAACGAAGCCTGACGTGCCCGAGAGCACCGCTCTGGAAAGCGAGACCCTGAAAGCGGCGTGTTTGCAGCACTAGGATTTTGCCTTTCAACCCAGCTTCCGCAGGGTTTCATCCCAGGGCGCGCAGGCAGATGCCCTCCCCAGCAGCGTTTTTGGACACCTTGGTGCCTCCACGGGAAGGGACCGCAGGGTCTGGCGGCATCCCCCACGCTAGGGGCTGCCGAGGCTTCCACCTCCCCGAGCCCCCCTGCATCCCTGCTAGGTGATTCCTTCTCACAAGGGCTGAGACAACCGCGGCTCCCGGCCGGAAGGCTGCACATCCAGGGATTTTATTTCAGGAGCATTTCGGCAAAGCTCATTTAGTTTTTTTTTTTGTTTGCTTGTTTGTTTGTTTGTGCACCAGCTCCTCTGACAGCGCTTGCACGTCACTAAAGCCGACCCCGATCCGGGCTCGCTCAGACACAACCGCTCCAACCTCCCGTCGGTGGCGAGTGATTTATTACCACTCTGCTGCCTGGAGTCCTGACAAATACACATTTTGGTAATTACAGGGGGACAAAAATGAGAGGATAAATAAACCTGACAATTAATTCTGCTGTCACCCCCCCACACACACACAGTGACGCTCATTCTCAAGCTTCTTACAAGCCCAGCCCTCCCCAGATGGCACACAAGCCAGGTAGAGCTCAGCCAGCCAACAGCCCCCGGCCTCTGCCCAACGCCCTTCAGGGTCCCAACGCTGATAAGAGCCAGGCATCCCATCAAAAGCTGCTCTATTTTCCTTCCAAGTTACTCGCCAGCCTCAAATGTCTCATCTCCTGCCAAGATCAGCTCTTTAGCCCTCTGCATCGTTATCAGAGAGCATATATAATTTCATGGCCAATCACAAGAACTGATGAATAACTATTTGGATTGCAATTGTCAGGAGAGTATAAAACGCTTCCTGCTGTAAGGAGCTCAGGAACGGTTGCCGGCTCTGCTGGCCAAAGGCACGTCTGACCCATTCGGCCGCCCAGCTGGAGAGCCCCGGCTCCACTGGGGGCTGGTGTGCAGGGACCGCAGGCTGCCTTTCTGGGGAGGGCACGGGGCTGGGTGCCACCAGCACATGGGGTTTGTCTTCTGCTGTGCTTTGTACCCTTTATCTTGTTAATCTTCGCAGGGTGTCACAGCTACGTCCCTCCCCGCTCCCCGTCACCCGCCGGGCACAGGCAGCCTGCAGGGAGGGGGCCGCAGCCCAACGCACCGTGTCCTGGCTCGCGCAGCAAGGACGCCCTCGGTCTCGTGCCCTTTCCTTCCCGTTCTGCTAACTCAGCCTGGCCTGGCTGAAAAATTTTCCTCTTGCTTTAATTCTTTCCGAAAGAAAAAAATAAATATCCCCATAATCCTGACTAAACACCAATCCATCACCAGGAGAAGGTCGCAATGCTCCTGTGCCTTCTCACGGCCCCTGTCCAGGGCAAAGACATCAGGGATCATCTACCTTAACGCTCCCCTTCAAAGCCCCCTGTCTGCCCCCCAGTCAAAATACAAGTGAGTCTCGACTTCTGACTTTTTTTTATTGGTGGTTTTCGAAGCCATCTGCTTTTGTCCTGTTTCAATTTCATCTGCTTATGCAAGAGCTTTGCAAAGTAGACCTAAAGTTTTCCATCATTAAATCATAAGTGTTGGCCTTGAATTTAGAGTTTTCCCACCTTCTGTTTCTCTGGCACCAGTGTGAATTATTGACCAGGGCTACTGCTGTCAGCCCTCGTCAGCCTTTAAACCCTGATTCGAGAGGCTGAACGGCTTGGCTTCTGTTTGTCCTATTTATTAACTTATTCTAATTGCCTTCCGAGCGGCAAAAGCCTTTCCAAGAAGAATTTCAACATAATTGCTGGTCTTGGGGATCTTTAGATTGATATTTAAGAGGCAGCAGGTGTCCACCTAGGGCATTGCCAGGGGAGCTGGGAGCTGGAGGAGGCAGGTTTGGAGGGTGTGGGTACCTACCTGGAGGGATCTCAGATGGTGCCTGGTCGATCCAGAGGACCTGGGCTGATCCTTCACCAGCAGAGAGACAGGAACCTTCTGAACATCGCCTGGACAGACAAACCAGTGTTGGGGATCCTTCCTCCAGGACGTGCAGCAGCTCGGATGGGGGTGACCACGTGAACCGCTGATCCGGCAGAAGGCAGGGGTCTGCCCGGGCAGAAATGCTCGTTGCTGCTCCCAGGGAAACGTCATTTGTGTAAAATCCATTTCTGAGCCCCAGGAAAGGCATCAGAAGTCCCCCAAGTGCAAAATGAACGAACAGCCCTTCCATGGATTACATTCCATACAGTCATCCAATTTAGCCATACCGCCGGGCTTGCCATTCCCCCCTTCATCACTTGCCCTGCAGAACGCCGCGGCACGCACCGCCCGCGGCAGCAGTGAGGGCTCCCGGGCCCCGCGGCACCCACCCCACAGCTGCAGACACGGGAAGGGGACTTGGGGACCCACGGCTCCTGGCCCCAGCCGAAGTCAACCGCACCCCACGGGATGGACGTCAGAGGTAAAGCAATTTAGGCCCACAAACGGATAGCAGGGCTTCTGTTTCAATTGTTAATTAGGTAGCTGCTAATTAGCCTCCCCAATAATTTCCTACAGGGCTCGTGAGGGATTATCCATCACCAGAGTATCTATTTTTTAATTTTTTTTTTTTGAAAATTCAATTTTTAAATTCAATCAGAGTTGAACAATGTTTTCGTGGCTGCTGGTCAAAAAGCGACGAAGCCAAGGTGTCCTCCAGCATCGTCCCTGCTGGATGCTGGCAGAGATGCCGGGATCTCTCGTTTGGTGGCATTTAGCTAAGGGGTGCATGGACCCACAGCTGTCCTCGGTCGCCACCAGCACCCCTTGGTGACCACAGTCAATAAAAACAATGTGCTTAAGTAGCTGTTGGCCATCACTCGGTTAAAACGCAGCACAGGGGTGCGAGCCCTGCCAGCAGATGGGGAAACTGAGGCAAGGGGGGAGGCTGCGACTTTTCCAGAGCACTGATCCCCCGAGCGTTAGGGTGCGATGTCCCGTCATGCTTCAGCCAGCAAACTCACCCCTTGCCAAGGTCTTTCCAGCAGCCCCGTCCCTGTCGCCAGCGGTGCCGCGGGAGGGTCGCAGTGCAGCTGGTGGCCACGTAGATCCCACCACCTGCACCAGCCCGGCAGCGACGCCGGGGGCCCTATCGGCCACCCCCGACGCAAGCAAGCCGCACACCTTGCGGCACCCACCCACTGCCACTGACCCTTCCCCCCCCAGCCCATTTTACCACGGGCACCCCATCAGCGCCCCGCCAGCGCAGGGGTCCCCAACCCACCCCGCACCCCCTCTTGCCACGAGCCGTCCGGCTCCCGACTTGGCTGCCCCGCGAGCAGCTCGCCCTGCCTGGGCTCACGCACACAAACAGCCAGGAGAGCGCTGTATTTTGCTGCTAAAGAAGCTTTTTTTTTTTTTTTTTGCTTTTTTCTTTTTTTTTTTTTTTGGGTTGGTTTGTTTGCTTTTTTTTTTTTTTTTTTTATTATTTAACCAGTAAGGCAGTGTTCGGACACTGCTACCCACACCGCTTGCTGGTGGGCACGCCGAGCGAAATAACAGTGAACAAACCCCTTTACCTTTAGTAGAAGACCCCCCCCCCCAAGAGCAAGCTGCGGAAATATTTACACCTGGTGGTTTCTCTGTACAGCCCCGGCTATCGTACAACTCACTTCAAAACAGCTATGCACAGTTCGGGTGTACAAAAGATAGATATTTCCCCCCGGTACAGTTCAAGCGATAAATTGTCCGATAGTTTGTTTGCCTGTTTGTACACGTTACAAAGTTGGTGAATGGTAACTTTAAACTTAGGTGGTGTTTTGTTTTTTTTTTTTTAATAGTTTAACATGACTTTCTCCTGGCTTGCACAACCGCAGCCGGCAGCACAAGGAGGTGCTGGCTGGACCCTGCCACGAGGTTTTGGGGGGCTCGGGGACGCCTCGGTCCCCGGCCGGGGTGGGGGCAGGGGGAGAACAAGGGTCAGAGCGGGGCAGGATGGGGAGAGCATCGTGGCCTGCGGGAGCAGCAGCTCCCCCTTGCCCAAAAACACGTTCCCCCCCCCATCATGTGTGAGCAGGGAAATGGGGGGCTGTCCCGCAGCAGCCCCCTGGGTTGGGCGCATCCCGTCCGGCACGCTGCCAACGCCTTGATTTGACCCAAATTAATTAATCTGCAGCAGGAGGATGCTCCCTGCTCCACTGCCCCAGCAAAGGTGGTGCCGAGCGTCCCAATGGGAGCTGCCACTGCCCCATATGATTTGCCCATGTCCCCCCCCCAACCCTGTCCCTGCTCCTGGAGGGATGTGCTGGGGACAGGCGACTGCAGGAGGGTCTGTGCTCAGGAAGACCAAGGATGGAGATGCAACGAGACAGAAAGAGCCAAAAATGAGCTGTGCCATGGCCAGCTGCAGCGCTGAGCCCTCTGCAGAGGGGTTCCCCAAGTGCAGGAACCTCCGGAGCAAAGCCCACGCGTGTCCCTGCCTCGGCCGGTCACGCACACCCGGGCTGCTCCCCCCACGGCTCCCAGCCCAGGGCAGGCTGTCCTGCTGGGACGGGGACACGTGGCACAGCTGGGGCCTGAGCCCTTGCACAGAGCTGGGAACGTCAGCAGCACGTCCTGCTCCTGGGACAATCCCGAAGGATCCCACTGAGCAGGGTGGGATTGTCTCCCCGGCATCTCCCCATCCTCCCATCCCTGCAGCACCGTCCCCTCCTGCAATCACCGCCCTGCCCAGAACACGCTGGACATCTGCCTGACCATCCATCCACCTCCAGCACCGAGCCACAAACCCCAGGAGGACCAGAACAACCTCGCAAACATCTGAAAACTCTTCGAAACACAGCGACACCCTCGCAGCGCAGCCCCGGGCACCAGCTGGGCTTGGGGGCTCCCGGCCAGCCCCGCCAGCTCCGACCCCTCGCCCTGCACACACGGAAGACATGGAGGAAACAAGAGGAAAAGAGAAACACGGCTACGGAGTTAGCGCCAAAGGGTGGGACAAGCTCTTCACCCTCCAGCCCAAGGCTTCAGGTGCTGGTTAAGCTGCCTGGGGGGAATGGGGAGGACAACACAACCTGGCTCCGGCTGGGGGGGCAAGAAGGTGGCTCTGCAGCTCCTGGCCGGAGTCCGTGGCCCTTCCCGACATCCCGACACCCGGCCACGCTCCGTCGGCATGGGATGCCCACACAGTGGGGAACCCAAATGCTGCCCCAGCGCCTCCATCCCTGGCGTGCGGTGGGGCTGCGGGTACCAGCGGAGCGAGCGAGGCGCAGTGAAAGCCAAGGCTCCGTGCGGCCGCCCCGCGGGCAGGAGCTTCTCTGTCCCCTCTCCACGTCTCAACCCGCCCCGGGGTCCCGGCCGGCGACAGCCGCTGTGGCAGGTCCGCGACGGAGGGCAGCGGGGCTGCAAGCGCCGCAGCCGCCTTCCACCGGCACCTTCCTGGACTCCTGGAGACACCAAAGCAGCACACAGTATTGCTACTGTGCCAAGTGGGAACTTTATTCTTTGTTGTAGTTTCTTTTTTTTTTGCTATTTTTGTCCAAAAAGGTGACGGAGGCGGCTTTGAAGATGGGTCGGATTTGGATATTATTATTATTATTTTTTTTTCCCAGCAAAATCTGCAACACTTTAATAGCGTTATGGCCAGACATCGGCTCTGTTAAGTTTTTACATCTCAGAGCCACGGAGACACCAGCAGCAATAACCTGGGAACGGAAAGACTTCCAACATCGCTTGTGCATTGTCTCGGTATTTTTTTTCTTTAAAAAAAAAAAAAAAAAAGCACAACAGAAAAGACACAAACATTGATGAACATTAAAAACCTGTACATTGTAAAAAAAACAAAACCAAAAAAAAACCCAACAAAAAAAAAACAAAACAACAAACCCCAAACAAACAACAAACACCATCATTCTCTTGCTTTGAAATCAGAATCAACCTGGGAACGTTGCAGGGGGAAAAGAACGATCCATGGGGACGGTGGCAGCGCCGGCCTCGCCACCGGACCTGCGCGTGGGCCGGGGGGGCTGCGGGAGGCTGCGGGGGCCGGCTGCCCCCCCGGCAGCCCGAGAGGCAGACAGTCCTGTGCCGTGCTCTGGGTTCCTCTAGCGTATAGAATGCAAAGCATTTAATACATAGTTTTGTGGGTTTTTTGCCATTTCTCCCCCCCCTCCCCCAGAGCGAGAAAGCAGAAGTGAATGAAAAAAAGTCTAATATTTTGTTCTTTAACCATGTAACTGCAGATATGAGCCAACATCATGGAATGAAAAAAAATAATGCAAAGTAGAGCATTCGTGTGTATCACAAAAATACAATAAAAACTTTTTTTTAACTTTTTTCTGTTTTTGTTTTTTTTTTGTGTGTTTTTTTTTTTTGTTTTTTTTGTTTTTGTTTTTTTAAAGTTTCCCGTGACCCTCCTGCCACGCCGCCTCCTGCCCGCTCTGCCCCTGCGCCCGGCCAGCTCGGAGGGCTCCGGAGAATCAACGGCTACAACCGGCTCCTGCCGAGTCAGCAAAGGGGGGTGTGGGGGGGTGTGTGTGTGTGACGGGGGGCCCTGCAACCATGGCAAGATTTTGTTTGTTTGCGTTTTTTAAACTAAGTTCATACATTCTCCTGACTTACAGATAACTTTGATGGATCACCGTTACCTTCCGTTTCTTTTAAATGCTTCCATACAATGGACAAACGCATCAAAGCCTGCATGTAAGAACAGAACCTCTTTTACAGCATGTAATACTGTGTTTTGTTTAAGTCCTTCCTTGCGTAAAATATTGACATAATTCACCGAAGGTATCAAAAATATACCCTGTAGACCAATACAATTTACAATTGCCTTTTCTCACCATTCAGAAAACAATGCACTTAAAGCAACCGAGCCCCTCGCTGGGCAGCGTGTGAGCCGGCCCGGGGACATCCCTGCCCGCTCCGATTTAAGCCCGGGATCGCTTCCACCGAAGGGACCAGGATTTTTTGTTTGTGTTTTTTTTTTTGTTTGTTTTTGTGTTTTTTTTTTTTTTTTTTTTTTTTTTTTAAGAAATATCTCTTCACTCCCTCCCCTGCCCACTCATCCCAGCCACGTTTGAAGCGCGTCGAGACCGCTCCGGGGCCGATACGTCTTGCCAACGACGGGCTGCCAGCCCTCGTGTCAGCTCAGGGAGAACAAAACCGGGGCAGTTCCATCCTATTTCACTTCTTAAACATTTTTTGTTGTTTTTTTTTTTGTTTGTTTTGCTTTTTTTTTTTTAACCCGCTCAAGGTTTTGCATTCCTGCGGGGGAGCATCCCGCAGCCCCTGGCTCGGCTCCGCGGGAGCGCGCCGACAGAGCGTCCCAGCGCGCGCGGCCCTGGCACACGCGTGCTTCGGGCACGCGGCCGCTCTCAGTCCCTCTCCAGCGTGGGGGGGTCACCGCCCAGCAAGGCTGCCAAGATCGAAGATGGGTTCCTTGGGTTTTGTCTTGTTAAGGCTTTTTTCTTTTTTTTTTGTGTGTGTTTTTGTTCAGACCGAAGAGGATGCAGAAATTTCCAGATGTTGAGAAAGAAAGAAAAAAAAAAAAAAACCAAACAAAAATTTTTTTTAAAAAAACCAACCACCAAATATCCCCCCAAATTGGCTGGTTGGGAGAGGAAGGAAAAAAAAAAAAAAAAAAAAAAGGGAAAAAAATAAAATAGCTTGGCTCCTGCGTCTTCGCTCCTGAGAGCCGGCGGGGCCGGGGCGGTGGGCGCTCGCCCCGGGCGTCCCCCTCGCTCCCCGCACCGTGGGTTTGGTCGCCGTCTCCCTGCCCCTGGCTCACTTCATTCACTGTCCGAAAGGGTTTCGTACTGGGAGCAGAGCAGGGGCTTGGGCTCCTCGTCCCAGGCGTGGTGCTGGCTGCCGGGGGTCCCCTGTGGCAGGGGGGCGGCGGGGGCTGCCGTCACCACCCCGCTGGGGAGCCGCATGGTGAGCGGGTTGTAGGGGAACGGCGTCGAACCTGCGTGAGGAGGAGGAAGCAGAGAGTCAACGCCACGGGGGTGGCAGCCCCCCTGAAAGGGTGGCACGGACGCTTTGGGGACATGTCCCCTCCCCGAGCCCTACCTGCGGACGACGGTCTGTCCTCCCAGACGCGGTTGGTGAGGGGCGTCCTCCGGTTGCAGTCCCCCTCCGAGTGCACCGAGGAGACGGAGGGCGGCCGCTCGCCCGAGGACAGACCCGGCGCCGGGGACTTGGCCTTGCGGCTGTTGGGTCTGGCAGCGATCTTTGGCTTCCCTCCTCCTCCTGCAAAGAGAAGCGCCCGCTCGTCACCCGGCTCGTCGCAATGGGGATCGGGGGGTCGGGGGTGCAGGTACGCAGCGCTTCCCTTTTAAGAGCTTGCAAAAATGGCTTGTGGCAGGAGAAAAGCTGATGCCGGGGGTCACTGGCACCACGGCAGGGAAGGGCGATGGGGCGAGCTCTCTGCAGTGGGGTGGGCAAGCAGCCGCAGCGGCTGGAGGTTTCTGTCCCCTCCTGTGCCACTCTCCGCTTTGTGGGTTGATGCTACCAACTGTCCCGTGGAGCGGATCCGGGGAAGGAGCAGCCCTGCAGCTTTGGCCGAGCTGTTTCTCCGCGGGGTCCGCTCCCAATCCGGCTCGTGGCTCAGCCCACAAACACAAGTCGTGGCACAGGAGCTCCGTGTGCCGCTTGGCAGGGACCCCCTGGGAGCTACGTGGGTGCTGGAGCCCTGAGCACGTTCCCTGTTCCCGTGGTCTACGTGGCCAAGGACTTCCTTTAATCCATTCATACAGCAAAATCCCCGGTGGTTTTAAAAGGTTTAAAACCTTTTTAAAAGGTTCAAAGCCAAAAGGGCCTCTGCCGGGGAGGTTAGCCCGGCTATTTTGGGGGGAGCTCCCAAAGCGGGAGGGATGGATGGGCTCTGCATTCCACCCTGCCTGCCCGGGCAGCCTCCGCCGGGCGTGGGGAAGTGTGGCTGGAAGAAGCTGCTGGTTTCATGCAGGAGCCAGAAAAGCTTTTCTGCAACAAGCTGAAGAGCGCCTGGTCCGAGCTGACCTGGAAGAAGGTGCCCGTGTGCCCCCAGGACCCTGTTCCTCAGCGTCGGCGGCTCTGCGCCCACATTGCCAAGGGTGACACCGGCACTGGCTGCCGTGCTCTGCGCAGGGCACTGGCAAGAGGCAATCTGCCCTTCGGAGGCATGGGGGGGACAAACGCTCTCCCCCATCCATCCCTGGTCCCCCTCCTCTCTTCCTTAACCAGAGATCTGCAGAACAGCCCTCCCGGCTCTGCTCAAGCCTCCCTTGAAGCCGGGCAGACCCCGCCGTGGCACCCAGCCATGGGCTTTGCGCGCCCCGCCGGGGCCCATGGGGCAGCTCACCCCCAGCCCTGCTCTCTGAAGTTGCCCCCCACCTATCACTTTTAGCTCCCTTACGCTCTCCCTCTTGCTCCAGGCACCCCCAGGTCCCATCCAACCCTCTGGTCCCAGGCCGGAGCCTGCCCCGACGCCCCCCAAGCCCGGGGTGGGGAGGGAAAGGCCACCCTGTCCCGTGTCCCCACCATGCCAGCCCTTCTCAGCTCCTTCCCCTATTTCGGGAGCAGCGATCCCGCCCGGGGGTTTACAGATAGTTTGGGGTGGCTATTTAAGTTTATGGCTTCAGTCTTTTGGGTGTGGGGTTTTCCCCCCCATAAACCTTTCCATTGTGTAAAAAAAAAAAAAAAAAGAAAAAAAAAAGAAAAGGAGCTATTAAAAACCAACAAACGGGGAAAGGAGCACAGTCAGTGGTTTAGAGAAAGCAACAGCACCTTCCGAGACTATTAAATTAACATCAAACAAGACCAGGATTAATCAGCGGATTCACAAAGCTCGAAGCCGGAGGAGGGAGGGGAGGAAAGAAAACCAAAATGAACAAAAACGGGGGGAGGGAGGAATAAATCCACCCGCAGAAGGGGAAATACAAAGGCTGAGAATTAATAACACAGAGAGAGCGAAGGTGGAGAGGGCTGCAGACCTGGCAAGGAGCGCACGTCCTCGTTTCGTCCATCAGCAGGAGTTATGGGCATAGCAGCGGGCAGGCTTGCACTGGCATTCAGAGAGTTAAAAGCATTGGCACTGAGAGGTGAGCGCTCTTCCCACTGCTCGTCATATTTACCCATTAGGGCTTTCCTAATTATTGCCTCCAACCCCATGTTGGTACTGGAATTCTCTTGGACCGACTGGCTCCTACAACTGATTAGCCCTGGGAGATACGGGAGGGGGAGGAGAGAGGGGACGGGGGATGGGGGGGAGCCAAATGAGAAGAAAGATGGGGGGGACGGGGAAAGGGGAGAAAGGAGACAAGGGAGAAGGGAAGAAACAAACAGTCAGCACATTCTCGCAAAGCAACAAACTTTGTCATCTTGTTCTTTAAAGCGCTGCAATGCACCCATCCTCCTCCTCCTCCCCGCTCCATCCCGCCCCAGGGCTTGGCAGGGGCTGGCAGTGGGATGGGATGGGGCTTACTCTGGGATTTGGGTTTCTGGAGTGCTGTTGGCAGGCTTGGGGACGGGGACGGGCGGGGGTAAGGGGTTGTTGCTGAGCCCCGGGGAGCGACTGGAAGAAGGGAGGGCTGTGCTCCCAACCCAGCCAGGCTCGGCATGGGGGCAGGCGGAGAGTCACCCGGATGCGGGGTCCATATGGATGCACACACAGATCAAAAGTTGGTGTGCCAGAAATTTGGAGGCCGGGGCAGTTTCCCGTGGAGGAGAAATCAGAGGAGGAAGAGGGGACACCCCACAAAAACACTTGATGGGCAGGAAGTGCCCGGATTTGGCCCTGGCATGAGAGATGGCAAACGCGGGCAGCCCCCGGATGAGGGCGCGCAGCCTGCGAAGCTGCCTGCGAGGGGTCAGGCTACGCTGGGGAGGGGGGAGAGTCCTTTTGTCCCTCCTCGCGCTCTTTGCAAGCTCCCTGCCCATTGCCCCAGCCCGCTCCCTTCCTCCCCCCGGGGCCGGGTGCCCGCTGCGGACCGGGGTCCCCTCCCGGGCTGAGCCCCGGCTACGGGACGGGATGCAGAGGCGAAGTGGTGTGTCCGCGTGGGTGTGAGTCTCAAGCCATGCAGTTATGGTGCAGCACCGCACAGGGGCCAGAGGGCACTAGGCTCAGCCACGCCACCGTCATTCCCAATGTGGCGGTTACAGGGAACAAGCAAGGGCAAAATACAGACACAAGAACAGCAGGCCGGCGAGGGAAGCCCCACTGGCAGCCCCCCACCAGCTCGCCCCATCCCAGGGGCGTTCACGCTGGGATCGCTGTCCCTCTGCTCGGAAAGGGACGGATCCCGGGTTCTCTTGTCTTCCCGTAAAGGGGCAGGGTCTCTCCTGGTCCCCTCCGGCCAGACGCTGGTCCTCAGCTCCCTACGCTCTGCCTTTGCGCCTCCCTCCAGCACAGCAGGAGCGGCTTTAACCAGGGGATGCTCTCAGGAGGTTCGGCCTCATCCCCCCCCAAATTTTATCTGCTGCGGACCCTCGGGTCCCGGCTGGCTGCACCCTCTCATCCCAGCTGCCGACATGAGCCGGCTCCTTCTCCCAAACACGCTGGCACTGGTGAGCGTCACCACTGGCGGCTGTGCCTGGCCCTCCTACCGCAGAGTCCTGTCCCACAGCACCTCCTTCCCGCAGCTGTGGCAGAGCTGCCGTCCCTCCTACTTAAAACTAACGACCTGAAGGCCTTCCTGCTGCAGGAGAGCATTAATACTTAATCAGTTAAGTATCGATTAATACTCCTCAACAGGGATTTGTTTCATTGATTTGTGAGCCCACCTGGACATCGCTGCAGCAGGTGGCAACAGCTCGACAGCCTTCACACCGTCTTTCTCCCTCAGGCTGGTCTCTGTCCTGGGCCGGGGAAGCCCATGCTGGCCACCCAACTCTGTGGGGCCGCTTTCCACCCCTCCTTGACAAAATCCTTTCCTTAGCCGGTTCCCTCTCCTCCTTTCCCAGCTGGGCTGAAAGCCGTGGGCTCAGCAGAGCTGGGGAGGGTGCAGTGCCGATGAGGAAGCTCTTGAACCGCTCCTGCATGGTGGTCCTCAGGCTCAGCACGGCAAATACATCTCCATGGGTGTCTGGGGGACCACCCTGAGCCCTTCCCAGCACCCTGTTTCCCTGAGAGCAAGGGGGGGTCTTTGCAGGGGGGGCACAGTCCCAGGTGTTAGCCAGCGAACCCCCGGTTAGGCAGGCCGGCAGGTTAATGCTGGTTAGAGCCGGGGACCCGCTAAAGCCCACCACGGCTGCCCGCAGCAGCGCTCAGACGCCACCACCACAACAGCTCCTCCACAACCGTGCGATCAGCCTGAAACCCCCCGCCAGCCTGGAGCCCCCCCGCTCTGCACAGCCCAGAGGTCCAAGCAGTCCTGCCCACAATGCCCTTCTGCGTGGCACCAGCTGCAACACCACGGCCGGACCCGGCCACCAGCTGAACGTTTCCTCCCAACTACTGAGAAACTGGAGTCAACCCACGCTTTAAGCACCTGGAGGACTGAGCATGCTGCCGGCACCCCTGTGCCCGAGCACCCTCACAGGTAACCTCCTCTTGGTCCTCCACCACCGCCAGTTTGCCAGCGCTCACAGTTCAAGGCTATGGGGCGCTGCTCTCGCCCCAATTTGCTTTTCCAACCGGCTCCTGCAGCCTCCCCAGCCTGTGGTGGCACAGAGCCTGCCTCCCACCCTCACGTTCCTTTTCACCGCTGCCCTCCTACCCATCCATGGGTGACCACAAGGTCCCACCAAGAACAGGATGAGGTCCACCTTGCAATAGCTTAAGCCTCAGCTGGCATCAGGTGGCCAACCCTTGCTTGACTTTTAACCTCTCCTCAAACTCTGCCACGCTTTCTGAGGAACTACACTGCATTCTCTCCAACTCAACAGCAGGGAGTCACGGTGTGTCCCGAGGCCTCAGCCTCCCAGCAACTCTTAGGCTTGGTCTTATGGCAAAAGGGAAAAAGGACATGCTTAAATCTACCGAGTCTCCTGCTCTCCATGGCTGTGAGCCCTGCAGGGAATGAGGTATGGTACAGGTCTATGGGAGAGTTACCTGCTCCGGTAATCGCCGGCATATTGAAAATCTCTGTCCCAGGCTGCCCAACATCTGGAGAAAAACAAAGAAGCTCTTCAGTACGGAGAGCAGTGTGTGCGGGCTGGCGGTAGGGAGGGACCTGCCGTGCCAGCCGCAACGAGACGCTGGTGTCCCTGTCACAGCACCCAGCCTGACAGCTTCCTGATAGCATCCCACCTCCCCCAGGCACCGGGGTGGCTCTGCGGGTGCTGGCTGGGACCAGGACTAATTGCCATTGGGAGATCCACAGTGGGCACATCTCGCCAGCTGGGAAAGGGCAGGAAAGCAGAGCCCAGAGAGCCAGGGCAATGTCTTCGTGCTCAGTGCTGACCTCCCTCCCTCCAGCCCTTCGGATTACAAGCTCCGTCAAGTCAAACGCTCTCTTCTGCCTATGGGATTTCCAAAGGCTCAAATCCCCGCATCCAGGGAGCAGGTCTGGGCAGTGGGGAGGGCAAGGAGGAGGAGAAGAAATGTTAAATCAATATTTTCCTTCTTAGCTGAGCTGTTTGACTTGGATATCGCTTTCCTTAGAATAACAGAAATTCTCATCAAATAAGAGGCGTTTCCTATTTCTATATATTTTCCCTTGATAAGGGAAAGTGTGGAAGGTCACGGGGTTCAGCCACATGTCCCCAAAGGGGCATAACAATACTGTTGGCTCATGGTAATATCATCCAGGAGACGAGACAGCTTGGTCCCTCTTATCCGATGCAGCTGTTGTAAGATGGATTCAAATTGAATTAGTATTGACTGTATAATGCTGGGCTAAATTAAATTATGATCCTATCTACTCTATTAGTGGTTAATGAATGAATGGGCTGAATTTCTAATATAAGCCAGCCTGGTTAGTTTTACAGAGCTATACCAATATTGATGTAGGGCTTAAAGTAATGTTGGGGGGGATGCATCTCAAGGAGGAAAGATTCAGCTTGGCTAGCCATTCATTAAAATATCAATTGCTCTTAAGTCTCCTCCATGCTCAGCTCATTATTTCCTTCCTATTGAGGTTATCTGGCGCGGGTGGGATTGACAGCCCCAGAGCGAGGAGACGCGGGGCCGGGAAGCCTCCATGGTCTCCCCAGATGCACACAGCCACTGCTGGCACCAGCACAACTCATCCCAGGAAGCGTTTGGACCTCGCACTTCTGAAGAAACCAAGGCATGATGCAGAGAGACCTGGCTGGGAGCTCCCAGCCCTTAACACAGCAGCACCCATTCCCAAATCTCCTTTGCTTCATGTGTCCTCAAGGCTTTTTCCCCCCGGAGCCCCGCATTCGCCTCCCCCCATGTCCTTACTGTACTCCGTCTCATTTTTGTTGGTTGTGCTGAGCTTCTTGATGATCTCCTGTTTCTTGGACTTCACCATGGCAGAGTTGCTCTCAGTCAGTTTGCTGAAGAAAGCTGGAGGCTGAGTGTTGTTTCCTGGGGACTTGGACCCCATCCTGCAAAGCAAAAGACCATCAGAAACCTCTGCAACGCCCAGTTCACAAAGTCCTACCTAGAGAGACTCTTCCCTTCATGTAACTTCTCAGAATCATCCCAGGGGCTCCTGAGATACTGAGGATCTCCAACTTTTCTCCCTAGCCCTACCATATGCTACAACCTGGGATGTGACACTGCTTCTGGCTCGCCTGGGCCAGGGCGAGCGTTGGGCATGGGGGGGAACATCCCCACACTGTCTCCACCATCCCTTCCCTCGGCGTTACCTCTGGTCTATCTGCTCGCCCTCGCGGTACAGGATCGGGTACGTGGCGCTCTTGGCGTGCTCCGATTCTCCCACGCCGTCTGGTGGAGACACCGGCTCGATACAGTTGTCTGACGCGCTCCCGGCTGAGGCTTTGCTCTGCTCCGGGGACCTGCGGAGAGCAACGGGGAGATGCAATCGGTTTATTGCAACATCCTCTGTCTCTGCACAGCAGCCCGGGGTCAGGGGGGAGAAGGACTAAAATAGCTTTCCTACAGCACGGAAAAAAGCCAAACCTTCCACACCCCCGTGGGCTTACAGCGCCTTTTAACGCAAGCCGGAGGAAGAGCGCAGCTTGGGCATTTTTCTGCACCGCAGGCACGCGGAGCAGGACTGAGCCGAGACGTGGCCCAGATTTCCAGGCAGCGGGCCAGCCGGCAGCCACCCCAAATACAGCTGCCCAGGAGGGACGGCGGGGCCAGTCCTGGGACTTGCTGGCTCAGCCCAAGTGTCCCTGCCAGCCAGGGACACAACCCCTGCAGAGGGTCGGGACGTTAACCCTTTGGGGACACGGCTGTTGATTCTCCATCATATTTGTGAACACAGAGGAGGGCAGCACCCGCCACCTCCTCTGGGGCCAAGCAGGGGCTCGCTGGCTGCGGGCGGTGGGATGCTGGGACAGCCCGGAGAGGACCGACGCAGCCCCTCGATGCCTGCCCATGGCCAGTGTCTGGGAGACAGCCAGGTTTGGGTCTGCGAGGAATTCCTCATGGCGAGTTCTGGGAATTTTCGTCTTTGTTCTTTCTGTGGTTTCTTCCCCCCCCCCCCTTTTTTTTTTCCTTTCATCGCTGGGTGGCCAGGGCTGGGCTCTCTCCCCTAATGTCACAAAGCCAACTCTAGGACCAGGCAGAGCTGGGAAGAATAACCACGTTTACTGACAAGGAACCAACAGTTTGGAGACACCGCTCTTTCCTGGATGCATCTGGGTCTCTGTTTGTGTTTGGGTGGGAGGACAGACTGCGTTCTCACACTTCCCATTTTTTAATTCCATACAATAGCAATCAGACCTTCCTTGTGCTGATATCAGCACAAGGTTTTGAAAGTGACTTTAAAAGAAATAAAGGTGGTGCCTGACATGGATGGCTGCAAGCAACAGGGCGCACATATGTCTAACAAGCTTCTGCTTCACTGAGAATGATGAAGATAAAATTAACTTTGAACCAATGGAAAACATATTCCTTTGGGTTTTTCGGAACCATCTGTGGTCTGAAAGGTCACTGCGCCATGACCTGCAAGGGACTGAGGACAGTGACAGGACAAGAGGCAATGGGCACAAAACAAAACACAGGACATTCCATCCCAACACAAGAAAACACTTATTTACTGTGAGGGTGCTCAAACGCTGGTACGGGTTGCCCAGAGACGTGTTGAAGTCTCCATCAGTGGAGATATTGACAACTCAACTGGCCATGGCCCTGGACAACCTGCTCATGCTGGCCTGCTTGAGCAGGGTGTTGCACTGGATGGTCTGGAGAGGTCCCTTCTCACCTAACTGATTCTGTGACAGCAGCCAGATGGAGAAGGGGATCACAAATGGACTCTAGGCAGATCTGGAGAGCATCTCTAGAACATGAATGGCAAGAGAGGCACCACCACAGGGGGAAAATGCCCAGATCGGAAGGCAATTTTACACTCTGGGCCGTGTAAGCAAGTGATCTGAGCCCTGAGCTGAGGAGCAGTACAGCAATGTCAGCCTGTCCTACACACCACCTTACCGAGGTGCCAGGTAGCCAAGGGTACCCACCTGGCTCCTCACTCGGGGTAGCCCTGGTCTATCGGAGCTAGGACAAACACAGCAGGTGGGCAGAAACCCATCTGCGGTTGGACACTTCGACCTCACCTTTTGCCGCCTTCATTCTGCGGGGAGATCCTGGAAGCCACCACATGCTCCTGCTGCTGCAGATACGCCTCGCTGGGGGTGCGGCGCAGGTCCAGCACAGGGCATGTGGCCCCAGGGAAGGAGTACACCGGGGTCTGGATGTGGGAGTTGAGCTGCTGCGGGTGATGGCGTGTGTAGTCCTGTGTGATGACCTCCTAGAAGAAGAAACACCCATGTCAGAAATACAGTTGGTTTCTACCTCCTGCTTTGCTGAGCTCAATGAAGACAGGGCAAGGAGGAGGGAATTAGGCTGGTTTGTCCCTGTGGGGACGTAACTTCTGCCTCCTGCCTGCAGCAGCTCTTGTGATGGGCTTGTTGGGAATGCAAACAGACGGGCTGAACATGCCTGATACACCCTGCTCCCTCCAGCCCCCAGCCAGAGATGCTGAGGTCTCTAGCATCACTCCCAGCCCTTCCCCACCAGACGTATTTCCTATCAGCTCTTCCCTCCTCCCCGTAGCTCCAGCGGGAAGGCGAGAACGAGGTTAATTACACTGATGTGCTGGGCCAGCGTGACCACCCGCTGGTTCATGCCCTTGATGCTCTGGCTGGACTGCAGGGGCTGGCACTGGGGCTGGGGGCCGTCGGGCTGCCGGAGGTGCTGCAGGTGGGCTGCTTCGGGAGCTGGGGCCTTCAGCGAGCCTGGGGGAGGCACAAAGAAGACAGCAGGCATGAGATGACATCTGCATCCCCTTCCTCGAACGCCATCCCGTCACGGCACTGGGTCACGGCGAACGAGAGCTGGCGGACGAAGCCCCCCCATGCCAGCTCAGGCTCTCCTGCGCTGCCTGGCACTGCCAGCCCCTGCCCTCACCTTGCTGTTTCTGCCTCAGGTCATGCTCCCCATGCCCCTTCTCCGCATCCTGCAGCAGCTTGGCCCCTTTCTCATGGGACAGGCTGGGCGAGCTCACAGGGCTCACTGCTTCCATCCGCTCAGGGCTGTAGCCTCCGTGAAAGCCTGGGGAAACGGGAGAAGGGAGTTAAAACCAGGAGTTTGCTTGGGTTTTCCCTAGTGCCGTGGCAACCATCGTTTGTGGGTAGAGTCACACGTTCAGCAGAGTGTGGGAAAAAAAGAGATGTGGGAAAACCTGGCAGGTCACATTGCAGGGACCGCTGGAGCCACCCCTGATGTCCGGTTGCGGTGATGGCTGCAGTAAAAAAGAGGTGGCGTCTCATTCCTGCAGAGCTGGACACTCAGCAGCTCGTGGTGACAGCACAAGAGTCAGGAACCAAATTCAACCCCTGTGGGTTCACAATTTGATCCCCCCCTCTCCCCCACCTACTGAAACACAGGAAAATAAAAAACCTGCTCTGCCAGGAGGGAAAGCAACGCTCTGCAGGAGTGGTGGTGGCTGCATGAGAGGTCTCAAGTGCTTTACAAAGAAGAGCCCCAAGCCCAGCATGGCCAACAGCAGGGACTTGAAAATTGGGCACGAGGCCCTGCACACTCCAGATCCTGCTCCAGAGGCAGCAGACTCGCCCACCACAGGGGCAAAAAGGCTTCTTGACCTTTCTCTGCTTTTTAAGCCCTTTGTGTAGACTCAAGCTGCATCAAAGCGGGCAGAGCTGGAATGAGGGACCACCATCATCCTTCAAGAGAGAGGGGTAACTGAGGCACAGATGGGTTATGCTTCCACAGACCAAGGACAAAGGAGTCCTGGAGAAGGCACATGCTGCCTCTTGCCAGCTAAGCACGTTCGGTAACGCTCGTGATTTTTGCCTCCACAGACCTTTACCCTCCTAATGCTCAATTCCTAGAAACCACCCACTGCAGGCAAATCTGGCAGGCGACCCACAGCGCTGCCGGAGGGTCTCCAGTGCCCAGGCACGGACACACTGACCTTGCACGTACTCAAGGCAGGGGTAGGGGAGGACCCCCCATGGAGAACCTCCCTGCACCAGGGACGGAGATGCATCCCCATCACCCCATGCACGCCAGCACTGAAGGGACCGTGCTTTGGATCCTCCCAAGATGAAGTGTTCTGCTCTGGAAAGTTCCCTAACCAACAGCAAGCCCCAGTGCTGGTAGCCAAGGCAGATGCTTCAACCTGAAGAAGGTGTCCCACCAAATCCCCATGGGCTGCCTGCTGCTTCTGTATGCTGGTGTGAACCTGGATGAATGCTTTGGGTGAAGATTGGTCCCAGCAAGAATGACCCAGACCTTGAATCCAGCCCCCTCCCTGCACTTCCTTCTGGAGAAACCTATCCCAGTGCTTTTGTGTCCTACACAAGATTGATGCTAGGTGGTTCCCGTGGTCTGCACTGCCGAGCGTGGCTGGGCTGAGCAATACCTGGACAGCCCTGCCCACGTTGCCCTCCTGTGCAACATCCAGCACCATGATCCTGAGCGAGGACACCCCAAGTGAGGGGACCCCATCTGAGCTGCACCATGCAACAGCCTGCAAAGCCCTCTGAGATCCTGTGTGCTCAACAGCACAACCATGAGCGGGAACGCGCATTGTCTGATGGCCAGCAGCCCTGTCCTGCTCACACTCTCAGTTCTCCGCTTCGCTCGTTTGATTTATTACCCACAACTGTTACTAACAGACTGCTTGGGAATTTCTAATGATGGGGAAATCAGAATTAGCAAATTGCTATTGTCTGTAAAAAGCAATACCAGGAACTGAACAACGTTTGCAAAACAGGACTTGGCAACGGGAAAAACTAAAAGAGGGCGGGAGAAGGGAAGATCCTCAAAACACACACAAATACAAAAGTCTGAAATAACACAATAACCGGGAAGCAGAGGGACAAGCACACTCGGGGAGGTGACAAAGCCAATAGCCAAAACGTGCAACTAAAAATAGGAAATAATGAAATAAAATGGGTTTCAGGCCCCAGCTCTCTCACCTCTCCCCTCCAATTTCTTACCATCACTAGTGGAGTCGTTACTTAGCGAGCCTCTTTCTCGCTGCCCCTTATCGCAAGACATTTGGCGCATGATAATCACATCTATGAAGTTGGCCGCTGTCGTGGTGGTCTTACCGAGTGCTCGGAGCTCCTGTTCCTGCATTGAAAAGGGTTTACTTTGACTCTTTTCTCTACTGTGCTGCTCGGGGCCCGAGGCTGCGTGCTGCTGGTCCAGAGGGTGATGGTGCTGTTGGCTCTTCCCCTGTCCTCTGCTATAGTGATGAGAAGAACCAGGTCCAGAGGCGGGTAAAGGTCTCGACTCCATGGCTTTAATGGGTGAAGGCGACTGTTCGAGGTTGGCCCCACTGGGCAGCTTTGAGGTGAAGACGTTGTTGTCAGTCTGGGGTCGTTCTGCCTTGGCTTCCCGCGCCCTCGAGGCCTCTTTCTGCAGGACGGCCGGGTCCATCAGGGGCGCGTAGCCGTCCGCTGCGCTGATGGAGGAGCGCAGGGTGGAGGCTGAGGGGAAGGCGGTGGAGCGGATCGGTGATGTGGTAGTGGTGGAGGAGGATCTGTAAGGCAACCGAAGACAAGGTGAAGATGAGAGATGCACATGGAAAAAGGGGAGTGCTGTTAGCAGAGCCGCAGCATTCAGCCCTGCCTGGCCAAGGTCTTCCCAGGGCTCCTGAGCGTTGGCCCATGTTGGAGCAGGTGAAGAGGGCTCAGATGGAGCCTCCACCACAATAACTGGCCACAGGCTGTGGCCTGGACACATTGACTGGAGAGAATAAAACCGACAGGTCCCAGAGACCTTCATAACTCCACCACCAGGCAACTTTCAGCAAGAGAGTGATAGCTGTATTTGGGCGCAGGGACGCTCCTGCTTGCTTTCCTGACAGCAGTAAAAGCCACCGAGAAAAGCAAAGGAGCTGGGCATCAAAACTTGCCTCTCCCCATCACAACTTCCCTGTAAGCCCCAATCCTGCTCCTACTGAGAATGAAGCCAAAAAAACCCTTGCTTCATGTCAGAGGTGCCCCATGAGATGCTCATTAATTAACCACCACGGCCACCCTGGTGCAGGGGTTTGGGCAAGCGACAGGCGCCATGTTGGAGGGACTTACCGTAGGACGGAAGGAGTGGGGGTCTCCGAAGAGATGATCTTCATGCTCGTGTTGTGGAGCACGCTGGGGCGCTGCTGGATGGTCTCGTGTGTGCGGGGTGAGACAGGAGAGTGCTGGTGGCTGTGAGAGTGCGAGGATGAACGGCTGCTGGACTGCTCTGTACCTGGGGGAAAATACAAAGAAGGGCTTCTTCAGCTCTTCATTTTACAGTCCCAACCCTACCTCCACCCAGCACAGGCCCCAGGATGCGGTGCCAGGCTCCTCCCCAGCCTACCTGGTCTCCAGATGGGTGCGTGCTCCACCGTGGTGGATGCTAGGATGGATTTTTCACGCTCCCTCTCCCGTTCCCGCTCGGACACCGACGATCCTGACTGTTTGGTCATGTGCGTGGGGCCTCCTGAAATCCAACCAAAAGGCAGTGAAAGGGCTGCAGACAGAGCGATATTCCCCAGGGAACACCGCCTGCTCTCCACATTGCTGTGTCTGCAGAAGAGATAAGGAATGGCTCCACCCAAGGTCACCTGGCGCAGGACAGACGGGGGCAACCACTGGGACAAAACCCAGGCAAATCATGCAATAGCTGTCCTGGCACCGTCTCCACGGCACTGCTCTCCTTTCCCAAAGCTGCTTCCCAGCTGCCACTTTGGGGAAGAAGGGGGAAAAGCAAGGAAACCCCCAACAAGCAGGATCAGAGGAGCTGGTTTGAGGGAGCCAGTGTGCTGATCCCTGAATGAGAATGAATGCTGATCCCTGAATGAGCTCAGCCCCGGCACGCTGAGCTCACGGCCCTGAACTGGTTAAGGGTATCCTGCCCAACTGCTTTCCCATGGGAAAAGCAACGTGCAAAGTTACCTGGGGAGAGCGGGGAGCTGCTGTGCCGGCTGCCGAAGGTCTGGGGGGGGCCGGGGATGTAGGTGATGCGGTCCATGGTGGTGGCAGAGGTGCCAGGGGTAGGGGGCACGAGGACGGGCAGGTGTGGCACTTGGGACAGGTCGATGATGCCTGGAGAGAGAAGCGAGAGCACTGTCAGGATGATGCTGAGCTGCTGCAGCTTGGCCGCGCTGGAGCAGGGAGCGATGCTGGGGAGGGTTGACCCATCCCGCTGCTCTGGTACAGGGCAAGAGGCGCCAGCACGCACGCAGCCCCTGGGTGCTGATTGTCAGGGGAGGGGACCCTTCTGTGTGTCCTGCTCCTGGGAACAACGGGGAGAAAAATCTTTCCCTGAGGTTTATCCCTGCTGATCAGGCCTGCAGGCAGCATCGGCCCGAGACCAGCACAGCTCCGCCTGCGGAGGGGCAGCAGCACCGCACCCCGCGCGCCCCCCAGTGTGCTCTGTTTTTTCCAGAAAGCCAGATATCCTTCTGGGAGTGTTATTTTAATCTCCAAAGGCCAGCAAGGCCAGGCTGGGAAGCGCTCCCATGACCCAAAACCAGAGCTGCACATAAGGAGACTCAAGTAACTAAAGATGGACAAAAAAAGCATCGAATTCCCCTCCGTTGTCCTCCACGCTGATCAGCCAAGTTCCTACGCTGCTGGGTGACACCGTGCTGCTGGCTTGGCCCTTGGCCCCAGCACTGGAGCTGGCAGTGCTGGTGTGACCCAGCCTCCTCCTCCCGAAATGCCCCCAGACCCCCCGAGGGTGCCGTGCCAGCAGGACCTGCTGCATAGTTGAGGGCAAGGGAGGGCTCCCGGGGCGACAAGCCTCGCAGCATGTCCGCCCGCTGTGCCATGGCCGTGGCTGCGGCGTTGTGGTGCATCTGCTGGGATGTGATGTAGTCGTTGATGATGGTCTGTCGGTTCTCCATGGCAGCCGTGTCCGGGTAGCCCCGGATGAGGTACGGGGGGTAGAGGTGGGGGTACGTGGGGCTCGGAGCCAGATGCCTTGGCAGGTAGTAAGCAGCAGCTGGGAGAGAAAAGGATGCAGACATGAAGTGGCTTTTCCCCAGAGACCTCAGGCTTTTGAAGCATAACAAGGAAAAAACCAATCCCAAACAGACTGCGCTCCCGCTGAAGGTACCTGCTTCCAGTTGGATTCCCCTCGGGATGGCAGCAGGATCGAAAGCCAGCGGGATGTGTCCTCGGTACAGGTCAACCCCGCTCACGCCACGGAGCAAGTGCTCATACGGGGAGATGGGGTGGTGGTGGTCTGCCACCGGGGCATGTGGAGATTTGGAGTTGGTGAGCTCTCTCGATGTGGGGGTGATCTTTCTGTCCTGGGACACCGGCTTCCCGGCAGTGATGCTCCCTGCAGCAAGCAGAAGGAAATGAGTCAGAGACTGAAGCACTGTGGCCAAGCCGTGTCCCCGAGGGATGCTAGCAGCTACCATGAACTCGAGGGACCTTTCCCTCCTCCCTGCACCGCCACGCCATGTTACGCCACCAAGACTGAGGTGGGTCAAGCCCCGGTTACACCCGAGAGGAGAAGCCTGCCCTGAACAGTCCCTCCGGCCCAGTGCATCCATGCTGGGCAGTCTCCGAGTTCATCCTGGCCCGCACAAGCAGCCTCGGCACGAGGAGGTCACCGCTGCCAGGCAGAGCCAGGGACCCCCAAACTCCTGGCAATGGTGACGAAACACAGTTCAGAGTGTTCGAGCACCCGCCACCCTCTGGAGCCATAAGCTCTTGGCCCAGCACATGGAGAGGAGGCTGGATCATGTCAGGGATTTCTCTTGGTGCTCCCAACGTGAGCTGGGCATTGGTGGCACTTCTTGCCCAACCCGGGATGAGTGGTCTGTAACAGCAGGCTGGGGACAGTGGCTGACACTGAGCCACCCCAAGCAGCGTGACCAAACCCCTTGCACCGGATGCCACACCAGAGCTGGGAGCAAGGAGCATCTCCCTTGGGCACACACAGACGGATCCAGCCCCGCTGTTGCTGGCTTTAAAACAACCTTGACTGCAACACGGGCCATGCAAAGTGCCGCTCCTGCTTCTTCCATGAAGCTTGGTGTCTCCACCCGGCTGCTAAAAAATCCAACCTACTGCTGGGGCAGAAGGAAAGCTCAGGTGACTCTGGGAAAGGTGTTTTCCAACTCTGACCCACGCCACAGGGACTTCTCCTGCAGATCCTCTGCACCCCACAACACTGTGAGCTCCAGACGTGCAGAAATCCACCTTCTCACTGGCATTTTGCAGGAACATTGACTTTTCCCTTGGGATCCCTCCCCACTGCCCGGGCGCTGCCTGCCCTGCCTTGTGCTCACTGTATGTGCCAGTCTCAAAGAGCCGCCAACATCTGAAGGCTTCTCCCAGAATGACAGACCTAACCGGGAAGAGAGCAGAGGCTGCGGCAACGGGACACACCGACCATGGAGAGCTGGAGCTGGCCCAGCTGGCAGCGAGTGATGGGGGAGGTTTTTTGGAGGAGCTCTGCACTGCACAGCCCCATCTCCCACTCCTCGACGGGGAGGCACAGCCTGGCCTCAGTTTTCAACAGACTGCGATGTCTTGTGCTGCACGCCCCCAAATCACAAGACTCTTGGGTTAGGACAAGGATTTACAGGCAGGAGATGCAAAAGGCCCTGAAGCGGTTACCTGCAGCTAGCAGGCTTGGTGGGACAAGGCGTCTTAGGGATGGGCTTCAGCACTGATCCTGTCCGCAAACGTGCCATGAAGCAAGAGGGTTTTACGTGCCGTGGATCTGAGCGTGTCTCACCAGATCACCGAGCCCAGCCCAGCCACGCGCCTGCTCCCTGGGAGCCCCAGGTCTGGCTGCGGGGGCAGGAGATGACTGATGCCAGCGGGCACGGGCAGACCCTGCCTGGCACCGGCGGACGGGACAGGGATTAGATGTTCCTGGAGATGAGGCACTTGGGAACCCAGGTGATGGATGATGCATAAACACAAGAGGTGGGCAAACACACACCAGATTGGTGAAAAGTGTGCAGATCCCCCCACCCGATGCACCAAGCGCTGCTTTCCTGCCCGCCCGCAGAAACAAGGGTGCCCTGGGCCAATGCTGGGACAGGGAAGATGCTTTTGGAACTCCATGAGCTCCACCAGCCATGGCCCAAGTCTCCCTTCGGTTACCCTGGTGCAGACGTGGGGTGCCCTCACATCAACGGTGCGAGCACCCCCAGGAAGGGAGCTGAGCCCCAGCCGTCCCCGGCAGCCGCCCCAGTGCTGTGAGTCAGACGTGGGTGCGGGGTGCTGGGGAGAACGGGTTCGACGGGCACCTGCCAGGAACGGCTCGGGCAGGCGGTGACCCCACCTCAGCCATTGACCCCACCTCAGCCATTGACCCCACCTCAGCCATTCAGCTTGCTAGAAATCTTAGCATCGAATAAAAGGTTTGCAAAGTACCTTCATGCTGCCGTGGCGTGGACTCCCGCGTGGAGACCGGAGACCCTCTGTGCAAGTGGCTGCCGAACGCTGTGCTGTGCCCTGCCTGGTGGTCCTCATAGGCGAGGGCACTTTGGTGGGGCTTGCCCGGCTCGGGTACAATCACAGGAGCCCCTCTGGCAATGGAGCCACCCGAGTTTGTCACCGGGCTTGGCCTGTTTTTCAGGCTCTCTTCGTAAGCTCTCTCCAGATTCCTCGGGTCTTGGATGACGTCCAGTGAGTGCACAGAGTGAAAAGTCCTGCCGGGACTGCCGATGATGGACCGCACATCGTGCTTTTTGGTACTCGAGGAGGAAGAGCCGCTGTCGTACTTCAGTGGGGTACCCTGGGGACAGAAGGCAGAGGGGACATCAAAGGGGCACAGAGGAGAAGGGGATGCAGTGACCGCATCCCACCAAGTTTCAGTGGGACTTGTGCTTCCTCGTTCAGTGGGTCAGTACACCAGTTTATTTGGTCAAACTGCAACAGCCATTGGCAAGGCAGAGATAATAGCTCTGCACGGCGCAGGGCAGGGTGGAGTGCCCATCTTGCATGTCTTGTTGTGCTCCAACAAGATGATGATGAGTCACTGCTGAAGGCTGGCTGTGCCCATCACGCCTCTCTCCTACACACACTGTGAAATGAGGTAGGACTATGAGGTGCCATGGGAACCCTCCAAATATTTGGAGCCCAACAGGAGACAGCATGCCATGTTTCATCCTAGCTACTAGCCTTGCTGGGTTGACACTTGCCCATAAAGGGAGGAGACCTAGATTACACGCACCCAGAGTCACAACTGCCGAGGGCACCAAGCTGACTCTGGCCTTGAACAAGAGCCAAATGCAGCCCTTTCTGTGCACCCGTGTAGATGGAGCATCACCGTCTTAACGTGTCAGGGGTGCTGAGCTCCCTTCCCTGGGTTTTGTGTTTATCCATTGGGAAGGACCATAGAATGGTTTGGTTTGGAAGGGACCTTTAAATATCAAAGGATGGGGAAGGGCAACCTGTACCCAAGCAGAGCCTCAGCTCTGCCCAGTGATGTGTTTGCAACCTGAAGGCCTCTCTGCTCTCCTTTTACCTTAAGAATGGTCCCCAGGGTCTGTGCAAGGACAGCAGCTTGAGTAGGACCGGTCTCGTTCACTGTTTGCCCCATATTCACCTGCGTGATGGAGCCTTCCTTCAGAGGTCTCGTCAGAGAGATGTCCGGTGTCCGCCTCAGCTCCTCCCGGGGAATCTCATGGATTGATCTTCCCGCTTCTTTCACCGTGGCCACGAGGCCTTCATGGGCTGGTTTCATTTTCAGAGGAGTGAGGCCCTCGTGAGACCTGACCTTGTAGGCGTCAGATAAGTCCCTCGGTGGAGTGTTTTCCCTCTTGAGCTGTTTGGCTTCTCTTCTGAGGTAGTCCTCATGGGCCTCCACGTAGGACCGAGGTATTCCTGCAACCCCCAAGCAGACAATGGATGCAGAGGGCGATTCCCCAGCCAGACACTGGACTCCCAGTCCCCGTGCGGATGCTTAGCTCAAGGGGGTCTCTACTTAACACATGCAGCTTGGGCACTGGTACCCAACTGAGCACACAGAGCAGCTGTACCACTAATGCAGCTGTACCACCTCGTATCTACTACCACTTTCTGTATCCATTTCACACTAGTTTCAGCCTGCCCTCATGTGAGTCACTGAGAATTTCACCCCTGACTTTGATAAGAGCTTAGGTCGGTAGAAGTTGAGCAAGACTGAAAAATCTCTCTGAGCACAAAGCTGAGGCTGCAGACATCTGCAGCTGGACCTTGGATGTGTCCATCTTTGTTTCCTCCTGCCTTAGCCTGACAACAAGAACAAGGGGCCATGCATGTGAGATACTTCCCCACGTTACCTCTGGCCACCTTCTGCTCGCAGACTCTACCTTGTGTAATTGAGCCCCGCATGTGATGCTGCTCCTTTAGATTATGGGGACTGTGTCGGTCCGGAGGGATCGCTCGACCCATGAGACCTAGAAGAGACCAAAGGGGGAAAGTTGGGTTGTGACACAGGAGTTCATTTACAATGAACACATGACAGCATTACCAGGGACTCCTGGGACAACAAGGAAAAACATCAACAATTTCTAATTTTTTTTCCCCTTTTTTAAAATGTGCTTCCTTTTTTCGTAGTCCTGAAACTGGTCTACCAGGACAGAAACCAAAGGCAAATGGGCCATTCTGCGTCCCTTGCTTTCCCATGCTGGTCAGACGCGGTCCTGTTGGGATGTGTTGCAGGGTACCAGCTAACCACTGCCAAAACACGGGCAGGGGAAGGCACGTCATGTAGACAAGGGATAGGATGGGGTGTCTGCGGGTCACTACTAACACAGCATGGGTGAAAAGTTTCACCCAGACCCACCTTCAATGCTGGCAGATAAGGTATCACGGGCCGACAAGCCCCGGCTGATCCTCCCCTCCATCATATCGTAGGTCCGCTTGGTTCCTGTGGTCTCATGTGAAGCTCCTGAGCTCCTGCTGTCTTCTTTGGGACACTGAGAAGCAGTAACTGCACCTGGGGAAGGAACACCGAGAAGCACCATTAGGAGCATGGAAAGTCAGCACCGGCCAAGGGAGGGTGTTTACTGCTGTTTGCGTGCGTTGCTGGAAGGTCAGATCCCATCCCAGCATCAGCCACCACTCAGCAACGCCAGAAACATCGCACGAGGTTGGCTTCCAAGAAATTCAGCTGGTGCTTTCTCCCCTCCCTGCCTGCCTCAGACTCCAGATCTCTGCCTCCTGCTCGGGTAGGAGCATCCACCCTGTTGTGTCCTGCTCCCTCCCTCCCCAGTGGGGGTCAGACGTAGGCAGCAGGACAGCCCGGAGCCAGCGTGGGGCTGGTGTGAGCAGCTGCGGTTCCACTGAACTTGGCCCTGTGGGTCTGGGGATTTTTAATTTTTTTTCCCCCTGTTTGTTTTGATTTTTGCTAGACACCTACTGTTTGGGATCTTGGCCAGCCTTAACATTTGCCGAGACACTCCCTGGGTGAGAAAACCAGGGAAAAGGGGGGAGAGGCAAAGCTGGGAATGATTCCTTTGAAACAGCAGCGAGTGCGCACAAGAACTGGGAGAGACGGCCCAAAGTCCCACGCAGGATTGATAGGGGAAGCACCAGTGTGACAAGAGGCCACCAACCACCTGCTCGTCCAAACCCGGAGCAGATTCTTCTGCAAATCAACAGTGGAGACCTGTCCTGAGCTACAGCCCCCACCCCTCTGCCAGCAGAGCCCTGGCCGTGCCAGGCAGCATCACGCCCGCCCTGGGCAACAGGCATCCATCGTGCGCAGCCAGCTGTGAACTTAGCAGGCAGTTTCTGATCCAGCCGAATGCCTTGTACGTAACGAGCTCTGAGCAGGGATGCTGCCTTGGAAAGATAAACACCTCTGCTCATCATCCCTGGCCTGGCCACCCCTGCCAAGGATTGCCGGTGCCCTAGTCCTCTTCTTCATGGGCAGAGAAGGTGGTTATACAATTAGAGGAGGAGAAGTTAAAAGCATTCATTCCATCGCGGACAATCGGGAACAAAAGTCCTCCTCGGCAAAACCAGTAATTAATAAAATGGGATTATTACAACTTCACACCCACTATCAGTTTCTGCGAGCAGCACCCACTCAATCCAGAAAGGGTTTGGGGCTGCGTGTGGGGAAACAAGAGGGGGATCTGTCCCCGAGCCTTCGCTTCAGATTCATTTGACAGGAGAAATCTGGGGGTGATGTTCAGAATCAGCCAAGCACCTTTCGGCAGACGCCTGCTCCCTGTCATCAAGGCACATCTGTTGCCAACAGCCCTTCTGCAGAAGGGGACGCGGTCCCGGGCACCCTTTGTACCGCTGGGAAGCAGGGGGAGGGCGTGAGGGAGAAGAGAGACTAAACAGAAAGAAAATCACTCCAAACCCACGTCCCTTGCCTTGCAGAAGCCATCAGCAATCATATGCAGAATGAGAATAACCAATCTAGCACAATTCAGCGCGCACATGCTACAGGATCTCGTCTCATTACAGCTCTTTTATTTTAAGCACCCTCATGACACTAAAGAATTTGCAATTTTTTTTCTGCTTGCCAAAATTCATAATCACCAACAATTTCAGATTTCTTATTTAATTTTTTTTTTTCTTTTTTTTTAACTCTTCTGCTCCAGGCTGCGAAGCCTCACGGGGCTGTGCGGGGGGAAGGAGGCAGGCAGCAGGGCTGGCTAGGCTGCAGAAGCAGGCGAGATTACTCAGGATGCGATAAATGCTATCAAGCATGTAAAAGGCTGCCATGGAGAGGAAGGAATTAATTCCTCATCCGCCTCCACGGGGGGTAGGATGAGAGGCGATGGGCTCAGGATGCAGCCAGGGAGATGGGCTGACACCGATGAGTCCGTGCAACGGGGAGGAGTCTGGTCTGCAGGGCTCCTTTGCTGCCTGGAGCGGGATCTCTGGGCACGAGCAGCCCTCGCTCCCTGGGAGCCTTCCCCGTCGGCACTGTTTCTGACATCAGCCTCAATTCGACTCCAAGCCCAGGCAACGGAGATTAAAATAGCTTCTTGCACAAACAAGTCCCGAAATGCTTCCTGTGTCCTCCCTGGTCCGAGCGCTGCCAACTGTCCCAAAGGGCGCCCAGACACAAGTCTCCCGCAGTGACACTTCTTATCTGGGCTAGAGTTGACAGGGAGTGTAGACAGGCATGGGACAAGACGGTTTCCACGCGGCGGGCGAGAGGCACCGTGCCGAGCCCTGTCCTGAAAGGTCCCTGCGGTCCCAGGGCACACACAGCCCTGGCATCAGCTGCAGCTTGTGCGTTGTCACCTGTGGCCCGACCTGAACCCTCTGCCTCCAGCCTCAGGTGAAACAACCAGCCTGCGATGAAACCAGCTGCCTGTATTGTGGGCAAGAGGAAAGGGACGCAGTAGGTCTGATGATAGGGCCTGGGCTGCCAGGCAGGCTAAAAGGGATGCTCTGTCCTGGGGAGGGATGTGGAGGGTTCAGGCAGCACAGCAGCCGGCCAGAGATAGCTACTGAGGTGGGCGAGCACAGCTGAGGTCAGGATCTGCTCCTTAGTCATCTCCAAATTCAACTGAGAAGAGAGGTGACACACGAGGACGGCCACCCCTGTGCACGCCAGAGCACGCACTCAATATTTTACCCCAAGAGGACGCCGGACTGCGAGGCTGTGGTGTCTGTAACTCATCTCTTCCCGACCCCAGCTGCAGGCGAGGAGGAGCCCGGCTCCATGCCAGAGATGCCCGGCCCAGCACACGTTGAACAGCAAGCACGGAGGAGTTGTTTCCAGCTTCGCTGGAGAGGAACATCTGCTTATCTCTAATGGGAGCCACTGGGGCTCGCAGAGCAGCTTTGATGGCCAGTGCTGCGATCGGATGAGCAGGCGCAGAGGAGGCAGGAGCAGCTGGTGACTGCACGCTGATACTGCTAATGCAGCGAGGCACCGTCGGCATTTACCGAGGAAGCACGTTACCGTGCAGCGGGGGTGCGAGCTGCAACACAGCTCACAGGTCTCTCCAGAGCCCTCTTGGGAGCAGCCCGGCTCCTTGCCCGGCTTTGCCTTCCCGTACTCTGTTTGCACTGGTCCCCAGCAGGGCAGGGTCAGCCTAGTTAACGAGTGACACCATCTGTGCCAGTGGCAGGTCTCACCCCAGACAGGGCTCTGGCAAGGTCCCTCGGGATCCTCAGCGCTTCTGGGCGATAGCAGCTAGCAACAGGCCGAGGTACGCCCCAGACGGGCTCCTTGTGGGACATGGGAATGGCTTCACCCCCTCCAATAGCTACAGATGCTGTAGCAAAGCTCACAAGATACCGAGGCACGGTGCTGCTGGGCCCAGGAGGACGCTGGCAGGGCAGACCCAGGCTGGGAAAGCTGTATGGTGCCCAAGACGTTGCGGATAGGAATCTGACGTCCGAATAAACCTTTATGCCAAACTGCCTAACTTGCCTCTATCTTGCACGTTCTTGAGTCCCACCTCAGCCCAAGAGCCTGGGGATGCTCTGGTAGTGTTTTTGGAGAGTCCCCTCCCGCATAGGGTCGCTAGGGATGAAGGCAATACCTGCCCATCTGGTCCTCTCCTCCCCCCTTCTCCCCAAAACCAACCAAAAGCAGAGACCTTGTCCACCGCCATGGCCCCATCGTGCCCCTGACCACTGGCAAAGCCACCTACAAGGCAAGATAACCACAAGGGACTGAGGGAAACCCAGCTGGGCTCTACGCAGGTGGGGTGGGAGGGGAAAGAAATGATGCTGGAAGCAAAGACACAAGGCCAGATCATTGCACTTCGTCAGCCTTTCCTCAAATAGCTCCCAACTCCCAGCCACAGCAGCACAAACCCCCAGTGCCTGCCCTAAAAAGGCAGAGGATTACGACTTACCCTCGTAGGACAGCACGTGGCCTTTCTTCCCTTCGTAGATGACATGTCCTTTGGGCATGGCATCCTCTCTCGCCTTCTCTGCTCTGCTGGGGCTGTCTTCTCCGATTATCCTGGTAATGGTTCCTTTGTACAGCACTTCTGCCGGGGTGCCCTTGGAAAGCCACCAAGATCCATATTTAACAGTGTCAAAAGCAATTAAGCAAGCGCGCGCACAGGGACAGGCTGTTCCCCGCGGGAGGCTGCACAGAGGGAGAGCGCGCCCGGCCTCCGCTTCCTGGCACAGCCAACAGCGAGGGACTTGCAGCTTAATTATTGATGAGGATGATAACGAGGAGCGGTAAAAAGGTACGTGATCTGTGCGAGGCTGCTGGGAAGAGGTGGGGGGCGAGGACAGCGCAGATCTCCAAAATTGCAGCTCTATGGCCCTGAGTGTTTTGGTGGGAGGTACCCAGCTCATTTCCACCCCACGGGTTTGGGGGGACAGGGCTGGGGCCGCCCTGGGGACACCTCGGTGATGGCAGGGACTGCTTGAGCATTAGCTTTTCCCTGCAGCCTCATTTCCCAGCCTGGTACAGCAGCCACGGAGATGTCCTGTCCAGCCAGGGCACACCTACTGGCAGCACGTGTGACCTTCAGAGAGCTGCCTGTGCACGGGAGCTGGTGGCTGGCAGCACGCCCGGGCAGATGGCAGGCATCAACAAGACTGGTCCCGGAGCAGGTCGGCGAGCAAAGCCTGCCATTTAGCTCTCCAACAGAAACAGGATCAGGCTCCTTACACAAACTGGTGTGAACTGGAAACTCCCTTTCCCCGGAGGCACACATGGACACAGCTCACAGCCACCTGCCCCTCTTCGAATCCCCTTTAAAATACCCAGAGCCGGTCGTCCTTGTAATTACCACCCCTCTGCCATCGAAACTTGTTGGTGCCGACCAGGAACAGCCACCGTGGGGTGACAGTCCCCCGCCTCATCGCAGGGAAGGCACAGTGATGGTGACGCTGTCAGAGCGAAGCTCTTGATTGACACCCGCCTACTCTGCTCGTTTAACCCCACTGCCCCCCAGGACTGATGCTTGTGGGAAGCCATGTCCCAGCCGGCTTTGCTGGTGCTTCCAGGTTGTGCCAGGGCAGACTATTTCCCCACTCCAGCTTGGAGATGCCCCTGCTCTGTGCCAAGCCCTCTGAGCACCGGTGGTCCCCAAAACCCCACTGCAGCTGCCGGGATGTCCCAGCGTGCCGGTTCAATGCTTGCCCTCGCAGTACACCCGGTGCTGGCTTTCCCAGCGAGCTCTCCCAGCCCCAGGTAAGTCATCTTCCTTCTGCGGACGTGCTCAGAGGGGATTTGAAAGCAAGTGATGACAGATGGCTTCAGAGCAGAGAGCATATATTCAAGATCTGCCTTCTGTGAACTGGATGACTAATTCGAGATCAAATATCAGCTCTGGTACTGGGAGCTGCTGCCGGAATGGGGGGCTCCTTCTCCCCAGAGGGCGCGGAGGGATGCAGGCTGCTGGGCCAGCAGGAGAGGCAGGTAATGCCCTGTGTCTGGTCTTGGTACCTTATTCTCAAGCCAAACAAACCTATCTAGATGGATGTAAAATAGTGTCTCAGCAAGCTCTGCTCGTCTTCTGGTCTCTGGCACATGGTGCACTAGACCTTTCATTGCTGCCCATAGCTGCTGCGGGGGCATACGAGGGGATGGCGCATGCGTTTGCTCTGACGGGTTATTTACAGCCCTCGAGCATCTGCTCCTGGCAGCTGTAGGACGCAGGGCACCAGGCAAGATAAGCCTTTGCTCTGGGCCAGGATTCAGGTTCAGGTCCCCAGGGCCAAAGAGAACATGGTCACCCTCCTTGAAGGAGGCAGGCAAAAATCTGTGCGTGAGTGGCTTTAAATACCTGAATGATGGCCAGACAAAATCCCCACGGGAAACAGATTATTTTTTTTTTTTTTTTTTTTTTAATGCTCTCCAGTCTCTTACCAGATGAGCAATAACTCACACTGCAAAAAACTATCGCCCGCTTGCCAGCTGCTCTTCTGAAGATGGATGGTGGAGATTAAGGCCAAAGTATCTTCCTGCTCGAGAGAGCAGGACCCCCCAGCACAGCACGCTCAGCGCTGGCAGCAGACCTCGCTACCTTACACGCACCTCGCAGCCTCCCCCTCTCCCCTACCCGGACGGGGCCTTCCACCCTTCTCCTCCTCCTCTCTGCTCCGCTTCCTTGCACCAGCAAGATTATTTTCCCAGAGCCATTTAAAGCTGCTTTCGCCTCTGTTCCTGACAGCTACGAAAAGCAAAGGGGGGGTATTCAGACATGCTGTAAAGCTCCGCATCGCTGCTTGTCGAGCTCTGCTCTCTGCAGGCTCGGCTCACGGGACAGGGCTCGTGACAACGCCAGCGGAGGCTGTTTGCCAAGGCTGTGGCCACAGACCTCTCTGAGGGGCTCCACGGGACAGGAGCATCGCACAGCCCCGCGCTGCTCAGCCCCGTCCCGCACACTCAGTGCGCCCCGCAAACCCCTGGTCCCCGCATCCAGCACCGCAAGCTGCAGCCACCAGCCCCCAGGAAGCAAAACCCGCCAAAGACGAGGGACCTACATGTGTGATGGACCCTCGGTAGGTGATGGGTGACTCTGGAGGGGGTCTGGATGTGGGTGTTCCCTTGGTGATGCTCCCTCCCGAGGCAGAGCTGAGGGAAGTACCTGTAGGACACAAAGCCAGTGAGCTGGGGGCTGGATTTGCCGTTCAGCACAAAACCTGTGGGGCTGAGACTACTGACTGAGTGCAGGATTTGACCCAGTCTCTAGCAAGCTGAGGTACTGGAGGGGAAGCCCTCCAAGAGATGTCAGCGTTAATTCCCAAGCCTTGAAGAGCCCTTCCCAGCCCGTTCCCCGAGGCACCCAACCCTGTGAGACTGGGGCTGGGAGGTGGAAAAAAACGGGTATTTTGAGGCTGTGAGCTCCCTGCTGCCTTCATGGAGGGGAGAGGCAGATCAGCAGGCCCGGGAGAAAGCACAGCCTGTCTCAGCCTCTTCTGATGGGATGAGAGCAGATCTCCGGCGAGACGCAGCTTGGGGTGGTTTGAGTTCATTTGCTTGTTATCTGTGCTGGGTTGGAGCCAGCCCACTGCACTCGTGCATCCCACTGCCTTAGTTGGGGGGGTTTCACGAACCAGAATTTGCACTTAAAAGCAACACCTTTGCATTTATTTTCTTCCGCCTAGGTAATGGAGAAAGAAACATGGGAGGGCCAGATTTAAATGAAATGTGGTCCCTGCCCAGACGCAGCAGCAAAAGCAAAGAGCCTGAAAACCAATTAATGGCAGGTTTTGCTTTGTCTTGACCAACAGATTTTGGGGTGCCCCTCGAAAGCTAAACCTCTACCAGGACCAATGCCTGAGGCCCTGATGTGGGGAGGTGGCTAGAAGCAGTGAGACACTGCACAGACCTACCTGCCACCCTGCTGGCAACGCTGGAGAAAAGGGGCGAAGAGATGCCTTCGGCTGAGCACAGCCCCGGAAAGCAAACCCGAAATCACCAGGCAGCCACAACCAGCGTGGCGTTCACCAGGCTTGGTAGTGCCAGCATCCCTCCCCTCCCGCAGCCGGGACGCACGCCTCCCGCCCCCGGCTCCTCACCCCGCAGGATGGAGCCCTCCTGGGATGGCTGCAGAACCAGACTTTCCGGCTGGCTGGCCTGGCTTCTAGGAGAAAGTTGTTCCTGCTTTACTCCAGGAAAAGGCACTGGAAAACATTAACCACGGATCAGCGTAGGTGCAGGGGCTGCTCAAGGCTTTCATCTCTGCCAGCCCTGGGTTGGCACCTCCTTGGCACCTTCGCCAGCCCCACCGCTTTGGGATGGCCTTCACCAAGGCTGCAGCAGTCGGCAAAACACACAGCCGCCAGCGAGCAAAGCCAGACCATTGTTCTCGCCCTGGGAAAGGCCCTGCTGGGTGCTGCCCGCACCAGGAATGGGGCTGGCCTTGAAAACCCAGTGCTGGTTTATAACAGGACCCACGCACATCGGGAAGCAGAGCCCGGCTCCCCCCTCCCCAGACTCAGTCCTGCTCCAACCCCTCCTGCTGTTAAGAAATGCTTCCAAATCTGCCGACTAAACACTTTCTTTGTTCACTTCAGGCCATTTACTCTTTATCCTACTGGCCTGGGGAGCGGCAATATATTTCCTTCCTTCGATCACAGTATTAGCTGGAGGGTATTTATAGGCTAGGATGCCTCCCTGACCGAGCTGCTGCTTTCCTATACTGCACAAATTTAGCTGTCTGTGTCTCTGCTCTCCCGACGGAATAATCCTTTTATCCTCGTAGCAGGTTTCTCTGCACTCCCTTGCCATACCCTGTGCTCCTCCTTGCCCCTACACCGCTGGCAAGCTTGCTCCCTGCTGCTCTTGGAGTACATGCAGAATTCTCTTCTCTCCCAGTTCCTTACCCAGTTTCTTGGGATCCATGGTCAGCGGCAGGCCCATGGTGATGGAGCCGACGGGGACCTTGGCGTGCTCGGAGCTGTAGGGCGTGTGGAGCTGGATGGGCATGCCCTGCGGTGCGAGAGGAGAGGTCAGGAGCGGCTGCCGGTCCCTGCCAGGCATTCCCCGGCTGCTCACACCCGATACCCTACCTGGGAAATGGATCCGACGGGTCTCTCCAGCACGGAGGGGTGCTTGGTGGAGGAGATGAGGGGAGGAGGGTTGGAGATGCTCGCTAGTCTCTGCAGCCCTGAGCGAGAGCTCTCATGCAGGTTTAGCGGGATGGGGTGTCCTGTGCGGAAAACACAAGCGTTAGCAAGACCGAGGGAAGGCAGAGTGGCTGCCGTTATCGGAGAGGAAAGGGGCAAAGGAGGGAGCAGGGGCTGGATGCGGTGGACTGGCCGGCAGTGAGCCTGTGCTAGGATCCAAGTCACACGATCATTTTGGAAAGGACTGGAATAGTTTAAATTACTGCCTTGTCCCCGCTGCAGCCAGAGGATGTGCTGCGCCCAACTTGTCTGCCCTCCAGCTGGAGAGAGACAGTGCAGCGAGGGCTAAAACCTGCCTGACTTTGCAAGAAAGCAGGGTAGGGAGCACCTACACTCTTCTGTGACAAGCCATGTCAGTGGTGCCCGGGGATAGGACAAGAGGTAATGGGCACAAACTTGAGCATAGGGAGTTCCACCTAAACGTGAGGAGGAACTTCTTTACCCTGAGGGTGGCAGAGCACTGGAACAGGCTGCCCAGAGAGGTGGTGGAGTCTCCGTCTCTGGAGACATTCCAAACCCACCTGGACATTTTCCTGTGCAACCTGCTCTGGGTGACCCTGCTCTGGCAGGGGGTTGGACTAGATGATCTCCAGAGGGCCCTTCCAACCCTATGATTCTATGATTCTGTGTCCCTAAACCCACCCCAGCCAGAGCTGGGAGACTTGCCTGGCCACCTTCAGAACGCTGCATTAGCAGCAAGGGAGCCCCGTGCCAGGCCAAAGCAAGGCGTGAGCAGGTTTCTGCTGAACCCTCTCTCTCATCCCCTGCCAAAAAGCTGATTTAAGAGCATGACCTGTGACACCGGCTGCAACCACAGCCTCTGTCCTCAGCCCCAGGTCAGGACGGAGGGCACACGCCACGCAGCAGTGGGTTTTACTTGCCTGGCGGGTTATACTGAAACAAGTGGGGCTCAGCCTGGGGAGAGGTTTTTATCACATCCCGGGAGTAGGACAGGACAGGGGGCCAGCACGAGGCAGCCGCTGGCTCCGCGCTCAGCTTCTGAGCCTCTGCGATGGACGAGAAATGCACGGACTTTTCTGCAAGGGAAACAGAAAGCAATCAGCTCGCCGAGCGGTCCCCGCGGGCACGGGCAGGGAAGCCAGAGCCAGCTCCCGGCCAAGTTCAGTCTGACCTGGCCATGAGATGAGGGCTGAATTCCCCATCCAAACCAAAAAGAAAAAGCTTCTGTCACTGCCTGCATTTGACAGCCTTCATTTTACTCAGATGCTTAAAGCGCAGCAGGGAGTACGGATGTCCATGTTGGTGACTCTGCCAGTGCTCGCTGCCAGCTGGGACCTCCATGGACATCCCACCCCACCCAGGAGAGACGGCATTCGGCGTGCAGCCAGAGCAGCGGATAACCCCAGCAGCCCATCGCTGGGACGAGCGCAGGGTCCAGCCCCTTGCCAGAGCTTGGCCACACGCAAACTGCTGCTGGGCATGTCCTGCCTGTGCCACGGCTCCGCATCAGCCACCATGGCAGGGCTGGGAGAATCAACGACGATCCTACCAAACTATTCACTGAGGTTAAAAGCAAGAGACGTCAACATTGGCATCCCTTTGGTGTGCGGGGGACATCCAGCAGGCACCAGCTCGCTGGTCTGAGGTGTACAGACAGGCATGGGGCGCCCGGGGAGCCCCAGGTCACTGCCAGGGACCACTGCACACTGAGAACAAAGTCATCCCCACGTCACGTTGCAACGTAAAAGCTGACCGCTCTTAAAGGACGGCTGCCAGCTACAAACCATTTGCAGGCTGTGGGAAGTAGCCAGAAATAACGGCATCAGCTTCTTTGACAGCGAAGGAATAACGCGCAGTGCCTGAAGTGACCAGATGTTCTCCAAACACCTGGGACAGCCTCCTGTACGAGACTGTCAAAGGCAAAGGAAGATCACGACGGGCTTTGCGTGACGATCCGATGCCTCTGCGGGGAGTGGGGTGGCTTTCTGGTCCTCTGCACGGCACCGGGGCTGGGGGCAGGAAAGCTTCCTCAAATTATCTGGCTCGGGGTACACTGGATGCCAGGCTGGGTTCACTCTGGCTATAAAAAGGCTGATCGGAGGCCAAGAAGTGCCTAACGATGGAGGAGTCGTGCTGGAGACACCTGAACCCTGCCACGCTCTGCAGGGTGCCAGGGAAAACAGGGGCTTCATCTGCATCTGCTCCATCCCAAGCACATCCTCAGGCTTTGCTGAGCAGATGAGACAGCCTTTTCTGGGTACATTACAGGCAGGTTTGGTAGGATTTGCTTGTAATCGATAAACAATTTTGCACTGCCCTTCTTCCCCAGACCCACCTGCATAACGTCCGCATTGACCAGAAATTAGCAACTGTGCAGTAAACAACAGCAATCACAAATGAACCCAGACTTTAACCACCAATTTTTGATAAAAATAGATGCCTGAATCCTGCTAAGACTAATAATAGGGCAAGTAGATTATCGGAGGCCCAATTTAATGAGGCTTTACTGCATTACCATTACTAATGCTCAGTGTACTCAGAAGCTGGGAGATTATTCTTGTCCCTTTCGGTGAGAGAAGAAATCCATTATCGGCACACAGAGGTGTCCAGGCACACACACCGCTGCAGCCCGGCGGGGCCGGACCTCAGCTGCAGCCTCTTCTCTCCCCACACTGGATCCCAGAGAGCATCCCTTCATCCTGCCGGCACAGGGGAGCCCAGGCGCATCTTCCAGACCGACAGGGAGTCCCTGGCACATCCACACTCCCTGATTTTCTCCCCTTTAGCTCAGCCCCGCTCGACTCTGCTCGTGCGGGGGCGAACGGCGCTGGGATGTCCCGGCTGAAGATCCTCTCCGATGCCAAGGCACTGTCATCAAGGCTGCGTGCACCCTGGATGGCTCTTGGAGAGCCCTGTCCTCCTCCCCTCCCCGTGGGAGCCCTCCCCTTCCCTCCCTGCCTCTCCAGCCTGTGAAATGCGGCCAGTTCCTAATTGCCCCCGCATTAGAGGGTGGCTATAACTCAGCCGGCTTTTGATAAAATAGCACTTACGCAGGGAAGAGAGAGTTCCTATTACCGTTTATCAAGCCCCTGGAATGGGAGCGAAGGAGTCAGAGTTTATATGATCCGTCATCCAAATTAATGCTCTTGGCTCCCCATCGCCTACAAAGGCCAAATGAAACACAACTAAATCAACACAAAACATACCGCTGGCTTTCAAACCGCCAAGCGACAACCAAAGATATGCCCGACGGCGAGTCGGCAATGGGGAAAGGGATCCGTCTACCCGTCAGTGAGATCGGTGAGATCCAGGCAGGGCTGCCTTCCTCTGCCCAGCCCCTCGATTACCAGCTCGTCTTGGAAAGCAGGGGAGGGGAGGGCAGCGCTCAGGAAGGTACGGCTCGGCTGGCCGCCCTCCAAGCCGATACGGCCCCCGCCAGCGGCTGCGAGGCAGCCAACGCCTCGGCCAGGATGTGTACAAGACTTGGCTTTGAAGCGGATCCAGAGCGGTGCGAAGGATGTCGATCTCTGGAGCGGCTGCAAGAGTTCAAGCTCTCTTATCGAGCGGGGGAGGAATGGGAGTACCTGCTCCGGCAGAGCTGGCCCCTTGCTAGGAGGCGGCACGGGGCTGCTCGCCTCAAGGCTTTGCAGGCTGGGCTGGACTCTCCCGTTTAACGCGAGGCCCACGTAGAGGTGGTGTGGCAACACGATGTCTGCAGTCTGGACGCCTGCCACTTCACTGGGATGCCTCGGAGAGCAGGGGAGGGAAGGGACATACACGGATTTGCCAGAACTATCTGGCTATCTCCCCTCTAACCCCTGATCCACAGCCGGGATGTGCTCCAAGAGGCAGAGACAGCACTGAGCAGCTGCCTGAGTCCATGCCCATGCTGAAATCAGGGCTTTGGGGGACTTGATTTCCACCCTTGAGGTGACTCTCATCACAAACCTGCTAGTTTTCAAATGGGAGATGCATTCCCACCACGAACACGGAAGACCAGCCTATGGTTCCCTAGGGTCTATGTGCAGCCCAGTCCCACACTGGTACCCAGCAGACACGCACAGCCATGCAGGGTTTGGAGATCACACAGCTGGAGCCCAAGACCTGCTGAGATGTTTGCAGGGGTACAGGGAGCCATAATTAGTTTCATTAACACAGAAGATTCAGAGCACTACAGAGGTGTGACAGGAGGGAATATAGTGCTTTGCAGAGAACAAAGCCATAAAAAATCCACCGGGGTATCAAATCCTTGCATTTAATAATGGTGCCAACAGGTTGCAGAACGGCACAGGTGATCTCCAACCCCTAAAACCTGCCTCATACCTCACACATGCAAATCTGCCTCATCTCCTCATCCTCCTGCGGCTGGGAGGAAGCTGGAGCTGCAGCACTGGGATGCTGGTGATGCAGAGCGCCGGGTTCGAGTGCTGGCTGTGCCACCCAGCTCAGCAGGAAGGTGAGCTGTGCAAGACCAGATCCGCACAGGATTACTGTGCGGGAGGAGACCAAACCGGATCACGCACCGCCACAGGAGAGAGCTGGAGGGAAACTGTTCCGCCTGGGCGGCAAACACGAGCACAGCAGGACAAGATCAGCTGGAGATGGGACTTCACAAACAGCAACACCACGACTTGGGGGGGAACTCCCTTTCTTTCAAGGCAAGCAGTCACCTTCCTTGCTTATATGCAAAATATTCTGGAGGTGTGATGCACACATGGCGCCATTTATTGTTAAAAAAAATAATATAATCTGGCCAAGTGCCAGCAACCAACTCTTCTTGCAAGCACATCACTCCGTCCAGAAGGACACGACAGCTTGAAGAATAAATACCTGGGCCTGGACACTGCAGAGCAGGCTGCTAAGATCCTGGCTGCCGGAGGGCGAACTAGTACAGCAATTCTCCAGCAAAGATCACAGCCCAGGTCCAGTGCAGATCTCCCTCATCACTGTAGTCTCACCCACTTTCCATCTCCACCCATGAGCAGGTAATTTGTGCAGCTGCACCCATCCCTGTGCAGGATCCAGCAGCGGGAGACATCGCGCCCACCCAGCCCGACTTCCCTGCACCTCTGACTGTGCCACTGGTGACAGCATCTCATCTTCACACGCAACTGAGCCGCAGGCTGGCTACGAGGGGCAGGGACACAGACTCCGAACGGGAACAGACTCTGACACTCGGATTAAAAACACATTTAGAGGATGGTCTCATCAGGACTTCCCGTCTCTCCTTAACCTTCATCCCCAGGTGCTCGAGCTAATAACTCTTCAGATGCTCTACAGTGGGAAACTCTGAATTGCTCATTAGGCAGCCAAACCACATCAGAGCTATTCCGGGGAGAAAGCACTGGGAATCTTTACAGGAACCTTTGGACTCCGAGTCACAGTATTAGCATTGATTTTAAATGAAATAATGGTCCCCGCTGAGCATTAAAAGCATTCTTTATAGAAAGCCAGCAAGGTAGAAAAGAGCCATTGTACCCGGAGCCCTGGCATGCCTCCAGGCCCCTTTGCTCTCAAGTGAATGGCAGAGACGCTAATAAAGGCAATCTTCACCTCCTCAGCGTTCGACACTGGCCCGGTGTTTGCTGTAGGCTCAATGAGACATGATGTACTGTCTAATGAACATGGGAAATTAGCCATGCCTCTCTGGTCCTGCTTCAAGATGCTATTAAAGAGCTTTCAAGGGTTGAAGCAAAGCTTCCACCTAAGAGGAAGAAAGCTGCCGGCTGCGTACAGCTGCACACACCGGGCATTTCTCTGCGGATAAACATGCACCACCACGTGCACACCCCTACCTTCCTTGTCACCAACAGCGGGGCTCCGGCTCTTTCCCCTGGGACTGCCGCTCGGCTGCTGCTGCTCCTTCTCAGCCTGCTGTTGCTGGGCCTGCGATAGCTTGCTCGGGGGCATGTCCTCGCGGGCAGACTCGTGGGCTTTTGTGATCTGCTGCTGGTAGAGGGCCAAGGCATGGGGAGGCACCTGAGGCTTCACACTTCCACTCTGCAATATCCCCTCCGAGAAACCTTCGGAAATCTGCAAAGCATTAAGAATTGGTGACACTCGCCATGTGCTGTTGACATCCATGACAGTCTTGGAGACATCAAGATGCAATGAGAAGCACCTGCCCCACACCATCACTGCAAGTCTTACCATCCCAAACAGGGCGCCACAGCTCACCAGCCGGACGAGACTGAAGTCCACAACAAAGAGTATCAGTTTCACGCTGGTGACACTACAGGAGAGCCTCGGACTTTTAAAACCTCTAATCTATAGTTATGTGCTTGTAGCTTTTACCAGAAGTTACATTATGGCAGCCACATCTTAAGCTTTAACATGGAAAGCTGGAAAAGCATCAGGAACAGGTCTTTCCTGAGTCCCCTGAGTTTTGGGTCCCAAACCCCAAAAGCAGGGATTTCCTCCCTGCCCACCCTGCACTGCTGCTCCTCTGGTGCTGAGCCTGGCGATATCAGGGTGCTTTTTGTCACAGCCCAAGCCACCGCACTAGGAGGAACCATCAGCCTTGGAGAATACATGTTCTTTCAGTACACAGCTATTGGGCAGCCAAAAAGGGGGACCAAACAGAGCTTCTGGATGAGGAAGAGCACGAATGCTTCTTACGTGGTAAGAACCAACTCAAAAGATGAAGAGAGACACAAGGCTGAGAAGGTGCACGCTTGCTTTTTAAAGCAATGGGGAGCAGCAGTCATGTGGCAACAAGAAGCTTTTTCTGTCCAGACCTCCCACTACTTTCTGATAAAAGAGCTCAAGGGACATCCAAACATTGCTGGCAGAGTCGCTCCTGCAGCTGGGGACACGCTGCACACAGAGAGCACCTCACCTGCTGGAGACCTCGCACCGCCCAGGCCCAGCTCTCTACAGACCACGAGCTTGGCCATCCGCAGGGCCAAGCACGTCCTTGCAACCCTGACACACGTGCCACGCAGGGGACGCAGCCTGATGGAAGAGCGTGCATAAGGCACACATGACTGCCGCGCTCCCAGTCTTGTCCCTCTCCGGCAGGGTACTCACGATGGGAGGGATGGCAGCAGCACGCTGCTTCAGCTGCTTCAGGTCCAGCGGCTTCTGCGGCGAGGAGTTCAGCCTGGCGTCGCTGGTGGCATTAAGCAGGCTGGGCCGGGGGGACAGCAACCTGGACACAAAACACGCATGTCAACCAGGCAAGCCTATGGACAAGCTCCACATCCCATTGTTCCCCCACACCCTACACGCTGACAAGCCTAGAGGACATCCTCGTCATCAGAGAGGAGCACGCTGGACTTGCTGACGGGACTCGAGGCTCTTGAAAACATCATGTGCTTGGGCTTCCAGCCCTGCAAGCTGCTGCCCTGGCCCCAAACCTGTTTAGATAGCAAAGATCTCAGCATCCACCATGAGGATGCTTGTCTGACAGGAGGCTGCTCAGCAGGAAAATCTGCCGCGTTGCCCAAAGCATGGGGGACCTGCAGCCACTGGGGAGGTGTCTCAACCTTGACCTTGGTGGGCTGAAGGTGTCCCCAGGTCATTTTGGTCTAGGAGGGCAGGCGCAGAGAGGAATGCAACCCGGCCCAGCAATGCCCAGCTAGCAACTGGGGCAGCTTTGCCACAGGATGAGGCTGAAGGGTGGCGAAGAGCAGGATGGGATTCAAATCCTGCTTGTCAGACAAGACAACCCTTGTGGGGCTCTGTGCTCAAACAAGACCTTATGTCCAGCTCAACAAGCTCTCGTGCCCTCTTTCCCTCATCCCCTACGCTAACTATTTCTAGCACACCTGCTGTTGTCCAGAATAAACCCGAGGGAGAACTGGAGCCCAGAGCCAGAGCCGGGAGTTACAGAGCAGGGTGACCAGTTCAGATTTCATTTGGGCATCACATCACTCTTCGGAGCTCACACGTGGCGCTCGCCTGGCACTCCGGATCAGCCTCATTCTCCTCTTCAAGGACTCTATTTATCAAGGTGCTAAAGCCTGGGCAAGGAATCACGTGCACTGAGCTGGAGCACTCGGATCACTTGAAAGAGGAGAGGCTGGATTTGGATGGGATTTGGTGTTCAGCCCAGCGGCTGTGCAGCCCTGCACCCTCTCCATTTGCTCTTCCCCTTGGCTGTTTGACTTGCCTGCTAGACACTCAGATGGCCGCACCGAGCCCCTGTGCACACAGTGCGAGGTGGGCATCTCCATGGTGCCACCAAAATGGGATGGGGATGGAGGTGTGTGAAGCCCATGGGTCAAACCCTCAGCGTGTCCAGCTCCTGAGCTCGTGCTGAGACCCCGGGGACCACGTCTCTCGAGGCCATCTCTGCTTTCTCTCCCTCCCGACTCCAATTTGTTGAAGCCAGTTCATAGTTTTCAAGCTTTACAGCTTGATTTGTTTATTTTAGCTGTTATTTCACTGCTCTTTTCAGCCTATAAATTTCAAGGTCATTCCATGCTCACCCTTGGATGAATAAACAAGCGTGGCGGGGCCACGTGCAGGGAATACACTCATCAACGGTGCTGGGACTGCCCCAGCCCTCGCTCCGCGCCGTGCCTGGCATTGGAGGGGAAGGGGACCCACCTCCGGATTGGGACCAGGGTGCTCCCGTTCGGCACCCAGGGGAGATCAGGCGAAGGGCAGCAAATCGGAGCTGTTCCCCAAATAACCTCAATGATGTCTGCCCACGGGACCACATGGGTGTTGTGAAGCCATGCTGTGGGGGATGTCGGGCTCCCGCCAGGGTGCAATACGGCAAGGACTGCTGAGACACGTGGCTGGGGACAAGGACACCCAGCACTTGCTCCGGAGACCTTCAGGCCATGCTGAGCTGCAGTACTGCTCTTCTGGGGCTGCCGAGCTGGGCAAGGACCGAGTTCACAGCATGCTCTGCAGCCCTGGCCCAACTCACCCAGCACTTTGGCCTCTGATTTTGCCCAGAAGCAGCCAATTTTAATTTATTTTTTTTTTCCCCACTATTTTTCAAAGAGGGCAATTTTCTTCTGGGCAAGCATCATCTAGGAGGCAGGGCAGCCAGTGCAGGTTGCCAGCACCACGTTGGCTCCTGGTGCCAGCAAAGAGCTTCTCTCCTGCCACTTCACCTGACGCCAGTGCTTCCAGGCCAGTAATGTGTCACCCCGGGCCTGAGACGGGTCCAGCTTGACCAGCAAGTGGGGTCCTGCCAGCCCTGGCAGAGCACCCGCCCCAGCAGCTACCCCACGCACTCGCGGCACATGCAGGGATGCATTTGAGTACCCTTAAGGTCCCTTTAAGTACACTTAAGATCCTCAGGTTTCCTAAAACCCCCCAGGATCCTGACACTTAGGAAGCCAGAGTCAGCATTAAATACATCAATATGCAAATTGCATAATTTATGCAGTAATCTCCCAGCAGATCTTGCACCGGCCACAGGCCTGTCTGCTGGGTGCTGTGCTCTGGAAGGCACCAGTTGAACAACCCTCAGCATCTCCTCTCCTCTCCACCCGCTGCTAAACTGGGGCCTCCCAAACCCAACCCCCAGTCCCTAAACATGGGTGATGGTGTTGGGAGGGATGGAAAAGGATTTGAGCAGGAAGGGGTCGATACACACACAGATGAGCCTCGGCAGTGTGGAAATGTCCCCTCCCAGGCATGAAGCTTTGGGGGTGACCAGGACACTGCGTTCCCCAGACTCCTGCCATGAAGACAAGGACCAGTTTCATTGCCAGATGAGCCAAGGCACCGATACGTAACCCAGCCAAACGCAATTCCTTGCACACGCAGTGGTTGTGCAAAGGTGATGGCTACCAGACTTCCCCAATGGGCTCCCACAAGCCAGGGCCACGGCACCAACATGGAGCTGGCCCGGCACAGCCCTCACACCTACGGCTGAGCCGGTAACCGGGATGTGCAGCCAGGGGTGGCTCGGTGCAACGCTTACGGGCAGACATCTCCTCTCTGCGCTGCAGGTCTGCAGCGGGTGACCGTGCATGGCCTCCCTTGTGTGTTCCTGTCTGGCGTGACCTCCCACTGAACCGCAGTCCTGGCAGCGCTAGCAGCAGCCCTCTCGCAGCACACGCTGCATGGAACCACAGACCATTAGCTGCCTTCTGCAGCTTTGATGAGTTAAGGCTGTGTCTCCTTAGCCTGGACTTGTCTTTGCTAGTGCGAACCACAGGAGGACCCGAGAAAAGCTGCCCCTACATCTCACGCCAACCCTGCATCCCTTCCCTCTCGCCGCGGGGACACCCCAGCCACCCTCCGTCCCCTTCTGGGAGATGCTGCAGACAGCTCGGTGCTTTTACAAGTGCAGGGAAGAGCACCCACGCCCCGCCGGCGCTGGGTGGGCGGGCGAGCATCGGGTGATGCGGTGACGGGGCGGCTCACGCGGCATCTCAGCTGCCTCGTCCTGCTCATCGCAAGTCACGCTGCAGCAGCGGGGCTGCGGTACCTGCCTGCGAGCCAGCAGCCCTCGGCCACTGGGAAACGCAAAGTAGCAAAGCAGCAAAGCTACACCGGGGAAGGGCACAGAGTCCCTGCTGGGAGCACGATGGTGCCGAAACTTCTGATCTGGCTGCAGACTGACCCCGTGGGTGCTCCCGGGGTTCCCAGGCTGGGAAGCACCAGGCGCCGGCATCAGCTGCAGCTTTTCTGTGCCAGCAGGCTCTGCTATCACCCGCGCTTCACCACCGCACCGGGTAAGAGGAGTGGTCCGTGAGCTGTGGGACGCCTGTTTAATGTTTAATATTCCTGGAAGCTGGTAACTGTTTGACAAGCGAGATAGGCACTGACTCAGCAAGGAGATGGGGATGAAAAAGTTGTTCCCAAGACGACTTGCTCCTTCACTACTGGGAAGTCGGTACAAGCCGCTGCCGTCCTGTTTTCGGTTGGGTTAATGTTAAACTCGAGGAGCGCAGCCCCGCTGGCCTCACTCTCCCTTGCTGGGAGGTTTTCTCCCATCTGGGAAGGAGGAGAGGGTGGGGAGGGGTGGTGCTGGACTCCGGCCACTGCTGGAGAGGAGCACAGCAGCCAAAAGGCCTCAGCCCCACCATGGGGCCGGGGCCAGCAGCATCCGCACCACCCCTCAGCATCGTCAGCGCTGCTTCCAGCTGCTCGGCAGCGAGAGGGGCTGCTCCCCCGGGGTGGCCGGCCAACGCTGAGGATGCTCCCACACGAGTAGCACTCACCCACTGGCTCCAGCATCCATCACAGGGAAAGTGTGGAGGCCGCTAGGGGTGGTGGAGATGCACGATGGCTCCCCACCGCCTCATCCTGCTTTTTTTTTTTAAATAGCCCCATCCACAGCGCGGTGCACAGCCCGCCTGGCCTGGCAGCACCTGTTCTGTTGCCAAACTGCCCCCTGCAAGCCCACGGGAGGCATGTGGGGTGTTTTATGCAGGGTGCTGGCCGTGGGATGCCATCCTCTCATCAGCCCAGCTCCAATGCGGGAAGCAGCGGAGGGACCGCCATCCCTATGTGCAATGGCAAGGCAGACTCAGAGGTGCCTCCTGACCCAGGAGCCAGCGTGGATGGAAGCAGGAGCCACTAGAGAAATCAGTGCTACAAAGACGCATGTATTCATACATATTCTTTAAAAACCAGAAAACCCTGACCCATTTGTGAGGCTCTTGGGTGGGGAGGGCTCTGTGAGAAGAGCTGGAAAGGAAGCAGGACGTTTCTCCTCCAAAGAGTCTCGCATTTCCCCTCCCTGTCCCAAGAGCCACCCATAAAGGGTCAGAGGTGCCTTTGGCCAGGTGAAGGGCTCAGGACTGCAGCAGCTCAGGTGAAGACCTGGTGGTGATACCGCAGGAAAGCTCACACCATTCTCCTCCCTTTACAGCCAGGACAGATAATTTACCCCTATCGATGCGAGCAGCATCTTTGCCGAGGAGCAACTCAGCACTGGGAACGTGTCCCTGAAGTGAGTTCTCTCCTGCCAGCACCAGCTCGGACAGAAACCACTCCCAACCCCGGACGCTGGCAAACCAGCCCACGCCTCTGCACAACTCCGCTGTCCCCAAGGGCACGTCCTGCTCCATTGCATCACCCAGATGGGCTGCAGCCAGCAGACGCAGTGGCTCTGCACCCAACACCTGCCCATGGTCATTGCCCAGTAGCACCTGTACATTGGGACACGGCACTGCCCGTTGTGTCATGGCCCCTCTGCAAGCGGTGGCCAAAGGGTCACAGCCACATGGGGACACAACCGGGCACGTCCCTTTGCCTCAGGGAATACCTGAGTGGTGATATTCCCAAGAAAGAGCACACGTGGGCACCGTGGCACACAACGGAGAAGCTCATCTGGCCCTCGAGCCGTGCATTTGCCCACCTCGCTCCCCACTCCTACCTGCTCTTGTCCACTGCATCCTGCTCATCCATCTCATCTGCGCTGCAGGTCGCGCTGGAGTCGCTGTCGGGGTTCACCCCGGGGCCTTTACTGCCTTTATGACTCTCCTTCTTCTCAGCCTTGGGCGTCCCCTCCGTCCCCGCTGTCCCTCCGCCGCTGACGCCGCTTTCCGCCTTCTTGTCATTCCCCTTGTCCTTCTCCTGGCTGTCTTCACTCTCCTCCTTCTTCACCTCACTCTTGCAGGGCTCTTCGCTCACCTTCTCCTCCGGCTCCTCCGTTTTCACCACGTCCACCACCAGGTCCTCCTGCACCTTCTCCTCGCTGCTGGGCGGCTCGGGAGCTGCCTCCGGCGGAGGGCTGGCAGCAGGAGTGGGGTTGGCGGGGGGAGCGGTGGGAGCGTCGGGGGGTGTTGGAGCCTCTTCCAACTTGACTGCCGGTTCTGCGCCAGAGTCACCTCCTGGCCCGGGTGGTGCCTTGGCCCCGGTTTCGCCTCCTTCTTTGGCTTCAGGCCTCGGCGAGGGAATGCTCTCAGTGTCGGAGCTGTTATTTACTGCAGCTGAGAAAAGGGAAGAAATAAAAATAAGGATCAGCCCGAGATTCTCGCTTCCCATATCGCTGCCTCCGCCCCCTCCCATGGGAGGAGAACGCCCTCGTTCCTCCGAGGGGGAGATGATCCCGGGGCTGGGAGAGCTGCGCCGGAATCCCCAGATCCAGAGCCTACTAAGCAAAAGGATGCTCTGGGGGACCCTGCTTGCCCAGCACGACGACTGTTGTTAACCCCCACCCAAAGGCAAAACCGCACACCCAAATGCCTGGAGACCAAGTGACTGGGAAGCTGAATTTTAAGGGAAAAGCCTGGCTGCTGGCTGGGTCCGCAGGATAGGACCTGCTACCTCCTCATCCTCTCACCCATGGCTCTGGATCAGCTCTGCTCCCCCAGGGCCAGGCACCTCGCTGGCACCCTGCTCGCTGACTTACGTCGCCCGTGTCCCTGGTTCTGCCACCCCCGGGGCAGCTGGGAACCATCCCAAAAAACCCTGCGTGTTTGTTGTTATTTAAGCCGCCAGTGGCAGAAGAAAGGAGGTCAGGGTCGGTGAAAGCAAAGCGCTGGCAGCGCTGCGGGACAGGTTAATTATTACATGGAAAGGATCATTCTCAGATCTGCCACCAACAGCTTGCAGTGAGCTGGAAGCACAAGTGTCCAGGCACCGCTGCAGACGAAGGTGCTGCCGAGAGATTGTTTCTATGGCTGGGGAGAGGATCGTTCCCTCCAAGCCTTGAACAGACAAACACGTCCAGGGCCAGGAGCACCAGAAGACTTCCACAGTCCCACCTCAGCACATCCCTGATGGACACAGCTCCATGCTCATGCCCAAAGGCTTCCTCCTGGGCATCCCTTGACCTCTCTCTTTCCACAGCAGCATGGACAGCTTTCAAACGCCGGCAAGATGAGCAGCACGGAGGAACTGTGTCCCAAGAGCCGTACGCTGGAGCACATCCATCCTTCCTTGGCACAAAAACGTGCCACGCTCGTCTTATGCCTTTCTTCAGCTCCGTAGCCCACCCCGGCAGCAGAACAAGAGACGAGGCTTGGAGCGTAAGGCTCAGGAGCACGTCAAGAGATCCGTCTCTAATCTCAAAAATACATTGTTTCCTCTCAGGCACTCTTACAAAGAGCAATAACTACCTTTTACTTTGCGCCCCTGAGTCACGTATCACCTCGCACAAAGATTTACCTGGAATCTGCCTTTAATGAGTCACTCGCGATGATGATTTGAAAAGATTTCCCATTTCGAGTCCCATTAGCCTGGGTGCTAAGGCCAGGAACCAGCGTGGTGCCAGCACTGACGGTAAAGTTATTAAATTACTTTGACAAAAGTCAAATGGGGCTATTGTTGGAAAATTATGCACATTTTCTCCAAACTCGCTGCCGTGCTTTCTAAGCGATAAATAGCTGAAAATTGTCACTTTCAAGTTGTTTCCTTTCTTTGGTATGGCTGGGAGGGAGGAAAACGCTGCCTTAAAAGGGAAAGGAGGAGGAAAAGACCCGACAAGGTACCCCAGCCTCGCTGGTGGGAGACCGCGGCTTCCCCTGCCTTTGCTGGCAGCGCGGGCTCCACCGCCTGGGGCAGCACTGGCAGCGATGCCCTGACGAGACGGGGATGGGCATGTACAAACCTTAGTGGGTTATCCCTCCTTGAGCCCATGCTAAGCTCCTCGAGAGTTCACAGGGTTGGCTATTTAACCCTGCCGAACACACAGGGACCCCCCTTTGGGGGAAAACACCATGAAACGCAGTTTACAAGAGCACACAAGCGTGCCAGGCCCCGGTGAGCTGGGTGCCGTGGGAAGTGTGAGCTGATGGAAACTGGGAACCAAAGGGCTTGCTCTCCTCCAGGGAGAGAAGAAGCTGCTGGGACCAATCCAAGTTCCTTTACATGCAGCCTTGATGCAGGGGCTGCCGTGCCCCTGGGCCACGGAGGCTGCCGTAAGCCTCCCCATGCCCCCTGGGACCCCCGTGGGCAGCTGGCAGTCACAGCGGAGGCTGCCGGTAACAGAGCTCCCGCATCACACGACCTTCCCAAAATAAACATCCCTCCAGACAGACACGGGAGGAGGGCAGCGATCCAGGACACTCCTCGCCAGAGTGAAATCCAGAGGCATCCAAAAAGCCACCAGCACCTCGTGCTGCGGGATGCCGTCACCTCAGTGTGGCTTTGGGGTGACAGACGCAAGCCCCTGCCAGCATCTCCTGGTACTGGCAGCAAAGCCAGGAGAGCCGAGTGCGTCCCCCTCGCCACAGCCCCCCACCCGCTTCACCTTCCGCCTCCTCGGCCATCTCCTCCTCGTTGCCGCTCGTCCCCGACACCTCCATCTCCTCGTCCTCGGCTGCAGGAGGGAAGGCAGCTTCTTCGTTTTGAACGGCGGTGCCTTTTTTCTTCTTCCTCTTGGCGTTCCTTTCTTTCTCCTGGGGAAGAGGCAAACGATGGTGAGAAGGAGAGACCAGAGGGATGGGGAGCAGACAGCACCGTCTTGCTCAAAGGGCCGAGAGGGATGCTAACACCATCACGGTCCCACCGGGTAAACCCTCCGAAAATCAGTCCTCAGGACCGGACTCACCTGCCGAAAGCCTGGCAGCATGGTCCCACCTGGCCAAAAACTGACTGTCCTACAATGGCCAGCCCAGGTCCATGCGGAGCTCCAGCCCCAGGCAGCAGCACGCCTCCAAGGGAGGGGTGGCACTGACGCATGGACACACGGACAAGGACACCAGTGCAGAAGTGACCAGCGCCAGGCTGGCAAGATCCTGGTGGTCCCACGTTACGCATGTGCACGCATTCATCCTGCACATTTCCAGGGACTACCTCCACCTACGAAAACATGCATGGCCGCAGCCTGACGCTTGTCTGCAAATAACGAAGCTGATGCGCCAGATACGGCCCAGCCAATATTTTTGCGCACCAGCTTTCATGTCGCCTACGGCAGGTGCTGCCAAAGGACTTTGACTCCCATGCCGGGGCGGCTGTCGCCAGTGGGGACACTCCGGGTGGCACAGCATCCCAAAGGTGAGCTACCTGGTAGCCCATCCTGCCCTGGGAGAGCCCTGTCCCTGCTTGCCGGGGCACGTGCTGCAGCCACGAGGGCACGGAGAGCTGTTCCCTCCCGCCGGCCCAAAGGGAAAGTCTCGGCTTTGCTATCGTTTCCTGCTCTTGTTGCTTGAGTAAATATTACCAGTAGGAACAGGCCCATCATCTCCGGCTCTCCCTGCAAACCCCACATGAATGACGTGTGTAGGACGTTTATTTACATGGATGAAGAGATAAAGCCGTGGTGGAAACGTTAACTTTGCTGCTGGATCTTTGTGCTGGGAAGAGCTGATCCCCCCCCTTCCCCCCCCCGCAATTTTTCAATCCTTTAAAAAACTTCCAGATAAAACAAACAAATACAACTGCCTTCTGCTTGGAAACGCTGCTTGCTCAAAATCTATTTTTATCAAACTGGGCAGAAGAGAGGGGAAAAAAAGGCACTTGAGAAAGGGCTGTGTGAAGGCGCGGGGAGGCGGCAGGAGGAAGGCAGGGCTCTGCGGTGCCCCGGCCCCGGCCGGCAGCAGCGGTGATGCCCCGGCACCGCCAGCGCTCGCGCCTCTGCCACGGCAGCGATTCAGCAACCGCACGTTTCTGTCTGAAGCAGCAGTTCCCCATCACGCTAATGCGGTGACAAAGCGCCGACGTTACTATGGCAAAGACTTCTCTGCCTCTTACTCACGGGTCCGTGACTCAGCCGCGGGCAGGAGCAGGCTCCTCGCTGGGGAATTAGCCGGGAACCAGCCTCTGCCTCAGCATCCTACTTGGCCACAGCCCGGGCTCCGGCAGAGCGGAGCAGTGAGATGCCGGGGGCACCATGGGTCCCTCTCACGGCAGACCACACTGCTGGTATTTAGGGAAGATGACGTGAAATCCAGGCAGCAGATCCTGGCTACGTCTAGAGATACGTTCCAGCCACCACCTCACCTCTTATAAAGCCAACAGCTCTGGTCCCCTCACGCAGTCTTGCTCCCGGCACCCTGCCCAGGAACGGGGTCCCTTCCTGCTCTGCCTCTGTAAGCGGGCACAGGGCCCACATCTGACACGGGATCCTAACCATGACTGCAGGACATGGAAGAGTCTCTGTGAGCCATGCCTGGGACCAAGTGTTCCCCACTGTCACAACATTCTCTTAATCCAAGCGTTTACCAGCGAGGCCACAGGAAGGTGACAGGGCCGTTTCCTATGGGCACTCTGATGCTCATTTTGTGCTATACCAGCCCAGAGGGTTCCCGCTTTCTATCCGCCACCAGGGATTTTTGCAGGAGCATCCAGGACTTGGTGCCACTTGAGTGGTCTGCCTCGCCAAAACCACTGCGGAGACACGCTCTGTGCAGCTAGGACACCAAACCCTGCACGAGGGGTCACTCCACTTCTGCTCCTCCATGCTGTCCTCCCGGGCACCTGGTCCCCAGCCAGCCCCATCACGCTGACTCCCAGCCTGGCAGGGATGGGCAGCTCTTCCCCTCTTGCCATCCCCGGCACTGGGCATTGCATCCCACCACTCAAGTTCACCTGCACCATCTGTCTTGGAGGAGGAGAGGGAGATGCCACCAGCCTCGAGTACAACATCTCTCCAGCTTCTCCTTGCACTCACCACCTGACGTGGCAGGAACAGACAAAACAGCTTCCAAACCAGGCTACCATGTGGTAGTGAGCCATGACACGGAGCCATCATTATGGGTACCTCCCATCAGCATCAGCCTGTCCTACAAGCAGGACCAGGCAGTCCCACAGTGGTGTGATGTAGTGATGCATATTTGAGACGGCACCAGGACTAAGTCTAACCACAGAGTGAGTCCCGTGCTCTGCCACAGGAGCAGCCAGCAGCAACAGGAAGGGGCAGAGAGGAGATCCCACAGTGAGGAGGGTCCCAGTTCCCCATGCCAAGACCAAGGTTCTATACCAAGGCAAGGCAGACGTGTTCACCTTCTAGAAGAGGCCACCAGGCTGTCTTCCTGAAGCAGCTTTGCCGTGCAAAGCCAGCACCACCCAAAAAAACCAAGGAATTGCAGAGATGTTGCTTGGAGGGGTTCAAAAGATTGGTTCTCCAAGCAGGACCAGCACCAGCTCAGGAGATAACTCGCCCATCTTCGTTGCACAAGCCAAATAAAGCCCCAGCAGTCAATAGACCAATGTGACACTGCAAAGAGGTCCTGGTGAAGATAGAGCCTAATCTCCAACCGCTAACAAAAAGAGCGGCTCTGAGGACGCCGTGTATCCCAATGCCCTGCTTTCTTTAAATGCCGAGATTAGAGAGCGCAGTGCGCAGAAGGTCAAGGCTAAGTGACGCTGATGCCTGGGACACATCCGAGCCGCTCGGCAGTGAAACCAAACACAGCCGGGCAGATAAAGCGAAGCCTCAAGGTGGCCTGACCCTGCCCCAGTGGTAACAGGCTCCCTGTCCCGTGGTGCAGCCGGCTGGCACGGACACCCGGATCCAGGGGGGTGCTTGCAGAGGGAGGAGAGTGAGGATCTCTGGCATCCAGCCCCATCAGAGCCGGGGCCGCAGTGGGCTTGCAGAAGGCTCTCGCGAGCACTGAGCAGCTCTGGGAGAGGGGGAACGGGGCTCTGCGTGCTGACACAGCCCACCTGCAGCTCCCCGGCCCCTGTGTGCTCTTTCCCCAGGGGTGAACCTCTCCGGTAAAAGGATGGGTCTTCAAATTAAAACTCCAAATGCAGCACGTGGGAGCGTATGGACCATGCGGGCTTTGGAGAGGTGGAAAAGGAGCATCACCATGCCAGACATCTTCACCTGTTGCAACCCAGACCTTTCTCCTTCCTAACGCTGGGTGCTCCCTGGATGCTCTGAGGGAGGGTCCCCCTGTCCCCAGAGCTCCTCGGGCTCTGGCTAGCCAAGGTTCAGCATGCAAGGGGACAAGGAGCTGCTGAAATGCCCGGACTCATCCCACCCAGCACTGTCCTATTGTGGGGAATGGGAATCTCCTGCTTTGCACTGTGCTGTGACATGTTCTGGGGACAAAAGGACCTTGCCAGTCTCTGCTTCCCGTCCCACAGCGGTCACTGCTGCCCACCCATGACCTGCCGCTGCTGCAACCCAGTGTCACACCCACCTGGAAGAGGAGGCTACAATATTAATGAGCCCCATTTGGGAAACGAATGAGATCTGCTAATTAAGTTTACTCTCATTAAGCAAGAGGAAGAAAAGCAGAGCCACTGTGTTTCCCCGCACATCAGCAGCAATAGCTGTTGGTGGCGAGGTCAGGGAATAAATTGGGGATGTCACGGCAAAACTAGGCGATGCCACGCTGCCTCGCCACGTGCTTCCTCCACAGAGGTCATGGCTGACTACTGGGTATAGGATGAGATTTGGAGGCTCGGTTTGCTCGTGAATATATTTAGGAGTCAGGAAGGAAGGTCTATGGCAATTTAATCTCAGTTGTTCTTTGATTTTGTTCAGCTTTCTGGCATCTGCTGTTGCCACAAAACAATAGAGCACAATAAATAACAGCTGAACGTTCATTGTTCTTCTCCACAACCGAATCCCATAGCCTCCAATGCTCAAAAAATAAAATGATGATGCTGATATAAACTGCAAGTGAGAGTGAACAATTAGACTGGAGAAGTCTAGCGGCTGCCTTGGAGGGACGGATGCGGGGAAAAATGTGGTTCTGCAGAAAAACACTTCCGTGATATAATTTCTGAAACATTAGGAAGCAGAGTAAATTAATACACAACGGCTCCACTGCCAGCTAAGCTGTATGATCTTATTTCAGATGCTCCCCAGTAATGAACAATGATATCTTTATAATGTAACGTTTTATATTCGGAGGGCTTGATGCACATTTCATTCCAGTCTTTATATCTGTTTTGGGGTCTTTTATATAGTTTGTTTGCTTTGTTTCTAAAAACAATTCAGTGAAACATAGGAACACAGGAGTGTCTCTGTGCGTAGAGAATTAATAAAAAAGAATCGCCGATGTCTTCTCTTTCTCTCATTCCTATAGACTGACTAGGATATTAAATTCCTGGGTGAGTCACTGAATGTTTTCCTGTCTTTCTTTTTACTCTTTCTGTAATAGCTTGCTTGGAGAGATTCCTGCATTGAACATTGTCCTTTGCATTTTCAAAGCACCCCTTGGGGGTTTAGCCATGTGAATTCTATTAGCCAGAAACTGGGAACCCCAGGATACTCTACAAATGAAATAATTATAATCCTTAGTTGCTCTTAGCAGTCCGTCCTATCTCCAGAACACCAAACAAACCCCACTTCATTCACACCCTGGACCGCATGCCAGAAAAGCATCAGTGTTAGCCCCTTCTGATGGGGAAAGCGAGGCACGGAGGGATGTACGCGTCTGCTCGCAGCCCTGAGGACAACCAACATCCGTGTCAGGACCAGCCTTTCCTCACGTTGTCCTAAACCCCTGAATTTCTTTGGGGCAAACCGACACTTTACCAGGTAACTGCGGTACCTGCAGGGCACAAAGCTGTGGTGCCCCGACGGGCTCTCCGCTCCTGGGGTGGAACAGAACAACCTCGCCGGCATCAAAGTATTTGCAGAGCCGGGACTGAGCTCGCGTCCCGGCCAACACACCACAACCCTCCTCCTCCTTCTGCTCCTTCTTATCTCCTTGCGTACCAGCCATGCTCCAGACACCCAGGCATCTCCCACGCAGCAGCTCCCCCTCCTCCAGACCTCCTGGGGCCAGATGGGTAGAAAACCCTCTCCTGCTCCGCTTCCCGCTCCCCAGAGCTTTCACTCTGACATGATAAAGACCCTCCTTGGCTGTGGGAAGCACGCAAGCTGGCTGGGAACTACCTATGGGTGTGGGCTGAGACGGGGCTCTCACCATTTTCAGTTTGTGCTGCTGTAGGATCTCATCCAGGTTCTGCCTCTTCTTGTAGTTGAAGTAGAAGTTTTTGCACTGCGACACGGTCTTGGAGCCCACCATCCTGGCAATGGCCGACCAGTTCCGCCCATGCTCAAGGAGACCTATGGTCGCAGGAGGGAAAAAGGAGAAGGGTTTAACACCAGATACGCTCCCACAAGGGCAGCATTATCCATGCAGGATGGGAAACATCCTCCGCGCAAGCCAAACTCCACAGGAACAATATGGTCACTAGCACCCGTCTGAATGGCTTCCTAGGCCAGGGGATGACCTATGAGAGCCTGTTTTTCTTTCCAAGGAGAAACAAGACACTATGCTGACCGCCTCTGGAACAAAATACGTCCCACAGCCACATCTCGGCCAGCCACTGGGCTGTCAGGAGGGCGAGCGGTGCTCCCTTCCCTTTGGGACGGTTGCAGGAGGTGTTGCCATGCCCAGGAGAACCTGGGGCAGCAGCTCTCAAGTCCCTATCACAAAGCAAAGGTTCTTCCCACCCTCCTGTGCCCCAGTGATGACTTTGACTGGGGTAAGACGGCAGTTCAGGGCGCTGGAGCGCAGAGTCCTGTTAGGGATGGGGAGGAGGAGCAGGGAAGCCCAGGTGATATCCCGGGCTGGGAAGAGGTGTGCCAGGGCATTAGTGCTGATTGCAGGCTCATGAGCAAAAGCAGCTTCCCAGGTCAGGCATCACGCCAAGGGCTGGCAATCCTGGCCAGATGGTGCCACCCAAGCATGGGGCTCCTGCCAGCACTGGGGCAACCCAGCAGGGTGGAGGAGAAGGAAGGAGCGAGTCAGCAGCCTGCGTCCTTGCGGTCTCTGCAGGGGTGTCTGGGCACCCCCGGTGCCACAACTGGAGGTGGGGGTCACAACCACAGGCCAGAGAAGGGTGCAATGGCACCCTTGTCCATCCATCCCAGGCTCCTGGAGGTGACCTGTCCGAGGAAGATCCAGACTTTCTGGGAAATAAAAACCTCGCAGCCTGCAATCCTTCCTAGTGTGTGGCTGGTCCTTCCTGTGGTGCCTGGTGGGGCCAGAGCTGCCACCAGCCTGCAGGATGCTGCCAGCTGAACTGGGACATGCTGTTCCAGCTGGTCCTGCCCATGTGATGCCACCTTCAAGCCAACAGCTCCCCAGGTCCTCCCTTGCACCTTGTGTAGGGTGCAGGATAGAGAGACTACGAGCCCAGGGGCACAGTACTGCCACAAAAGGTGACTTCAAGATGAAAACCAGCAGGGAATGAACCTGCTAGGAGCATCTTCCAGACACCACCAGCCACAGAGCCTGGGAACAGGCACTGCCTGGGCACCTCCATCATCCGTCCCCAAACACTTCCCTGGCTGCTCAGACACCACAGGGCTTGGGACCGCGACGAGTCCCACATTAGGGCTCCTGGTGACAGCCCTGCTTGTGCCCGGGAGCCACGACAGCTGTACCCCAGCCTGGCCCCGCTGCCAGCCTTCAGCCACACTGCTGCCACGTGCCACCTCCGAGCCCCAGCCTGGACCGAAGGGACAGTCGAACCTCTGCTTCAGCCCAACAACAAATTCCTCCCGGGACAGACTCATCTCAGCGCAGCCACAAGCAATCGGGGTCCGAGGGAGGCACCTCCCGCCAGGATTCCTGCACCCGTGCAAGGGGAGGGCACAGCATGGGGGCCGCGGGTACATCTGCCTTGAATAGCTGGCACCACATCCCCCAGGAGAGATGAAACCTCTCCCTGCTTCCCAGCTCCTGGAGGAAACCGGCAGTACCCAGCACAGCAGGAGTTAACATCCAGCCGGTGCCTGTATCCTGCCCCGTCCCAGCACCAGGGCTTATCAAATTGCATGTAAGAGGCAGGCATCACACAGCGCTGAGCACCACAAAAGGCCGTGGCAAGCCAAGAAACAAGTTTGAGCTTTAACTCTGCAACTCCCAGCCTCGCTGCAGCCAAACCCACGACCGCCGTCACCCCGCTGGCAGGCTGCGACTTCTTAAAAATAATAATGAATCAAAAAAAAAAAAAAAAAGGACGTCCGGCCACCAACTGTGGGAGATAACGAGCTGGGGTGGGAGTCCTCCCCCTCCTCGAGTTGCTGAAGGCTGCAGGGGAAAACAGGACAGTCCCCTGTGTCACAACCCATCCCCTGTGTCACAACCCTTCGCTGCTCGTCCAAAGCAAACAAGCGGCTCGGCCCCCTTTGCTCATCTCTGTGCTGGTGGCCCAGCACCAAGTGTGACAGCTGGGGACAGAGACCTTTGCTGTGCCCCGGGCAAAGCCCTGGAGCGCAAACACTGGCACCGGTGAGCCATGAGCCCTGGGGCTTCGGTGGGCGAGATGCCACGCTGCCTGGCGGCGGGAAGCGGGACCCGGCACGGCAGAGCCTGGGGAGTGTGGGGGGGTGACGGCTGCCAGTGCGAGCGGTGCCCAGCATGGCCTGACCTTTGCCAGCCGCGGCGATGCCAGCTCCCGGCTGCCCTTTCCCCTGTCAGGCTCGCTGTGCCCACCGCGGGGCTGGGGGACAGGGACGCTGCCGGAGGAGCCCGCAGCTGGCCAGGCTGGTGGCCACGGCAGCGGTGGGCTCCCGAGGAAGCTGCCTGCAGGACCCGGCAGGGAGCCCGGACCCCCTGCTCTTTACATTAAAACCAGAGCGAAACAGCAACACCTGCTTCCCCACGCTGTAATTATCTGCATGCTCGGGGAGGGACCAGCCGAGACACCCCGGGACGTGCCGGTAAGCCCTTGGTTCACCGGGCACCCCCGGCTCGATGCGCTGCGCAGCCCCCAGCCACTGCCCCGAGCTCCCCGGCACGCCAGCCCGCCTCGGCACCGCAACTGAAACTATGACTAACGGAGTTATCAGATCTTCACGCTGGCTTGGGGCGGGGGCTCGGGACGCAGGGGGTGCCCGCAGGCACGCAGCGACACGCAACCTTGAGGTTAACCCCATCCTTCGGACCCCCAGCGCCTGACTTACGTGCTCCGGCTGCGGGTCCGGCAGGCAGGGAGCGCGCCCGGAGCGCGCAGAGGGCGAGCTGGGAAGGACGCGGGCGTTGGGGCACTTCTTCAAAGCCCCCCCGGGCACGGCAGCCCGCTGCGAAGCGCTGCGAGTGCTCCGCTCACACCCTCCCCACGCATTTTGCTTTCGCTCCCTCGCAGCAGCCGGAGACAGAGAAGAAAGCAAAGCCGGTTCCTTAAATCCTGGGGGCGAGAGGATTTCAGAGCCATGGGCGGCCGAGAGAGGCGAACGAGCGGGTGCCGAGGCTGGAAACCAGGTCACAGGCAGGAGACTCCTGACCCCGATGCCAGAAGTTGGTGGGAACACATGGAACACATGCTCCGGCCCCAGTGCTCTTCCCTCCGGTGGGGCTGGCGAGCGAACGGCGTCCTCCGCGCTCCTCCTGCTCGCTCGCCGGAGCCTTCCAGCCGGCTGCAGCCGCGATTGTTCAGGCGGATGGAAGCGCCTCCGGTATTTTTCTCCCCTACCTCACCTCCTCGCTCAGCAGCTCGGGGCTACGGGGAGGCTGTGCAGTTTCAGGAGATGCCCGACGTTGCCAAGAAATAATAATAATTAAAAAAAAAAAAAAAAAAAAAGGCAGGAGAAAGGCGAAGGGGAGGGAGCAGCCGACCGCGCTGCAGCTCCGCTCCTGCCAGCCCGGGGACGGGGAGCCGGTGCCGTCGGTATGTGGCGGAGCAGCGAGCGAGCTCTAATCTGTTCCTCTGGCTGACCCAGGGCTCGTTGCATCTGAATGTGACCTCTAGACAGAGCATTAATAACGAACGTGGCGCTGACCCAAGCTGACAAGGGGTGCGGCCGCTTGGCACCCGCTCCCGCCCTCCCTCTCTCACTTTCTGTCTCCCTCGCTCTCCTCTGAATGTCAGCGGCAGGGGGAGGGATCCAGGAAAACAAAGCTTGGCTAATAGTTTCCTCCGCTCTCAACTGAATCAAAGGCGCTTTTCTTTGGGGAGGTGCGCGCCAGCGAGCCCAGCGCCGCACCGGCGGGATGCCCTGGCACTCCGGCACTCCTCTGCCCCGCGGCCGCTGCCCTGGCGGAGGAGGGATGGGGAAAGGTTTGGCATCGGAGTCACCATGGGTGGACGGGGGCCTTTGCTCCGGTACCGGCAAGAGGAAGCTGGAAGGAAGAGGAGCCCGGAGAGCATGGTACTGCGCACTTGGCGTTTCGGAGCACGGAGGAGAAACTCGGAGGGGCAGCCTGGCAGGCGAGGGCCATCACCCCGCACCCCTCGGCTCTCCGCAGCTGCAGTATTTTACCGGAGTCGTTCCAAGGCTCTCCAGCACGGCCACCCTGCTCCACCCAGGGCTCGGCGAGGGTGGAGGGAGCCCATAAAAGGGTCCCTTAATGGGAGCTCATCTGGATTTGCAGATCAAGGTTACAGGCAAAAACCTAAGTGATCTCATTCCCCTACGCCCGACGGTACCTGGTGCGAACCTCCAGCCCCTCTCGCACCCAGACATTCTCTTGGTAGCGGGGATGGAGGCAGTTCGGCTATGGCATAGCCAAAATGGTCTGTAACCCCATCCCGGAGAAAGACCAGTACTACAGAGTCAGTGACACCATCCGAGGCATCCCGAAAGCGTGGTCGGCATCGCTCTGAGATGAATTAGAGCATCGCAGTGTCACCTTCCCCTGCCGATCTCGGGTCGGTTTGCAGCGCGTGGGAGAACTGAGGCACAAGGAAGGTGAGTAACTTCTCCAGGGCCGCGGAGCCAGTGGGTGGCAGATCTGGGTGAGCGCCGGGCTCCTGACAGCGCACCAAGGAAAGTGGTGAGGACGGTGCGCAGGGGACAAGCCCAAGTCCCTGCACGCACCGGTGGCATTGCCGGAGGGACTGTCACGCAGGCGGCCGGCTCAGTGTGCTCTCACCGTGGCGGTGGGTGATGCTCTCCCTTCCTTGGGAAGGTGACACCAGAACCAGGCTGCCACACTCCCAATGGACCTCTCCTTTGGTGGCCAGATGCCAGCGCGTCTCTGATGTGCCCCACGGCTACGAAGGAGCTCGCAGCAAAACTCCTCAGCAGCCGTCACACCCATCATGCCATCTCTCCAGAGGGAGGCAGTGCCACCAAACGAGGTGTGGGTATGGAGTCGGGACCGCGAGCTAGCTCAGCTCTAGTGCCACGTCCCTGCTCCGCTGGCCCTGGCTGGGGACCCTCAGGGCCCAGGTCTCCCCTTCAGAGAAGCCGGTCGCTGGACCACTGCATCAACCTGCTGCAAAAGCATCGAGCCCTGTGCCCTGACCATGGACCTGCCCGGCTGTCCCCCTCCTGTCACAACCCTCTTTTTGCGCTGTGTCCCCATCCTTTGACCCTGGGAGGGGACAGGAAGCCTGCCCCTGGGACATCTGCTCCCCAAGAGGTGCCATTTCCCCCCGTCTGACTGGGACACTCGAGTCTCCAGCGCAGGGCAGCGAGCGCACAGGGAGCAGCTGCTCCTGGTGAGCCCAGCTCTCTCCCTTCACCTGGTTAGGATATTATTCCTGCTCTCTTATTGTTGAAAAAATAACGCTCAAAATTAAAATGTAGGCTGTAAATTATAGTAATTACCCAGCAGTTCCCCCTGACAGGCCTTTTGTGTTCCATTCACCGACACTCACTAAGCAAATCCTCGCAGTTTGCTCCTACACACTCGAGAAACATTCAGCCAAGGGAGGCAGCGAGCACAGCTCCGGGGGGCACGGCGGGCAGCAGCACCACGGGCTCTATCCCCGGGGTGACACCTTGGCTGAAGAGCCGGAAAGCCCCAGCCTGGGGTGTCAGGGATGGGATCGCAGCCGATCACAGCCGACCCCAGCCCCTTCCAGCGCAAGTGTGACCGATTCCCGCCTTGGATGCAGTTTTGCCCTCGTGGCACCCAATCCGCCCCATCCTGATAATTTCCACCATGTCGCTTCATTCTGAACTTCATGGCAAACACGCGGCTCGCTCGGAGCAGGTGGACGGCGGTGCTCTGCCCGCAGCGGTGGGCGCCAGGGACGGGCTGTCCTCCCTCTGAGCTCCCCTTGCACCCAGCCTGAGCAGAGCGCACGCGGGTGGGGGACCCCAAGGCACGTCCCACCCCAGGACCAGCAAGAGGGACAACATGCAGCGACTGGCACAGGCTGCAAACCAGCTTCTCCAGCTCACATTTACTGCCATCAGCATGCTTTTACAGCAATAAATATCTCCAACCGGAGAGAGGATGGCTCCAGCATGAGCACAGGGGACACAAAGGGAGGAAGGTATGGAGCTGCCGGCTTCCCAGCATCGCCTGCGCTGCAGCCAACTCCTTCTAAGAGCAACGGCTGCCCTGCCAGGAAGAAGCGATGGAGGAAAATTCGAAGACTCACATGGACCTACCTCTCCCCACCCTTCAGCCAGCAGCTCGTTAGAAATAACAGCGCAAACCCAAATTAGGGTTGGAGGAGCGCACGCTCGCGCGTGTTTACCCACTCGCTCGGGCTCCAGACAGCACGCCGAAAGGCAGCCACGTCCAAAAGGCGATGGGAGATGGCTGGCTTCTGCGTGGGCTTTTGTGTCAGTGGGTTTTGTGTGCGAATTTGAAGAAATCAGTATTTTTTTTAAAAATCCCACTTTTCAGTTTTGTGGACAGGATGGGACTGGGAAAAAAATGGTTCCGGTCAGTCCAAAACTCATCTTACTTTCCGAATTGGTTGTTGGCAGAACTGATACCTTCTGTATCCAGGGAAATATTTTACATCTACCCAAAATGAACTATTCGGGAGTCTTCACAGCTTATTTAACTCTCTGACATCAGCTTTTCACATTTGCGACCAACCCTCCTCTGCCTCATCAGGCCGACTCCATCCCGTGGCCCCTCCGGTTCCTTGGCCTGGGCGAAGGCATAAAGAGCCCAGGCTTGGCTCTGCCGCGAGGGCGAGGAGCACAGAGCCTTGGCAAGGCACGGGAGGACCTCAGGTGAGCAAGAAACTGCCATTTCCACACCGTCTCTTTCCGAAGAACAAAACCACTTGTTAAACGCCAGGGGAAAAACCCAGTGCCGGGGCGAGAACAGATACCAGACTTTAAAGAGTAACGAAGGTCAGGCCGAAACCTCACGGTTCATCAAGTTCAGCTCCAGCGCTATCGCGGCTGCTCTGCAACGCCGGGCGCCGGCGGCGAAACGCAGCGCAGGGGCTGGTGGGGGCAGGCAACAAACCCACCCGGCTGCTCCAGGTCGGCGCCCGCTGCTAGCGAACTCCCCGCCAGCCTACCTTTAACTCCTGCCTGCGTGGGCTCCCGCCAGCGGGTCCCCCAAAGGCAGGAGCTGCCTAAACATTGCCTTTTAAGGAGCAGCCCCGTCCCGCTGCCGAAATCCTCCGCGCCCAGCCCGGCGGCAAAGCCTGGCAGAGCAGCGGGTGCTGCCCGCTCCTCGCCTCGGGAAGGGAAAGGGGGGAAATCCTCGAGCAACTCCCGGTTAATCAAAACCTCCTGCTTTCAGGATCGCAGCCGTGGTGCAAGGAGGCAGTATCAGAGAAACATGCTACCCCATAATTATCCCAATCTCTGCGCATTTTGACAGACTAGTGAATCAAAGTTTATTGCGTAATAAAAGTGTCATTAAGCAAGAACTTTCCTCTCGCTAGGTTTTCGTTCCCCTAGTTAATTTTAATAACACGGTACTCCCCTTTATTGTCTCTCCTGGCAGACACAGTCCTGCCTTCTCCCGCTTGGAAAGTCTCCGTGCAGCTCTGCAACTCAGGAGCAGAGCCGACGACTTTGGCGTCTCGCTGTCCCAGGGCTGTTTTCCCTGACCTCCCTGAAGAGAAGTGACAGGGGGTTTCACGCCACGCACAACAAAGCTGGGGATGGACGGCAAGGCCTGGCTGATGGTGCTGGGAGCAGAGGTCACCATCCCCACCCCTGCCCAAGCACCCGGGGTGTTAGGGCTGACCTTCTGTAGGACACTCATCTTGCTTGTTTAACTCCCCGAACCAGCCAGCTGTGGGCTCAGACGGGTACCAGTCCCGGGAAGAGTGTGGCTGGGGCGGCTGAGTCCTTACGGTGAGGAGGACGGTGCCCGTGCCTCCGAGCCCACCCCGAGCTGGGTGCCCGCAGCCTCCGCCGCCCCTGCCCAGCCATGCCCACAGCGGGCTCTGCCGCCGCCTCCAGCCTCTGAGGTTACCTCCGGAGTTTCACAGCCGCTGCGAGTCGGAAACCCCCACCGCGCCGGTCCCTGGAAATGCCAAGCAGAGCCACTTCGAAGCATTAAAGCGGCTGCTTCCTGGCAAAGGGGAATTTGGCTTCTCTGTAGAAGTCTGGTGTTGCAATCTCAGTTTCCCAGGTTGTAACGGAGGGGAAAACATCAGCAATCGGGCTTTACACCAGCAAATCTCCCTGCCTCGTCCTGGCCCCTGGGCTGGAATAACGCTACGTGCTCCCACGCTTCATCCTTCCTCCACGCAGGCTTTGGCAGCCGGTTTTAAGACTCCTTAAGCGCACCTCCAGCATCCAGCAGAAAACAGCAAGAGGCACTTTTTTTAACAACCAGATGCGATCTCCAAAACAAAGCAGTGCTCGGAAAAGATCCCTCCAACAACCCTCCCCTGCTCAGCACCTGCTCGCCCCACTACCTGGCCCCGGGCCAGCTTCCTTGATTAAAGCCTATCTATTAAGTTTTGCGTCTATAGAGAGCCCCGCTCGGCAATGCACAAGATTGGCACTGGGCTGTAGAGAGGGTTGGAACAGCTTAAAGGCGAGTGAGCCAAACACTTTGGGATATTCACAGGCAAAGTAATCCAAGTCCACAGCTCCCATCAGCACCTGGGCAGCCGGCGCTCCAGAACGTGTAATCACCATCCCGGCAGCAGGTGCATTTTCCAAGCAGAGCCGAACCCGCTAACACGCCTGTTTGCGTCTGCCATCCCCAAACGGCACTCATTTCCATTTTAATTTCCCATTTACAACCCTCAACGGGCCAGGAGAGTCGGCAGCGATGCAAGCGGGACGCACGGGCTGGGGACGTGAGCTCGACAGCCCATCAACAGGACGTGACTTTGGCAAAAAAAAATTAAAGCAGCGAAAGAGCTGGCGCAGGAGCGGCACGAGGAGGGGAAGTGGCAAGAAAGGCTGTGCTACACTCAGCACTTTTTTAAAAACGGTCTCAGCAAAGGCTCTGAATCAGCGCCAGGATGTAAAGTCACCCCCCGCTGCCCACAGCTCCAGCTCTCGCGAGGTCCCCCATGCGTGGCTGCGGAGCGTCGGGGTTCACCATCCTCTCCCTAAATCCCAGGGCCGTGAACGCAGGGAGACGCTCTCGGCGCATCTGGAACAGATTGCACCGATAGCACGAACCTCTGGAGAGCAGCACAAAGCTCCACCTCATGCTACAGGCACCAGAAACTGCAAAAAGCAACAGGCGGAGTGCCTTCCCCATTTCCTACAGCCGTCTCCAGACACACGCGAGCTCCGGCCACAGCCCAGACATCCCTGGTGTCGGTGCAGCTCCTGGGGCCGGAGAGGCTGAACATACCCCCTGTGTGACCGCCTGCCTCCCCAAACCCCTGCTGAGGCTCGCTGGGAACAAACCAGCAGCGGGACGGGCAGAATCCGGCCCCACGGCTCAAGGCCCACCACCCTGCGCCGACTCCAGCCATCAGCCTCCAGCCATCAGCCACCACCCAGCCCCGGTTGCCGGGTTAACTCCAGCAGAGCCAAGAGAGAAACAAGCAACTCACCTTTTTTAGCTGTCTCCATCTCCTCTTCGGTCCAGCGAGAGCTTTCATTCATCTCCAGAGAAGCTGGGAAGGAGGAAGGAAAGGAGAGCAGTCAGCTGTGAGTGGGACCCAGCAAGCTTGGCGAGCTTGGAGGAGATGCTCGAACCCCAAACCCCATCCTGCGCCCTGTTCCCCGGAGGCACGACAAACGCCGTGCAGCGCGAAAGTGCTTCTGCAGGGAACGCTGGGGCAGCGCAGGCTCTCAGGGCTTTTCCGTGCCACGGGAACCCATGCCCAGCATCCCCTTGGGATGCATCTCGGTGATGCAAAACCTCTACTTTGGGACTGCAAGCGAAGCCAGATGGCTTGAGGGTGGCAGCAGATTTCCTGCTGATTTGGTGCCACACACTCTGGCCGGCCAACAACAGGTACCTAAGATGGAGCCGACTTGGGCTGCGTGCTTTGGAGGTGGCAGACACAGGGTGGGACCGTCACCCTCAGTGGAGACGGAGAAACAGCGTCACCTCGGTGGTGACTTTGGCTGACCGCATCCATCCAGGGTGTTGGCCGTGCTTGACCGCAGGCTCCGTTGGTGCCATCGCCAGGCCCTCAGACACCTCAGAGCCACTTCCAGCAATGCTGGGGGCTCACCCGGAGCAGCTCCCATTGCAGGGGGACGTGCTGCTCCGGCTGGGAGAGGCGGAGAGGGGTGTCAGCACCTGATGCTCCCCGTCTCCCTTACCCCAGGCACGCTGCTGGGGACACCAAGGTCCCGCATAAAGCCTTCACTATGCAGCAGCGCCGCTGGCAGCCTAGCACTAGAGCAAACCCTACAATAACAAACCAGGGTGTGAGTCAGAGGCAAAAAACAACTTGGTAAGGAAACAGATTTCCGGCTCAGGCTGCCAAGGGGTTATTACTCTAAACAACAGGCAAAGCATTATTTCAACAGTGATGAGAGATGTTTTGACAGTGTCCTTTTGAAATGGAAAACAGGCTGATAGGTTCGAGAGAAAGGATACCGGCGAGAAGAGAAGGAAGCATCTTCCAAGAAGCTCTACAAGAAGCCGAGACCCCGCCGAAGGACAAGGCAGGCTCCGATGCCCACAGCATTGGGCAGAGGAATCCCCTCCACAGCCGGCTGAGCACGGCTGCAGGTGTCACCTCCTGGAAGTCAGTGCAGGTCACCGCCTCCCCCAGAAACGCCATGCCTCCCCGAGGACGACAGCCAAGAGGGAGGGAAATCAATACCTCGCCGCTTCCCCTGGCTGCGGGCAGAGCCGGGGCCACCACGCTCATTTATGTAAACACGAGTGTCCCCAACGCGCTGCGCAAGGCCCGTCGCTCAGCTTGAGGGTGACTGTTATTGTATGGTAAAGAAACGTCAAAGAAACGGCCCGTTTGGTTTGATTAATGGTATTTACTGAGGTTGCGCAGTTATGAAACAGATGCCCACGGGGAGCTCCGGCACACTGCAGTTAAACCACAATACGGTTTTGTGTTGTTTTTTAATGTTCAATTGGTATTTAAAATGCAATAACTTTCTTAGCCAACCTAAATTAAAGCACTACTGGAGAGACATAAAGTGAAACCAATTGCTCAGATATGTCACTGGAATTGATCCATTCCCTCTTCCCAATTTAACACGGTCTAAAGTCTTTTCCCCATGTTTGCAGTGAAGTTTATCAAAGACTCTGAGGTACTGGGGTAAAAAAAAATTAAAATAATCCCATCTAAGCTATTGGCATTACCTGCTGCTTCTTTGCAGCATTGCTTAACAAGTTCGAGGGGGAGAGCAGGGCTCCGTTGCGCTGGGAGCTATTTATATCATCTATATGAAAACAGAGCGCTCGCAATCAAGGCTTCAGCCAGTTGTCAGCAGAGGAACAGGGAGGCGAAACACCTCCGAGTGATTTATAGCACATGGAACAGAACAAGCAAGAAACTGCAGAGCAAGGAAACCGAGCGGAGTCACCCTGCTTTTATTTTTACTTGCCTTAGGTAGCGCAGTAATAATTTTATCCTTGATAAGAGTATAAAACAGAAGAAAATCAGGCAAACTCCTTGATGCGTTGGCTTCTTTAAGTCAATGCATGAGCAGTTTCCTGGGGTGACCACTACTGATACTGCAGACGCGAGAGGCAGATGCACCTGATATGGGGCTGCGGATGCTGCCGTGAATTCCTGTCTAGGCCGAGAGGGACACGGTGGCATCCCATGGCTCTGGACAACCACCACTTGCAGCCGCGGTCCCTGGGTGCCAGGTCACGGGCAGCACGCTTCACCTCATCCACCTCGCTCTGAAGGGGCTCCCGGCCTCTTCCCACTGTGCTCAGCCACCCTGCAGCCTCGGAAAATACTGACCACTGTGCCTGGCCGGCTACTGATGGGGGAGATGAGCAGGGACACTGGGGACCAGCATGGGAAACGCTGCTTTTTGGGCAAAATAAGCGCAACCTGGGGTGCACGGCACGACTGCAAGCTAGGGTGGAGGCTCCTGAGCGGCTGTAACCCACTGCCTCCTCACCACGTCCTTCAGCTGCAGAGATGAGGAAAGGACCATCCCGATCCCCAAGGCCAGGGAGGACACAGACCCCGCAGGCTGCAGCTGCTCGGACTCCAGGTAAATTTGAAAAGAGAGAGTGCAGGAGAACTGGCAGAGACCCAGGCAAGCCCAGGAGGGCAGAGTGGGCTCCGGCGCAGAGCTTGGGGGTACGTGGAGCCCGAGCTGCCGCGGAGGGAAAAACACCTCTGGGTGCAGGAGGTGCACGAGCCCTGCATGAACCCAGCCAACACGCTGCTAAAAATGACAGCTTCCCTTTTTGTCTTTTGCAATACTTTCCCTCTGAGGCCCTAAAACCCACTAACGCTCAGCCAGGACAACCCAGGCTTGCAAATGCCTCTGGTTCATCCAGGCGAACCGCGCTAAGTAATTTGTGGGATGGAGAAACCTCACCGCTGCCCTCCCGAAAAGGAGGATTTCACGCAGGAAAGCCCTCCTCTGTGAGCAGGGAGCAGAAGAGGGTGCTGTCCCATCCCAGCAGAGCGGACACCCCAAAAGCCCTGCCAAGTTCCCCCCGTCCCCGCGCCCCCCGGTACCCACCCAGCTCCGCGCTCTGCTGCGGGGCGGCCGCCTCCTCGTTGTTGGCTTCGTTGGCCATGGAGCGGGTGATGCGGCCCTTGCGCCTGCCCTGACTGTTGGCGGTTTTGCGACCTTTGGAAGTGACGGTTTCTTTCTCATCGTTGTCTTCCCCGGACGTGTCGTCGTTCTTGTCCCTGTAAAAACAGGGAGGGAAGAAAAAAAAAAAAAACCATTGTTGGGTTGGTCTGATTTTTAGGTCAAGCAATTACTTCTCTGCACGTGTTTGGGGATGGTTTTATTTATTTTTTTTTTTTGTTGGTCTTTTGGGGGGGCGGTCTGCATTTTTTTTTTGCACACGCAGGCTCTTTTCCTGGCTGGGAGCGGGCTGGATTGGCGGTGGGGTGATTTGCGGTGGGGTTTGCTTTCTGCAGCTGGCTGCAACTCCACCACCAAGTGCACGCAGAGACCTGACGGAGACAGGTTTAATACCAGACCATTCAAATTCATCCCTGCCTCCTCCTCATTTATCTTCCTGAAAGGGACCTGCTGGTAAATGTCTTAGCAGCCTAGATATAATGAAGCCAGATGTTCTTTTAAACCAAGTATTAAGCCCATTACAGATAGCTAGCGGTCTGCGTGCCAACCTTTCCCCGCCACGGCTCTGATGCTCCCCGTTTGGCGCGAGGGAGGCAGGGCTGGCTGAAGCCCTTCGTCTGGGAGCGCTCACGCTGCCATCAATAAAGCTAAAGGTGAAGTGCCACGCTCGGCTGTGCCCGGATTGCTCCTCCGACTCCCAGAGGCTCTCGCAACAAAGCAAAAGCTTTGGACAATCGGAGGGGCTTTGCGGGTCCGTTTTGTTAACAGAACAACCCCCCAAAAAAAGGTTTCAGAGTCGCTTTCCCAGTTTGGGAGCAGTGGGGAAGAGGAATGAAGAGGAAAGCAGGCTCTGCCCTTGCCTCCCTGCGGAGGAGGTGAGGTGGGTGCACATAGTCCTGCACGGGGTCAGGCAGCCCTGGACCACAATGCATCCCACCACAGCATCCCAGCGCTGCATCCCACCACGGCATCCCACCGCCGCAGCCCCGGCCCGATGCCCAGCCCTTGCTGGAGACGGAGGAGAGCAGGGCAGGGAGAGCCGTTCCTTACTTTGTCAGTTCTTCTTTGTCGTTTTCTGTTTCCTGCTTGTCTTCCTCCTTCTCTCCCTCCTTCTCCTTTTCTTTCTCTTTTTCATCTTTCTCGTCTTGGCTGCTCCGGGGCATTTGCTGCTGCTGCTGCAAAACAAGGGACATAAAACAAAACAAACGCTCAGTGCGGAGGCGGATACATCGCAGCACCTGGGCCAACCTAAACAAACGCCGTGAAACAATGCTGGGGGGCGAGCGGCCAAGAGGAAGAAGCGCTGCAGGCAGCGGGTACAGGCAGGGTGCTTATGGAGGCCACGGGAGCCGAAAGCTTTCCGGGGAGATCGGAGGTAGTTCGGGATCAGGCACAGCAGCCGCGCTCCTGCTTCCCATTCCAGGCAGCGGGATAGCCCCGGCGGCTCCCCTCGGGTCAGGCCACACTGCAGACAGCGAGCAGGGACCCGACATGAGGGAAGGCAGGGAGGTGAGAACAACCCCCCTGTTCCCTGCAGATGATGGCTTAGCAACGTCGGTCGCGATTTGCAGCTGGTGGGATGCATTTTGCTGGAGCACGAAGGAGACGGGGGCACCAGAGATGCCCTGAGGCTCAGCAATACCAACGCTGTGATCTTTCTCTCAAGCATCTGACATACCCCCCGGGGAAAGTTTATGGCTCCATGTCACTGAAAAGGGAAGATGCCCGGCTCCCTGCCTGCTCCGTACCGCCTGGCACCCTCAGCAGAGGCGGTGCACCCAACTGCCCCAACACCGCTGCAACCGAAGGCGCTGCAGTACCCGAGGGAGGGACATGGCGATTATAATAGTTCTGGATTTTGTTTCAACAGCTGCAGGAAGGAGGATGCTGGGGGGCCTGGTTCCCCTGACCTCCCTTCCCTCTAGCAACCGGCAAACGAAAGGCGTTTCATAGAGATGTAGAAATTAGGGACGGAAATGATTTATTAAACCATCCTGCTTCTGGCTAATGCAAGGCTGCTCGCTCCAGGAAACCCACCCAGGCTCACCCGGCCCCTGCCCAAGCTGCAGGGCTTCCACCACCCCTTGGGAAAGGGTTCGGTGATGTAACAGCAGGGAAAATTGCCTTAAAGTGGGTTCATCAACAGCAAGTATGACCCCAAGCGGCCTGGTCTGGCCCGCACGCAGCTGTTCAGCAAATGCAGAGGAGGTGTGCCCATGTCCCTCGAGCCGGGGGGACCGTCTCGCCCCCGATCCACAGGATCTGGGAGGCTGCCCTGAACACGGGCGACCCCGCAGCAGCAGCAGCGCTGGGGGCAAGCTAAACCCTCTGCCCCCACGGGCTGGCGCTAAAACAAGTGCAGAGCCGTCAAAACGGGCAGCAAAAAAAGCTTCTGATTCTTTCAGGTTCTGGTTTAACACAAGTCCTTAAAACACAGGCGCTGCTACCACCGAAACCCTGTGAACTTTCAATTCCTCCTCATGCCGGGGGGAGGTGGCTGTGCCACCAGGACCCCGCTCGGCAGCGCCCACGTGGCAGGCTCGCTGGCCCCCGCGGCACCTCCCCGCTGGCACACGTGCCCAGGACACCCGCACCACATCAGCTCACGCCCCCGTCAACCCCCGGGAACGGCTCCGTGGGATCTGAAGTCGGGGGGGGGATCCAGAGGAGGAAGAGCTGGGGAATGGCTGAGATGAGCATCTGGTTGCTGAAGATTTTTCTGGTGTCCACAAATCTCTAACGCATGGGGACCGGGCTATCTCCTGCAGCAACTGGTCAAACAACAGCGCCAGCCCTGCCCCGCCAGTCCCCAAACCCAGGGAGAAGCCGGGGGCAGCCGGCGAGTCCGCCGGAGCGGGAGGCGGGCAGGCCTGCACTGGTGGTAGAGGAGCAAGGGGCATCTGTCACACGCGTTTCCCCGGCACTGCCTTGAACTCTGATTCCCCATGAGTCACGGCTTGGTGAACCCCGGGCATGGGTTCAGCCCAGACAAATACCCATGAGGCGAAGGCTGTGACCTCCGAGGGCTGGGATGGGAGCACAGGGCTCTGGGCAGGCTCTGCCCCAGCCCCGGCCGTCACCACCCACCCATGTTCCCTTTACCAAGTGCTTTGGCAAGGGAGGGGAGCCCAGATGAGTTTCGCAGTATTTCTACCACCCTGTTGTCAATGTTTGCTTTAGAGGGATGAGGGAAACCCTGCATCCTGGAGATCCCAGCTCCCTGGGGTGCAAATCCAGCTCTCCTCCAGCCGTAAACCCAGCCACAACCGCAAGAGTCCCAGCCCCAGCATCAGGCTGGTGAGGGCTCCCAAGGGAAGCTTCAGCATCATCTTATCTTGTCTCCGTGCTCACTCGAACCAAGGCACTGTCACCCCTGAGCAGCTGTCACAGCTCCTCCCCAGAGGAACAGGCTGGGATGGTGGTGATGGTGGGAGCTCCCCGCACCAGCCTGCAAAAGCAGGGGTGGAAAGGCAGGGAGAGTCATGAGCGGCCATGGAGGCTCAGGCTGCAATGCAAGCACTTGCCCGGGGACGCATCCATGGAGCTCCGTCACGACGAGGACAAGCAAATCCCACTGGCCCACCTGCACTGGGCCACTGCACATCCCTCTCCTCTGGGTTTGCTCCCACAGAGGTTTTGAGCTCAGCCTGGTGGGACATCAAATTAGGGCTTCTCCCACTGCAGAGCAGCATCTCGATCCAAGGATGCCCTCTAGTGATTGCCCTGCTCCAGCCACCGCAGGGCGCCCGATGCCAGGAGCGATGGCTGGGCGGGCGCAGCACCCTGCGCACAGTGGGACGGGAGGGCTCTCACCTGCCAGCCCTCTCCCGCCGGGCTGCAGAGCATAAATCGGGCAGCATCGTCACCACAAGGCCACGGCAGGGAAAACTGCCACCTGCTCCACCTGTGGCTGTGTTCATGTCTTCGTCTGAAGAAGGCTCCTGGCCAAATGCTGCTGCTTTGAACCCTGACACGCACGCAGTGATGGCTTATCTCCTGTGCTGGGGCTTGGCTGCACAGCGGGGCACCCCACACGCATCTCGGGAAGCACTTCCAGGGACAGCCACGCTCACAAATGCCACCTTACATCCCACCCAGGAGGCATGGGCTGGGCTGGAGGCCGTGGGGCTGGTTGAAGGACCCAGACCTCTGGGTGGGAGCAGGCACCTCAGGGTCCCAAATGAAGCCGGGCGAGAGCTCAGCTACAAGTGGCACGCGAGAAAAAGAGATGGGACCTCCCCCTGGGGACCAACCGTGGCAGTCACCTCGGCCATGCTACGTGCTCTACCCCAAACCTCAGACCGGTCAGCATCAGAGCCACGGCACACCACTGGGAAGTCACAGCCGGGAACCCGCGAGCCAGCCGGTCCCCCCCTCCCAGCGCACAGCTGCCCCCGCGGCACACGGGGAGGCTATTCTTAGTGCTGGACGCAGACCAGCTCTGGATGATTCAAGGGACGGGACGCCATCCCAAAGCGTGACAGTCCAGGAAATGCTTCCCCAATTACCAGCCGATGTTTCCCTCTGATTCACGCTGCCCCGGTTAGAGGTGGACCAGCAGGTGGGTCAGCTCTTAGCGGACACGCCAAAGGCCAGCACTAAAACTGCTCGGCTCCTCTCTCCACCTACACCCCTCCACCCCCCCGGGGATGAGGCACCCCACCTCCCAGAGGCAAAGCAGGTACTTGCTCCCCGACTTGCACAAGACAGTGACGGGATGTGCCCGAGGCCAGGGAAGATGCCTGTGGCAGAGGGCAGGGCTGTCCCTCCCTCCCAGGTCAGACGCTCTAACCGCCGGACCGCCCTTCCTCCTCAGCATCGCTGCTGCTTGTTTTTGCTGCCGACACATCCTGTTTATTTAAAAAGGCCCCGGGACAAAATCGCACGCGTGAGCGAGAGGCCGATCCTGCTCTGAGTCCACGGAGACGGGCAGCCTCCTTCCCTGCGAGCCGCTCTGTAATTAAAAACATCTGCTCACCTCTGCCCCAATTTCCCACCGGCCCCAGAGCAGCTGGAAAGGAGCAGAGGGCTGCCAGCCCTCCCGGGAACACTGCGGGTACTGCTGGCCACCCCCTCGCCGGGGCCCACGGGCAGGCACACATGTTGGCCCTGGCGCCCGGCTCCCCTCCGGAGCAACACAGCTCGCCCGGCTCCATCAGGCTGGGATGTTGCAGGGATTTCAGCCACCGCAAAGCTCCAGCTCCAAGCGCGCTTATGGGGGACACCGGCTTCCAGGTAGGTCCTGGACCCTGAAACACTGGCCCTGCTTAGAACCGACCAACTCGCTGCACGTCCCGGCAGCGGGTCTGGCTGGGAGAAAGCCCCGGCGAGGAAGAGGTGCAGCTCCTCCCACTCTGTTTACTTCCTCCGCTGAGGCTCTGCCTGCTTCTGGAAGCAGGAGGAGAGGGCAGGAGGAGGTGGGGGAAGCAGCTCCCCACCTTCACCCTCCCCAGCCCCAACGGAGACGCCTGCTGCCTTGGCACAGAGACGGTGAAACCACCCAGAAACCCCTTCCTGGCCAGCCGCGTGTCCCCCACCTCCCAAGTACCCTCCTCGCATGCTCCCCGTGAGCTCCCGAGCCTCATCTCTCCCCAAATCACTCTTCTCCCCCCAAATCACTCACCTCCCCGCTCCCCGGCTCCCGTGAGCGGCCGGTCCCCGACAGCCCCATTGCCGGCTCCCGGCCCCTGCTCACCGCCCAGCCATCCGGGCGCGCTGCGCCTTACATTCTCCGGCTCTGAAGGCTTCCTGACGATTTGCATAGTTAAGCCGTAAACTAACCACAACATTCCTCTTATGATTTTGCAATCTGCTGGAATAACGTGGTCGCTCTAAGTCGAGTCGATGAATCATCATCTATAAACCACAGCTCTCGTCACCGGGGCTCTCAGTGCTGGCTGCAGCCAGCGTGATTAATCCGCCAGGATGCCAAGCTTAACCTACGGCGCAGGGCTATTTATTTTCCAAACTTGCAAACCTCCGGAAAACAACTGCTCCTGCCTTCCCCAGCCCCTCCGAGGCGAGATGTGCCGGGCTGCGGCAGGGGACCGCGCCAGAGCCCCACGCAGAAACGTCCCTCGCTGCCCACAGGGCATCCCGGCTGGACCGTGCACCTTGCAGCAGAGGCACCCGCACCATCTCCCAGTCCCTCCTTGCCCCTGCTCTGCAGCACCCTCAAAATATGCACCAAAACATCACTGCTGCCAGCACGGCTCGGTTCCCCAGCCCTGGTCCTGTTGGGGACAGGCACGGCCACCATTTCGCAGCACCTCTCCCCACGATGTTTAGCTGAGCTCACCCCTGGGAGACCCATTCCTGCTCCAGGACCACCAGCTCCTGCCACCCCCGGACACACCACTTGCTGGCGGACGTGCTGGCAGGGAACCGGCTCAGATCACAGTGACGGCACTGTGCAAGAGCCCGTCCCCACGCCCAAGTGCTGGCTGGGGGTGACATCTCCTCTCTCTCAGGGCAGGTTTTGAGGGCGGACTGGCTGTGCGGGGGATGCCATGCGGCTGCCAGCAGGTGCATCACCTCCACTGCTGTCATTACAGTGCCCGGGGCTCTTACAGAAGATGAACACACCACAGAAACCACCAACTCCTGCTTGCTCCTTAAACCAGGAGGGAGCAAACCATGACCATCTATACCCTTGTGCCGAGGGCTGAGCTAGAAGGCAGCTCACTTCAGTGCCACCCAAGCCCATCCCCAGGCACCGCCGGCAGCGAGATCCGGGGTTTTTGCTCGAAGGTGGCTTTGCAGCCCTCACCGCAGGGTCGCTGCAGCAGTGTAGTGACACGTGCCAACCCTCTTCCCACCGCGTCGCACCAAAGTCTGCATCAACAGGGACTTTGGAGAGACCTGCACCCCGCTGGCGTGAGCCCCGTCCCCTTGAGCGCCCACTCAGCCGTGCCGACTCCCCCGCGCACGGGGCGCTGGCTCCTCGGGTGACTTCAGATCAATGGCATTTATGATGTTCTCCAGGGGCACTCGGCTGCGGAGCAGGCTCAGGCCGAGGTCATTGCACGCAATCGGGGAGTTGCAAATTAAAACCAGCTCGAGATAAGGCTAAGACAAAAGGCCTACGCTACGCTGGCCAGGAACGCCTGGGGTTTGCTTTGCTGCTTCTCCGGAAGCTCCAGCACGCCTGCGATGGCCACGTGTGTGCGTGGGTGCCTGCTGGCATCACCGTGAACGTCCCATGGGGTCCGCAACGGGCACTGTGGGGCAGGATGCGCTGTGCTCCTTGCGGCACAGCCGGCAGGAGTTGGCACTCAGCTCCCACCCCTCTCCCCAGCCCCGCGGGACGCTGCCCAGAGCATCTCTGCCAGGAGCAGGGCTGGCACCACACAGTCATGGCTGGGGAGCGTCCCCTCTCCTCCACCACCCGCATCCACCCTTCCACCTGCTTTGCAACACTCCCTCTGGCAGGTCGCACCAACGAGAGCCAGGGCAGGGACCCCCTCAATGAGCACCCACAGCACCAGCCTCCTCTTTAGCCACCACATTGCCCAGGTGCCCGAGGTCTCCCCTGGAGCATCCTTCCCCGCTTGCCAATGCCATAGCAGAGGTTGAGGCACCCGCTGCCAAGATCTGATGCCGCATGGCCACTGCAAATAGCGCTCCCCGCATCTCCCTGCCTGTCCCCCGGCGGCTGGCTGGATAGGGAGCACAGGGAGGATGGCTTAGAAATACATGTATGTATCACATAACCTACTCCCAGGGCCTGGAGTCTCTGATCCGATGGTCTGGAACGCCTCAGCCCTTGCTGCCACCCACCGCCGCGCAGCTTGGCTTCTCACGACCGCGCACGGCATCCTCCGCTCATGGGAGAAACCACAAAGCAAAACAAGCTGCTGCCAAAACAACAAGGAGAGGAAGAGGAATGTCTGCCGGCGACTTGGCTTTGATCGCTTGTATCCAGGGGCTGGGTTTGATGCTGTTGGCTGCGGAAGCAAGTTGAAAAATCAAAGGGCCAGGCTCAGATTTGATAAGGAGAACGACAGCGAGCATGAGGCTCGCTCGGTTCTGCTCCGACCGCGATGGCCCAGACCTGTGCTGCTCCTTCGCCGATAAACAGCACACTCTGCAAGACAGCAATCATCACACGGCAGAGATGGAAAACGCCGGGGCCGTGCCCAGCTCTCGGGAGGCACGGAACAGACCCCGTGCACACTCGCCAGCACGGCTCATGAGCACCGCAGGCCACAAAACACATCCAGTGCCAGCAGCAAAGTGCCAGCAGCTGCAGCCAGGCTGGGAAAGCCCCGTGCCAGCACCCAGGCTGCTGGTCCTGGGGGCGAGAAGTATGCCGGGGATGAGGAGAGGGGCCGGCTGTGGGACTGTGAGGATGCTGGACCCTTCAGCGTCACTCGCCAAACCACGGCACAAGCGTGTCTGGTGCACGCACCTGAGTGTGGGCTCATCTCAGGTGGCACCAGGAGCCTTCTGGGCATGGGAGCCTTTTGGGCAGGGGCCCCTGTGCAGCTCAGCCCAGCACGGCGGGCGCTGACACCTTCCCACCGCTCGCTCCGTGATCTCAGTGAAACACAGAGGCAATTTTTACAAGACCCTGCTCTCTCAGATCCCTCCTTAAATCACCAAGGGCTTTTCCATAAGAGGAAATGTTTCTTTTCTGGGTCGCCGCTGAGTTTTTTAAAAAGTGATTTGATTGCTCGTGAAGGGAAAATGACCCGAGGGGAAGAGAGCATAACATTTGGAGGCGATGGAGATGAGCCCTCGCTCTGTCCCAGTCGGGGAACACGTGTTTTCTCTTCCCTGTGGTTTGCTTTACCCTGCTCCCTGCTGCCTGCTGCCCCCTGGGCGCGTCCCAACCCCGCTCCGAGCCCTACCGACAGAGGAAGGTGCCGGGTGGGTGGCTCACGGGATGCAGAGCAGCATCCCTGCATGCCACAGACGCATCGGGGGCAAAGCAAGCCCCACATCCTCGTGGAAGCAGCTTTCTCCAGGGTTTTCAGCTGAGCCTGCTTTAGAAAGCAACTGAGCAATGATGCAACCTATTTCCTGTTGGTTCCAGTCAATCCTGCATCACAGCAACAGATAAAAGGACTCATCCCAAAATCCAACCGCTTCTGTCACTCCCTGTCCCACGGGGAGGACGCTGCAGGTCTCCCGCTGGGATTGGTACTGCCCAGCCCGCATCCCAAATCCCCGTCCTGAGGAGTACTCACGTGGGCACAGGGGTGGTGAGCGCTCGCCGGGAGGATGCATCGACCTGCTGCTGGAGAATCACGAGTCTGAACTCGGGGGCCAACCAGAACAGGGGGGTTCACGTCACTTTTAAGTGACTATTTTATTACCGCTAACTGCAGACGTGATCAAGCCACATGGAAGAGTCCAGCTGTGGTGGCCAAAGGGTCCATCAGCAAGTGGTCCATGGGCAGCCTGTGCTGGTGCTACCCCAGAGGGAAGTGGCTGTGTGTCCCTGCCTGCCGGTGCCTGTCCCTGCTCCAAGCCCGCAGGTCTCCCTGCTGTCCCCACGCTGCCAGCAGCCCACAAGGCCGCACTGGGACCTGGGGGCCGAGCAGCCATTCTCCTGCAGCAACGCATCCTTCAATTCTTTTCCCAAATATGGCCACATCATTCTCATTCAATCACCCCCAAAACGGCAGCTGGGATTTCAGGAATGCAAGTTTCCATTGTGTTTGCCCGATTATGCGGCCTGGAGAGGTGGCAGGGGTGCGGGAATGCTGCAACGTGCTTGTAATGGGGGAATGGGCATGGTGCACCTTATGGGGCATACCTGGGGGACAGGGTTTGGGAGCGACGGGAGCCCAGACCGAAAGAGCAGGCGCCAATGGAGGGTTACAGGATCAATATCAGCTCAAAATTCACCGTGTCTCACATCTCGCCACCTCCTCTGCGCAGACACCCCAACATTCAACCTCACCCGTGACAGGGCAGTGATGGCCCCTGAGTGACAGCCCTTTACCAGCCCCGACCGCACGCTCGGTACCCGGCAATCTCGGCACCCCGGAGGGGACAGGCGGACATTCCTGTTTGGAGGCATGAAGGTGAACGGGGGCCCTGGCAGAGAACACTCAGCAAAGCGCAGGACAGGCTGCAGCCCCCAAACCCTTACCCGCGAGCCCCCCAGCACAGGCTGCCCTGTGAGCCGGGAAGCAACAGAGCAACACCGAGCTGTAGGAAAAGCACAAGAAATGGGTATTTTCCCAGAAACAACCATTGTCCTGATGGAAACCCATGTCTTTGCAAGTCACATACTGCCAGCCACTGAGCAGGACCTACTGCCTGCAAACATGCTCCAGTGCAACCCTCCGCCCCCGCCGTAAGCCCGCTGCTTTCCATAAGGATGCTTTTGGAGCCCATTTGAGGATTCTGGGGATTAGCTGGTTTTGTCTGGATTTTTTTTGGCTACGAGGAGATGTAGATTTAAAGAGCGAGTGCCTGCGCTGAGCAGCGCACACACAAACACCCAAAGGATAAATGCTCTGCGAGATGTTTCTCCTCGTGAGGCTGCACTTGAGCAGGACCAGGACTGGGTTTAACTTCTTCTCATGGGTCCTGCACCCCCAGCCTGGCCAGGCAGGTTTCCCCAGCCACCAGCACTGCTGTCATACTGCAGACTTGTCCAGAAAATGAGCCAAATCCAATGCCTTTTGTGTCCCAGCAGTGAGCTGACCTGGCCCAGCTGGTGGGATGACAGGGGACAGGATGACAAGCAGGGCCACCTCGCAGCAACATCCCCATCCCACCAGCAGAAGATGAACCCGCGCCCCAGCACTGGCATCCCTGGCGTTGTTTCCGACCACGCAAACCGCTCCATTACAGCCCTCTTTGCAGCCACAACCATTCTCCCCTGCCTGCTCCGCTGATAATCTCAGTGCCGTTTAAAACACAGCGCTCAAGTCAGCACAGGCTTAAATGCACGCAGAATAATTTATTGGTATTTGTGGCAGCAAAGTTTACTGGCCACATCCAGGGCTGTTTCTGCGTGATACGCAGGATTTTATGACAAGCATGTCCCCACGTCTGGAAGAGAAGTTGTCAGACCCTTTGTCACTAATGAGGAGCCACTCCCTGGATTGATGAAAATCGAATGCTTCCCAGAAATAAATACCATTCATCTCATTAGCCGTCGTGGCTAACGGAGCGGGGGCACCCGCACAGTTTGTGGTGTAAGAGGCAGTTTGCCGAGCTCTGGACCTGATCCTCACAGACGGAGGAGAGGTGATGGCAGGGCAAGGCTGAACCATGGTGGATGCTCTGCTCCTGCACCAGGGACTGGGAACACGGAGCCCCGGAGCCCGTCTGGCAGCCCGAGCCCCTGCCAGCCCTGCCGGCTGGGACGGCGCTTCCGTGAAAAGAGTAAAATGGGTTGTTTATAAAAATCCGGGCTGGGGCTGTTTATCCACGTCGGCGAGGGGAATGGTTTGTGTTTGGGGAGGGCGGGACAGCCGTCGGGACGGATAATTTGATTTGGGTTTTGGCAGGGGGTAGGGAAGAGGGTGGGCCTGGGAAAGGCCGTCAGCCCTGGCAGGGGACCGCGCCGGCCGCCCGGGCAGGTCACGCCGCAGCCCCCGCCCCGCCGGCACGGCCCCGGCACCGCTCCCCAGCGGAGGAAGGGGGGGTCCGGGCGGCTCCGGTCCCCCCGGGAGCCATGGAGCGAGTCCTTGAAAGCGTCAGCACTAACGCACGGGGCGCTTTCGCTGGGGAATGCGTGAGCTCCGTCTGGCAGCTGCGCCAAAGTGGACCGGCGTGACGGCATGTCCTGCAGGCCGCGTCCGTCCACCGCGGCGCATGACTTCATCCACCTCTGAGTCATCCCCAGGGCGGGCAGGCGGCTCCCCCGGCCGCCCATCGCCGCTGACAGCCAAACCGCCGCCGGCAAGAGCACCGGTAGCCTTGCCTGGTGGGACGGTCACCCACCTCCCCATCCAAGCACCACACGGGAGCCCCACAGCTTCTCCCCTCCAGGAATGCACCGGCACCACCACGGGAAGCACGATCGTCGTACTGAGGCCACTCCACTGCCACGTGGGCAACGCTACTCCAAAATCAAAGCGAATTTATTCTGGAATAAGAACCCCACACTCCACACGGAATAATTAGGTTGCAATAGAGTCACTTGCATTCCAGCACGGTTTCAGCCCAACCTTGCGCTACCGCAGCCCGGCTGAACAGCTTGCCCGAAGAACGAAGCACATGGTGCTAATTGCCTAGCTTCAATTTTGGTGCCCCCCCTTCCCCCCCCGCTACAGAATTAGGGGTGTTCGCAGAGAAATGCTCTTTGAAATACCCTGAAGAGCAACTGCGACAGCCCCCCAGGCAACCCATCCATGCAAGGGCTTTTCATTACAAGCTCATGCAAATTTATGCTTATTACTGTACATTAAATATCGGATCAGATCATTTTACCATCATTCAAACTTTTTTTTTTTTTTCAGTGAGAAATTACACGCTTGGAAGTTATTCCTCTTCCCATTGATTCCCCCCCTTTCAGGGTTAAATGGCATTTTTCATACCCAAACGTGGAAGATTATTTTAGAAAGGATCTTCATCTTGGGAGCCTGAATATTATGCATAATGATCCATCAGATGTGAGCGCCTTTCATTCTTCGGCGCTGGGGAAGGCGGCGCGCCGGGAGCATGCGTCCTGCCTCGGAGCGGGCGGCTGCTCCGTTTTCTGACAAACTGGAAGCAGAACCATGTGAAGTCCCCGCTCTTGGCAGGAGATTTTTAGCAATAAGTAGCAGCTTTATGAGAAATATCCTTTGCCAGGGGACCATCAGCCAGGGAGCAGTGGGATTCTTATTTTTTAATGGACTTTTAATAAGTAGGCCACAATGATAATCTTGACACCAGAGTAGCTTTATTTCTACGTGTAATTATCTCCACTTCGCTCTCAAGCTCCCCGCAGCCTCCAAGAGCAAATAAGACCACCAACCCCTCCGTGAGAAAAGGAGCAAGAAAACAGCATAGGGCCACTTGAAATGCCATTTGTATCAGACCTCATCTGCTCCTCTCATCTGATAGAAAAGTCAACCTCTCGTCCTCTCCCCCAAATCAATTAAATCTCACTTTTGGCGTTTAACTCCTTGAACCCTTAGCAGCAGGAAAATCCGTGCTCAGAGCACGGGCAGCGCCAGGAACACGGCGCCACGTCTCCCGATGCTGCAGGAAGAGTGTTCGCAGCCCCGTCTCCTCCCTGCACGCTGCCCGTCCCCGCGCTGTCCCACCATCTCTCCCATCCTTCATCCCATCACCATCTCCAGTGGCCAAGCCCCTGGTGCAGCGGCCCAATGCCACAACTCCCCAGCCACAGCCCTGACTCGTCGCGAGGCCACATGGGCAACAGGACAAGGGACCTGCACGGCGTAAAATAATCTAGGACCCCGGGGGAACGAGGAGGCTGGATGGGCAGCCAAGGTGCTGGCTCAGCCTGCGGGATGGTTACTCCCACGTGAGCGCACCTTCTGCAGGCGCAGCCAGAATTTGAGCAGCTGCCGAAGAGACTCGCTAAGCAGAAGTCCCACCAGGACCATCCCTCCATCCCAACCCTCCAGATTTGCCAGTATCTAACCTCTCCTGTGCTGGTTGGCGCAGCCACACACTGACCCAGCCTGGCCCGGGAAAGCAGGTCCCATCGGCACTGGGCTCAGGGGAGACCCCGGCTCCGTGAAGGGGTGCAAGGGAGATGCTTCACCGCTCCCACCAGCTTCTGGCAGGACTTTTAACAACATGTTCCTCCCTTCATTACCTTAAAACCCCACCCTAAAATTACCCTCTCCCCAGCACAGCCTCCCTCTGCGGCGCGGAGCCAGCCGTGCTGCCCCACCAGCCTCTGCTGTCCCCCCTCCACAGCACCGTGCCCTTCCCAGGCCCGCACGAAGGGTCTTCCAGCGCTCCTCTGCACGCAACCTCGCGGGAAACGGATGCAAACGATGTATGGAAATAGTGGGGGTATCACAGCACAAAGTGTGCATCTCAAGAGACCCCAAGATCTCTGGGGGAGAGCTGCTCCAGGCTGGATTGTATGCAGCAGCTCTTGTTCTGCACCTCTCTCCTACTGTTATTCGTGCAGCCAGCCCTTGGCTCTTAAAGCTCCTCTGAACATCCCACCTTCCACCTGAGCATCAAACAGTCTCAGGAAATATTCACTGCTTCATCTTCCCCCCAGACTCAGGGATCTGACTCTTCTTTCAAAATCAATAACGACCTGGTCGAGCTCTGCTCCAGCGGAGGTGCAATCCACTTCCCTCAGAGCCCAGCAGCCTCTGCCTCTCAATGTTTTACAAATATTGCCATCCCCTACTCACAAAAACAGTCCTGCCTTTTATTACGGTCGATGCAGCAAGTCCCTGCTTCCAAAGGCTGGCACTGAACGAGGCTCCAAACAGCAGCACACGATCACGACTGCCCAGGCTGGACCAGACTCATCAGCGAGGGCAAGCGCCGCGGGAAATTCTGCAGCCAAGGATGCTTTGGATACTTTTAAGAGCCAAAATACAAATAGTACCTGCTAGGTGCAGGTGGCTGCTGGGGTGGGTAGGTAGGGAGATGCGGAGCAGAGCGTTAGACTGCCTCTCTCCCTCCACACTTGTTACTTGCTCAACTTAACACTGAAACTAGAATGAGCTGTGCTGGATGTCTCCACCACTAACAAGAAACAAATGTGGCCTCATGTTCTAGTTGCTGTGATCTAACAAAACAGACCATGGTAAACACTATAAAAATGTACTGGAGGGAACCACCCTGTGTTTGCTGGGAGAGGGACTGGATAATCTAATAGGGCTTTATCCATCTCTAATGTCTCTGAAAAAAAAGAAGGGAAAACTGGGCCCCGTCCATGACATTCGTCATGTGCTAGCTATTCTGATGTCTTAATGCTGCAGAAATCAAATTGGAGCGAGGCTACCTATCTGCCTCCCAATCGGGATCTAGACCCAAGTGCTGCTTTTTATGGCCATGCAGCGTGAGGAGCTGCTGATGTCAGTTGGTGGCACAGGCCAGGCCAGTTTTTCCATCTCTATCCCCACGTTATCTGGAGAGATACTCCCTTTGCGGTCATCTCACTCTCCTCATGACGTGGCTAATCGTTCACTTCATGGAGCTGGTGATCCACCAGCAGGACCTTCCTCTGGCTGAAAGCATTCCTGGGGACGAGGTACCTGCCCAAAAGGTTAGCGCTTATCTGGGTACCTGGGTATCGTGGTATCAGCAGCAACACTGACATGGTCACCTCTAGATTTGTATCTTGGCCATGGTAACGGCAAGGGTTAATTCAGTCACCTACCCCCAGGCACCTCATGGTGCCCTAGGTACCTGCCTGATCCTTAACCAAAGGGTTAAGGGTCTCCTCTAGCTTCAGCGCCAAATCTGCCAGCCCCCACGGGGATCTCAGACACCCTTTGGCACTTCAGACAGATTTATATGCCCCTGCTCAGGCGGTCACCACAAGTCACTCCCACCCAAGTCATTCTCCTCCCATACCTTTGCCTGCAGGATGAGCCTTGGGCACGCTCCACAAGGCACGAGCACCCCCACACAGCTCCCAGGAGCCCCGTCCCCATCGGCGTGCCAGATGCCATCTCCGGAGGGGAGAGAGAAATGGGCCCCACTTGGTTCTTGCACGGAGCCACAGGCTGCACAGGCAACCTCTGATGCGTGGCCAGGTTTTCTGCATTCACTCCATCTCCTTTTTCAAGCATCTCGGGTTTGTTGTTTGCTTTTTTAAAGCTACTGTGACCTTGGCACGCGGATGGACAAACATCAACTGCCAGAAAACAGCATGTTCTGAAAAGCTACACAGAGCAAAACCACAGCCCCATCGCAGTCTGTGAACAAGATCTCCATCTGGGGAGGGGAGAAAAGCAGCATTTGGGGTGCTCACAGAAAGTGCTGCTGAGAAGCTGCGAGCGCAACGTGCTGCAGCTCCTTGCAAAGCCCCAGGGATGACGCTTCCATGTGCTCCTCCAGCTCTTACCTGGCTCTTCCCACGCCGCCGGTAATTCCTTCTTACAAGGTTCTTGTAATTCTCATTCTTCTTGGTCAGGTAGTAATAGAGGACGCAGTCTGCCACCGTCTGCAACGACACGGGCAAGTCAGGGAACAGAAGGTCCCGGCCCCTTGCTCTGTCGGGGCGCAGTCTTCCAGGAGCAGCGTTCAGGCCCTGCCACCGCCAGGTCTCCTGCTGCTTCTGAAGATCTGCAGCCCGAACAGGCTTCCCCACACCTCCCTCCCAAAGCCCTTCGGTGGAGCTGGAAGAAGGGGTCAATGCATGTTGCCCTAGTGAAAAGGCTCAGCTCTTCCAAGGGACAGAGCAGGGCCGTCCTGCAGGCGCACGGAGGCGGGGTGCAGAGCAGAGAGCACCCCGTGTTGGAAGCCAACCAGGGGGAAGGGCTGACCCCAGATGACTGTGGCAACTAAAGGCAGAAGAGGGAGAGCTGCCTGTCACCCTCTGTCGCGGTTATGGGAGGCACAACCTGCCAGGCGACTGTCAGCTCGTGTTGTTTCCAGCCATTAAGCTCGCTGGCTCAAGCGCGCACGACTTTCTCGCAGACAGATTGAGATCCCGGCGCTCAGGAGCCGCCATCCCAACTCCAACTCCAGCGGTCAGCTCCACAAGCTCCATCCCCGATCGGACACATTAGGAAAACAAGTAGCTGTGGCTGGGACATATTCTGCTTCTGAACAGCACAGAGCACGCCATGCTGGGAAAGTCCTTTGCTGAACTGGGTGGGCACCTGAACACTGGTCTTGGGCTACACCTTCACATACAGCATCAGTACTCGCGTGAACAGAAATAATCCCGCAGACCTGCCACCCGCCCGGGAGCAGGGCGCTGCTGCGTGCTCCGGGGGTGCACGGGGGCTGCGCTCTCCCCATCCCTCTGCAGGGAGTGGAACCATTTGCAAAAACAGATTGCAACTTTTAAAGTGTTAATTGGATCCCTTTCTAATCTAGCCCTGATTATACACACACACGCGAACACAAAAACTTACAGTCATCTGTTCCAAGGGCTAAGATCACTATTTTTTTTATAATGCAATTTAAAAATCTATTAATTCATTACATTGAGCCATACTTTGCATCTCTCTCCAACAGGATAATGGATGCGTTCTGTATCATAATTACAGCCTGATATACAAACGAGTACAAATAAAATTAGAAGACATTTTACAGCTTGGAACACAGACTGGATTGTGAGCATCATCCAAGTCCCACCGCTTTCGGCTTTAACAAGTGGGAAAGGCTGAAAAGAGCCTGGTGTCTTACAGCGACAACAGCAGCATGCGGTTGCTGCTGGCCTTTGCTTGCTTGCTGCTTTGGACAGGAAAGTCAAGGTCTTATAAATTATTTCCCCAGCCTGAGTTGTGTAGAATCAGAGAATAACTTAGGCTGGATGGGACATCCGCAGGCCACCCCCTGAAAGCAGCGGGGCTCTCCCAGGGCGTGTGGACACTGCACGGATGGAACACTGCATGAGATGGTCAGAGGGTGCAACTAACTACAAGGACCAGAGAAGCAGCAGCTCTTGAGTGTTTCTTGCTCAACAGAACACCAGGTCCATCACTGTCCTTCCAGGCCAGGTCTGTCCGGGACCTGCCCGTATGGCCTGTCCCACAGAAGGTATCTGGCTTGCTCAGAACAGGACCCGAGACTCGCTCTTCCTTCAGATCTCCTTTTCAAACCTTTCTTCCATCAGCCCAATTAACAGCAAAAAGGAAAAGTCCAAGAAGCAGAACACAGAGGCCTGGGAATGGTCAGTCCCTCCTGTAAGCAAACCACTCCTCAGCGCCAAGAGGAGGTGTGTGTACGTACATGACACCAACCCGAACCGCTGGATGAACTGGGACTCAGCCCACCCTCAAGATCCCCTCCCTGAGCAAAGAGGGGACCCCTCCGCCTTGTGCCGGGACAGCCGGGTGCCTACACCCCCTGTGCGACAGCCCGGATGGTGCAAAATGCCTCCAGGAGATGCTGGAAAGCAGCTCCCCGAGGCAGATCACGGGTGGGCTACGACGCCTACACGCCAGGCTGGATGCATTCACACATCTCGCAGTGCTGAGCTCCCTGTCTCTCCGCAGCTGACTCAGTCCCTTGGCTCTGCAGGGAGCCGGGAGGCGTCTGGACCATGCCCGGGGCTCTGAGCCACCACCGCCCACAGGTGCCCAGCACCCGCCGGCTGCTCCAGCACCAAAGCGAGCCGCGTGATGGAGAAACGGGAGTGCCAGGGAGGTTAAAGCCAGGCAGGGAGGCTTACCTTCCTGTCCAGAAAGGATGCGATCAGGCCGAAGTTCTTTGGATGCTGCATGAACCTGCGGGAGCAAGAGGGAGGGGGTTAGCGTGGGTGCCAGCTCCGACCCTCCTCGCAGCTGGGCTGCCATGCCCTGCGCGCCCGGAGCAGCAAGGCCAGGCTGCTCCCCGAGGGACTTACGGCTTTGAGAAAATATTTGTCTGCTGCTCAGCTTCCCAGAAAGACGGGAACTTTAAATTTAGCCCAGTGGAGCTGAGCTGGTTGGGAGCTTTGATGCACAGATGTTTGTCACAGGGTGGGAGAGGGCAGGGGGCTGGCAGTGCCTGACGCCCTGCTCCATCCCACAGCCACAAAGCCCGTACCAACGGCAGGATGGGCACAGAGGGCGGAGGCCTTGGGATTTGGCAAGGAAAGGGCGAGGAATCGCCATCAATGGCCGCACACAAGCACCCCACAGCATGGCTGGGGGTGCCCCCGCCGCTGAGCAGGAGCCCAAGCCCAGCTGGGCTGTCAGGAGCAGCTGCAAAGGAGGGGAAGGGAAACCCAAACCCCGGGAGGAGGCACAGAGCTGCCACGTTGCTGAGTTGCTCAAGAGATCCCCAGTGGCACAGCGGCTCCCAGGAACGCCGCCTCCTGCCCAGCAAGCGGAGGAGCTGTCAGCAGGCTCGCCCGTGGCTCCGGCAGCCCAGGAGGGTGCATCGCCCGCTGGGGAGAAGCTGTCCCCGGGTGCAGAGACATCGCCTCCAACAAATCCCTTTGCCTAGCTGGTGGGGAAGCACTGAAAGGCCAACAAGCCCTTGGCATGAGGCGATCCCGCTGGTAGGAGGAATAGTTAACCAGTGCATCATGGAAGTGCGGAGGACATGGCTCTTATGCCAGGGCTGGAGCGAAGCTGGACGTGGGAGGTGGGAGCATGGACAGCAACGGGAACGTGATTCTTGGGCACTTAATGGGGACCCAAGTCTCTATCAGCCTTTCTGCCATTAAGTGTTTTGAAGGGCAAAACCTACCCTCCCCCCAGATATAATACAGACTCCAACGGAGATCCCCCAAGACACGTGACTAAATAAATAAGCAAAAGAAAAAAGAAAAAAGAAACCAGAAACGCTATGGGGCGGGGGGGAGAAAATCAGCTGGGCTGCTCCGACAAACTGGGATCAGAGCACAGCTCCAGAGCTGGCTCATCACTCTGTGCACAGCACAAACCAAGGGACAGGGTTTACAAGGCCACATTATCAATGATAACGTGACACTAACGCAGTGTCGGGGGCAATGCAGATGACAATCCACTGTTTTTCGGGCCATGTCCCATGATGAGGGACGGATGCTGCGTTCTCACGGTGCCCAGCACGACAGGGCCTCGATGCCTGAGTGGGATCGAGGGGTACCGCAGCCACCCCTGCTCCATCATCAGCCAACCATGGCCCTGCTGGGAGCAGGCTAGCGATGGGCTCTCAACAAAGAGACCTGAAATCCTGCCCAGAAGCAAAGCAAATCAGACTCTTCCTCGTGGTTATGTTTTAAGGGCTAGAATGAGTTCAGACCTGGAGCTTGCTGCCCTTGCAGTGCCTGGCTGTTTTCTCCGAGAGCCCCTGCCATCAGGGCTGAACAAAAGGGTGCACCGGGTTTTGATGGTCCCAGGAAGAGGCCGGGCTCTGGGTCATGATCACGGATGATGCAACTTTGGTTCACCTTAAATACCCAGGCCAGAAGCTGCAGCACACCAAGCAGCTCAGCTACCTGCACACTGGGATCCAGGCGAGAGCTGGGGCAGGACTCCCTTGGCCCTCCTTACAGCTCCTAAGTACCAATCTCTTAAAATGAGCTTTGTGAGAGCCCCAAAATCCTGCTGTATTTACGCCTTGAGCTCTGCATCACCCACGGTGATGACACAGAAACCACCGTGCACAGCAGGATGCATGAGCTGGGTGTGGATTCTTCCAGCCCCATTAGCCAGGCACGGCCCCGCTATTAAAGACCAAGTAATTAGCCTTTGCGTCATTTGCGGGCAAGCCTTGCTGTTTGGAGTGTCATATTTTAAGGCTGATTAGCAATGAGGATTCTCCTCTACCAAAGCCTTGGAGCTGGTTTGCTTGTTTTGTTCTTTTTCGGTCCGTTTTGGCAATTAGTTATTTCAGCTGCAAACATGAGTTGTCACGAGAGGAGGGATCCCGGACATGGAGAAGCTTCCAGCATGGCTGGCTGTGGGCCTGCTGGTAATCCATGGAGCTGTCTCACGATCGTCCAGAGGCCAGACTAAGGCGGTGCTGCCGCAAGGGATGAGGCGGCTCTGGTCCAGCCCTGTACCCCCGTGTCCCTCGTGCCAGAGCAGTGTGCCCTCGCAGAGGTCATCCTGCTGGAAGCTGAACTCCAGCTCTGTTTTCACAGACACACAGGGCACGTTGAGGGCACCAAGGATGCTCCAGTCCTCCATGCAAACACACCTGGGCCTCCACTGGGCTATGAGATACAGGGGAGTCTGGATGTGAGGCTCAGCTGGGCACCCACAGCTTGGTGGTGGCACCCAGGGAAGGGATCAGTGATCCCCCAAGTGATCTCAGTTGCTGAAGCAAAGCTGTTCTCAAGCACTGCTTGTAGCCAGGAGAAAGCACTGCAGCCAGAGTCTGCACTTGTCTTACATGGGAATGCCTCCATGGAAACAGCAGCCAGTGGCAAATCCTGCAGGCAGCGGGACAGAGTGCTGAGGGATGGACACCGGCTGGAAGCTGCAGCCTGAGGGGGTCTACATGGGGGGTTGGATGTTGACAGTCCTGAGTATCCCTCTGGACACACCGTGCCCAAAGGACAGCATGTAAATCCAAAAACCTAACAGCGTATGGAGCAGCAGGTTTCACTGGCGTTATCCTTAAACCGGCTGATACAACAGGGGATGCAGAAGCAGAAAAACTTCAAGTTCTCCCCCTGCTGTGAGCAGCAGCTTCCCACACCCCTGCAGGCGGGCACGAACACACCAACCACACAGAAAGGCCTGAAGGTTTCTCTGCAGGTGCATCACCCTGTGCCCAGGCCCAAGGCAACACAGCGACCGCGGCTGTGTCCCTGGGGGAGCAAGACAAGCCCTTGGGAAATTCATGCCTTAGCGTGCTGAGGCCCCGGCCCAAGCATCGCACGGGTCCCGTCTCCACTTCCCACGGGCTACGCAAAGGGAGGTGTGGGGGCTGCACTCACTTTTCCCGGAAGGTCTCCTTCTCCTGTTCGCTCCACATGTTCATCACTTGCCGGTCCTTGTAGACCTTCATGGGGTCATCCATGAGGCCGTTCATGTTGATGAATTTAATGCGCTGCTGGTCAGCATCGTAGAGCATGGGCGGGATGACAGCGAGCTGGCGCATCTGCTTCTCCAGGTTCTTTGGGGAAAGCGGAGAGAACAGTTGGTCAGCACTGCAGCCCCGCAGGGACCGCAGGGGACAGATGTTCGAGAGGAAAGGACAGGCGGAGGAACAGGGGAATTCAAAAGCAAGCACTAGACAGCTTTATTGCTAGAGTAATTGTAAATTAAACGCTGAAAGAGGCTATCGCTGTCAGCCAGGAAACAATTAATCTTTCATTTTGAAATAAAAGGCTTTAAGATACCGTGTGGAAATATCTGACTTAAGCAAAACAGCTCCTGACCAGGATCAGAGACAAGTCAAAGCCGCGGTGGCAGATGGAGTGCAAACCCCTTCCCAGCCATCGAACCCACGGCCGCGTGGAGGTTCAGCCACCCACCCCAACTTGTGAGGGAAGGGGGTCAGCTCGCACAGCCTTCTGAAAGGGTGGGCAGAAGGAGATGTTCTGTTTCCCTTCCACAGGAAACCTAATATTGCTCCAGGATGTTTCAAATGTCACCATAACAGGGCCATCATTCCTTTCTTTCCTCTTACTGAAGCACCCTGGGACACAATCTGATGCCTTTACTCCATCCTATTCAAGCGCAAAGTCCAGCCAGAGCCCTGGCTGCACAGCGGGACAGGACAGACAGGGCCCACTGGTTTCCTTAAGTATTTGCAACACAGCGGACAATGCGATGTCTCATTTGTGCCGTCTCCTGCCTGCATGCCTGGACTGTCCCCCGGCACAGGCCTGCCCTGTGCGGATGAAGGGATGCTCTGGTCCCCCTCTTTCGCTCGCTAGCAACACTGCTACTCCAAGTCCTCCCTGTCACCTGGGATGGCACTGGTCAGACATAAATTCCAACCCCTGACCCAGGAAGGCCAGGTCTCAAGTGCCGTTATTTTAATTTACAGCTAGATGCTGGTTCCTGGAAGAACAGTAATATCCGACCCTTCCAGCAAGCTGCCGACCCAGACCTGCCCAGCACCACTCTGCTTCCCCACTGCGACTGATCAGACCCAACCTCCTCTTCCTAAAACACAGCTCTCTGCACAGACACAGACGTTTCAACTCCTTTCATCCCGTTCCCCATCCTCACTAGGACACCTCCCATTCAGCAACTGTCTGCTTCAGATGCCCCGGGGGGTGTCATCTCATGGAGGGAGGTCAGGGACCGCGTGGAGCCAGAGCACTGACCCCAAAAACCGCAGACGGCCCCAGCCGAAAGGAGAAAGTCCCTGTGCAGAGTCCCGGCAGGCAGAGCGGCAGCCGGCAGGAGCATCGCCTGCAGCTGAGGGCGCAGGGACTCCCCCTTCACCCAGCAGGATCTCAGGGTGCCAAGCGCTGCAGATGGCATCCCACCGGCGGGCAGCCAGACCCCTCTCCTCCCAGCAATGTGTCAGGGCAGAGAGCTGGCCCCTGCCGCCAGCGATGCTCTCCAGCTCTCACCTCCCTGCTCCTTCCAACCCTCTGGAAGGGCTGCAAGTTCTTCAGGTCTCCTCTGAAATGAGCAAAGCGGTGCCTCAGGGCTCAGCAGAAGGCTATCGGGGTGGAGTTTAGCAGCACAGTGTGGAGGAGGTCGGAGGCAATCGTCTAACTCTCCCCTCGGCCACGACCTCTGCAAGCTGTGAAATTTCCCTCTGCTTCTGAGATCCGTGTCCTCCAGGTCATCGCCTTAACTGGCTAACAGCAAACTGCCCGGGACCCAAGGCAGGGAGCGAACCATGCCGCGCAGGCAGCAAACATCTCAGCTATTGCCGGGCAATGGCTGCTCTCCCCTCCCAAACGCGATCCATTCACTGCAGCTGGCCTCCGTGCCAAGAGAGTGGAACCCTTGTGAAACCAGATCCAAATGAAGCCAAGGTCACGGGGATGTTTCAAGATGAATGGAGCACTCCCAGAAGATGTGGGCCAACTGGCTCACGTACAAACCATTCATTCCATAGGATTCCCCTGTGTCAAGCCGCACAGCCCATTCAAAATAAAAAGAAATAGAAAAACCCCTCCACCCGGCAGCCAGGGCGTCAGCTCCCTTCCCTTCCCACCTCCGCTTCCAGTTTAAACCAACAGCCAGGAGGTGTTTGTGGGCTGCTACCCAGGATGAGCAGCACGCTGGGGTTTCAGCTCCCTAAGAGGCAGTCGAAAGCCGCTAAACCCTAACCCACTGGCCACTAGCTCCTGAGGTGCTTTGCTCCATGTTTTGCTCCTGCGGAACCATCACACAGGTCTCTTGCATCTCTCGGGGGGCTGGAAAAATGCTGCTGGATACTAAAGGAACACCTCACTTTGGATCCTGTCCAGAAAGTGTATTAGGCATCACGGCGGCCTCCCCAACCTCAGTGTGGCCTGAAGTTATCAGGATTTGGTATCAGATTTCAGTGTGGGACCTGATGGTAACTCTCCTGGCTTCCTCAGAGAAGGGTGGAGTGAGGGGTGAAGAGAAGGAGAAAGGACAAGCCGGTCTCACCTCTTGTTCTGAGAGCCCGTCGATGATTTCTGACACCTCGTGCTCGCTGCGTGCGGCCGACATGGAGAGCCCGCCGCTGCCCCTCTGTCCTACCCTGCTGGGAGAGCGCAGTGGAACACTCAGACACTGATGCTCCATTTCATAAGCAGCAAACCACCTTCAGTGACAACGTGCTGGCCCTGTTGTTCTCATTGTTGACCTCCATAATGACCACATCCCAACACCTCACCCAGGCCACCCCATGCCAAGCTGTGGGAAAGGCGCCCGCTGCAGCCCCAGGGGCTCTGACAGTGCTCATTCCTGCCCAGAGAGCACCGTCCCCTGCGTCCCCTGGGTTTAGGACTCAGAGGTCAAAAGCCTCCAACCACGTTCCTTACCTGTGCCAGCTCCTGGACCGCTACAATAGAAGGACATTTCCTACCCAACCATACTCTCCCCCGTATTTAATCCCGTTCATCGCACCCCAGCAATGGCATAAAGGCGTCAGCGTTAGCACCGCGCCGTCAGCACTGTGCCACCACATCTGGTTTGCAAATCAAACCCAGACATTTCCCCAGTATCACCCCCAGTATCCATTTCCCCAGTATCCATCCCCCCAGTGTCACCCAATGTAACAGCCACACATCCCAAGGAATTAAAACTATTCTTATTAAGCACATAAAATCTTAAAACATTTCTCTGTACCATTTCTCCCCTTCTCTTTAAGATATAATAAAGCCACCAATTAGGAAGTCTGGACCCACCCAGGGCACAAGGATGAGATGCTGGCACAAGGGTTTGGTGCTCACAGCAGGTGTCCCTGGGCAAGATCCCAGGGCTGAAATGGGAAGGATGGAGAGTTTTCAGCAAGAAGGGTGGAGATCATGAAATCATGTCTCCTCCTGGCAGGAAACAATGTCGCCTCAATTGCACTTCCAATGAGGAGGAGAAAACGGACAGGGGACGGGAGAGACAGGGGACATCCCTTTCAGTGAGACGCTCTGCTCCCTTCATGTCATTTGCTGTCATTCCTCTGCAGATGTTTATTCGCCCTACCCATGCTCTGGATCAAAGCATGTGCATGTATTAAATCATCGACATGACCAAATCCATCTGCAAACCTTGTACATCTTCATTTGGGCCCACCAGTAAGGCAGTAATTAGCGCTGTCCTGGCCAGCCCAAGGGAGCTGCCCTTGATCCAATGCGGCCAGACAGGAGATCAGCAGCAGAGGGGAGATGGGCAGCCACATTCCTGACATTTTTCCTTCTCTCTTGGCTCTGTGCTGAGCCACCCTGGGGAAAACGCAGCAAAGCTGCTTGTCTGCGGCTTCCGCCTTTGACCAGAAGGGGAGAAAAGGGACCGATACCCACCCCAGCCCGCCCCTCCCACGAACAAATCCCACACCCATCCCCAAAGAAAAAAGAAAGGCTGTCCGATACCAGCTCAGCCCCTTCCTACCGCTTCTCCTCTAACCTCTGCATGCGCTCTTGCAGTTCCCGCTGCTTCCGGATCTCTGGGAATTGCTTCTCATAGTATTCCCGCACTTTGCTCTCTTTGGCACGGCGCCGGGGGTTATTTTCAATGCGCTCCACTTTTTTTTCCCAGGCCTCCATCAGCTGGTCATAGCGCTGGCAAAACTTCTGTTCCTGAAAGGGCAGAGGGAGAGAGGGAGCTCAGGAGACGTGCCTGGGAAGGGCAGCTCCTCCAGGCCTTTCCCTCGATGGCTGCTCAGCTGAGCATGAGTCACTTTGCTCAAATAAATATGGTTTACTAGGACACGGACACGCTCCAGGGTCTGAGACCAACCCAAGGGTAAATTCTCAAGACAGGCCATCAGGTACTCTCAGGCTTTTCCCTTCCAGACCCAATATAAAATGGGAAAACCAGGATTCTCGCCCAGCGTGGGCTTTGTTCACCTACCACACCTTCTGCCTGAGCATCCTCCAGCGCTTTGGGTGATCGACTCGGCAACCAAAACCCCGGTGCTGGGGAGGGAGCCACACCATCATGTCCCCAGTTCCTCCACCATCCTGGAGGAGGACTAATGCTAAAGCTTTTTGTCAGCTGCCGCTCCTCCTTTTTGGCCCAGGAGCGGGACGAGTGTGTCCTCACTGATGGCAAATGCAGGCTCTGACGAAACGCTGCGCTGTGAGGGGTTTCCAAGTCATGTCCCCCCTGGGTGACATCCTCAGAACACACCTCCCAGCCACCCACACAGGTCCAGCACCACGCTCCTCCCTGGCGTTGAGGGGATCAGCTCAGTAATCACCACATTAAGATATTATTTGCAACACAAATGAGCCTCTCCCCACCCTCCAAATCTCTCCTCCCTCCTCCGGCCATCCTCTTGCTGGAGGAGGACGCCCACGCACAGGAGGGGTCCACACCAAGAAGATGCCTGGCCACCATCCCCCAGGGCTGCAGCGGTGACAGGAGTGATGGTGCCCAGCCTCACGTGAAAGCAGCTGAGCAAGCAGAGGGGGTTTTAAGGTTTCGTTCTGAGTGAAACAAATGCCTTCTAGGCCCCAGATCAGGAAGCGAAAGCAGATGTCGCTCTGCAAAATAATCAATGGCAAAACCCCAGGTCGCCTCCTGCCCCCCACGCCGCTTTCCAGAACGGGCGGCTCAGCACCGGCATGCTCGGCACTGCAGCAGAGCCGGGGGGAATCCGGATTTCAAAGAACTAAACTCATCTCTTGCCATCCCCACCCCACGACCGGAGGGAAGTCCAAGGCTGTAGGACTTCCCAGATGTATTCTGCTTGCGTCTCACTCGCTCTCAGCCACTAAAAAAAAATAATGGGCAGAGGTAAAAAAATCCCCAAACCGATGTAAATGCCCAATTCCAGGTCAGGAGGCCGCTGGGTTACCCTGAGCCAAGTGGGTCAGTTATGCCACAGACCCCGAGCACCAGCAGCTCCGTGGCCCAGCACTTCTGCCAGGCGCCCGCAGCAACCTGTGGCCAGCGTCGCGCTGATCCTGGCACGTGGGTTTGGTCCAGCCACCGCGGACCTGCCATTAACCCAAGCACAGCAACACGTCCTGTGATCCCGTGGCCTTTTGGAGGCACCTCGATCATAACGTGAGGTGGACAAAGCATCTCAGACACCACGGCTCATGCAGATTAACACCCTCCCCTGCAAATAAACTCATTCCCACTTGCACGCCTGGAGCCAGAGGCTTTCCTGCCCTGCACGGATGCACAGGAGGTGCTTGGTTTCATCGGAGCTAAAGGAAATGGCCGAAGATGAAAGCAAGGATGGAGAACCAAAATAAACCTGCCAAGGGGAATCTCGCACCGTGGGCAAGGAGCTATAGGTAATGCCAATAAACTGTGGCAGCTCGGAGAAATCACAGCTGCTGAGTTTTTACCCCTCCTGAAGCGACGCTATCAGCCCTCTGCACACGAGAGCTCCCACCCTGCCAGCAAATCTGCTGTATCCTCCTGCTTTCAGAGCGTCGCGTTTGGGAAGAGGCTAAAAATACCCTGCGAAGTTTATCAAGCCTCAGCGCCGGGAGGCAGCCGGTGCCCCACGCTGTGTGCCAGCCTGCGGCGCGGCCGGGGGACAGCCCAGCACGAGGGCTCGCTCTGCGGAAAAGCTTCGAGGCTTTGAAAGGTTTTTCGTCTCCTGTGGGAATGAGCTGGTGCTGGGTCCTGCATCGCCACTGCCCCAGCACAGCCACCAGGCTGTGTCGCAGCCAGCGGGGTGGCTCTTTTTCTTCCTTTTCCTCCACTTTTTGGGATAACTTGATGAAATCTTTATCCAGATGTTCTCTTTTAAGGAACTGGTATTTGCAGACGGAAAAAGCAACGTCAACGTCACACTCCTGATTTCCCCAGCAGTACCAAAGCTCCCTGCTCAAACAGCTCAGCCCTCCAGAGCACAGCTCTGTTACGGACCAGCCGAGCACTTCTGACTCGCATCTGCGTTCTTAAAGCCCCTTCCCACCATGGAGCAAAGAGATCCTTCCTGCCATGCCAAGCTTCAAACCCCACCACAGCAGGGCTGGTCTGCAGCAGCCCTGTCTAGCACTTTTTGGTCCAGCTGGGATACACGCTCCCTGCAATCTTTTGCCATCCTTTAAGAGCCAAGGTTACAGGCACCTTATAGCACCATGCGTTCCCCGGATCTTCACAGCTTTATCACCAGAAGCTCCCGGTCAGGCACTTTAAGAGCAGAAGTGTCTATTCCTTCTTCAAGCATCCTCTGAGCAGCCTTAAGCAAGCGTGTCCATTCCTCAGCAACTGTCTGTGCTGGCTTTTAGCGCCGGTGCTTCCTCCGCTCCTCTTCCCGGCTGGGCTCACCAGCCCATCAGCCTCTCAATCACACAACTAAGTGATGGCGAGCCAAATCGGACTTGACATGCGTATCTAAAAATGGATGAATAGTAACGCCGCCGTAGCAGCTGAAGGCAGTTTGTAGGCTGTGCCAAGCCCGAGCCCTCCCGCAGCCCACGCTCTCGCAGCTCCAGGGAACGGAGCAGCTCTTCGGAGGGGAGGGGAAGAGCGAAGGTGACAGGAGGAACCAGTCCAATTCCTACGCAAGCCCCACGGTTTTGGGTCCCTGGCTGATGGAGATAAATCTCTTACAGCCAGCACGGCTCCCTTTACCCTTCTCTCTCTGCAGCATCACCCCTCTGATGGTAATTAAATATCTTCTGCTGTGCCGACCTGGGTGGAGGCAGGAGAAAGCCCTGCAGAACCTCCGGTGGGGCTCTCAGGGCCGGAGCCTGCAGGGACCGAGCTCTGACCCTGCTCCAGCCAGCCCGGGGCAGCGACAATACCCCAGAAAGTAAAAGAGCCAGAAAGAAACGCTGGCACGTAGATGGGCTTTGCTAAAAATAGGGTCGGCTACAAAATAGGCAGAAAAATAGCTAAGCGTACCCATTTTGCAAACAGAATCAGCAAATGTATTCACTTTGCAAATTCAGCAACCGTATGTTGCCTATTTTGTAGAATAGGCAAAATGCTTCCCTAAACTGAAAAATCCCCTTTCAAGGACACTGAATAAACTGGCTGGCAGAAATGCACCTATTTTGCATGACAGGCGACTTTACTGCAAGCCGTATTTTAGGAACTGTGCTCTTGCAGCCTAATTAAACCTTTTTCCCCAGCTCCTCGATATTCACAAAAGAGCGACTCACTCTAGATTTAGCACAGTAACCGGCCATTTCCCACCAGAAAGCGGCTCCTGGGCAGTTCCCTTCTGGTTCCAGTAAAACCGCCCGATGCTTTGCAATCCCTGTTTTGAGGAAGGGAATACTGATCCGCTTCCCACACGTGCAGAAGTCCTCAGCTGCGGCAGGCAAGGTGCCTGCTGCCACCCCGGCTCGTGCTGAAGGTGTAAGACCTGTAGCCCCTCGCTAGAAACCTGGAAGAAGTTTTGTCTTGGAAAAGATTAAACACACATGGATTCGGACACGAAAGGGAGACACGACCATCCCTCTGGAGTGCAAGATCCGTGGCTTTTGGAAGAATTCTACAAAACAGGGGGGAAAAAAAACAAAGCACCGGAAAGAAAAGGAAGATCTTTTGTTCACCATAAATAAGAAACTAATTTGATCACTGGCTCAGACATGCCTGTACTGAAAGCTGCTTTTAAAGGTAGAGCCTTCATACCACTTCCCAGGCTATTATATTGAATTTTTCTAATAACCTCCCAAACGGAGCACTTCTGTCCAAAACCAGCACCAAAGACGCTCAGAAAACCTGCACCACTGGCAATTTAAGATGCTGGCACCTGAGCCCGCCCCAGAACAGAGACACCGAGTCAGGAACCGGTATTTACATCTTCCATGTAAAACACGAAGCCCTGTGTCATGAGCTGAACTGCCCTTCACGGAAAGACACCCCAAAATCCACCTTGCCAAGCAACAACTTGGTTGCTTCTGGCATTTCCCCTTCTGTACCGGTTTCGCCTCCCAGCTCCCACTGGGGAGTACCGCAGGCAACTGTCAGCGTCGAAAACATATAAATTCTGTAAATCCCATTTGAACTTTCTCCTCTATTTACTAGGGACTTGCAACAGACGCCTTTGAAGTCTCATAATAAACCCCACTTTCCCCCTTAGCTAACCAAGAACCACCTCTGTGAAGGGCACTGGAACTATCTTGCAGGAAAAGCTGCCTAGAAACGAACTGGCGCAGAGCTTGATTTCTGTTTGAAACCACAAATTCCTAGAACATCGCTCTGTGGTCAGCTGGAAGGAGTCAGATCAGACTCCAGACCATTTATCGGAAGCAGAGTCAGCTTGTTTCACACCTCTCTTAGGGTTCAATTACTCACAGAACAGACGTTTATGCTGTGCACAGGCTCTCTGCGATGAATGAAGGGCTCCGCCGTGATTAAGCCAGCCCCCCACGTTTGCTCTGCAGGGGGTACTGGCGGAGGGAGGCGCTGCCTGCGGCACGACCGGGGACCTCTCCTTTACATCCAAGTTATTTTAAGCATAAAGAGACACCATAGCAATGCAACAGGCAAAGCGCTGAGCACCAGCACCTCTCTGCTGGAAAACATCCTTTACCTTCTCGCATATTAAATTACACTGCTTTATACGTATAAAACAAGGTATAAGGGAACCACTTACCCACTGTTTGCGAGCATGATTTCTCCTCTTAAAGTACAAAATTAACTTTTTCCGCATTGCCTGGTTTCTGTAAAGGAAAAAACCAAAAAGATGAGATCTGATTAACAAGGCGGCTAAAATCCAGAGCCTGGCTCTCCCCGTTCCCAAAGGAGTTGGCAGCGTAGTTTCCACCTTAACTCAGAATTGCATCAACTTCAGAGCAGCAAATGTGGTTATTTAGGGACTTTGCACCAGCTTTAGAGAAAGACCAACAAACCCTCCAACAGGTGGAACGTCGCCCACATCTGTTGGTAAAACCAGGACTAAGGTTGAGAACCAAAATTATGAACTCCCATTTCTGCAAACCTTTACTGTGCACTGAACATGGACAGATATTCAGTTCTGCATTTACCAATGGGCCAGGCTGTTTCTTGATTATTTTTACCTTTTGATCTGCAAAACCCCAATGGGGTCCCAAGAGCTGGGGAGGCTCAGGCCAAGCTTTGTGTGGCGGGAGGTGGGCAGAGGCCACTTTGAGCCACCACGAGCCACCCCGGTCCCCAGGGCCAGCACGGCGGGAGCTGCCAGCGCACACACGCTCCCCAGGGGTTGTTCACCCCGGGCTCCGAGGCACTGATAAGGAGGCAGGACTGCGGCAGGGCTTGCAGCGCTTATCTCCTAACCTCTCGCTTTCTTGGAGCCCTGCCTAACAAAGCTGCAAACAAACCAGCCAGGAAAGTTTCAGCCACTTGCAGAATTGGGACCTCAAGAGAGAAACCAGCCACTGCAACCACAACCCGCCCGGCGTCTGCCCAGAGACTCCCCTGGTTTCTTCTTCTTTCTGCTTTCTAAAGACAGCACGAAATAACTGCTCAAAGAGAAGCAGTGCCAAAGCGGTGAGGAGCTGGAAAGGCGGCACGAGCTCCCAGAGTCTGCAGGAACCCGAGCACTGAGCTCCCGCAGTCGTTCCTGTTCCTAACAGTCACAGCAATAAAATCTCTAGGTAAAAGGTAGAGACCAGGGTCAAAGGAGTTTCCTTAAGTCTTTTATCCCGATTAAAGGCAGAGCTGCAGTGTGTAATTACTGATCAGGAGCTTAACAGTCTCATGTAGGCATGTTCTGCAGGATTTAGCAGAATGAAGAGACACCCTTGCTGCTTCTTCATCCCCCTCTCTGCCTGGCTAGTGGGGAGGGGAGAAAACACCCGCCTCCCCCCATAAATCCCTGAACCTAATCAGCAGCAAAAGACCTTTGTTTGGGAAGGGGCAGAGGGTCCAGCTCATTTAGAGGGAGGATTGGGGGCAGTCCTGGCTTAATTTAGGGATGGGGAGCATCCCAGAAAGCATCCAAATTTTTCACTTCTCAAATTCCCTTCTTGCTACATCACTGAAGCCGTGCACGGGCAGACACGGGGAACAACAGCGATCCCGCAGCAAGCGCTGCCCTGGGACCCCAGCTCCCTCCAGCCCACCGCCACGGCTGCACCTCTGCTCCGGCAGCATCCCAGGGGATCCCAGCCTGCCCGAACATGGGGACCCAGAGCAGGGCCTGGGGGCACCGCCAGAATACCGGCACCCAATAATTAGCATGTTTATTTAGGGCAGCAATTCCTTGGGTGTTGGGTCTTCAACCACCACTATCTCCAAGATCAAGTACAAGTGCTAGAGGAAAGGCAGCAGGATTTGGGCCAGGGATGATTTCTTCTCCAGCATCCCACCGCCACGCTCAGTTTTGTGGCCTCTTTTTAGTTTACCAAGGAGGAAGCACATCAGGCTTGACTCCCAGTCCTAACAGTACCATTCATATTTTGTAACTTCTGTTTTCCCCTCTTCATTAGTTACCAGAGGCACGGGACACAGGCAGAGTCCCTGAACACCGCCTGCGCTGCGCTACATCTTCATTCCCTTTGACTTTGCCTTCAACGCTTTGGTGCAAAAATAGACCTTGATTTCCAAGGCAGCGCTAGCAAGCGGCACTCGGAACTCCTCCTGCCAACGGAAAACACCAGCTACCGGCTGGGAACAGACTCCAGTGTCCCCAGCTACAGCCACACAGCCCCGAATCCCCGTGCACTCCCAATTCCATGTGGCACCAGCATCGGCAGAAGGCAGAGCCAAGCGACAGGCCGAAGGCTCCCGCAGAGCAGACTCTCGGATTCACAAAGGTTTTCTGAGTGAGGGCTTGAATATCAAGCCACGTCCTTTGACTCTGTTTCAGAAATCAAAGGGGCACTGATCACTGAGGGGGAAAAACCTAATAAATCCAGGCATGGGGCAATTGCTGCCTTTGCTCTTTTTTGACGGTACATTTATGAAGGACCCGCTGTTGTTCTGGCTGCACTACAAAGACCAGAGACCACCTCATGGGATCAATTCATAAACGTTGCTGCCAAAGGCTTCTCCCTGCTGGATCACACAACGCCACTGTCTTTCGTTGCTGTGTGGTGAACCCACCGAGGAGCCTCAGAGGGGGCTGCAGGTGACCCTCTGTGCTAAACCTCACCGCTCACCTCTGTGCATTCACTTGTGCCTTCAAAAATTAGGGAAACTGAGGCAGGGAGCTGCAGTGATGTCTGCCCCCTCGTGCAGGGAGGGAGGCACGAGAAACCAGGACGGGGCTGTGCTGTGCCGATTGCTCCAGCGCCTCCACCTCCAGCCCCGCAGGCGAGGTCAGTCCCGCAGCACCCAGCGCCCGTTTGCCAGCCCTGCCCGCCAGGCGCCACTCTGCCCAGCCGGCCCCGGCTCCTCGCAGGATCCCACATCCCTTCGTGTCGCACACGGTGAGCTTCCGTCACCGGCTCCAGCATCGAGTGGTCCCACAACCCTCCTGCAGAGACCCCATCAGAGAGATTTCCTTCCACAGCTTCAGCTCTGCACGAACAAGCTCCGACGGGAGACTGTGCCCAAAGGACACACTCCCCTTTGTTTATTTGTTTATCCCAATTCTGATGGAAACTCTAACACTGGGAAACCGCTGGGGTGATGCCAGTGATGATCAGGTGTGGGATGGCCCCCAGCAAGGGGTCATGGGTTGTCCCTTGGGGCCAGCACAGCTAAGTCAAGCCCTGCCCTCCCCACGCCAGCCTGGGCGACATCCAGGAGCAACGAGGGGCTTTGCCACGCTGCTGCCAGACCTGCTGCACGAGTTATCAGGAGACAGGAGAGTAAATGAAGAAAATTAGCAGCTCTTACGCAGTTGATGGGTTGCCTTGAGTTTTGCATCATGGCTGACCTTGAAAGCGCTAATACAGGCAAAGACTAAATGGCTTCGCAGCTCCAAAAAATCAGGAATGCCTTGAAAGCTGATGTATGTTTACCACCACCAAGGCTGAAGTAATCAAAGAGTGAAAGGATTAGAAACAACAACCACCCCCTCGTGCTCTAAATGTTTTTGCCACTTTATCTTTTCTTTTTTTTTTTTTTTTGGTTTTTTTTTTTTTTTTTGCATAAGGTCAGCCTTTCAAAGGTTAATACAATCTCGGTAAATATAAATAGGTTTTCACAGTTTATCTTGCTACACGTACTGCTGTTACTTAGAAACCATTTGCAGAGAGGTTAATTCGGGCCACACGTCTCCGAAGCACACGCTGTGCTCCCCGGGCAAATCAAAGCGCCGGGCACAACCGCTGCGGCGCAGGCGGGGACGGCAAGGGCTGTCTGCTGGGAGTCTGCAGTCTCGCACAGAAATAACCAGCATGGAGCAGCACACGGGAAAGGCCGCCCTTGCAACGCGCCAACCCTCCCCCCTCATCCTCCTCGGCAGCCGGAATCCTTGCAGCTCCCTGCTGCGGTTTGCCAGGGCACAAGAAAATCGTTGGGGATGGAGACCCGAACCTCCATGGGGTGAAGAAATGAGGCAGTTCGAAGGCAGGAGGAGTGGAGTCTCCTTAGACAAAGCAACAGTGACTCTCGTGGACAGTTTTAAGTATTGCTGTGCTGGCACATCACATCACGGCGAGTCAGGAGGACGTGTGAGTCCCCTGCCCTGTCCTCGGCGGTGCCCCACAGCTGCTCTGCCAGGGATGGACCCAGCGAGACACGGAGCCCGCCCCTGAACACCCAACACAGAGCTGGTGTTCAGGGGCGGCCAGATGGCACATCCCCTTCCTTGCGGTCAACAATTCATCTCATCACCGCTGGAGCCTATCCACATTTCTGTCTTCCCCGTGGCTCTGGGCTCCACAGCTCCCTGGTGTGCCTGCAGGGAAAGCCCTTCTTTCTGGTAGGCTCTCAACTTCACGGAGTGTCCCCCAGCTGCAATGACATGGTGACCACACGTTTCCCACTCACCTACTCCAGAGCAGCCCCAGTTTTATACATTTCTAACACCTCCCTCTGAAGGCAGCTCTTCTCCAAGGTGAGGACACCACGTCCCGTTACCTCCTCTGTGACAAAAAGCTATCCCAGCCCTTAGGTCACCAGAGAAGCTTCTTCTGCACCTTCAAACAACATCTGTCTGTAGTCTGGGGTGGCAGAGGCTCTCAGGAGCAGTGGGTCCCCTGATTTAAGGGCCAGGTATCAACTGGATGAGTGTAGCAAGAACCTCGGTACCAGGCACCAGCTTGAAACGGGGCATGACCCAGGTGGGGAACCTGAGGCAGGGCAGCCCCACCACTGCCCAGCACTTCTCCCCAAGCACCACCAGAAAGAAACAGGTATCACACAAGGTAAACCAAACTCAAAACTTGATGTGCAATTGTCACCTGCCACGAGCACAGGAAGCAGGGTTCAAATATTATCTATAATTTCAGGTGTGATTCTCCAAGAGCTTTTCAACTTTGTGTAACTCACCCTCATCCCACAGCCCCGCTGACCAGTTATGGTGAGCCCCACACCTGAGCATGGTTCTCAGAGCCAACCTCCGAGCCACCAAGTGAAACACAACTCCCGCTCCCAGCAAAGCACAGGGAGCCCTGTGGGAACGGCCGCTTCCACCTTAACCGTCTTGGCGCAAGGTTGTTTTTGTTTTCTGGCTTTCACAATGGAGCCAGTCAAGGAGCGAACCGGTAACTCCGACTTTTGAGTGACTTGGCTCAGGTCCATGTGAATGACTTGGCTACGATCCTTCCGGAGGCTGTGATCTTAAAAGGATGTGCGCGCACGCATGCGCGTCAGTGCTGGTGTGTACACATGTGTGGACACTGCCAAAGCCCTGGGATAAGGCTCCCAAGGATACAAAGAGCCGATGCACCGCAGCACACCTGGAGGAGCCTGCCCGCAGAGACCTTCAGCCGGTGCAAGACGAGATGAAAGGAAGTTTGCTATTTGATCAAAACTAATCAGGGGTATTTAATTACACAGGAACGTCTTTCATCAAACAGCCAGCGCAAACAAAGTAGGGATCAAGTCTGCGAAGACCGATGGGAAGGAGGCAGCGAGCAGCTGGCAAAGCCATTGTACAGCCAGATTGATCGTGCAGGCGAGGGTCGGAAACGGAGGAGCCTCCTGGCAGCTCCAGCCAAACAAAGCTCTGCCAGTGAGACTGGAGATCTGCAAACCACGGGACCCGAGGAGCACAGCAAGAACGCTCCAAGGTGAAACCAGACAAGAGGCAACGGAGAGCGTACAGAAATGGTCGTGTCCCCCAGGGTTCATCTGCTCCTATGCATCGCTGGTGCCAGGACCGCAGTCACTGATTCCCTAGCCCTCTGGCTGCAAGACCCCTGCGGAGAGGGCAGGGAGCAGGTCATCCTCTTCATGGGTCACTGCACTCATTCATTTCCTTGCTCTGAAACGGCCGGAGCACACGGCTCCAGCTGGTAATACACCAGAACCTATTAACCCCCAGGCAGGGCACGTTCCTGGAAAGCCAGCTGCTTGGAGCAGTTTCCTTGCAATATTCAGAAATGCTTTCTGGGGAGGAAAATCACAGCAGATCTTTAGTTCATTCACCCCAGAGTCCTTGAGCACTGGGATGGACTAAACCCCAAGCACCGTTTGTGCCTCCAAGAACGGCGTGGCAGAGACTCCTAACTCCGGATGTACAGTCAGGCAGGCTGCGTTCGTACCCAAAAACAACACTCAAGAGAAAGAACCCATTTGGATGGAGGTCTCCCAACTTCCCAAATCATGTCCTCTTGCAGGTCCGAAATGCATTCAGCTTTGGAGGTCTGAAGTCATCACTGTAATTCATGAAAAAGTTTGTGCTGTTAATTCAGCTGGTGTTCACACGCTGAGAGCAGTGAGACAGTTGTGCTCCAAAGAGGAGATGCCTTGGCAAACACGGGCGCCTTGTTATCAGAGCCTGCCCTGGCCAGACCCCCAGCACAGCCTGTCCAGGTCCATGTGGTGCCATCTCCTTGTGAAGATGTTCCCAATGAGATGCTCAAGTGACTCCTTTGGGCAGCGGTTACATCCACAACCTTAACATCTCTTAACATCAGATGGGAAATTTATGCCCATCCCCTTTAGCACCTACGAGTTTAGGACCAAAACGAGCCAAGTGGAAGTGCAGAAGCACTTCTGGCCATTGCTCAGGTACACGTCCTATGCCTTCGCCTTCCTTTGAAGCCCAAGCCGACATTGCAAGCCCAAGCGTTGCAAGATAGTCCACTCAAAACCAGTAGTACCTGCCTTGGCACTGGCAAGAGAAAGAAGCAGAAGGTTGCGGCGCGTGTCTCCATCATTTAGTAATTCATCACAAGGTAATACTGCTGCCCTAGTGCGTGCCAATAGAGAATAAAAGAGATGAGAAACCTTGAATGGGATGAGCGGGGAGCTGCTAGGTGAATTTCTAATGAGGAAAATGTCTACAAGCGCTAATAAAAAGACCTGAAAGAGAATGCATTAGTAATGACAGGGTTTGGAAGAGCATTTATGTTACATGTCAGGCTTCGACTGTGAATTTAGAGGCAATCCAATGCTACTAAAACCCCTAAACAGCCAGTAATGAAAAGATGACTTAAATTTTCCAAAGTGACAAGTGATTTGGAAAGCTGTAGTTAGTAGATTTTTCAGAAGAAAGCTGTTCTGCTCTTTTGGGAGAAAGGGGAGAGGCGTGTTGAAAAGAAAAAGATATTCAGAAGCCCCTAAACCTCTCTGAAAATCCAGACCTCAGATTTTGATTCTGTAGAGGCCATGTTTCCCCCCTCCCCTGCCAAAAAAGCGCTATCAGCAACCCAGATGTGCAAATATTAACAGTAGACACAGCTTTGCTGCTGCTGGATCTGCAGAAACACGCAAGAACACCAGAATGACACCAAGCTCTTCACCTGTTTTAACCGTACACTCAGACCCTGCTTCTCCAACACCTCTGCACGCATCCCGAGGGGATGCAGCCCGGTTTCACCCCAGCATTTCTGCATTTCAGCATAAGAACAAGGAGAAGCTCTTGAAGGGAAGGTTTACAGCAAACTCTGTAACCGGCATCTTGCACGTACTTACCCTGAGCTTTTCAGTTTTCCCTCTGTGTGCTTTTTCAAGGCTCAGAAGCTCACATTTTGCTTTCAAAGACAAATCCCACAGACTATGATTTCAAGATGACTGCTTCGGGAAGGGGGGAGGAGAGTCCGACCGGGCTGTTTTTCATGGCTGACCGAGCAGGAATCTCCTGCCGTAGAGACGAAGGCCCCCTCGGAGAATACCTCTCCAGGTAGACAGCGGGTAATTGATCCTGCTCATGTGAACAACATCTTGTCATTTTTCAAACACGTCGAGGAAAGAAGGTTAATATCCTTGGTGCCAGGAGTCTAGAGAATACGCAAAATCACTACCACGGCAGGGTAGGGAAAGCAGCTCTCATCCTTGTACATCCAGCTGGCAAAACACCGAAATTAGAGACCCAGGCCAGATTGCACTGGTGCTTAACTGGTGCACAAGCAAGCATCCTCTGCATTTGTTGCTGTATTTCAGCAAAATCTAAAAAAAGCCACCAAACTAACGAGTCTTTGCGGCCCCCTCAACTGATGCAGAATCATTCCAGTGGCCTCCCATTGTGCTTGCTGCGGCGCGTCTTGGAGGAACCTGTCAGTCCATTGCAAAGTCAAAGAATTCCCACCTTGAAAGACAGCAAGGGCCAAGCCAGCTATGGGGGCAAAGCTCAGCCCGTCCCTATCAAAACGAGGGCTCGCTAAACGCCGGCTCACTCTCTTCTCTCTTGATGAGAGAGCGGCAGAGCCCTTCCCTCCAACAAAGGCGGTATTTCAAACAGAAAGGACACAGTCCCATCAAAGGTAGGTCAAGTCTTTGGCGCAAACCACTCAACGGTGCCTTAGATCAGGCGGCAGATGCGGCATACAAAATTAACCGTGTTTGCTCGAAGCCCGCGCTCGCAGGTGAACCAAAGGGACCCAAGCAGACGGGTAACAGAGCACAGCGAGGCAGCTAAATAGGACTTAAAAGCTTTTGAAGCTGCAAACACTGGAATGAACTGGGGCATGAAATTAATTTTAACCGTACTGAATAGGAGACAGGCCATAAAACTCCATGAAAATAAGAGACCGGTAACATTTTAGTAAGAGTAGAAATTCTCCCCTTAACTCCCCAGTCAGCTCTATTAGCATAAGTGACTCATCCCAGCTGAAAAGCAAAGCAAACAAGCAGGAAGAATTAAACTAGTGTTGCAAGGCGGAGAGGATCGCTGTAGAGAAATCGAGGAATCCTGGCTTTGTGATATTCAAATGACTTCCCACTGACACTTGCAAACATTCAACTGAGAAAAAAAAAAAATCCACCCTCGAAACGCTATTAAAAAAAAAAAAAAAGAAAGAAAAAAGGCATTTGTGAATAGTAACAGCCTGGCCATCCTCCTGTGCCCAGGTAGGAGGCTTCAAACCAGCTTCACGTGGGAGCAGTTGCTATTTAGTACCACAGAAGCAGTATGCAGCGAGGTTTTGGGGGCAGAAACACAACTTAGATAATTTCCCAGCAACACGCCAGAAGACTTTTTCATCCTGGCTACATCTACAGAGGGGGAAGTTGTTCAGAAGAATCTGCACCCAGTTACACCTCGGCAAAATATAACCTGCGGTGTCCTGGCAGTTGTCCTTCTGGTGCTCTAACGCATCTGGCTGACGTCTCCCAGCACCCCGAGGATTTGCGGCATCTCCTACCGAAACAGCCACCTCCAGGCTACGGAGCAGAAGCTGCTCTTCTAAAGCAGAAAGGCATAAACGTATTAAGAACAAGGAAAGAACAAAAAATACCTCCAAATGCAGCTCGTGGAGAAGCTGTAGGTAGAATTTGAACATCCAAACATGATTTGGTCAAAATGAAGAAGTTTAATACCCTTTCCTCTTGGTTAAAGGACCCTGAATCATTTGCTTAGAATTGCTGAAATCTGATTTTGCATCTGCCTCCCAAGCATCCAAATGTCCTTTAACGTGCAACAGGGACGCAAGAGACGGGAGAACAGGACACAGCGATGTCTCTGCACATCCACCAACAACTAGCAAAGCGCAATTCAGACCCCAGGACCTCCCAAACAGGCCCACGGTCAAAAGCAGCAAACATCTGGAGCCCAGATCGCTCAAGGGCCTTTTGCTGACCTAGATCTGTGAATGCGCTCGGCTGCCATCAACAACCAGCTGAAGGCAGCTAATTGCGAGGTTTCTGGAAGGAGGAGACGGAGGCTTTTCATTAAAACGCGTGGTTTCCTTCCCGTATTTTTGCAGCATTAATCACAGCAAACATTAACCCCAAGCCTGCCTGCTCTAACCTCTCTGGTCTATCACCGCCACCGCTACAGCCGCACAAGAGAGTTGGGATAACCCTACGGATGCCGACAACGGCAGGGATGGAGAGAAGCGCCTGCTCTGACGGCACGGGAAGCTGCTTTGACGGGGCTTCACGTCTCATTACCGCGTTCGCTCCTGACCTGCGCAGTCAGTTCCCTCTTGTTTGCGCCTGTCTTTCAGGCAGCAACCAAGGACAGGAAATCGTTTAAATCACAGGAAAACATGATCACAAACCCACAAATATTGGCAGGGGAATGGAGAGTGGGTGAAGTACCTGGATCGACTTTTAACCTGTTCTTTCAAAGACAAAACTAGTGATCAGCTTGAAATTGCCACCTGCAGTGCCCGACTTGTGATGGCCATGGAGCCCTTCAAGTGAAGAAGGGGGTGGGGGGACCCCGAGAGACAGTGACTAACACACGCCAGGGGAGAGTCACAACCAGCAACGTGGAGACCACGTCCTTGGGCCTGCACTTGATGCTGTACAAGGTGGTTTATCAGCTGTCAACCCCCTGAACTGACAGCAAAATGGACTTCCGAAAGCAGGGGGGCTGCAAGCCCACACGGAGCACAGACCCTCTGCCAGGCATCGTCGCCTCTCCCGAGAGTAAAATCGTCACCTACTTCCTTAGTCCTGCGTTGAATCAGTGAACTGGATGGGGTGGCTCTGGTTTTGTTTGCTTTTTCTGCATCTTCGCAGCTAGAAAAGCACACCTGAGCCGTGCGGGCTGGGGGAGGCGGCCAGCGCGGAGGACACTTGTCTACCTGGTCCAAAGAGCTGCCATTGCAGACAGAGTCTCCACCGAGTGATGGGCCCAGGGCAAAGCACAAGCCTGTCAAAATCCTGGGGGGTCTTTGCCCAAGGCTTGTAGCAATGCCTGCCAAGCTCGAACCACCACGGGTAAATGCATCGCCAACACGAGGCACAAAGGAAATGTCTGGAAGCAAAAAGCCATGGGGATTTCTCAGCTGCAGGAAAAGCCGTCGTTTCCCACTGACTCCTCCATCTGTTTGCCCTCCCTGCCTACCCCCAGGAGACGATGCTCCCCTGCCCCAGAGGAGCACGGCACAGCAGCACCTTGGGTTTATTGCCAGCACCCAGGCCAACGCCGAGTACCCGAACACGACCCTCGCACTCAGGGTGCCAGCACCCAGCGCGGGCAGCGAGGCTGCTCGGGGACCCCGAGGACTCCGAGGTTTGAAGGTTTTACAGCGAGTGCATTGCCTGGATGTCACAGGAAGCCTTGGGTGGAGCAGGAACCAAGCAGGGACGGGCAGCGGGGTCATGTCACCAAACCCTCCTCCTCCACGCAGCCCCTGGAGACACACAGCACCCAAACACCGCCAGCGCCTTCCACGCAGCACAACAGCAGAAGTACGTTAACTCTTTCCCTATAATCCCCCTGGCATCAATTAACATACCGCTGAAAAGCAAAAGATTATTAACTTTTGTTAATAGATTATTAAAGATGATTATCGCCAGCTGACCGAGCCCGTACCAAAATAGACACGCTGCAGGCAGCTCAGAGCAATCATCGGTTCATTCAAGGCAGATAAAAGTTTCAGATCTGGTTTGACTATTTAAATTTCCAACAATAATCACAATTATCGCTATTCTCGTTATCTGCTATATTTCTTATACGTTCAGGAAGTCACTGTGGTTATTAAATGCAGGTTGATGATTAAATCGTGTATTGAGGTGATAAGTCAAATTAGATGATTGCTAAGTCTCGGTAAGTATCTTTGAAATAACCAGTTGTTATTAGACATTCAAGAGGTGCTTCATGAAAATCTAATTGTAATTGCAACTTTTCATTTTACCTCATCTTTCCCGCATGCAAACACACACACGCGCGCACGCTGGCAGCTGATTTGGTACTTCAGTATGCATGAGACACAGAAGAAAGCATCCAAGGTGAGCGTGTTCTGGGAAAACTGGGAGACTGACCAGGGCCCGCATCCACGCCCCCCAGAAAAATCAAACGGCACCTTCAGCATCCGTCTCATGCTACGGCTCCCGACTGCTGGGCTGGTTTGTGCTTCAGGCACCCGGAGCAGCGAAACACCAGCTCTAAAAGGATGCTCGCTATTCCTTGGCAGCCTTCATCGGGGTCTGGGAGCGAGCTCGCATCCCTCCCGCTCCAGCCTAATTCCCAACCTGACATTTAAAATAGCCTTTTATTGCCACATACTTACATTTTAATGTTTTCATGGTATTGCCTGGTGTCTGAAGGCTGGTTGTATAATGGCTGAAATAAATAAGAAAAATGAAGGCATAAATGGTACAGTCTGACATTTAGAAACTTAAACCCATCAGCAGCGCTGCTGCCTCAGTACGGGCTCCCGTCTCCCCGAGCTGTGCCAGCCCAGGCACCCCGCGCCCCCCAGCCCGCCCATCGCCCCCCATTCCCGCTCCCCGGCCATACTGGAGGATGCTGGCTCCCGGCGGCACCGCTGGAGTCACGGTGCATCCCGGCTCAGCCCGTGGGAGGGCAGGCAGCGCTGGAGCAAGCTGGCTCAGAACGAGCACTTTGCGACATAATCCACATAAACACGGCAGAGCCGAGTACGTGGTTGTTATTCACTGATTGAAAAACGCAGTGCGCTTTGGAACATATGACACGGGGGAGGCGAGGGGAAAGGGGGGCTTGGGGAGCGGGAAGAGACGGGCTGTGTGCTGCAAATTGTTATGTCTACGCGACAAAAGCCTGCCGGAGCTCTCACAGGGAGCCGAGCGCAGGCAACTGCAGGCAGGACAAGTCTTCAACCCCGTGGTTTCCAGCAATGCCAGGGGTGGGTTGGCCCCTGGGCACGTCACCACAGTCCCCTAGCACTCAGGTGTAGAGTGATGTTCTTGTCCATCCCTCAGGAGGGGCACTGGGCTCTGGTAGGACAAGTGTTTTGCCCAGGGCTGCCCTTTGGAGAGCCCCAGAACTGTGGCTGTCTCCAACACCAGATGCGAGCACCCACCACAGGGCTGCTCTGCCCCCGGCACCCGCAGTGGGGATGTGTCGGGGCCCTCCACAGGGAGTCAGGAGAGCTGGATCCATCCCTGGTCACCTTCAGACAGTCACTGCCCCCACTACCTCCCCCTTCCCATCCGCAGGGTGATGTATGCTTGGGGAACCTACCATGACAAAGGGTCCCACCTCTGGAAGGAAAAGATGCCACAGAAACCACGCTCAATCCCACCCATTGTGATTAACAGCTCAGGCCGTGCTGCAGGAGCTGCCACCAGTTATGTCCGCGTAAGCAAGCTGCAGGGTGCTCAGGATCAAGCCCTTCAATGCTCTTCTAGTTACCAGCTAAGCTGGTGTGACCATGACCAAGACTGTGCTAATCAAGCCTGCCACGGCCCAACCACCATCAGCAACTGGCCGTCTAATGAGTGCAGCTCCTCTCTAACCCCAGAAACATCACCGAAGTTTTCCAGCAGTTCATCCACAAACTTCCACCAAAGCAGCTGTGAGCCATCTCACATCTATGGCCAAACACTGGCAGGAGGACATGTGATGGCTGAAGGTCCTGGTTGAAGGCAGCATCCTGGCCATGGCTACACACAAATCAGCTCATCTTCCTACTGTGGTCATACAGCTGACGCTACACTCTGAGTCCACTCAATTTCATCTCAGATTAAACACAGGAAAAGAGCAAAACATGTGCTGAACATCTGTTCAACAGGTGAGCAGCACTGGAGAGGACAGAACTTGCAAACACAGGTGGCTCCCTTTCTCCTCCAGTTTGGAGAAGGTGTTATTCTCACCTCCTCCACGGTATTTCCCCATCACCATCACAGGTGCTTGGCACAGGAGCTTGTTTTTCCACAGCGCCAACCTGTCTCTACTGCCCCGTAAAAAACAGATACTGCCTCACCTCTTCCCTGCCACACACCAGGACCCCCACAGCGATTTGCACAGAAAGGAGACCAGGTGTAGCTCTCCCCACTCCCTGCAGCCCATCACCACTGCATCTTGGCACCAGCAGGTCATCAGCTTCTTTTTCTAGCTGCCCTTGGACGCCTGACTCTTCATTGGGAAAGCACAAGTAATCCCACGTGGACGAGGAGCGCAGAGGAGCCCAGGCAGAGGCATGCAGTGAGATGCACCACCGCGTCCCAGGAGGGCTGCAGGGCTGCCGGCAGCGCTCGGGCACCTGTTACCCTGCGAGGGGACAGCGGGCTGCAAGGCGGCACCCGGCCACACCGTGCTGGCAGTGCCAGGGCAGGCAAGAAAGAACAAGCAGGTCCCCCAGAAGGAGACATGTTCTCAGTAGAGTCCCTTCCCCAGGGATATTTCTATCACAAATCCTCTCAGATCTGCTGGTCCAACTCCAGGCTCAGAGCTGGCTGCGCACTTCACGCTTGGAAAGCTCCGAGGAACACAGACATCCGTCTCATCACGTAGCTCGAGAGAGGCAGGTCTGCACCACGGAGAGAAGAAATCAAGCCGTGGCTCTGGAGCATCACGTCCGCAGTCACCCTGGGAAGGCTCAACCGGGCTGCCTTGACCAGCGACTGCCTCTTGGAAGAGGACTGCAGGAACTGGAAATGTTGATAAATAAAAGTGCCTCTCTCTCCCCTTTGTGCTCATAAAAATCAAAGCAAATAAGCTCTCCTCCTGGGAGAAGGCAGTGCAGTAAACGATTTGGTTTGCACCTGGGTTAGATGCTCACGTGCATGTGGACATCACGGATGATGCTACTCAGCTCACCAAAGGCTGCTGATTCTTTTCCACTGCTACTTATCTATGATATAAACAGCTCCTTAAATTCTTAGTTAGCAAACCTAAGTGTTAACAGACAAGCACTGAAACACGTCACTTCAAAAGAAATGCCCAAACATTCAGAAATAAGAAACTCTGGGACCCAAACCCAAGATCCACATGACACCAGCATCTCAAAGAGATTTCTATCTGCACAACAGCTTTGGCACTGTACCTCAGCCCACGCAGTGGAGCAAGCCCTGGAGATGATTCCTACCTACCCCACAGAGAACAGATCCTCACAGCCTAAATCGTTAAAGAAACTGTATTCTCAACGGGGCAGGGACTGAGAAACAGCATCTTCCCTCAGAGCCATCGGCAGCCGGCACAGAACCACGACTTTCTCAATGAGCAGGCAGAAGCTGACAGGTCAGGTGGGTAAGGTGAGATGTTCAAAACATCCACACTGTTTCTTCAGGGTAAGGGACATGTAATGCATTTCCCTGGGGGATGACATTTAAGGAAAACATAATACCAGTGTGTTCTGCATCGTCTGGGGCTGATGTGGGCTGCAGGGACACCCAAAACCCCAGCAGACAGGATGGAGAGGCACCAGCAAGGAGAAACGGACAAAGGGATTTGGGGACAATTCTGCATGTTTAAAACCCCAAAAGCACAAAACCGAGGATCCTCCAAAGAGGATCAGACATGAACGACACCCCTAAGATAGAAAGTGCAGGGTCAGACCTTGTAAGGTCAAAGCAGCAAGAAACCAGGAACCAGCAACAAACACTTGCTGCTTCCTTGAGATGTACAACCCGAGGACATCAGTTTCAGCAAAAAGCTTGGAAGCCCAAAAGCTCAGAGGGAGACGATTAAAAGACAAAGCCAAGAATAAGAGTTTCCTACCAGAGCTGGGCTATTTCCCAGCAGCTTCCAACTTGATGGGAAACCCATGACACAGACCCAAAACTTCTGGGTAAATCCCTATTTATGCTATACTGGATCGCTCTCAAAACCCCTCCTTCCAGCTAACGCTCCAGGCAGCCTCAACAAGCCCATCGATGTGCTCAGGCGATAGGATTTCTTCCTTCGCTCAAACACAACCCCCTGAGAACAACCTGCCGCCAGCAGGACAGAAGGCAGAGCCCCGCCATGGCTCCTCTGCCCTGTTTAATGCCAGCACAAGCCGGGGACGCAGCCTCCGTCTCTGTCTCGCCAGCAGCACCCAAGACCTCGTACCGCCTCACAGCTGCTCTTTGCCAACGGCACGGTAACCTCCAGCCTCTCTCTGCCATGGCAAACTGATTTCCACGGTGACCTCTCGCCTCACACCATCAGCCCCGCTGCTGAGCTGATGTGCGTCTGTCACCGTCGCCATTGCAAATGCAATAACCAGAGCCCTCTGAACAGCCAAAATCAAGACGTCAGCAGCCTGAGCAGAGCCAACAGCAATCCAAGACCCTGCACTTGGGGTGACGGCCACCTCCGCTCCTCGCAGAGGTTTTGCGCAGGGTGAGCACCAGGCTGCCCCAGCCTCCCCGCAAGAGACCCCTGGGCTGCGGCAGCACCAGGGATGGTGCTTGTCACGTGCGATGCGGTGGAGCAGGCTTGCACATCGGGCTAAACCTGCAAAGCTGCTCTCCTTCCTGGAGCTGCTTCCTTTCCAGATCAGAAGATGATGTGACTATTCATCTGGTCTCTCAGAGGCCGTTGGCAGGTCCTGGGTGCTGTTTTGCCCGACACGGCGTGGGGGCTGGGCCATAGGAAGCATCTCTCCGTGCAGAGAGATGAGAGTCTGTGAGACGCATGCAGAGCCCAGCTGGGGTGTTGCAGGATTTTCTCAGCAGGGGTTTCCCCTGCCCTCCGAGGAGTAAGGCAGGGCGGCAGAGGAAAGGCCTGCACTGAGCTCTGCTGCAGCTCCGCTGTGCAGTCTCAGCACCCAGGGACAAAGCATCGACAAACTAAAAAAAGGAAAAAAAGGAGGAGCAAAAAAAAAAAAGGGGGGGGGAGGAGGAAAGGAAACGCGACATCTTTGGGATGAGGAAGCACCAACCCCAGGCACTGCCAATCTTCAGAGCAGAAAGAGAGCAAAGGGTTTGACCCTGGTGACTCAAAGGAAAAATAATGAGCGCTACCTCCCCAAACAAGGAAGCGGGCTCCGACACGTAGCAGTGAGCACTAATTCCCTTGTGACCTCTCCCTTACGCACCCGGGGAAGATAGTGATTAGCACCACCTCCACAAGGCATGTACAAATTACAGCTGCTGAGGCCCGTGAGCTGCCTGCTCCCACCTGGCAGGAACGGCGCCTTCTGTTGCACCCCGTGGCTGGTGCAAAGCGAGAGACGCTCCACCAGACCATGTCCAGCCCGCTCTGATCCTTCCAGCAGCACGGCTGCAGATACAACCTTTCTCAGCGCTCTTCTCCAGGACTCAGCCCCTCAGGGGATGCTTTCAGCCACCCCTCCAGCAATCCATCGCTGGATTTTGCTGGGTGAGGGGCCAGCTCCAAACTGACCATTTATTATCAGTTCTTCTCAGCTTCCCTGTGCACAAGGGAGACAGCAAGAGGATGTGTGCAAGTCCCGATACCTGCAGGTCGTTGCAGCTGCGACCCGGCTGTGCTTACACCCTCCTGCGTTCACAGCAGGGTGGGACGGAGGAGAGCCGTCCCAGCACCCATCCCTCCTGTGGGGCTGGCTGGCCAGGCAGCAGCCCCGGCGATGCGGCCGCCATCGGCAGATGAAGCCATCAGCATCCCGAGCAGGGGCAGACTCTGCCGGAGCCCCTTCCACCACCCAGCTGCGCTGCAGCGCGTGAGGAAGGAGCCCAAGGGTTAAGGCTCCCCGAAGAGGGCTCTGTGTGTGTGTGTGTGTGTGTGTGTCTGTCTGCCTGTGTTTCAGTACTCGTCTCAGCCACTTTGCTTCCTGCCTTGGTCCCGTGCCAGCGAGAGGTCCAGGCCAGCAGCACGCTTCCTCTGCTTCCTCCTGACGGCTCAGACACACACACGGGGTGCCCCGCTCGCTGCCCAGCGACCTCCCCAGACCTGGCCCGGCTCCTGCTCCCCACAGCAACAGGTAACACTCACCAGCTCCACCTGGGGACCCAGTCCTTCCAGGATCCGGTGGGCAGCCTCTGCCTTCTTCTGCAGGGAAGAAAGGGGAGAGGGAGAAGAAAAGTTATTTCTGCCATTATTTACGGTCATAGCCCTCTGCTCCAGCCCTTCCCCCTGTGCCAAAACCCCTTCCCAAACCTCCACGGAGCCACCATAAATCCCACCTTTCCCTGAAAACGGGTGGAAAGGTTCAGCTCAGCCTCTGGACCTGCAGGAAAGCCCCACCGGCACAGAAGTATCACGACTTTAAGGCATTTGAGCTCTGCCCGGGAAGCGACCCGAATCCCTGACCCCTCTGGGTGCCAGGCAGGGGGGGTCACACCCCTTACCTCCGCGCGGCCGCCGGGCGAGAAGGAGGGCGGGCGAGCCGGCACGCAGGCAGAGATGCCCTTTCTAGGATTCATCGCTTCACGAGCATGTGATCGTTAGATTTGAGCTGCCCTTGGCTCCTCGTCTTGCTCTCGCTTCCCTCCCCTCCCCGCCGCAGAGGAGCCCTTCTCTGCCCCCTCCCGCCCCCGGCCAAGCTACCTAGTTGCTTATTAGAGAAAAAAATAAACCACCCAGGAACACGTGTCAGGGGCTGCGCGGTGGTTGCTAATTAAACAGGCCTGAGAAAAAGACATGGGTTGGCTGCAGCAGGAGTCTAAATAAAAGATGACATTTTCAGTAAGCAGCACTTCCTCGCAAAGCCAGGCTTTTCAGTGGGGGTTACTGACAGTCCGATAAATCCAGATCGCTGCACGCTGCCGACGGGCCACGGGGCTGAGCTGATAAAACCAAATACCTGGCAGCGAGCGGGGTGAGGAGACGGATTTTCAGAGGCGTTTGTTCAAAAAAATAGCTAGTTTTAGCTATTTTGGGATAGGGGGAAGAGAGAATCCACAGCTGCCTTAAATAGGGGTGAAGGAGCCCTGTGCAGAGCTGAGCTTCCCACCATTTAAACATGAGGGGGGAGGAGGACGGGAGAGACCAAAAGGACACAGACGGATGGATGGAGAGGGAGGAAGGGAAAACCCTTTTTTGAAGCACATTCAACATTTTAACCCAATAAGCACTGGAGACCTGCTGGAGCTGCGGGGTGGGAGCTGAGCCCCAGGGCTGGGGAGCTGGGGAGGGCTGGGCTCTGGGCTCCCTGGCTTTGGCAAACCCCCCCGGTGAAGCCCCCCCTGGGGCAGGGAAGGGATTTCAGCTCTGGGCATCTGGCTCGCACTGTTCTCTACCCCCGGGCACCTCTCACCCTCACACTGGCTCATGACAGGATGAGTTTCCCCGGGTCCCAGCGCAGGGGATGCCTCACCGAAAGCTGGCCCATCGCCCCGCTGCCTTGCCCCCGTGTCCGCCCCCCCACCCCCGGTGGGTTTCCAAAAGCTTCACCTACCCCCCCACCGCCGGCTGATCCTCAGAAGCGCTGATGCAGCTGGTAGGTGTGCAGGTTCCCGGCCGGGGCTTTGCACACCCACACAGTCGGATCTGCCAGCGCGCACTTTTGCAGAGCCGGCCCCAGGAGCAGCTGCATGAGTCACCCTGCCCGCAGCCAGCCTGGGGAAACAGCCCCGCTGCGAAACCCGCGCCAGGTGCCTCACCGCAGCAGGGCCACCAGGAGACGTCTCCAGCTCCTCTGTTTACTGCACGCTCGGGAGGACGCAAAGTTCGCTTGCAATTTAGAAGCAATTTCGAGGATGCTCGGAGAGATGTAACCACGAAGCGCGCCTGCTCTGGCACCGTCCCCACACGTATGCACGATGCACGCAGCAGCCCCGCGTTTAATGCATCCCTGCCCATTCCCCCTGTGCAGCAGACCTCGGGGTTCACAGATGTCACAACCACTGCATGTACCTCACAGGCAAGGACACACACACACACACACACACACACACACACACACACACACACACACACACACACACACACAACAAGCTGAGCAGCTAGCGATGCTGTGGCTGAGCCAAAAACGGAGCTGGATCCCATCCCAGCGAGCTGCTCTACCCCTCTGGCCTCTCCCGAGTCCCTGCTCCATCCCAGGAGGACCACAGGTGGGGAGGTGCCCCCAGCACCCGGCTCTCTCCGCAGCCCTCAGGGATGCGCAGCCAGGGCAGCCTTGCTCCCGCACTGCCGGCGTGACGCTCGGTGCACACCACGCTTCTGTCCAGTGCCGGCCCGTCAGCGAGATGCCTGCAGGGACCACAGGGAAAGCATGGCTGTCCCGGTGGTGGAGGTGGGTCTTCGGAGAGCAACTGCACCCTGGAAAGAAGCCTGGGAGATGCTGGGAAACAGCTGCAACAGAACGAAGCGCCTGCTCTCGGCCGGGGCTTGGGCTCCAGGGAAAGGAGCCATGTGTTTACATGCGGCAATTACATTTTCCGCACTGCAATAAACTGCTCCCAACTCTTCTCCCACACCAGACTGCTGCCAATGTGAGGGTGCTTTAACACATAAAGAAAGGCGGGACCAGCCTCAGCTGACCCATGGGGGAAACAAAGTGATCCCAAGCACCAGGACCTACCTGCAAAGTGCAGCACTTGCAAAGCTTTAGATCAACGGGGCACAACACACGGCCCAAGCTCTAAGAGACATGTATCTACCCTCCTCATAAAACACCACATCTGCTACAGAGCGTGTCTCTTCCACACAAGATCCCCTCCCATAACAGGGACTTCCCACCGAGCTCACGGAGACAGGAGAGGCCCGGCTAACGCAGCACCCAGCTCTGACATCACCACGGATGCTCCAGCTGATGACGGGGAAATCAAACCCCAGCAAACACAGCCCGGCCGAGAAACCGAAGAGCTGCACAGCCCAGTCCAGTTCCCCCCAAAGCAACAGACATTTCCACTGCTGCACACCTGACTCCATCAATGGGAAGAAGCCAAGTCTGCCTGGGAACTTGCCCCTTGGAAATATTCATCATGAGATGGGAAACTCCCAGCCAGAGCTTTATATTTTGGTCTCCATGACCTATAAAATCTGCTGTCCTTGGAGAACATAAGCACCATGGCATTCGGAAGTCTTAAACAATTAAAACTAGGGGGGAAGATTTTTTTTTGGGGGGGGATGTATGTCATTAAGACTACTACAAAATACTCTGCATCTGCTGTCCAGACTGTGATTCGGCCAACTGCCCTCCTGCCCGCCACCGCTTGCTGGCGAGTGGGAAGCATCAGCTTACCCAAAGCTTACCCAAATTCTTTGTGATGCATACCTGGGACAAAAATTAGCAACCCAATTAATTGCAGGCAGCGTAATTGCGGGTAGAAGGTTGCAGCCCCAGCCCAGGGTAGCCGGTCTCACCAGAGGCCCCATCTCCTGGGCACTGGCCCCGGCAGCGGCGGATGGCACAGCCAGGGACCGAGGATGCTGCAGGCCCGTGTGTACAATGCGATTAACTTCGAGAAAGAGCTGAGTGTGTTCAGCTGCTGCATTTGCCATGTTTAGACAACTTAATGAGACAACCCAGAGGCAAATCACCATAGGCAGAACATGTGGCGAATCAAGAAGAATGACATAATTTGTCTTGCATTAACCGACTGTAATATACACATCTCCAGAACGAAAGATCAGGAAGGGAAGCTATTCCGAGCACGTCATATCTTTGTACGTACACAAAGAAATGCCTCTATCTTGAAAGCTGCCCAATTAACACTTGACACCCACTGTAATTGCTGATGCTCCTTCCTGCATTTATCAGATCATAGCAGAACTGTAATGAGCTGTCTGAAAGGCCACGCAGACCGAGGTGAGGGCTGGCGGCAGGATTGGGAAGGACATATTACACCCAGCAGAAGGTTCCCACCACGCTGGGGCTCATCCTGAAGGACAGACAGACACAGGGAGACACGGATTGTGCCTCAGCGAGCCAGAAGCCTGGCTGGGGAATTAAGGCAAACCTTAAACTGGGCAGCTCCCAGTTAAATCCTTCCCTTTCCAAAGGCACAGCGACCTAGGACTTGGTTCCAATACTGATTTCGTTAGGAGTACGTTTAATGATTGATCCCGCAAGAAGGAAACCAGAGGGTTCATCCTACATCTGCTGAATAACCCCACCCGTGCCTGCAATCCCTGTTATTTAACAGAAAGAAACGTATCAGGAAGCAAATCCAGCCATTACTTCTGGTGAGATGCATGAAGATCCCCACCGGTTTTATAGTCCCTCTGCAGCTCCACAGCTAACGACCCCTTTTCCCGATTCCATACAGAGTCCTGAAATACTGCTACAGCACGGGGAGCAGCGGCGTTCGTGGAGGGACTGAAGCCCTGAGGCTGAATTCTGCTCCCATTTACCATCAGAGTCGTTTTGCTCCGGCAGAGCAGCTCTGGGTTTGGCACGGGCACACCGCGGGCACTCCCGAGGGCAGAGACACTCCTCTGGAGCATGTTTAAGCATGAGTCGGATGGAGAGGTGAAGCCCATCACATACTAGTCCTTCATGTGCATTTTGGAGGGATCGAGGTCTCAAGAAGCGTGGCTGAACCGCCAACACTGACCTGCGTCACTGCGGGGCCCACAGATGCAGAAGGGGACCGGCAGATGTGGCAGGCAGCAGCATCTACCCCCAAAGAACCTCCCTCCCCACGGGCAGGGCCACGGGCAGGCAGACCGGGGCTGGGGAGGCTGCTCTTACCCCATCTCGTGCTCCTCCAACAGGCCCGGAGCTAAAGATATCTTCGCCAACAACAAAAAAACCTCCCTGCAGACTACAAAAATCTCCGTTCTCACCTAAGAAGCATTTGGCTTCCAAAGCAAACTTCAGCCCTTTCTTTTTCCTTTGAAGAAACTTAAAATAGGCGCGGGAGGGGGAAGCGGGCAGGAGAACAACTTCCCGGCCACGGGGGCTCCCGCAGGGACGAGCCGACCCTCGAGGCAGCAGAGCATCCGAAAGCAGAGGAGGGAGAGTCTGGGATTTCGCGTGGGCTCCTCTTGAAGCAAAGTTTAAAAATGGAAGAGAAAGGAAACACAGGAGTTATTTTGAGCAAGCGGATCTGAAATTAGGAGGCGGCATTTTCTTGGACTGACTCCAGCCACGGCTCCATGCAGCACAAAGCTGCTGCAGCTGAACTGTGCTCCAGGGGTTATTTATAGCAGCCTGTAGGCAGCAGCACTGGGGAATGGAAGGGCTTCTATTTGGGACCAGGCATGTCCTGCACGGAGATAAGCAAAGCCCTTCAAGAGGCAGGAGAGCTGCGTACAGGGCGGCACTGGGAAAAATTCCTGTCCCGGCAGCATGACATCCCGGCAACAGGCAGAGCTGCAGGAGTGGCACAGCAAAGAAGCAAGGCTGGAGTTGGACTTTGTTTAAAACAAAATTCAGGAGAAGCGTGGCTGAGGTCAGCAGAAAGCATGGAAACCCTCAGGCGAGACTCTTCTACACGAAGCAGAAAGCAAACAGTCTGGGGGGATTTAAAGGTGCAGCCTCTGTGCCAAGATCTGTTGGGACCAAACAATGACCTGGCAGTGCCGGTTTCACGGGTAAGGTTTTCATTCCTGTGACCACAGGTACTAATTTTTTCCCCTTTAAACCTCAGCATCCTCTCTCCAAGAGCCAAACCACCCCAGCCATTTGCCACAGAGCAGGTGGGATAAGCCCTGGTGCCACGGGAAGGGAAAGCAACGCTCTTCCCTCCCCGGCTCCTGCAGCCAGCAGGGATGGCCACCACCGGTGCTCCCAACCCAACCGCAGGACCCCAAGGATGCTTGACCTCCCCTGGGTTCCCTTGAACCCAAACGTCGCTGAACATCAGGGGAGGTCGGTCAGCCTTGGCAATATGTGCCAGGCTCCTCTCACCCGGCCCAGGGGTGATGCTCTCCAGGGGTGCCCATGGGATGCGGGTGCCCTGCACGCTCCCCGCTTCCCCACCTCCCTGTGCCTGCCTGGAGCCACCTCCCCACCGCACCAGCAGCCACAGAGCCCCATCCCCGAGGCTGGGGCCAGCGGATGCATGCAGGGGTGGTTACTATGACTAATCACAACTAGCAAGAAAACTGAGGAAACGGGTCACGTTGGAGCCGTGTGCTAATACCAGCCCCTGTCTATTCTGTGCAGAGCGTGACAAGCCAACTCTTTTTGGTTGCTCGCCGTCTCTGGCTTTGGCTAGTCATTGCCAGCCAGTTTCCGTGGTTGGCTCACTCGTAACTCCACCCACAGCCAAGGGGTGAGCCCTGCATCAGAGCTGGGCTTCCACTCGCACACAGATCTAGCATCACGCTCTGTTGTCTGCAGGGTTACGGTGCTATTCAAAGGCACATTAATTTTAAAGTAAGGTGCTAATGAGGCTTTGCCATTGCAAAACTGCTGTGAACGTTGCCCTTGCACAGGCGGCTTTTAGAAATCAAAGTCTCGGCACCGGAGCAGTTACAGGAAAGCTCCGGTCACCCATCCCAAAGAGCCAGAGCCCAATAGATTTGGGTTCTCTGCACATCTCATCCATATTTCCAGGATCTAAAAAACACAGGACACGGCATTATCTGGTCCAGATTAGTTGTAGACAAAGCCTCTAAACCAATGCACCTCCTGGGAACTCCAGATCCTGAAGCAGACATTAAAAATGGACATCAGGGCCATTAAAAAAAAAACACCACCGACAAAAAAATTCCCTTAAAATCCAAGAAAAAAAAGAAAGGATTCTCAACGACTCCAGCTAAATGTTCCAATTTTTTCTTTTTGGAAATCTTGCTATCACGCAGAAGCGTTGATAGTGTCTAACCTCTGACCTTTCCACTTCTCCTCTGGACCACCTGAAAGCCCATCGCGCGTCACCTAGTCAAGATGACACAACCCCAGAACAAACGCTATCACAAACAAGAGCAAAACGAACCCGGCCCTTCCAGCAGCCAAATATGAAATGCCCCCACCCCGATGACCACGTAAACTAGAATTTGGAAAAAAAAACAAACCACCAAAACGCTGCAGATTTAATGCTCAAAAGCAGTTTCACTGATAAGGTCTTATTTACTGCACCAGCTCCGTGCTGACGATGCAGGCCTGATTCTTCCCTTTCTAATGTAAATCAGGAGTTCATAGAAAATCAGAGTTATACAGACACAAAATCCCTGTGGGATCTGAGTCACACTCAGTGCCTTTGAGTAGTTAACGGCTAGATTATACTTTGCAATGATAAAAGTGTTCATTTATTTATTCTCCTATTTATGGATGGGGCATTAATGCTTTATGAAGGTATTTGAGGAGGGTAAACGGATAGCTGGGAACAGGCTCTGCACAGACACAACAGCAGCAGGGGGTGGAAAAAGTTCAAAACAATCCTTTGAATTCCAATTTTACAGCATAATGCTGAATTTATAGATAGATAGCTGTGGCCTTTTGAAGGAACAGGCACTGAGACAGAAAACGAATTAAAATTTAATCTTATTGATTTCCACCAGCTCAATCCCAAGAGCGAGACAGACGCTGCTGCCTGGCTTCCACTGCCTGCGCTGCATCAAACCCAGTTTTTCAGAGGGCTGACAGGGCAGCAGGGATGGGCTCAGGCGGCCGCAAGCCATCGGCACCCACAGCGTGCGGGGGGAGACCGGTCCCAGCCCTCGTCACGCTGCGGTGGGTCACAGCACACGGCGTCCCCTCCCTGGCACGGCGGCGGAGGGCGAAGTCACGCCGTGCCCTGACGCGACCTCTCCGATAAATGAGCTCAATGTTGTAGAGGAAAGCTGACGTGTGCACGTTTTGCAGGGACAGGTCTGACACAAGGACGGAGGCTGCTTTTTATCCGCTGGTCTCCGAGCAGGAATCCTGCCTGGCCCTGATATACAGCAGAGAGCCCGCCACCACCCGGATCTGGCTTGCGGAGAGCTGGTGATGGGGACACGCAGGCTCCGCATCGTCACGATGGCCGGAGAGAAGGCACGAGCATGCCTGCTTGCACGGTAGCTGATGGAGACTTCGGACATGAAGGGGACTCGCAGAAGAATTCACCCAGCGAAGTCACACGCCGGTGGGCTGCTGGCACGGCCAGGGCTGCCACAGCGCAGCATCCTCTGGGACACGCTGACAAGGAGAGCTCAGCCAGCTCAGCGTCCCAGGAAAGGCGCGCAGAGAAATCTGGAGCAACACCAACGCTGCCCTCCTCCCCGCGCTTAGCAAGGGACCTGCAAATTTCCATTTAAAGCACAAAAACATCTTCAAGCCCAGGTACGCTCAATCAATTTCAGGGGAAGACCGATGCGAGGAATCCCGCGAATGGCCCAGCGGAATAAAGCCACAGCTAAAAATACGCCCAGAGCATCTGCCCTGGTTATGGGGATTTGAGGTGAAGGCAGCTAATTTCTCTCAATAGAGTAACGCATCCCAGAGGCGCAAAGTAAAGCCCGCAAGGAGACTGTGCCACACAGCCACCACCTTAGAGGTGTCAGACCCAGCAGGGATCAGCTTTTCATCCCCCCAGGGGAGACACTGAAGGTCACTCACAGTTTAATTTAGGAGATCCCCAACTCCTGCACCGCCGTCAGCCTCTAGCAGCAACCGAGATGCCCGTCACAACCCAATTTCCCCTTGTACCTCCCCACCACCCTGCCGGCACCCGGCTTCTGGAGTGGGGTGACAAGGACTGGTAAAGGCCCTCCATCCCGCACTCCGGGGCCGAAACGGTCCTCAGAACTCCTCCTTGTACTTTCTGAATGATCTTGGCGATTTTAGCACCCATCACTGTTTTCAAACACCTCTTCAAGGACTAGAAGCGCTTTTGAAAATAGGACTCAGATGCTTCTGAAAATGCTACCCACTCTTTATTCTCAGTTTAGGCTATGGATAGTACCAAAAATGTTAACTTCCATTCTCATACATCCTTTCAGAAATGGTACAGTTTGCACTCACAGTTGAAATCCCGGCTTGGAGATGTGCGTGTGTGTTTTTCTGTGTTGTACTGCAAACATTTCCCAAAAGGTACTTTTTCGGGTGCAACTTCACAGCTCATCTTTGGAGACAAGACAAAGTGGCCCCGGTCAGCACATACCCAGGGCAGGAGGCACCTGGATCTCAGCGATCACGAACATCAGCGGCCTCTCTATAAACCAAATCTCTGAAAAACCCTCCCAAACGCAACCACAGCCTCCCAGTCCAGCGTTTCACCGCAGTCCAGAAGAGCTTCTCTCTGTTCTTCCCCAGCAGGAGCTCTACAGTCAACTTTTTTTTTCTGGAAATCAATTACTTGTCCAGCAGAGTGTAGCAAGAGGGGATTACAGGTCACGTTTTCCACAATTATCCTCTCCGACACCAAGGAATTTTTCAAATCATATGCGTTAAATGGGTCACAAGAGGGAAAACCAGCATGATAGGCCTTTAGCATCAGAAAACCTGAATTCTGAGAAAATCTGATATAGGCCAGCACCAACCTGCATCCCAACCCCTCATCCATACCTGGCGCGGCGGTGAGAAAAATATATAGCCTTCCCTGATGAACCATAAGCTAAAATTAGAAACCATTCACCCCTGCAAAGCCACAGCTATCGCCAAAAGGAAAGTAGGTCACAGAATTGCTGGCTAACTTGATTTTCCGGCGTTTCTAGCTGCTCTGTCCTCATGTAACCTCCTCTCTCCCATGGACCGTTTTTGGCGTCTCCTTTGTTCGGGGTATAACTGCACGCAGTGTGTAACTCCGGTGCAGCCTGGCAGGAGCGGTGGGAACGGGCACCCGCCTGCTCAGCGAAGCACAGACCCGCGGTTCATGAAAAATTAAACCAGAGCCAGGCGACAGCCCCTCCGCGAAGCGCGCTGCCTCCCACCTGCTCTGGCGGCGGCACAAGCGCTGGCTTTCTCTCCCCTTTCACAATATTGCTCTTTAAAGATCATTTCAGGCTTTGCCAGCTCTTCTGGGGTGCTTTGCTCTCCCGCCTCTTCCCAAGGCCTGAATATCCTCTTTTTATTTGCATTTCTCACCGCGCTGCCTCCCCTCAAGCAAGCCGCAACCTGAGCCATGAGAGTAAATCAGGCTTTTCCTCCCTTTGCATCCAGGCTGGAGCCACAGCTCGGCTTTTCCTGCGAGCAGAGCTTGAGGCATCCAACTTCACTGCTTTTCCGCAGCACAGAAGAGGCAGAAAAACTTAAAATTTGGCTCTGTGACACCTTTCCTGCTCTTGTTCAATACGTCTCTATCTGGCTCACAGCCTTTTGCTCCTACCAACTCACCTTGCAATTAAGTGCTAAGCTGCAGCAGCGCCACGTCGGACAGACAGATGGGTGCACCCGGATGCTCTGCTGCCGCCAAACCCACCCAAAGCAACCTGACGTCCGACCACCAGCCACTCCTCCACCCATGATCCTAACTCAGGCTGCCCCACGTCCTTTCCTCTTTCAGTTTTCCTCCTCCTGGCCAAGGGGAAACGCAGACATCACCAAGAGGCATCCCAAATACGCCCAACTGAGGCGAGAGGCTGAAAGCTGAGCCTGGAAATACCCTTTAGAAGGACAATCTGGATCCCACAACAAAGGCGATGCTGTCAGCAAGGCTCAGCACACCCTTCCCCCTGCAGCCCACAGCTTGGCATCTCCATGTGAGGGTACTTAGAAGGGTCCTTTCATCACCCAGCCTCAGCCGTTACCATCGGCCAGCAAGGCTCTGTTGACTCTACGTTGCCTGTGAATACATCATGTCTTCTTCAGACGAGGAAGTTCCCTCCAGCCTGCTACGGTTTCTATCAAGCAAAAGGGAAGGGTTGTTTGGTTTGAGTCTCCTACCCACAGACAGGCTTGCTTACACACTACCCGCGAGGGGACTTTACAAGAACGGGGGAAGAATCATCATTTACCCATCCCAGGGATCACACAGACACGAACACGGAGCCAGATTTGAAATTACGCAGACACCTGGTGTCAGACGTGACCTTCGCTTGCTGAGCACCCACCTGGAACGAGAGCACGCTATCGCGAAGGTTAATAGCAAAACACTCCTGGTAGCAGCTTGGCTTCGAGGATCAGCGTAACTGGGAATAAAGTCAGGCATGCTGACACATGGATGTCACTGTATGCGACAGCATCCCAGGTATTACGGCTGTGCACTTTCAAGGAGAAATGTAGAACTCCACGCCTGCGCTCTGCACTCTTTGCCACCACCCACGGGACAGGACAGCAACCCCGAGGGACTGTCCTGAGCCACGGCAGAGGCGCCGAGAGCAGATCGTGTCTGTTATGGAGGAGGTGATGGGAGATTCAGAGAGACAGGAGGAAAAGGGTGACCCTGCTGCTGGGGTGGGCAGAGACAAGAGGTGACAAAGCGTGACAAGGGCCTGGCAGGACACTCCATCCCGAGCCAGGTTCTGCAAAGGGGGACTGCTACGACGCAGGCCTTCGGGGACACAACGGCTGAAGATCACCTTTCCTTCCCTGCCTCAGTGCCACCCTTCCCCTCATAACACGGGCCAGGTACACCAGTGTGTCCAGGGAGGATGGCGCTCAAGGGAATAGGAATAAAAATGTTTTGAGACCTCCCTTTTTGAACCTAATCCTTGCACAGGAGGCACAAGCCATCTAGCCCAAGACCCCCGGAGAGGGCCCCTGGTGGTGCCATGGGGAGAACAGCCTTGAGGAACACTCGGCACCTGCCCCTGAAGCCCAGCGTCTGCAAAGCCATCCCCAGCCCGCGCCTGCTAACGCTTCCAACACATCGACCTCAGCCTTCACCCACTCGCACGACAGACCGTGCCAGCGTCGGGTTTCCTATTGCTCAGGGAGAGAAGCAGACGAAAAAAGGAAAAACCAGGAAAAATGCACTGCCTGGGAGTGCAGGGTACGTGATTTTTTTTATTTTTTTTTTTTCCCTTCTTTTTAGGAGCCGGGCACCTGGATTTCTGCAGCTCCCAGTGAAATCGCAGGCCTCGCAATTCAAAATAATTAGCGACTGGTAGTTTTCCTTTTATGCAAAATCATCCTTTTTATCCAACACCTAAATGAAAATGAATATGCTTGATTATCTACCAAAGGGCCCAATTTCCTAGCATCGCTCCAAAGCACACAGCAAAATTCCTGTCTCCTCAGGCTGCTATTACAGGCAATGGCTGAGTGCAACAAATGAGCGGTCAAGGCAGAGATCCAGAGCCAGGGATGCCAGCGTGACCTTTGCTAATGTTATTTACAGCATCAAATATCCACAAATCCAGCCACGGTTGCATCCGCGTCCTTTCTGCTCCAGCCTAGGGAGCTGAGGGGCAGCCAGGAGAGCTCATAGCTGGCCTGCCAGTATTGGAGCATCACGGATACCCCCCTCCATCCATGCAGCCCACCCCAAAGCCCACCCTTTGAGGCAGCTTTTGACTAGGTTCACTCCCGGGGAAGAGGATGAAACAAGCTATTTAACAGACAGGGCTCTGAAGCATCTCCTGAAAGCTTCAAATTTAAGGCTGATCGCGGGAACCCCCCAGGCAGGTTCTTCAGAAGACATTTGTGCTCAAATCCACACAGCAGAGCTAGCTCCTCACCGTCCCCCCAAGGGGGGTCCATCCATCCACCTCCCACGGCCTCCGCCCCAGGGGTCTCACCCAGGGAAATCCCCCACCTACCCCTTACCAACCTCCCCGTCCCCGGCCAGGGTGACACGGCACGATCGCACGTTTGTACTTCCATCGTTTCCAGACTCACCCTGTTCTCGTCGTAGATGATCTGCACCAAGCTGCGATGTTTGGACTCGATAGGAGGCGGGGAGATGGGTTTTTCAGGCTCTGGTGGTTTGGCTGCTTCTTCCTCCAACTGTTGCTGTGGAAGGAGAGGGGGGAGGAGGAGGGTGAGTCACAGCGAGAAACGCAGCCGTCCCCGTCCACACGAGACTCTCTGCAGTGCCGCCACCGAGGCAGAAACCGCCATGGCAGAAGGCTTCCTGCGAGGGACGGGCAGGCTCGGGCCGCGGAGGGACGGGGAGAGGGAGGAGAGCTGTGTAGCATCCCCTGCCACGCAAGCGCAGCGCTCTTCTGCCCCAGGCACCCGGCCCGGTGGCTGGTGGGTCACTGCTTTTTAGGCACGGAGGATGAGGACAAGCCTCCCAGAGAGGACTCCAGGCTAGAAATAACGATTTTACTGGAAACGCTTAAAGGGAACCACAGCTCCAGCCTGGCTCCCTGCTGCTACCTGCCTCTGGAGCTGCCGCCCGCTGCTGAGAGCGGTGGAGGAGCGAGGGGTGAGCAGCAAGGCTGCTCTCCACCTTCGGCATCATCCTGCGATGCTGTGGTTGGAGGAGATGCTTCGGGATGACTGTTCTGGACGAAATGACTTGTGCACCGGCCGCCCCTGCACCGCGCAGCCAGATGAGCCAGTAAGCACGGCAGAGCAGGCAGTAACACTGCGAATCCTGACATCTCTGGGCAGAGTCAGCCCGATGGGACGTGTGGCAGCCCTCCCGGCCAAGGTGAGAGACGCAAAGTGCTCAAGAGGGCAAACAACAGCGACAGGACTCCCGGCAGAGGATGGCAAGGGCCACCAAGATACCCTTTGGTGAACCTTCACAGAGAGCCCAAGTGCTCAGGTTGCAAATGCCTGCAGCATGAACATACCTCACGGCTCCAGCTGTCCCGGCAGGCACAGGAAGAGCTCCTGAGGGCATCAGCACAGCATGAGCTGCCTTCCAGCTGTCAGCCATCATGCTCTCCTGGGAAAGTGGCTTTGAGACTCATTCCTCTCCTCCCTTCACACAGGACAAGGTGTCCTGAGCAGAAACCACCAAGTCAGTCCAGGCTCCAACTACAGAAAGCCCAGTAGGGATGGACGTCCGCCACCCAGGTGACCTGCCCTCAGAGACAAAAGTGCCGAGAAGCTCGTTTTGTTGGCTCTTCTGCTTTCTTACTGTCTTTACTGCATTGCCACGACTCCACGATTCACGGTATCTAGGCTTTCAGGTGCAGCAGCTGTGTGCAAAAATACACTGCGCCGTCCCCTCCAGCACCACGTGTCTGCCTGTGCTGGGACAACGCAACCCAAGGTGTGTCTCTCATCCCAAGCTTCATTCCCACTCACAGCAGAAACACCCAGAAGCCCAAGAGCCGCTCCACGAGCATGTCCACCACGGCCCCACCACACATGCAGTAAAACGCATCCAGCCTCAAAGCTGGCTCCAATGCCAACTACGCCCCTGGGAGACGGAAAGCAGAAGGGAGCATGTCCACATACGCACCTTTAAAGATCACTGATCTTTTAATGCATTCCTCCCCACCTGCGAGCCGCTCAGGCCACGGCAAACTTTATTTATAAAGCAGCGGATCTAAGAAAGCACTTTTGAATATCACTGCGGTCAGTGGGTATATCCGACATAGGACCCACACCTCCGGCTCTCCCGATGGGTGCGAGGCAGGAGGAGACATCTGAGCCCTTCCAGTAAGTTTGAGGAACTGCTCAGCCGAAAGAGGAAATAACAGATTCCTCCAGGCTCCTCCTGGGGCCTCCGGCTCCTGCGAGGAGGGAGGGAGAGCTCACGCCGCGCACGGCAGCTGCGGGGCAGCACAGGCACGGGAGAGGGAGCGGCTGGCAAAAAAACGCCTATGATTTTTTCACTGCTGGGCTACGAATCCCCAAATCTTTGTATTTTTTTTCCTGCAGCTAACGCATCCCCTGTTGAAGCAAGGGGAAAGCCGAGCGAGTCTTTTACTAGGAAGAGAGTGCACCTGGGATTGAGAGCCATCGGCATGCGCCAGAGGCGAGCACACCACCGTCCTCCCAGAGACAGTGGTGTCTGGTGGTCCGAGAAGAAGGTGGACACCTATTCCTCCTTCAGATCATCTCTGCTCCTGTTAGCAACACCTTTAGCAACACTAGGGCTGTAGGATGCAGTCCAAGAAAACACTTAAGCACCCAGACAGGTCCATTGGCTTGGCTGAGAATACGCACACCGCTTAAATTAATGTATTTCAGTGGATGAAGCAAGCCCTAGCTGTGGGCTCCACTCATGCCCCAGCTCCCCACGGGTGGGGGTCTCTTCCCATACAGGGAAAGCAGCAGCATAGGGAACACCGAGATACAGCCAAAAAAAAAGCCACCATCATCAGCCAGACGGCTGAGCACCAACCCGGCCAGGGAGCAGGCTCTGGCAGAGGCAGCACAGCCTGGGCTGCGCATGTTGGCATCAGCGTGCCCATCTCAGGATCTTAACCTAGGGGTTACTCCAGCCACGCATGAGGATGGCCACAAAACAGACAGCTTGGACTGTCTGCACCCTGGAAGAGGGTGAACCTTTCCCAGCACCGTGGGAATCCATCCTTTCCTGCCCGCAAATAGCAGCACGGCCACAGCACGCGTCAAAGGCTCTAACCACGAATACAACAGCCCGAAAGCTCCCTTCTCTTCTCAACCACGGCTTTCTCAGGTGGCCCAAATCACAGTGCCTTGCAAAGGGGACAAGAGCTCTTCGAGAAGCCACGGCTGAAACCACAGGCTGCAAAGCAGTTCTCAGCATCAGCCCCGGTGCGGACGCAGCACTTCCAGGCACCTGCCTGCGCTTGCTCGGCGTCCTCAGATCAGCCAAGGCACCCCATCACTCACCCACCTGATAAACGCCAAAAACTCCAAAGAAAGAGCCACAAAAGGGAGATCAGTCAAATCCTCTCCTTCTCTTGGGGAAATATTTGGGGGGAAAAAAAAAAAATAATAATAATGTCAGAAACTTGGCCACATTGTTCTGGAAAGCCACAAAAATTCTACAAAGCGGTCGGGTGTGTTCTAAGTGATTTCAGACAAGAGGATTTGATGGTGTATCAGGAAATGAAAGTTTGCCAGTAAGTGGAGGCTCATTAAAAGCAGCTCGTTAGAAGAAAAAATACAAATCTAATTATAGCTGAAATACAGTAGAGGATTAAGCTCTACTCTCTGTGGCGCAACACTGTACGGGCATTAAAGGGCCAGATGCGGGAGGCGGGGATGCGGGCAGGGTCTGCAGGCAGCACACCTGACCACGGCAGGTTCAGCGTGTGACAGCTACCCCTGGGAGCTGTGGGAAACGGCAAAGCAAAATAGGTCAGGGTTCCCAGACACGGACAAAATGGATTTCTTAAAGGTCTGCCACAAAAGCTAGGCTGGGACTGTGACCTTTACAGGGAGAGAAGCACGATGAGAGATGAGTCTTGACATCTCCACACTCTGTCCCTCCCCACTCCCAGCAGTGGCTGCCTGTGAGTCCCCCTCCTCTCCCAAATGAAAGCCAGCCCAGTGATGTTGAAGGGATGCAAGATGCCATCGTTAGCCATAGCGCTGGCTCCTACAGCATTCACAGGCCAACCCATTTCCAAGTGAAGGAGGTGCCCTCTCCAGGTAGGAGTCCCTTTGGCTGGGCCACACGCTGCAGAGGGGCCATCAGAGCCCGCAGTGCTGGCCAGGAAGATGGGTGACATGTCAGGAAGACCCATCACCGCACATACCAGCCCCCATGCTGAAGGGACCTGCCTGACAGAGACAAGGTCATCACACACACACAGAGCTGCCACGCTGCCTTGTGTTGGGCAGCCATCACCCGGGTACCACCATGCTTCACCTGCCGGGAGAGAGCTTCCAGCCCCAGAGCATCTCTGAAAACCACTTTCAAAGACTCAAGGGGAGAACAGAGGAAATGAGACAGGAGGTAGATGGAAGGGGAAACCCTGGAGTTTTTCCACCCAGCCAGCTCCACCTCCATCACCAGGTGGGAGTGTTGTACTCCCGGAGAGCCCTTCGCCGAGCTCGGCGCCCAGGGAGGCTCAGGCATCACTGCGCAGAACAACCCAGCAGTTTATTTCTCCTTCAGATCCTCGGTACCGCTGCCAGGAATAAATGCATAAGGATTATCCTTCCCTGTCAGGAAGAGGGGGAGCGAGGACTCAGCGAGAGATTTAAGCGCATATGGCGCATGAATGAGCGGGGGATGGCTGATGGAGGTGGCCTTCTGCCAGGGGTGCGCAGGGTTTGGGGAAGGTTTCTCAGCTTGCTGAAGACATTTGCTTCTTGCAAAGCCCAGGCAGAGCCTTCCTTGCCATTTCTGGAACAACCGAAAAAAAGAGAGATGGTGGATTTGGGTTGGTTGGGGTTCTTCTTGCACAGCCTTTCCATACAAATGTATTTAATTACCCTGAGAAGGCCTCCCAAAGACAGAGGGGAAAAGCATTAGGATATTCCGGCTGCGTACAATTTCTCCCCTGCTCCGCTGCCCGTTCCTGCAGGAGCGGTATCTATTTCAGGCTGATTGCTTTCCCTCGCTCGTCTTTCTCCTGCACTGACAGCTCAGATGCACAAAACGTTCCTGGAGCACCTCAGACAGGACACCTTCCCCCCCTGAAAATGCTTCCTCCTAGATGCGCCAGCTCTGCCGGAGGACCGGGCTGGGGAAGGATCCTGCCCGAGGGAAAAGGAGGCCAGGGAGGGTTGGGGGGAGATTTGCTACCAAAAGACTTTGCCACCATGTGCCAAAACAAAACAAAAAAAACAGAAAACAAACAAAAAACAATCAAAAAAAAAAAGAAAAAAAAAGAAGAGGGGAGGGGAGGCTTTTACTGCCAACCGCCACTTTCACCTTCTTCCCCACTCAGCAGAGCATTTTTGTGGGGAGGAAGAATCGTAAAATGCGTTCAGAGGGAAGAAATAAAGCAACCAAGCAGCCAACAATAAAAAAAAAAAACAAAAAAAACCAAAAAACATTTCCTTACGGAAGGACAGCTTGATTTTAACAGCAAGGAGCATATGCTGCTCCCGTCGGCTTCAATAGCAGCTCCTCAGCATCTCTGCAAAAAGTCAGGCAGCGGATGGTCAGAGTTGTCAGTCCTCCAGCCTGCTGCGAGCAGGACCTTCACCGCCGTGCCGGGCACGCATCCCGCTCTGGAAGCCCTTCTCCAGAGTGGGAAATAACCACAGTTTGCATCTCCTTCCTCAAATGGGATTTAAAATCACAGACCAGCAGCCAGACTGCCAGGTGTGAGAGGACACATTTTGTCTGAGCTTCCTCAGGAGGGAGAGGGGGAAGGGCTGGCTTCACCCAGCTCCCACCAAACCCAGCAAGAGGAACCTCTGGGGTTTCCATTGCTCCAGATGTTCCTTTGGCCCCTGCGAGCCAGCCGAAAGGCCTGCTTCCTCGCACAGCTGCTTCTGTCCCTTCTTGGCTCCCTCTCCCCAAGCACTCTGATACCTCTGCAGATAAAAAGCAACACACACACACACAAAAAGGTCCTTTGCATTAAACAAACCATATTGTTTGAAAACAAAACCCAAACATCCTCCTTTGTCTTGCAGGAAAGAAAGGGATAGTATCTGGTATGGGAAAATATAAACCTGCTGGGGAGGAAGGTCAAGTGCATGTTCATCCTTGAGGAGCACTGGCCCCATCTGACAGCCCAAGTAGAGCTTTTGCTCCATTCCCAAATTCCTGCTGCACACCCCTCGGGAGAGGTGGCTCCTCTCAGGCAGTCTGGGATTAGCCGCCGTCAGGGAGTTTAGAAACTGTCCCCAATCAAAGGAAATAAAACAACTGATAAAAGAGAGGCAGAGAGAAATGATTTGCTTTAGGAAGCGAAAGCCTTTAAGTCTGTGGGTTTTTTCACAGACGTCCCCCAAGGTTTTGTCACATTAATCTCTTAATGGGTTTATGGTAATTGTATACATGGCAACGCTGAGCGGGCGATCCTTCTGCTGGGGAGTGCTCTCGTGCACGGGTAAAGCACTAACCGAGGAGATCACGTTCAAATCCCTGGCTCAGGCACAGCCCTGACTGGAGTCAGACCAGATGCTGCTCACGGCTGCAGAGCTGGAAAGCCCCGGAGAAGGGGGCTGGATGCACAGGAAGGGCCATTAGGACATCGCGGCAATGTTTTCAACAGCCCAGGACTACCACAGTAGCAGCAATGGCACTGGGGAGAAGCAATTGCTGGAAAGGAAAAGGAAAAGATCTCGTGCTAACGCTGGGCTGTACGGACGACTCGGGCAACCCAGGCTGCGTTTCCAGCTCTGCCACTAACCACAGGCAAGTCACCGAGCACAGACTTCTCTCGCTTTAAGGTGCTCTGACGTGCAAAAGAGCCCACAGCTGGGTTTCTAAAGCTCCCTCATCTTGCAACTACCAGCTCCAGACTGCTGTCACAGCAGCAACCACCCCGTGTCACGACAGGGAGCAGGGACACAGACCATCCTGGTGGCACTGGCACTTCCCCTCTGTGGACGTGGATGGGCAAGGACGAGGCGTAAGGCAGCACGCAGAAGCGAGGACACGTGCTCCCCTCCGGACCACAGCCTCTTACCTGCTTCTTCTTCAGCTTGGAGATCTGCTGCTCCACCATGGTGATCTCGCGGTCCACGCGGTCCATGTTCTGAATGAGCTCCTCCTTGGACAGCCGGGCTGGCAGCAGGTCCAGCTCAGCGTCGGGGTGAGCAGGGCTCACTGGCGACACGGGCTCCAGTTTGCCAGGCAGGCCACGATCCTGGGGAGCGTAAAACAACCAGGTCAGTTCTTTCCCAGGGGACTTTGGATCCTTCTCTCATCCTCCCATGCCAGGTGCCGCAGCTCCCTAGCCCATTCCCAGCCCTCTGAGACACTCCCCCCCCTTCAAAAAACCTGCTAGATTAAGCAGTATCAGCTGCAGATCACATCACGGCAGTGCTCCACGATCTCCAGCATCTCCAGAGAGCAACAGGTTAGTCTCCCAGGGACGTGACAGCATCAATTCCTCTTGCCAAAGCCTTGGAGGCTCTCACCACCTTCAGTGCTACCCGCACTCCTACAGGATCAATAAACCCATCCATATTCAGGAGCTCCCAGCAGCACCGTCCCATCACATCTCAGCAGCCAGCTTAAGGCTACATCTTCTCTGCAAAAAGGAGGTAGCTACAGACATGTCCTCCTCCGACACAGCCATGGCCGTGCTGGAGAGAAGAGCAGCATTAATCACACTGAATGAGAAGAGGCTACGAGGGCAGCCCCCGGAAGGAATGAGGACTCTCATCTCCTTCATGGAGGTCCTCCTCCATCTCTTGTTAAACTCTTGAGGAGCTCCAAGTGTTGGATGTCAAATGCACGCATCCAGAAACAGAGAGAAAGGGGAAAGGCGAGGTCAGCTGATATAAAAACAGACTGAACCGATGAAAACCAGCTTTTTACAAATTCCAGGTAACGAAGCTGTCAGCTCAACAGGACCCTTCAAATCAGAGACCGGACTGATCAGCATAACCTCCGTGGCCACCACAGGGAGCAGAGCTCTAATGACCATGAGCTGGGGGCAGATGGAAAACACATTGACACATTCAGCTTCGCCTCCAGCAATGCAACAACTTTGCTGCCCCCAACGAGGTGGAGTCCCACAAGCATCCCGGAGCCATGCCGCCTCACCTGCACACCCCCCTTCACCCCCCCTGCTCCAAAGGAAGGAGCCCGTCTCCTGCAAACACAGGTTGCACGCCTGGATGAGTTTGCCTACCACTGATGAACGCACCTGGGATGAAGCAGCTGTTTAATAGCCACCGGCCACACAGACGGGGATCACGGCACACCAACAGCCTACCCTGACCTGGGACACTCCTCTCTGGCAGCCACCCAAGACCTTAATTAAAAGTTTATCTATTCATTTGCTTAGCGAGAGGATGGGTTTCTTTTCCTGGAGGAAGCAGGAAGAGGAGCTGTGGCTTGGTTTGTAACCGTAAACCACCGCCAGGCCGGGCAGCCAGCAGGCTGCAGCTGCTGGGGAGGGGAGGGAAGGGGGAGGCGAACAAGTGAAGAAGTTCACACAACTTTGCTACCCTCATCACAGCATCCCTGTGCACGCGGACAAAGCCGACATTGTTCTGCACCAACTGGCGCTAAGTGTCCTCCCCTCCACGCTGACTCACGGCCACCGGCAAACAGCCAGGGCTACCCACCAACCCTCTCCCCAGGATGGTCCTCCTGCAGGGAAGAGTGCCAATGGTGCTCAGTGGCACTGAGATGGTGTGGACCCCTCTGTGCTCCTCCATATAACAACCCGATGGCCACGGGTTGTCTGCTAGCCATTGGCTGGTTCTGTTCTGCCTCAAACCAGGGCAGCAGCCCACGCCAAACATGGCGAGCGTGCAGATGCCACCTTGGCACCGCTCAGCACCTCAGTAGCATCTGCTTGGTGGGGATGGAGCACGGTGAGGTCCCTCCTGGGGAGGCTGCACCCACAGCCCGGCACAGCCGCAGGGAACTCGGCTTCGAAGGCAATCCCTGCCCAGGTGGGGCTGCGCTGAGATGAGCTCTGCCCCATTTCCCTCCGTAAGGGATGGGCAACGTCATCCACAGCAAAGCCGGAACAAGGGGAAGCAAAAGAGGATGTTTCCCAACAAAGTGGCCATGTCCCAGGACACCAGCATCCTCCACTGGTGCCTTTCTCCTCCCGTCCCCCCGCTAAACCCTGTTTTAGCTGAAGGAGACATGGAGCCAGGCAGGGAGGAACCAGCCCCTGCTGGGTGCAGCCTGGAGGCATCAACGCGCTTCTCACTGCTGCCATCAAGGGACAGACAGCAAAGAAACAACCTGACAGCCCTTCCTCGCTGTGCTGCGCGGGGCTCATCCAGCCCTGAGAGCGCAGACACATCCGAAGGCTAAGCTGGTTGTTTCCAGCATCAGTTCAGAAGAGAAACCAGAAGAACATCAAAGCTTTCTGGAGAATTCCAAAGAGCAGATTCTGTTTTGTTTTACTTCCCCGGGATTAGACACCAAAATCGGTCAGCCCGCTGCAGCACGAAGGCTTTCTGTTCTCCACAACTGGGGAGGTTTTTGGGTTGTTTTTTTTCCAAGCCAAGAGGAGCAGGACAACCACAAAAAGCAACCACAAAAAGCAAGAGATAAATTAGGTGCTCATAAAATCTCGTTCAGATTAAGGCATGGGAAGGGGAAGTGGCAGTGGCTTGGAGGTAGGTTGGTTTTTCGAAAGGAAAAGCCAGCTACCTGGAAAAAACGCAGTAGAGAGAGACTTCTCTCTGTGCATGCGAAACAAAAGGTACACTCAAATCTGCTGCTAGGCAAGACAGGGCATCTTTAAACTCCTACTTGGCATAAACCCCTTTGCAAACCTGGTTTCTGATACTTCTTTTATCTTTTTACCTTGCAGAATCTGAAGCAAAACAGCAGTGAAGCTGAGTAAGGGCAACAGCGGCAAGTCACAGCACAACCACCATCATCATCTGGTATTAGGAGATGATTATGGCAATAGAGAGAGGCAATGTCCCTAGACCTCAAATAGCTGGTCACCGGCGTTTCACAAGCTCCTCTCTAAATAAAGGAAATGACAAGCAGCCAGAGGAAGGAAAAAACAAAACTGAAGGGAAAAAAAAGAAAAAAAAAAATCTTGCCCATGCACTGGTGAAACCCAAAAAGCAGAGCTCCTGGATTTACACAAGGCACGAAGAGGCCCCTCTGCTAAATCACAAAAATGGGTTGAAAAGAGGTTTGCAAGGACCAGAGTCTCCCCAGAGCCTGGGGTGGGCTCTAATGCATAGAGATAGTTTAGCTGGTGTTCTGTTTCTTAACACTCTCAAGATGCTGCTCAAAATATATTCCTCTGCTTCAGAGAGTATCATACTCAGGCTCTGAATAAAGTGTGAAACGTAAAATTCTTCTTATTAACATGAAGTCACAGACTTCGAAACCAGCGTGAGCCGGGAGAGCTGGAATAAATCTGCTGGAGGGAAGAAAACAATTACTGCATTACTCAAGTTGATATTTTCTCAGTAATTATACTGTTTCCATGTGATTTGTTTTTATACACGGCTAACAGCTACTGTAGTTCCTGTTTATCCCTGGCCTTATTATTATGTGATTTGTATGATAACAAGGGTGGGCGAGCGGGGGGCAGAGGCTGCATAAACCTTCCCGCAGCAAGAGGAGATGCTGGCACTGACGAAAACAATTATCACCGAGGAGTCTATCAAAGAGCAAGGGCAGGCTTTGGGCGTGGGTTTCTTCTACTCATTTTATTCCTAACATAGACAACATTAACGGAGCAAGCCTGCTACACACTATTAGGTAGTGGCGCTAAAAACATGGGAGAAAGAGGAGAAAGGATAAGGGTATGCCAACCTACCCTCAATACCATTGACGGTAAGCCCGTCAATGCCTTGAAGAGCAAGTAAGCCTTGGGGTAAATTTGATGTCCCTGCCTTCAAGACACACCCGCAACCAGGTCTACAAGAGAAAAGACGGTGGGAACCCCAACCCTGGTCCCAGGACATGCTGGAACCTGCACCAGACCATCGCCTCCTCTTTATTTCGCATTACCGACCCACCTTGCAATGCTCCCAGGGAGCCGGGGCAGTTGGTGGGATGGAGAAGGGTGTCCATGCCACGTGTCAGCCCAGCACCAAGGCTGGATGCAGCCCAGCCTCCACAAAGGGCAATTTTTCTCAGCTGCTTCCCACCCTCAGGAGACATCGGAGCAGTAGCTCTGCTCCATCTACCCCTAACTCTTGTGGCAAAATGCATTTTGAGCTTTCTGATCTCCTGACCGCACCGGCTGCCTCTTCAGGACTACACACTGGTGGAGCTTCCCAGCCTCCACACCCCAGTCGGAGCCTGCGTGGTTGGTGTGTACCACGAGAACAGACCCACAGGATCTCCAGCACGGCACCACAGTGTGTGCCCTACATATCGTCTTTGGTACGTCCTGGTCTCTCTCTGCCTTTCTAAACCGTGAGTGATGCTCCCCCCAAGCCCAGGATGGAGACTCGGGGATGCCGACGTCACCTCTTCCACAGCCTGTTCACTTTCTAATTACCAGCCGGCAGCAGCGTTTTCTGCCGGAGGGATTAAGAGGTGTTATCTCCAGTTCCTGCCCACTCACACATCTCACGTCCTCGCGAGCTGGAGAAGATTGACAAAACAAGCCGGAGCTGCTCAAATCGCGCTCAAATAAGTTCTCCCCCACAAAAAACTCCCCATGAACAAAGGGTGGGTTTGTGACCAGGATGGGCTGCCTGCGAGGACGCCTCCATCGCCCCAGCCTCCTGCGGCAGCACAGAGCCAGTGAACATCGCTGAACTCCACCAACTAACACCAGCCCCAAAACCCCGTCCGTGGGAGCCTGGGCTACACCACAGGGATGGCAGCTTGTCCTCCCCGGCCAGGAACCCACGGCCACCCCAGCAAACACAGAGCCCAGGGGCTTTCCCACACACCCTGAGATGAAAACTAAGCAGGAGAGCCAACACCCCGCACCTCCATCCATCAGGCTTTAAGGTAAAAACACGCATATAAAGCTGTTAAATAGACCAGATATAGACCAAAGGACGGTTTTTTTAATTGGAAAAGTGTCCAACACTTTCTGGCACATCAGCAGCCCCAAGATGATAGCACTGATAGGGGGAAGAAGTCCAAGGGGCTGAAAACTAACGTCTTGTTTCCCTGGGGAGACACGCAAGTACAAAGTCAGAGAGCCTGAGCAGTGAAAAGTACATCGAGTTATTGCAATTCCTTTGTCCGTGACCATCTGCTGCGCTAATGGCTCTTTCAGCAGCCTAACCCTTCAAACGGGGTTTTAATTCCTAAACTCTGCTGGCTCTCGGCTGGGCAGCCACCCGAAGGGCTGCCGAGGCGGGATGCGGATGTGCGTGTCGGTGCGTGCAGCCAGGCTCCGGGTGGCAGCTACGGTGCTGCTCACCAGCTACGAGCACACGGGCGTCCCCGAGGGATGCCACGCGTGGAACCAGGGCATCACCCATCCCCACCCTCCGTCCCCGCGCTCCACGGCACCTGCAGGCAGGGGGAACAGGCAAAACAGGAATCGCTTTCACGGGATGCAGCCCAGTATGCGCTCTTATGGGAATCCATGAAGCCGGAGACTACGGAGCTGTCTGAAGACAAAGCTAATTTTTTTTTAAAATAAACCTGTGACTTTATGAGAGGGCCTAAGAAATTCCTTTCCCCTGTAATCCCACTGAATTCCACACAGCCAGGGCAGAAAACATCCCAACAATTTCTGCGCTTGCACGAAAGTAGGTCAAAAAACTTCCCCAATGTTTCAACAGCTTGAAGCAATTTAATTGCAAAACCAGTACCAAATGCTGACCCTCCCCTCCCCACCCCCACTGGCAGATTTATGAGGGTGGTAAAACCTTGCCAGCAAGTGTCACAGTTAAAAGCACTAACCAAAGCCTAGTATCTGGTCTTGCAAAACTTGCTTTGGGCTCAAAAAAGCCGTTCCACGATGCTGTCCTTACAGACGCTGCCTCCGCACCTCAGCATCGCAGGGTATTCCAGCGGCGGCAGCAAACATGGCTCACGGACTCAAGAGGTAGCCCAGAATAACGGCTCAAATCCGGAAAACCTTACTCAGGCAAACTCCCATCGAAGCCTAAGGCATTATACCGACAAATGGATGTTGCGCCTTTCATTACCTTCCTGCATTTCCCCATTAGTGAACAATAATTGCATTGAAGGCGAACGTTCCCTACTGACTCCGCCGGAGTGATGAATTCTCACCTACCCACCTACTCACTACAAAGAGGAGCTAATCGCTCCACCCCTCATTAAGGATTGCCTTCCTATCCTACATCGCCGGATCTTCAGTTGACCCTAAGTTTATTAAAACATTAACTGTCCGGATTGAAATTTTCCATGACGAATATTTGCTTCAGGCATTTTTAGGCTTTTTTTTTTTTTCCTAAATAGTAAATTTCAGCCAAAACAACTCTGCCGCTTCCAAGAACAAGTTTAGAGGAAAACATGCATTTCTGCAACGTTCAGAGAGATTCTGGGAACCTTTTCTTTGAGCATCTTCGGCGCAGTCGATACATCTGGCAAGCCTGCTCTGTGCCAGCGATTCGCCTTTTGTTAACTCTGGAAAACGTGTCCAAGTTAAAAAAAAAAATATATTAATAAAAATCTCATTCTGGTGCCTGCATAGGGGAAATTACTTCGAACTGAGCAAGTGAGTGGAGTGGGGTCCTGAGGAGCTCCAAGCCAGGTATCCCACCCTGTCCATACTCCTGCAAAGGGAAGGGCTGGGCTTGATGGACCTTACTGGCATGCGGGGAGTGCTCCGGGCCAACAGCAATAAGTGCAATTAAGTGCCCTAAAAGAGCCGTGAATAACTGCAGGAGTCCTGGTTTGGACAGCAGGTAGAGCCTGAGACCACCCACCACACGGTAAGGACGAAGTTAAAGCTGCCAGCGACCGGCTCCGCATGGAATTTGTCCTGGGCACTGAAGGGACGGCGTTCCGATGCTTTCAGCAAATAAGGGGGAGGACAAATAAGCTGGGTTACGGGGGAAAGGACCTTCATAGGCCTTTTCATAAAGTCACGGATTTTTATTTTTATTTTTTTATAAATTTAAATAATAAAATCAAGCTTTGTCTTCAGCAAACAAGGTTGCCAGGGTAGCCTGCAGAGCAGCAAGCTCTTCCAATCCTCCATTTGAAACTTTAATGTCCTTTTAATAACTCGGGCACCCAGCAGCCACTCAGAGCATCATTTCACCTGTGCCACTGTCGCCCCCAACGATGCGTTGCCAAGACCATCACGGTCCCTGTAACACACCACCTCAGCCCTAAATCCCCATCTCCCCTTCGCAAACTCAAACCCGTCCGTTTAAATGAGCGGGGCTTCTGCCAGCCTGGAAGACAAGGAACAGGGGAGCCCCCCTCTGCCAGCCCTTGCAGAGCCCAGATGGAAAACGGCCAGGAGATGACAGCGCTGGGGAGGCAAAGGTTCGCATGAAAAAGGCACCAGGCACATAACCCATCGGCTTCAGAGCACGTCAAAATCCTGCAGTGGGATATTCAAAACCGCGACCCGAGTGACTAAGACGTCCCTCAGGTTTATGGAGGCCGAAAGGAGGGGACCACCCCAAGCTCCCCGAAACGCTCCAGGGGTGCGCAAACAAAATACAAGGGAGGCAAGCGCTTGTTTGGTGTCCCTTAAAAAGGGGCAAACTGCGAAAAACGCCTCCGATGAGGTTAAGCGCGGAGGCAGGGAGGCAAATTTTTAATTGCCCAATTTGGCGCTGGGCCAGGGCAGCGGGGTTAGCACCTCCCGGCTTCGCAGAACCAGATTTTAAAGGTGATGGGGGAGCTGATGGCAGAGCCGGCCGGTGCTTCTCCCAGCAAAGCTCAAACCACCCTCGCCTTCCCTGGAACCGGCCAACTTCAGGCAGCTTTCCCAGGAACCCCTGAGTAATTGCCACGGACTTCCACAGAAACGCGGGACGTGGTGACACTTCTCCACACATGATTGTCACCCTCCCCTTTCGCATTAAAAGAGGTGTAGAAGTGGTGCTGAGGGACATGGTTGAGTGGTAACTTGGCAGCGCTGGGTCAATGGTTGGGCTTGATGATCTCAAAGGTCTTTTCCAACCTAAATGATTCCATGACTTCTCCCCATGGCTGCTGCTCGGGGTGTTTCTTTAGGTAGGAGAGGCCCCTGCCCAGGGGCGCAGGCAGTCAGTGCAGAACCCCCAAACGTCCTCCAGCAGCCCGGGAAACACCCTGTCACCCGACCTGGCAAACCCCAGGGGAACCTAACACTTACTCCGTGCCTTTGAAAGTTTTAGTCTCCCACCATTTAGGTTTTTTTTTATTTTTTGCAACACCATCCATCCTCTTTCAACTGCCACCTGCAGTAAAGCAGGGTCTGAGTCTTTACAGAACACCAGCCGCGCAGGGATGTAGCATTAAGGTCCGTGTTAATCCCAGCAAGTGTATTCCCTCTGATCTGAGGATGCTGGAATAGTCCCTGCCAAATCCCAGCTGGTCCTCAAGAAGGCGGAAAGCCCTCAAGCCCCAGATGCCACGTGAAAAGCGTGACCGAGTTTGCCTTCTGTAAAAAAGGCCTCTCCAGGAAAAAAAAAAAAAAAAAATCCCTACTTTTATACCAGTACAATAGTCAAGCGACCAGCACAAATGCCATCGCACAAGTGGGACAGTGCCTGCATCAGCATGTGTTGGTCCCACCCAAGCGGGAGCCAGGCAACTGCATCCACTTGCGTCTGCCCTCTGCTAAGCATCATGTTAAGAAAAATAATAATTTCACCCCAACTGGCATAGCTACGCCAGCCAAAAAGCGGGCAGGCAACAAGGCAGGCTGATTAAAGATACTGCAGCGTCCTGTGCTGCAAACATGGGGCCAGATCCTGAGCCAGGCTCAGCACCCCCCACACCCACTGCCACCCATGGGTGCTGGGACATGGAAGCCCCGGCTTGGGATGGCCAGGAAGAGCACCGGGATGGCTGGGATGAGGAGCGCAGTGCTCCGCAGCTTGGATGTGGCCCAGCAAACCTCCTCCTCTGCTCACAGGAGCCTGAGCCGGGCGATGGGAAGGGGGGTTCCAGGTCGGAGGGCCGGGGATTGGGTCCCCACACCCCAGGGAGCTCCAGCTCATCCGCTGGGTGACACCAGGTGCATCCTCCAGCACAGGGACAAACACGGGGGAGGAGAAAAAAAAATAAAAAAAAAATCCACCACGGCAGCTTCTCCAAACCTCACTCATTTAAAAATAAAAAATTGAGGGGAAATGAAAAGACAAAAGCCCTTCTCAGCCTGGTGTTATCAAGCAGAGGAAATGAGACTTCTAAAGCTCCCATTCAGAGCGGAGTGGGGGGGGAGAAATCCCACTCCAGACGCACTTGAGCGAACAGCTTTTGAAATGGAAATGTCGCTCTTCAGAAACATTTGAATTTCCTCCTCTCGTCAGGGAGGAGGCAGGAGGCGAGCAGGGACCCCGCAGCCCTGCAAATCCAGATCCAACCGGGGCTCCACGCAGGGCAGCACCCGGGCGGCCCTCCGGAGAGGCGATTTGTCCCGGAGTTAATCGGGACCGGCACACGGCATTAATATCGGGAAGTCGGCTCGAAAGGGGCATCAGATTTAGAGGGGAGGGAAGGGAATGAATGAAGACAGTTCTATTTAACCACTGCCGCAAGCAAGGCGTGCCTAAAGGCTGCCCGCGCTCCCTCCCTCCGTTCTCCCTGCACAACCATCACCCAAATTATTTTTCCCCAACCCCTGGAGGTTGAGCTGCCTACCGAGAAGGAGCTTGACTGATGGAGAAAGGAAACGCCAGCAAGGCCTAAGACGGTGTGAGCAGTGGCTGCGGTGTGTTGTGGGACCAACCCAAACCTCCTCTTACATGCAAGAGCCATCGCACCAAGCCAGGATCACCAACAACCGCCCCAGAGGCTTAGGCATGGGCTGACGGGTCCCAGCTCCTCTTCCAACTGTGCCAGCTCGAAAAACAGAACTTACTGCGCCAACAGCAATTCACCGAGCTCCCCTTGCCAACGGCACGCCACCACTTCATTGCTCTCATGTCTTTAGGGTCACTTAACGCATGGGTTCAATTCTGGCTATGCTCTCAGGACATCAAATACCTCTCATCTGTAAAAACCAGAAATTCTAAGACTGCAAGAAAAACGGACTTAACGGCAATACTCCGAAAACTCCCGCTGCCCCCAAAATCTAGTAAAGATTCCAGAAGTTCAGTTTTTTTATCAGTAAAGTCTCTTTACTTCTATCAGAACATCTCAGTACACACGCGCACGTGTCTTGTGAGACTCGGACACGCACACAAGGTCTGAACCGGGCAGCCTGGAAGCGGACAGGGGTCACTGGTGAACCTGCCCTGTGAACTTCACTGGCCTGAGACACAAAAAAAGCCCAAACAACTTTTTTCATCAGCAATCCAAGCCTGTCTGACTTCCATTTCGAGGTGGCTGCACAGGAAAACTTGTTTAAGCCTGAAACAAGGCTCACAGCTGCCTGAAAAAATTTTAACCAACGTAAAGAACAGGCTCTGGAGACAAAAAGCCCTTCCCTTGCAACAGCCTGTCTTGGCTTTTAATGAAGCTTTTAGCAGCCTCATCTGTCCCTGACACACCGCTGAAGCCACACTTCCCCTTCATTTTGGCATCTCCCCTTTAAGCGGGTGCTGGTCCTGCACCCTGCAAAGTGCCATCCCCAAGACCTGCCCGGGACACGGTGGGGACACCACCTCCGCCTGCCCCTCCGCTGCCCGAGGCAGCCGCCAGCAGCCTGGCAGCCCCCCGGACACGCTCCAGCCCTGCTCCCAAGCACCCCACGAGCTGCGGTGCTACGGCAGCACCCGGGGACACGCGCGGGGAGATGGGACACGGCCCCGGCTGCTTGCACGGGCTTTGCAAGAGGCGGGCGCAGGAGGGGCCAGGGCCGGGCGCAGGGTGGGTGCTGACAGGGGAGCACGGGCGGTGCAGAGCGGCCGTCCGCTGCACCATCCATCAGAGCCAGCGGCCACCCGCGCTCAGGGGGTTATTGTTCTCATAATTGTGCAGACACGTGGAAGGGGGTGCCTCGACATTCGCTGCCTGTTTGAGTAGCTATTTCCTTCCCTGCTCCGCCTGCTTTTCCGGCAGGAGGCCGCATCCTGAGCCCCGGGGGGTGGCAGGCGGGGGGGCAGCAGTGCCAGCTACCCCTACCCGCCGCCCCCACCGCCGTCCCCCATCGCCATCCCCCCGGCCAGTAGGGTGTAAAGGGGGGAGGAATTCACATCCCCCCACAACAGGGAATGCAGGCGGGTGCTGGTCCAGACACAAGCTGGCAGCCAAGCCCTCCGCCTCGACAAGCCCAGAGAAAGATGCAAAACAAACCTTTCGTGAGAGTTTTGGATTTGTTCGGGTAAATTTTTTTTGCCATAATATTTTCCCCCCACATTCAGCGAGCAGAGGTGGTCTCAGGGTGTAGGGACCATCGCAGCGTCTCAAGTGTGACACTCCTCAAGCATCACCCAGCTCTGCCCTCACAGCAAGAGTGTCCGAGGGAAGACCAAACACCGACAAGAGCTCAGGATAAAGCAGCTCCCGAAGGCTCAGGGCAGAAGGACTATCTCTAATTGCAAATGGCTGTGGGAGTCGCTCAAACTGGAAACCTCTGCCCAGGCTGTTCCTACAGAAAAGCACGAAGCACCCCTGCCTCTCCAGGCCAGGATGTTACGGAAAAAAAAAAAACCCTGAACATCTCAGCTCCCATAGCAAGAATAAGCCCACAGTGAATTTGTTATTATCTGTTAGCAGAGCAGCAGCTTCCCACCAAGGCTGGAATTTCCATCCTGGTTTGGCAGGCACAGGGCTGTGAAATGATTACTGTGTTTACTTTTCCTTTGCTAACTATAAAATCCCATTCCACTGCCCTGCCAAGAATGACTGAAGCTAATAAAATTCAGGCATTTGGAAGAAAGCAATAATAAAACTCCCTTTTGGGGCCTTTATGATGAAATTTCCCCACTCCAATCAGCGATTATGCTGTATTCATGAACACTAGTGATGTCTCCAAGTGCACCCAGATTGACTCAAACCAGTATTTAGCTTTGCTCGAGACTGTAAGCTTTTCTCCTTGCGGCTGCTGAAGGCAGGATCACTGAACTGCAGAGCTAGAAGAAGCCTTTGAAAAAACAGCTTACAAGTACACGAGGAGGCATACACACGTGTGTGTGTATATGAAAAAGTGTCGCCTTTCCAATTACTTAGAAACCTGTGAAAAAGTATATACACACGAAACATTCATGGATGCATGAATTTACAAATCCCTCTCCAAATATACTGAAAGCCAGTAGTATAACGCACACTATTTATTTATATACACATACCTGCCCATTCTTTAGCAGCTTTTAGTGTTTGAAAGACCGTAACGTTCCAGTGTTTACATCTGCCACTCTGCCGGCTGCTGAGGCAGAAACCCATCAGCTGCTGGGGGCAATCTGCTCCACGTCATACCTGCGATGGCTGGCACAAGATAAAATAACGCAGACCTGAAAAACAGCCTGAAATAAAAGCCTACGCTTGCTTTGGCCGCGTAACCACGTGGGACGGCTTGATGTGCACTAGGCAATGGTTCTTTCTTAAGCAGCCACGGGAACGACAGCATCCAAAGCGGAGATCAGAAGGCAGAAATGATCACTGCTGCTCCTCGGGGAACAGAGCAGGGAGGAGAGAAATCAGCCACGTCCCTTGTCAGGGCAGCGATCGGAGCACATCGTTCAAAGGCAAGCCTAGGAAGCGTTACTGTGCAGGCAGAGGAGGTGATAAAGCGTCGGAGAAATCTGCAGGTTCCACAGCCCCGGGGGGACCCCTCGGGACGCGGCGGAGGCACCACGTACTGGGCAACCCCACATCTGCGCCCAACTCCTCCCCTGCCGCTCGGCACTGCCAGAGGACAGTGCTCCGCTCTTCCCCTGCATCCCGCAGGAAAAGGTTCCGGCTGCAGGACTAAAGGGGCTGACAGTCCCGGGCCGGGATGGAGGGGAGCAGAAGCCGGGCTGAACGCTAGCACACGCAGAACATGTTCGGTCAGTGCGCTAAGATGACCAAAGAGTAACTAGATCTAGGTCAGGGCCACGAAGAGGTGGTTCAGGTTATTTCATCCCGCGCTGCTTCTCCCCCGCTAATTTTGGCTTTCGGTTCACCAAACCAGGGGTAGGACAGAGAACATCGCTCCCACCCTGAGCCAAACCTGCTGCTGGGGAAAAGCCCATTTCCAAGGGCAGAGGGAGCAGGCTCCACCGCGCTCTCGCTCCTTATCCTCTGGAAAAAGGTGCCAAGAATTAGAATTACATTTTTCGAGAGCAGCAGAACAAGCCAAGGGCCTGTCAGCTTGTCCTAAAACAACCCCTCTCCGCTCGCCGAGCACGCAGCCAGCATTCCTGACGCTCACCAGTGTCCATCGCCCCTCGGCCCCCCCAGGCAGCGCGAAGCTGCAGAGCATTTCGTGGTGGAGCAAGCCAGAAAGCACTCTGAATGTTCTCCACCTAAACCACAGCCAGAGTTTTTATGTTTAAAAAGCAGGTTTGGGTCCAAACAGAAAGGATTTTTTCAAGCGAGCGATTGCAACTAGGCCCTTTGGCACTTGACAGCTCCTCTCTTGTTATCGATGCTGAGGGTGTTGTTAAGAGATGAGGCTCCACGAAGCACGGACGTGGAGTCACGGAGCTTTAGCAAGGGCTGTTGCCATGTTCAATATGTTATTACAGCTCCATCACCACGGGCACAAAGAGCAGCAACTCCTTTCTGCCAAATCCATCTCTGAAATCACTCCCCCAACTCCATCCCCTCCAGCAGCAGCAGGCAAACACCATCGATTGCTGCTGCGTCTCCTCCACAGCTTTTCGCCCAGTGCTGGGAAGGAAGGCTTTAGCACGAAATACCCTCCTCCTCAAAACGCAGCACGCAAAATCAATCTGATCAGTGTCACAACTTACTGGCTTTCGTTGCGTGAGTCAGAGATGTGGATGGGCTGCATTTCGTAACCGTGGAAAAGAGTACAGCACCAGAAATGCGCTCGGCGCTGTATGTTCATGGAGAAGACACCCGAGCTGCTCCCACCAAACCCCTCGCTGTCCCCAGGAAGAGCCCTGGCGAGGAGAGGTGCGCAGGGATGCCAAGTTCATCTGCGAGAAGATGTACGTGCTTGCCAATCGGTAACAGCCTGCTGCTGCTTTGTCATCTGCACTAACTGGCCAGATCGCATGGAAGCGGGAAGAATCGCGTACCCCATCCCGGAGCACGCCTGGATCCAGCGGGAGCTGAAGCAGTGTTCCAGCGGCACCCACACTCCCTCCCCTCCCGGAAGATGAGGGGGAGAGAAGAAACCCACCTCAGGCTTGAACTGCAGGGGGAGAAGAAAAGAGCCAGGACATCTCGGTACCATCACTCTTGGCACCAGGACTGAATTCTCCCCTGGAAATTCATGCCAGGTGGGGCTTTCTTTTTTACCGCCAATGGAAAAACGGATTGACAGCAGGCAGACAGCAGCGGTGGCCGGTACAGCCCTCCTCACCCTGCGCCGTCCCTGTGCTTCGAAGCGACGCACAGGAGACTGGTGCCAGTTCCTGCCACACCGACCCCCGTTTCCTAACTCCCACCCGAGGGCTGACAAAGTTCAGTAGCCAACTAGCTTTGCTCTCCTGTATTTCCAGGGTGTAACAGGGCACATACGAATCCTTGCTATTAAAGAAAAAAAAATAGATAGACATAACATGTACAAACACTTCAAAGACGGAGAAGAAAAATCTCTGTTAATCCACACAGCACACCCAGCTCACAACACTGCCCTGCCGCAAGCAGAAAAAAGCAGGCAATATTTCTTCCAATTAGAGGGACAAGGCACACAAAATCAAGGGACTTTCTTCCCCTCAAGCAGATCAGGTGAGATGTCGCACTGCGCGAGCCTTGTAATATTGACTGAATGGAACAGAAAAGTCCAATTATGTAAATGATGAAGCAGGCTCCCGAGAAGCAGCCAGCTTTATCACGCTGCCCTTCTCCACCGCTAAGGCGTGGAAGGCAATTTAAAAGGTTGTTTTGGATGTCGATCACCACAAATGAGCCGAAGATGTGCGAAACAACAACCTGCGCTTGAGGCACCATCAGTTCGCCCGTCGGTTTTCCAGCCGTGCCAAGGCCCTGCCCTGCGTGGCTTGGGGACCGCCGTGGGCTGGAGCAGCCGGGGTAGGGAGAGCCGGGCTGCGGGCGGCTCAAGGAAGGTCAAGCTCAGTTTTTATACCCTGCCTCCGGAACGTTTCTGCAGCCCACAAGGGCTTTCCCTGCCCTGAGTCTCTCAGGCCACAGTTCAGTTCTTCAGCCATTGGAA